>NC_140215.1:16287938-17557938 GCF_951802725.1 Rutilus rutilus | reverse complement strand
TATTGGTTTAAAATCATGTCTTTCAAACAGTTTAAGAAATGTTTAGCTTATAAAATGTTGTATATGCACTTTAGAGTGTACACACTACTACACACTCACACATACAATCAGAGTCTCTAAATTACAGGGTTCACAGCTGCACATAATGCCCTGATGCAATGATTTCTCACCCAAATCCTAAAGGATGGCCAAGTTACCCACAATGCACCAGGAATAATATGTAACCTTACCCTGTTGTGGCTTTCGGTTTAACATTTTTAATGACCAACATTACTCAACCATCAATTGTGAAAGTAATCCCATCTAACCTATAAGGATAAGGACTACAAGACCTAAAGTAGTCATATTCCACAGTTCCCTTTATTTCTGTCTTATTTGCCAATGTAATGTAGTGAATATTGCTTTACAATTATTATATATATATTTTTTCACATGACACAGTTCTAGTTTGTCTCAAAGGAAACTCTTAATTAAAAAAGAAGACAAGGCCGTTCAACATTTTTTCTGACTGCAACACACACACACACACACACACACACACACACACACACACACACACACACACACACACACACACACACACACACACACACACACACACACACACACACACACACATAAACACTTTGGCATCAGATAATTTGGCTCAAAGATTTCTCTAATAATCTCACTATCCAATTCTTTATTGGTTTATTTATTTTCCTTGTCACATTTCTGCATTTTAGAGATTTTTTATGATTGTGAGGTTCTGGCATTCTCTTGTAAATGGCTCACCCAGTCAAGGAATAAAAGTTAATGACCAAAACATCTTATTTCCAGAGCCTTTGGTAAGGGTGGCATGCCTTTAAAAAGCACCTCAGCGAGAGAGTCACACATCCAAAACGAGAGAGTCACACATGCAGGGATTATGAAATGGAGGGATAATGAGCCCCACCATTACTGTAAAACTGAGAATGGTTGCACCTCATAAAAACAGACAGAGCGAGAGAATGAGTGGGGACTTGATGAAAAGAGAATGGGAGTGTGGGAGGGCAGAGGGCGGCTGGGGAAGATTAGTGCCCATTATTTTCTCGTTGTGTCGTCTTGATGGTGAAGTCTGTTTTTTTTTCAAAGTTACATTACTGACAGGAGTTTTGATTTCTAGAGCAGTCAGGCCCTGTTTGATGGAAAAATTTACCTTTTTTTATATGCACACTGTTTTTTGTGTGTGTTTTTTTACCAAAATTTAGCTGTGTGAAATAAATTCAGGCATTGTAAAATACACTTTGGGCTGTAGTCCTGCTTATGAAATAATGACAAATCAATAGGAAAACAGCAATTGTGGATGTTGATGCCTATGTGTGTGACATTAATTTAAAAATGTTTATGTATGCTTGTCTATATGATATGCAACTAACAATGTGTTAATATCTCATTCCGCTTATGTTATGATTGTAATTACTTTGAGTTCACTCTAAAGAATGAGCTTTCTTGTGTGTTTTTGCGGTACCATTTCAATTTTGCATGTCAATGAGAATGTCAGAATTTGACGTGATTGATGATAAAACGCAGAATCAGTCAATCATGACCAAAGTCTGTGTGAAGATGTATATTGTACTGTCTGAAATAAAAGAATGTTAGTGTCTGCCTTGGCTTTTACCCAAGATCTCACTGGGGTCAACACAATCTGACAAGTAACTATCATAAAGGATAGAAGAAATTGCACAGAGAGCAATAAAGCCTGATATGGATGGATGGATGGATGGATGGATGGATGGATGGATGGATGGATGGATGGATGGATAGACAGTCAGACAGACAGTCAGACAGACAGACAGACAGACAGACAGATAGATAGATAGATAGATAGATAGATAGATAGATAGATAGATAGATAGATAGATAGATAGATAGATAGATAGATAGATAGATAGAAAGTCAGATAGATAGACAATATATGTATAGACAAATAGACAGATGATGGATGTATGGATGGATGAATGGCTGACTGCAGCAGATATTGCTTCTCCGCTGTATAGGGAGCTATATACTTCCTTTCTGATGCTATCATTATGTGTGGTGTCTGTCCTGTTGTGCTGGGGGCTAAAGGTGCAATGAGGCTGTGGAGTGGATGTTGATAATTGTTCATTACTGGACTCCAGCTTTGCCACTGGCCTTCACAAACAGCTTTTTTAGGTGTTTGGAGTGTGCTGAGATGTTGCACAGGAAAGAAAACACACTGGCTACTACAAACAGCCGTATCACTAACAACCTGCACACACTGAAAGGTCTGACCTGCAGGTCTCACCATAAACGATATCCTTCACATCCTACTCCTTTAAGCAAAAAATATTGTGGTGTTTGCAAAGGCACATACCAAACACCCAGAACCACTAATGCTAGCAACTGCATAGCAACTCTTTGATCTGATCTTCTTTTAAACGGATTCAAAAGCAAAGATTTTGATTTATATCAAGATTTATTTTGATCAAGATTCATATTCTTTATTACAGCAAAGTCATCGACAAACATTTGTGCTCACTTCGGACAGTCGTGTAAAGCAACACATCTGTTAGCAACAGGTAATTTGGCTCTGACATTTAGATGTGCTATCTCTCAAAGGCTGACATTAATCCAAATCTGTTCATTATGAAGAGAATTTTAACGCAATTCAATCACAGCATGATCACCAGCAGCAGCAAAGTTCTAATGAGAAATCCAGCATGCGAGTAGCTGTAAAGTTGCTAAAGAAGACAAATGTTGTCTGTTTACTTTTGGCTTTTATTCGAGCCAGCTGTTGTTTGTTGTCAGTTGTGTTGCTTGCCCAAACTAAATGCCACTTAATTGTGATCTGAATGCAGTGATACAACCGCATAACACAAGAGAATAATCTATAAAGTTTGGGTTCTGTAAGATTTGAATATATTTGCAATAAGGGCACAGTTAGGGCCAAGCTGTGATTAGCAGCCGTTACTTCACACGATCCTTCAGATATACACGTGTGTATATTGTAATAAGCAAGTTTGATTATTAAATCAAGAAATTTGTCTGCTCAAAATATGAATGGAGACACAAAAAGGACATTGTACTGTATTTTTGGCAGGCTCAGAATGAAGTGTTTGACATAATGTTTCATTCTTAGGGTTGTTGGACACCAGTAGAATGCAAAATAGAGAAATAAATACAATATAATTTGCCCAAAATTGAGGAAAGGGGTTTCACAGGACAACAAAAACATTCTGGCACAGGCTTGCGGTTTACTTTGCAAGCTCCGCTCTATTCTCTGTCCTGTTATCACTCTAATCAACAGCTCTAACTCAGCCAAAGCCAGACTGAGCCCCTCCAATAACCCCACTCTTCATTTTCATTTAGAAATATGATAATGCTCTAATAGTGCCATCTGTTTCATATTGCTGAGCTTCTGGTACAAACAATTTAAGTTCTGATGAAGAGTACAAGAGAAGAAAAGCAGACCAGCTTTTAAGTAGATGTTAAAAGTTGCATTTCACTTCATATTATATCTTCTTCTTTTTTTTTTTTACTTACAGAATATTATATGATATATAACATATTTATTTACTGAAATAAGACATGTAGTATTTGTGTTTGATGCAAAAAAGACATGGAAGTTATAATGCATCTTTTTGTTGATTTTAGATTAAAGTGAGCTTTCCATCTGCATGTTTTTTTTTTCTTTCTGCTGTTAAATCTGTTACTCTTTATATAATTTCTTCATCTCTCATGATCATTAACCTCCACTGGATGAAAAAAAAAAAAAAAAAAACTTTACACATTTTCCTTTGATTTCTTTGAAACACAATTTTGCAATTATCTTTATTGTGTTTAATTGCGTTGACCAATATTTTTGGCTACATGTAAAACAATTTTATGAGTAGAGTAGAATACCAGGACCACACATGTTTTGGAGGGGGAAAAAACAGCAGAAGTTCATCTGAGGTTGGTAAAGTGAAGTGTTTTAATGTAACATTGCATGCAAAGCATATAATGTTTCTTTTCACTCTATTTCACTATTCTCTGCTGCCACTAGACGAGCTGGAAAATTGGTGCTATATATATATATATATATATATATATATATATATATATATATATATATATATATATATTTATATATATATATATATAAACTATTTTGAAAGTAATAACATTCCTAACGCCTGTTGTGACTATTATGCTGGTGACTGTGTATCATTCCTGAATTCTAGCTGGTTTAACATGTGACTATTCAAAAAAATTGGCCAATAATGTGTATAGCAGAGAAACATTATTTTTAGCTCTTATTTTTCAAAACTAACACACATTTCTGTGCTCACCTCTGAAAACTGTTGTGTATTTAGTCACCAAATATGTGACCCTGGTCCACAAAACCACAAGTCACAAGTTGCATAGGTATATTTGTGGCAATAGCCAACAATATTGGTCAACAGTATGGGTCAAAATTATCGATTTTTCTTTTATGCCAAAAATCATTAGGATATTAAAGCTACAATATGTAAGATTTTTAAAATAAAATATCTAAAAATCACTTGCACAGTGTGATATATTTCCTGCAGTTGTGTACTTACAATATCCCAAAAGTTCCCAAAGATTTTTAACTTCAGAGAAATTCCAATTTTAAATAATGGCTTGTCCCTGTTCACTTGTCGCCTGTCAATGACGTAATATCCGCGTTATCCCTGGTTTCCGCTCGTACTGCCATAGTAACCATGGCGACAGACATGGACAACTGCGTTACGTCTAGTTTAAGTTACGCTCATGCTGTTGTTGTTTTGTTCAAACATTATGGACCAGCAGACTTTGGGACAAAAGGAGAAATAAAACGAGGATCAATATCGGCGTGGCGTTTTCGAGATGCCGAGAGCTCCACGTCCGTGACAAACTTCGACTTGACAGAGAGGCCGCTCTTGCATGTACTTTATTAGACAGGTGAGCAATAAAACTAATCAATGTTATATAGCTCAACATGATGAAATGTTAGAATATGATCAGTATGTTGATCTAGCTTACTCCTTTGTCTCATATAACCAACAAACGAACACAGAATAACATTATAACTTTCAACATACTCAAATGCAGTTTAGTGTGATAGTGTAGACCAAGTGAAACAGCGCTGAGTTACCTCGCAAGTTTAATTCGTCAAATAAACTGACCTGTATGAGTAGTAATTCAGCACTTGCGTGTAGTTCGGTAGAACGAAACGTCCTTATTCCCTTATATCCGCAGGACTCGCGTGTGGCGCTGATATCTGTCTCTCATTAGCAATCGCGCCCTGCTTCATACCACGGTCATGTTAAAAACATCAATGTATTCATTCATCCATAAAAATGTTTAGGTCCAACAGCATGACGTCAAGTTCCATAATTCCACTTCGCATCATCAACCTACGCCTTTATTATTGTAAGAGGTTAGCGACCCCTAGCGGTGAAAACATTACATATTGTTATTGTAGCTTTAAGTAAAGATCATGTTCCATGAAGATATTTAGTAAATTTCCTACCATAAATATGTAAAACATTTATTTTTGTGAGTGAATGCAGCACAATCGTGAACATAAATGGACAACTTTAAAGGCGATTTTCTCAATGTTTCGATTTTTTGCACCCTCAGATTCCAGATGTTCAAATAGTTGTATCCCGGCAAAATATTGTCCTATCCTAACAAACCATACATCAATGGAAAGCTTATTTATTCAGCTTTCATATGATGTCTCAATTTCAAAATTGTGACCCATGTGACTGGTTTTGTGGTCCAGGGTCACATATGAGCATTAATCAATCCCTCACAAAACTTCAGTGTCCTGGGCCTTAATGCTGAATAGACAAAGACAAATAAACAGAACTTTCTTCTAGAACGCCTAAGTAGATGCCAAAGTTAAAATAAAACATTTATATCTATTTATATATAATGTTTGTTTGTTTGATTGATTGTTTATATAAAAAAAAAAAAAAAGTTTGACCATAAGAAATTGAACAAATTATATTACATTTGGTCCCCATAACGTAGGGAACACAGGACCACACACACACACACACACACACACACACACACGCACACGCACACATTCTGATCCAGCTGCTGCCCACCCGTAACTTGCTTGCTTCTTATGATCTCAATTGTAAAAACTACACTAGTTGGAGGGACATCAAAGAAACGCCCCATCACGGCTGTTAAACTTCTCTTGTCAGCACACCCGGAGGACTGTGTGTCCGTTTTTGATGCTTCTCCACGCATTTTGATCGTTTATATCTTGGCGACATTGTCTTCCAAGGCTGTGTACAAGCTTTTATAGGAAAATCTGGTCTCATTTGCCCAAGGGTGAACAGAAGAGGAATGTGAGGGGGAAATTATCTGGTTACAGACGGTGCAGACACACACATTTATCTCACTAAATGAGAATAGGCTTCTGGGGCCTTATTCACAAAACATTTTATCTTACAACTATAAGTTCTCCTAAACAGCAGTAAAAAAATTAGGTGAGAGTTTTCTCTTAAAACCTATTCACAAAGCTGCTGAGACCAACTTTTAAAAAAGGGGTGGACGGGATCGGGGAAGGTCCACAAGCAGGAACTTGAACTCGGGTCACACGAGCTGGCCACAAGGCTATCAGCGCCGACGATGGCACATTATAGCAAAAGATTTATTGCATTTATGAAGAAAAGGCTCAGCACCCAAGGCCCTATTGCGTCAATGGCGTGAAATACTCTTAGAGCAAACATTTAGGAGTCCTACAATTAGGAGACACTCCCATTATTTTTATGAGTTTCTTCTAAATCGGCAAGTTAGGAGCTACTTGTAGCCTTAAGATGTTTTGTGAATACGGCCCCAGATGTTTTTATGTAAGGCTAATTATGATTACTACCAAAACTAAAAGAATAAAGTAGCTGCACTATTCCTTTTACTGCTTTTAGCAGATTAGCCTGTTTAAATGGTTCGTTTCAATTAGTTTTCAAAGAAAAGAAAAAAATAAACAAAAATAGAAATTCACAGATCAAATTGTTCACAAAGTCCCTGTAGAGTATACATTTTTAAGAAAGTAAATATTTAGTGAAATACTGATATTTATAACTATATTTTTAATTCATTTATTTGACTTAGAGTGATTTCTTATTTTATTTAGCATTAATTTAACTTGAAGTTAAATTAATAACCCCGTAATTGGATGGACAGACACCTTTCACGGAAAACTAAACTGCACTAATGTCAGCAAATACAACAGCGCTAATGCATTGTTTAGTCTGAAGTCAATCTATTTAATGAAACAATATTAAAGTGATGCTTTTATCTTTGATTCATAAGAATTTTTATCTACTTTTACTATCTGCAGGCCTTCTGTAGATTATAACCATTTCAAAAAGAGTCTGAAAAGATGAGAGAAATGGTTATGTGTTAAACTAAGACTCTGTCGGCTAGGAGAGGGCCGTGTCTGGAGATGAGACCTCCTTTATTTATTTTCTGCACTTCCCTTTGATCTCGCTATCTGCCTCCTTCACACCATCTGATTCCTCTCACCTTCAACATGCTGAACACGACCACTATCATCTCCTCATCTCACGCTTTCTAATTCAGTTTAAACGCACGCGCACAAACACATCAAAAGGTGTTGATTAAACACGTCTCAATTTGGAGTTCATTGCAGTCTGTTTTAATTGAAAATGGTATGCAGGATTCAACCTGTTCATGAAGAAATGCTCTACATACAGGAGTCTATTAACACCCCCGACGGCCTTTTGGGATTTCAGGTTTTTAAGCTCTGCAGCAGCATAGTCACACATACATTGTTACTTGCTTCACGTTGGTCCTCTGGTGGAAATGATGTAGAAAATAAGGGAAATGTTGTATTCATTTATTTATTTAAATATACGTTTTTTAAATATAATGATATATTTGGGGGTTTTGAATTAGGATGATTATGCTACCTTTTAAAAGTTTGGGGTCGGTAAGATTTTTGTAATGTTTTTGAAAAAAAGTCTCAAGCTCACCAAGGCTATATATCTTTTTTTTTTATCTAAAATGGTAAAAACAGGAACCTTGTTAACTGGTTTACTGTAACTGTTTTGTATTTTAATATATTTAAAATGTAAAAGTATTCCTGTGGGGAAAAAAATAAAAATAAATCATCCTTATTTAAAACATAAATTGCATAACACGTCAATAGATAATAAGTGCACCAATTTTGTTTAATCACTTGTTGCATAACCACAACAAAATGTTAAACTATAAAAGAGTTTTTTTCTCTCTTTACACACACACACACACACACACACACACACACACACACACACACACACACACACACACACACACACACACACACACACACACACACACACACACACACACACACACACACACACACACACACACACACAACAATTATAAATGTATGTATATATATATATATATATATATTATATATATATATATATATATATATAATTCAGTTGTTAAATCAACTTTGTGAAAATTAATAAAAGTTCATGAGATGAAATGCATAAAATTACATATAAAAATAAAACTTTAGACAATTTTACAGGTTTGCTTTGGTTGTTTGTGTTGCAATGTGTTTAGAGAGAAACTGCAATCTTTTAAAAGGGCTTTTAGTCCCATTGTATTTTTAAAAATACAGAATATTTTTAGTAGTTGATTGTGTGATAATGGCACAGCAGTATGCGTTTTAATTAGACCTGAATAGCTTTCATGCCAGTATTGTGACTGTGCGCGAGAATGGCTCGGCGGTGGTTGCACACTGTGTGTTTAGTCTGTAGGGCTCAGAGTTATGTGCCCTCCTGAAGAGAACTGACTAAAAGTGAATCTTTCACTTTGTGCTTTGACCGCTATCGACTCAAATCAACCTCGGATTCTAACTCAATCCAGACCTCTTTATTATTTCGGTCTCTGTCTTTCTCTCTCTCTCGCTCCTTGGGGTACGCCTAAGTTGAAATACTTTCATTAATACACAAAATTCTTCCCAAACTCCGCAAAATGCTGGTTTAAATTACCTTTGTTAGTTCCCTTTTTCTCTGAAGGGGGCAGTTATATCGCAGGTCATGCTTGTTTAGAGAGACTGCAAATAGGAAACCGAGACAAAAACGGGGGCCGTGAGACCACTGCAAAACAAATAAGGGTGGATTCAGATTGGCTGGCGCCAGAGGAAGTCGGGCCTCTAGGCACTTCCTAGTGGCTAGGAACCAGCACTGGCGGCCATCTTGGCTCACAGGCTGGCAGTTTCCTCTGGCCTGCTTTCAGGAGAGAGGGTCCTGCGTGCCACTACACTGCAGATTGGTCACGCTGCTTCAGAGGTATCTCATGTATTACTGGGGCTTATCAAAGCCATTCATTCTGCTCTGGGGAAATGTGTATATGTGTGCGTCTTTGTTTAGAAGAGATGGAAAGAGAGATCAATCAAAACGAGACTTTACCTCTCACAGAAATCCGACATGCACACATTGGATGTTTTACGTTTAATGATATTGTGATATTAAGTTAATATCTCATTAAATATATTGGGCTATTGTAAGTAATGCACTATATATTGTACTTTTTCTGGGTAAAATTGTATTAGAGTACAGCCCCAAGTCATTCAGAGCTTATAGTGTTACTGGTGCTTCTGCTGTTCTTTTATAAAGGACACTGTTATCAGGAGAATCGTTAGTAATTTCATCATTTGTCATTTTGAAGTAGTGAATCATATATTTAAATGTAATAAGTTACCAGAGCCTGTCCAGTTCTCAATATATGCTGTTCTAACCACTGATCTTTCAGCTGATCCGACTTTAATTCATTCTCCAGGATGATTCTTTTTCTGCACACACAGACGTTTGAGCGAGTGGATATGGCGTCGTTTCCTGGACTGGCTAATCTTGTTCTTTAAGTAATGATTCATGGTTCAAAATAGCTATTAGATTTGGACTAGGCTTAATATATGTCTGGGAAGCTTTGCCCTAAGGGTAAAATGATGGCAGGGAAGGAGTCGGATCTCTGGAATCACTAGGATCAAACTGTAACCTCAGAGTAACCTGTCGGGATGCTTATCTTCTTGAAATATCTTTAATAAATGGATAAATTTTCCACGTTTTAATAAATAAAGTTTTAGCTAACATTAATACCACCTGTTGTGCTCAAATTAGGGGCCATCTGTGTGATTTCTGAAACTGCAGATGTAATAGTTTCGATGAAGTTCATGTGGCAAGTCAATAATCCAAGGTTTTGCCTGTACAATGAAAGTCAGTGGAGTCTAAAACAGCATTGGACCCCATTGACTATCATTATATGGATCATGTGGCAACATGTGGCAAGTTCATGTGGCAACTTCCTAGTAATGATGTCAGTAATCCAAGCCCTGCATCTATGAATCACAGGCTTGTTTGGACATATTTATCCAGTTCCAAGAAAATATGAAATTGTGTCATACCCAGGTGCGAGGCCACATGAGGGCCAAGGTGGTATTAGTCCACCCAGATTACCCAATCAAAGCTTCCGGAATGCTACTTTTCAAAAGTTTGGTATGTATGAAATGAATACTTTTATTCAGAAAGGATGCATTAAGTTGATAAAAAGGGACAGTTAAGACACATAATATTACAAAAGATTTCTTCAAATAAGATTTTGTTTCAAATAAATTCTTAAGTCATCTAAGAATTCAGTTTTTTTTTTTTATCAAGGTTTATTATATCAAGGTAATTTATTAAAATAGAAAAGTTATTTTAAATTGTAATATTATTTTACAATATTACTGTTTTTACTTCATCAAATAAATGAATTATTAAGAGACTTCTGTCAAAAAATCTTAAAATCTTACTGACCCCAAACTTTTGAACAGTAGTTTAATAATTCTTGCAATGCATAGTCACATTCCTGTTGTATATACTGCATTTAGTTTCAGAAATGTATTTTCGTTTTAAATTACATTTTGAATGAACTTATATGATTATAGAGAATTGAAAGGAGTCATGACATGCTATCCAGTGAAGCCAATGAGTCTCGACCGCTGTTTCTTCACATAAATGCAGAAATGTTAGTGAATATTTGTGAAGTAAATATTTGTCTCTCAATAATATGTAAGTCATGAAGGACACAAGAAACTGTCATCATTTACTCACTCATGTTGTTCCAACCCGTTTCTTTTACACAACATAAAATAAGGTATTTTGAAGATTGTTTTGACTGTTTTTTGAAAGTCAATGGGCTCTTATACAACATCGGACCCCATTGACTACCATTAAATGGATAAAAAAAAAAAACATACATTAAAGCATACTCTAACTTTCTTTCAGTCTGCTTTCTCACACACAGTCTGATGGATTGCTGGTCTCAGCATTATTTGCTCTTTTGTCTGTTAATCTTCTCAGAACCCCCACTGACAGGAAAACACACAATCTCTGGTTCTTTCTAATTCCCTGCTGGCATTCATGCGTACACACACACACACACACACACACACACACACACACACACACACACACACACACACACACACACACACACACACACACACACACACACACACACACACACACACACACACACACACACACACACACACACACACACACACACACACACACACACACACACACACACACACACACACACACACACACACACACACACACACACACACACACACACACACACACACACACACACACACACACACACACTTCTTTCTAATTAATAAACAATTTGTCTTGTCTGAGAGAAAACACTCATATGGGAAACAATTAATCCACAGAAATAGCTGTCAAAACTATTTTCAAAAGATTTTCTCACCTACTTCAGAGGCAGAGCCGAGAGTGTTGCGTCTCCACGGTACATTCCGTGAATTCGTTATCCATCATTAACAAACCTCTTTATTCTGACTTAACGGCGGGACAGGTGCTTATCAGAGACAATTTGGCTCTGCTTCTATGCGAGCGTGTCAGTTGCGTTTGCCTTCATTTTATTAGCATCATCTCGGGTGATGACGGGGCGCCATATGCTCAAAGTTGTAATCGAGTGATTCATTTCAAAACACAACTTTTCCACGGCTTACTTCCTCCTTTCTTTTCCTAGTTCCTCCTCTTCTTTCTTAGCAATATCTGTCCTACGGGGGTGGATGCGAACGGTTATTCACGGAGCAGAACACCGTTAAATTGGTTTGTAAATAATGCAATAAGCGAGATTGCTCTCTTTCCTCCTAAAAATGATGGCGAGACGAGGGAGAGAATGAGAGATTAGAGGAGAAACCTCCTTTCAGGTGTGGGCAGCACCTGTATTCATTTGGAGAGGTAGATGGGTGATTTATCCGTAATCTACTGCACCAACGACACTTTAGGAGTGAACGAGAGAGAGTTATTGAAGGAGCGGTGGGAGGAATGGGCTGATAGATGGACAGATTGAAAGGGAGAGAGTGGGAAGAGAGAGAGAGAGGGAGGACAGATGTTTATTTATGATGCTTATCTGTGCATTCCTGCGGTAAGATGCTTGGAACGGGGCTGTATCAGAGATTGCATCACGGCTACATACAATCAGAACATTACAAACAACCTGATTATATACAGTGGCATACAGTATAACATATCAAATCAAGCATCTGCAAACAAATGATAGTAGGGCTTTTTTTTCAGAACTAACTTATCTAAACTAGTTTTGCAGTGAGTTTTAATTTGCAGCTGGTGTCCTCATCGAGTAAACAGAGGTGTACTGAACATGATCTGCTAACGTTTGACAACCTGAAGTAAATAACTAGACCTATTTATTCTGCCTATATTTACATATTAACTATTTATGTCTAAATAACAGTATGTATATGTATGTATATGTATGTATGTGTATTGGGCCTTTCAGAAAAGAAACACCTTGTCAAACTGTCAAAAGTTTTTACTTCACGACTCGTCTCCTCTGGAATGTTTTCAGTTCTTCTTTGTTTGCTCAGACATATTCTCCTGGTTTAATCATGAGCGACTCCCTCCTTCTGTTTGACCCGGGCGGCAGGCAGTAAGTGGAAGTTTCAGGGTCAAACAGATTAACATTTTATTAAGCGATAGCAGGGAAAGCTATTTATTTCGTTTCACCCCTCTGCCCCGCTTGAACTGTTTTAAAAATGATTTGTTTATATGACGCAATCTTGGTTTCCTTTGTTCAGCATTCTCGCACTCGTGTCCTTGGCGTCTCCTGACAGAGGCGGAGGGAGGGCAGGGTTGGGAGTGCAGTTCTCCAGGGGAAGCTCCTCCAGGTGGCCCCGTTCTCATGCGCACCCTCGCTGGGGCCGGTGCTTAATCAAGCCCCAGGTTTTGATCCCAGAGGGCCTGACTCGCCTGCTCTACACCATCTGTACAGAAGAGTAGCTAATAAAGTGTCTGTCCTCCCATCTTCAGTGTGCTATAGTCCCCTCAGTACTCAGACAGGACGGTTTATGGTCTCTTTCTCACATTAACAACAATTTATACCACTTTTGTTTCTGCTGAACAAAAACATTGGAGCTGTTGATATGCGTTTATGCTTTTTGGTGATAGAGAAAATAAAAGTGTTCAAGTGATTTAAGAATGGTGCCTTGGCAAAGCCCTAGACAGCATGTTATGGCATAAATGCTTTTGTCTTTCATGAACATAAAGGGACCATATCATTGAAAACTGGAATTTGTTTGCTTGTTTTAAATAAAAGAGTATGATATACTCCAACATTTGCATGTCATTTCCTATTTGGCAACTCAGATGGGAATATTTTGACTCATTTCACATGTGAAGAAGATAGACAATCACAAAAAATAAATAAAAAAATTAAGTGAAAGAAATGATTAAGGAAATGATTACAGAATTAGTTAAATTAGAATATGTCCCTTTAATCATTTCATAGCCTTGTATAAACTCGGAAGACTTTGAATGTAGCATATAGACTATTAGTGATATTGTCTGAGATAAAGTTTGAGAATGGTAACTATGAACTGTTGTTGAATGGAAAAGGTGTGTGTAAAGATTCTTCGAAATTACTCTTTTTGTATTCCATAAGTCATTTACTTTCTTCCATACTTTAAATTCTATCTTTTGCGCTGAACTTTTCAGCACTTCTTTCCCGTAATCCCTCTGTTTCACTGACTTTCCATTTGTAGTCTCGTCTTTAATGAAAAATCAGTAGGGGAGCGCAAAATAAATGGACACATGAGCAGAGAGCGAGGGATGCGGTATGAAGAAAAAGAAGAATGGATAGTGGCAGCTGGCAAGTGATACGTCTAAAGCCCAGGATTTAACAGTGAGTGGAAAAGAGGAATTCTATTGGACCAACCTGTGGATTGAGTGTCAGTTAATGCCATTCCTTAATGCCTGTCAACAGAGGGAGAGAGAGAAAGAGAAATGAATGAGAAACAGTGGAGAGGTGGATGAGGGGATGAGATTTTGCAGTATGGCGAAATTGAAAATGTGTGGGAGGGCACGAGAGAGGGAGGGAAGGACGAATGGATAAAGCAGTTATTGAGTTGAGTAATGAGGGCTGTTGTTTGTCAGAGTTTTTTTTTTTCTTTTTTCCATTACCTTGTTTCTCAACGCAGCAAATGCGAGCGGTGACCCCCATTGACCTTTGATCTTTGAAAGGGATTAGCAACGCGAACGCAGAAATGGCCACACCACACACGCCATAGAGTGAGAAATTAGATATCCTGTTTTTTTTTTCTAAAGGGTTAATTTCAAGTTTACATTATTGAGTCTGAAAACATAATGTGTGTGTGTGTTTGCGTGTGTGTGTGTGCGTGCATGCTCAGACAGACCTATCTGTCAGCTTAGTGGAGTTTGTTTGTCTCATTCTCAGAGAGGAAGCTCTTGGTCTTGACTAAATAAACAAAAGGAAGCTCTCACACAGCCTCTTACCCAAGGGAAACAGTGTATTTGCCTTCTTAGAGTGGTGCTTTAATGGCAAAAACATCAGAGATGGAGACACACTCTAGTCTGTGTGTGGTGCAGATCACTTCTACACGCATCACATTCACAGCCACACCTCTCATACCACACGCTTACTGACCAGAAACACCAGTCGTCTCCATCCACACACGTGATCTTTTTATGACCTCCACAAGCCAGACTGAAAAATAAAAAGTCTACAGCTCTGTTCCAAAGGCAGCAGCTTTCTAAGACAGCATCCTAACTAGAATGGAACCTCATAAGTTGCTGATTTGGGGTATCCTACTTAGGCAGGAATTACATTATGTATTCAAAACAGACAAGGAACAATGCAGCATTAGGGATTTTTTTTTTTTTTTTTTTTTTTTTTTTGTTAAATAATAATTTACTAATTATCTTAGATAATTAAGTGTTTTCTGCACTGTACTTTTTTCTATTCTGAATTATATTATATTATATTATATTATATTATATTATATTATATTATATTATATTATATTATATTATATTATATTATATTATATTATATTATATTATATATGCATTTGGCAGATGCTTTTGGCCCAACAGCTTGAACATTTTTCCACTTACCTCATCACAATGATGCCATGATGCCTTATGATGATTTAAAATACTGCCTACTAGGCAGCTGACTGGGTTTCGGAACGGAGCGAATGTTTTTGCACTCGTGTTTTGCAGTGCAGAAAAAAAGCTGCTCCCCCTTCTCTCCACTAGGACATCCCATAACAGACTATGTTGCCTGAGGCCACGTTGTGGCATCAATCACGGTTGGGTCAGTGTGGTCTAAGCCAGCTGAAATTGACTCTTTCTTTCAAATCTGTAAACAGATTTCCCTGAAGTCACCTACAGCTCGAGGAACTGACTGAAGCCTCTTAACACACTTTCTCACAATCTGGTTGGCTACACAAGAAAAGTGAGCAAGCGATTGTGATTGATTAAAATATTATCTTTGTATTTTGTCCGGTTTTTTAAGGAATTCTTTCTTTACCAAGGCAAAAAAAAAAAAAAAAAAACGAATACAGAAGACCCAGACCTCTAGTGAAATTGCATCTGTTTTGCATTTTTCTTATTTAAAGGGGTGGTTGGTTATGATTACACTTTTCTAACTTTAGTTAGTGCTGCTGTTTGAGCATAAACAACATCTGCAAAGTTACAATGCGCAAAGTTCAAAGCAAAGGGAGATATTTGCTTTTAAAGAAATCACTTTAAAGGGTTAGTTCACCCCAAAATGAAAATTCTGTCAGTAATTACTCACCCTCATGTTGTTCCAACCCCGTAAGACCTTAGTTCATCTTCGGAACACAAATTAAGATATTTTTTATTAAATCTGAGAGCTGGATCACTCCTCCATAGGCTTCTAAGACATTATAACTTGCTGGCCCAGAAAATGCATTAAATGCATCGTTAATATAGTCCAAGTGACTACAGTGGCTCAATCTTAAGTCAATTCATTTTCTTCTCTCTGGGCCTCGAGTTTTTTCCCGTAGTATAACTGCGCAGCGCATCTGTGTTGTACGTCACACGTAGGCTCACTATTGGCCGACGCTGGTCATGTGTGTGATGCGTGTGACGTATAACACAGAAGCTCTACGCAGTTACACTACGTGAAAAAACTCGAGGCCCATAGAGAAGGAAATGAATAGTGGAATAAAGTCGTTTTTTTTTTTTTTTTTTTTTCGCACAAAAAGTATTCTCGTCGCTTTATAAACTTAAGATTGAGCCACTGTAGTCCCTTGGACTATATTAACGATGTCTTTAATCTGTCATTGTCTGAATCCGGTTTGAACATAGAAGGCTAAAAGTTTTAGAAATTTTCAGTGCATGTCTGTGTGAGGTAAAAGGATACAAACTGTTGTAGAGCTCCGCCCCCCTGTGTGGGGAGCAGCAGCTCATTTGCATTTAAAGAAACAGACACAAACCGGTGCGTTTTTGCTCACGCTCAAAAATTGACACTTTTAAAATGCTATATAAAAATATCTGTGGGGTAAAACTTCACATACACACTCTGGGGACATCAGAGACTTATTTTACATCTTCTGAAAAGGGCATTATACCACCCCTTTAATGCATTTTATGTCATATAAATTATTTTATGCAGTTTTTTTTTTTTTTTTTTTTGCAGCAAAACAAATGGTTAATTGGAAAATTGTATTACAAAATTTGCTATAACATTTCTTTTGTTTTATTTATTTTTCCCAAAATACTAAAACTTTTATGTTTAGTTCCAGGATTACATGACATTTTTATGAGGTCTCAGACTATATATTAATGCCATCATCTCCTGCTTTGTGGCATATCAGTTTTTAGGCCAATGAAATGCGGTTTAGCATTCCTAGTATCCTCTCCCACCTACACTAATAAAAATTATTCTGTGGTGAAGTAAATACTACAGAAAAAAGAATGCAATTTCTACACAAAAAAGTTAGTTCAGGCAAGAATTAAACTTAGTAAATGTTAATTACATTATATATTAGTACTCAATTCAAGCTTATAGAAATTAAAGCGTAAATATCAACGTTATAAAATGAATTAAAACAACTCAACTTTTCTGATACTGGAGTTCCCATCATGCACTGGGGCTTGAATAATTAATAAGGTTGATTTTTTGCTGTTTTCCAGCTGTATTTACACTGTTTGTTATTGCTTTTGTTGTTAGGTTTAGTAACTTGCCATTTTGTGACATTTGGAGTTCATTTTCTACTCAAGTGACACATTCATACTCAGAAACAATGGATCGAATGTTACTGTCATTGTGTATTGTGTACCAAGTATTGAGGTCTCTGTGTTCAAATGCTGCGTTACTTCTGTCATGTAGATATGGTGTCTACACAATATCTATTATTTACTTAGATGTTTCTGAGTAAAGCATACACTTTAAAAGCGTGATTTAATTCAGTGTTATATTGTTTGAGTAAAAAGTATTGCAAAGGAAACTTCAACTAAGTAGAAATTACTCAACCTTTTACTGACCAAGTTAAATGTAATTATTTTCTTTGTTAATTTGACTTAACTTAGTAAAGTAGAGTTTACTTAACTTACAAATCTGTATGCAAAAACTCAATTGTACAGTTTTTTTTTTTTTTTTTTTATAGTAGCATTACCATGTAACAAATCAAGGTTTTTCTGGGCTGCAATATAAACTAACTAACTTTCTTTCTTTTTTTTTTTTCTTTTTTTTTAAGCCAGAGTCCTTCAATATTTCCTGCCCCAACTTCCTGTTTCAGTTGGAAATATGTCAACATAGGTCAGGTCAAACCATTTCATGGGTTTATGAAATGTTAAAAGGTGAATTTAACAGCTTGGCGAGTCTCATATTCGGCAGAGCTTCTTTTAAAATGTGTTATTTGACCCAAGAGTCAGAGTTTCATTTAAACCAAAACCTATGGCACAAAGGAAGAGCCTCAGCTTTTCTGCCTCATCCCCTGAAAGCAGGCCACTCTGAAACTATCGGAGCGAGTTTCTAGCCGACAGTAAACAAGCACAAATAAAGGGCTGAGATTGAGTCTTGAGAGGGCTTTTTGTTTAGTGTTGTAGAGCGGCGCTGTCAGTCCTCCCAGTGACTACCCAATAGCACTTTACTGTTCTTATTTTTCATACCATTTTTGGAGAAGACAACGGGCAGAGCGTATAGCCTGGTCCACAGCAGACCATCCATACCATATGTCGTCATTGTGTGTGTAACTTGTAAGTGTGTGTGTATCTGGAGTCGTCCAAACTCACGTCCCTTTCCTCTTATTGTGTTATTGCAGGCTGCTGACGCAGAACCAGCTGTATTTATTTTCTTTGGCGAATTGAGTTGAGAGGCGTAACTGAAACTGATCTCTGGTCAGTCCGAAATCACCATCTCCATCTTCACTGCAAACGTGACATTTCACAATAGCCGCGTTTCCACTGTCAGGCCAAAAGTGGGCGTGCTAGTGCGTGCCAGGGCCAGTCGCGTTTCCACTGTCATTTCCGGGGCTTGATTGGGCCTCGTCGGGGCTTCTTCTGGGCCAATGGCCAGGGTTTTCTGGCTCGGGCTAGAGGAGTGGTTACAAACAGAGGCGGAGTTCACCTGAGCTGGGAGACGGCAGCGCCAGATGATTCCATATACCAGCTAACATCAGCATTAAAGACTTTTAAAATCATGTACCTCAAAACTCACTTTCACGTTTGAATGCCTTCGTTTTGTGATCCGATGTGGATTCTGATCACCGTATAAGGTAGAAATATTTATACATGATGCAAAAGACTATGCACGCTAACCATTACCATAGTAAACATTGTAAATATGAATGCTTGATATCGTGAGCAGGCGGGGGCGCTGTGAGTGCTGAGCCCCTGCCCCTTTTGTCTCAAAATGTATTGTGCCCCTCTCTGATAAATGTTAATAATAATGATAATTATGAATATTATAATAAATAACAATACACTTATCCACCATTGCCACTAACAATAATAATACAAAAAAATATATTATTTAAAAATGTTTTTGGCGGAAGCATTTGGCGGAGGTGAAGTGGTAGGCGGAGTTTCCTTTGCAGCGCTAGCACTACAGCAGTTCGCCGTGAGTCTCCAAACTACACGAGCAGCAGGTAACATTAAGCTAATACGGAAAAAGTTACATTTATCCTACCACGTTACTGTAAAAGTTGTGGCAACATGCGAGTTATGCTTAACTATAATAAAAGTATAACTCGATGTCAGCCGCATTCTGAGTTTGACAATGTCATTCATTTTTATCCAAGGCCATAGCAAGTGTTATTGGCTTGGGGAAATATATCTAGTGAAAGGACATTTTAAGTCCATGTCCAACTCTAAATTGTAATCTATATCTTCTTACTGATTTCATAGTAACAGTAAGGTTCATTTGTTTACTATTAACCAACATGAACTAACCATGAGCAACACATTTGTTACTGTATTTGCTAATCTTAGTTAATAATAATACAACTGCTAATTGTTTGTTCATGTAATGTCACAGTCAGTGCATTAACTAATGTTAACAAAATACAACTACAACTTTTAGTAAATGCTGAAATTAATATTAACTAAGATTAATAAATGCTGTAGAAGTACAGTTCATTATTAGTTCATGTTAACAAATTTAACAAATGAAACCTTATTATAAAGTGTTACTGATTTCATGATAGTTAACACTTTAATGAATACATATATACAATTTACAACAAAGCTAAACTAAACAAAACATGAATTCCTCATTACCTTCTTGATTCTCACTGTTTTGTTTGGTAAAGTAAATAATTTTAAGCACACCCGTCTGACACTGGGTAGTTGCACCCCTGCCTACTGGGAGAGAGTGCTAAAGCTCATCAGGTCGTATTTTTGGTGGCATATTTGTAGAAATTATCATTCTTTCTAAATGTGATGTAAATATGTCCTGTAACTACCAAATAAACAGAAACAGACGCGACTGAATAAGTAAGTCTGTCCTCTTTCTTTTTTTAAATAGACCTAACGGTAAGCCACTTTATTTCTGTGTGGCTAATTTTCATTTTTGACACAAATTGATTCATTATGATCAATGTATCACTTTTCATTGTAAACCTGTGGTAAAACATTGATTCTTGGGTTTTAAATATTCAAGTAAACAACAAAAATGCCAGCCAATGGTTGCTTTTTGTTTTGCGATCACGCTGTTTCCAGTGATTTCTTTCTGATTAGTTTTCTGATACAACTTCCTTGTTGGTGAAATTATGGGTTTGTGTGACGTTGTTCCAGAGAGGCGTGTTTTAGTGAAGCGCTGTGGAGCTTCTGGCCCGACAGTGGACACGTAGTGTGTTTTGGGCTCGGTGCTACAGGCCGGGGGCTTTTAAAGCCCTGGCTCACACTGGCCCGACAGTGGAAACGCGGCTAGTGAGAGACGTGGAAAATCAGTGCGAGGAGGCAAAACGTTTCACAATAACTGTCAAACGAACATGATGAGAATAAATACAGAGCGGCTGAAGGAAGCTGCTGGTATAATGTGCACATAGGATGATGGTGGGAAATTTCCTGTAGAAAAACATGTCACTGTCATTACAAAAAAAGGAGGAAAAAACAAATCTAATTGTGAGAATCGGATATGAGCTCTCAGCGAAGCTCATTTGTCTGGTGCTGTGTTACGATGTTCTGATATGAAGTACGGCGTTGTTCGGTTATTTAGAAAGATCAAGACCAAACGGAAGCATTTCTTCCTTTTATCACATGGAGAGGCTTTTAGTAGCTTGCCCGCATTTCCGTTCTCTTTCTCTCGCTCTTTCCTTTTCTCCCTGACTCTCCATGCCCCCGCTTCCCTCTCTCCCACGGTAGCGTTCACCCGGGTAATCATGGGTAATCTTCACCATCCCTGCCCTTTTTATCTCCTGTCATTTTCTCTGATAGTGACTTTTTCCTCCTTCCTTTCAACCTCCTGCATGCAGTCAGGATTGAGGCCTGATAGAAATGAAATGATGAAGAAATGAAATGAAATAGGATTGCCAAACAAGCCATGGGCCAGAGTCATGCCCGTCTGCACTGATGCCTTATGTGCGTTTATTTCCATCCATTTCCATGAGTCCTGCATTTATCAAAGCAACCCACTCAGATTCGATGATGGCTTATGTACTTATGCATTAGGGTTTGCATACTTTGCAATATCATTGATGATGGATGGATAGATGACGGATGGAATGATGGGTTGTTAAACTAAGAAGACCTTTATGATCTTTTTGTATTTGGTCCCATCCATCTTTTAAACCAAAATTAGGCCTAAATTGCTCTGTGAAAATAACCCTTCTGCATATCTTCAGAAGCATCAGAATGAAAATTACGATTATGATGATAACTCTGCTTACCCACATAGTCAGTAGGGCCAGGAATGTTATTTCCCCTCAAATATAGACACCGGTATTTAACCCTCCTACACTGAGCCGTGTTGCTTGTAATTACGCTGCTAGTCAGTGAGAGGTTGTCCATTTCCTGTGCCCCACTGATTGGGGAATAGGATGGATACGTGTGGCCGCTGCTAGACCTTTATTACCATTCGATTCCAACAAGAGGAAGGAAGTTTCTGCGAAATGACAGACACCACCTACCTAACCTGTGTGTGTGTGTCTGTTCAGCACATTGAATGTTTGAGTTAAGCTAAGTCTTTGAATAAATAATTTGTTCTGTAGACTTTTTTTATTGAAAAGGACGTGTCAGATTGAAACAGTTCCAATATATATTTGCTTAGCATGATATAATACTTAAGTGAGGGGAAAGAAATAAGGGTATAGGTCTTTATTATATGTTAACACCCTAAGATTTACACACAGCTCATTTTGAGGAGGGATGATACTGTAGGTACTTTTTTCTTTCAAAGGAAGGCTTCGTCACTGAGTGAAAGAAATAATTTGCAAGGCAGTTAGCTAATACTTAGGGATTCTGTCTTATGCCTTTGAGAAAACGAAAAAGGTGATAGTTTGATGAAGTTTGTTTTAAATATAACGTTACATATAAATTCACTTTGTGAGATATAGGGCCAGATTTACTAACAGCTTGTGCTAGTGCAAACCCTCTTTTTGCATAAAAAAAAAAAAAAAAAAACCTACTGCCAGGATTATTAAGGTCATAATTATGAAAAGTAGTTCATAAGAAATAAAGGAATAAAGTATTTACCTTTGAGATATAAAGTTGCAACTGAGAGATACACTTCTGTATCTTTACATTTCTGTAAATTTACTCCTTTGTACCGGTTGTGAACCAAAGCTGCTGTGCTTGATTTGAATTTGAACATAGCAATAAATATATATTTTTGAAAGAAATTCATACTTCTATTCAGCACAGACAAAAAAAAATTCAATGAAAACTTTAAAAATATATATTTCTAATAAATGCTGTTCTTGAGATCTTTCCATTCATCAAAGGATCCTGGAAAACATGCATCACAGTTTCCACCAAAATATTAAGCAGCACAACTGTTTTCAACAATGATAATAATAAGAAATGTTTCTTGAACACCAAATCAGCATATTATAATGATTTCTGAAGGATCATGTGACACTGAAGACTGGAGTGATGATGCTGAAAATTCAGCTTTGCTATATAATATATTACAATAGAACAGTCATTAAATTGTAATATTATTTTACAGTATTACTGTTTCAAAATATAAAAAAAATCTTACTGACCTCTACCTTTTGTATTTTGAATCATCCTACACCTAAATGGCAGTAAAAACAAAACAGACTGTGATTGATTTGCCAGTCATTTGAATAATGTTGCTTTATGTGTTTGTCACACATACCTTTCTTGTCTAAGCATTTCTAGGTATTTCTTAGGCCAGAATAAGCTGGAAATTGGGCCATGCCAATAGTCAAAAGTCTGGCTGCGCGAGACTAACTGCCATCTGACCCTTCATCCTGAGTCTCAGCGAGGCTCCTGTGTTCATTGCTCGTGGAGGATTTGCTTCCCAGTGGCTGGTAAACAGGCAATCGATCAGAGCTGCTTGCATACAAACAAACAAACCTGAATGCAGGCTCACACCTCACTATAGGGAAGGGAGAAAGACTGATCGTATGGTGGGTGGGAAGAGTTTATGTACAAGAGTGAAACGTATGCGAGTGAGAGTATGAGAAGAAATTTGGAGATAAATGCGGAGGTTGTTGAAGGGTCACATCCAATTCCTAGCACGACTCCCTGCTTCTGTGTTTGCTTGCTTATTTATTTATACGAGCTCAAGTTTGATGCCAAGTTTCTTGATAATGACTTCACGCTTGCGTGTGTTAGTGATGGGAAGATTTGCTTTCATGAATGGGTTCTTTCAAACTGTTTGTTTAAATGAACTGCTTTAAAATATCTAATATGATCAAATTAAGCCACATATGTAGGCATATTTTGCTATTTCTTTATTCTTTTTTTCCGTTATCTTTTATTAATAGGGGTATTTGTTTGTATTTTCATGTGTAGCCTACCAGTTCAGTTTGTTGCATCATGATTCATTAATTTTAATATAATATACAATATTGGTCATGTCCAAAACAATGAACCATTGAGTCATTGACTGAGGATCACTCTGACAAATTCAGTCTGATTTGTGAACAGGTAATTCAGACATGTTTTGTGAACCAGTTCACCTGATTCTTTGAAAATATGTTTCAGTAAAATAATTAATTCATGAATCAGACATTGAGTGTGTGTGTGTGTTTGTGTGTGTGCATGTGTGTGTTTGTGTGTGTGTGCGTTCGTGTATGTGTGTGTGTGTGTGCGCAGTCTTTATCCTTCAAAGAAAATGTTTACCTCAACATTTCTCAGTTTCCAAGGGTGGCATGGTTCTCTCAAAAGATTTCCGATCAATAATTATGTGTTTGTGAACATCACACAATATCTCTCAAATACATCAAAGTCAGTGAGAATATGTGGTTTCCCTTTCTACTCTTTCTTTATGTTTCATTCTATTTTTCTCTCTCTTTTCTTCTTCCATGACTCATTTTAGCCAGGATCGATTTTCCTGCAGGCTATAATCAGGGCAGGCCTTTCATGTCAGCCCTTTGTGACATTAGGGGAAGGTGCCTGGACCGCTTGAAGGACCCCATGTGTTTTCAGAACAGGGTTGGCCCTACAGTAATTGTGCACTCTTTACCCTCAGGGTGTGGCCTCATGTGTCTGTGCCACATTTTGGGCTAAAGTGTTATGATTAAGTATCATATCAACAAATATCAAACTTAAAAAATTTGCTCTGCCAAATCCATATTATACAGTGTATATATATATATATATATATATATATAGTATATAAAGCTTTTTGAGTGTTGAGATGATGTTTCAACACTCATTCTTATTTATTACTGAAGCACAACATTTTATAAATCAGATAATTTCATCATGAAACTTCCTTAGGATCGGTTGTCATTCCAAGACTTCTGATTGGCCTTTGCATGCATGAGCGCATCAGAGATTTTTGTGATTGGTTACAATGCTCAACTGCTTTACACAACAGGACTAGACCTAAATACAGTGTAATGGACACTTTTTATAACATCTCAATATGTTGTTTATAGTTTGGGTTTGAATGCTAATGTGTGTTCTTAGTTTCAGATTTACTGCTTCTGTGGCCCGTAGCAAAGGAAATGTGTTTTGTTTTTCGTCTGACTGCTGGTTTAAACAGATTGCTCTAGACAAACATCACTAATGTGCTTATTGCTTTTTCAAGTTTACAAATGTTTCCTAGTATTTGTTTAAATCCTTCTTTTCCTGCTCTGTACCCGCCACCCCATGCCACACAAATGCTAATGCACGCTTCCATCTCCCCATGCTTCCTCGAACCCTCACGGGAATAATCCCAGCGGTTCAGAGGTCAGTCTGGAAGAGAGTCCCCTGGCTAGTTCATATTTCGCGTTCCTAAAGCACATAATATCTCTCATTACACATTTCAGTGCGAAGGTCATTTAGGCCCAATCTTAAATTGAGAAGTGACAACCTATATAAGAACCCAAAGGGGGAGAAGACCCCACTTAGCCCAGGATCAGAGCCATTCCTTGGGTTAGTGGGCTGACCCATGTGCCCCGTCTGGACTAGCTGTAATTATATTAGCACAGGCGCTAGGAGCGTTAGCTTAAGCTCCGAGGGTCTCCCAGACTTTGGCTTTTCAACACCAACTGATATGAGGGGCCCTGTATTTCAGGTTATTATGGAAAGCCCCTATCATCAAATCTATTTGTAGGACAAGGTCGCGCCACATCACAACGAGATGAAGGGATTAAGATCGCCGTCTCTTTCGCACTCTCTCACGTTTTTTCTCAGCTGCTCTTCACAGGGCGGTTTTGTGACGGGGATAAGGGATGATTGGCAGCTGTTGCCCACACGGGATGGGGCAGACAAAATGTGTGGTCAGTTCTCATACATACTGGTTGCCTATAACACGCAATCTTGGCCCTTACACCTTTACAAAACGTACTGCGGTGGTCCCATGGTGTGATGTTGAACAGATGTTAATTGGCCAATGACAGATAAAGAGATATAGAAGAGATTAATACAAATCGTATTAAAAAAAAGAAATGTAAAATCATTGTTTTTAAAATATTGTTTTCAATGTAGTAAGTATATTTTTACAAATATTATGAATTGTTAATTCACAAATATCAGTTGTGCAAGTTTTGTAAGCTGCACCATGTTTTACATCCTGTTAAAAACATGCTAATCATACGTGTATTCAAGTTTTTGTGTATGAATTGCATTTTATTTTTTTTATATTAGTTTTATTTTAGTCTTATTTATATACTATTATGGTATTTATTTATATTGTGAATTAGATTTTATTTTATTATTGTTTCAGGTTTCATTTAAATTTTAGATTACGGTTTGGGAATGTTGTTATGCCTTTTATTATTTTTTTTATTTCTAATTAGCTTTAAATTATTTTTAAGTTTAGTTTTTTGTACTTCAACTGAAACTTTCAGTTTTTTTTCAATTTTATTTTATTTCAGCTTTATTTCAGTTAACAAAAATGATTTTTGTTTTGTTTTACTTAACAATAATAACTCTGATTAGACAGGACAAAAAATAAAGACAAACCATAATTTGCATAGTCACAATCCATTTTAGATCCATGTTAATCAAAAATAGTTTAAAGAACACAGTGGTACTTCCATGGTCATGTCTAATACCATGTTGTATTACTTGGGCAATGGCTTTTTGCTAGTGTAGCCTGGATCAAAAATCACTGTGGTTATATGTGAAATGTATACATTCAGGTTAACTCAATGGTATGTCATGTGGTTGAGTTTGGTTAAATGACCAGAGGCATGTTCTATGACCTCTGGGTACCTCTATAGCCAAGTGATTTGACCTTTGACCTCTGCTGGTGAGAGAGTGAGTCCTATTCTCTAAAAAATCACATCATAATGGACCAATCAGTGACGGACCCCCCAAGGGGTCTATAGACCTTATTCAGAGCAGCGCCATGACAGGTAAAAAAGCGAAGCTGTGAGGGATAGACTTGCGATGTTTTCAATGGTATCCGATGTAAAAAGCTGTATAAAGCTCCTAGATCACTTATAACTTTCCTCAGCTCATGTTTTTTGTCTACTGAAATTACTTGAAAATATATTTTTGCAGTGGTTTATCAGCAGAACAATCCAAAAACACATTAAATAACAGTACAACCCACTGAAGAGATGTATATCTATCCCTCACATCCTCTCTTTCATTCCCGGTAAAAATCAAAGCGCTCCTGTGAATAAGGTGTAAAATACCTGGAGAAAGCTATCCTGTAGCATTCCCATCTATCTCAATAGAACTTGGTCAGCTGGTGGAAAATTCTTTTCATCCTAGCTTTTAACTAGTATTTTATGTATTATGCTGCCTTGTGTTTTATTTATTGTACTTAATATTTATGTTTTTTGTGTAAAGCACTTTGAGTTGCATTCTAAATATAACGAAATATTAGCTATATATATGTTGTTTTTAAACAGATGTATAGTCAGAATACATGGTTACTTTTGAAATTGTTCCCATGATAACACAGTGTTCCTGTAGTCAGTGCTACTGGTTGAGGACAGTGCCAAAGTCTTTAACTGAAATCCAAGGGAACACATTTAATGGTAAACTGAGTGCAATGTAAGGCTCTTTGGATAAAACACCTGCCAAATGCATCAAATGAATTAATTATGTGTAAGATTTTTTTTATATATTAATCACTTTTTGTATTGCCAACAATTGTGTGATCAGCTTGTAATGAAACTTAAAAAAAACGAGACCCTCCCTGACTTCCTGACTGTTTATAAAAGCCTGTAGACAGATTTTTATGTGAAGGACTCAAATTAAAATCAAAATGATGTGACATTTACACATGCTCCCAAGAGCCTCTCTTCCATTCAGTGACGCATTAAATGAATTCTTACAATGTTCAGAATGTGCAAACATATCCACATCGCTATGATAAGATGCTTTCTTAACTGCTGTTTTCTCACCGTGTTTATTTTGTTATTGAGAGGAATGTGCACTGCAAATATTTACATATAAATGTCACTCTCAGCAGCGTGGACAGCATTTGGATGTCCGTTAACAGTATATCTCTGCAAAGTTATTTCCAAGTTCTTTTTACTTCTAAGTGAAGAACGATTAAAAAAAAAAGACTTTGCAGTGAGTGTATCAGGACCTTGAATCGTGTTCAGTCGCTTATGTTACGTGTGCACGAATGCAAGCACAAGCAGTTGCTGGCTGTAGTTCACTTAACGGCCACCACTGCCACTAACAAGGGTTTCTGAATTCTACATATAGGTTATAAGTAGTATTCAGAAACCCTTGTTATTAGCAGAGGAACAAGCTTTAATGGATAAACTTGCTTTTTTCTCCCACAATGTGTAGTTATCTACCAACAGAAGCTAATGTGGCTATGCTAACTAGCCAAACCTTGAGTTCTTAAACCCTCTAAATGGTCTTTTTTGTGTTTCTTCATTATTTTATTTGTGTGTTCAGACACTTCCATCTGTTTTTTCACTCACATACTTCCATAAATTACTTCTGCTGTCAATCTTCCTGATTTTCCATTTGCTTGTGTTTCATCTTGCTCTCTCTCTCTTTCTATCTTTCTCTCCATTCATCTCCCCCTGTTTTAACTGCATTTTGAGAACACAACTGCAGGCAGTGGATCAGGAATATCTCCAGTGAATAAAATGTGGCGTGGCTTGAGAGTTTAATCATGCTCTACTATCTGTACGTGGCAGTTGGTGGCGTGCTACATTAGCGTGTTCCCATAGGATGTGATCGAAATGGAGCTTGCCTGTCTGCTAATTACAAAGCTTCTGCAAATTACAGCGACCTTTGTCAACCCCATGTTAGCGGTACTATAAGCGAGGAATGATTGCTTCATATACAGTATATAACTGCTGTATCTGCACATGAAAAAATGAGAACTATCTACATTAATTGGAGTAGACAAAGTGCTTTAATTGTGTGTGTGTGTGTGTGTGTGTATATAT
This sequence comes from Rutilus rutilus, assembly GCF_951802725.1. Classification (NCBI taxonomy): domain Eukaryota; kingdom Metazoa; phylum Chordata; class Actinopteri; order Cypriniformes; family Leuciscidae; genus Rutilus; species Rutilus rutilus. The sequence continues at coordinate 17,529,128 of NC_140215.1, read as the reverse complement.
ATACCTATCTTTGTGGGGACTTAGTAGGCGTAATGATTTGTATACTGTACAAACTGTATATTCTATCCCCTAACTCTATCCCTAAACCTACCCATCACAGAAAACCTTTTTTTTATTTTTTACATAAACAACAACAAAAAAACACCATAATTCTGTTTATTGATCCATTTTCCTCGTTGGGACAGCTGGCTGGTCCCCACAATGTAGGTGATCTCAGGTTTTACTATCCTTGTGGGGACATTAGGGTGGGTTAGTTCCCCACAATGTAAGATAAACCTGTACACACACGCACACACACTCATTCAGTGGATATTAATGACATGAGCGAAAGCAGTGTTAATGTGTTATTGGTGAAGCCATGCACTGCTTATCTGATGCCGTAAAAGCTTCGACAGTGTTCACACATGCACTTATGTACAATTATTCTGCTAACATGCTGCATTGGTTTAATAAATTAGCTTCTCTTTGTAGCAGCAGGGCTGTTTTGGGGAGCACTTTAACATATTTATGGGCATAATCACAGTAAAGCCATTACAGGTGGATGCTGGATGAATGTGGTTTGTTAGACATACAACAGTTTTGATTAAATCAAACAGACTAGAGTTTTGTGTGGCTGAATCTCAGCCAATCACAGTAGCCTACTTGAAGATTAGCTCCAAAAGCATCACAGCTAGCAAGACTGTTGCTGCTTTTTAAATCACATACTAGTTTAGAAACGTACTTCGCGACCATTAAAAAGTATATTCTATATAGAGTAGAGTAGGGGAAAAAGCCCCTGTACTGTTTCTCCCAAAATAACCACTTGATATAGGAGCATTCGCTGTGAAGCGTACACTGGCGACGTACCTGAGAGAAAATGTATTTCACATTAAATTATTTAATTTTCAGCTGTAAGAAAAAAAGTGTTTTAAAGCTTGTTTTTTTGCAGAACATATTATGATATGACAACCCCTGGGGGCATTGCTTCCCAGTGTCATAATTACTGTAGTTACCATGGTCTGAACATCCTTTTTGTTTTTGTGGGGGCATTTTAACCCAACTGTTGGTTTATAATTTATATCATTTTCACTGAAAACTAGGATAACTATTCTAGACACATTTAACTTTTGTTTCACAGAAAAAAATTACAGAGCCCTTAAGGGGACCGTTTTCCCCCACTCTATAGTATGAATGTATGTAGTTAGTATGAATGAAATTCGGATGTACTAAATCCACCATGTTGTCACTGTCATGTCACCATCGATGTCAGTTGTGTCGCTTCACTACCATTCACAAATCCTCTCCCATGGCCTCATAGGATGGTATAGTGTCCAGTGGATGTGCACTTCAGAATCTTGCTGGAAGTAGGTCATGCGGGAACTTTTCGCCTGCTGGTTTAAGAATACTTTGAATTCGGACATACTACTCGATTTACATAGTGTTTTTTTTTTTTTTTTTGCCTATAATACATAGTATGGAAGTAGACATATTCGAAAGCAGGGTCTGTCTAGTATATACTAGCAAGGTGCTGTCTAATATCTATTTTAAATGGTATAGTATCTGAGAAGTAGTATTTTAAGGGTTCCTGGATGGTGTACTTTGTCTGGTAGATTCTTAAAGTGCAGTTCTTTGCATGCTTTTCATGGTAATATTGCCCTTTAGGTAAATGAACCAAAAAGTAAAATAATATTTTTGGAGGATAACAAATTTAGCTTTATGCTATTACTTATTGGCATGCTTTGAATGCAAACTTATGATTGTGGATTAATTTCATACTACATAGGTAATCAAAAGTATATATATATACTTGTTAGTGTATTATATAAATATACAAGCAATGGTTTTATACTCAAGTAGACAGATTCTTTTTTATTTGTTGTTTCACATCTGTAAATTCTGGTTTACTGATCCAACATCTCTTTAACTTTTATTGTATGGTCAAAAACAGTTTTAAAAACATTCTTCAAAATACCTTCTTCAGTAAATGACAGAATTTGAATTTTTGAGTCATGGATCCCTTCAACACTGTAAAAATAAGTTGCTGCCTTAATTTTTTTGTTTTAAGTACAATCAACTTGGATGTTTAAGTCATTTCAATTTAAATGACATTAAACTGACTTAAAATATGAGTTGAATCTTGTATAACTTGTTGAAAATTGCTTAACATATTTTGATAAGTTAAAGCAATTAAACTTATTTAAAGCAATTTAACTTATTGATTCGATTTTTTTTGCAGTGAAATATCATTCTGAAGAATCCTATCGTTTAACATTGCTGCTCATGCAAAAAGGGCAGCAGCGAAAAATAAACTGTTTATATCTAAGGCCAAGAGGGAAATTTGTCAAGAAAAGTGAAAATTTGTTTTTGGAAACAAAATGCTTTGTATAATATTTATAAGTAGATCTCATGGGAAAAATTATTGTATATTAAACAATGTATGAATAGCCCTCCTTGAACTGCCACCTTACCGTGGTGGAGGGGTTTGAGTACCCAAATGACCCTAGGAGCTATGTTGTCCGGGGCTATATGCCCCTGGTAGGGTCTCCCAAGGCAAACAGGTCCTAGGTGGCAGGTCAGAAGATTCAAAAACCCTTTATGATGGCAATAAATTTGAAGACCGTGACGTTGCCCGGCATGGTGCAGCCGGGGGTGCAGCCGGGGCCCCACCCTGGAGCCAGGCCCGGGGTTGGGGCTCGTATGCGAGCACCTGGTGGCTGGGCCTCTCCCCATGGGGTCCGGCCAGGCTCAGCCCGAAGGAGCGATAGGTCTCTCACTGTCGTGTGCGCCTATGGGCCAAACGGCAGTGTAGAGTACCCGGCCTTCTTGGGGTCTCTGGGAGGGGTGCTGGAAAGTGCTCCGACTGGGGACTCCGTCGTTCTACTGGGGGACTTCAACACCCACATGGGCAGCGACAGTGACACCTGGAGGGGCGTGATTGGGAGGAACAGCCCCGCTGATCTGAACCTGAGTGGTGTTCTGTTATTGGACTTCTGTGCTAGTTACAGCTTGTCCATAACGAACACCATGTTCAAGCATAAGGGTGTCCATCAGTGCACATGGCACTAGGACACCCTAGGCCGGAGGTCGATGATCGACTTTGTGGTTGTTTCATCTGACCTCCGGCCGTATGTCTTGGACACTCGGGTGAAGAGAGGGGCGGAGCTGTCAACTGATCACCACCTTGTGGTGAGTTGGATCTGATGGCGGGGGAGGAAGCTGGACAGACTCGGCAGACCCAAACGTACTATGAGGGTCTGTTGGGAACGTTTGGCCGAATCCCCTGTCAGAGAGATCTTCAACTTCCACCTCCGGCAGAGCTTCGACCGGATCCCGAGGGAGTCTGGAGATATTGAGTCCGAGTGGACCATGTTCTCCACCTCCATTGTCGACGCGGCCACTTGGAGCTGTGGCCGTAAGGTCTGCGGTGCCTGTCGAGGCGGCAATCCCCGAACCCGGTGGTGGACACCGGAAGTAAGGGATGCCGTAAAGCTGAAGGAGTCCTATCGGGCCTGGCTGGCTTGTGGGACTCCTGAGGCACCTGACGGGTACCGGCAGGCCAAGCGGACTGCAGCCCAGGTGGTTGTGGAGGCAAAAAATCGGGCTTGGGAGGAGTTCGGTGAGGCCATGGAGAAGGACTATCGTTTGGCCTCGAAGAGATTCTGGCAAACCGTCCAGCGCCTCAGGAGAGGGAAGCAGTGCCCTACCAACGCTGTTTACAGTGGAGGTGGGGCAGCTGTTGACCTCGACTGGGGATGTCATCGGACGGTGGAAGGAATACTTTGAGGATCTCCTCAATCCCACCGACACGTCTTCCATTGAGGAAGCAGAGGCTGAGGGCTCGGAGGTGGAATCGTCCATCACCCAAGCTGAAGTCACCGATGTAATCAAGAAACTCCTCTGTGGCAAGGCTCCGGGGGTGGTCAATCTACGTTCCTACTCTCACCTATGGTCATGAGCTGTGGGTCATGACCGAAAGGACAAGATCCCCGATACAGAAATGAGCTTTCTCCGCAGGGTGGCTGGGCGATCCCTTAGAGATAGGGTGAGAAGCTCGGGAGGAGCTCAGAGTAGAGCCGCTGCTCCTCCACATCGAGAGGGGCCAGCTGAGGTGGCTCGGGCATCTTTTCCGGATGCCTCCTGGACGCCTTCCCGGGAAGGTGTTCCGGGCATGTCCCACCGCGAGGAGACCCAGGGGAAGACCTAGGACACGCTGGAGGGACTATGTCTCCCGGCTGGCCTGGGAACGCCTCGGTGTCCCCCCGGAAGAGCTGGAAGAAGTGTCTAGGGAGAGGGAAGTCTGGGCATCCCTGCTTAGACTGCTGCCCCCGCGACCCGGCCCTGGATAAGCGGAAGAAGATGGATGGATGGATGGATGGATGGATGGATGGATGGATGGATGAAATGACCCCTATAAAGCCTATAGCAATCAAATTATTTCAGCCGACTCTTTGACGTGTGAATGTGACAAGCCTTTTTTCCTGCAACTCACATGTTCCCTGATTCCTATTATTCTGATTCATCGACTTCTCAAACATCTGATGACCCAGTAGCACTGATATAAACATGTTGGAGTCAGATGAGAGACACAGTGAGACATCAGTGCTGTTGCTTTCAGCTTGTCACAGAATAAAATGCTCTACTTGGAGCATCACAAATCTCATGATTTATTCACAACATTCTGTGGCCCATCTGACTCATTGGCACGGGTGGACATACACACACACACACACACACACACACACACACACACACACACACACACACACACACACACACACACACACACACACACACACACACACACACAGTCTCTACTCAAGAATGCATATCTTGCTGTAGCCGTTGTTATATAACATTCAAGTAAAATGTGCAGTTGTATTAAAATGTCGGTTTGAAGTTCAGAGACAAGCTGTCCCCATTTTCTTCCCATGTCCTTCACATGTTTAAATACACTGGCAATGGATGCTGATATGAATAGAAGCGCTAACTAACACTCTTGAGTGTGTGTATTTGTAAAACTGACGTCAAACTGCGCTGTGGTTGAATTTTGGCCATCTCTAAGGGTTGTTTACATAAACAGATGGTCTGCATCTCCTTGATTGACACACCATCTGCAAAAAAGTTACCATGGAAACTGATTTACAACCATAATCTCCAGTAATTTGCCTCACCTTCTTCTTAGCCACGTCACCCTCAGCATCTTCTCATCTCTCAGGTTTATATGTATTTTTTCCTAATTATTGTATTGCATGTTTGTCAGGCAGCCTAAAATGTGCTAGCTGTAACATCTAAATCAACTAAAATAATTACAATTTTAAATATTATTTAATATGACTGAATCAACCTGACCACATTAGATTGAAAATGTTCATTATTAAATGGGTCAAATTGGTGTATGTATGCATGCATGTATTTATTAATTTGGGATTGACTTACCTGTTTGAAACTGTAAAATATACAACACACACACACACACACACACACACACACACACACACACACACACACCCCTGTGATTGCACATCAATTCAGTTCTATATTAATGAGGCAAGTTGCTGTGGCTTGCAACTGTAAACAGCCTAGTTAGTAAAAAATATATTATTTTGATCAGTAATTGCTTGTATGCTCTTTGTTATTATTAATATTATTATCATTAAATGCAATTTTTATGTGACATTGCTGTTTTATGATTATTTATTGTGTTGCATGTGTTTTCCGATCATTAAAACGGTGAATACAGCCTTATACAGAAATAAATGGAGTATGAAATGGGTTCCCTAATGTTTTTATGCATGTTAAGTTTGAATTAACACAACATTACCTTAAAATACAGAGCCTCTATTTTTCCTCTTCCCACCTGTTGGGAGAGACAGAGATTCATCCACTCCGACTACAGGAGTTGTGTTGAGACTCCAGTTACACTTGTCAGTGGTGTATGTGTGTATGGATGGCTGCTTCTAACACATGCTGCCTTTATGACTTTTTGACACTTTGTGTGATTAAGGATCCCTGTTTTTCTCTTTCTCTCGCTGCCTGTCTTTCTCTCTGTGTGTGTCTGAAAGTGAGAAAGGCCACAGTGTCTTCCAGTGCCTTGGGCTACTTTGATAGACAGATGGACAGTCTGTGAGAGACAGACTTCCCTTTCAGCCAATGGGAAAACAGGACCCCTGCTGTCGGCATGGTGACAGTTGCCATGAGTGATTGCATCCGGACCTACAGTTGATGGTTTGGGGGTTCGACCCGTGTCTCTTTAGAGGTGAAGGGTGGAGAGGGCAGTGCTGGCATCGATCCCCTTAACGTTTCCATTAGGCCGCGTTTGCCGTTGTGTTTTCGGGTCCATATGGCTCAAAGATGCCCGTCAGACCCCTGACAACCCCACGCTGAGGGTCTGCAAGAATTGAACCCAAAACTCTGGGTTTATATTTAGACAGAAACAAAAAGGATGAGAGTTTGCTGGTCTTCAGTCCCTCATGCCTTACTGACAGTTGTGCGCTAGTCAGAAATCAACAGGCTAAATGTTGTATGTTAAATCTCATTTAAGTAGAGAATTAAGGAGAGAAACCCTTTCTGAACACACTGAATTTAATTGCAATTAGCCTACTCTTGATTTTAAAATAGGTCAAATCTTGAAAACACAATATGATGTGGCATGTCTGGTGTTATAGTAACATATTCACTTACTGTATATTGTTCAGCTCTCAAGTCAGTGGAAATGGGGTCGGTTTTCGAGGAAGATTCACAGATCCCTGGCCAAGCACCGGCTCCAGCAACGTGTAGGTAGACATAATCTGTGCCTGATGTTGAACACGTTTGCTTTTTCTCCCTCACAGCCCTCAGTCACTCCATTAATCACGCACATATGGTCCCTTCAGCCTATACCCTAAAGAAGACAACTGTGTGTGAGAGAGGACCTTTCAATATTATCTTTAATATCAAGATATAACTCACAATTATAATGATGCTGGTTAACTTGAGTACTTCTGCGGTATAGAGGTACCATCTCACTGTTGTGAAACCTTCCTCATTTTAAGTTCCCCTGTTATCTGAAAAAAGGTTACTTTGGGGCTACAACAGCCTGCCACTGAGACAGTATCCTCTACATGTATTAATATGCACTCTTTAAACTTTGCGACTACATGTCAACTAACTCTCATTAGAGTATTAGTAGACTGTCTGGTTAATATCTGCTAACTCTTTATTGTGTTGGTCCTCCAACAGACTTTCTACTGACTATAAGTTACTTTGCAAGTGCATGTCAACTTATTCTAACCCTAACTCTAACCCTACCAGTCTACTAATACTCTACTTTTACTCAAATGAGAGTTAGTAGACATGTAGGTGCAACGTTACTTATAGTCAACAGAATGCGTTAAAGGGACCATCAAAATAAAGTGAAACTAAGTCACGCAATATCAGTTAATATTTTCTAAATAATAATAATAATAATAATTGGAGAGCGGAACAGATTTACTATGGGTTACATTTCATAATATATTAGCTATAATAATTATTATTAAAAAAACTGTATTGTAGAATTGTAAGATCAGATTTAATATTAGATAAAAAAATATATTTTGGTCTAAAGGAATATGAGTCACATTGATCAAATGTGATAGTAAAGGATTTTATAATGTTACAAAATATTTCTATTTAGAATAAATGCTGTTCTTTTGAACTTTCTATTCATAAAAGAATCCTGAAATATTGAGCAGCACAACTGTTTTCAACTTTGATAATAAGAAATGTTTCTTGAGCAGCAAATCAGCACATTAGGATCATGTGACGCTAAATACTGGAGTAATGATGCTAAAAAATCATTCGAATTATAGTAATAGTAGTAGCTAGAACATATTATTTCACAAAATTACAGTTTTTCCTGCATTTTTTATCAAATAAATGATGCCTTGGTAAGCATACAAGATGTATTTAAAAAAACTAACTTATTTCAAACAAAACTATAAATTAAATGCATATTTGTTTTTACATAGTTGTCCATAGTGCCATATGGCAAATTTACACTGTTAGTTCTATATGTGACATAATGGAGCGCATGGAAGTAACTCTAGCGACTAACCCAATAATCTCAATAATCAGGCAGTAAAAATCTCCCTAAACTCAGTTAGGGCTCCTCTAATGTTGAGAAACTAGCGCAGTTGACATATGGTCTCTTCATAAAACACAGCCGATCGATGCTGATTACAGTCCACATTTGGGGTCTCATCTCTGCCGTCTATGAATCCTTTGTGTTGCTTTGCATGTTTTCTCAAATTACAGTGAAGGAGCTGGTTTCATCAATAGCGGTAGGGCACAATGAGGCTATTATCTCATGTGTTTTGCGTCTTGTGTGCTAACCTGTAATATCTGTGCGATGAACACGGCTATTAACTTTAGATGAAACCCCATGGGACATTCCAGTGTGTGTGTGTGTGTTTGCGCCGATGATTGATGATGCTGTTTTGAAGAAGTGAAAATGGACGTTGTTCCCCTCAGAAGCATACCAGAGGGGATAAAGAGCGCCATTGTGGGGCCTAATCCACTCTGCAGGGCCTTTCACTGTGTGTGTGTGTGTGTGTGCATGTGTGGTGGTAGTTTAGAGTATCTGCCAGTCATTTTTTGCTGTTATGTCAGTCAGGTTTGTGCGAGCGAGCGAGCTGCTAAAAGCTTCTCTAGGCTCCCAGCGGTACACGTCTGTATAGAGTCCGTCTCCATCCAGCCGCCGAGGAGACAAACTCCAGCAGGGCCGATGACTGACGAAGAAGAAGCTTCTTTCTCTCCTTCTTCCTCTCCGTCTTTCTCCCCCTCTCGTGTTCAACAACTGTCTTCTCTTTCGTTCTCTCGTATTCGGTTCATCTATTCATCACTCGTTTCTATATCCAGGGCTTTTCCATTCTCATGACTTATCCATTTGTATCTCTCTCTTTGAATGGAGGGTAACGTGAGGAGGTGAAAGTGGCCCTCCGAACTGATGCATTGTGGGGGCTCTATTGTGCCCCAAGCAGGAGGGAGTGAGAGAAAGGGAACGAGGGATTGAGAAAGAGAGAAACAGAGCGAGAGAGCTAAGGTGACTCGCTGGCCTGGCACGCTCGATAAAACGGGTCAGCTCACCTTACTGCTGCTGAATGAGACCTGTGTGCGTGTGTATGGTAGATCACAAGAGTAGACTACAGACGGGACAGAGAAAAGATGGATCGATAGAGCTTGCAAGAAAGAGAGACACAAAAAAGGAAAACAAGTGATTTAATGAAAATATGGAATAAAGTGATGAGCAATGTGGCTAATACTAAAAACACTAGCTGTGTTTCAAAATCTAGATTGTCTCACGGCCGTATAAGGGCAGCATCCTAACCGTCATGAAACTGCATAAATGACCGATTTGGAACAGTCCACATAGGCAGCAGCTTACACTAGTGAAGGGAGACTTGATCACAATCGTTTTCTATAGAGTTTCCTTCAATTTAATTTCAATCGTTTTCACATTATCATGTTGTTCCAAACCTATTATTCTTTCTTTGGTGGAACACATCTTTTGCAGAGATGTTTTGAGTGTTGTTTGGTAACCATCATTCCTCAAAATATCTTTTATATTACAGTGAAGAAAAAAATAAATAAATCATGCAGATAAATAATGATGCTAAAATTGTATTTTTGGTCAAACAATCAACAATAATGAACAATCCCTTTAAGCATCTTTATCAAATTCTCAGGTAAACAAAAATAGACACAAATGAGTCAGTTCTTGACATACAAAATATTGTCATTATTCAGCTGAAGTCAGTTCAGTGTTGATTAAGTTTTTTTCAATAACTTTGTAAAGTTCATCAATTATAAAATGAGATCAGTTCATCTATAAAGCAGCTCTGGGTCAATCAAATCAATAATGTTGCTGAATATTAAGTGTCCCCAACTAAGCAAGCCAGTGGTGACAGCGGGAAGGAACCCAAACTCCATCAGGTGACAGAAATGGAGAAAAAAAAAAAAACACCTTGGGAGAAACCAGGCTCAGTTGGGGGGCCAGTTCTCCTCTGGCCAAAATTTGGTCTTCAAGATCAAATTTAGATCTCTGACTTTTGATTGCACACTTTGGTGTCTTGCCACATCTGAACACATTTTGAACATATGTTGGGATCTCTTCTAAAACTCTAGAGGAGACACATGAGATTATTATGTTGATTTTCTGAGGAGAAACCTGCTGGAAACTGTAATTGAGATTAAAGAGATATAATTTGGGATTATTTAATTAATTTCATAATACTGTAAACTATTGCCATGTACATGTGCATCTAATCACATTGATTTCAAATAAATCATCTAATTCGTATATATGGCATTTTATAAACACTCAATAGGATATGATGTCAAGCTTGTTTTATGAGTAATTAAGAATGTTATAATAATTATAACATGTATTAAATAAATAAGATTATTAATTATTAGTTTCAAGTGCAAAATGCTGCTGTTTGTTAGTTTCAAGTGCAAAATGCTTCCCGTCGCCTCTTTTTGAGCACAAAATTGTCAATATTTTTGCCTGTTCTGTCACTCTTTTTAAATGCCACAGACAGCCTGAAATGACACGTAACCACAAAAACACATACACACAGGCGAAAAAGTTTTCCCTCCAGTTGTCCGACCTGCCGTCTCCGCTGTCATTTCTAAAAGTCAATCGCTCCATTTCAGCATTCCAAATGTGCCTTTCATGAATATTGCACGCGGAAGTCAATTAAGAGTGAATTATTAATTTGCTAAGTGTCAATATTTAGTAAACAATGATACTGTTGCTGCCGCAAGGAGCTCCCAGAGCAACTCTCTGTCTCTAAATGACTGTTAGTGCACAGAAATGAGACGGTAGAGCACACACACACACACACACACACACACACACTCAGCAGCAGCATCTCTTGAGGGGATTAAGCAGGTGGTATACGCTCACAGCAGGAGCGCAGCGAGATGTTTCCAAAGGCGAGTGATGTAGACAAGGGTAAGCGGAGTCTAGACTGACTCCAAGAGAATTATAAACATAGAAGAGGGAGTGTTGTGCCGTTTTCAAGTTTTATGAAAGGCCTACTCTATCTGTCAGCTAACCTTTCGTGTCGACTACAACACAATGTTCTATATGATTTCTTCATCTGAACAGCAACAGAAGTGAAGTTCCTAAGTGTAATTTAGGGAGGAGTGAATCCATCTAATCTTTTAATAAACTCCCGCATATATAAGCAGCAACATTATATAGGCATCTTGCTACCATACTCATCATCCAAGCATTAGCCCCACTGGGGGGTATATCTAAGCTCAAGCTGAACCTGCTTCCTTAAGCCCCTCCACTGCGGACAGCAGGCCATGAGCTGACGTGAGTTCACGTAGTGTAATAGCGCAGCGCTTCTTGGCCAGCATCACACGCATCACACACATGACCAGCGTCGGCCAATAGTGAGCCTACGACAACCCAGAAGCGCTGCGCTGTTACACTATGTGAACTCACTTAGAGGCCCACACAGAAGAAAGTGAATAGTTGAAAAAAGTCGTTTTTTTGTTGTTTTTTTGCACACAAAAAGTTTTCTCGTCGCTTGATCAACTTAAGGTTAAGCCACTGTAGTCACTTGGACTATTTTATTAACAATGTCTTTACTAACTTTTCTGGTATGGCAGATATCGATTACATAGAAGCCATATGAAGGAGTGAGCCAGCTCTCAGATTTCATCAAAAATATCTTAATTTGTGTTCCGAAGATGAACGAAAGTCTTACAGGGTTGGAACAACATGAGGGTGAGTAATTACTGACAGAATTGTTTTTTTGGGGTGAACTAACTCTTTAAATGCAAAGATTAGTTAAGTGTATTATTATTGTATGCATTGTTATGTGTTTATTATATATATATATACAAGTAATATTTAAATAACACAGATTCATATTTATTAATTAATTAATTATTAATTATTACTATTTATTTACATAATAATTTATTAATAATTATTATTATTATTATTACATTTATTATTTTGGACAACAGTTCCTTCAAGGCAACTCAGTTCACTCTGTAGCCAGTTCAAGGCAAACCTTGCCCCACATCCGATTCTAAATATTTCCTTGGTCATGTCAATTACAGTGCAGTTTACAACCTAAATCTGACATACTCAGTACTCAAAAAATTACTACTTCTCATCTTTTAGACTGACTCTCTAGTCTCTCTCTCTCTCTCTCTCTCTCTCTCTCTCTCTCTCGTGTTCGAGGTGCATGAAAGGCCATAATCATAGATGTCACACCCACACGCACACAAGGCTAAAGATTATGCAGCTCTTTTGGGAATATTATAATTCTGGTAATAACACAGACAATGATGATGATAATTTTACAATGTCAGTCACTCTTTTTGACAGGACTGGATGAATATTTGGAGCTTATGCTCTATGAAAGTTCTGAAAGAGTTGGAAAAGGAAGTGCAATTTGTGCAGCAAGTATAAGCTTTGAAGTTTATGCTTTTTTAATGTGGTATACAGCCAGAGGCGCAAGAGAGAAGGAGAGGGAGAAAGGTTTGTGAATCTCTTCTCTATGGATCTTGCTGTGAGGTCCCTCTGAGAAGTCTTGATGATACTTAATGGTGATTGGAGCCAGAGATAAAACGCACACACACACACACACACATACACACACACACGCAGGATATCTGGAGCCAAGAGCTTCGCGTCACAGTTCACCAGCACTATAATCTAACCCATTTCAATGTGTGTTTTTAGTGGCTGTGACATATTGAGAGCGCTGTGAGTTAGACATGCTGTCTGAGTCGCCTATCATCCTGCTGAGCCAATCACCATCAAGTAAAGTGTTTTTTGGCCAGAGCCTTAGTTTCTATCGACAAAATTTAAGCTGTTTCGCGCAATTAGATCGCAGGTATGGGAATGTTAAACACGCATTGGCCAATCACGGCTCCAGAAACAGAAGCCTATACATTTACAATGATGCGATAAAAATGTCTAGTCTTTCCATTTAGTTGAGAAACAAATAGCCATTATCGGCGCTGGAGAAATGGATAGTAGCAACGACTGTGAGGTATAAAAAAAAAAGGAAATAAAGGCTGTTTATATCAGCCGTCTGCAATCAAGTCGGCCCTTTCAGGAAGTTTTCCAGGTGGTTTGAAAGAGTAGAACTAAGCAGAGCTCTTACCTGGAGCGATAGCATTCGAAAGAAGCACTTTCACTCACCGGTTTCAGCTTGCGGTGTGTGGAGATTTGACTAAGAGATATGCAGAGAACAAATCTGCCTTTTAGTGGGCTGGAGGGGAAGGGAAAGGGATTTCAAGACATGCTCGGATAAGAAAAGGTTGTGATATGCGACAGTGAGTTTTTGGCTCCATGAGCTGTGAGCTCTTGATGGTTGTAAAGTAAGTTTGATTTACAAGCCCGATACAAATGTGTACTTTGCCAAACATACACATGTTTGTTTCACTATATTAGTGAATTCATTGATTCCATTGATTTTTATTTCAGGTTAATGATATTTTCTGTAAACATAACCCTCACAGAAACATGTGCAAAACAGTAGATTTAAATAAAAAGCCTGTTTTGGCCACGAGTGAGAAGCATTAAAATGTCCTTACTAGTCTTCGGTCATAATATTTCACTATTTAAATGCGTCTCCTGAAGAACCTAAGTAGATCATCATCTCATATGTTTCTCTCTCTCTCTTCTTTTCTTCTCAACTTAACAATTAAAGTTAGTCTGTTCTTTATAATACTATCACAATAGCTATCACAATATAATAGGTTCTATGAACTCAAAATGAATGTGTTTTACTTGTAGATCCAAGTTCCGTTAATATGTCATGTTAATAATGGCATTCATTTTTAACATAGTGAACTTTCTTAGTTTGTCCAACTTGTGTATCAGTTTGTGGATCAAATAAATGCATCCTTGTCCTAAATCTCACCAACCCCAAATAATATAGAAAATATATTAGTTAATTTCCAACAAATGTAACCATATTATGAAATATTCTGTTACAGTGAAATCAAATTACTCATACTGTGATTTGAGATTTTGGTCATACCACATTGTGCACACAGTCTCATTGCCTTATTAATATAATACAATTACAGAAAAAAAAAAAATTATGGCCCCTTGAGGCTGAAGGGATCCTGCTTTTTGCTCCAAAATTGAGTAGTCCTGCCTTAGCATATTATTTTTATTTCTCACTGCTTTACTTAATGATATTTGCACAGACCCCAGTGTTTCGACAATCATCTCTCTTTCTCTCATTCTCTACCCACCATGCCTCCCTCCTAAGGCCAATTAGTCAACTTAAAATGTCTCCATTTCTCATTTTAGTGTGCAGTGATCAGGATAATAAGAATTAATAAGCCATTCATATTGCGCTCAATAGAGTACGTACGCCTCTCATCCTGCGAGAGCTGGCTGCCGAGATCTGCACCAGAGATCAACACAATGCTTGTCTCGTTAAAGGGGTCAAGAGTGTACACACATACACACGCTAATTTGTCCACAATTTACATAGTCATTATGCAGCAGATATCTTCTAGTTGATTATGTTGCTTACCATTTTGTTTATTTACATTTTCTTTCGTCATGGCTTTTAGGAATTAGACGACATGTTGACTGCTTTGAAAGGCTTTGTCTTCCATTCTGATAGACCTTGAAATTTGGTCAGTGCTTTTATTAATAATTGGATAATGCCATATTGGAATTTTTTTAGGCTTTTTTGGGGGGCTGTCTTTGAATAAAGAACAGCTTTTGTTTTGGCATATTCTCTGATTCTGAGGCAAGGAACAGACATGAAACGGCATTTGAAAATGGCATTCATCTCACATTTACTCATATGTTGGATGAGAAAAATAGTTTATTTTTTATTTTTATTTTTTAGTTAGCAAAGAAAATAGTTAGTTTAAATTGTAATAATATTTCACAACAGTACTATATTTTTGATCAAATAAATGCATCTATTGTGACCATAAGAGACTTCTTTCAAAAACATCTTACCGAACCCAAACTTTTGAATGGTAGTGTGTACATGTATATATAATGTTAAGATGAGCAATGGCCTCCAGTTCAGTAATATTCTTGGGTTTGCATGCTGTAACCGCCGCCTTCAAATCCCACCAGAGATTTTCTATGGGGTTCAAGTCATGTGACTGTGATGGCCACTGTAGAATCTTCCAGGACTTCGAGGGTTTACTGAACCTGCCTTCACAGAAATCTGGTTGCAGCCGTTGATAGCTTCCTTTTTCTGCCCCGTCCAGGTAGTGTAACCACTGTACCTTTAACTTTGAACTCGCAAACTATGCTTCCAACTGTCTCTAGGAACATTTAGTGCCTTCACTATCTTTTTGTATCCTGTTCCTTGTTTGTGAAGGGCGATGAGACCTTCTCTTAACTTTTTGGACCATTCTTTTGACTTGTCAAACGTGACACTCAATAAACCTAGCCAGTTCAGATATTTCATGTGTTCTAGCTCAAGCATACCTGGTGCAACTAAAGCCCTTGATTAGTTACATCAGGTGCGCTTGAGACAACAACTGTTTTGCAGATTTGTGCTTTTATATTTTACAATTACTTTTCATTCTATAACATCATTCACAATGAAAATACTGTCAAAAATGAAAATACTGTAATCCGTTAATCACCCTCATGCCTTTCCAAACCTTGTTTTTGCTGAGGAACACAGAAGAAAATAATTTGAAAAACGTCTCTAAAATCTACATTTATCAAATGAAAGTAAAATGCAGTCTAGTTTTGGACCCGACTAACTTTCATTGTATGGACAAAAACATTCCTCAAAATATCTAGTCAAATATTGTGAATATCTTCATAATAATCATACAGGTTTGGAACAACATGATATTTTGTTTTTGGGTGAACTTTCCCTTTAAAGGCAGGGTCGGCAGTTTTTTTCTAAAAATTTATTTTCGAAATTTGTTTAAACTTTCTTTATATACCAATACATAATTAAAATGTAAGTACTCTGAAAAAGAGAGTATAAAAATCGAGTGTCTGTAGTCCTCTCAGGGCGCAATAAACACAGCTACTTATTTCCATTCGGAACGAATGAAATGATTGGCTGGGCGACTGTCACTCTCCCTCGCTACCATGGCTACCACCCCTGCTGCTACAGGAGCTGCCCACATGCGCGCACCCGTTTTACTCGAGGAGAGGAAGAGGCACGGAGAGAGGCACGGAAGCTAGGAATAATCACAATTATGGCAGAGAAAGAGCAGTCAAAATTCCCAGTACCTGCATATACAGTCAGCGAAGGCAAACAAGGCAAAAAAAGGAACTAGTAAGGTAGAAAGGTAGGCTACTTGTCTCCAGAGTGTAATGTTAGTCCTCATCAGAGCCAACAGTGCTTTCATCGTGGAAGCTCTTACATGCAAAACACCGTATATGTTATGAATCTTACACGAAATTCACCTTCATCACAGTGTAACTGATGGTAATGGGAAACCGTGTATCAATGCAACCTGTTTTTAGCTTTGCCTTATGTTACTAGCTCGTTACCGAATCACACTCAATATATTTTAAACTTTACCAGTATCGATATGCTAGCTTGATAGTGAGTACTAACAGCCATGTTAGTTGTTTATATTCATAAGGATAAAGTTAGGTATTTTATTACATGTAATTCTGACATGATGTCACTACGTGCACTGCGCTCCTCTCGGTTCGGCGCTGGTAAACGCGTCCTCCAGCTGGCAGCTGAGCGGTCGGCATCGCGCGTTCATGTGTTTTGGGGGCGTGGCTTTGGAAGGAGCCCAGCAGGGAGGGGGTGGGAGTGAATGGAATAAGTAGCTGTGTTTATTGCAGTCCTGCGAGGACTACAGACACTCGATTTTTATACTCTCTTTTTCAGAGTACTTACATTTTAATTATGTATTGGTATATAAATAGTTAAAGAAGAACTTGGTAACTTTTTTAACGTAATAAAACTGTCTAGAAATCATTTGGATGGTTAAACAACCTGTTCTGGTGATATTGGTGACTTTCCCCGCTCCCCCCAGCGTTCCCAAGCGGAAAACCAACCTTGCAACTTGGGGACTACCGTCCCGGCAAGATAGAAATTGGAAGTCTCGTGAGAAGCGAGAACGAGAATGAGAACGAGCGCGAAACACAAATTGCTTTACGGCAATTCGACATAAACAAACACGCATGTATGATGTATTACCAGATTACCCACCTCGGTAGACATAGCTCCACACGATACAGTTGGCTTGCTCCGATCAAAACAAACGCACATGAGCAGCGGTAGAGAGGGGGAGGAGGCCGCCGCAAGTGAGTTTTTTACGACCGTGTTGTGAAATATACACCCTCCCACAGCTGTAGGGGGAGCTCGTGGGGAAAACATGCGACAACAAAAGGGAAAATCAGCGAAGAAGTGAGTAGAGTTCGCTAGAGTTACCGAGTTCTCCTTTAAATGTTTTTTAGTTTTATGGTTAAATAGTTAATAGTTTTTTTTTTTTTAACTGCCGACCCTGCCTTTGAGTGTCTTAATCAATGGCACACAGGCGATGATAGAACATGGATAAACCCTCATGGTGCTCAAACCTACCCTTTGGGAAATGGGCTAGGTCTTTAAGAGCCAAATTTATTAAAAAGGGCTGGCTCTTAGCGTGAGAGCGCAATTCCAAAAAAGTGTCGATGGGAGTGAAAAGTTCTGACGACGCGCAAATTAAAGAACACAGACGCAGCCGGATCATTTCCATTATGACCAATGCAATCGAGCAAGAGCAGCGCAAATTAGCGAGGGTTTGCCCTGGCGCAAGCTTTTAGTAAAAAGTGTCCAATTGCAGATATGTACATGTACAATTGAGATGAAAATAAATGCAAAAGGTTTGTTAAATTAATCAAAACACAGAAAATAAATCGAATGGAGGTTTCAAAAAGCACATGGACTAAATTTCAATATATCAACCTGAAGTCAGGATGCCGAGCCTTGACAGTGAACTTTGATGTTCACTGATGGTCGTGCGGCACTACATTACAGCTGAAGTGCATATCTTTCCTCTTGAGCTTTTGATGAAACATCCTCTTCATTTCTCTTCTCTATTTTGCTCGAGTGTGAAAGTTGTGAACTCTCCTCTAGTCTGATAAAAATAACATCCACACAAGCCTGAAGAAGCTCGACCATCTGTTGCTGTGATCTCAGTCTTTCTTTCTCACACCCCTTCCCCTCTTTTTGTGTCTCTTTCTCTTTGTCTGTCTCTTCTCTCCTCATCTCTCTTTCTGACTGACAGCAATTTACAATAGAACACATTTTCAATTTGTGTTGATTGATTGGAGCTAATTAGTTTTTATGTATAACTGCTTTTTTATGCAATGAATAGTTCTGGTCTTAGTGGCTGATTGGTTAATACACTGTTCCAGTGATGCTAGAATTAAGCAAAAATCACACTCAAAAGCGTTGCACTGAATATCAGCACACCATGAGACTAGTATATTTTTTGTGTACAACAGTCAAGTAAATATGAATTAACTTACATTTCAGATCAAATTTGGACTAACTTGTGTATATAGTTTGCACCGTTCACATACTCTAATCTGAAATGCCGCAAACAGGGTCAAGCGGAGTGATAAAAAGCAACATATTTCCTGATGTGTTTTCTGATTTTTTTAGCTGACACTATTGTCCAGAGCCATTTACAGGAAGCGCTCTAGTTTTCAACAGTGCTAAAAGTGGCCAGAATGATAGCTTCACCTCTCCCATGCGTGCACACATGGTGTCGTGTAGGACGCTGGGAGGAATGCATCTGTCAGCATTAACAGGATCACAGACAGCCTGGAGGAGGATGCAGGAGAAAAGAGAGTGTTTATTTCCTCCATGTTGCCATGCACACAAGCTCCATGACGACGGGAGTAGGTGGCTCTCTAGCTGTTGGCCGCAAGACTCTCAGACTGCAGCATCTTCTCTTCTGACATCTACACTGATCTCTCGTTTTCAGCTCTTTTTTTCTGTCTCTTATCTCTTCTGTGCCGGCAGTTCTCTTTCTAGCCTCCTTCTCATCTCTGAAACTGTGTGTGTGTGTGTGTGTGTGTATATATATATATATATATATATATATACATACATACATACATACATACATACATACATATATATATGTACATTGATTTTAACAGTTATATTGTGTTACATTCAATGTTATATTACATTAAAGGATTGTTAACCCAATAATTTAAAATCTGTCATAATTCACTCACCCTCATGTTGTTCCAAATCATGTAGTTTTTATAAATATGTTGAATAAATTTACATATTTTCCATTTTACTTTTACTTTTAGTTAAAGCAACAGCATGGAGTTTTTCAACCTTCATAATATATTTCCAAGACCCTTGTGATGGTACTTCGACTTTCAATAGGTTGAATGACACGTCTGCCATAGCCTGACGGGGTTTGTATCGCTTTTACTGGCACTACGGAACTTCGGGGTTCGGGTAGTAACCCGAGCACAAAAAGAACTACAAAATTCGACTGCTTTAGGGCATACCTCACTTCCCCCACCACCCCCCATTTCCTCAAATTTGGACGTGAGAGCCCAACTAGCGTTTGTTTGCCGGCTGGTATAGCGTGTGTATGTTGTTGTCATGGCCGAAGCAGCAGCGAAACCGAAGAAGGCAAAGGTTTTGTCGGAGGAGACTAGGAAGAGAAAAAGGGAGAGTGATAAAATCAAAGGCCGGACGAGGATCAATATTGGTCCAGCGTTCGCTCGCTGGCGTGAGCTAAAGGAGGAGGAGGGGTGCCCGACCGATGCTGACTTGGCCGTCATACTGTTGGACTACTAAGTATATTGCTTGCATACTATCTCTAGTTTTTTTTTCGAATTTGTTGTCTGCCTGGCTATGTTACGGAAGCTATCTGGTCCTCCATTTATCTTCATGAATCAAGTAATGCTAGTAGAGGAGCGAATTAACAATATGGTAGCTAGTAAACGCTAACATGCTAGTTTTCGATGAAAAAATAAAACCCATGAAATTATATTCATATGACATGCTGAAATACATGCCACTGTACCTGGGATGAAGACATTTCACACAGGCAGTCTGCCCAAGACGTGAGAACTCCTTCTGCAGAGTTCGGGGGTATCGGCTTGTCAACAAATGCACGTGTATCCCCTGGTGTAACCATGACAGATTTTACGACAGTAGTAGAAGACGATACTGTTTCCCAACTGTAGGGGGACCCCGAGAGCAAAACTTACATGGTGTTGCTTTAACGTTTTTGTCATTTCATTGTTTTTGTCATGTGTAGCAGTTTTTTTTGTAATGTCTACATAGTTTTCATTAATTTTATTTCAGTTCTAGTTAAATTAATTAGCGAACACCATCGCACACCTGCAGGTGATAGGTGTGTGGGAAAAAAGACCAAATAAGTAGGTCAAAAAACAAAACAAGGAACTCCCGCACACTATCAGTACTTGCAAATGAGTATCAAAATTTTATTAGCAACGTTACGTAGTTTTAGTTAAATTAAAATAAAATGTATGAATGTTTCACTTAATGTTTATTTTAATTCAAGTAACAAATTCAAGTTTTTTTAGTTAACTAATAACACTGGTTTCAAAACTGTTGGAATTTCTTTCTCAAACCTCAAATGCCAACTAGCATCAAACCTCATTGGTTCTTGCAAGATGTTTGAACTTTGTGTTGCTATATTTGATGTAGTCTCTGAATGCATATTTGCTCAATGTTTTGATCTGATTTGAGAGTAAGGTTTGAAGGCAAACTTGAATGATCTGTTTATCATTTAAGTTTTTGTGTCGCTTCAGAGTCGGAATCTACCATTTGAGTCCCGTTGCTTGACTTCACAAGCAACCTTGAGACAAAGTCCTCAAGGACTTTATGTCCTTGAGACAATTTTCAAAAATATCTTCTTTTGTTCCACAGAAGAAAGTAAGTCATTCAAGTTTGGCAAGAGTGGCACGAGCATGAGTTTGACAGAAACAGGAACTGTCCCTTTTAAGATGTTAGGAAACTGCAAAAGACATATTCTCAAAAAGACACAAATATAAATAACCAGTTGGTTAATCTAGTTTTTCATTCTCATCCACAGTTGCCAAGGTGATTTACTTGTAACTGCGCGCCACAAGCCCAAAGCCAAGACTTATCAGTGTCTGATGAATGACGCAGGGCTGCAGGTCAGGACCGTGGTAGGAGCTCAGTTTTGGGAGAGGATTGCAAAGATCTGCGGGACGCTGATATGGGAAAACCCATGTGTAAACACACACACACACACACTTCTAACCCAATCAGCTACACTTTGGAATCTGTCTGAATGCACCTGTGTTGCTAAGAGCAAGTTTCTGATTGGATGTGGGTGTGCAGAGACAAACCCTGATAATAACATGAGCACAAAGACACATCTGTCGTGTGGCATTTAACATCCCCCCTCGTTGAATTAGACCAGGCCATCCTAAACAGATCCACTACTTTACATTAACTTTAAGTCAATCACACCATTACAAGAGACTCAAAATGCTCCCCGAAGCACAAAAATGGTGTCAGAACATGTGACAGATGTGTTTTTTCGCCCAGAATAATTGAAGTAGAATTAAAATCAAGTCTCAATCAAATATTCATTACCGTTGCTCACTACTGCTCGGAGACATGTTTTAAACGCACACACGGGACCCGCCAGTGATAATCAAACTAAGCCAAAGTGTCAAACTCCATTAGGCACCATGCCACTGGCAAACGAAAACTCTCACATTATGAATATAAATAGCAGGATTAATAAATAATACCCAACTTATATCAGTATGTAATTAACCATGCTATACTTCTCTGAAAGTTTTTTTTTTTTTTTTAAATACAATATTCTTAAAGTGGTCAGAATGGTG
Organism: Rutilus rutilus; assembly: GCF_951802725.1. Classification (NCBI taxonomy): domain Eukaryota; kingdom Metazoa; phylum Chordata; class Actinopteri; order Cypriniformes; family Leuciscidae; genus Rutilus; species Rutilus rutilus. The sequence continues at coordinate 17,507,314 of NC_140215.1, read as the reverse complement.
CTCTCACAACAAAAATGCAACATATTATCAAATTATGGTCTCAAATGATCATGTACCGATGATGATAATGATGGTGATTACTTATGAATAAGCACTGATCTTCATCGTCATCATAATTATCATCTTTTTTAATGGATGAAGTTCTCCAGCTCACACTGAGCATCAGGACTTTATGTAAAAATAACCCGCTGCGTGAGTAATAACTTAAAGAATGTGTTTCAAATTAACACATTTTAATAATCAAAATACGCTTCATTTGCTTGAACCATTCCAGCACTTCATCTTGATTAGGGTTTTTGATATAAATTAGATGAAAACATGTAAAGAACAAAATCTACTGTACATATTATAACCGATATATTAAAACATGCAGATAGCTCATAAAAAAATTATCTCAAGTGTTTTTACAGAAACCTAGCTGTTAAATATTCACTTCACACCAGTTTTTTTTTTTTTTTTTTTTTTTTTTTTTTTGTGTCGTGACAGAATTAGAGCAGAAAGTTTTTGCATGTTGTTAACTAATGTAACATCGCACTGCTCAACATATGTCTTATGTGTGTGTCTCATGTCTTATTTAGCTGGCCTGTGGACCAAACAGATGTTCTCAAGTCATTTGCATAACATGTAAGAACATGCATGCTTCTTTTTTAATCAGTCTATTGCTTCAGCTAATTTATAGCACTCTTGACATCAGTATTTTGGATGGAAATTACCACATAACAAGTGAGCATACATCATTTAACCAACGATATTTGTCTTATTCAGAATTTTGGCACAGAATTCAGATCATTATTTTTTGCATGATGCTAGTAACATGAATTTTTCTTCATCGTAAGTTCACACATCAAGGCAGTCGTGGAGGTTAGGGAAGATGCAGGCACTAAGTTACTCTGTCCTCCCTATCATTGATTTCACTTCTTTTTTCATTTGTCCTCACAGAAGCCATTATTACTTTTATAGCTGTTTTTATGGCCCACCGAAGACTGCTGACCACACCGACACCAATCAGACCTCTTGCATCTCTCTCTTGTCTCTTGCGATGAATAGCTTTAGGCCCCTCTGACTAATGAAATATTAAATACCGGTGTCCGTGTCACTGAGAAATATGCTTAGGAGTGTTTATTCAACTTTTAAACAAACAAAAATACTCTATTTCTCCTTTTCTCTTTCAGCCAACCGCTATTAGTTCCTCAACACCAAGCAGCTTTCAAGATGGAGCTCTGTGGCACATTTGAAGAGCATTAATGAGCTGGAGATCTCTGTATCGTGTGTTATTAATAGAGCTGCAGCAGAGATCGTCCCGTCCACACTCACTCACTCAGATGCTTTCCCTCAGATGAAACGCGTGTCGTTGTTCTGAAACATTCATAAGTGCGCAATGCCGGAGGCCGGCTCAGCAGAAAGTGATGACAATCCGCGGCGAGAAGTGATGACACGTTACATGTGCCTGCTAGCGATGGCCGCGCTGCCATCAGCTGATAGCATGTTACTCAGAGAGACATTAATAATCATCTACTGTATGTGTATGAGAGAGAGATTTGTGTGTCTCATTTACCTGCTGGTTAACTCAAACAAGGTATGAAAAAAATATTTGTATTTCCTTTTTCAATAAATAGTCACAAGAGGTGCCTTTAGAAAATGTTGATCGTTACGCTGAGGAATATATTTTTGCTATATATTTTGCAGTCTAAATATGGTTAAAAATCCTGATTTGTGTTATTTTGTTATTTTCAAGTAATAAATATAACGGGTTGAAATGGTTGAGCTTGAAGAATGCAGTCAACATTGCAATTAAAAAAAAAAAAAGATAAAACGTAAGGAGATTATTTACTTAATTTACTTATGTAATGTGATTATTACATCACCACGCTTATGCTGTATGCTGAAAGGGTACTACAACATTATGACAAATCACTGCTTTAAGGGGGGATAGAGACATTGAGATATGTTAGACAACATTTTTTTTTTTATTAATCTAGTAGATTTCACATAAAAATTGGGAATGTTACATGGGAATTGTTCCTCTAATACTTTTGTTAGCACTTGAGCTTTTTACATGGAATTTGACATATTCAAAGGTGTTAAAGCAGGATTTCACAAGTCTCAATATTCTTTTTTGTCTCTAACTCTGAGTTTATTTCTCTCTCTCTCTCTCTCTCTCTCTCTCTCTCTCTCTCTCTCTCTCTCTCTCTCTCTCTCTTCCTCTTTGTCTCTTTCTATGCGTGTACGTTTAAAAAATCTAATTTCGAATCCTCTGTTATACCAGCTCTCCATAAAAGCTGTCTTGATTAAAACCACTGTATTCTGCTTTCTCTATAACAGCATATTTGTTGTGTAATGTTGATTAACACAGAAAATAATTTAAACTCGTTTATATATACACCAAATTCTAAAGATAATGTTTGATTTATATAGAACATGGAACATTCATTTAATTAGACTGGGATTTCTATGGTGCTTAATTGATGAAAGTCTTTTGTTTTACATGCATGCACACACAAGTTACAACTGATAATTTATCATCATATAATTATGCACAGCAGCACAAGGAAAGGCTGATTTGGGTCAGTGTCCTGTGCAAATCTTGAACCTGTCTGATCTGAAATGTTGTCATGGGAACACAAGGAGCTCTGATCACAGTTTATTGCTGAAAAGTCCATAGAGAGAGAGACAGAGAGAGATTGTCTGACAAATGTCCCGTTCACATGAAGGGTATGTTTAACCTTTAATGTTTTCCTTGTCTGAGATTCCTTAGAATGCATAGAGAAAGAATTATAGACATAAATAAATTACTTTGGGGTGGAATTTTTCTCTCTTATCTTGGACCACATAACATATTCTAACATAAATAATGCTGCCCACATATAACATATGAAAAGTATAGGTTATATCAAAATTGGTGAACTTCTTGTTTGTTTTCAAAACTCTCGGAATTCCTTTGCAGGAATTGTTAGCTCACCCGAAATTAACATTCGAAAGGCCCGTTCACACCAAGGACGATAACTATAAAAGATATCGATATAGATAAATCGTTCTCAGTATTAAAGAATAGCAGAGTTTACACCACAGCTATAACGATAACGGCTCAGAGAAACATTATCGTCAGAACGATTTGATCCAGCTGATGAACGATAAAAACATTGACAGCCAATCAGAATCCATCCTGCTGCAACGAGCTCTAGCATTTAAAGCAGCAGACAAGCACGCGCTTAGAATAAACAGAACTATATCGTCCACTGGTGTGGATGCTAATAAAGTTATCTTTGTAGTTATCGCTCTTGGAGTGAACGGGCCTTAAACCTGCGGCCAGTAGCGTAAACTTCTTAGACTAAAGGCCCTTGCACACTGAGTCCGAAATTATCGCATGCGTTTTTTCGCTTTCGTGATTCGGTGGTTCTGAATTGTCAAAACTCCATTCAAAATGCTTGCTACCGATGCGAAAGACGCAGAGAATCGAACCTGATTCGATTTTTTTTTTTTGACGGACGAAAGTTTCGGAGGCAGTGTACAAGCGTGATTGACATAACGTGAGGTCGTATTTATTTTTTAACGTGCGAAAATTTCGGACGCGAATTTCGGACTCAGTGTGCAAGGGCCTTAACGATAAAAGTGAGTCATACATTTTTTCATCAATTCTAATTTCGTCTAATTCGAATGGGAAAAGTTAGAAAGATTACCCTTGGTTAAACTAGTTCTTAAGAAAGACACAGTCTACCTGGCCCCTGTATTTCTTTCTTTCCTGGAACAAAAAATGAGAAAAACATGATGGGTGTAAATCTTTCGGACACATGAATGAGATTTGAGTTACATGAGGGTGAATAAGTAATAACATGAAGTGGTAAATGTTGACAGAAATAATGTGTCTGCACTTGAAATCAGAGCAGTTAGTCACAAAAAAATGCAACTAAAGCTTGTTTGGGTAAATATTTTTGGAGTAATTTGATTTAGAGGCCAATAATTGTGAGCTTAGCAGCCATGCCACACGGGAATCATGGGAAAAGAATGTCGAGGGCTCTCTGTTCCCAATGCTGATCATATCAAGGCACAGGAAATGGCATTCTGGGTAAAAGCCAATGCCAGGGGGACAGAGGCGGACAGTGTGTTTGTGTGTGTGGTACTGTGAGTCAGTGGCACCAGACAGTGATGTTGTTTTGGGACAGATACCGCCGAACAAGAGGTGATTTGACGAGGTGACGTCTCAAGAGAGATTAATGGATAGGGCAGCAACACCAAATGCCTTGGACCCGTCTGTGTGTGTGTGTGTGTGTGTGTGTGTGTGTGTGTGTGTGTGTGTGTTTGGCTGGCCTTGAGTCATTTTCCACACAGGACCTGAAAGTCTTAACTTTACATTTTGTGTTCTTGGAAGGCACTTCACACAATAATGAACCCCAAATTTTGCATATAGTTAAGGACCATATGTGTGTGAGCTGGGGACTTTAACTTGCAACACAACTTTCCGTTAAGCTGCTTTAATTTGCACCTCATCACACACATGCTAAATTTACAGAAAGTACAGATGGCGGGAGCAGAGCGCAGCTGTATCCCTTTGTTTCTGATCTCTTCAATCTAACTTTATTTGCTGCTCAATTTGTGGCACTAGATTTATATTCTGCTTTCAATTTACCATACACACCTGCCCCCTCTCCTCGCCACACTTTGATTTTTATGGATATACTTTAAAATACAGTAACGATTGCTATTGTATATCCATTGTATAAAATACAGCACATAGCAATTATAAGATAATTATTCTGTATTCAGTCCAAGTAGGTCTAACACCTGGAGAAGAGATCTGTTAGCCCTTAGCAATGGCAGTTACTGCTTTGAATCTTTGATCATGGGACCACAGAACTTTTGAGCCAATTACCTGGGGCTGGTTGAATGTTCAGTGCGTAAGTTTAATCTAAGCATAGTTGTGATGTTGTAAATTGACACAAATGTACTATGTATGTAGTACTAAATATTTGAATGTTGCATACTGTATATACTTTACGCCATAGTGTGTGTGTGTGTGTGTGTGTGTGTGTGTATTTAGATGTATATTCGTATTATATACAGTGCGTGCAGAATTATTAGGCACGTTGATTTTCTGATCAATTATTTTTTTTTTTGGCACATTTTACCAATTCCACACCACATTAATCTTAATATTATTTTGTATTGAATCATTTATAAGTGATGTATAATTGTTCATGAAGGCTGGAAATGAAAAACACCTTATTTTCAGGTGTGCATAATTATTAGGCACGTTTTCTTTTACAGATAGACTCTTGAAGGACCAGCACCACATCCTCTTGTACCACTGTTTGAAGAATGGATCTTCTAGAATCTGGTAGTAAGTTTTGGGAGTTCATTTTTAGTCCATCTCTGCAAAACGGACTTCAGGGTAGGAGATGTGGTGCTGGTCCTTCAAGAGTCACTTTCACTCTGTCTGTCTAAAAAAAAACAGTCTTCTTGTATTTTAGGTCATTTTTTAGGATTCTTTACCTAACCTAAGTCTCTGAGATCCTGACACCTTGCACTTCTGGAGACTCCAGGTTGGTTGCAGTTCTGGAAAATGGTGGCGTTGGAGACTAAAGGGTTCCTGATGGTTTAATTCTTCACCTTAATTCTTAATTATTTTGCAGTTAACATGTGTCTTTTCTTTTCCACCTGTTTTTGTCTGACCAATGAGCATTTCACTGTCCAGTGGTCATGCCTTAACTGCAATTTCTGGTATTGCATTAGTATTGCATCCTTCTCATGGGCATTTAATAATTTTGGACTTTTCAGTCTGAGTTAAATCTCTTATTTGGCTTATTTTATCTGTCAAAGAAAACGTGCCTAATAATTATGCACACCTGAAAATAAGGTGTTTTTTTTTATTTCCAGCCTTCATGAACAATTATACATCACTCATAAATGATTCAATACAAAATGAATAGTAGTTATTGTATGTGGTTTGGAATTGGTAAAATGTGCAGAAAATTTATCAGAAAATCAACGTGCTTAATAATTTTGCACGCACTGTACATATGTAAACATACTTTATAGTTGGTGCTTATGTGATGCAAAATAAGTGTGAAGCATTGATAGCAATAAAAAGCTCAAATGTACAGCTTTTCCAGATTGCCGACAGTCCCATATACAGCTTATTTTGAATGGATGTCAATGAAGAAAATCGGCTTATTAGGTCCAGATGATGCTAACCAGCCAAACCGTGGATGAAATCAGCAGTATCCATCTGTGTCAAAGGTTGCATGTTAAACTGAGAAGCACAATCAGCTCTGCTGCGTTTTACGACGATGCGCTCTTGGTGTAATCCTAGGGTGACATTTTATGCTGCTTATAGTCTGATTCATATCTTACAGCTTTGGCATTCAAAACTAAAATCAATAGGAGCACACAGACAGAGAGAGAGAGAGAGAGAGAGAGAGATCAGAGAGAAGGAAACATTCACATTAAACACACTCAAGATGGACAATAAATCTTCAGACTGATGCAGATAAAAGACAATTGTCAGAAACATGTCAAATTCAAGTGCAAAGTGAGATAAAGACTTTGAATCTTGAGCAGATGAATGGATATGATAGACAGAAATGGAAGAATATGAGCCCTGTTGTGTCAGAAATCACAGCAGGCCTCGTCCTCCAGGAAGCGAGAGCTAGGTTAGAAATACAACACGCTAATTAAAATACACACAGATGCTTTGATATTGTACGGTAGCGTCCTAGTTTAACGTTGTAAATATTGTTCTAATTGGCAGTTTATCCTGCAAAGCACCATGGGAATGTGCTGTTTTGTCTCTTTTTCTTGTAGAAGCGTAGTACATTTGATAGGGTGCTGCTGTGATGTTTGTTTAGAGTAAGCTAGTTCTGTGTTTACCTCAGAAAATCTTCCCTGTGAAATTACAATACTATATCACTGATTACCGTATTAATTTACCATGGTATTTATATGGCACTCCAACAGTGTCACTAACTTGACTACATTTTTTCAGTAGTGAGATAGTATCAGCTGCAAAGTGTAGTATTAGCATGTGCATAGCATTTGCAGCTAAACTGTAGCTACACAATGAAAATCTGCAACTTTCACAGCTATTCATACATTAATTCAGACAGTTCTTGAAAATGAACATATTCAAAAAAGATTCCTAAATGGCATTTTAACTATTTTTAATAGTGGAGTAGCTTATGTATATTATCACTATGTTGTTGACTCATTTAACTTATAGTTTTTAGTTGTATTTATCTGTTTGAGTTTGATGCTGTCACCCTATTTGAGATTGTATTGCTGTGCTTGATTACAAGGTTCTGACAGTGTTGCCAGATTGGGACGGTGATTTCCAGCCCAAAAGCTCACCAAAACCCGCCCACTACAAGAAAAAACCGCCCAAAATTTTACTGCCAAAATAATATGATATAATTTCATTGTCATTCAAGGTTGATAAGCATAATTTGTATCTCCTTAAAACAAAATAACAATGATAAAATAAAATAAAAAATAAATAAAATAAAAAATTCCAGGAAAACAGATCAAAACAGGGCAATAATTAAGGAGAATTAGCCAATATGACTAAAATGTCCAGATGGACACTGTCAAAACGGCAATCAAGAAATGAACCGATGACTTTAACCCTCGGAAGTACACATTGCAGAACATAACGCAGAATTTAGCAGTCAAACTCATTCATCGTTGATTCAAACCTTTTTCAGCAGCTGTCAGGGTCGAGTATTGTGCAGTCTGGACGGTGTAAAAGTTGCCGATGTCTGGTAAGGTTAGGCTAGTGTGCACATGACCATGGACATATTTCACGTCCCATATTTAATTTCATTTCAAGTCATTCAACTGTGCTCTCCTCAGAGTTATATTGACCATCGATATCTCCCACCAGGTGTACGTTTTTAGAGCTGCTCACTATCTCACTCTTTACTGTGTAGATACAACTTACTGTTTAGTAGGCTATATCACTTTGGCATTAGCGTTCACTTGAATATACAGCTACAACTTATCGCGCTCAATCGCATCTGCCTGCGGATCGCTGATTGGCTAAAAGTGCGTGCTCGTCGGTGATGTCAACATTAACGCCAGCTGACTCTGCATGGGCGTGTGTATGTCATGATGACTGATTTTATGGACTACATGCACACTTTAATTTAGTTTTTTAACCAATTAGACTTTAAAATGTAGATGTTTGAAAACCGCCGAACTGACCCCAAACCAGCCCAAATTTTGTCCACCCGCCCAAACCCTTTTTTACCCGCACAATCAAATTCAAAACCGCCCAATTGGGCGGGAACCCGCCCAATCTGGCAACACTGGGTTCTGACTTATTTAATTGGCTAGTGATAGATATAGCTTAAGTGTATACAGTATAGCTACTTGTTACTTTTTTAGTGTACCATGATTTACAGTGAGCTCCAAAAGTGATGACATTGAACATAAAAAAAAAAAAAAAAAAATTCAGTCAATTGAAAGGAATTAAAGGATGCATGCATTGAAAGGATGCATGCATTTCCACTTGTCCTAGACTTTTGAACTATTTTGTGCTTATTTTCTATGCAAAGCACTTTGAATTGCCATAGTGTGAAATTTCAATTCCTATGTAAAGCATTTTGAATAACTGTTTTAATTTTCCCTGCTTTTATTTTGTGATTATTTTTACTCCTTTCTATGTAAAGCATTTTGAATTGCCATAGTGTATGAAATGTGCTATATATATATAAACTGGCCTTGCCTAATCAGTAATCATGCGATCATGAACTTCAGGCCTCCACAGTCCAGGATCACTCAATGTTTTTTTTTTTTTTTTTGACATAACACAGTTACACACAACACCGCTTGTCTTGGATGGCCAAGTTGTGCTTCTACACTGAGCGATGCTCTGTATGCTCACGAGTTATACAAATATACCCATGTTTCAACACATCTGTACATACAGCACACACAGATAAATATGTCCAACATAAAGACATAGACGCAGTCTGAAAATAAACGCGAGAGGATGAGGAGGAGTGAGTATATATAGAGAGAGAGACAGATGAGCTGATGGGGCAGATCTCAGAGAGCTGTGTGAGCTGTTTATTATTGCAGGCTTCTAAAACAATCCCATTCTGCCAGGAATGCACCCCGTCGGAATTTAGGCAGCGTCTGGATCGCTGGACAGCACTCGTTCATACAAATATGCACCCAGACACGACTGAATATGAAGAGAGGCAATTTCTTGTCCGTGTGTGCCTGTGATTTTAACACCGAAATATTGTGTTCCAACATGACTGTGTCCTCAATATGATAGGCTTTTTCCGTTGTCAAGCATGTCAAAACACACTCAACAAGGGTCCACATCTTTACAACAAACAATTTTTGCTTCAGTTTTACACTAGTATTTTCAATCCTGTCACATTCCTTTGGGTCTATATTCGTGTGCCTGTATAAAAGTTTTGGCTTTATGAAACCTCTAGGACTCTAACCAAAATGGGACCTTAAATTGCAACGTTGGACTTGCCAAAAGTATGCTGTACAGATCTGAGGCTGTAAAACTCTAGAGGGCCATGCAGTGCGGTTTCAACATTCATTTTGTTTTCATTTAATATCAGGTACAGAATTTAAGCTTAAGGGAAAAGTTTGTCTCTGGGTGAGCATATTGGCCTTGTTCTTTTTTTCCCTTTTTTTTTTTTTTAACAGGAGAATATTGATGTAGGTAAACATAAGGTCATGTGTAATTTTTTTTTTTTTTTTTTTTTTTTTTGGAAGGTTGTGGTGAAGAATAAAAGCATTTAAAAGCAGATATTCTTTACATTCATCAGTTTTGTATTCTTTTTCTTCTTTTTTTTTTTTTTTCCTATTCAACACTGTCCACTTCAGATTTTCTAAATGATAACATTAGTTAATGCAATAGCATTATAAACAATAATTTTACACGAATAAACAATAATTTTACAGAATTTAGTAATCTAGGTTTCTGTTTGTTTATTTATTTATTTGGTTATCTATTTATTTAGCCTTACTGCAAACTGTTACTGGATGCAGTTTGAGTTGTTGCCCTAAAAAATGCTGTATTTGCATTGAGTTTTGAGCTGAATTCCTGCATTTGCCTTCGACTTAAGCGTCCATTTACAATATTACACTGTAAACTCCTTTTATTTATTCATTCTTTTCCATCTTTTGGGTTGTGGAAGAGCTTAGCCCAGTGAAATGTGTTATTGGCAGTCAGTATTAATGGATGTGGATTAAAGGGCTCTAATTCTCATAACCCTGCTCCTAATGGATTGGAGCGGTGGGTTCAGCCATTAAACTTTCTGACGAGACTTTTACTGCTGCTCTCAAACTCTCAACCCTCCGAGTTCCCTCGTCGGCAAGGTTATACCTGTATTATCCCTGCCAACACTCACTGTTGAGTACGTTCTGCAAAACACACACTTGATGTCCCACATTGACTTTAAGGTGCACTAAGTCATTTTTGTTTGTTTTGCTGGCTGATACAATTAGCAGTGATCTTGAACTATACTGACATTTCACTGTGGATACAGCATTGCTTGCTGTTAATGAAATACCCTATTGGTCACATCATAAATCCATATGTCATGGGTTACAGATACAACATTTTTGTAGCTTCTCTTGTTTTGTTGGAAGCCATGCATGTGCCAATATTGTATCTCAGTTACCTCTAACTATTACGAACAAATGGTAAACCTGCTTGCCTCTTTTCAAGTCATTCGTACATAATGTATTATTTTATTATTGTTCTGGGTAAATCTTTTTTAGCGTATGGATAAGGGTTTTATATACTTTTTCATATTAATCTTTCTTAGTAAGACTTTTGCTGTCATGTAGCTCTGAATGAATTTGATTTTGTTGCAGAGCCTATGCTAGAGAGCAGAATATGAGTTCTCTTTTTTTTCTTCTTCTTCTGGTTTACAGTGTAATTTTTAGGAAAATAAATTGTTTATGAAGTGTGTTTTTGAAAAAAAAGAAAAGAAAGATATTAACCCTACATACAGTTGAACCCATTACTCATTATATAAACAGATTTATAATGCCCCCAAAAGTGAAGTCACACTTGTATGAATGTAAATGTATCAGGTGATAAAATATCAAACTACGTGCAATTTATTTTCAAGAAGGATGGCACAAGCACCATATTCATAAAAAAGTTTGTCACTGAGTTTAATATTTTTTTTATCCAATGCATGAATCCATGAGCAGAAAAGTTGTGTGCTGTGCTACTATCTCACAAAACCTGTCAAGAGCAAGTTTAAAGTTCTGGCTATTCATTCCAAATAGAAATAAAAAGGGGGAAAAAATTAAATAGTTCGGAACATCAACATATTTTACATTGTAGCATTATTTACATGTACATAAATTAAATTATATATAGTTTATTACACAGCTCTGTGGAAATATTGATTCTGATTGGTCAATCGCACCATCCAGCCGTAAGTTATTCCCAGATAACACTGAAAACAGATAACACAGGCTCATCCGGGTCACTGAAGTCAGCAGCGCTATATGCTTGCTAGGAACGGTTTTTCTTCGTTGAAGTTTTGTGTTTGGTGAGCTAATAAAATATTAAAACTCAGTCGAATCAATATTTTCTGTACTGTTATTTAATTATGCCATCCAGTATAATGGACTCACTCTCTCTTGTTTCATACAAACGCTGCTGCCATTTTGTGACTATTGTTTTGTGCACTGTTGGATTATGAGATACAAACAGGTACGATTTTAAAACAGTTTAATCTGAAATCAATATATCTTATCCCCATAATTATTTATGTGGCGAAATGCTGTTTAATAAGTGATATGAATGACTGTATACCGCATCTCTTAAATGTCTGTTTAGTTTGAACTTCCCGCACTGCAACGGCTCTCTCCGCGAAAGCTTTGCGTTTAAAGACCTAATAAAATATTTTAACTCAGATCAATATTTCGTGTCTAATTATTTACTTATGTGGCAAGTAGCCGTGTAATAAGCGGGATAATGTACATCCAGCCGGTGGTTCTCTCAAAATAACTCCCTTCAGACTGATCAAGACCCATCCGCTTCGTGTCGGGGGTTTATTCTGAGATAACAACTGGCTGGATGTACATTATCCCTTACATAATGTATCTGTGTGTGTGTTTATTATGGATTATACATTTATTCCAAATACTTTTTTGTAAGTAAAAACTATTAATTACCATATAATTTACAGTTCAAAACAGTAAACGGACATTCCCAGAAGTCCCTGCACACATCATATGATTATATATATTTTTTAATAGTTTTATTTCTTCATATGTTGCTGTTTTGTTTAAACATAAATGTAACCAGATGTTTTTTTACAATGTAATATTAGTGTAGGAAATATCTGCATGAGAAGTCCCATTGTTAATGGGGAATTATTAAATACCCTCAAAAGTATAACTAGCAGACTTTATTAGAGGCATGCAAATTTGGGTGAAATGTGTGTTTTTATGGTTGTTTGATTTTGGGGTGAAATTTGACCTGGACATGTTTTTGTGAGATTCACCCCACACAGATCAAACTGAAGCCTGTTTCCTATGTATCCTTCCTTTGAAGAGGCTCATTTTTGGCCAGATGCTGGGACCAGGTCAAAGGTACACACAGCAGTAATGCAAAAAACTGAACACAAAGAGAAAGAAAAGACACATAACATCAAACGAATTCAGAAAGGTCCGGCAGCACAACCCCAGCTCTGAGCATTCTTATCCCGTGAGCTCAACCTGGGCCTGCTGTCAGACAGAGAGCAACAACAAAAAAAAAAAATTCTGAGGAAAATAAGCGCTTTCCTTTCCTTTTAGCCATAGAGCAATGATTTTGACAAACAGACTTTGGAATAGGCGTCTGAAGCCCCCGGGTCAAATATGTTCATTGTGTGTAAAGTCTAGTGGTGCCTCTGAAGACTTTAGAGGGTAATTCCTCCACTCAGAATTGTCAAAATATTCTCCTCCTTTTCATTCTGTCTTCTTCAGTTCAGTCGGGCCACAGACATGCTTCAGGTCATTTATTTCACTGAGCGGCACTTTAATCATTCTGCACTATGGTACTGTATGTATGGAATATATCTCGCTGTACCATGGTAATGCCACGGTACTTTTCTTAGAAGTTGAATTCAGTGTCTTTACAATGAATATATCATTGGACGTGTGTGTTTTTCAGAGTAAATTACATTCAGCGAGAGCAACAGTAACTTTTCTCTCTGACCTTTCAAGATCATATGTGAAAATATGCACCATTATTTACATTTTCATCCACGCAGCGATCTGTGAGTCAACATCATCTCCGGAGGCTTTGTAATCAGACTCTCTATCTCCATTTTTGACGGGCTTTGTGTGTATAATTCATACACTTCACCCAGATGAATGTTTTTTTCTTTCTTTCTCATTCGTGTGTTTTTTTTTTTCACTCTTTCAACCTCTCCTTTCTTTTTTGTCATTTCTGTAAGGTTTTTGTGTATTCAAATGTGAGCTATTCCAGCTCTCGTCTAATTTCAATTTTGACGGACGGGTTCATTTCTGCACATCAATCATGTGAGTGGCTCCCTCTGTCTGACCAAACAAGTCACCTTTAAATGAACAGTTTGATATCATCTGCTCTATCCCTCTCTCTCTTTCTCTCTTTCTTTCCGTCTGTCAAAGACTTTGGCTGCATGGCTTCAGTCTGGGCTGGAGGAGGGAATTGATCAGGAACGGGGGAACTGTCAGGGTGTTACCGCAGGGAAGAGCTCTGGCGGTGAGTTAGCGCTTTCCCCAGGGCTGGCCGTCTGGATGGTGCTACATATCAAGGGCAACAAAGGAAAAACGGAATCATCAAAGAAGAGAGAGAAACAGAAGAAAAGATGGGAACACTTACACCATTAGTTAAAGGGAAAGTTCACCCAAAAATGGCAATTTATGTATTCAGCTGAGAAATCATTACTCAATTAAAGAATCATGGATATATATATATAAAATATATATACAGATTTATAAAGATTATAAAGAATTTAATGTTTTTGAAATAAGTTTTCAAGCAGTGAAAAATTAGCGCTGAAAAGGTATGGACAAGTTATTTTTGCGGCTGACCTTATTGCATATGCATTTGATGGGTTTTCCCTTCCAGATGCAAAATTTATAGGAGGATATTATTTAAATAATCATGCAAGGTGATTTACTAGGTTTGTGCTGGTCAATTTCAAATTCATCATTACTCCAGTCTTCAGTGTCACATGATTCTTCAGAAATCATTATAATATGATTTATATGCTCAAGAAAAATGTATTACTGTTACCAACATGAAAACACTTGTGCTGCTCAATATTTTTGTGGAAACTGATATACATCTAATTATTTAATATATAATTTCATGCTTAATTGCGATTTCTCAATTGTTTTATTCATTTCTGATCATATAAACTGGCACATAGAGGTATTGGTATTTATATGGGTGCTTTCAATCATGTATGATTTGGATGTGTTGATGTGTTTGTATGTAATTGTTTTCTGTCTCCTTGACGGTAACTTAGAGCCACAAAAATGAGGCAGACAAGCGATTCTTTGTTTGTCACTTAAATAGTGTGAAATCATTTTTTGTTGCTTCTGTTCATTTCAGCACGTCTAATGTCACGAGCAAAGCTAGCGGCAGGCTTTTCAACAGTGTGAACTTTAAACAAAATATCTGAGACATTCTTTGAGGTTTTCCTATGAAAGTCCTGTTCTTTTGGGTTTCCACAATAAAAAGACATGCGCTCCTTGGCCTGCACAGTAATAATTTTGTTCTATGTTTGCAGTGTCAAATCTTACCAAGAAAAAGAAATAAAGTGAATAAGAAAATAAAGTGCCAGTTTTGCGAAAAGTGAGATTTGCTATTTTATACCATTCTTCGGGCAGTTTACTGTGGATTGAGTCACTTCAAGCATTCCTAGTAAGCAAGAGTCCTGATGTATTGTTTCTGGAATTAGGCCCTTTTCTGCTCGCCGTTCATCCATTAGCATTGTTTGCGTTTGTCATAAATCTGTTTACAAGTCCAGTGGCCACTTTAGGGGAATTAGCTTGACTTTATTAGCCAGCAGGACAAGTAAGTGCAATATGGTTTTATTCAGAACGGGAGAGAGAAATAGAAAGGAGAGGAAGCGCAGAAAGGCTTTTAGGGAGACCGTTCAGAATTTTAGTGGGTCTTGAACGCACAAAGCGAGGCTTTGGCAAGCGCTCGGTGTGCCGCCATCTCTATTTACATGCTCTCGTCAAAGGGCACTCTGAAAAATGAGCTTGCAGGATGGAGATTTTTATTAGCATGGGCCAGCAATATTCTGCCTTTTCTCCTCCTTTTCCTCCATTTTTCTGAGAAAATGTGCTTATTTATAAGGCGGCAGCAGCAGCAAACAAACTCTTGAAATTAAAGTTGGAAGCTTGAGGTCGGTGCTGACTGACGGGTCATTTTTTGGTGTTTATGGATGGGGTTGTTTGGCTTTGTGGAAGCTGCATCCATTTTCACTCCTGCTCTCCTATCACTTTCCTTCCCTCGTTCCTGGAGACTGATAAAGATTGATTGATGACATGAGAGAGATGTTGGAGCCTGTGTGTGCGCACGCTGAACGGGCACATTAACATGAAGACAATCTCAAGAGCACATCGCTGTGTCATTTCCTGTGTGAGCACCTCTTTCATTCTCGTTGTCTTCAGTTTTCTCCATGGTAACTCAGTTGAGATCTCCTATTAATGGTGTCCCAGATTAAGACAGGTAAATTCATTATCACACACAAAGGACTTCTCCAACACCTCGCCTATTATAAGCGATTGTTCTTTGGATACTTTGGGAGCATAATTATGAAATATCCAGGGAAATGTTGATAGACTTCTCTTTTAAAGATATTATCTGTGATGTCCACTCGCTGAAGTTTCCACTAATTAATAAAGAAAAGCTTTTGTTGGAGCTGATTTTTAAGAGTGTAAAGGCAGCAGACAGCACAGGAGGCCTACTTTACTTTGATTGTACAAAATTGTTACGCCAGTGTGGTCTAGAGACCTGAATTGGCTCTTTAAAATGCCATTCGATTAATGAATTACTGTTGCAATCATCACTAGAAATCAGGAGGTTGACTAGAGTCGCTGCCCCACTCCCCCCCACCAGCATTTTAACGTTTTGACCAAGTAATTGACTGGAATCCCGCTGAATGAATGATTTTGGCCAGGAGAACTGCTCCTCACTTTATTTAGCATAGTATTATAATAAAAATAATAATTTAAAATAATAAAAATAATATTATTATTAACTATTATTATTATTTTACATTTTGACCAAGTAATTGACTGGAATCCCGCTGAATGAATGATTTTGGCCAGGAGAACTGCTCCTCACTTTATTTTGCATAGTATTATAATACAAATAATAATTTAAAATAATAAAAATAATATTATTATTAACTATTATTATTATTTTACATTTTGACCAAGTAATTGACTGGAATCCTGCTGAATGTGATTTTGGCCAGGAGAACTGCTCCTCACTTTATTTAGCATAGTATTATAATAAAAATAATAATTTAAAATAATAAAAATAATATTATTATTAACTATTATTATTATTTTACATTTTGACCAAGTAATTGACTGGAATCCCGCTGAATTAATGATTTTGGCCAGGAGAACTGCTCCTCACTTTATTTTGCATAGTATTATAATAAAAATAATAATTTAAAATAATTAAAATAATATTATTATTAACTATTATTTTTATTTTACATTTTGACCAACACTGTAAAAAATTTGTAACACTCCCAAATCAAAAATTTTAATTGACCGATAACATCTAAATTTTTCAATTGGCCCAAGTGAAAATCTGTACATTTAATTTTAGAATTTACAGAATTTCACTTGGGCCAATTGAAAAATGTAGATGTTATCGGTCAATTAAAATTTTTGATTTGGGAGTGTTACAAATTTTTTACAGTGAAGTAATTGACTGGAGTCCCGCTGAATGTGATTTTGGCCAGGAGAACTGCTCCTCACTTTATTTTGCATAGTATTATAATAAAAATAATATTATTATTAACTATTATTATTAATATATTAAACTATAAATATAATAGATGTACCTGTCTAAAAAAAAATACTTTTCATTTAGTTTTTATACTTTTTCTGTTTAAGCCCAGGCAACCAACATCCATGTTTTTGTTCTTTTGTGCTGATGTTCTTCAGTTGGGGGTCTGCAGAAGGACAAGTGTACGATCGGTTATTCACTAAATAATACATCCTTGCTTGTGTGTTCCGCGGTGAGGATTTGTGGGTTTGAGTAGCTCATGTTCATAGGCGAAGATCTACAACTCCAGACGCTTTCACAGCATGTGGGTGAGACCAATGGCAGCAGGCATGTTTAAATGAGTGAGGTGTTTGCTTCTTCGTATCCCTTTCTTCTTTTTTTTCCACGGTCACTTGGGCTTTCTCTAGGCAGGCTCTGGATTTATATAAGTTGACAATAGGCAGCTTTTCAGGGCTGGTTTTATTGATTTTCATTACCGACCTCTCCAGTGCCACATGAGATCAACTCTAATGACATCAGCTTTCATCAACACTGCACTAAAGAGCGTGTGTGTGTGTGTGTTATTGTTTCTCTTGAGCAAACTAGTAGCATATTTTTTTATTTATATTAAAGTGAAAGCTCATGCAAATATAAGCATTTTGTCATCATTCACTCACTGCCATGCCTTTCTAAACCCATGACTATCTTTTTCCCCCCGTGAAAATCAAAAGAAGTGAGCTAAATATCCAAGCAGCTCTTTTTATACAATGAAAGTAAATGGGTTTGAGAAAACCAAAAGAAAAACCATTACAGATTTACAAGTAGCCCTCGCCACTCATGCACTATATCCAAAGTAACTTGAAGTCACACAATAGCTTTGTGTGATGAACTGAAGTTGTTTTTTTAAATACAATTTAAAGCATTGAAAGTCTTTCTTTATTCAGTCGTGGTCTGCCATTGTTTGGAAAAATAACTGTTTAGTAATTCTTCAATAAATAGGCCTATCTTCTTTTGTGTTCCATGGCAGAAATACAGTTTTAAACACGTATGGAACGACTAGAGGATGAGTAATGTTTTGTAAAAATGATTTTTTTTTTAAATCACAATAATAATAATCTATTATTATCCATAATATTTGTGTTACATGATCTTCAGTTTATGAGCGCAGATAAAAGATGAACAGGACAAAAGTGCAGGAACAGCTCGGTTAATCCTAAAAGTAAAAATCTCACCTGCCTCGTCTGTGTGAACTCTATGTATCGCATGACTGTTGGAATGAACAGATGAACTTACATGGAGGAAAAGATGAAAAGACACTCAAGAGCAGAAAGAATGGGAATCATAAATATATTTTCATCTTGACTCCGCTGCTGTATATTTTCAGCCTCTCAAAATAGAATGGCTTTAAAATAATATTTGAAGCTGATGTGATCTGTATCACTTTACAATAAGAGTTTCCACAAGGAATGGTGCTGGTATAAGAGAAACGATAAAAGTTTATAGACGTGGATCTCTTTTTCATGAGGAATGGATACGAACGAGACCTGTGGGAAATAGTAAAAAGACATGGTGTGGCTGATCCAAGAACTGCTGTAATAAAATAAGACATCATATTGATATAATATAGCCAGTTTGGTTTGGTGTGTCAGAGGGGAGATGAAGTAGAAAGTCTGGTGTCCGGAGAAGTGTGAAAGACTGACTAAGATGACATTGTATTGGTTTCATTGTTTTTTTGTTAGTGGTTATATTAGTGGTAAATATAAAATAGAATGAATATATATGTATAATTTTTTTTCCAGAGCACTTTCTTTCATGCAGAATTTTGTGAAAATCAGCTGAGTAGTCTGTGAGAATAATGTTTGATCAAAATTCCCTCCAAAATCTGAAAATCTAAAACATGGACATATTTGATCCAAGAGACAAATTTGTTATTCAGGGCACTGACCCCAAACTTTTGAATGGCAGTATAAAAATATATAGCTCAAATTGGTCAGAAGTGCTGTGCTTTTATATTTGAAATATTCATACCTGTTTCTAAGAAACCACAGCACAAATCCATCCCATAATTCATAATATTCAGTTCAGCCATGCAAATAACCGCATAGTCACGTAAATAACCGCAAGTCAATAACTTTATAAAAGGCAAAGTTTTATATAAAAAAATAAGGAAGGAAGGAAAAGAACAACCTGAACCGAAAAGTTTTTCTCTTTGGATCCCTGCAGCAGGTCTGAGGCTTGAACAATAATCACAGTAATAAGACCCCAGCCCAGCCTAAACAATCTGGTGTCAGCATATTTGAAGTGGATCGTCTGTGAAAGAACTGTTCGAACTCTTGTGGTGAAAACAGTGGGATGTATTTCTTTCACACACTATCTCTGTCTTCCTGTCCATCACTTCATGGCCAAAATGTAATCAAAGCTCGAGGCACACGACTAATGCTTTCTTAATGAGTGCTAAACAAACCGGCGTCCCCTCTCGCTGTCTGTCTCTCACTACCCGTCTTTCTCTCTATCTCTATCTCTCTCGCTGTCTCTCTCAGGAGAAATGTCATTATCTCTTTGATTATGAAGGAAAATATATCAATGAGATGCTGATGTGATTGAGAATAAATTCAGCTCATTCATTTAAAGGACAAAATCTGTACCCTAAAACGGACCCCAAGTTAGACATTCTCATCACACACCAAATCAATGCATGGTGCTTAACAACAACCTCAAAAATGATCTTCATGTCTTCCAGTAATCAGCCTTAACATATGAAATATGTGTTTGTTTGTTTTTTCTTGACCATGATGAATGATAAGTGAAAGCTATTTTGTAAATCTACCAGCAGGTCTCTCCAGCTTTGTGGCTTTGATTTGATCTGTTTGTTTGGCTTCTGTGTACAGAAGGGCCTTTTTTGGTTTGCGCTTATTTATGTTAGTAAACCTCTGTTTGCCCAGGTTCACCCAGCTGTGTTAAATGTATGTGCATGGTGGTTTGGTGGTTTTCATGGCCATGACAAAGACTAAATAAAGGGCAGAAAGAGACAGAGGGAGAGAGAGAGAATGACTTCATCTTTGTGGAAAGCTGTCCTGTGCTTTCTCAATGAAACTAAACAATACAATTGTTGTGAAGTTATGATTGGTCTTTTGTCTTGTATTTATTTGCATACTGAATTGTGATCATTTACATAGATTCAAAGCCTAAAATCTAAACTAACCTAAACCTTTAACACCACTGTATATTGCTGCCTTGCCTTGCTTTTTATTTTTTTATTTTTTTATTAATATTTATTTCTTGTTCTCTCTCTCTTGTCATTCTCCTCCATCTTTATATTTAGAAATAGTTCAGGTAATATCCACGCTTTTTGAAAACCAGGTCAGTATTTCTATTCACTGTCTTCTGGAAGTTTGAATGGGAAAAGTCAAGTGTCTTAAATAGCTACAGTTTAGTCAATATGCACATTTCCTAACCGGCCGCTGGGACCGTCGTTTCATTAGAGGTGCAGAACATATAGACCTCAAAGTAGACATGTCGACACAGGCGGCGTTCCTGATAGGGAATTTCAGTGTTTGTAAGTTTAGTGAGGTCTGGTGAAGACGAATGTTACTGGAATAATTCTGTCATCATTTATCATTCTCATGTCATTCCAAACCTGTGTGATTTCTTTCTTGGTCTTTGGTCCCCATCCA
Source organism: Rutilus rutilus (assembly GCF_951802725.1). Taxonomy (NCBI): domain Eukaryota; kingdom Metazoa; phylum Chordata; class Actinopteri; order Cypriniformes; family Leuciscidae; genus Rutilus; species Rutilus rutilus. Next base: position 17,486,662 of record NC_140215.1, on the reverse strand, counting down.
CTTTCATAGTATTACAAAAAGAGTAGCCTGTTTGAAACGACATGTGGATGAGCAAATAAAGACAAAACTTTCATTTTTGGGCGAACTATCCATTTAACCCTAACCTATCCTTCTTTTTCTGTCTCTCTTTCTTCCTGAATCATAAATAAATAGATAGAATGAGAAGCAGACGTGCTGCCTGGTGTACTCTAGATGACACCTCCTTCAGCAGAGCCCTACTGTGACGGCCTATTACACGGCCAGACAAACTTTGTTTTCTTAAGCACGGCAGTGCCCTGTGTAACTCGTGATAACCTCGCAAAATGAGGGATTGGAGAAGAGGGGGAGATGAGAGAATGAAAGAAAGGTGGGGTAAAATGCCCCCATTGTGAAAACGCAGTTTGCCTTATACATTTACAGCCAAAGCAGTTTTAGCTTAAAATTAATAAAGACAAGCTAAAATAACAGTAGATAAATATGAATATTTCTTAATTAACCATGCTGAAAATGAGCCTTTTTGAAAAAATATTGTTAGCTGATGTCAATTTTTAAATATAAAGTCATATAAATATTTTTATTCAACCACCTAGATTACATTTCATGGAAAAACAAAGGATGGGATGTCAGATCATGGTAACTACAGTAATTATGATAGTGGGAAGTGATGCCCCCTGGGGGTGTTTTACCCCACAGACTAGGTTTGGAAAGAAAAAAAAATGTCATTGTAAAAATATATTATTTTTTGCTTAATTAGCATGTACTCCCTAACTACAGGCCTTACTTTTCTCATATCACTGTGATGTTCTGCAAAACAACAAGCTTTAAAACACGTTTTTTCTTACTGCTGAAAAAACGTGAAATCCGTTTTCTCTCAGGTACATCGCCAGTGTAAGCTTCACAGCGAATACTTCTACATCAATCTTGTCAATGTAGCAACAACAAACACGTATCTTGACTTTATCTATTTGACATTTTGGGAAAAACAGTAAGGGGCGTTTTCCCCCACTCTACCCATAAATTAAGAAGGGAATTCTGTTTAGACATCAGTGAGCATATTCTCCATTAAGATACGATTTAAAGGGATGTTTTATGGAACGTTGTAATTACCCTATTATGAACGGGGTACAAAGTCAAATTGCTTATAGGGCAATGTAAGAGCCAAATGAAGATGCAATTTGACTTTAGTGAATAAGTAATTGAAAGATAGTCTGATGAAAGATTGCAAGAAACGTAGATGTTTTTATGTGGTGTAATTTGAGAGAATGAAATCAAAGATATTGAAGCGCACTAATGTGACCGTCTGGTAATGATGGAAGTGTTTGTGGTTTACATAAGCACACAGTTCTCATCCTCTGATCTTTCCAGACACGAATCTCTCTCCAAGTCTGTTAAATGAGATGCTGGGTATCTTCTAATAACTTATCTCAGTGAAAAAGTTTACTTATAGATATGTTTTCCTGTTAGAACTGAAAATAAAATAATATACAATATACAAATTAATAATATACTGAAGAAAGGATATGTCATTACATCTGTTCCATTGCAACTTTAACAATTAAACAAATGCTATTATTGTAAAAGCCCGCCACCATCATTATTATCTCTTAAATAATAAAACTCTTTCTCTCTCATCCTTCTCTCTCTCCTGCTGTTTGTTCAGTCTAGAGGTTGTTATTTAGTGTTGAGTTTGAACCTCCAGATTCCAACTTCAGACCCAGCAGGCTGTTCCTCTGCTAGCCCAGGTCACCTGCTCCCCGCCTGGCCACTGTAACTCCATCCGTCCCCTCTTCTGTTTCCTCTGGAGTGGAGGTGATGTTGAGATGGGGGACGCCCAAGGAAGGCTCATAAAGGATGACTGTTCTTCAGGCAGGGTTGCCGGTGGAGACGTGGAAGAGGTTGACAGGTTGATCGTTCTGCAGGAAGAATCAGCGTTGAGACTGACAGAGAGCAGTTAATCATCTGGAACAGAAAGTGTTGGATTCAAAGACAGCATTATGGGTGAAACTAGCTTGTGGCTGCATTGATTAAATAGCGTGTCTATATGGTCAGCTCTGAGACAAATGAACAGGACGCAGTTGGAAACTGGGAAAGCAGCATGTCTCTACGAGTTCTTTTTTTTTTTTTGGACTGAAAATCACAAGTAAGATTGGCTGACCTATATAGGTTTATTTGTATGTATGTATGTATGTGTGTATATGTATATACATACATACATGCATACATACATATATACACACACACACACACACACACATGCATATATATATATATATATATATATATATATATATATATATATATATATATATATACGTGCCAAATACATGTGCTATATATCCGTCAAATGCAGCTTTATTGGGACAATCCATAATCGTAATCCATATAACTAGAAAAGGGGCAAACAATCCAAATAAGCAACAGGGCAGAAAACACAGGCAAATGGGTAATCCAGAATACAGGCAGAGAATATATTTAAAAAATAAGACACATGAAACCAGGATAAGGCTCAGAAATGCAGTGTAACAGCATACAAGACTTTGCAAAGAATGAGTGAAAACACTAAATAAGCAGGCATAAACAAGATAATGAGACACAGGTGGAAGTAATCAAACATAATGAGTCCAGGCAATGGGTTATGGGAATTGAAGTTCATGATGGAGAAGCAAGAGAGTTGGGAGGGGTGCCCTCTGGTGGAGATCATGCATGGGAACTCTAGCTGGTGGATGTAACAAATATGTAACACTTACTGTGACTTTGTACCATTGACAAAGACTGTTACAGTGTTATTTTAGTATTATTTAAAGTATTAGATTATTTTCAGTTCCTATTTTAATTTAATGTAATTTTGTTGTGCACTTTAGTAATTTTTATTCATAATTTCATTCAAAATGTATCATTCATTTATTTTTGTCATTTTAGTTCAGGCTAGAGTTAGTCTAGAGAATCTTCTTTAATTTTAAGTTTTAATATTTATATAATATTTTATTATTTTATTCAATTACCAGAAAATATTTTTTTTTAACAAAACTGGACTGCTCCATTATTTAAATTACACTGTTAACTACACGGCACAAGCTTATTGGTTCCTCTTGCATCTGCAGCCAATGGGCTTGCTGCTCAACATTAAAATAGTTGTTCAGTGTTTGCTGTTGCAGCAAACTTTCAAAGTTCCTCTGAAAACCCTCCAGCATCCTCAGCTCCACCTGAATAGATCTGTTACAGGAGGTTATTTCATGTATGTTATATGTGCAGCAGCATGATTACATGTTCACAGCAAAATGTCTGTGAATGTATTGGCACTAGCAAGTCTCTGTGCTTTCTCTTCAGCTGCAGCAGTGTAGCAGATCTATTCCGCCAAGACCAAATACATTAAAGGGCACCTATTATGCAAAATTCACTTTTACATGGTGTTTGAACATAAATGTGTTTTGGCAGTGTGTGAGCAAAACCACCCTAGAATGATAAAAATCCACCCAGTGGTTTTTTTACAATCTCAATAAATCATAAGCACTGTCTCAGAATGAGCTGTTCTCAGATTCGGGGCAATGTGACGTCACTTTGCACAGGCCCCTCCCACGACTGTTGAGTGACACTTCAGTTTGAGCCTAGACCCGCCTTGAGTGAGCTGGACACAGAGTCCGCCATAGTTCGACGCTTGAGCAGCTGTAGACAAGAATGTCTCCTAAGCGATTGAGGTGTGTTGTTGATGGATGTAAGAATGAACATAGCAGTCTTCATTTACTCCCGTTGTTACTCAAGTATGGATCTGTACTGTTTGTGATCAAGCTTACACTCTCCGGAGCAACAGGCCTAACATGACTGGACACGTAAGAAATGAAAGTGCGAGCGCGCTCTTTATGACAGCTCTTCGAGTCATTTTACGGATATAAGGTTTACCAGTTTATTTAGAACCCACTGAAAAGGTGTGTATATTTGTTTACTGTTAGTTGTAACGAGTGTTTTGTGTACTTCGCTGTGTATGTTGTTGATAATGAAAGGGAGAGAGAGAGAGAGAGAGTTTATGGATAAGACTTTAATGCGCACTTCATAAACTATGTTTATTCAGCTCTTATAGAGATTCTCTGGAGTAAAACTAACGCTCATCTTTTGTGTGATGTACAATAAACTTCACTGAACTCGTCAGTATATTTTGGTCATCATTCGGACGGGTTTTGCTACAGCAGGTTTGTAGTTAGGGCTGTAATCTCCCAGTCCATTAGTCGATTATTTGGTCGATACGTTCTGGCTCGACCAAAAATCTGATTGGTCGATTTTGTGCTGCGTTCATTTCAACAGTTTTGCCGCGTTCATTTCATCAGGTGGAAAGCACTAATTGCTAATGGGGATGTTTTCAGAGCACCCCTGTTTCACAGGTAACAGTCTGTCTTCAGAACACCCCCCTTGCTTTCACTTCTTTTGGATTAGCCCAACCCGCTGGAGAAGAGAGACAGATTGAAGAAAGTACGCTACTAGAAGGTTTGCTGAATATTAATTATTTAATTGTGATAGCGTTTAATTCATAGTCAATCAGACCTCTTCTACCATGTCAACAAAGACATCGGCAGTGTGGCAGCATTTTTTAAAAAGTTAATAGTCTATTCGTGTCTCAGTCGCGAAGCTGAGCTAAGTTAAGGCGGGCGTACACGGTGCGAGTTCGGACCAGGATCGGACACTCGGGAGGTCGTGAGATATTGCACACGTTGCGAGTCAGTTTAACTCATAATCGCGTCAAAGCAGCTGGTACACGGCACGACTGTCCTGCACGAATTTTTTCCCGAGCCGTCAGCAATCACGTGGGCTTTCGCGCTAAACACAGAGACCGCATGCGGGCAAAGCTTCAGATAGAAAAAAATGACAGAAATGTGTGTGCAAATGATTTTTTGTAAAGAGAGAACAGTAGCCTTTCAACATACAAACTAGAGAGAGAGAGAGAGAGAGAGAGCGAGAGAGGTGTGTGTGTGAGAGAGAGAGAGGGAGAGAGAGAGAGAGAAAGAGAGAAAGAGAGAGTGTATGCGCACGCTGTATGGTTGCTGCTACTGAGGTATAGCCCCACGTGGTTGTGTAGGCCTATGATTTGGTAATAGGGGACAGCTGGTGAAAATCGGGCCGACTCCCCGAATTTTTTAAACATGTTTAAAAATGATCGGGAGGTTGGGGAGGTGCTCATAATGTGCTCGGCGCGGCTCGTAATTCCTCTCACACGCTGCGAGCCACGACCATGCGAGCATCACCGATTCCACTCGATTTCTCCCGAGTGAAAAAAATCATCTGCGAGCTCGTAAAAACAGCAAAAATCGCACCGTGTACGCCCGCCTTTACACAGAGCGGCTGCACAGAGCGGCTGAAATGACAGTGTCTGTCAATTATTATAATACATATGACAAAAACAATTGTCTAAATTATGTTGCATATTCCTCAAAAGTTCTTGTGATGATATCACTAGTTGACAACATAGTACTATTTTCGGAAATCATAGGCTATGATATTGCGCAGGTGCACGTGATGCAACGCTGTCAGAGCCGACAGACTCGTGTGTCAGACTCATTTCAGCGCAAAATAATTTGGTCATAAATGATGTAATATACTGCAAAATAGCCTACTATTTTTTTTTTAATGTTTATTTATAATTCATTTAGGCGGACAACAAGGCTACCAAGTACTGCGCACAGTGCGCAGCTAATTAATTAAACGTTTTTTTTTCCTAACGTAATTTTTAGTCGATTTTTTGTCTAAAATTTCAGGACTTCAGTCGACCAAGATTTTCTTTGGTTGATTACAGCCCTACTTGTAGTAGTGGATAAAAGCAGATGACAAATAAGTTATAACCATAATTAAACTAAACTATACCTGTTCTATGTCCATACAGCATATATTCTCTGGCTCTGTGGGCATTATTGTCCGACTCCGAGTCGAAATGAACACCGCAACTGAGAGTTTCTGTTGAGATTGTCCTGAGCGCGAGCTTGTGAGGCTCCGCCCCCTGTGCAGTGCAGCAGCAGTTAATTAGCATTTAAAGGGCACACACTAAAACAGCGCGTTTATCTGAGCCCCCAAAAATTACAATTTCCATGCTGTAAAAAATTATCTGTTGGGTATTTTGAGCTAAAACTTCACATACATACTCTGGGGACATCAGAGACTTATTTTACATCTTGTGAAAAAAGTCATAATAGGTGCCCTTTAACATTGTCATCTATTACCATGCTAAACTCTTCTGCGAGTTGTCATGATACAAATACATTTTTTTTTTCATGGTGGTCTGTTATTGTGCTATCATTGATTTCAGATTTACCCACCCCTAAATGTTTTATAAAACAAAACAAACTGTGGTTGACTGTTTTACATGTGGTCAGACAGTCTTTTCCTGTCTAACTGGGTGGCTCTTGGCCCGAATCTGCTGTAAAGTAGAACAGACTTTGTCTCAATAGTCAAAAGTCTGTCTACGTAAGACTATCATGAGTGATCAGATCTGATGCTGATGTCATAGCTGCTGTCGGCCAGACTTCACTGACAGCAACTCTGTTGCCAGATTGAGGCTGTCATTTTGGTATTCTCTGGGTCACGAGGTTTGCACCGTACCTCCAGCTGCAGCTTTACTGTGTCCCTGAAACCTTCTCTACCTCTTGCTTTAAAAAGTCTTTCCCGACCATGTCCTTTCTTTCTCTCGCTCTCTGAAATGAGTCACAAACTTATTCAAATTCTCTTTTTCTTTCACATGTTCCATTTGTAGCTCACTTTTGGTGCATAGCGGGAAACACTTTTAAATCTGTCGCTGGACCGCAGAGACAATGTGAAAGCATTTCCATTGAGATGCTGAAGACTCGAGGCGTTGCCGCTATTCCGTCCAGCTGTGCCGCTTCCTTCAAAGCCAGACGAGCATGGAATTATAGAACCCTGCCGACACCACGCTTCTTCCTCCCACCTGTTCATCTCTCTCTCACTTGGTTTCTCACTTTTTTCCATTTTACAGCATACCAAGACTGTTTCAAACTGCAAACAACTTACCCTGATGAGGAAAAAGCGGTAAAAATGGAGAAAACCGGGTGTGAAGACAGAGAAAAGAAAAAGATAAAGACAGCTTGAATTTGGGATAGCGCTGTTTTAATTAACGTACCTTTTTATCACACTCAAACCTTGAAGTGCTACTGGGTTGGAATAATGAGGGCTTAAAATACAATTACAGGCAGCTGGAAAAAAGACATAATGGTCACATTGAAAAAGATTTCTATTAAAGAGCTGAACAAGTCAAAAGAAAAACCTCTTAAGGAAACTTAAAAATGAGAACCTCATTTCCTCAAGCTCACCATTAGCTCTGGAAGGTTGGCTTTTCAAATTTATATGCCATTATTGTATTAAAGAACAAAACGTACTATATTAAAACTATATTTAAATACTATATTTAAAAAAACACACATAATATTCATAATTCACTTTGTTTTTGCAGTTATTAACTAGCAGACTGTATGTAGCTTTGTTTAATAGATTTTTTTTTAAACCTCTGCCTTCCTCTTCACCCATGTTCACCTACAACAAATTACTTTCTGTAGGTACATATATACACACACTGTAAATATCATGGTACAGTCACTTAAAGTCGTTAAGAAAAATAAATGTAATGCCTTCTACGTAAAAAAAAGAAAAGAAAAGAAAAAGAAATCCCCACTGCCAGTACAAAATACAGTACACAAGGGGTAAAATTCTAAAATGTACTATTTGTACTAGTATTTTCACCTATTTAGACCAATATTCATTCTGCAGAGGAAGTTGCATCGTTGAATAACCATCTAGCACACAACAAAAAGGAGCATTAATGTATTTACACTGTAATCAAAATCACGGGAAACAGTACATCACATGCATGAAAGTTTAATGTTGGTCAATATTGGTTTAATACAGCTGGATGAAAGCAAGACACATGCTGATTGACAACAGCAAAGTGTTTAGACTGCCCGGTTTAAACATTTTAAAATGACAGATATCCAGAAAGATTGAACGACTAGATTTCCCAAAATAACACTGTTTCCATCAGCGCCATTACTAACATCCTTGCACCGTGTGACTGCTCGTGGACGGGCTGTGGCACCCCAGAGGTTTGTGGTAGGCCGACAGTATAGGCCACTATTCCTCACCCTGTTTCCTGTTCTCAAATAGGCATAGGCTCAAAGAACAAGGTATGCAGTCCTCCTTGATATTCCGTTAAGATTTGTGTAATTGATATTGACTGGAATATATTCCAGCAGTCCAAATGACTGACATTAGCTAATGGTAAAATGATTAAGTTTGGGCCTGGTTATTTATATAATATTCAGTGTTAATGAGTAAGTGGGGTAATGAATTATATTTCTTGACAACCTCTAATCTTTTGAATTGCTCAGTCCTCTAGTTGATTTAATAGATTTGATTTCTATGACTGCTCGGGTCGGAAAGGAGGTTAACTGAATTGATCCAACATTTTTTCATAATGTCGCTGACAGAGGAACTGATTGTTTTGTAAATGTGATTGATAGATGAGAAGTGAAGATTGCTCCGCCCACAGCTTCATGACTAACAGTTTCCAGTAGTGTTTTCGACATGTGTTTTCTCTAAATACTTATTTTTTTTAACTTGACATGTCATATTTGGTTGTGGAAATTAATTATTGATTGATTTCCTTTGGAGACCTTGCACTGAAGTCTTCAAATAAGTTCAACATTTTCCAAGCACAGAAAATATATATTTCTACCTAAGCAGGAAATATCACTTGTGATTTCTTTTTGAGTGTAAATCTTAGAGTTTTATTGACAGATTTCTCAAAATTTGATGTCATCTTAATTACCATCATTATTTCTTTTATTTTTATTTATTGCATGCTGGATTTTTTTCTGCCTGCATTATAACTCTCTTCTCCAACATTTGATGAATAATTGCTCTTTTTTAAAATTACATTTTGTTTACCTCCTGGTTTCCATCTCCGTTAATTGTAGCATGTACATTTTGTGAATACGGTGCAATCAATAATAAGCAGAATTTACTTAGAGCAGTGTTTGCTCTGAAAAGTAATGTCTGGTTTCACTTCATTTTGATGGTCCCTTTAACACATTCTGTTGACTATAAATAACGTTGCACCTACATGTCTACTAACTCTCATTTGAGTGTTAGATTATTAGTAGACTGGTAGGGTTAGGATTAGAATAAGTTCACATGTAGTTGCAAATATACTTATAGTCAGTAGAATGTCTGTTGGAGAACCATCATAATAAATAGTTAGCAGATATTAAGCAGACAGTCTACTAATACTCTAATGAGAGTTAGTTGACATGTAGTTGCAAAGTTACTCATAGTCATCTGAATGTTCAAAAGGAACCATCAAAATAGTGTTACCTAATGTCTTAATTGAAATACTTGACAAATTGTAATGCTGAAATACTGCACAATAAATGAATGAATGAATGAATGAATAAAAGTAAAGTACTTGATGCGAAGACAAGAATGCACATATAAAGTAGTAAAAGAATGTTGATCTGGGAATGTGTGTAAGTAAGAGGGGGCATGTGTAAATATGTGCCAAATAGAGACCAAAGAATGTTCATGGGGATTAATTGTACGTCTCACACAGGGAAAAAGTGTGGATGTTTGTGGAGTGTTTGAATATTTTATGCAAACAATTGCTAATCACTTTCCAATATACTTGAGTTTTCTAACTCTTTTCCTTTGACTTAAAATAATTTGGACTCTTGGGTTCAAAAAATATTATTTTAATAAGAAAATGGAGTTCAATATTTTGCCTTTAATGCTGGTTGACAACAGCTTTGTTGTGCTAGAGCACTGATATGTGTAACTACAGTGACTGTGGACTTAACCAATATAGCCTCAGCTGAGTTGTCCTTAATTGAAAAAAAAAAAAAATTCCACCACTTACCAAAGAAATAAACTTTTCTGTCATCAGGTAAATGTTTGTACCTTATGTGAATAGTGTATTGAGACCTCGTCCTACAATCAGGTGCAGTGTTGTGGCTCTCCGGGTTGGATTGGATTACATTTTATAATTCTGCTTTCCCTGAATGGGCAAATGGTCTGCTAAATGATGTCTAACACATTAGCTTAACAGCACATGTGCCCCTTTTTCGATTATTCCCTTCATCTCCCTCCCTCAGGAAGCCGGTCAGACCAGACCAGAAAATGTGGGAGTGTTTCTCCAACAAACTTTGACATGGACAGAGAGCAGATATCCACCTGAATACTTTTGATGAGGAACACATACGTATGTATGCACACATACAATTCAACTAAAAAAGAAAAATAACCACTTCAAAGAAGCTCAAGGAATTTACATATGACCAGTAAATATCGATATACACACCCACTGAAAATCCACTGAATCGCACTGAAATCCACCCTTTGTGCCAGTTTTATGCTCTTCTGATGCTGTATTAGAAGTAAACAGCCGGTTAATCATGCGTTAAATAAAGCTCACCATGTCCAATGACTAAAAGTGTATAAAATCTCACTTAGTGAATCTCTTTATTATGGAGATTTGATTAGCATCGGCTGTGCGCTAACCATGAGTGCCAGGTGTTGTGTGTTTACAGACAATAGCTGTTTTCCACAACCCAGTGAGCTGCCTCACTGAATACATAGGCAGAACTGTCTCCTATGCCATCATCCAAACTGGGAATGGAAACTGTTAAGGATGTGATTTGGAGCAATCTATACACCTTATGTAGCCCCGCCCCTTTTCAGAGCGGCGCTCGTTGTCTTTTGTCTTCCGGTCTGTATTGTAGTGTACTGTAGTGTTTGAAAGCTTACGGCATGATACTCCAACCCAGAGTAATAATAATTATATTTTAGATTAGAAAATTATTTTGTCAATAACTAATATATATATGTACTATATATTTCCTGTTCTTTTTCCCCTTTACTTCCACTGTGTTATTGTGAAATTTTCAAATTGACATACGAGAAACAGAACACAAACTGTCTGTTTATAAGTTGTCTCTCTCTCTGTCTCTTCCACATCCCTCCGTCCTCATCTCTCTGAGCGGGGGCAGATGGAGGGAGCGCAGCTTCATTTAATGGTCAGTTTAGCTAAAGTGTTAATGGCCGCTGAGAGAGTGACAGGGAGCTAATGAGCGCTTCATTTGGCCAATCAGATCTATTTCTGCCGTGCATAATAAGCGTCTCGCCACCGGTTGCTGTGGCAGCATGGCCAAGGTAATTGCACCTTTCAAGCATGCTGGAATAGATTCAAACAAGAGAAAGACAGAGAAAGAAATGAAAGGAAAGCACCCGGAAAAGAACACTAAAACATTTTCTGAGTTGGTTTTTCTTCAAGACATGGTGTATCTATTTCACAAACATGTTCAAAAATGTTCATTAGGAACCATACAGGGGTTGGACAATTAAACTGAAACAATGGCCAAAATAGTGTTGGAGGGTTCATGTCTATATGTGCGCGGATTGGTGGCCAATCTTCACTGATTGCACCTTCCATCAGCAAGAGCAGAGTGTGAAGGATAAATTAGCAAAGCAATATCACAGCTGTATATAAAATATTGCAATTCACACAATTTAATAGGAGATATATAAGAGTTCAAAAAAGGACAAATTGTTGGTGTGAGTCTTGCTGGCTCACCTGTGACCCGGACAGCAAGTCTTTGTGGTGTTTGAGAGCAACGGTATCCAGGGTAATGTCGGCATAACTCCACAAAAGACGAATCACATCCAACAGGAGTAACTATCAATGCAAAAGGAAGCTGTCTGAAAGGGATATCCGGGTACTAACCCAGATTGTATCCAAAAAAACATAAAACCACAGCTGCCCAAATCACTGCAAAATTAAATGTGTGCCTCGACTCTCCTGTTTCCACCAAAACTGTTCGTTGTGCACTCCACAGGGTCAGTATTCATGGTCGGGCTGCTATAGCCAAATCTTTGGTCACTCTGGCCAATGCCAAATGCCAATTTCAATGGTGCCAGCAGAGGAAATCTTTGACTGTGGGCAGTGTAAAACATGTATTGTTCTCTGAGTTCACCTTTACTGTCTTTCCCACATTCGGGAGAGTTACAGTCCGGTGAAGCCCCAAAAGAAGTTTAACACCCTGACTTTTGCATGCCCAGAGTGAAGCACGGGAATGGATCAGTGATGGTTTGGGCTGCAATATCATGGCATTCCCTAGGCACATATACATACAGATGGCCGCGTCACTGCCAAGGATTGCCAAACCATTCTGGAGGACCAGGGTCCACCCAATTTGTTTAAACATTGTACCCTGAAGGTGGGGCCATTGATGAACATGAAAGTGATGTTGAATGACCTGCACTGTCACCAGATCTGAATATTATTGAGCCACTTAGGGGTGTTTTGGAGGAGTGAATCAGGAGACGTTTTCCTCCACCAGCATCATGTAGTCACCTGGCCATGCACTGTCCTGCCTACCGTGCAGTACTTGTATGTCATTCCCAAAGACGAATTGATGTTGTATTGGCAGAAAAAGGAGGCCCTACGCCTCAACCATTCAGTAGAGCTGCGCTCTTCGTGGCGTGGGAAGTTTGTAGGTTAATGTTTCAAAAGTACGGTGCCAATCAAAATGTGACTTTGCGAAACAGACTGTCCTTTACCAAAATGTTGCTATAGTAGCCTAAAATTAATGTCAGAAAGTCTATGCACTTGGCAATTGTGTTTTTTTTTTTATAGTATGTTCTATTTCATCATTTAACCCACACCCCCTGCTAACCCCCACCCCCAACTAGTTCAGTGCCCTCTGTGGCGTCGGCCCTGCTGATTCTGTCATATCTGAAACCTGATTGAAAATCTTGGTTAAATTTCCAGCAGCAGTCATTATCCTCAAGCTTTTAAGCAACCACACATGTACTTGCGTTCCTTTCTCTTTTGCTAATGCAACATCTCCAAGCATTTTTAATGCAGACACGTTATTATTTCCCTCCACTACATGCGTGAGATTACAGCGGTGCATGCGTGTGTGTGTGTGCACTCCAGGGCGCGTCATGACTTCACAGACATCCCACAGATGTCTAATTACTGTACAATCATAGCAGCGGGGGACATTTAGTTTTCTCCTTCCTCTGTTATTGTCTGTTTCTTTCCCTCCGTTGATTAAATATCTCTGTTCTTTCTCACCAGTACAGCCGATGTGCATGTTGTAAAAGCAAGGTACTGTACTGGTTAGTTAAAGTCAGAGAAAGAAACGCTAAACATGGCAGCCTGGCGGTTTCCGCACGCTACCCTGATCCTGTAATTGGTCTAAACACATTCAAGAGAACTCCGCCCAAGTTACATACTTATTGACTAAATCAGAACCTACAAACGAAGCATGCAGTTCTGACAAATGCAGTTATGCTTTACATAAGCAGACACAGGGATCTAGAGTCATTAAACGAATAATGTACCTAAATAATGTACCTAAAAATTGAGTGATTATTAACTTATTATTCATCTGTGGATTTCATCTGACAAATGTCCCGACAAAGATAGTTATACCAGTCATTTTTAACATTCTGGAGACATTATTTTGGTCTCCATGAGGAAAACGTTTCAGGCTACGGCTGTAACCATAGTTCCCTGAGAAGGGAATGAGATGCTGCGTCAATGATGCTTTGGGAGCGCCTCTGCATGTTTGCGTCTGAAGCACGTGTGACAACTAGTCCAATTGCAAGACGGGATGTCACGGGCAGGTGACGTCACAACCAGAAAAGCATAAAAGCACATCTGGAATGACCAGTGTTAGCTTCAATTAGCTGAAGCAAGTTTATCAGAGGTATGAAGGAAGGTTGTCAGGGCGACACAACATCTCATTCCCTTTTAAGGGAACTATGGTTACAGTCGTAACCTGAGACGTTCCCTTTTGAGGCAATGACTCTTTGGGAACGAAAATTCCCAAACGCCATGTTTACAAATGCCTGTCCGTGTGAATACTGAGAGCATAACTAGGACATAAGCACCTGTGAACCTGGAGCAGCATCCGGGTACAGGTTGTAAAACCTTACGAATGTCAGAGGAGAGGACCAGCCCGCCGCTTCACATGAACGACATCTCAGTGCTGAACAGCCATCTGCTCCGACTGTGCTAGAGTTCAAAATGCAAGTTCCTTGCAGTCTGAGGAGTTCTAGAGCTGCATCTACGCATTTTGTGACAGACGGGTTGATAAAGCTAGGCCGCACGGAAAACCCCGATACTGGTATGCTTCGCCCCAAAAGCAAACCTTAGGAACTTCCTGTGTTGTGGAAGGATGGAGACATGGAAGTATGCGTCCATTAGATCTATCGTGACAAACCAGTCCTCGGATCTGAGTCATGATCTGCCGTTTGGCAGAAGCCTTCACTCTGCCAGATGATACTAACAAGCTTCACAAGGCTGGCCTCTGGTGTACTCAAAGCCGCCACTTTGGTGACCTGCAGCATTGTTTCTTTTTCAGGGGTAGGGTTAGGGTTAGGGGATAGAATAAACAGTTTGTACATATAAAAACATATCTAATTCCAGCTTATTTACGTATATATCCAATCCACAAATATGAATATTTCTATAAATAGATATACACACATACATTTGAGAGAAGAGCCTCTAGGGTCACCTCAGTCTGGTCAAAAAGGTCAAGTGTCTGAATTGTCTGTTCTCGTGACGTGAGGAATCCAGAATGCAGCTTAGTGTGTGTGTGTGTGTGTGTGTGTGTGTGTGTGTGTGTGTGTGTGTGTGTGTGTGATTTTGTAGTGACTCTGTGTCTGAAGGGTGTGTATGTCTGCCTGTATGTGTGTGTGTGTTCAATCTAAATTCCTTGGCAGTCTGAAGAGATAAAGACGGCTGGGTCGACACACAGACTTCCAGACCAGACAAACAGCTGATCTGGGCTGTTCGCAGGAGAAATTAGCTGAGCAATCACAGATGATTAATGATGTCCAACATTTTGAGATTTTACATGGGTCGTATTGTAATTCTTTATTATTTAATTTTTTCCTCCCCGTGAGGTTCACTTATCATGTTAGTCAAGGCTCTTTGCACCAAAACAGCCATAATTTGGTTTCACATGACCATTTCCACCCTCTCTCTTATACTCTTGGCTGCTGCTTTGCACTGCACATTTGTAAAAGCAGTACAAGTAAGAAAAATAAATTTACAATAAGGAATCTTATTCTCTCTCTCCCCCTCTCTTTCTCTCATTCTGTCTCTCTAGCAGCAGACAGCGGCCTGTAGCAACAGTTGCAGTCAGTGTTGTAAGGGTTTTGGTCGTCTGCCTATTTAAACAAGACAGAGAGCAGTGAGTGATTAACCAGATCAGGCGACTGTTGATGCAGTCAAAGAGCCAAGTCAGAGAGATCACACACACACACACACACACACACACACACACACACAACACACAACACACACACACACACACACACACACACACACACACACACACACACACACACACACACACACACACACACACACACACACACACACACACACACACAGTTCACACAAAGTCAGTTCATTTGCACACAATGAAATGGCCTTTTTGGCTTTGCTGAATCTCTTATAGTGTGTGTATTTACTCAACTATATTTTGTGGACAAAATTGTTAAATAAAGCTGACAAAACATCCCTTTAGGGATGTACTCAAAAGTAAAAATTATTCTAAAAAAAGCAAATGTGTTCTTTTAGGCATAGGGTTTGGGTTAGTCTGTAGTCATTATAATAGCTTCACATAAAAACAATTGAAATCTTTGCTTTATCTGCATTAAGTGTGAGTGCAGTGTATACATACATCCAGTGTTAATCAGGGCCCGAGCACCAATGGTGCAAGGACCCTCTTGGAATTGCTCATTTTATTTTTACTGTAATTTTACACAGTTAGAATTGTCATTCAGACCCCTTTCCCTATACATATTTGCTTATGTGTCTGAAAAGTTTCAGAACTTAATACACTATACTAAAAGTTTGGGGTTGTTACAATTTTTTTGTTCAAGTTTTTAAAGAAGTCTCCTACAGTACGCTCACCAATGTATTTATTTGATCAAAATATAGTCAAATCAGTAATATTGTGAAATATTATTACAATTTAAAATAATAATTTCCATTGTTCTGTAAAATTGAAATTAAAATGTAAATTATTCATGTGATGGCAAAGCTGAATTTTCAGCATCATTTCTCTAGTCTTTAGTGTCACATAATCCTTCAGAAATATGCTGATTTGGTGCCCAAGAAACATTTCTTATTATCATCAATGTTAAAAAAAAAACCATATAAGAACAAATATTCCTGTTGAAGTGCTATAAAATAATTGTCTATTTTTTCACAAGCAATAATGAACTAAAGATTTTCTTCCGCATATAATTTGAATGTGAGAAGGGCCAAATAATCACTTAATCAAAAGAGTATTATTATTAACAAACAATTAAATTATGTATTTTAATGAAAAATGTAAAAATACAGGTTTGTTGGAAAGGTTAGGGGATATACAATATAATTAACTCAGAATCAGATTCTATGAAAACAATAGAAGTCAATGGAAAGGTTCCACCGTCATAGAAAGGAAAACGTGTGTGCATCTGTATTCGATCAGTAATGCTCTGTTGTCACGCTGCTGCCAACACGTAATCCATCTTTGCCATCTTGGACAAGAATTCATTTGAAGTGACAGAGATGGATTCCAAAAGTTCCCTGGCAGTTTCCTGAATCTAATGCAACCACAGTGTGCTCTCTCTCTCTCTCTCTCTCTTTGTTTCCCCTCATCCATCTCATGTGATTCAAATCAATGAATCAACAAAACTGATTTATTTATATGCTGAGACATAAGGAACCTGCCTACATTTTTACTGATTACTAAAATTTAAGAAAAAGACTCCCCGTTCACAGTGACTGTCCAAGCTGGGACTTTTCACTATCTGATGCAAATACAAATATACAATAACAACTTTCTCAAAACAGTAATCTGATTGGCTGGTTTTGTACAAAGGTATCAAAGGAAAGCAAATGGTGTGGCTACGAGAGACTTCTGCCTTGGCCTTGGACTCTTGGAATTATTGTTAGCTTAGTTTGTAGACTATAATATTCTCTTGCCGTCAAATCTTGTTCCTCCATCATGTGTTATACTGTAAAACAGCTCATGCTGGAAAGAGACCACCGATGAAACACCTTTCACACAAGCTCAGATGAGCTTTTTTGACACCCTTGTCCAAATCTTCACCTGATCTGCAGTGATGTCAACCACCAAATCCATTACATCATTTAAACACAGCTTTCAAATTCACAATTGTCAGATTCACTCACCTTGTTCTTCAGAGTTTTGATCGCTTTGTTCTGCCGTCTTTAGATCCCAGCCTTACTCTTCCAAAAGAAAATCTTTTGGGGAAATGTTTATATTCAATGAATCTAGGGCATAGGTCTGTAAAAACTTTGCTCCTGCTGTATGGTAACAGAGGACTGGGATATCTCAGATGTTCAGCAGATGTTCAGTCTTGATATGAACTTTATGCCTTTAAGACCACAGAACTTCATCTTTGCATAATCTATATTTATTGATTATGAATATATGATTGTAAGTGATTACTGCTGTGAAGCACTAATTACATATGGTTCACTGTCTAAATGTGTATCTGGAATATACAGTATGCTCTGATTAAGGTGATCAAAAAGGTCTTTAATTTTGTTCGGTTCTGTGTGTGTGCATTTAATGAAGTGTGTTATGTCAGCACATTTCCATTGGTTGAAATGGTTCTTATTCATACTTTTTTTTCTTTATTTGCTATGATGAACCTTGTCTGGCCAGAATTTGTGAGTGTGTGTGTGTGTGTGTGTGGGTGGGTGTGTATTAGTGATCTCTCTTCGCAAACACGTTATGTAACTCTAGACCACAAACACAGAGTAGAGCACTTACAAAAATCAAACACACTCCAGAATATATCTCTCTTAAATAGGATATCAAATTGATTTTAGCTACTCAGTTCATTTTAATGGAGAAGGTAAATTCTAATTCTGAAATTTAAAATTTATTTATTTGATCTTGTTTGTGAAATAAATATTAGTGTTATAACAAAACAGCAATATTAGACAAGCAAGAGCAGTTGCTAATCACAGTTGTGCATGCTTCCATGTGGATTTTCTTTTATACAAAAAAGAAGATAATATTGCATTCACAGTACTGCCAGTTACAAAAATATTGCCAAAACAAGCAAAAGCTGAATTAACACTTCACCTAGCTGCGCATAGCAGTGCTGTTTTGTTCCTGAATGAATCAGTGAACAATACAATGACTCACTATTAAAAGACAGTGGCTACGTCCAAAATCGCATACCCTCTGAGTATGTACTTGTTTTGAAAAGGTGATTACTTTAATTTACTACCGTTAAAAGTACATGGTATGAATATAATCTGGACATACTACATTCGTAATGTTGTCATTGTCATGTGACTTATGTGTCAGATGCGTCACTAAAGGTCCAATGGCATGGATTATTTTATTATTTTATAATGTTTCCTGGAGTGCCCTTATGTTGTTAGTTTGTTTTTTTAGATAAAAAATTGTCATAATTTTGAAATAAAAGGCATATTTCCTAGCCTGATTTTAGCCTCTGATTTGAACGCTCTGTTTGAAGGGGCATGTCTGTGTGAGACTTCAGTGTAAACACCCACTGCTGTGATTGGCTGACATGCTTGCATATGAAATAGCTAGCATTACATGTGGAACTCTCTCGAAAACTTTTCCTATTACAGCTATTATACGTTTTTACTATTACAGCTATCGAGATTAACGAATCGTGAGAAGTTTTTAAAGTATTTAGATCTATTCCCATCACATAAAAGGTTGCAGTGATGAGCATTGAGCAGATGACAGTCCGTTGATCGCGTGAATGAAGATCTCTCACTAAAGCTTTCACCAATGCAAACATGATGTAAATACAGTAAGAGCTTTGTTGTGCAGTGTAACAGCGTCATTGATTTCATAACGAATTTTGGCAAGTGTCCAGATAAACTTGCGCTGTGTGATTGACAGCTTGGGCAATTGGAAAGGGATTGTTTTTTGATCACTTTCTGTATATATTTTAATCACAGTTTAAATAAGATTATTTTCATCCTACTAAGAGAAATGACGTGAAGTTGATTGTTTAGTCACTGGTTTGATTTACTGAACAATTACACATCAGAAATTGACATAACCCACTGGTTCTTCAGAGGCTGGCAACTGCCATGCTTCGCTCGTTTGCAAGCCATGATGTCTCTCGAGAAAAAAACAATATCGCGCTCGCATAGCTCATTTTCTCATGGGTGGGCCAAATTCTCTTTGCGGGCAAAGCAAAGAAAGGGGAGGTAACCTTTCCCCTTGTGATGACATAAGGGGAAGATTCCAGATTCGCCCTTCTGAGATTTCATTTTCTCAAAGGCGAAGCAGGATACCCAGGGCTTGATTTACACCTATCACAATTTCTAGCCACTGGGGGACCATTGGCAGGCTAGGGGAACGCATATTAATGTTAAAAAAAACTCATAAAGTGAAATTTTCATGCCATAGGACCTTTAACTGCCATTCACAAATCCTCTCCGGTTGCCTCATAGTAAAGTTTCCATTGAATGCATCAGAATCTTGCCGTAGGTCAGTAGTATTTTGCCGACTGTTCTGTAATTACTGTGAATTCTGACCTACTACCCTGTTCATACATATATTGTCTATATAAGTATGTGATTTTGGAAACATCCATTGTTTCTGAATGATTCTAATGAATGAATGAATGAGTGAATGAATGATTTACTTACTTAGGTCACTTGTTGCCACCTATTGGCATAATGATGTAACCTGCAGAAAGAGTCGCTGAAAAATACTTACCACTATACTGATTAATTAAATAATCTGATAATAATATTGTAAAATAAAAATGCTATTACTTCTTAAAATTGAAACCCAACGCATTCAGGCTATCAAATATGTAATACTACGTGGAGTTTCCTCTTTTTATTTGTGTTTTTGCATTTGTTCTAATGCATTTATTATCTGTTTTTTTTAGACTGAATCAACCAGCTATCACTTGTGAACATATACCAGAAAAGTAAAATCCCATTAAAAGTTTCACTCACAACTGCAATGGTCCCTCAGTTCACAGCTTGTATGTGCCCTTCTGCATTTGTCTGTTTTTGTGTATTTGTTTGCATTTACACATCTGTATTGGCACAAAGGCATTTAATCTCAGGGGTAGGGGTGAAATAAGTTATAATCACATGAAAGAGAGAATGAAAGAGTGAAAAAGAGACAAGTGACGCACAAACATTCAGCTCTCATCTGGATGTCAGCTTCAGTGTTGTACAGACTCCACTGGATAGACGGTGGGTGGCAGAGCATGTATTTCTATGTATAGCGTTGTTTCAAAACTGATGGAGCTTGCTGTCTACATAGCCAGTCACCTTCTATCACAGAAAGTGAATGATTTGAAATGCTCTACATAGATTCTCATAATGGTTCCTCATGCACAGCATTAGCATTCCTCATGAGAACTGATAAATGATCATGCTCCCAGTTGATTCCAGTAGAGTTGCGGCTACATGTTGCTAAGATAATAATTTGATATTCTAATAAGCATACAAACTCTTGAATTATTGAATTGTTTATAATCAATTTTCCCTGAACTGTTTAAAACAGCATTTATTTTTAGATAGCGTTTTAAATTCGATTTGTTGACTTATTTTATTTTAGACGGCCCTTGGTCATCTTCTTGGGGATGATATTATCATGATATCATTACATGGCTAATGTATCAAATCAAAACTATACATACATGCATGCATACATAAAGATCTAAGTTGATTTTTTTAAATATTCTTTTAGAACTTAAAGCTTCAACTGAGGAAAAAAAAATCGTACTGGTTCTTTTTTCTTCGAAGTGATGTTTTAGTTTTGTCCTAGATAAAGGTCCTTATTCATAAATATTTGACCCCCGAATACCGCAACTTACCAATCAGAATCAAGTTTTCAACAATCCATCCATCCATCCATCTTCCTAGCATTTTTCACACTCATTTGCAGGGTCTGATTCACACACACACTTTATTTGGCACAGGTTTCTTACTGTGAGGCGACAGTGCTACCCACCATGCCGCCCATTCAAGCATTCAACAGTTCTGTCAGACAAATGCTTTCATTGCACTAAAATGAGCAGCGTGAACATTCTTCAAAACCCATTGATTTGTGATCCTTGGATGAAAGAAAATTATATAGGTTTGGAACATAGACAGCTCAGTTTTGAAAGAGTTTTTATATCTCTCTATGCCTATCTATCTCTCCTCCTTTCTCAGTGTTGTTCTCTTTAACATCTACCAGTGTCTTGTGAAGTGTTGAGAGAAAGGGGGCTTAAACTGTGCAGTTCACAAGATGCCAGAAGGAGTTTTGGAGAGAAGTTGTCTTTCGAGAGAGAGAGAGAGAGAGAGAGAGAGAGGGGGAGGCAGAGAAAGAAGCAGAGAGAGGCGTAAGAATAGAGGGATGAGTTTATCTCAGGTCTGTATGGAGGATGATGTCTACTGGGGCTTTAGATGGTCAAAGTAAATGACAACACAGGGGAACCAGGAAGAGCCAGAGCTGTCAGTCACACTCACACACAGACTTAAGCTAGTTCAGAAAGCATAATGCAAGCTTTATGGGTATATATGTGTGTGTGTGTGCAGATACTCTTGCAGTATCAGTTTGTGGACTAACAGGGATTACCACCGCTGAGCCGTCAGGGGAGTCACATAGCTATTAGTATCTCTATCCACCTTCCTCTATCTTCCTCTGTCTCTCTCTGTCTCTTTGCCTCTTTCTGCCACTTGAAATGCTGTTTTCTGCAACTCACAGACTCTTCACGATTTTCCCTGTCGTGTGTCGAACTTCTTTACCTTTCCTCTGAACTACTTTTCAGAACACTTTGTGAAAAGATCTGTGACAAATCACCTCGTCCAGACAGTCAGTCTGAAGCTTCACATGCCGCATTATTCAATCCGATCAGCAGACAGCAATCTCTACAGACATATATCATAATTGGAATGCAATCTTTGAGAACTAACCACTTCTCTCTCACACAATCTTCTTATTTTCTACTTGGTCATTCTATGAAACCCTTAGGTAGATAGAGTGGGGAGTGTTCTAACGTGAGGTGTGTTGTAAAACAGTCAGATTTCACCCCATTCTTATCACTTAACTGACAGTAACACATACTTACATTTTACGTGACTAATTTTGAGGTAAGAAAATTACATTTCCCATCTGTTTCATAATTTAGTTTAGTTAAATCATGGGTATTTAAGTCATTCTAAGATTAAAATAACATCAACACATGAAGACTTCAGATGCAAAAGCCTCTAAGTCTGTCTAAAGTCTTTGTTTAATATTAACATTTTTATCAGGCTCCTTTGTATAGGTTTCTACCCAAGTACCGGCATTTCTGAATGGGCTGAGGCTGGGATTTAGTGATTTTGAAGTGAAAGTATTTGATGAACGTATGTGCAGCGAGCATTCACTCAATATTATTATCTCATTTTTGACAGAGGTGGCTTTTAGAGGCTTCTGCATTGGAGGTATTCACATTGTCTTCCTATAATGTGAAACTACAATAAATTTAGATTCTATGCAAACAAATTGCAATGAGGTGGTTGTTTTGCAACAATGTGGAGACAATTATGTGCATAACACTATAGACCTGCTGGCGAGGAAGTGACAGGCACAGGAAAATATAGCAAAAAAATTAAGAGAAGGAAAAGGGAAGTCAATGTGCAGTTTGAGAGAGAACCTTTAATTGTTTTGTTAAAAACAAAGGATAAGACCTTTATGGGATGGCCATACAAAAATAGGGTTGTCATTTGTTTATTTGTTCTTGTTTAATTTATTATTTAAAGTTTGTAATCAAGCTTCCTTGTGCTGTCTGTATACATTATTGCAACAATTATAAATGACCAAAATAAGCCGAATGAAGGATGCGAAGGATGCTGCCTTTAAAGGATCCTTCAAAGTGAGACGTCCTTCGACGGAGCTTGATGATGTCGATTGAGAATCACTCTTTATCAGTGGTTATATCAAATGATCAATTCAACTGATTTGTTCAAAATGCTGAATCAGCAACGAAACAAGTCTTTATGAGTCACTAAATCCTTCATTCAACTGATTCTGTTAATAACATGTAATAAACCTACTATTTAGTAAACACCTACGTGTGTTGCTCGGTGTGTGGCATATAAATATTATCGTTGAAGAAATAAACAGCCAAATGTCCTGGCAATATTGTATCTTAAATGTAAGTTACTACTAAGTTTTCATTTATTGAACCTCATACAATTGTACTACCTCCTTATTACCCAAATAGCTTCTCAGAAAAGCCTTCGCTACTACTTAGCGTGACATTTTAGAATTAGCGATTGAACTAGCAACGGCAGATCCTGTTCCATTGAGTAAGGTAAATCTGGGAATATTATATAGCTACTGTATAAAAGATAGACACACAACACAAACAAGTTACCGTTGTTGATGCAAAAAGGTTTCATCTGTCTTCCCTACAGTATATATATGTAATGTAATTCTGATTCAAACTCGTGAACATGTCTTGTTCTTGTGCCGTGTCTCCAGTGCTTTCTGTCAAACTCATAAGCAAAGAAACAAACAGCCTGAAACCCGGCGTGAACATGAAACACTCTTATCTTTCATCAGGTCATATCTAGCCAAACGTTTGTTTGCACAGCTGCGACTTCTGTTTTTCACTGTTTATTTAATACAGTCAAAGTTTCAACTGTTTGTGTTCTTTATCGTCGGTCTTTGAAAAACATGGAATTGTTTTTTTAATGACTTCAACCCATTAGCATTTAACTGTGCTGTGTCTTTTATACTTCACTTGTGGGAAGTTTGCTTCTTTCTTTCTTAATTGAACAATTACCTTGCAGGGTGAGTTCCCCCAAAAATGAAAAATATGTCATCATTTACTCACCCCCATATAATTTCAAGGATGTATGACTTTCTTTCCTCAATGATCACAGTCAGAACTTTATAATGGAGTCTGGCAGACTCATACAGCATTCTAAATGATCAGTGGTGAAGTTTAGTAAGTTGCATTATTCAAAAAAAGTAATAGTACTGTGTTTGTTTTTATTATTTACCTACTTTCTTACTTTATTTTCTTATTTGGCTGAAGTGAGGTTTTTTTTTGGGGGGGGGGGGGGGGGGGGGGGCTGCTATGCACAAGTATTTGTTTTTCTGACATAGTTTGCACTGTATTGGTTTGTTGTATCATGTAGCGCCACTCACTCCAGCGTAGACAATACAATAGGGCTATGCTGACTATATATTACGAGGATGAGACTGAGTTTTTCAACTCTCGGGTGTCATATATCATTTAAAAAGTAAGAAACTTTTCTAAACTGTTTACTTAATGCACATTGGCTCTAATTACGATATCTGCATGGGTTAGACAGTGCGTTTACATGCATGCGTTTGTGTGAGGTAACATCCTAGTAAGAATTTAGGCCACCTCAGAACAGCTGCCTCAGCCTTCGGCAGGACTACATCAGACACATCGTCTCCAATCTAGATGAAAGTGAGTGAAAATAATCGGAAGGAAGTGTGATGATGGGGCTGAATAAAAATAGAAGCCTTTTTTTTTGCTTGTTTGCGAGCTTCACTCATTCAATCATGTGCAATTTGCTGGGGTAATTGAGGTGGGGCGCATAGGAAAGAGTTAAGCAATTAAGAGTTCACGGGTCGCAGCTGCGTTCTGACACGGCGTCATTAGTTTTCTGACAATCTGCTTTTTTCTGTTGCCTCCCTCAGGTTTTCTCAGGCCAGGAGAGAGTTTCAGATTAAAACATCTGGAGTTTCATGTTGAAACGGCATCATTCTCCCACCGAGACCCGGGTGAAACCATTAGGCCAATGAAGACAGAAGAGCAAGTTTGACTGCGCCGACACACACTGCGTTCCGGTAAGCTCTTTAATCACTGCTTATCTGCAGGAGCACAGCTAAACACCTTCCTCTCCCGCCTGTTGAAATCTACATCACTCCCTCAAACCTCGGCCCTTCATCCCTTTCTCCCTCTGTAATATCATTG
Source organism: Rutilus rutilus (assembly GCF_951802725.1). NCBI lineage: Eukaryota > Metazoa > Chordata > Actinopteri > Cypriniformes > Leuciscidae > Rutilus > Rutilus rutilus. Next base: position 17,461,657 of record NC_140215.1, on the reverse strand, counting down.
TTTTTCAGTTGTATTTTGTTTCCTCTCGCTTTTTTCCCCAAGTTTGAGAAAACAGCCTGTGCCGCTGATATGTGTGCCAACTATGACAAAAGCACTGCTGAGGAATGTGCCGTGTGTCTATATGATAGAATGCTGGGTAAATATAGCTGTCGTTTTCATACGGGTCTGTTTCTGCACCATTGTTTTCGCTGACAGAATGAAAACACAAGGCCTAAACAGATGCAGAAGAATACGATATACTGTGCATGCGTTCAGTCATACATTTTCTCTCTTTTTTGTGTTCTGTCTACAGTTTTATTGATCAGTACAATTCATATTTTATATTCTCAAGCCCAGGTCCTCCTTTTATATTGTTTCAAATGGCTTTACGGCAATTACAAAGAAAGAACGATGATTATTATTGTTCCTTTTCATCATAAACACACTTTAAGGAGATTTTCTGGACTATGAAAGAGATAGTTCACCCAAAAAATATTCAGATAAGTTGAAAAATAATTGTTCTTTCAATGAAAATCATTGGGCTTCAATGTTGTTTTGAACCCCATTGACTTTCATTGTAGACAAAACAGTTGAGACATTCTTCAAAATAATATCTTTTTGTGTTTTTCAGAATAAAGTCAGTCATACGGGTGCAAAATTATATTATTGTTAACTATACTTTTTTTCCTTGTACATCCGAGTGAAACAGACTATCGAAAAAGAAAAAAAAAACATTGGGAGAAAACTTTGTTCTATTATTCAGTTGTTTTTTGGATGGAGTCAGATTGGCTGAATGCGAGGGCTGGGGTTTAAGCTGACTTAATTCTTAGGGAAGTCAGGCATATCAAAAGATTTGTCAGGAGAGTTATGACATTTTTTATTAAAAATTACATGGTCAAAAAAAAAAAACACATCATATACAATAAGTTCATTGAGATGCATTTAGAAAATAGAGGTACATTTTCATTTCATGCTGAGTGCCGACTTGAAGTCTCTTCCCATTCTGGGAATTGTTCCGGTTCCGGAGTTGTCATTAAGATGACTGAGTCATGTGGGTCTGGGATACCACCCTATGATTTTTGGCCAGATCTGTATCTCAGTAGTTCGGCTCATATGTGCTATTCTCATCGACTGCATCACACGTGGTATTTCCTGTTGACATTAGATCAAGCGGAGGGCTAGGAACAGAGGAAGCGGACTAATTGATGGATCGATTGCTTATCAACAGTGCAAATCAGGGAAATTGGTATTAAGCTTTCCCTCTTAACAAGCAAATCATTGCACAGTTAAGAGTAGTTCACTCAAAAATGAAACCGCCATCATTATTTACTCACCCATATGTCATTCCAAACCCATGTTGTCATGGTTTCCCACATAACACCAAAAAAGACTCTGTATGCAGCTCTTTTCCATAAAAGGACAGTTCAAAAAGCATCCAAACGATTTGTGCATTATTTCCCAAGTCTTCTGATGCCACAATATACAATAGCTTATGTGAGGAGCAGACTTAGACTGAGTTGTTTTCACTGACAATCTTTCTTGTAATCACACGTCATCCCTGCTTAAACAGTAGAGCATGGTCGCTTTGGATAAAAGCGTCTGCCAAATGCATTTTTTTTTACACCAAAATGCCAAAGAGACTTGGATTGCTGTGAATTTTGCCATGAATAACAACCTGTGCATTTTTGTATTCTTTCCCACTCAAAGCTATTACATGGCTTTAGAGGATTCAGGCATGAGTCATATGGACTAATTTTATTATAAATATATTTATTTCATTATTTTTTTTATTTTTTTTTATGTATACATTTATATTATAGTGAATAGACACACTCTTTGATTAATTTTGTTTTATCAATGGCTAAAACACCAAGCTTCGGGATGCAAAAAATAAATAAATCTGTTCTTATGTCTGCTCTACCCAAAATGTATTGAGTAGTTCTGATGTAATTTCCTCTTAGTCATCAAATATCACAGGACTTATCATGGCTCATTTATGCTGTATTGATATAATTTAATCCGAGTTGGTCCGAACAACTTCCTGTAAAACTGTTCTGAGTCCAACTAAATTAGACATGACTGGCGCACACTGGCATTAGCTGTGCCATAAATGTCAGTTCTCATAGAATGACTGTGGCTTTGGCGTATCATTTGTGAGATATGAGTTCAATAATCACAATAAATGTGCCAAATCTTTGTACAAATACTTTGTAGTCATCAAAAGAAAATGATTGTACAAATGTTTTTTCTTGCATATTTACTACAGAAATATGCCATGAGAGGTCATGCTATTGATGAGCCGGCAACCTAATTATTTTTTTTTTGTTACGCCAAAATAATGAGCATTTGATGACATGTTTTGAATGTTTCTGCATCTGTTTCATGCATACAGCGTGGATAAGCTACAACAGGTTACGGAGACAAATTATTCTAGAGTATTAATATTTACTGTAAAATTTGCCCAGCTGAAATATCGAAAGTCAGCCCGTTGTCGAAGAACTTCACTATGACTGGTTTAATTTATCACCGGAGAACACAGCACCCTGAACAACATTGCCAAGTTTGTTTTACTCAATTACCCACATTTTAAAAATACTGAAACTTTATTTTTGATATCAGTTTTTGGCTGAATGAAAACTTGAACTCTGGTTTCAGAGTTTTTGGTACATTTACATCACAAGATTTTGCCTTGGGTAAGTGGTGTTTTTAGGCATAAGCTTAATTGCTTTTATAAAATGGCGGCAACAGCAATTTGATAATGACAATAAGATTTAATGTTAAAAATAGTAATAATAATTGATGATTATTGGAATAAACAATTTTCTACAAAGTGACAGTTTAAAATGTCTGTTTACAGTTTGGCACACCAGTTCGAAAGTGGCTCGAATTTAGAATCTCAAAAGCTGTTTTTCTACTTTTCGTTCTATTGTTTGTTTAGTCTTGTTTTCTTCAGTCATTCCTCCTTTCTTTCTCTCTCTTGGCAGACAGAGGAAGGGAAAACAGAATTAACCTTGTCTGGCTAAAGCCATCTTTTCCTCTCCTTCCTCATGTAGCTCGTACAGACATAACCTGCCCAGTCCGGAGGGCAGGAGACAGGGAGAGGGAAAAAGAGACGGGCGAGGGCAGGAGAGTGGGTAAATAAACAGAACAAACTACAAACCCCTGTGAGCACTGATACCCGGCTCTCTCCTCAGATCATTCCCTCAGTCCAGAGCCGCTCTCTCGCCGTCCAGCCTTTAAACACCAGCTGGTGGACCTGAACCCCGACCGAGGCCTCGATCCCTTACAAATGTTTGGATTACAGGAATGACCCGCTGAAGGAGTGTTTCACTGTTAAGTGGGATATTATTCTTGTGGGCTACTCTCAGGCAGAAAGCAAATTCTATACCTGTTTTGGCATAAAGGTTTCAGTGTACATGTACAGTACGCGTCAACAAAGAGCTCCTTGTGTTCGAAGCGAACGCGCACACACTTACAGAAAAAGAAAAGATGAAAGGGGGGGGGGAGTCCAACATTGCCTAGATGGAGTCAGTCAATGGAGCCGTCAAGTTATCAGTGAACTCCAGTGGCATGTAGTCAGCCAAGCAGAGGAGAGGGGAAGAAAGGAGCGGAGGGGAGGGCTGAAACAGGACACTGGTTTAGGGTGCGACGGCTGAGTTGAGCTCTTATCAGCACTTCTCTCTCAATTACACCGCTAACGCTACTCTCTCGCTCTCTTTATTTCAATCTCTCCATTATTCCACTTATCTGTGTTGCTTTCTTACCTAGTGCCTTTGCAAAAGGGCAAATTACGTGAAAGGGGAGAAAGCATTTGAACAGATCCCAAATTGTGAGCTCAATGAAGGCGATTTTTTTTTGTGTGTGTGTGTGTGTGTGTGTGTGTGTGAGAGAGAGAAAGAGAGAGAGAGAGAGAGAGAGAACCTTTTTATTAAATCAAAGGCATCTAAAAAGTTATATTTTGTAATTATATTAATTTGTACACAATCTAAATCAATAATTGTGTAAATAGCAAATAAAATGCACATATAACAGACAGTTAATGATTTGAAATATCTAGGTGTTATTTTAGATTCTCAATTAAAATTTGATGTGCATGTAAAGAGGTGTAGAAGTTATAGATGCATGCAATGGTCTTCTCACATCTATCTTATTGTGTGACTGTCTGGAGTCAGGTTTCTCAATTGACTAAACCTGTCAGATTTTTAAACAAACACTAAAAATGTTGGACAAGAAATCATTTAGGTGGCACCATTGCAATATAAATTTTTTTTATTTTTTTTTTCTTAGTTTTGAAAATTGTATAAATTTGTCTCTTATTATTATTAAATGTATATACAATCTTGCTCCAGATATTATATTTCAATTAATATCCAAACAGAGTAGTGAGGGGATCACTAGAGGTGCAACTAATCAAAATTGCATAGTACTGTAGAGAAAAACTAGTTTGCACAATCCGCATTTTCAGTTAAAGGTACACTGCTTTGGAACAGTTTGCCAGTTCAACTGAAAATGCAAACAGTTGAGCATTTTTCAAAGAAACCTACAAAAAAAAATTGGTTCAAACAAAATAGTCCAGTCATTTTATGAAAAAAGGTTGAACAAATTGCAACAGAAGCAAACTCAACTGATTTTGTATCCTCAATATGTCCTGAGTAAGAAAAAAAAAAAAAGTCCCGAAGAATCCCATTAGGGGAAAGTTTAAAAAAAGACCCAAATATAGCCTATTCATACGCCTATTCATTCTTTTTCTTACGTGAATAGGGTACAATTTTTAACCTTTAGATATCACCATGAAAATTACTGAGTTGATTACTTACATCAAGACAAACAAAAATTGTATTACAAGTTTTTTTTAATTGTTTGTTAACATGGACAAACGGTGTATAATCTAATTATGTATGTGTTAATTTGCATAAATACCACAACAGATTGGGTCTAGCCAGGTGAAAATGTCTTGTTGAATCTTGTTGACACATAACAGTAAAATACTTAATGTTAAGGTCTGAATGGAACCCATTTAGGCTACCCATGAGCATTAATACATAGAGGCAGGAAGAAGTACTTTAAACCAGCCTTTATTAATTATTATTGCAGAGATGGATTTTGGGGCTGGGTCCGTGGGACTGTTTCTGGGGATTCACTTTTTATTTTACTTACCTTTTGTCTTCTGCATTCTCTTTACCATTGTCTCCTGTTCTTCCCTCAGACTCGTCCCCCAGAAACAGTCCCACGGACCCAGCCCCAAACCCAATCTCTTAAAAATTAATAAAGGCTGGTTTCTAAGTACTTCTTCCTGCCTCTATGTATTAATGCTAATGGATAGCCTAAATGGGTTCCATTCAGACCTTAACATTAAGTATTTTACTGTTATGTGTCAACAAGATTCAACAAGACATTTTCACCTGGCTGTACCCAATGTTTAGATCTGTTGTGGTATTTATGCAAATTAGCACATACGCAATTAGATTATGCACCGTTTGTCCAAGTTAACAAACAATTAAAAAAACAACAACCTTGTAATACATTTTTTTGTTTGTCTTGATGTAAGTAATCAACTCAGTAATTTTCATGGTGATATCTAAAGGTTACAATTTTTACCCTATTCACGTAAGAAAAAGAATGAATAAGCGTATGAATAGGCTATATTTGGGTCTTTTTCTAAACTTTCCCCTAATGGGATTCTTCGGGACTTTTTTTTCCTTACTCAGGACATATTGAGGATACAAAATCAGTTGAGTTTGATTCTGTTGCAATTTGTTCAAGGTTGACCCCCATTTTGGCTTGAAATGACTGGACTAAAAGCAGGTTTGTGACCATTGATGTTTGTATACAGTCATCTTGTGTGTGTGTGTGTGTGTGTGTGTGTGTGTGTGTGTGTGTGTGTGTGTGTGTGTGTGTGTGTGTGTGTGTGTGTGTGTGTGTGTTTTAAAGCCTAAAGGCTGCAAATTAGCCTTTGGCTAGAAGCCTGTATGTCGAGAATCAGCTGCTTGAAATTGTAGCAATGTAATTCTGCATTGCCTCTGTTAAATAAACAAACAAACCAAATAAAACATGATCCTTCGGAAATCATTATAATATGCTGGGTTTGCTACTGAAGAAACATTTCTTATTATCAATGTTGTAAGTGCTGCTTAATATTTTTTTGGGGGAAACCATGATCCTTTTTTTTTTTTTTTTTCAGAAAGTAATACAGGTTTGGAACAACAAGAGTTGATCACAATCATTTAATTTTTGCCTTTTAAGGTTTTAGCCACTTTCTGTATGACCAACTGGCTGATGTGTTTGTATTCGCTAAGAGCATCAGCATGTATGAAACTGGCAAACAACACCAGAATGCACAGTACTAAATAAAGATGAAGATGGATTATGGCTCTTCACAATGAATATTCACTGCTGAATTCACACTCGTGAACACACACACACACACACACACACACACACACACACACACACACACACACACACACACACACACACACACACACACACACACACACACACACACACACACACACACACACACACACACACACACACACACACACACACACACACACACACACCTGTGTGAACTCAGGCAGCTGGTTTGGCACTACAGGAATAGAACATGAGACATTGTAGAGTAGCAATTTTCACACTTTCCAACACTTTTAAGAAGATGACACCATCTTAAACGAGATTGAAGCAAAGGTGAAAAAAAAGAAATCCAAATGAAAGGCAGCTTCCCAACACCTCTATTCTCAGTATCTTTTCAAAATGCGTAGCTGCTTTTTCATATTCCTTCATCTTTTATAAGAATGAAAAATGTGTGTATATTGCACTTATCTCCTTGAGATTCTAGGCAGTCATCTCTCTCTCTCTCTCTCTCTCTCTCTCTCTCTCTCTCTCTCTCTCTCTCTCTCTCTCTCTCTCTCTCTCTCTCTCTCTCTCTGTGTATTCTGGGAATCTTTTTTCTTTGTTTTTAGCTTTTTTTTCCTCTCTTATATTGATTTTAATACGATTTAGTCACTAAATTGATTGTTTAAGATTAAAGTTTTCTGAATATTATGTAGAGAATATTTTTGAATAGATGTGTTTTTATATTATATGCATATTTTTTGTATATATCATTTAGTATCATGGCACCAAAACTCGTAACATCTCATAACATCTGCTATATATTATTTCAGTTGCATTTTCATCCTAAGAATTTGTTCACTTTATTTTTTGTGGGAATAAAATTGATTATTTATATCGTTATATTTTATTTTTAATCTAATGATATTATTTTAATACATTTAATTCTGTTTTAAATTGTAATTTTATTTTACTTTAAATTATGATAGGCTACTCTTTATGTAAGATTGTTGCATGTCCATTAATGGTTAAATATTGAGGAAGAGGATGGTCTTTATTGTGAAATCATATTTATTTTTTGGAACTATAAAAAGAACTTTTTTTAAAAAGGATAGCAAGTACTTTTTATACACTGCAGGTCCCCTGTGGAACTGGCAGAGTTAGGAAGGGGAAAAAAGCTTAGACCGTCATTACAATGTTAATTAGCTATTGAGTTAGGCCTACATTATTTGTTAGTTTGTTTTTGTTTTAGTTAACTCTGTGTTGCACATTAATTTCTCCTCATGGCTCATAAAAGAGATTGAATATATAACTGGGCATTGGTGTCACACATGGGGAAGATCACACACTGTCACGGTCACGGGCGGTCGCAAAGGAAGTTGAAACAGGATCTAATCGCAGCAGTTTTTAGCCTTTTTTTAACAAAATTTAGGATACTCAGAACACGGAACAGAACAACCACGTAAACCGCAAAAATAACAGACAATTAAACTGAACCAAACACAGGGCTTAAGGGGCTGTTTACACAACACCGTTTTCAACTGAAAACGTAAAACTTTTTATGCGTTTTGGCCATTCGTTAACACGACAGCAGCGTTTTGGGTGGCTGAAAACGCAAACTTTTGAAAACGGTCTCCGTGTAAACAATAAAAACGGGAATCTGTGAAAATGTGTATTACATGTTCAGTCTATATTGTTTCATCGCCATCTAATTGGCCTGGCAGCAGAAAACAACGTTTTTAATCTTTTTCGCCGATCCGTGTGAAGGGGGATCGTTCTGACAATGGTGTCGTCTGTACAAGGAAAACTCAAAGGAAAAACTTCTCTGTTTTAAGCAGTTGTCGTGTAAACGTACCCTTAATAAACAGTGAACTAATCAAAGAAAAGAGACACAGCTGACATGACTAATTACACAATGAGTAACCTAGGAGTCTAACTAGAAGTGGGAACAAAGGAAACCGGAACAGAAAACAGTGCAAAAACAACTTAACCAGATTAAACATAACCCTGACAGTCACTACCTGCGTTTACATGGACCCTAACAATCCGATAGTAATCGGACTACTAACACAGTCGGACTAAAAAAGTCAAATGTAACCACGTCAATCAGAATAAATTAACCAAATTTCATTCGGGTTGTAAGGGGTGGTTTAAATCTTTTCTAATCAGGGGTGCGTTTCCTGTACAACTATATAGCTCGCTGCTTAACTACCATAGTACGATGCATCGTTGGAGAAATCAACTAGCTAGTCACGACTGTTTCCCGAAACCGTATGTCGCAAAGTATCGTTCAACCACGTTGGTTTATGACGTCTCGTCTCGGTGGACTAATAACTTATTTTAATTAATCTGTTTGAGATCGAATTAACGCTAGATTTTGTCATATAAGTTACAGACATGGCATCTGAAGACCATTTCTAATTTTTCTCAGTTATTTTGCTTTATTACCAGACTCAATATTTGGCTCGTTCTTACATAGTAGAGCACGTTCACACATGCGCAGTCTTCAAAAACGGTGCTTTAAATCTCTTGACAAACTAAAAGACGTAAATTACATTTGTATGTATTCTAAATAAATAACACGGGTTGTACTGAATGTCAGCTTGCTTATTTTGCTAAAGATAAGGATTTATTCAGTCTACATCTCATGTAAACTAGAAACTATGCTTCTAACCACAGGTCGAGAGCTGTCGTTCAAACCACACAAGTTTGCGATGCTGTTTGCGAACGTTCGTTGGAACGATGGTTTCGGGAAACACCAAATCGTTGAACTATGCTGATAACGACGGAACTTGCGACCATAGTTGGCTAACGATGCTTTCGGGAAACGCACCCCTGATCGAGATGACATATAAACTCTTGATCAGAAAAAAATAAAAAACTGGAAGTACTTTGTTTTGGGTGCGAGAATGGGCGTGGTTCATGTGCTCATCGTCTCCCAAAATAGATAAACATTAAGTCTGCTTTTTTAAAACAAAGAAAAGAAGCAAAATAGGAGAATTGTAAGTGCAAACAGAGGGAAACTCCTGTATATTCGTGTAGTGTGCGCATGTCAAAAAATCTATTCCGGTTTAAAGCTTGTGACATATAAACGCACACATTAACCTGATCACTTTATTTAGCGTTCACTTGAACACTGTTCGTATTCGTCAATCGGAATGAATTCATTCCAATTGAAACAAAAGGTGTCCATGTAAATAAACCTACTGTGTTTATGATATCAACAAATTACTTGTGTTTTGTTCATAATATCTAAAGATATTTGAACATATATCAAGAAGTATCAGAATCAGCATTGAAATGTTCAGTTTAGTATCTAATTTTGCAAACTCCCTTGTGACATGACCTGTATTCAGGAAGGACATTTTTTACCTGAGACCTGGCGCCAGTGTAATTAGCATGACAGTGTAAACTATATTCATGTCTGAAAGGCTCTAAATGTTTGTTATTGTGCTGGTTTTAATTCTCTTTTTTGCAGGCAGTGAACTATAGACAAAGAGCCGAGGTCCTTTAGGAGATCGGAGTGCTTTAAAGGCACTTAAATGTATTGTTTACCAAGCAAATGCTTAATTGCCAGGTTGAATTAATTAATTACACTTCTTCTAAAGACAACAATACCCCAATCCCCTGAGTGAACCTTGGTGTGGGTGGGTGTGTGTGTGTGTGTGTGTGTGTGTGTGTGTGTGTGTGTGTATGTGTGTGTGTCTGTGTGTGTGTGTGTGTGTGTGGAGTGAAGGGGGCTAGAGGTGACTCTCTCCTTCTTCCCTCTAAAAATAAACTAAAGGGAAAGAATTGCAGAGAGGGAGAGGACACAAGTGGGGTGGGTCCAGGGGGAGAAGACAGGTTAACATCACATTAAGTGGAAAGGGCAGAGCAGTTTCTCTCTGCTCAAAGTGGAAATTGTGTGCATATCACAGAACACCCCTCACACTGAAAAGCTCATTAGCATGAGGCAGAGAAAGACAGAGCTCAGTCCGATACTTGCTGGAGTTCTCCAGGGGTGAGCCTACACTCGACGAGACCCTTGCACAGATCGATGGAACTGTGAATGTTTGCACACTTGAATTTAACACACATTTTATCAATTCAACTGTTAAGGTGAAGGATGTTGGTTCTTCTATGTCAGTTTAATATGCAAAGTAAATTTTAAGTAAGCCGATGGTAGATTGACTACTGGAAGAATGTAAACACAGACTCTGTCGTGCTTTCAAAACACTGCCCTCTTTGTTTGAGCGGACTGAAGTGTCAACTTTTGAATCAGCCATTGAGGTGACATGTTTAGTTCACTTAGTTTTGTTAAGTTGATTTTACATTGCGTGGCCATGACATAAGGATGTCGTTACCTCAACAAAATTATCTCGTAGGCACGACATATTATCACGTTCCCACGAGTTAATATGCCATGGCCACGACAAGTGAACCGAACATGTCCTTTCCCGGTCACCGTAAGTTTGAGCCGTACCATAATTATGCTTTTATTTTAAGTTGTAAACATATTACACAATATTTTACTGTATTACAACATTTGCTGCCTTAAATTAAGTACAATCAACTTGGATGTTTAAGTCATTTCAAAAGATTAGTTGAATCTTGTATAACTTGTAAAAAACTTGAAAACTACTTAACTTATTTTGATGAGTTAAAGCAATGTAAAAACATATGTTGTCAAACATATTGATCATATAATTTTTACAGTGTATATTTTTTATTGTACTTGATGAGCATATGAGATTCCTTTAAAAGAAATCGTATCAACTTATTGAATAATAGTGTACATAGAATTTACAATTTGATAATTAAAAAACAAACAAATAGTGAAAACAACTTATTTGCAAAATGTGATTAGTACTAAATTAGTGGTGACTATAACAGCAGAGGAAATATTCACTTGCCCATACACCATAAATCATGTGGAAGAAATCACTCTATAATGTTATCTTCTGTTTTTTTTTTTTTCCCTTTATATTCCTCAAGAGCAATACATATGTGTCTTATTGTCCTTTATAGAGGAGGAGGAGAGCAGAGAACTTGACTATTTCTCAGGAGAGACGCAAGCATTCCCCTGGTACAGTATGGGATATGATCACCTTGTCCCATATTTTTGTTTTACTTTACTCTAACCTTCTCATCCTTATATCACCCTCTCTGCTTTAGTGTTATCTAACGCTGTCATAAACCTTGTCTCCTGTTTCCCCATTCTTTCTGAATCCTGATTGGCTGCAACTGTCCTGTATAATGTTTGCAGATTTGTCTCATTGAGTTTTGAATGTCTGCAATTAATCTCCCACAAAGCACCAGCAAGACAATAATGGGCCGCTTGAATGCCACCGGCCAGCAAAGTCTATGAAAGAGAGAGAGAGAGAGACTAGAAATGCGTGTACATTTACTCTATACGTATCTGACTCATAGTCCAACCAGGGGAACGATAAAATGCTTAATGTTTTCATGAGAGCACAAGTGAATGGCTTTGCTTTATACACTCTATTAATGTGTAATTATAATTCAGATGAAAAGAGAGCTATTATCATTGTGCTGATGAGGCACCGCTCGTTCGCTACCCACTATTGAAAAGCTCTTATTACGATGTTCAGTGTCACTGCGACTGCCTGAGCCTCAGTGGTGAATGCACACAGATGTCTGGGCACCTTTGTTCAGCTGAAAAATCCCCATTGCTGTCTGGCCCTTTTCTCCTTATCGAATGGCACCAGTGTGTTTTATTGGTGGAGTAATGATGAAACTGATCTGTTCTTTGATTGGTTGAGTTGAACTGTCAGTAAAGGTGTTTAATGAGAAAAGCCAAAGCATATGTTTGACAGAATGTTCACACTCTTTTTCATACAATGTGGCTTTTCCATTCCACTGTGTGTGTGTGTGTGTGTGTGTGTGTGTCAGCTTTGCCGAATAAACCACAAATTAAAATTATTTTAAATTGTAATAATATTTGACTGTATTTATTTTTATTTTTTTATCCAATAAATGCAGCCTTGGTGAGCATAAAGACTTTCAAAAACATTAAGTGCATTAAAATCATTATGAGTTGAGTATTTTATTTGATTTTTTTATTGCCAGAAAGCCATGGCAAATATATCATGAATATTCAATATATTTCGCCTAGTCCTAGTTCTGTCATTTCCCGACTGAGAATAAAGCTTATCTCTGAAGTGCATATACTGGCAAAATGATAAACATCTGGCTAAACCTTAAATCTTATTATGTTTGAGATTTTCCTTGAGTGGAAATATCCTGTTCTATCAAAGATCTGTCTTTGATATCAGTTTAAGCACATTTACTCTTCTTGTCAAGTTAAAGGTCAAGATAAAGGAAAGATCTTATGAATATTATTATGTATCTGTGGACATTTTTGATACAGTACATGCATTTACGTTTCTTCTGATCCTCAGTAAGATGCATTTATGTTAACCTTGCCTATATATGGAGGCACATATTTTTTTAAATTGGAAAAATTATAAATCAAATGTATGGAAATGATTGTTTTCCTCTCCAGAATATGTATTATGACTTAAGAATATATACGGTTTACTCTGACAATATATACGGCTTATGTTTATTCAGACATCACTTATCTCACATATTTCCACATGCATAAGAGCATTTTGACCTTTGTTAATTCAAGAGCAATTTTGTGTGTGCATGTATGACAGGACTGTATGACTTCATTGAGATAACCATTGAGAATGAGTGATGGTTTTGGTTCTTTTAACCACATCATTACGGGAGATGAGAGCATGAAAAGTGCTCAAACATACATCTCTGCTGACACTGAGCTTCTTAAGAATGTCAGTTCCAGTGAGAGCCTGTTAATCTAATATATGAGTGTGTGCGTATGTGAGTATTAGCTGGATAGAGAGAGAAAGATGTTTTTACCACCGACATACATCTTGGAAGGTTCCAGGAGGCTTATAAATATCTCCCTTGCTCACTAATGCAGTCCCCAATGGCAGAATGTGTGGAAGGTGACAGTCTTTGTGCATGCGTGTGTGTGTGTGTTAAAGAGAAATACGTGTGTGAAAGTGCTACTTCGCACTTCAGGATGGAAGGTAATGTAGTCCGACTCAGACCCAAAATAAATAAGTAAACAAGGGAGGCAAAAGATGACAATGACACATTCCCACTTTGAAAAAAAGTGAGAAAATTTCAAAGGGAAGCGCATGGCAGTGAATGTTATGCATCAACGTGGAAGACTGGTGTCAAGATATTGCTGAGGGAACTTTTCAGAGTCATAAACACAACGCTGTTGGCAAAACATTTTGGTGAGGAAAATTAAATGTAAAGATCTCTAAAAGGAAGAGAATAAAGCAGATGGGTCCTGAATAATGATTTGAAGGTCAAGACATTGATTATTTTGTGTAAACATTCAGACATGTTGTTTTTCAGCTTATCTGCCTGTCTTTGAACAAAGTCTTGGAAGTATCTATAAGAAAACCTTTCTTTCGCCGAATTTAATTTAATTGTAGACGGTGGAAACATTGGAAATTAGTTTTCCTGAGGTTAAAATAAAACGTGAACTGAAATACATAACTGATTAATAGCTAACTAGTAATAGGACATCCAAAATGTTACTTTTTTACCTTACAATATGTAGTGCTCTGTGAGTTTACTTTAGTTACTGTGCTGTTATTTGCAGAGTATTTTTTAAAGCATCATAAAGCATATAATCAAACATTAACCATGGATATTATTTTCTCATGAAATACTGCTAATACTGTAAATAAATTAATAATGGTATTAAGCAAGGATGCATTAAATTGATCCAAATTGTCAGTAAAAACATTTATAATTTTACAAAATCGGATGGATGGATACCCAATGAAAGCATTCAGGAATTGTTGCATTAACTCATTCAAGGGACTCATGCAAGCGGCTCAAACGATATTTTCAATATTTAAGTCTACCCACCATTGATGTTCCACATTGTTTTAGACTCTGTGATGTCTGTTGGATGCAGAAGTAAATTCTTAATCTTTGAAATGGCTACATACCTCTAACCCTGTGTGTATGTGCGTGCGTGTTAGTGTGGCTCCATCAGTGTTTCTGTTCCTGAGATGAACTATTGGCTTGGGTCCACAGCTCTTCATACACACTTCAGAGACCGATGCCCTGCTCTCAGCTCTCTGTTGCCCAGGAAACAACCTTCTCAGTGCCACAGGCAAGGGTGGGCCGCCATTGTGGAGCTCTCGAGTAGAGCACTTCAGCTCACAGGACTGTCTGATTCCCTCTCATGCTTTCTGTAGAATCCCTACCTCTGCTGTTCATTATCTTTTGCCATTGTATGTGTGTGTGTGTGTGTGTGTGTGTGTGTGTGTGTTAGGCAGTTATACACCATATCCACATAAATATCTACCCTTCTAATTATTACAATGGTATCATTTTAATGGTATCAACTTTTATTGCAGCACTGTTTTCTACAATGATATCCATCAGAAAGAAAGGTTTAATCCCATTTTGTGTTCTTACCTCAATGTCAAAAACAAAAAAGACTACATAAACACAGCTTTTAAAAACTCTACTATAAGTTTTCTTTATATGGTATCCGTTACTTACATGCTGTTTTAGGACTGATTCCAAGCAAGACGACATTAATCTGAAAGGTTTGTTCATGTACTGAGTCTCAGAAGGTCTTGCCCTGAAACCCAAAACCCCTCTGTTATCTTAGATTAATCTGAGGGAGAAGGGGACAGAATCATTATTAAATTCATCAGGTAATTAATTCAATTTCACTGAAGCTGCTCCGCATTACTTAGATGAGTATTTTAATGTGAACCAGACTTGAGTGAAACATCATAGAGAGCATGCAGGGCGCAAAAACAAATAGACACTAGAACTCGATGACACAGCGTTGCATTGTGAAAAGCTAATGGTCACTTGACTTCTGCGATAAGTAACAATACTATAGTGTTACTTCACACTAAAACGCTATTAAAATCAGTCGATATATTAACTATTGCTGTTAATTTCATGCAGGTTTGACAGTTTTGTGAGAATGTCATTTAACCCCTTTTTTTCTTGACACACATCACTTCAATCTCCTACCACTATCATTTTTCCACAGTTAATTTGATAATTGCTTGTTCTTTATTTATGGTCATGAATATTGGTGATTTTTCCCATGTAGTCTCAACTGACTGTCTGATGCATACTGAACATAAAAAGGCAAGTGCTAGCTGAACATTACAGCCAATAGTCAAAAATCTGGCTTTGCAACTAAAGTGCATCCCATTCAAAAGTTTGGGGTCAGTAAGATTTTTGAAATGTTAAACAAGTGTCTTATGCTCACCAATACTGCATTTATTTGATCCAAATACAGTAAAAACAGATACAAATATAATTTTCAGCAGCAATTACTCCAGGTTTCGGTGTCACACAATCCTTCAGAAATCATTCTAAAGTGGGTGATTTTAATCCACAGCACTTTTATTTGTAATTTCTTTTTTTGTGTGTGTGTGTGTGTGTGTAATGGCAGCAGTGCTCTCCTATCAAGTAAGGAATACTTGACAACGGGCTGTTGAATTATTACAAAAATAGTGCACACACGAGGTGGTAATGTGATTAAACCGCGGGTGTGCATTATTTTGCAATAATTCGTCGGCCCGGAGTCATTTATTCCGCTTATACTATGGTTATCACACCATAAAAATTCTTCAGATGATGTATTTTAAGACATTTGTCAGGTTTTTGTCCTTGTAATGGTATAAAGTAGGATTCATTTCTTACGCATCTCTTCCCAAGCCTCCGTTGCTAATTCCAAAATGCCATTTTAGAGCTAGTAACGGAGACTTGAGCCACTGATAGCAGAGTAATTCAGTTATTAATGCAGTTATAGAGAGAGAGAGAGAGAGCACATATGTGCGTCTCTCAACAGTGTTAGGCAGCGTCTCTTCTGTAAGTTTATCTACTCCAAGAACAGCGCCGTTATTGAGTTATGAGTAGGAGAGGGAGCTGGAGAAATAGAGTATGTGCTTTCCGTACATAATAAAACATAATTTTGTGGCAAAAAACATGGAAATAATTTGTCGTTTTTATCCTATTGTTTACTATATTTATTTGATCAGTCAGTGTTGTTGTGGGTTTTGGTTCTTTTGCTGTTGTAGGCTGTAAGGACCTTTGAAATAATTGAAATCATTTGGCGAAGTGATATAGACATGCAATTCGATCAAGACTTGCCTGGAACTACTTTAGCCGTGCGTTTCCCTGAAAATAATTACACACCTTAGAATGTTCGTCATCCAATCAGATTCAAGCATTCAACATCCCCATAGTGTAAGAAAAAAATCATATATACGCCATCACAGTAAAGTGAGAACAACTTTGGGACAGACCAACTGACACACAGGGGTCACTAGCATATTCAAACCATTTACACCAAGCAACATCCATTTTCAGTAGCTGATTCATCAGCAATACATCATATTAGCAATGCAAAGGCCATCTATGCTATTGATTAAACAGTATTTCTCAATTAATCTTTCCTTTGTTGGTCTGTTTTAATCATGCACACCATACAACTGCAGTCATATCATGCATGGCTGTACAGTGCAATGCAAAACACTATTTTCACAATGGTTGAGGTTGATTATCTGTGTCACCGCCATTCAGCAAGTATGTAATAAGAAAGGATAGATTTAATCATGTGCTGTCACGCCATCTTATGCAGTTCTGAACTCAGACATGAGTCAAAGTGACAATTGGACGTGTTTGCAGACTCAAAATATGACCTTTAAACAGTGTTGTCAAAAGATATTTCGCACAAGGATGTTTTCTCAATTTAATTTATTCAATGCATGACTTAATTGGGCTTTATGTTCTATTCACACCAAGCAAAATCAGACCAATCACATTTCTAGAAAAGGCATTCTTTTTAACTTCATTTTTGGTGTGAATGGATCTTAACAGTGGATATTTAGCTTTTTAACAGAACAACTGCTCATATTTAAACACACAAAGGTCAAGTCTCAGAAAGATCTGTTTTGTGAAATCTGCTAAATGTCAGGCTGGAGTTTCTCATCTCTCTCTTCCTTTCTTGTGCCCTCGAAATGTGCTTTCTCTCTCTTTCTCAGTGGAGATTAATGGTACCCATCTGCTGTAACATGTGGGGTTTGTCTAGATGATGCTACTGTGACATGATGCATAATGGAGCCATTGTTTCAGCAAAATGGCTCAATCAGCCGGGATTTGTTTAATTCTGCGTCTGATAAGACATCGAGATGTCGCAGACAAGCTCTTCTTTTCCGTCAGTAGTTTGAAATGAAAGATAACTGTTATACGTGTCAGTGTTAGAAAGGATCCATTATTTGAGAGACTAAAATGTGGCATTTAAATTCATTGGATTGGAACATTGAAACATAGATGTTGTAAATATGTAAATAAATAGTTACATATTCAACACACAAACATCTAAGGATGTAAAAAAATTGAATGCTAATTTTAAAGGAAGTCTCTTGTGCTCACAAGGATGCATTTATTTGATCAAAAGCACTGTAAAAATATGAAATATTACTGTTTTCTGTTGTAATTTCTATTACAATGTCATTTATAAATGTGATGGCAAGTGTTCAGTGTCAAATTGTGTGTGTGTGTGTGTGTGTGTGTGTGTGTGTGTGTGTGTGTGTGTGTGTATGTGTGATTGTGGTATAATGTGTAGTTGATGTTATAGCTTGGCCTATTGAACAGTAAATGTAGTATTCTGTTTTTATGTTCATTTAAACATGCTAACACATCCTCTATTCTTTATTGACACTTTCCACCTCAGTAATTTATTTGCACAATATTATTATCTTTCAAGTATGCCAGCTCTCCATTGGATATCATATCTATCACATAATATTCACCATAGAGTCATAGAGCTGTTGTGTTAATGCGAGCCATCTGCTAGGCTTTCTTTTCTTCTTAGTTCAAGCTATCTTGTCACCATGCTGTGACAGTTATGCAAAAAGCACTAATACAAAGTGAGAGCAAAGTTTAATGTGGTTAATGAAGGCGCCACATTCATTTCACCCACGTTCCCTTACACTTCACATTCTCACTTGTTCTGTATGTCCTTTTACCAACTACACAATACAAGTCTTTGATTTTAAGGGTCATATCATTTTAAATTTCTTCCTTGAGGTCCACTTGTCAAGGTTTCTTGCCAGCGAAAACAGTCATCATTTAGTTTTGCACCATTTTCCTCACTCTCTCTGAACTTTAGACTTTGCTATTGTACCTTTAGGACTTCTATGCAGACATAGTCTTTTGATTGGCTCTTTGCATAACGTTACAAGTCACACGTTTGCCAATAGTTCTCACTGCTCTCTTTATCTGCATTATATTGTCTGACTGTGTGTAGATCTCATCCTGGCACATTTATCATAGCGCTGGATTATGGATTGTGAAATGTATAGATTATGAAATGTATAGATTATGGAGGAATGGAACAAAAGAGATTATACAGAAAGAGTCTGCTTGACAGGAACAAATCCATTTAAGAGTAATAGAAGAGAGGGCCACATTTTGCATGATCAAATTAGTTTAAATATTTAATAAACAAACACACTCGAGTTTTATGAACACTACTACTATTCCAAAGTTTGCAGTTTTATAATTTCAAATAAATGCTGTTCTTTTCCACAAAATAGAAGGACAAAAAATCTATCCACACAACTGTTTTCAACATTCATAACAATAAGAAATGTTTCTTGAGCGCCAAATCAGCGTATTATAATTATTTCTGAAGGATCATGTGACGCTGAAGACTGGAGTAATGATGCTGAAAATTCAGGAATCTCAGGAAATTTAGCCATCACAGGAATAATGTATTATATAAAAATGAGTGGTTGCAGGAATGCAGATGAAGACGAAGATAGAGTTCCAACACGAAGTTTAAATAACAATAATCCAACTGATAGGCAAACAAGATGCAACACACACTGTGAAGGGGACATTTAAGTAGTGAATACAAACGAGGTAATAAACGATACACAACTGATACACATGAACTCATAATGACAGAAACCATGACAACCAAGGAGAGGTGGGAACTGAACAAAGGAACACATGAGATGAATGAGAAAGAAGTCCATGAAAACTAAACCCATAGACTGAGACTTCCTTCTTTTTTTTTCTTTTTTTTTATGATTATTCTATTAACACATAACTATAACTCGAATATCATATTTATTTATTTATTTATTTATTTTAAAGGCAATTAAATGTGGAAACAATCAGTTAACATGATCACCTAATTTCAGGATTTCTGGAAAAGTTATAGAGATGCATTTACATTTTAGGGTTAAAGCATGTCTGTACGGTTGTAAATATGCATTTACATGTGTTTTTCTTGTGCAATCAATACAAACTACCCACTGTATCATTATATGCAAAACATATGGAAAGTCCCCAAATGCCAAGAGATCGCTGATTTTCCTCATTAACTGGGTCATTTAAAACATCCAAATACTTCAACGTCTCTCCTGTTAACTTTGAAAGACGTTTATGCATCTTTCTCTTTGGACATCCTCCCCTGCTGCTTCGCTGAAAAGCAGTGAAGGAGATGTTTGGCAAGATGCTCACAGAGTGGAAATGTTGCCTTACAGAGTTTTGGGTCCGTTTTCAATTTTCCTGATGATTTGTATGGAAATTGTCAGTGACAGTGGTGTAATTACGGGATAAATGCTGTTCCACAGCCAGCTCGTAAATAGAAAAATCAGCGAGACAATTTTTCAAAGGGATGTTACTCAACTGATGGGTATTACTCTATTTCAGGAGGAAAGAGGATGAGTGAGCACAGACATGAACAAGTGACAGATCTGGGGACAGACAGACTCAGTCCCAGAGTAGAGAAAGAGATCTGACAATGATAATCAGGTCAGTGTGCCGGCTGGGACGCGTTCCACTCCATCCGTCCCCTGAGAACCAATCATTGGTTTGTTGCCTCTCTGTGGATACAGAGGAGAGAGAGAGACCAGCGACTTCTGTCTGCAGCAATCTGTTACTTTGGGTGGATTATTTCTAATGCTGACAAGCAGGTCCCCACAGTATTTGTTCCAAATGTGTTTAAACACTTTTTTGTTATCTTTATGGAATATCAGATTAAATCTAATATAATTATATCATTTTAAAGGTCAGTGATTCTCATGGACAGATAGTCATCTCAGTATAATTTATATAAACTAAATTTTAAATATTTTTGGTCATTTGATTTAAAAATTGTTATTCGTTGACTAGCTGTTTTTTTTTATTTTTTTTATTTTTTTTTATTGACACTAAGTTAACATTAAATTAATACTCTGTGTATTGTATGTGTAATTTCCATTTTTCAAAGCCAAATCACAAATACATCACACTCTTAACAGAAGATAAAGCTTGACAGCTTTTATTTAGAGAACTCACGTTGACTCAAAAGACAGTAGTAAGACGCTTTATCTCCAACTTTAGAGCGCTGTGAGAATGGGTTGAGAAATGCCTCAGTACATGACTCAGAACAGCAAACAGGAAATCCCCCTCCAATCAGCAGGAATCTGATATCTGTAATGCTGCTGGTTTCAAACTGAGCTGTCAAAACTTTGGCTAGACAAGATGGAATGATATCACAAGGGAGAGAAAGAAGCAGAGGACTGATCGAGGGTTAATTGAGGTTGCTAAGTTTATAATCATTTAGGAACTCCAGCAGCCCATCTTTGATCAGCCTGAATGAACATATGGAGCAGTCTAAGCAAATGTACAGTATATTAGAGCTAATAATTGTTCATCTATCTGACTATGTATTTTGTAGATCACTTTGATGGGTGATTGCCGTTTACATCTGGTATTAACATCTATGTCTCCAGTGACCATTTGATAGCAGATTTCATAGATCTTTTTTAGGGTAGAGCCTCATGTGACTACTAATCCCATTTTAAATGTTTAGTTTTTGTTGTCTGCCACATTTGGCTGTATCTATTTTCACTAAAATTATCTTCCAGCACAAGACCCTGTCTTTGAGATTTCTTTGAAATTTAAATATAATTCTGTCATGACAACTCTCAGAGTGCTGGTACGGTATGGTAATGGATATGACAATGTTGATATGATTGGTCTTAGTGGAATAGATCTGCTGTGCTGCTGCTGCTGTTATTGCTATTGCCAATACATACACAACACATTGCTTTGAGCAAGTAAGATAATGCTGCTGCTGTACAATATAGCATACATGAATTACCCGTAGCCGATCTGCAGGCAGAGCTGGGGAACGTGGAAGGTCTCTGAAAGCGTGCTGTAGCTACAGAAAATACTGACCAATTATTTGAAGGTTGAACAGCAAGATCACTGGCTACTGAGCTGGAACCAATCAGATGTGCCCTATAGAGAATTATATGATTGCGAGCAGATTGAGTTAAGGACCTTTCAGCCTGCGCCATCTAGTGTTTCATGACAGAACTTTGTATTTCAACTAAAAAAAGTAAAACAAGAAAAAAGAAAAAAGAGAGATAAAATTAATAATGTATTGTATGTATATATATACAGTATATGTTATTATTATATAATATATTATATATTCAGGCTTTAAAAAAAACTATACTCATTGGAAAAACATGCCTGTAGCTACATTCTTTAAATTTAAACCAGGGGTCACCAAACTCTGTCCTGGAGGGCCGCTGTTTGGTGACTGGCTTAAACAGATGAACGTGAAACGTAGTTTTTTTTTTTACACATCATGGCAGTTCGGAAATTAAATGTCCGGTGAGTGGCTCTAAAAGGTTAATGCTCTATCGCCTTTGAAAATAACATACCACCTTACACAGTAAAACGTACCCTTAACTGATAGTGTTAACAAAAGCAAATATGAAATAGAATCAACCATGCCATTTCAGCTTGCTTCTTCATGTTTTTGAGCTCTTTTATCATTACCCATGTTTCATGCAAGTGCAATGCTGTACCTGGTGAGTTACGAGCACGTTTACTACATCAGAAAAGCCACACATATGGAGCTGGTTATGTGATGAAAACGTCAAAATTACAAATGAAGCCCTATAGTAAAAGTGTTAGGTCATAACAGTATTTGTCATAGAAATCACACAAAAATAAGTCTTTATTAATCGATGATCTTCCCCTGTAATAATGTGTGAAAAGAAATAGAAGTTGTTGGGTTTTACTGGCACTAGTGGTAATTCAGTTAAGTTTAGGTTTGGTACACAATACAAAATTTATCTTGACTGTCTTGTTTTTATGAATCAAAGAATGGATCAAGACAATTCTTATGAATCAAGAATTGTAATTAAAAATAACATTTTATTAATCACCCAGCCCTAGTATGTCCCTATTACCCGATAAAAATGTCTGTAATAAGTTGTTTGCTATGCTAACTTTACATTTTTTTAAATGTTTGCATTTTTATCTGAAACATTTAGGAACTCACTCTTTGTTTTACATTTTCAGATTTCCTGGCATTGAGTTGGTGGACGTGTCTTTAAAGTGTTGGTTTTGGAGAGAAGACGTGTGTGATTGAAGGATGGCCTGTTCAGTGGCTAAGTGTAGCGTAAGTTAGCAAACCGGCTGAAGTTGCTCACAGCACCTTAAATTCATTACATTTTTGTTACGGTTATGATTTGATAAATTGTCTCCTCCCAGTCAAAGTTCAAAAGTCACAGGAACAAATTGGAGTAGCGGAAGGAAAACAACTTCCTCTGGGAGGAGAGAATGTGGGAAAAAGAGAGAAAAGAAAACGATGTGTTGGTAATTGCCAGTCAACCCCCCCCCAAAAAAGGAAAAGAAAACGCTGAGTCTGTTCATTAGCGCGAGACGTTATCGGCAGTCTTGCGTGTTCATTTGCCGTTAAAACTGTCATCCTTTAATGGAAATTAGCCTCAATTTTTCTCCCTTTTCATGTGGAGTTTGTTGTGTTCTGCATACGTCAGCAGAACAGGGCAGAAGAGAAACAAGAGCGAGAAGAGAGCAAGGGAATTTAGCTAAGGTGGACAGATCCCACAGCACACAGACTATTTATCATCCTACTAAAGTGGCGAATTGTGAATGCCAGCACTAAGTGATTCCATCTATCTCTGATTTCACGCAACTCGCGGAAACGTTTGTGTTGTCCTCTACGGAGTCATTTTCAAAACAGTTGAAGTGCGCAGGAGATCTGATTTCATTACTGTGAGAGGAGGAGAGAGAGAGAGACTGTGTGTACGTCTTCACGGCCTTTTCCTTTGTCTTTAGTGATCGTCTATGCCGTTGCCGCCCATTTAAATCACATTTTAAATTGTGCTGCATTTACAGATAACTGATTGTCATGGAAACAATGGCGCTTCAGTTTATCCGCACAGAACAACACCGCATTCCCATTAAACCGTTGTGTCGCTGCCACCACAGCAAATTTAACTGGCGGACACGTGTTATTCCCCACACGACAGGAACTAATGTAATAAGGCCTCTATCTCATTTCAGTGGGGGAGCATTTTGAGCGTTGCACCGATGTTATGAGGCTATTACAAGCTGTATAGCTGACCTAAGATCAGCTCTGTGCTGTTATTAATAAAAGGGGGGGATTTGGAGGCTTGAGGCTGGGAATGGTTATGTGTGAGCGTTCTTCCTCCCAGAAGCCCCATAATTTGGTTTGATTGGGCCATCGATCTCGTTTACTGGGGGCACGAGTGCTTCTCACACCTCATCTAAACAGTTTTTCAGTAAATAAAGCTGCTCGTAATTCCTTCCTGGATGCTGCAGAAGGAATTTCATAGTTCATAACTGGTGTTAGGGAGTTGCTAACTAAAAATAGCAGCTCTACTAGTTTAACTAGATTTTTTAGCAGCAAGGCAGTAGTTCAGCTATCTTTCATAACAGTGTAGTTTTTCTTATAACTAGTTACTGTTTATAACGAGTAATGGTGTAGTGCGACAACACTACATTGCTGTTTTTGATGAGTTAGAGTTAAGGAAAACAAACTATTAGGGGTGTAACAGATCAAATTTATCATGGTTTATCACGGAACAAATATAACTTCAAGCAGTAGCTTAAATAAATACAATAGAGCATAAGTACAAATAAAATAGTGCTTTGCAGGTATCTAACAGTAGATTCCAGGTACAGAAACTGAATAAAGTAATCAAATGTAAAATAACACTGCATAATCTTCACTGTATAAATTATATAAAGATTAAAAAGCTATCCAGGCAAGAGCAGTGTGTGATTTTCTTTTCTTTTTGTTTCGTGTTTGATTGTTGTTTGAAAACACAGACAGCTGCAGCAATATCAGGCTGCTGTCACTTTAAGACATAATGCACAGATCCAGTACACTGTATACAGTACACACATGCATTGGCTTTCTCAACTGTTTACGTTGACTTGAGACATACAGTAACCAACTATAAACTAAGAGAGTTCTCTGTTTCATTTAACAAATGAAAGTCTGATTCATCCTAAATGGCCCACTCTCTCATATGTAGTGTTGGAAAATCTGATTCATTCAAGTGAATAGTTTCATCTTAAACAGTCTACCTTGTCAAATGTAGAGTTGGAGAATCAGATTTATTGTAGTGAATTGGTTCATCCTAAATGGTCCACACTTTGATATGTAGTGTAAGAAAATCTGATTCATTCTAATGGTCCACTCTCTCATACTGTAGAGTTGAAAGGTTTGATTAACTGCAGTGAATCTATTCATCCTAAACGGTCCTCTCTCATTCTAGTGAGTCTGTTTGTTCGGACATTCATGTGAGTAAACATATTCACAAAAATGATTCACCTGTTCATCTCACTGTACCATATAATGTTTTTGACTCTGTTAGCTTTCACAACACTGTTAACTCATGCTAACCTTCCTCCCACTTCCGCAGACACTCCTGTCTGTCTGAGTCTGTCGCTGTCTCGTTCTCGTCTCCACACACCTTCTTCTCCCATCACTCTCGCTTCGACTCTTCAGAGGCAGGCAGCGAACAAAGGCCTAAGCGAGCACACAACACATTCATAATGCATGAAGGCAGGCTGTTTTAATGACCAGGTCCAGGAGGAATCAGCGCACAAAGCTCTCTCGCGCCATTAGCTCTGTTCCTGGGATAATGGTATCACCCCTGGCCCCCACGAGGTCTAGAGGAACCTGCTTCTCCATGAGCTTTAATTATCTGTTTGATAAATGCTGGGCAGTGGAGGATGCTAGCTTGGGTTCACAGGTCAGCCTCTGAACTGGGAGATGACGATCCCAGCAGGTGAGAGATCGTGGCACATTTGTGCGCTCTAAGAGCTGTAAAATACGCAGCTTTGAAGTGCCAAGTTGTATCATTTATTTAAGTTGCATGCAATACAACGACTGCATTTTTAATATAAGCGACGCAATAAGCTGCAACATATGTGCTGTTATTGAAATGAGGTGGAAAACCACCTCAGATTTGTGCGGATGGATAGATCAATCATTTTAATAGCTCCGGTCTCTCGTATCGTGTGTGTAGAGGACATGGCTCGGGCTGACCTGTTGGTAATGGTGTTGAGTGATTGATGGTTGATCTCTGCTTGCGGGAGAGCGTACAGTGGGCGTCCCAGGGCTAATTTAGTCGCTGCGGCTCGGGAGACGAGAAGATCCGATTGTGTGAAAAAAAACGAGGAGCTGTCGACTAGCTAGGAAAGTTAATGTTAGCTGCCGAGAGCCAAGAAGACAGCTAAAACAAGAACTGCCAATATGTTGTTAACACTATACGCTCACACAGACTGTGAGATGGGTGACTCGCGTTTGTGTCACCTTCCCTGTGTGCCACAAGATAGACACCGTTTATACTGCAATAGAGAAGGAGGAGGTGTGTGTGTGTGGGGGGTGGATAAAAGAGGTAAAACCAGACGTTGAATTATTAAAGGTACATGGGGCACTCAGCTCTAGATGAATGCAATCCTATATCTGTCTCAATGTTCATTTACTTGATGTTTATTATACTGACATCCCATAATGCACCACCTGCAGCACTTCCCACACAGGAACATAAAAGGTGTCATTAATGAATTGGTTTGCTTGCTTCTTAATATTCTAATTGGACAGGCTGGTAAAGTTAACCCATGATGTGAATGAATAATTACTGAAAGCCAAGGCTTAAAAAGATAGTTCTCTCTCAAAAAAAGAAGAAAATTCTGTCATTATTTACTCACCCTCATAGTGTTCCAAGCCTGTGTGCTGTTTGTTATTTTTACCTTTGGACACAAAACAAATATTTTAAAGAATAAACATTACAAATATGTATATTTTATAATATAACATTTGCTAAAATAAATATGGCACTTTTCTTCAGTGCCATATTCAGTCAGTGCTGTTTGTCATGAAATATCATGTGACACAATGAAGACTGCAGTAATGGCTTTATAAAATATATTAAAATGTTTATTTATATTATAAAATTAGTCAAATTTATCTTCACATGTTTTTATATATTTATTATTATATAACATATAATGATACCCGTGAGGTGAACATAATGATATCTCTAAACCACCATCACAAAGTAAGATGGCTCCTGTTTCAAGTAGAATAAAAAACATTAAAAAAATATGACCCACTGCCTCCTCCCTGACTGCAGGAGGTGAGGCAGATTTGGGGAGGGTGGTCGCCTCCTTTTCTTTTTCTCTTTTATCCCACGCCTTTCCTTTCTTCCTTGTTTTGGCTGATCTTCACAGACGTGCCGCGGCTCTCACTCCTGGAGGTGGTCGGGGAACCCCAGGTCAGACCATGCCTAGAGTGAGAGCCCCCCTCTGGGAATGGGGTCCGCCACTCCCCACCTCCATAGCCTCCATCTCACAACCGCCACCTTCATAACTTCCTGAGCGATTTCAAAATGCGACCCTTCCCCCCCTCCGGCTTCCTATGGGTAATCGTCCCCAGCTGTAGAGTGCAGATCTAAATAGGACCTTAGGGAAATGAGATTTGTAATTTCAGAGAACCATAGAAACAAGAAAAAAGGGAGGAAATTGGTGGCAGGCCACAGAAATTAGCATTCTTTTTGGCTTAAGCAGACATTAAAGATTGAGGAGCCGCTTAAGTCCCATAGAGTGTTGTTAGAGAGGACGAGGAGGTGCGGGGGGTCAAAATCAATGGCACATGGACCCTTTGCACTGAGAGTTGGGGCCACAGACGGTGCGGATTGTCATACGGCCCTCCTGCTGAGCACAGCTCAGGACGGGTCCCATTTATTATTGATGCTTGTTTAGATGGGCCTCCTCTGGTCCATTTGGCTGCCATTTCTAGCATGCAGATTAAACCATCCCAGAATTCCAACACTCAGTGGGATCATATCATGAAGAATGTGATTTCCATTGATATTCTGTTCAAGAAAAGTATATATAAAAATATACTTTCAAGGAAAGTTGCAGTCTTCCAGTCTTCTCCACTCAGTTGACAGCATTTGTTTCAGAAAGTTAACATTTTCCCCTGCACTCTAAAATCTAATTAAATCACATTGTTTACCTCTTATGGCTATACTATTTTGTATTTTAATGTTTACAGATTGGCTGCATTCACTTCTATTGTAAGTGACTTACAATTTTTTGTGGTAATAAGCATTATGCTACAAGTGCTATCGATTGAGCTTAACTTGTATTGAACCCAGTATTCCTTTAATGATTCCTTGTATAGCAGATCTTCAGTCAACACATTCATTTCGAATGAGTATTGCACTATTTCCCTGCTCTCTATGTCTCTGAACCTTCACCACAAAACATGTCATGCTTGCTTAATCCACCCAGACACACAAGATTAAATCTAAAGTTATACCATATGAGAAATAACTGCATGACATTAAGAATGTAATAACGTGCCCTATATAACTGAGAGCCTTATCATCCTTCATTCGCTTTATCTTATGTTTTTTATCTGTAAATGCAACCAACACTGTCAAAACATGAAATGGAATACTGAGCGTTGTAGTCAAATAGTAAAAAGCCGACAGGTGATGTTAACAGGGACTATATTTTTTGTCTGTCCATTAATGTAGTTTATAAGATTCATGCCATGTAAATATTTTCTCAAATTTTTCTGTAACTTTCCCCATGACATTGCAGTTCTGTGGAAGGCAGGCTTATCTATATACTTCATCAGGACTTGAGAACAGAGGAAATTGCTTTTGGGGATTGTGAATAATTAAAAGAGACGTGACAATACTAATAATTGAAACAACACCATGAATTGTGTAGATTTTAGGTCATTTATAGCAGTGTTAGAGTACAAGGATGTATGATTATAATGATTATATCCAGTCATAAACTATTGTGGTCCCCTGATCTGCTTTGTTAAAGTGCAACTTTATATTAATATTAAATTCATATTCATTGTTGATTTAACTAAAACATTTGTTAACCTTTTGTAATATCAATAATTATGAGCTGTTATTAGTGAGTCTGTTCACATTAAACAAATAGCAGAATTATTTAACCTTTAATCTTGTTCTCGTGCAAGTACTTTTTATTAGTAAGCTTTATTTCTTTAGTTTATGAATATACTTTAAACAATCAGAACTGATGACTGAAAACAATGCAATAACAATTAAAACAGTTACAGTCACCTGTCATCTTCCTTGGCTTCACAAGTAGATACATGTCATTCCAAGATGTAATTTTGGAGCTGTCATTTCTATTTGGTTTCTGAGAATTAGTAAGGCTGTTGTAGTTCATAAAATGAGTGATGAGGTGTTTACGACTAAAGCAACAGGAATAATACAATTAACTGTCAAGTGTAAGTTCTGAATTCTGAGTTGTCCCTCTGGCATCCGTTTTTTTATTGCATGTGATATTAAAGAAGGTATATTTGCAAATTTGATTGTGACAAAGTGAGATCTCTCATATTCTCTGCTGCAGTGATATCAGTATCGCTGTGTGAAAATGTCATGCCAAGTAAGATGTCATATGCCATTGGTTCTTGTTTGTCTTGAGCTGATTGATATACAAATGAGATTTGAGAACTAACCTGCTGAAAAACCCAGCATTGCTGGTCACCAGCATAAGGTATGTTTTGCATGCTGGGACCAGCATGGGATGCTGTTGCAGGTGAGTATGGGAGGGATGACTAATGGACCCGATAGACCTGATGGACCAGCTACACCAGCTCTGTTTTGCTTGAGAACAGGATGACTATGCTGGTCCACCAGCTCTAACCTGCATAAACCAACCTGGGCCAACATGGAATCCATGCTGATTTATGCAGGATTTTTCTTGTTTTAGCCAAATAGTGACTCAATTTTCATGTTTTGTTTGTTTGTTTTTTGGCCTGCTTCCACTTTCATAGTTTGATAAAGAGCAGTGTGGACAACAACTTAGTTTATGGTCCATAGATAAATATATAGAATACAATATAAGGGTGAGTAAATGAGTGTTTATTTATTCATGAACTATTCCTTTAATCCTTAACTCAAAAACAGCAACTCATCTCGTTTGTCCCGATTCATTTATGCATCCGTGGCCTTGTGAAAATCAGCCCGCTTCCAAGAATTCCAGGTTTGGAATTCTGGCAGCAGGAGCTGGGTACCATATCCAGTAACCGAATCCGATAATCAGGGTCTGGAATGCTGACAAGGTTGGCTCATTCTCCTCAGTCCCACTGTGTGGAGTGGAAAAAATTCCAAATCTGTGCTATCAGCATGTTTCCCAGTGGATGTCTGGGATTATTGCTGCCATAATCCAATATCATACAGAGAGACACTCCACACACACTGTATGTTGGATTCAATGCACTTGGCCACACGCTACTCTTATTGCATTTACACACACATTTTCTCAGTGTGGTAACCCAGTGGTGTCTCTTGTGGTTTTTCAACAAATGCTGCAATCCGTCATAACAGAACATGTTGATAAACTGCAGTAATCCAAACAGTGTTGCGTTATATGAGTCACTTCATATGATGCATGCAAAACAGAAAAACAGTCCCAAGTTGGTCTCAGTGACTAACAAGGTTCCCTGTCAGGTGCCAAAATAAGGTTGATA
This sequence comes from Rutilus rutilus, assembly GCF_951802725.1. Lineage (NCBI taxonomy): Eukaryota > Metazoa > Chordata > Actinopteri > Cypriniformes > Leuciscidae > Rutilus > Rutilus rutilus. The sequence continues at coordinate 17,431,425 of NC_140215.1, read as the reverse complement.
TGGTACTCTCAAATATGAAATAATGTCATAATGTGTGACAAATAATGACATCCCATTTTAGTTTAGTTTTATAAAAGTATGTTTTCTCATAAATTAAATACGAAATTGAACACCAGACATTGTTCCATCAAACCACCTCATGGTGTAAACTGGTCAAATGTCATTAAGAAAGCCGACACAGTGAGAACGACAGAGTCAGAATGCTTTGAACACAGTTATGAACAGCATTCATTTTTATATTCCCTCTTGAAGAATTTGATATTTTTTAAAAAATGTTTGCATTCATATTGTATTGATTTCTGAGGTTTTGTTGCAGAAAAATCTGAGCACAATTTGAGAAACTGAGAATACTGTGAGTGTTTTTAGGGGGAAAGTTTAAAAAGCAATAAACCCCATCAAATGTCTCCATTTGGTCTATATATAATGGCATTGCTGTCTAATAGGAACAACTGAGAGATAAAGAGATTTCATTTTCCGATTTTTCTTTCTCATGGGGAAAGACGATCAAATGTTTTTGCCACATTGGGTGATGTGCACTGAGTTTAGCCCTGTTCTGAACAGAAGAAAGAGGAAATGAAGTGAGAATGTGCACTGACAGCTGCTGTCATTGGTTATCAATAGTTGTGTGGGAACAGGGAACTCTGAGATTCAGACAGATGTAGAAAGGGTTTGACAGCACCTGGCACTACTGAGTTTGTTTTGGGATTGAGGATTTAAACTAAATTATTCATATATTCTGACATTAGTGAAATGTGTATGTGGGTATTAATAAGGATGACTAGAGTGAAATATGTCTGTTTTTTGTTTTCTTAATAGGATTATTTTGTTTGTGTGTGTGTGTGTGTGTGTTTGTGTTATGTTCACACAGACTGTCAGCTGTTTGCAATGAACAGATCAAACAAAAGTAATTAAAAATAGATCAACAAATGTTTTAAGTGGTTTCCCCAAATTCAACTAAAAGTGCAACTTTTAATTCTTCTTTTTAATAACTTCTGCAGTCTCAAAATTATTCAACCCCCTGAATAGAATCCCTCACAACAGCAGAAATCTGCAAAACAGTTGTTTCAAGCACACCAGATGCAACTAATCACGGGCTTCATTAGTTGCACCACGTGTGCTTAAACTAAGTCAAAAGAATGGTCCAAAAAGTTAAGAGAAGATATCATCGCCCTTAACAAACAAGGAACAGGATACAAAAAGATAGCGAAGGCACTACATTTTCCTAGAGGCACCCTTGGAAGCATATTTTGCAAGTTCAAAGTCAAAGGTACAGTGGTTACACTACCTGGACAAAAAAAAAAAAAAAAAGGAAGCAATCAACGGCTGCAACCAGATTTCTGAGAAGGCAGGTTCAGAAAAACCCTCGAGTGACTGCAAAAGACCTGCAGCAAGACTTGGTGGCAATAGACCCTGAGGTTTCAGCTTGCACAGAAAGGCGTATACTAAACACATGCCAGAACTCCAAGACTACACCACTACTGACCAAAAGCACATGAAAAGTTGGCTTCAAATGTGATCAAAATCATACAAATAAGACCCAGAAGTTTTGGGATTCTACTCTGTGGAGCGATGAAACAAAAACTGGAACTTTTCAGCCCTATGGATCAGCAGTATGTCTGGAGGAAGAAGAATGAAGCATATGGTGAAAAGAACACTCTGCCTACAGTTAAGCATGTTGGGGGCTCGGTGATGCTCTGGGGCTGATTTGCATTCACTGGCACTGAAAACTTGCAGCGTATGGAAGGCATGATAGATTCATTGAAGTATCAGGAAATCCTAGGAAAAAACGTCATGTTGTCAGTGAGGAAGCTGAAGCTTGGGCGTCATTGGACCTTCCAACAGGACAATGATCCCAAGCATACCTCAAATTCCACCAAGGCTTGGTTGCATAAGAAGTCCTGGAAGATTCTATCACAGTCACCTGAACCCCATAGAAAATCTCTGGTGGGATTTGAAGAAGGTGGTTGCAGCACGCAAACCCAAGAATATTACTGAACTGGAGGCCATTGCTCACGAGGAATGGGCTAAGATTCCTCAGAAACGCTGCCAGAAGCTGGTGTCTGGTTGTACATCTTGTTTGCAGCAGGTCATAACAGCAAAACGGTGTCCTACCAAGTTCTAAAGATGCTTGCCATGAAGGGGTTGAATAATTTTGAGACTGCAGAAGCCATTGAAAGTTGCTTTTTTAGTTGAATTTGAGGAAACATTTGTTGCATTGAGTTATTTCAATTTCTTTTGTTTGATTTGTTCATTGCAAACAGCTGAAAGTCTGTAAATTTTGCCAATAAACCTGATTTGCAATGGGGGTTGAATAACTTATGTAAATTACAACTGAATAACCACAATGTAAGACTTTTTATCTCATATTGATGAATACAGTAGAGTCCTAAAATCTGACACATGTAGTGAAAATGCTCCTGTTTTACATTATTTTTCACAATATATGAGCGTAATTTCAATGCAAAATCAAATAAAACGTTTACATGCGTTTGAGAATTTCACGTTAATACAGCAGCACTCAAGCTGCATGAACTCCACACGTTTATGTGAAACCTAAAGATCATGTTGTCATGATTAAAATACTAATGTTAAATTTCACAAACCTTTTAAAGTTTGCTTATTTCCAAGCTTCAATAAAAAAGATCCAGATGTTGTGGTCTCCTGCACCTTACTGTACATCTTTTAGAAATACTGTTGTTATTCATATAATTTGTAATTGGCAGTGGGTTGGTGTGAATCTCAAAAAAGAAAAGGAAAAAATCACAGCGATACCTTCTACCCCGTGTCTCAGTTTGAGGCTTATCAAAGGTGGTCATCCTAGAATTGACATTCTAACTAGGCTTTTTTGAGTCTGTTTGGCAGCTGAAAGCCAAAAGAAGATCCATCAGCTCTGTCCATCTTTTCTTCTTCATCCAGGTCTCTGTGAGAAGCTGACAGCAACCATGAGAAAATCGTGCAGTCGAACAAATTCATAACACTTAAAAGAAGACATAAGAGCAGCTATTACTCTCTCTCAAACCAGACCGGCTGTCTTCCGTGCCACATGATTCAGTGGGACGGCAGTAAACGATGAAGAATAGTCTGTCTTTCTCCAGATCTGTCCATCCTGCTCTCTTTGTGTCGTTCGTCTGGTCAGGTAGGAGTGTGACAGACTACCTGCCATCTCTCTCAAATGCACCCATTTGATAACTTAATTGCTTTATATTCAAAAAACTGCAGAGAGAAACAAACTTCCAAACTATTTTAAGTGTAGTGTAAACCTATCAGTCTCTCTTCTAATATTAGTTGAAACTAGTGACCTTTCTGGCCTCTGTGTTGAGTAATGCTCCACTTCTCATGCAAATCACATTATTTGCCTCTTAGTTCAACAGGGAGCCATTTTGTACTTATTATATTTCGGACCCTTAACCTTTTCTTCTGATGCAGATGGAAGAGAGTTGAAAAAAGAAAAGAAAAGAAAAAAACATTCATCCAGCTTCATGTTCACACACTCTCTCTCTCTCTCCTTTTCTCTGTTAAGATGAAATAATAAATTGAAATGTTTTTAAAACATCAGCACTGGTCCACAAAGTCTGCTGCTGTTGGCCAAAATAATTCAATGTGTAGTGTGAGAAGTAAATTGGATTTAATTACTAGATAAACAAGTGTTAAACAACATAACTTGTTTATAGTGTTTATAAAATACCAATCTTTGGCTTGTTATGGCTCTTGCTTCAGCCAAATTCTTCTGAGCTGCCTTGTTGTCTACATAGGTACTGATAAATTTGGAATTTTTGAAATTAAAAATAAATTACCAGTAATACTTCTATTCTGCAAGGATGCATTTAAGTGATCAAAAGTGACAGGAAAGACATGTATAATGTTAAAATATTTACATTTCAGATATAAATTTGGAAGGTCATTTGAACTTTCTATTCAGCAAAGAAAATATTAAGTTTTCAACATTGATAATAATAAATGTTTCTTGAGCGCCAATTCAGCACTTTGAAATATTTTTTGTAGGATCTTGTTGTCACATTATGTTCAGTTAGTTTCATTATCATGGACTTTTAGTTTGTTTTCATGTTCATCATGTGTTCCTTTGTTCAGTTTTCCCACTCCTCATTATTAGTTCATATGTGTGAGCTGTGTTCTATTAATCATCCTAATTTGTATTTGCTATATAAGTTGGTCCCTCACATTCATTCTCTGTCTGATCACCGTTACCCTATGTGTGTGTTACCCTGCTTGTTTGCCTTCCTTGTGGATATTTATCGTTAAATGTTGTGTTGGAACTTGATTCTTCTATCTTCCGGAACCCACTTGTGACATTGAAGACTGGAGTAATGGCCACTGAAAATTGCCATCACATGAATACATTACATTTTAACATACATCAAATTACAAAACAGCTATTTTAAGTTGTAATAATATTTTGTTTTAATATTGTATTTTTGATCAAATAAATGCATTCTTGAGCACAATAACTACTTCCTTTAAAAATATTTAACCCCAAACTATCTCTGTTTGATGAACAGAGATAAACTGGAAGAGAAATTTTAAACTGATGTCTGTCTGTAGAAAAAATGATTTAAGATTATTCTCATGATTCTGATCAATGTTTAGAAAGCAGAATGAAACTACAATGTCAGATTCCTCTGAACTTTTCTGTTGACCCCCTAAAAACGAGACACTGTTTTTTTCCATTTAATGTGAATTGTATTTTTGCTTGTGTATTGAAGGTATATCTTTTATAATTTTGAATGTTTCCTGGGAATTGAATCCATTACCTTGGTGTAAACAGCACATATTTTACCAGTTGAGCAGCATTCAAGCTTTTGGCAGCTTGAGTCTAAATGGAGTTAAATTCTCTGGAGTGAGTTGGTCTTGTTCAATACAGGTTAAGGACTTTTTCCTCAGTACAGGAAGTAGCACTGTGAGGATTTTACTCTCTCTCTCTATGTCTGTCGTCCTCTCTCTTTGTTCTATCTCGCAGCAGTTCGATACTTCTAACCCCCTGCTCTAAATGAACTGTTTATCCCGGATCTCGTCTCCACACCCGCATGTTGATCAGAGATCAATAGCATCTCCTGCCGTATCGGACCGGGATTTTCATTCCCACCATTAAGATCTGCTGATCTGAAACACTTATCCGGAGTAATCTGCAGCATTTGGATCAATTGGCCTCCCTCGGCTCTTACCTCCAGGTAGGCGGGTTAAACCACAGGCCCAACCAAAGGAGGTCACCTCCAGCCAATGGATTGACATGAAGTTTGGCCCACCGCAAACGTATGTTCGCATTGTTCGTATATTGGCTCTTTTTAGCACTTTTCCCTCCCTTTCTTAGACTCTCACCACTTTGTCGCAATGTCTCTCTTTCTCACTAAAGGTTTCTTCTTGTCCACCATTTTTGAATGTGCCTCCATGTAGCAGCTATTTTCTTGACTGAATAGCTACAAATGGCTGCCATTTAAAGTATGATTCTCTGAAAACCTCCTGACCCCCCCCACGCTCCATCATATGAGGAAGAAAAGCTCTGAAAGAGGAAAAACAGGTCTCTTCAGTTAAAGTCTTCCTATTTTTTTCCTGTCTTGCTGTAATTTTCATGCTGATATATGAAAGATGTCTGAAAAAGTCTGCTTATTTTCTGTTGAGTGTAACGGATACCACTCCTCTGTAATTATAGCATCACAGTTTGGCTTGAAGCAGCTGCTGACGTTTGTGATCTTGACTCGCGTTTGTCTTCGCTGTCATTTCTTTAGCAGGTGTGACGGACGAGTCCTAATCTTAAACTGGACTGACGTCATTTGTTTGCAGTTCCACACTTCCTGTAGCTCAGCTATATGACATAATGTAAGGTAATTACTGTCACCATGGAGAAGGAGACGGAGTTAAAATATGTCTTAACCTGGGTGTTAAAAGGATTCAGTGGTGAAAAAAATCTCCTTGGTAACGCACAACAGATGCCATGGCAACCTTTACCTATCTCATTCAAAAACTGATTTGTATTAGCAGTAACATTATTCTGCAGGGCTTATAAAGATAAAAAGGGAACATTGTAACCTGCTGCTATGGTCTGAATGACCATATGAAAAATTGCTTTGGCATTTATCCATGTAGCCATTGTGTGTTTTATAGATTAAATTATTGTGACGTTCATCAACCATGTTTCTGGGTTCTTCAAACAAACATCGTTTAGTGATGGATATGTGCAATAATATAGTGTTAAGCATTATATAATGTTTGTTAATGTTTATAAAAAAAGTATAAAGTGATTCATACAGTTTATAGTGAGGAATAGACAAGTTTCTTTTTTTTAACAATTTACAAAACCAGTTTCAACTTTATTCTGTATTCTGTACATGCTGGATGTGTAAAAAGATGATTAACCCACACTCTAAAAACATATGATGAAACATCATATGTTCAAACTCTGACAATTGTGGAATTGTAGAAAAAAAAGCAAATTAAAAATACCCAGCAGGCATGGGATGGGGTATGCCGCATCACTACTTAAAAACTAATTTGACCTCATCTACTGTTCAAGTAAGCTTTTTTTTTTTTTTTTTAGCAAGGATGCATTCAATTGATCAAAAAGTGACTGTTAAGACTTTTACATTGTTAAAAAAAAAAGAAAAAAAAAAAAGAATTTCCACAAAAAACGTTAAGCAGCACTGTTTTCAACATTGATAATAATAAGAAATTCAGGAGTTGCAAATCATCATTTCTAAAGGATAATGTGACACTGAAGACTGGAGCAATGGCTGCTGAAAATTCAGCTTTACAATCACAGGAAGAAAACAGTTTAACAACAGCATAAAAATGACCGTTTTACTGTGTTTTGATAAAATAAATGCAGACTTGGTAAGCATAAGAGTCTTTTAATTACATCAAATTAAAAAAATCATACCGACCCTAAACTTTTGAAAGGAAGTGTGAGTATAATACTTAACTTTAATCAGATTTCATTGCTGGGCTTGATTTTACATATGACATATGTAACGTTTATTCATATAACAATTAATTAATAAATTCAAAATAAATGACAATTTCCATATTGCATATAGTTTTTACTTGCATAACCTTTCAGAAAGACCCAGTTATAGTGAAACATGGGTCCGGTTTTATTATCGGTTTTTCATGGTTGTGTTTGAGGTTAAAATCATCTGTTTAAAATTTTAGAGTTTGTGTAATCCACGGGAAATGACAGAAATCTACAAGAAGCCCCAAACTCTACCAATCTATTGGAAATGGGGTGTTTCAACATCACACACAGCATTTTTATTCATTTTCAGTTCAATTTGACCCGGAAGTGTCACCAGTGAGTCTCTGTTTGTAAACTGTAATTTCATCTATTGAAAGTGGCATGTAACAGACGGTCTGCAGTCACATGCTACAAAGAGATCCACTGCTTTAACTCTCAAAGAATCCTGATATCTCCAGATATCTAGATGTCTGTAAAAGAAGAAAGCCGTTTCTGTAAACCCACAGCTCCCTTGAGGCTTGTGTCAAGTGTTATCCAGCGGTTGAGGAGACGGATCATCTCATGTGCTAGTTGCCCTGAAGGGATTCGGGGTAAAGTATCTAAATGCAAGATGTTCTAGCAGTTCTTGAAAAGTGGACTTAGATTAATGTTGACCTTTCTGCTGTTTAGTTATGCCTGTGATGAGCAGCTGTTGCAGGTTTGCGTCCCTTGAGCTGTATCAGCGTAACAGTGTGAGAGAGAGGAACGAGTCAGAACAGATTACTGTTACTCAGTTGGGGAGCGTTGTTCATTAGAGTCTTCACAAAGCAGGACTGGTCTGTCTGCTTCACTCCCAATCTCTCTCCATAGGAAAGTACAACCTGAGATGAGTTATCTATTCACATTCTTTTATAACTATACCTTTTCTAATTTGTATCCATTTTTATATACTATAGAATATTAAGACATACACCTGATATAAATTGAATGAACCCATTCTCACTCCCAAGGCGTCAAAAACTGAAGCATGGTCAAGCGCCTCCGGTGTCACATTGAAGACGCCAAAGGTGCCCCTCTGCGACACTCTATTGGGAACTCCATTGCGTTCAATGGGAAATCTGTGGCGTCAAAAACAGATGCAAATTGTATCAGTAGGAAATCGCGCTGAAGAAGTCTTATTCCGAACACATTGCGATATTTGGCATCAGTTCACGTGTGCCAGATGTTGGTAAGTAGTCGTAAATACGCTGTCCTAATTATGTTTGTTATAATGTCTTTTCTGTTTGTCAGTAACCTCAGTAACCCTAGTTTTACTGTGATGGGTGTAGTAACGGACAGTAATCACAAAACTTACCATGCTTTTACCTCAGTATTGGTACTGTAGTTTAAAAGTGATATTTGTTGTAAATTCATAGTAACCACAACACTTACCATGCTTTTAATGCCTAATCATGTAAAATCCAATATTTGCTAGGTAAATCAGTACTTTTTCCTTTAAATAATCCTATAGGGGCCTATATTATACATAATGATATTTTCTTTTCTCTGTTTTTCAGCTAAAAAGAACAAAAGGGCCTTTCAGACTCAATCAGCCCATTATTGTTTGAGGAGAAGTAAACGGAGGAGATGGAATGCTACAAAGGCAAATATTCGCAATGATATGTATGTGTTGGTTTTAACACTTAATCAAACATTTTATCAAGCATTTGTTGTTTCTTAACTTTTCTTACAAAACCCATAACCCAATCAGTACGGACATAGTCTCAAAGTCTTAATAATTCACAAGATTTAACAAGTTTTCAAATTCGTACGATACTAGTACATTTGTATACTTGTACATAATCCTGCAGCTTTTACTCCTACTGCTGTCATTGGCTACTGCCTCAATTCCTGTACATATTTATCGCGATATTGGTAAATCAGTTGCGTCCCTTCTTGGAAAGTAGTCGGATGTCCCACACACTGTCAGAAAGTTTATATTAATTGCATTGTATTCTTTAAAATGATCACAAATTGGACCCTGTCTGTTCATGTTCCAATGATACATGATGTCTCTCCACACCTCATAACCTACCTCTGTTTGCAAGAGTGGAAAAGCTAATTTGACTTGTTACATGACATCAGATATTCGTCATAATTAGATCAGTTACACTGCTAATAACTGTCCTGTTTGCATTTAAATCATGTTATTTTTAAACGAGTTCATATGATTATTGCTTGCTATTAAAGGGGTCATATAATGCCATTTTTGTACAAGCTAATATGATTCTTTAGGGTCTAAATTAAAAGTTTGTAATATACTTTAATTAAAAATTCTCATTAGTATTGTAAGAAAACACTCATTTTACCTGGTCAAAAACAGCTCTGTTTTCAGCTTGCCGTTTAAGTGCATGTGTCTTTAAATGATAATGAGCTTTGCTCACCCCGCCCCTCTGTTCTGTGGGCGTTTTGCCACAACAACACACTTGGAGTGTTGCCTTGACAACAGTTGAGGGTAACATTATATTTTGAAGTATGGCAACAGGAGTATCTGAGGACACTGTGCAACCGTATCAATTTGAACCAGAGTTGGAAAACAGGACTTTTCTGAATGGTTGGTTAACGTAATGTCACTTTGATCTATCTTTGTGTGTACTGGCAGGGTAGAGTAGTGAGATACGAAAGCTACTGTATGTGTTTACTGATGTATACGTTAGTTCATTGACAGATTGATGTTACAGCTAGTGGTCATGAAAAACTTTTTTTCCAGTAAATGTAGGCTTGTCAGTGATGTGTAACGTTATCTATGCTGAAGGGCTGAAGCACTAACATTTACTGATCTGTTTAAAAAATAACCAGTCTGTGAGACTATGACAGTCATTAGGCACATAAACAACACATACTCAGACAGGAGCTAATACCTTTTTCAATGTTCTGGTTTATAAAGCAGTCTGGTGAAATGATTTGCGCAAACATGAAAGCATTGCTGTTGCGCGGACTTTGATGACAGACAGCTCGCTCACGAGCGAGGGCGGGTCTGTGTTGAAACGCTGCTGTCAATCAACAATCGTGGGAGGGGGCGTTGATTTTGTGACGTCACATAATCGAACGGCTTGATTTGAGAGAGGGGAAAACATATAAGGAGATAAAAAAAACAAAAAAAAAACAACAACACTGGATGGATTTTTATCATTTTATGATGGTTGTGTACAGGCACTGCCAACACACATTTCAGTACAATCAACTTGTAAAAGTGCATGTACCATTATATGGCCCCTTTCAGTACATACTTTTATTTATAGAATAATGAACTTCTATGAATAAAAGAATGTGCGTGTGTGTTACAGTGAACTTATTACATTAAAATGCATTTAACATTTAATCATGCAACACTCTTTACAGAAATAAATCCTACAGTTATATATAAACTGACTACTTGCATGTAATGTAATAAATTACCTTCCTTTCTGTCTTGCTGGATTACTTAGTCCTTTTTTTAAGATCTCTACAATATCAAACTCAACTGCTCTTTTAAGAGCCAACCCTCACCAGAGCTACTAGTGAGTCGCAGTGAATCTTTCTGTGATCAGCCCTTCCCAGGTAAAGTTTCTAGAATAGTTCAATCAGTATTTACTCATCAAATGCTCTCTCCTGAATCATATGGTAAATTAACTTATTTATAACTGTCTTAATTGATATGTTTCAAGAACAATAGTAATTGCACATAGAGTAAGTGGAGACTTTCTTGTTTTACAGCAGAGAAGGAAGACCAGTCCTTATATCAACGCAAGCTAATCAAATAAGTCCTTTGTTTCTGGTGAGGAAGGAACATCTGGTGCCCAAAGAAGACAGAAAGGAACGTGAGTCCATTGGTATGTCTAGTATTGAAACAATGCTATAATATGTATGCTAGTACATAATCTGATGTTGACAATTTTACATTGTACAGGTTATCACTTGGTTTTTGATCAAGTGAAGCTCTTGAAACAAGTGACAGAAGAGTATGTTGTCTTGAAAAATAATCAAGCTCCTCAAACAATAATGGGCTGTTTGAGTCTGAAAGGCCCTTTTGGTCTTTTCAGCTGAAAAAACAGAAAAGAAAATATCATTATGTATAGTAATAGGCCCCTATAGGATTATTTAAAGGAAAAAGTACTGATTTACCTAACAAATATTGGATTTTACATGATTAGGCATTAAAAGCATGGTAAGTATTGTGGTTACTATGCATTTACAACAAATACCACTGTTAAACTACCAATACTGAGGTAAAAGCATGGTCAATTTTGTGGTTACTATCCTTTTACTACACCTATCACAGTACAACTAAGGTTACTGTGGTAAAAGCATGGTAAGTTTTGTGGTTGCTGTGCATTTACAACAAATATCACATTAAAACTACCAATAATGTGGTAAAAGCATGGTAAGTTTTGTGATTACTGTCCTTTACTACACCCATCACAGTAAAACTAAGGTTACTGAGGTTAAACGCATGGTAAGTGTTGTTTTTACTATGCTTCTACTACAAATACCACTTTGGAACTGATATGAATATGATTAACTGATTGAAGGTATATAGCACGTCATGTGACATGTATTGTTTAATTATTAATTGTAATTTTAATTTTAATTAATTTTATTCCCTTTGATTTAAGGAAATCTTTAGCATCACATAATCCTTCAGAAATCATTTTAATATGCTGCTTTCGTGGCCAAGACACATTTTTTATTATCAATGTTGAAAACAGTTGCACAGCTTAATATTTTTGTGAATACCATCATAAATATTCAGGATTCTTTGTTGAAAAGAACATTTATTTGATGTAGAAATTGTTTGTAACTGTTACGGGTTATCAGACTCAGACAGATAGTTAGTGGAAATAAGGGTATAGACTATTGCAGCAGATGGTAAAAACAAACAGCTCAGAACATTATAGCAATTTGTAAAGATAACAGGATGGTTTTGCAGGTGATGGTGGAGATCATGGATGAAGAGAGAGATGACCAAGGAGGCACACACTATGACTTGATGGCAGTAAGTAGACAGGTAATATTTTAATACACACAGGTAGACAAACTGGACACGGACACGGACACGGACACGGACACGGACACGGACACACACACACACACACACACACACACACACACACACACACACACACACACACACACACACACACACACACACACATCTTACACATCTTACTGACCCCAAACATTTGAACGGCATTGTGTGTACTGTTTTTTTTTTTTTAGATAGGATTGATTGGAAATCATAGGGTTAATGCTGATTTTTTTTTGTATATATTCTTTTTAATTATATTCATATTCATAGACATAAAACAAATCCAAATCTAATTTTGTGAGGGGTTTTCTCTCTTCTTTTTCCCCCCAATCCAAGTGTTTTGATGTTTCTTTCTAGGGATTTTCATCTTGCCATGGATGCTTTTAACTTGTTTATCTTGTATTTCTTTTTAGGTTTGCATATCTGACATTAATAGTAGTCATTGGTGGTGGGATACATTTATCACAGGAGTGAGGTAAGCGGCTGTTAAACCCATGTGTTGTGAATGACAGGATTAGATGAACATGCTCCTCCTCAACTTTCGGTTTATAACTCCATTTAAAGGGAAAGTGTGTCAGAAATCCCTTTTGAATGGGTTAGGTTTGCCTACGTTGTCAAATGTCCCCATGGATAGGAAAACCTGAAATCACCTACATTATAGCAAGCTGTGGAAATGGAAAGTTCTCACCACGATGTGCATGTTGTATAGGTTAATTTCTAAGCCAGCAATGTAATGCATTATAGAGAGATGAACAGCTACCAGAATATTGACCTCATCCTCACGTGCAAGATCTTGTGCATCCTGATAGCCCTTATGCCATAATGGCATCAAAGCCTTCTGGGAATCTGCAACCACTGAAGCTAAAATATGTTGTTAATTAACACAGTTATTCTGCTCCAAACAGAGAGAAAAGAAATGTAATAAAAATTCTTGCATGGATCACGGCGTACGCCATAGAGTGTGAAGGCAGTCCTCCATGAATGAAGATGCATAGCTGTACTGTAATTAGTTTTGGGACTTGATTATTTGATTATGTGATGTAGAGTCCCCGGTCGTGCACCAGTGAATAAGCGTATTGTGCCCGCTTGCATTAAGTAAGGCCGTAATCCATCCTATCGCGTACGGCATGATACAAGTGGTGCACGAGTCCCACCACATCTGATTTAATTAGTAACTGATAGGAATAAACAGAGCTCACTGAAGTGGAAATAGCAACTTCTGTTGCGATGCTAATTTGAGATGGTGTTTAACACAGAGACCATTAAAAACTCAAAGGGTGATTACATTAGCAAGCAGGTTACTATGACAGTAGTTACTTGTAATCACCTCTCATAAGTATTTTGAAGAAGAGCATTAAGTACACTAATATAATAGGCAAGCCTCAGGAAAAAAAACTAAAAAAAAACTAAAACATGTCTCACATAACATTTGATATTTCTTCAGTTTATGACAGGTCTTCTGATTGGTCAATCTCAGAATTCAGTGGTCTCTACCAGTAAAATAATAAAATAATAATTTCAAACCAATTTACGTGTGTGTGTGTGTGTGTGTGTTACATATATACATACACACATATACATACACCTTTTATAAGAATATCTTTCACTCAAGTTCATTTATATGTGTCTTTACATTTTACATCTTCAGATTGCTAGTGGTTAGTTTGGTTTTGGGAATGTCACAGTTCATTCAAGTTTTTGCTTTTGTACTTTCTGGGAAAAACCACACAATTTTGATTCAAGCAGGTTATTAGGTAATGAGGGGTGGGCATATTGTGTGGAAAAAACAGACAGACAGACATACAAAAAAAAAAGCAAGATTCACACATTTTCTTTTGTATGCAGCTGTCTTTATTAGAAACATAATGAAGCAAAGTGTGAGAGAGAAATGAGCTCTAGTGATATGATGCTCTGAAGAAGATCTGCTGATCACCAGGGATTTGTGTAATGCAAAATATTCTCAAAATAATCACAGACAAAACAGAAATTTCTGCTGTGGACATACATGATTAAATAACAGCTCAAGGAGAACACATAACTCTGAAATGAGCACAGAAAAATGTATTTTTCACTTGCTTTCATATCAGAGAACAGATTTGTCTTTGTTTGCCTCATCAAGGACTGTATAATTTAGTCAGTGAAGCCATAATTATCACACTATGCAAAATGGGAACTCACTGGTGAGATAGAATGAAGTGCCCAGAGAAGTTTTTTTTCATGAGTTGATATATAATGAATAGTTTTGGAATTAAGAAAAGTATAATTGCTATTTGGAAACTATAAATGAAATAAAAATGGGCTTTTGCACATACATTTCAATACAATATACATCAGACGGTGTCTCAGTATATTTGTATATACATAGTGGCCTGTGTGTGTATGTGTGTGTGTGAGGGGTTTCATTGTTTAAAAAACTAGTGCAGTGCCCGTGCAAAATCTTTTTTTTTGTGTGTGTGTTTTTAGTAATTGTTGGTTTGGTGTGTTTGAACTTTTGCTGTGTAATTGTAACAATGAGCACTCATGGTAGAAAGCAAATACTGATACTGACATAATGACATACAATAAATATGGAAAATTGAACTACATGGTTGCAAACCAATTTATAATTGTGATATTAGGTGACATGTATTTGGGTATCTGTGTACAGGTAGCAGGAGTTTAGATTAGATTAGATTAGATTAGATTAGATTAGATTAGATTAGATTAGATTAGATTAGATTAGATTAGATTAGATTTACATTTGTTTAAACTTTGTTGTCATTGTGCAGATTACAATTATAGAGACAATGAAAGGCAGTTAGCGTCTAACCAGAAGTGCAAAAATGTGCAATGTGAACAGTATAGACAGGTAGTGCAGTGTAGACAGTAGTATACAGTTAATGAAGTGGTATGGTGTACAGTAAGGATATGTGCAGTGACATTAACAGTAACATTATAAGAGCAGAATAAATATGGATATAGAGTATGAACAATATAGACATTGAGATCAGGCTGCGTTTGACTTGTTGACTACTATCCAGTTAACGACCGATAAAACAACGTTAAGCACAACAAAGGAGAACACATAAACAGCTAACTTGGTTGTTTCAATGATGAAAAGTAAGGATGGCTTACACTGGAAATATGGGGATTTGCCGTCACGATCGCTAAGAGGAGAGCTAACCTCGTTTAAGCCTGCATAGCCTACATGAGCTATCCTGTTGAATAGGCAGGGCAACTATTTAACATAGCATATTCAACATCACATAGTTACAGGCTAACTTCAGTGTGCATGACACAGTAATAAATTGAGCAATGCTTGAGCAAACAGTTTGTGAATAGGCTACTACAAAAGATTGCCGTGAAAGAGACTGTGAACGCATTGATATGTTTAGTTGGTGAATAGCATAGGCTACTATTATAGCGATAACGTTAAGCGCACCAGATTAAAATATAATATTTAGAACACTGTAAAAAAAAAAAAAAGTTGTGTCAACTTAAAAAAATAAGGCAACTTATCGCAAGCTCTTTTTTGAGTAAACTCCACAAACAGGGACTGAAGTCCACGCAACTCAAAAGATTACTTAAGATGCTTCAACATAAATAGTCATGTTTAGCTAATGAATAACAGAACAAAGTAATTTTAGTTGGCTGAACACAAATGGGCCTATTATCTTATAGGCCTATATTGATTTATTATATATTATTCAAATAGTTTAATTAAATAAGAGACAGACCATAACACGAGTCAGATAACTTTTTAATTTTTTAATTTGTGTCCGATGCACAACAATGACATTATCGTAGCAAGTCTTGAATTTGTTAACTCAATGCATGGTACTTACCAATGCATGTTAAAGAACATTAGCCTGAAGGTTCAGTTCACCCAAAAATGAAAAGTCAGTCATCATTGATTTACCCTTAAATTGAAATTGAAATTAAAAAGAAGATATTCTGAAGAATGCTGGTAACTAAACAGTTGACGGTAGCCTTAAAATACTGCGGCAGTAAATGGCTACTATCAAATATTTAGTAGTAATTCTTCACAATATCATCTTTTGTGTTCAGCAGAAGAAATAAACTCATTCATGTTTCATGAACATGACAAACATGAGGGTGAGTAAATGATGACAGAATTGTCATCTTTGGATGAACTATCCCTTTAAAGCTAAGGTTGAAACCAATTAATACTTAACATTAATCAATACATTGACAGAGCAGTATTGTTTTTGTTTTTTTGTCATTAACTATAAAATAACCAGTGTCCAGTGGAGGAATGTCACACAAATTTTCCCATGACATTTGCAAAATGGCTTTGTCTTGCAGAGCAGGTACCTCCAAGATCCATGAAAATCTTCTGAATTACTTTGAAAGTATACTTCAGTTCTTTTGGATAATCCACATTCAGTGCATTCATGAGTCCGAACAAGCGTATACTGCTGGTAGATCTGTAATGTCCTCAAGAACACTCGCCTCTTCCAGTATTAGTTGGTCAGAGTTGGTAGTGATGTAACAGCGGCATATTCGGCCACAGTAAGGATTCCGATCTCTACATCTTTGGTGCCGTGGTCTAAAGGATCAGTATCCTGGGAGAATAATTCATGAGATAGGGGTATTAATTGAAGTGTAAATTTAAAAATGATAACAACAACAACATTATTAGTATTGATGTTGTTGTGTAAATAACCTGAGTAAAACATAAATAGTTTAGAAAATGACCAAGAAATTAAAATTAAAATGGTAATTTACCAGACGCATCCTGAGTAAACTTGTAGAGTTCTCATGCTGGAAAAGTGGCAATCCCTCAAGATCTGTTGGTTTCTGACGTGTGGTAATGTCACTCACCTAAAAAGAAAGGAAAAAAAATATATATATATATTTTTTAAATCTGCAGATGCACTATGACTGTAACATCTGCATCTGCCATTCAGTCCTTCAACCGCCAGAGGGAGCCATCCCCTGAATACTGAATACTGCCACATCACTTCCTGTTCCTATCAGTTATAAGCAATGTTGTTTGTACATCATGTTGCGAAGTATTGCCAGTTTACCCTGTCTCCTTCGAGTGTTTTTGCTTATCCCTATTTTTGGTTTTGTGATATTGCCTGTTTGTGACCACGATTTTGGATTATCGGATTTGGACTTGTTTGCTATTTTGGACTGCTTCTACTGTTATTGACCCTGCATTTGTTGACTACGATACTCACCTTGATTTTCTATTTGTTTGTACTGCTGTGTGAAATAAAGCACTGCAAATGGATTCAAACATTCAACCGAGTCAGTCACCGTTACAGAATACTTCGCCTGATCAGAATCCAGCAGAGATAACGCAACTACAGGCTGCGTTTGCCTATCAAAATGAAAGGATCACAGATTTTCAAGGCCAACTTTCATCTCTACGGGCTGCAAACGAACATCTCACACGGTACATTCAATCTCTTCCACCGATCAGGCATGATACGGTAAGATTTTCTTTACCTGACAAGTTTGGCACAGCTGAAAGATGCAGAGGGTTTTTGCGTCAATGCACTATCTATTTTGAGAATCAGCCGGAGGCTTTTTTAAGAGATTCAATCAAGTGCTCATTCATGATGTCACTGTTAACTGGAAAAGCCCTCGATTGGGCATCTGCTGTTTGGGATCATAACGACCAACTGAGAACCTCGTTTGATTATATCTCCAAACAAATACGAGAAGTCTTTGAATATCCCGCGGGAGGAAGAGATGTTTCTTTACAATTGCTACAGTTACGTCAAGGAAATCGCTCAGCAGCCGATTATGCCGTTGAGTTTCGTACGCTTGCAGCACAAAGTGGCTGGAATGAGGTTGCGTTGAAACCAGTGTTCAAGCAGGGTCTGAGTCATACATTACAGGCTGAGCTGGCATGCAAGGATGTGGGTTCAGATCTCAGTCAACTCATCTCAATGGCTATTAAGGTTGATAATCTTCAACGTAATAATCCACCAAGTTCATTGGCAACTTCAAATGTTATCCCAGCTACCAATATTCAGGAACCAGTTGAACCCATGCAGATCGGATTCACCAAGGTATCTGTGGAAGAACGGGAACGACGCAGAGTGAACAGGCTATGCTTCTACTGTGGTCAGCCGGGTCATCAGTGTCGTTCATGCCCTAGTAAACCAGTCCAAACCAAAGTGAGTACCCCATTGCCTATGATGTTGACTAAATGTTTTTCTCTTCTTATCACGCTCACATATGCTAATTCTTCTCAATGTGTTCCAGCGTTAATTGACTCTGGCTCAGCATTAAATCTGATTCATCATGAACTGGTCCATGAACTCAAATTACCTGTTATCCCTTGCATACCACCGATTAACATTACAGCCATTAATAGTCAACCTATTGGAAAAGGAATTACTCATCAAACTGTTCCAGTTACCATCAAGATAGGCCTGTTTCACTCAGAAACCATCTCCTTGTATGTGACATCAACGCCCCAGCATCCGATAATCCTAGGAAATCCATGGCTGACCATTCACGACCCACAGATTTCATGGAGTTCCAAGGAGCTCACAAAATGGTCACCACATTGTTTCTCACGTTGCCTCCAAATTCGGACACAACACCCTTGTCTAACCACAAGTATTGAGAGTCCTGTAACTAATGATCATGTGTATATTCCCCCAGAGTATTCTGACTACAGCGAGGCCTTCAGCAAGACCAAAGCCACCCAACTACCTCCTCATCGCCCATGGGATTGTGCAATTGAAATGTTACCCAACACTGCACCCCCTAAGAGCAAGGTCTATCCACTAACCATTCCTGAAACACAAGCCATGGAGAATTATATCGAGGAGGCTTTGGAATCTGGCTTCATCCGTCCTTCCACCTCACCCGCTGCTTCCGGTTTTTTCTTTGTGGAAAAGAAAGATGGAGGTTTACGCCCCTGCATAGATTACCGTGGTCTCAATTCAGTCACCATTAAGAACAGGTACCCACTCCCATTAGTTCCTTCTGCATTAGAACAGTTACGAGAAGCCACCATCTTCACTAAATTAGATCTACGCAGTGCCTATAATTTAATCCGAATCAGAGAAGGTGATGAATGGAAGACAGCTTTTATCACCACCAGGGGGCACTATGAATATTCTGTTATGCCTTATGGCCTGTCTAATGCTCCTTCCGTGTTTCAATCATTTATAAATGAGATTTTCCGTGATGTTCTGAACCACTACGTCATTGCCTACATTGATGACATTTTGATCTATTCTAAGACACGTGAGCAACATATCCATCATGTAAGAAATGTCCTGTCTCGACTGCTGGCTAACCATCTATACGTCAAAGCCGAGAAATGTGAATTTCACGTTTCTAACACCACCTTCCTCGGATACAAGATCAGTCATAAAGGAGTGGAGATGGATACAGCAAAGGTCAGAGCTGTCACGGAGTGGCCACGTCCTACCACGGTCAAGGAATTGCAGAGATTTTTGGGATTTGCAAATTTTTATAGGAGGTTTATCCGCAATTACAGTACCATCGCAAGCCCCCTTACATCACTACTTAAGGGAAAACCAAAGAAATTGTTATGGACTCAGCATGCACAGTTGGCCTTTGAAGCCCTAAGGACCAGCTTTACTACAGCCCCAATCCTGAAACATCCAGATCCGGACTTACCATTCATTGTGGAAGTAGATGCTTCTGACTTTGGCATTGGAGCAGTATTATCTCAGAGACATGGTAACCCAGGTAAATTGTTTCCTTGTGCTTTTTTCTCCAGGAAACTGACTACTGCAGAGAGGAACTATGATATTGGTAATAAGGAACTGTTGTCCATAAAAGCAGCACTGGCAGAATGGAGACACTGGTTGGAGGGAGCTCGCCATTCATTTCAAGTCATTACAGACCACAAGAATCTGGAATATATCAGGTGTGCAAAGCGTCTCAATCCAAGACAGGCCCGGTGGTCATTTATTTTTTACAAGATTTCAGTTCACAGTCACTTATCGCCCGGGAAGCAAGAACAGTAAGGCTGATGCCCTTTCACGAAGGTATGACTCAAATGAAACTTCCTGCTGCCAAGGACCAATTCTACCTCCTTCAGTCATTGTGGCACCGATTCGTTGGGATATGATGGAAGAATTACAACGAGAACAACAGACAGAGCCATCTCCTCCTGAATGTCCTCCTGGCCGGCATTTTGTCCCAAGGTCTCTTCGCCAACGAATCACGCAATGGGTGCACACATCGCTGAGTTCCGGGCATCCTGGCATTCAACGGACAATTGAACTGGTGCGTAACTCCTTTTGGTGGCCTAATTTAATTAATGATGTCTCTGAGTATGTCAAGTCTTGCAGTGTGTGTGCTCAGTCCAAGACACCCCGGGAACTACCAGCTGGTCTTCTAGAACCCCTGCCAATCCCTCAGCGCCCCTGGTCTCATCTGGCTGTGGATTTTGTTACAGATCTGCCCTGCTCCAATGGTAACACCACAATTCTAACAATTATAGATCGTTTCTCAAAGGCATGTCGGCTAATTCCACTAAAAGGCTTACCTACAGCAATGGAAACTGCACAAGCGTTATTTCACCATGTTTTTCGTGCTTATGGAATACCGGAGGATATAGTTTCTGACAGGGGTTCACAGTTCACATCCCGTGTATGGCAAGCTTTCTGTAAACAATTGGACATAAATGTAAGCTTAACTTCTGGCTATCATCCCCAGGCTAATGGACAGGTTGAGAGGTTGAATCAAGAATTGGGGCGGTATCTCAGATCTTACTGCAGTCGAGAGCAGCAACGCTGGTGTGACTTTTTACCTTGGGCGGAATATGCACAGAATTCACTCACCCATTCATCTACAGGACTCACCCCCTTCAAGTGTGTTCTAGGGTATCAGCCTCCCATGTTCCCTTGGTCTGGAGAACCTTCGGAGGTGCCTGCGGTGGACGACTGGGTCAGAAGAAGTGAACGGGTGTGGGACAGTGCCCATGTGAGACTGCAGAGGGCAATCAGAGCCCAGAGAATTAAAGCAGACCGCAGGAGGCGTCCCCATCCAAACTACCAGCCGGGGCAGAAGGTCTGGTTGTCAACCCGTGATCTACGGCTGCGGTTGCCCAGCAGGAAGCTCAGCCCACGGTATGTAGGCCCGTTTCGTATCTTACGACAAATTAATCCAGTTACATACAGGCTAGAGCTTCCTGCTCATTATCGTATATCTCCTTCTTTTCATGCATCTCTGTTAAAACCGGTCCACCCTACTTCCGGCCCCACTACGGAGGAGAGAGAACCCCCCCCACCACTTGAGATTGATGGAGCTCCGGCTTACCTGGTAAAGGAAATCCTGGAGTCCAGGCATCGTGGGGGCCGGTTGCAATACCTAGTGGACTGGGAGGGCTATGGCCCAGAAGAGAGATCATGGCTGGCTGCCAAGGACATCTTAGACCCATCCTTGATCCAGGATTTTCACCAGGCACACCCTGATCAACCGGCACCCAGACCAAGGGGACGTCCACGAAGAACACCTGGAGGTGTTCATAGGAGGGGGGATTCTGTAACATCTGCATCTGCCATTCAGTCCTTCAACCGCCAGAGGGAGCCATCCCCTGAATACTGAATACTGCCACATCACTTCCTGTTCCTATCAGTTATAAGCAATGTTGTTTGTACATCATGTTGCGAAGTATTGCCAGTTTACCCTGTCTCCTTCGAGTGTTTTTGCTTATCCCTATTTTTGGTTTTGTGATATTGCCTGTTTGTGACCACGATTTTGGATTATCGGATTTGGACTTGTTTGCTATTTTGGACTGCTTCTACTGTTATTGACCCTGCATTTGTTGACTACGATACTCACCTTGATTTTCTATTTGTTTGTACTGCTGTGTGAAATAAAGCACTGCAAATGGATTCAAACATTCAACCGAGTCAGTCACCGTTACAATGACCTTAACTCTTAATAATTTAACATAGGGATCTCTACTGCTTTGGGAGTTAAAGGTACAGCACACCAAAAAATGATAATTCTGTCATCTTTTACTCTTCCTCATGTAATTCCAAATCCATATGACTTGGTCCATAACAAAGATTTTTTTAAAGAATGTACTGTACAGATTGCTCTTTTACATACAGTGGCATCAAAAAATATGTAAAATCATAAAATTTGTCAACAAAACATGCACTGTTTCCCAATTGACAACTGAATGAAAAACAGACTGATGTCATAATTAAGTTTATGATATTGATAACTGTTATTTACTGACTATTTTCCTCTCTATATGTGTTCATTCAAAGTAGATTCTCATGGTCGACGTTACAGATACACGAAAACTCCATGGAGATCTGTAAAAAACGAGTCATTTGGAATCGCCACAAAGTTTTACTACTATAAGTATTCCTAAAATGTTCTAAAGAAATTATAATTAATAATAATCTTTAGAAATAATAATTAAAATAATAATTAATATTGACAGTTGCTATTAAATGGTTTACCTCATCCTTTAGAAAAAGTGCAGGTGGCAGGCCATCTCTCTCTGAACTCCTCAACTAGTGTAAATACATAATGAGCAAACATCTCATTTGATATGACAAAACATACAGTTGATTATAAAAATGATAAATACATGTTCAAGTCCCTAAAGGCCAAGTCAAGTCTTAAGCCTGTTTTATGCTTCTGTGTCGAACTGCCGCCGTAGCTACGTCGTAGGCTGTGTGTAGCGCGCGTACCCTACGGCGTACCCTGACGTGCACCTCTCCAAAAATGTAACAACGCGTCAATTCTACGCGGACACAAGCGCTGTGATTGGTCTGCCAGAACCCCTCCCTCGGGGTTTCACACGCTCCCTAGGTACGCGTCAACGCGGACAACGACACAGAAATATAAATTAAAACCAACACGTTGCCTACGGCGTATAGGCTCCGGCGTAGGTCCGACGCAGAAGTATAATGAGGCCTTTAGTTTGTACCTTTTTTTAACAATATTTCTTTCAGCTAACCTAGTAATTGTAATTAACAGTGTTTTAAACTATCAAAACGGATTTCTACTTCAAAAATGTCTAATATAGCACATCACTTATTACTTAAATCATTAATGAATTAATTTAACATAAAAATTGTATTCACAATACATTTTTATATATTTTTTTTAATACATAACATTATGCCATTTGGAACGCAGGGACAGTCACCACGAGAAAAAATAAATAAAACGTGCTGTGTATTTTGAGCTATGTGAACTGCCGTAGTTTGCTGTAGTTCTAGGCAGTGATTGGTCTTCCAGAGAGCGCCGGCGGTAACAAACCCCTTGTATAAACAAGTGATACAGTAAACAACACAAAGAGCAATATTCCCGTCAGTGTGTCGTTAATACATACCAGTGTGACTCTTTAGAAACGCTGGATTGAATAGGCAGAATAACATCAGCATTGGCAAAAGCACCCAAAAGTGTGCGAAATCGGCAGTACTGGTGAATTACATCAGGCCATCAGTTTGGGAAGAGCACAATACATCATATATGACACACAGTCGATTATAAAAATGATTAATACATACCAGTGATTCTGCAGAAATGCTGAATTGAAGGCAGCACTCCGCTACCGACTTCTCACCCGTCTATGCTTCTCACCAGCTGCAGACAGAGACCTAACCGCCTGAAGTCTCAAACTGCGCATGCGTTCAGGGTTCAAACTGCGCACGCGCTAACAAAAAACGCGGACTTCAATGAAAACTAAAACGATTTAGTTTGAACAACAAAACATTGTACGTTTTCATCATTTAAGTAACGAATTTGTTGAATCAACTTAGTATGATGCATGGACACTTCCAATAAAAATATCTCAGTTCATTTGACTGTTTTATGTTAATTTGGAGAACTTTCAGTAAGTTGGCTTTTTTACAGTGAAGTAAACAGTGTAGCTGACTTACAGATTCAGTTAACATCCACAAATGAATAAGCACGGTGATTCAGGGAGCAGGCTACACAGTGAACTACGAGAAAACACTACTTAAGCTCCGCTGCTTTCTTCAACCCTCTCTGTCTCTGGTCCTGCGCTGTGCTCACTCAGTGTGCAGTGTGAGAGGGGGAGTGGCCTCTGGTCCTGCGCTGTGCCCACTCAGTGTGCAGTGTGAGAGGGGGAGTGGCCTCTGGTCCTGCGCTGTGCTCACTCAGTGTGCAGTGTGAGAGGGGGAGTGGCCTCTGGTCCTGCGCTGTGCTCACTCAGTGTGCAGTGTGAGAGGGGGAGTGGCCTCTGGTCCTGTGCTGTGTCCACTCAGTGTGCAGTGTGAGAGGGGGAGTGGCCTCTGGTCCTGCGCTGTGCTCACTCAGTGTGCAGTGTGAGAGGGGGAGTGGCCTCTGGTCCTGCGCTGTGCTCACTCAGTGTGCAGTGTGAGAGGGGGAGTGGCCTCTGGTCCTGCGCTGTGCTCACTCAGTGTGCAGTGTGAGAGGGGGAGTGGCCTCTGGTCCTGCGCTGTGCTCACTCAGTGTGCAGTGTGAGAGGGGGAGTGGCCTCTGGTCCTGCGCTGTGCTCACTCAGTGTGCAGTGTGAGAGGGGGAGTGGCCTCTGGTCCTGTGCTGTGTCCACTCAGTGTGCAGTGTGAGAGGGGGAGTGGCCTCTGGTCCTGCGCTGTGCTCACTCAGTGTGCAGTGTGAGAGGGGGAGTGGCCTCTGGTCCTGCGCTGTGCTCACTCAGTGTGCAGTGTGAGAGGGGGAGTGGCCTCTGGTCCTGCGCTGTGCTCACTCAGTGTGCAGTGTGAGAGGGGGAGTGGCCTCTGGTCCTGCGCTGTGCTCACTCAGTGTGCAGTGTGAGAGGGGGAGTGGCCTCTGGTCCTGCGCTGTGCTCACTCAGTGTGCAGTGTGAGAGGGGGAGTGGCCTCTGGTCCTGCGCTGTGCTCACTCAGTGTGCAGTGTGAGAGGGGGAGTGGCCTCTGGTCCTGTGCTGTGTCCACTCAGTGTGCAGTGTGAGAGGGGGAGTGGCCTCTGGTCCTGCGCTGTGCTCACTCAGTGTGCAGTGTGAGAGGGGGAGTGGCCTCTGGTCCTGCGCTGTGCTCACTCAGTGTGCAGTGTGAGAGGGGGAGTGGCCTCTGGTCCTGCGCTGTGCTCACTCAGTGTGCAGTGTGAGAGGGGGAGGGGAGAGCGGCGAAAGCCAAGGTGTGTTATATATTTAACGATATCTTTTGCATTTCTAATCCAAACAACGTCAAACTTGGCACTGCACTTACTCGTGCCCGTAGAAAGACACCTGACATGTTTGAAATCCATCGGAATAATGGTTCGAGAGAAATGCGAATAACAGACACACACACAGACAGACAGACGTTCCTGTAATATATAGATAGATATATGAGAGAACTCCATTGAGGTCAGACTTGGTTTTACACTTCAAATAAAGAAGCGAGTGAAACATTTATCGAGCTCCAACAAGGGAACTGATGCAATTTTCAAACTGTTTGAAAGAACAAGGAAGTCTTATTATGGCATTAATAACATCTACAGCACTTGAGTGACAGTCTGTAATGCTGAAAGATGAAAGATGCTTCTTCACTCTCGCCAGCCGAAGGTTTATTTGTTTTTGCATTTTTTACCCATTGAAGCACAACCACCTACAAGCTTGATAAAACCGCTCTCCTGATGGGCCAACTTCAATACCCTCATCTAATTTCCTTCATAGTTTTTGTCTAATGTTTTTCTTCTCATTTTCAAGTATTTTTAAATACCTCTGTTATCGTTCGGGCTTTGGTTTGCCATGGCACGTTTCATTTTGATTCCCTTTATTCCACTTCAGCAAGCCAGCACCGAATGATTGTTTGCATGGCAACTATCCGTTTCTTTTCCTCTCCTATTCCCTATGTGTGCATAAATGAAATGATAGTGCCGCTTTCTTACAAATTAATTTCATAGTCACTGACTTAATTTGTCACCCTCAAAAGATGAGCAGAAAATACCAGCAGACAATGCTGGTGTCTTATCTGGAAAACAGCACATAAACACGATGATAAAAAAGCAGCATAAATATTCCTGACACTTTAAGTTTCCAACAACTAATGAGTATCTGCAAATATCATTTGTCTATTGTGAATGCATACTTCTAATTCATAATGATATAGTATACTGACATTTTGCATTAAAACAACCTTTTAATATCAATGAGTGGATAAGTGTAAACCTCTGGAAAACTCAAATTTATAATGCTAATTATGTGATTATAAGCAGGGGTGCACATAATTGGTGCACAGGTGTGCATGCGTGGTAAAAATAAACAATGCACAGCAGAAAACGTGGAGGTAAGCGCCTTTGACTACCAACATTTTAGAAATTTTTGGGGGACAGGGACATGTTTACTTATTGGAGTAGGATTTTTTTCCATCTCTGGTGTGATATCAATCATGATGATAAGTGTGTTCATTAATTATTAGGGGTGCATCGGATTGCAGTTGATCCGTGATCTGTATGGCCTGCCCCACGGTTCGGCACACATGTGATTAATGTAACTGCTAAGTTTAACCATCATAGTGAAAGTTAACATTTGGATGTGTTTTGTCTGGCCAATTTACACATTCAAACGATTTTAAACACGGAAGAAGAGGCGAAAAGCAGGACTCACGGGCTGTTATGTGCTCTCAGCCTCAGAACTAGACCAAAAAAGTTATGTGCACCCCTGATTATAAGAGACAATATGCAGCCCAACTAAATGAAGATGTGATAAAGTCTTAAGCACAGCATAGAAAACCTCTGACAGTTCTAGATGGAAACAGCTGATCTTTTCTGAAGAACATCTGGAAGTCTGAAATCTTCTAGTCATGAAATAATTGTCCCTCTTCCAATGGCATGAACATTGGAATACAGCCATTCACTATAAGGGCTCGAATGTGTTGTCTTCATGTGTGCATCAACAAAGGTTTTTTGAAGGTTATGGACTGTCACTATAATCAAAGCTGACGGTTTATACTCAAAATCACAGAGTAAACAGTTATGGTCAGGAGTCAAAACAAGTCAACAACATTAAAAGCTTTACAAATGAAAAACAGTTATGCATGTAAGCTGACTTTACAGCAAAATCTTTGTGGTTTATTTACTTAGGCAATTTGACAGCTACACTGTAATTGAGTTCAGGCTTTGTTGCTTGTGTTAAGTTAACTTATGATGTGAATAAAAAATAAATTAATAAAAATCATTCAAGCGGCGATAAACAAACAATCTGACATTGCTCGCTGTCGCAGAAAACCTCACACATCCCCGTTTTCTTCTCTTTTTCCCACGGCTTTTTCATGTCGGTTAGCGTTGTTGTGGTGGCTTTTTAAGAGACAAACAAGGGAGACTCTCTTTGAATCTTTCATTTATGACAGTCGCGTACATTACGCACAGACAGACTCTCACAGGATGACAGATTCATATTCAGAACAGCAGACACATGATGTACTAAACACTGGCAGATGTAAAGGGAGCCCAAAGGAGCAATGATGCAGAAATGCTCTCTGAGATAATGCAAGATTTTTTTAATAAGAATATGTAAATTCCATATTTAAACACAGTAGGTTGGTACAGGAGTTATCTGAGATTATGCAAGAAAAGTTTGCAGATGTATGGAATATATCTATGTATTGCATCTACTGTAGAAGTTTGGTTTCTATGAAAATGAACACAATTATGCTCAACAACTGACAGACTAAGGACTGGCAACTGTAAAGGGAGCCATGGATCAATACATTTTCTCTGGGATGTATGTATGGATGTATGATCTTGGTTTCTGTGGTATGAAAATATGCTCATCATAAATGTACCACATAAATATGGTGACCAACAGTAGGTTGGTTTCTAAATTATGAAAATCTCTGAGATTATGCTTTTTTTTTTGCATATGTAGCATAGGTATGTATATGTATTAACATATAGAAGGCTGTTTTCTATGAAAATGAACATAATTATGCTCATCATATGGTGACAAAACGACAACAAATAGGGCTATGAACTGGCAGATGTAAAGAGATTCCAAATAGCAGTTCCCTCTGGCATTTATTAATTTATTTGCATCTTTAATTATAGAAGATTGGTTTCTATGGTATGAAAACCAACATAAATATGCTCATCATAAACATGGTGATGAAATGATTGACAAATAAAGTACATTTTGGCAGATGAAAAGGGAGAGCAAATGAGCAATGATAAGAAATGCTCTCTGAGATTATGCTAGAAAATCCTGCTTTAAAAAAAAATATATGCAAATGTCATCTTTAAATATAGTAGGTCGGATTCTGTGTTATGAAAATCAACATAAATATGCTCATCACAGATATGGCGCCGAAGCAAAGCAAATATTAATAAGAAAGATGGTTATTTTCTTTTGAACGTGTGTGATATTAATGTAAGCCTTTCTGCGGTTTTTCATCAAAACAGGCTTATGTTTTGTGTGTGTGTGTGTGTGTGTGTGTGTGTGTGTGTGTGTGTGTGTGTGTGTGTGTGCATGCTCAAAATGAGAGACGGTACAGATCAAGAGACACAAAAAGTCAGATATGGCATGTCAATATTTTTAAAATTCTTTAAATGTGCTTATTAGGTTGCTGTCTTGGAGGAAAATGGACCTCTGGAGAGAGAAAAAACACACACATGCTCTTTTTGTGTTTCCTGGAGTCTCTGTCACTCTTACACATTAAACGCACACACACACACACACACACACACAGGACAGAGTGGCCGCAGGGACAAACATAATTATATTAATTGTTAACATAATGACGCATTTATTTTTAATGTGTTCCTTCTGGTAATTAGTGCAGGTACCTGGGGCTTTTAATAGTCTCTCTGTTTCCTCTTTCACATTTTCATGCGTATTATCCTGTTTTTGTCTTATTGTCCTTGGTGGAGCCTCAAATGAGCCGCGTGTTAGTTCCTCTCCAGCAATTCCCTTACAGGTGTTCCAGCGCACAGAAAATGTCATAATTATTAGATCGCTCTTTTATTACCTTTGAGCTTTTGCCTCTCGCCTCCGTGAGAGCAGGTCTGTGGGGCTCTTTCCATCTCTCTCTCTCTCTCTCTCTCTCTCTCTCTCTCTCTCTCTCTCTCTCTCTCTCTCTCTCTCTCTCTCTCTCTCTCTCTCTCTCTCTCTCTCTCTCTCTCTCTCTCTCTCTCTCTCTCTCTCTCTCTCTCTCTCTCTCTCTCTCTCTCTCTCTCTCTCTCCTCTCTCTCAATCCAATTCAATTCAATTCAATAAAGCTTTATTGGCATGACAAAAATACATTTGTATTGCCAAAGCATGAAAACAACATATAAAATGATTTTGAACATTTAGTACAAAAAAATAAATAATAATAATTCAATTAAATAAAAATAGTAAAACAGTTTATGAACATTTCAAAATTCTGTGAACAACTTAGAATTCAGTGTGTAAGTGTTTGTGTGTTTGTTTTGTGTACAAGCGTGTGTGTGTGTGTGTGTGTGTGTGTGTGTGTGTGAGCGCATCATTGAATAGTCGTCAACTCTCTCTTCTTGTGGCAGGCATCGATGTATCTTGCCGCTAGTAGGATACAATCTCTTTTTTCACCTAATAGGTGTTGAAATTGTGTTTTGTTGTTCAACTTTAGGAAGTTAGGGCAAAGTATTTCGAATTTTGTGTAAAAAGTCCCTCTAATGTCCTCATAGTTGGGACAGCTGGTGAGAAAGTGTTGCTCTGTCTCCACCTCTCCCTGGTCACAGTATGGGCAGAGGCGTCTCTCTCGGGGCAGCCAGCTCTGTCTGTATCTGCCCGTCTCTACAGTCAGGCTGTGGTTGCTCAGTCTGTACCTCGTCATTCTTCTTCTGAGTGTACAGTCCTTCACTGCACTCAGGTATTCTGCGGTTGTGTAGTCTCTGTTTAGGGCCAAATAACATTCTAGTTTACTCTGTTTTTGTGTTGTTTGAGTCCAGTAGGTCAGGTAATGCTCTCGTTGAGCTTTTATAATGTGGTTGGGCCGGATTGTGTGGATGAGGGTGTCAGTGTCCTGAGGCTGGTTAGTGTTAGTGGTGTTAGTCTGTGTGTGGAGCCTCAGGACCAGCTGAATGAGCGGGCTCTTCTCAGGGTTCATCTCATGGTTCTGAAGGGCTTTATAATGATAAGAGTTGGGGTCACTCATTTTTAGATGTTTCCAAAATTTGATGGCTCGTTTCTCCACATGTATTAGGAGAGGGTACTGGCCTAATTCTGCCCTGCATGCGTTGTTCGGCGTGTTCCTCTGTACTCTCAGGATACTCTTACAGAACTCGGCATGCAGGGTTTCAATCGGATTTTTGTCCCATTTGTCGAATTGGTGATTTAGGAGAGGACCCCAAACTTCACTGCCATATAATGCAATTGGTTCTATGACTGATTGGAATATTTTGAGCCAGATTCTGATTGGTATTTCAATTTGGATAGATTTTTTGATGGCATAGAAGGCCCTTCTTGCTTTCTCTTTCAGTTCATTCACGGCCAAATTTAGGTTTCCGTTTGCACTTATCTTCAGCCCGAGGTATGTGTAGCTTGTGACATGATCAAGTTTGGTCATACCAAGGGTGAACTTGTGTCCCTTTCCCTGACATCTGGGTCTTTTCTGAAACGTTATTACTTTAGTTTTGGTTGGGTTGACGGTCAGGGCCCAGGTCTGACAGAACTGATGCAGGATGTCCAGGTTCTGCTGTAGACCCTCTTCTGTTGGAGACAGCAGGACCAGATCATCCGCATACAGCAGGAGCTTTATAGAGGAGTCGTGAAGTGTGAGGCCAGGGGCTGCTGATTCTTCTAGGAGTTTCGCCAATTCATTAATGTAGATGTTGAAGAGGGTCGGTGATAGTGGGCAGCCCTGTCTCACACCCCGCCCTTGAGTGAAGAACTCGGTTCGTTTATGGCCAATTCTAATTGCACATTGATTGTTTGAGTACATTGTTTTTATAATGCTATATGTTTTGCCCCCAATACCTGATTCTAGAAGTTTAGAAAGAAGGCCTTCATGCCAAATCGAATCAAAGGCCTTCTGGAAGTCTACAAAGCAAGCGAAAATTTTGGTTTTGTTTTGGTTGATGTATTTATCGATCAGGGTATGTAGGGTGAAGATGTGGTCTGATGTTCTAAAATTTGGTAGGAATCCGATCTGGCTTTTGCTCAGGACACTGTGCTCTGTGAGGAAGTGGACGAGTCTCGTGTTGATGACGCTGCAGAACAGCTTCCCCAGATTGCTGCTCACACAGATGCCTCTGTAATTGTTGGGGTCTGATGTGTCTCCACTCTTGAATATGGGCGTTATGAGTCCTCTATTCCAGGTGTCAGGGAAATGACCAACACTCAGAACCAAGTTGAACAGTTTCATGATGGCCAATTTGAATTTGGGGTTTATATTTTTAAGCATCTCGTTTAGGATGCCGTCTGGTCCTCTTGACTTTTTTGTTGGCAGAGCCTGTATTTTATCCATCAGCTCTTCTTCTGTGATTGGGTAGTCTAGTGGATTTTGGTGTTTGCCAATTATGTTTTCTATATGGTTTAATTTTTCATATATTTGTGTTTGATTTATATTCATGTCTAATTTGCTATAGAGTTGTTCAAAGTGATTTTTCCAGGTGTCTCCGTCTTGTATTGTAATTTGTTCATGTTTCTTATTGTTTAGGTGATTCCAGTTGTCCCAGAAACTGTTTGACTGGACAGAATCTTCAATAGTTTTGAGCTGATTTTGGATGTACTGTTCTTTCTTCTTTCTGAGTGTGTTTTTATATGTTTTAAGCTCCTCACAATAATGAAGACGCAAATCTGAATCGTCTGGTTGTCTGTGTTTTTGGTTTGCAAGCTGTCTTAAATTTTTCTTTATTCTTTTACAATCCGAATCAAACCATTTTTCATTCTTTTGTTTTTGCTTAGGGTTTTTCTTAGTGGTTTTAAGATTAGATATTGTTGCCAGATAATCAAATATGTAATTTATGTTTTCTACAGCCAGATTTACGCCATCTTCATTATGAGGATAATCATAATCCATAAAGTTATCCATGAGTAAGCCCACTTGGGGATGGTCAAATGCGGTCAGGTATTTTTCAGTGCTGTTTTGAGCCCATCTGTAGATGTTTTGGATGTTGTACAGCTTACTGGGTTGTGGGTGTATGTTAGTATTTTCTTCCCTTTTTAGATACAGAGTAATTTGGCTGTGATCCGATAGGGGTGTTAGTGGTTTGACCGTGAATGCTCTGAAAGAGAATATATCTAAGTCTGTGATCATGTAGTCAACTGTTGAGCAACCATGAGATGAGCTGTAGGTGTATCTCCCTAGAGAGTCCCCTCTCACCCTGCCGTTGACGAGGTACAGACCGAGACTTCGACAGAGCTCAAGTAGAAGCCTGCCGGTTTTATTCACCTGAGTATCAGAGTTAGTCCTTGAAAAGTTAACACTGTTTTGTTGAAAGCTCTGTCCAAATATAGTTATTCCCGTTGTCTGTGGTGTAGTCGGGTAGGGATCCTGTTCTGGCGTTGAGATCCCCACACATCAGAACACTTCCCTGGGCCTGGAAGTGGTTGATTTGGCTGTGGAGGGTCTCAAAGATGTTCTCGTTATAGTAAGGAGATTCAGAGGGAGGAATATACAGAGCACATAAGAATATGTCTCGTGTAGTTTGACTGAGCTGTTTATTAATTTTGAGCCAGATATGAGATTCTTCTTTTTTGATTAGTTGGATGTATTTATTAATTTCAAGTTTGTGCCAGATTATGATGCCCCCTGAATCTCTCCCGCGTGTGACTTTTTTGTGTTTTTGGGACGATATGAGTATTTCCCGATATCCTGGGGGACAGAGAGTGACCTCATCAGTTCTGCGCCATGTTTCCTGTAAGATTATTATGTCTATATCTAAAACACTTTTCTTAAAATCTAAGGTTTTGATTTTACATCCAAAACTTGATGAGTTAATGCCTTGGATGTTCCAAACTGTGATTGTCAGTGGTTTCATGCGGTCAATAAACAATTTTAACATTCCTCTAGAATAGAACCAACTCAACTTGAACCCGTTTAAAATGTAAACATACATACATTACATATTTGTAGTGTTATTGTTAGTGTTTTTTTTTTTTTTTTTTTTTTTTTTTTTTTTTTTTTTTTTATACATGCGTATACACATGCATATATATTAATCGGTGCACCTGTTGAATTTGGTGTCTTTTACTCACGACTAGTCCATCAGCCGTGTGCAGATCAGGTTGAGCATGTCCTTGATCTCTCTCAGACTGGTGCTGTGCGTGTCGTTTGGGCCTCTCAGGGCTGCGGCGTAGCTCAGCTGTTCCTGCTCGGGTCTGTGGACGTCTGGCTGCGGGGCTGATGACCTCTGCGCTGTCGAGGTGTTGTTATCCAGCGCCGGGGCTTCTCTGGGTCCTGGCTGTTTCCTCCGCTGGTATGGTGGCCTCGGGTCTTGGTGTTGCTGATGTTGACGGTGGTGTTCGTGTATGGGATGTGGGTGTGGAGGCCGGAAGCGAGGGCGTGGGGGTTCAGGCTGTGGGTACAGCGGGCCGGGGCGATGGAGTCTCCAGGGCTCAGGTGGATGCGGTGGGAAGACGCTGTGTGCTGGTGCTGGTACGAAGCGTCTCGTTAGTCGAGGGTTGTTGGATTCTCTCTGACTCTTTAAGGGACTGCCAGGGGTTCGGCCGAGGGCAACATCTTTAAGATTTTTAGCAAACACATTCACACTGTCTCTACGCAGGTGGACGTGGTCATAGAGATTGTGAATGTCCAGTGTAGGGTGATGTGCCAGATGAACATTTGGCATTCCAGCACATCCGCGTGAGATGTCTGTGTTGACTCTCTGTATAGTGCGGGGGTGGAAATCGGTTCTGGGAAGGATGGAGGAGATGATTATTTTCGATGTTGGGAAAGTCTGTGTTGCTTTAATTGCCACCTGTGTAACGGACTGTGCCACTCGTTCCTGTTGTGTCCTCAGGTCGTTTGTTCCCACATGTATGATGATGTGACTGGGATCACCAAGTGTTTCTTTGCTGAGTTTCTCTCTCTCTCTCCCTCTCTCTCTGTGTGTGTTTCATGCAAAGATGTAACAGGACCCCTGCTCAGGACTGAATGCATATGATTACCATTTTCTCACATTTGGTCATGAAAAATGAGATATGAATGAATTGCACAGGTGTAATGAGGAAACGAGAGCTATGAGGGAAAGGGAAAGGAAACGGACTAAGAACAGAGAAATAAAGCGAAGGACAGAAGAGTGTAACATTAGTGCTATAGCCTTACTCATTGAATTAGCTGGCTAATGTGATTGTGAGATGGTCCTGTTAGCGTCAGGGTCCTGTGTGAACTCAGCCTGGCCTTTTCTGTACATTGCCATGCAGAATGATTATACAGTTTCATGATTAAAGCCTAATAAGGATAAAAAAAAGTTCAACATCTCGCCTGAATGCACATATCTTTGTTGTTTCACCGCTGCAAGCTTGGCATGAATTTATCTGTGTGGTGTTCATTATTCCTGCTTAACCAGACTTTTCCAATGAACTAGCCCAACAATGGCAAATCCATGATTCCAGAGGACAACAAGCTTTTCTCAGGATGGATGGAAAGGTGTGTGGGTCAAATTTTTGCCTATAAAATGGGGGACAAAATGTATTATTGTTACAGCAAATGGACATGATATCTATTGTTGTTGTGAAATTATAGTTTATGTTCATCTTGTAAATGTCAAATCCTGCTTAAACCAGCCTAAACTGGTTTGCTGGTTTTTGCTGGTTTTAGATGAACTGAGTGTCCTGGCTAAGCTGGTCTTCAGTTGGTCTAGTTTCCCAGCCTGCCCAGCTGAAAAAGGACCAAACCCCTCTAAATTCAGCTAAAAACCAGCCTTGAGGACCTGCTAAGACCACCAAACCACCTTAGGCTATAGTTTTTTATCTTTTTAACAAAGTTGTGTGTTTTCCACACACACACACACACACACACACACACACACACACACACACACACACAAAATAAAATAATTAATATGCATACAAAACACTTACAAAAGATCTAGGAACAACTGAAACCACATATACACAAAAATCATACTGTCTGTGGCCGTATGAATGCTTTGTGATGAAACTGTATCCATAGATATTTCATCTTAAATATATTTTATCAGATGTGTAAAAGGTTCATTGTTGCCCAAGCTGTGAGGTTCCTTTGCATAAAAAAAAAATTATTGTATATACTAATGAGAGGTCTGTAATGTGGGTCTTTATAAAAGGTTTGTATTGTGTTTGAACTGGTTTTGAAGATGGCACACTTGGCATTGTTCGAGGATCTTGCTGCAAGTGCTCTCAGGCGATAGCATGTTTTTAGAGGGCGTCATATGTTTGATGGTAGTCCTTATATGGAGATAGAAATATGGAGATGTTTTATGCCAAAAATATAGTCACTCATTTAGAATACTCCAAATTCATTCAAATTAGAATTAGTTTAAGAATAAATTCATGTGCATACACACACATTTTGTGAATTAGATGGACTAAATGTGTACAATCCATGCAATTATGAGACCCATTGTTTTGATAACAATTTTAAATGCAGAAATACAGCTTTAGAGTTGAGGAAAATAATAGAAGTCAATGTAAAGTTCCCACTGTGAGTGTGTGTGTGTGTGTGTGTGTGTGTGTGTGTGTGTGTGTGTGTGTGTGTGTGTGTGTGTGTGTGTGTGTGTGTGTGTGTGTGTGTGTGTGTGTGTGTGTGTGTGTGTGTGTGTGTGTGCGTGTACATTGTGAATAAATGCTTGCAAATGCACCACTTCAACAAATTGTATACATTTATGAAAACCTGATCAAATTTAGTTTTAGTTTTTGTTTCAGATGGAAAGTTCGAGGACTCTATCGTGATCAGTATCCTTTCAGGTGCCAGTCAAGCTAAATTTGTCAGCATTATGGTAAAGTCATATTAAACAATGAAAGATGCCACTGATTATTCTCATAATAAATGAGATCGATATGAATTTATTGTTTGTGCTGTGTCTGTTTACAAAATCAATTTGTGAAGTGCTTTACTAAGCACTATAGGGCTGATATCTGTCATGATATATAAAACGCTGAGTGGCACGAATGGCAAATTCACTGTCAGGATCGATGACACAAATGAGAGAGACCAAACCTGATGGACTGAATGAAAGAACTATACAAGATGTCTCTCTAACAGGTGGCAATGCTGGATGAGCAGTGAGGAATACACAATGACGGACTTAATCTTCATTATACATGTTTGACCTTTCACCTTGGACTTGCGCAGAGCCACCACTAAAATGATTATTGTCTGTTAATTGGATGAAGGATTATTGGCTGTTTTGATGGAGAGATTGGCGCAGTGGAGGAATGGAGTAATGGATGATAGATGGAGGCCATGTTACATTGACAAACCGCCGCTGAGGATGGAGTTATACAATAACATTATTGAAGCTGCCCATTTGTCATTTTCACTGCCTGTTTTCCTTTTTTCTTTTTCTTTGTGTATTCGCCTTCCATTGTTCTGTAAGTTCATAGTGTAGAATTGAGGTGAGGTCTTTTCATCCACATCCGTCCGATCCCTATTAAATTGTGTCATTTCTGGGCTTGAGTTTAGTCTAGCCATTAGGCAGATGTTCTTTAAAAATGATTATTGTGTGAGCATAAAATATTTCAGTATGTGATTTGTATTCAGAAAATATTATTCTGCTAAACCTTTCCTCTTATCTGTGCAGGTTAGGTGCTCACTGGCTCATTTTCCCTTTCACTTTCCTTTGCCTTTTCATAAATCATGGCTTGTCATGGGTGATGATGTCTCAGTAGTCCCTGCCCTACATGGAGGTTCATTTTCCTATCATTGCTATGCATTTATTCACATGGGAGTTATCTGAATACAATAATGTTCCTGTAAATCCCTCTTTATACTATCCGTCTTCCATCTCCCCCAGGGCAAGGGAACCCCACGTACGGATTCTCCATTTGGCATCGTTATGTTCCATTTGCATATCACAGCACGTATTCATCATGTGATCATACATAGTTTTATGATGCAAGTAACGCTTCACACCAATATCAATGATAGCCGTTAAACTCATATTTTAGTGTGAAACATTTTGCTTTGTGCAGAGGCATTCAGCTAATGTCTAACAGATTTTTTAAGACGAGTCGTGGCAAATCATTTAGTGGCAGTTAGCGGCGCAGCAGTCTCAGTTAACGGTTCTACAGACAGAACTGAAGAAATTATTGGAAACTGTGTGAGACTCTATGGTCAGATGTTCTGTCCATCCAAAAGTAATAAGTACAGAGCATTTAATAAATAATATCCCATTGACTTTCTACTAAGTGCCTGAAACAAAGCTTATAACACAAATATTTGTTAAAATGTTTGATGCCATGGACATCAAATATATATTATGTCTTTTGTATATGATGTCAAGCATATATTGTATTCCTTAAAAGAATATTCTTGTTGTTTCTTTTAGCATTGTGAATGTGTATACAAATGTAAATATTTTAAATAGACTCTTAAAGTTAGGATAACCTCTCACTTTCCTTAAATCTCAATAGACAAGATGTTTAATACATTTATTGGGTTATTTTGAATATGAAGCATTGGAACATTAGAAATATAATATAACTGCATATAATACATTGTATTTGTACATACAATACATTTATAGTTGAGCATATCTGTACAAAATTTGGGCCATATAGAATGTGAGGAAGAATTGCACTTTCTTGCACATTCTCACAAACTTAAAAAGTTCACCCAAAAATATTCTGCCATCATGTACTCATCCACATTTTGTTCCAAACCTGAGTGACTTACTTTCTTTTTTCAGAACACAAAAGAATACATTTTGAAGACTGTTGGTAACCAAAGTTTTGATTACCATTTACTTCCATTGGGTTATATTTAAAAAGAAAAACATTGAAACTTTCTTCAAATTATCTTATTTTATGTTTCACAGAATAAAGACAGTCATACAGGTTTGGAACATGAGGGTCAGTAAATAATGAGATCATTCTTTTTTTTTCTTTTTTTCTGGTGAACTATCCCTTAACTGATAGTTTTTTTCCCTTAAGGAGATATTCATAAATCCAGCTCCATACTAGATCTTGTGATTTTTGAGAAAGCTCTTTTGTGCACTACATGGATTGGAAGATCCATGATAGGTCTGTGAACTATCCGAGACCCTGTTGACTGAGACTGTGGTGATGGTGCATACAAATAAAGGCCATAATAGATCTGCTGTGCTTCATATGTAAGAAATTAGGTAATAACACAGGCCTAGTCTCACCTTCATAAACTAATATTTCTCCTTTGCAATGACCTAATTGAAACAAATACCTGCAATTCTCCTTCAGTGTGATGGTGAAATCGAGACAATCACTGAAAGCATGGTTGCGCACCATGAAGGAGGTGTTTATTAAATATGGTAGCGAAAAGGATGAGGGAATTAGTGTTTAGCCTGTTGTTTTGTGAGGTTAGGTGCTAGTTTACATTTTTAGGGTGTATATTTTTCTCTTTACATGTTCCTGATGAGCTGATAGTGTCATCAGGTGTGGATGGTTTCCTTTCTCCCATCCATTGGCCATGTGCTTTCACTTTGCCGCTGTCCACAATGATAAATGGTGTGTCGTACGAGCGCCGGAGAGATGCTGATAGAGAGTCTGTTAGATGGAAACATGTCCAACCCTCTTTTAACATCAAGATATGAATCTTTTATATATGGTGCAAGAACCCTTTAAAAGGTGCTTTAAACTGACATTATCTGCAAGTCTTAACCAAGACTATATAGCACACATGTATAGTGCATTTTCTGTGCTGTCTGTTGCAGGTCTCAGAGGCTTGAGTTGTTTTTTTTGTTGTTGTTTTTTAGAGAGGAAAGGCAGCTAAGAGTGAATTCAATGGGTGAATGACACCCTTTCTAGACACACTAGTACACAATAAGTAAATTGCTTCATAATAAGGTAGATATAGCTACTATACCTTTCAAAAGGTTGGTGACAGAAATGATAAAACATTTTTTTTTTTTTTTTTTTGAATAATCAAAGAATGCTACAAAAATATAAACCACATAACCTTTTCCAACATGGATAATAAGATATGTCTCCTGAGCAACAAATCAGCATATTAGAACGCTTTTCTGATTTCCATGTGACACTAAAGACTGTAGTAACAGCTGCTGAAAATTCAGCTTTACTGTAACTTGGCATAGCTCTGATTATTGTTGTTGGCTCTTGTATAATTAATTGCTTGTGATGTTCTTCATTTGAAAGTCTCTTTGGATAAAAGCATATATTCTAAAAGATTAAGGGACAAATTTACTGAACAGGGCAAATTAATGTGAGAGCACAATTCCAAAAAAGCGTCGACGGGGATGGAAATTTCTGAAGCAGCCGGATCATGTCTATAATGACCAACACAATCTACCAAGAGCAGCGCAAATTAGCATCTGGTTTAAGACATGCTTTTTTGGAGCAGTAAATAATGGCAAATACCAGTAAATTAACTAGCGCAAACCTTTCATGATTATTTATGATTAAATACTCTCCTCCCATAAATTTTGCTTCTGAAAGGAAAACTCCTATAATGCATTTGCATTAAGGTCAGCTGCAAAAATAAATGTGTCCTTAACGCCTTTTCAACACTAATTCTAGTAGTACAGTTTTTTTTTTAATGCCAAAAGAGGGTTTGTTAGTAAATCTGGCACTAACTGTAAATAAAAAGAGAAGCTTCTACGATAAAAGTCATATTTTGTATTCACACACTGCAACCAAAAACAAAGTATATCACCTTTCAAGAGTTATTGAGTTTAGTGTGATTTGATGCTGCTATGTTGAATTCACATCAAACAAAGACTGAGGTAGATGGTCAACTCAAACCTTCAGTTCATCAGTCATTCATTTTCATTCCTTTCGGACATGTGTATAGTCTCATAAATATATTTGCTATACTCTGACTCCCATGCAGCACTCAATGTTTGCAATGTAGACAAACATGGTGACAAGAACCTTTTTCCATGGTGACGAGTGATGTAGTCCACACATGTTTGCAAATTATTTTTCGATTATTTTTTTAAAAGTTTGAGTTTGGTAAGATTTTTTTATTTATTTATTGTTATTTTTAAAAAAAAGAAGTTTCTTTATGCTCTCCAAGGCTGCATTTATTTGATCAAAAAATTAAGTTGAAACATTATACAATTAATCTTAATATATTTTAAAATGCAATTTATTCCTGTGATGGGATAGCTGAATTTTCAGCAACATAACTCCAGTCTTCAGTGTCATGATCCTTCAGAAATCATTATAATATGGTGATTAAAAACATTTGTTATTAATCAATGTTAAAAAGGTTGTGCTAATATTTTTTGTAGAAACCATGATGCAGTTTGATGATTTTTTTGATGATTGGAAAGTTCAAAAGAACAACATTTATTTGAATTATTTTGTATTATATTTCTTTACTGTAGGCCTACTTTTGATCAATTAATTTTTTTTTTGGAAAAAAATCATTTTTTTACTTCGCTAAGAAGTGTGGTTATTTTTTACTGCCATTCTTCACACACACCAATGCATAGCACCAATGATGACCTCGCCTCACATACAGTAGGTGTAGTTCTGGCCACTGTTACAATCCAATTATGTCAAATATTATTATGATATTATTCGAGAAGCTGCTCACTGCAGAGCAAATGGGTGGAGCTTACGGGTAGCTCCTCCTTGCTAGAGCACCAGTGAGGAGGAGCAAATGTAATTTGGAGCTTATTGTTGATAATAAAGCATTTTTAAAAAGATGTAAATATGAGGTTCTTGATGAAGGAAATGAATGTTATGAAAGTCGGACCTACAGTAGTTCCAACACGAGTGGCAGAACATCCAGTGGAGTTGAAGGCTTTTATAAGCCGCCATGTTGTTCACAGGTCAACAAGTGTTAATGGATATGCGGCAGACGTGTTGTTTTTGGGGGTGTTCCCAGAGGGGTGAGAGTTGCTGAGATAATAGTTTTGATAATATTAGAAGGTTTATCTGGATTTTGAGGTGTGCCTCAGTTAATGCTGACAATACACACATTAAGCCATTAAGCATGTTGAAAGATGTACACCACACGACCACTTGCGCGGTCTATCTCTGTCTTCCTTTCTTCATCAGACCATGTATCTCTAATGAATCTCTGGCATAAGCTTACACTTGCTCAGACGCCGAACATCTCGCTGCACTCTCACCACAAGCCTTTAATGTTCAAGCAGGGCTTTAAATCAAATGGAGCACATTTCGGTGCCGTTTCGGCAAGCTGCCATGAATTTCTCATGAATTCATGCCTCTCCCAAGTCTTTCATTATAGTCACCAGCTCAGTCTTCAATCAGTTACTAACTTGTTTTCTCTGCGGGAGGGCATGTTCGTTCATCTGTGCTTTTCCTCTCTGTTTTTGCTTGACTGACTCACTTGGATTCAATCAGTTAGTATGTGACGTTGAGTTATACTAATTAGGCAAAAACACAGAATCTTAGAATCTTTGTCTCTTTATTTATTGTTATCCCTCTTGCAGAGTTGAGAGTGCCATTTCAGAGATGGACTGATTGTTTGATTAAATTTGAATTCTGTCATTTTACTCGCCCTCATATCATTCCAAACCTGTATGTGGTTCTTTCTTCCATGAAAGACAAAGGGAGATGTTACTGCTCACCTCCATACAGTGAAAGTGGATGGGGACAAAGCTCCAAAAGAAAAAAAACGCAATGACATCACAATATCAAAGTATTCCTCATGTCTTCTGAAGCCATATGATAGCTTTGTGTGAGTACTGAAATATACTGTTAGCCATTTTTCATTGAAGATCTAGCTTGACAGCTGTGGTCACCATTCACTTTCACTATATATAAAAGAGCTGCTTTGACATTCTTTTATAAATAACTCTTTCTGCATTCCATATAGACTATGTTTAAAAAAAGATCTGAGAGTGAGCAACTGATGAGAACTTTTGACTGACTGACTGAATTCAATAACAGAGACCTGTTTTTGATTCCTTCCTGCAGTGTGCTTTGAGGAAAAATGTAATATTAATATATTGTACTTGACCTGTGTGCAAGTGTGACTTGGATAACTTTTTGAGAACTTTAATTCTAAGATTAATTATTAGAAGGTTTAATTGTCTCTAATTCACATAAATCTCCTACATAAAGATAATTTGTAATGCTTTAGTTTTATTCCCAAGTTAATAAATAAATAACGCTGCTTGCATGAGTGGCGCTAAAAACATGTTCAGTTTTCCCCAAAACAGATGAATGTGCGAATGAATTTGCTTGTGATGTTCTTCATTTGAAAGTCTCTTTGGATAAAAGCATATATTCTAAAAGATTAAGGGACAAATTTACTGAACAGGGCAAATTATCGTGAGAGCGCAATTCCAAAAAAGCGTCGACGGGGGTGGACATTTCTGAAGCAGCCGGATCATGTCCACAATGACCAACACAACACAAAGATGAACTAGTCCTCAACACCTAAGATACATGCCAGTGAAAAACAAGAAACAGTTGATTTGTGAGGAGACACATTTATTTTCTAAAATCAAAAATAAACAGCCTCTTAAACATCTACAAACACTCAAGTCTCAGTTAAGCTCAACTGCTCAAAAAGGGC
Source organism: Rutilus rutilus (assembly GCF_951802725.1). Classification (NCBI taxonomy): domain Eukaryota; kingdom Metazoa; phylum Chordata; class Actinopteri; order Cypriniformes; family Leuciscidae; genus Rutilus; species Rutilus rutilus. Next base: position 17,388,920 of record NC_140215.1, on the reverse strand, counting down.
ACAAGCAAACCAATATCCTTCTGAAAAAGTCTCTTCAATACAACGGATAAATAAAATAATGTTAAGTAAAATAGTCAAAGCCTATACTTGCACTGGACGTGCTGGTTTCGGCCTCATCTCATATACCCCTGCGACTGAGCAACTACCCGCTAATGCACTCAAAATCGTGTAAAGCAGCCTTATTGACAAGTTTGGGTGAGAAGGGCAAAACATACAAGTTATAGTACCTTCAATGCCCTGTAGATGGCGATATCACTTATATATAGCAGCAATAAACTGCTGCAGAAAAAGTTACAGTAGGTGCCATGCAAAATGTATGGAGTAATTGCATTACTCATCACAAATGTATTGGAGTAAAGAGTACATATACTTGTTCAAAAATGTACTCAAGTAGAGAGTAAAAGTTGCTAATATCTTTGATACTCAGTAAAACTAAGTAGCCAAAAATAATGTAATCACGTAATCTGTGTGAAAAGAAATACAATTGTTGGTGGGTTTAAAGCTGCTGCAACAACTAATCGATTATCATTGATAATGAAAATAATCGATAACGAATTTGTTTATCGATTAGTAGTGTCTGCGCGCTGTGTTCGGAAACCGTCAGCCACAGCCACTGCCAATCAAGTCGTTGCTTTACAGTAGTGAGTAACCCATTTCTATGGACAAAACGCATATGGAAAATAGCGGAGAACACCGTGTGAGCTGCTGCGGGAAAGGTACAATCCCAGTTGTCCGAAACATGAGACTGCTTTATATTTATAAGCGCTTCATCAAAAGCATAAGCGTTTACCGCGTGTCCTGTCATGGTTTGACAAATGCGCGTGCTGTTTAATTCCTCTGTCTGATGTGTTTTCCTCTGCGCATAACTTACATTGTATGGCAATATCGATATCTGTAAATGTTACAATTATGAGAGCAGTAACAGTAAAGGCACTATTGTTGGTAATTTAATGTAACATTAATGTAATATAATTACTATATTCAGACGAGTTAATTTCATGCCTTGTACAAGTAAACATTTTGTCGTTTTTAATTTCTGCTTTAAAATAGTAAGCAATCAGGTCATTTTAGGGTACTATATGGTTATCCGGACCACACCTGACCACACGTGACCACAACCGCTCTTGGTTGGTCGTAACCCCAGTGACGGGTAGGTTTAGGGGCGAGGTTGGGGTAGGTCATCACATGTGGTCCGGATAACCGTATAGTACCATTTGTTGTTAATATGGTTTAGGCTATTGCACATTGTTTGGAGGACAGCAGTATATGAAATAACATTGTTTAAAATAATGGATTAAAATTAATTTTGAATTAAAAAAGTTTTTTTTTTAAAGAATTTATGTAGCCTATAATTATATATTTTTTTCATCCGATTAATCAGATCAGATAATCGATTATCAAAATAATCATAAGTACCAGCCATTTTACTATCACTTGTGGTCATTTCATAGCCTGGCAACTCACCATTGACACGGCTCAATCCGAGGGGCGGGATAAACGGTTGTCTCTCAAAATTCCTCTGCACACAATATAGGATAGCTCTACAACCAATCAGAGCAACGAAGAAGGCTAGTTGGTATATTAAACTTTTGCCGTATCCAGTTGGCAAAACTCCAGCTTAAGCTTAACTCCAAGTCCTCCAGAGTCGCGGCCAAAGCCGATTTGAAAGACCGCTGTTCGCCAGCAGAAGCAGCCATTCTTTGTTTTCAAGTAGCAGGGAACCGTCGCAACTCTGTCGTCATTATGTTAAGCCCGCCCCACCTACTCTTTACACGATGTGATTGGCCTGACCTGAGTTTGTTTTTTCCAGCTCGAAAGTCAACGGAGAGTTGCTAGACGACACTGGCTGCAAAATAAATTTTGCTGCCGCTAGGGTGCGTCTAGATTTCTAGGCTAGTCATTTCAGCTAACTTCAGTAAATTATACATTGGTGCGTTTTAAGAGTTTAGCAAAAATGGAGGCAGAGGCATGTTATTCCAATGAGCCTGTGTCATTATGACAATAGGCACGTTTCCATTACAAATCTGCGAAAAACTTTAGCAATTTTTTCTAAATGTCGACAGAAAACTATTGCGAAATGATGCCGTTTCCATTAACTGATGTTATGCGACTAAAACATTTTTTCCTCTCGCGATAAGTAAAGTCATTCCAAAAATCATGGCAACGGATGTATGTGTGTTTTCCAAGCATTAATGGTAAGGAACGACTCTTATACTTGTGAGCGGCACATATGAGATGTTTCTGGGTGTTTCTCCCTGATATCTGCTTCGAGGTCTTGATTGTGGCATTTATTTAAGGTTTAGAATCCATTATTCCTGTAATTCTTTTGTCTTTTATGAATTTAATAAAGAACTCTGTCTCGTATTCTGTCCAAACATACCACGTCATCTACGTCAGGTGACCTGTAAATGCGCAAAAACTGTTTCCATTGCAGTTTTGCTAAATATTTCTTTTTCGAATTGCCTGAAAAACCACCTCATGCGAGTGTAAATTGTTTTTGAGATAAATGGGAGTTTTTGCGAAATTGACGTGTAGGGCTACACGATATTGAAGAAAAATGCAATATTTGAAATGCGACACGATAATGCTTAAAGTGTGTAAAATAAACTTAAATTATCTTTAAAATATATTTAAACCTACATGTGTTTCACATTCTTTTTTGTCAAGAAAACATCCCCACAACTTCTGAAAGTGAACAGCAGTGTTTTACTGTAGCATAAGAAGTGTTATTTTAACATCAGTGTAAACCACAGGGTTTAGGGGTTCATGTAGGCGTACATTAGGTTTATTTAACAACAGAACATGAATAATCAAATGTAAAAAATAAAACACTGCTTAGTCTTCACTGTATGAATTAAATATACTGATTCTACAAAAAAAAAAAAAAAAAAGAAAGCTACAAAAGTTATTCAGCCAAGGGCAGTGAGTGATTTTCTCTTTGTCTTTTGGAGACATTGTCCTGTCCAAACTTTTCTCTTTCCTTATCTCTGCATCCCCCTCTCCGTCCACCCTTCCTCTCCTCCTGAGTCAAGTCACCAAAAGTTAACTAAGAATGTCTATATATCACATATGATGTATCTTGTGAATCTATTGTTTTTTCCTTTTCATGTTTGGTATCATTTTAAGTGTCTCAGTGCGATTGGTAAAATGGTCTTAATTTCATTGCAGTCATTGTTTAATGAGAAAGATTGAGAACTTAGGAGAATCCTGTTCTCCTCTCTGGGTGATGTCTCTTCAAGATATCTCCCGAAACCAGGTGCTACCCCCTGGGGTACATGAATTGACCCACAAATATTGGTACAACCCTTTTTTTTCTGGTCTGGGTATTTAAGGCTAGGTGACAGAGCAGTCTTTGGGACCCTTTACCAGGAACATCCCCCATACAGTGCTGTGTGTCTCTGTCAGGAATGCATTGCTTACTTTTAGAGTCATCTTTGAGTAATTGATGTCATGTATTTATTATTTCTGAACTGACTTTTAATCACTTGTGTAATTGGCATGATATATTTTACCTGACAAATAAATGTTACATCTTGATTTATTCTGCATTTTTCAGAAATCAATATTACTAGTAGATTCAAAGTGTAGTCTGGTGTTTCCGCAAATCTCTGTCCAGGATAGATCAAACCGAAGGCACTATGAATGGAGCATGGGGCACATCATTAAGGAGACCTTCCGATTTCTGACTATCACTGACTTAGCACGTTGCAAGCTCGCAACTATTAAAAAAATTACACCTTTGTTATGAGTCAGCAGTGAGCGGCCGCTTAGGGTAAAATAGTTGCACTGTACCCTACCCTCTGACTATTTCAGAACTGGCTAGTTTGTGATCGTGAGCGCACATTCAAGACGTGACGTCTCAAAGCGGCACCGGGTGTTTAATGAACGAATATTTGAAATTATGAGATACTCAGAATAATCAAAGATTTAAATTAATTCATAATTTATATTATGACTATTTTCTATGGAGCTAAAGTAATATTGAAACTAAAATTCTAATAAATTTAGTGAGCTTCACTGGAGCGCTGAAAAGACATACACGCATTATACCTTCGCCCAGGCCGTTGGACTCCGTCATTGGCCCAATGGGTGGTCTTTACACATTATTACTGAGTATGTTTAAAGTATGATGTATTCTCTGTCATCTAACTCAGCACCAAACTGTCTGTGTCATATGGTGGCCCAGTAGTGCACACCACAATGAAATTTAAATAGCAAACAAAAGCCACAACACAGCAGAATCAATCAAGCCACAATGTTTTTGTTGATCTTTAAACTTTCATTCAAAGTAATTTCAAAGCGCCATTTCTGCAGAATACTAGGCTGTAATAACATACTATTTTACATGTAAAACGTGTTATATTAGATTCGTCTTGCATTGTAAAAACAGTTGCATACGAATGATGCAAATTGGGACAAATGGCGCGTCTTGTTAGCCATGACATAATCAATCAGGTACTTGGTTTTCAAGGCAGTCAATTTTGAAAACCTGGCCTTGCACAGATAAGTTGACGCTAATGGAAGAAGTAATTTTAGGGTGGCGTCAGACAACTGAGGACTCAACCAAAATGAAGGCAGAGATCAAAAGCTAAAGAGGTGTTACAATCTGGTGTCTCTCTTTAATTTTACTAACTGCTCCTCCATGTCAACTGAAAGGTCTTTTGCTGGGAAACTGAAAGGATCTCTGACCCAAGCAAATGAACTGAAATCCTTACTGATATAACGTCTGAATTGTTTTTTTTTTCAGTCAGTTCATCAAATGAGAGATATTTATCCCTGTCTCTTGCACACAGTCAGTTTAGTTGGTAAACATGTCAGCATTTTTATTAATCAGCCGATCACTCCAAAGATCCAATTTGCCAACGAATGCACTGACTTTGTCTGAAAGAAGTAAGATTTTGTTCATTTCAATAAATGCAGTTGAAGGGTTTATAAAAAAAAGTCCAAAAAAATATTCAAAATGATGCATTTAATCAGACCATCTATAGCCAAGAATGGACCGGGAGCATTTCTGTTGTGTTGTAGCGATTCCAATGAGTTTTGAGTTGTTTCCGTTGTGTTGTGACTTGATTCCATTGTGTTGTGGTGAATCCGTTGAGTTGTTTCCTTTGTGTTGTGACTTGATTTCGTCATGTTGTGGTGATTCCGTTTTGTTGTGGTGATTCCGTAGAGTTGTTTCCGTTGTGTTGTGGCGATTCCATTGTGTTGTGGCGATTCCGCTGTGTTGTGACTTGATTCCGCTGTGTTGTGACTTGATTCGCTGTGTTGTGACTTGATTCGCTGTGTTGTGACTTGATTCCGTTGAGTTGTGACTTGATTCCGTTGTGTTGTGACTTGATTCGCTGTGTTGTGGCGATTCCGCTGTGTTGTGACTTGATTCCGCTGTGTTGTGACTTGATTCGCTGTGTTGTGACTTGATTCGCTGTGTTGTGACTTGATTCCGTTGAGTTGTGACTTGATTCCGTTGTGTTGTGACTTGATTCTGTTGTGTTGTGGCGATTCCGCTGTGTTGTGACTTGATTCCGCTGTTTTGTGACTTGATTCCGTTGTGTTGTGACTTGATTCCGTTGTGTTGTGACTTGATTCTAGGGCTGCACGATTAATCGCAATTTCCATGTAATCGCACTTAAATCGAGATCGCTTATCGCGATTTTAAAATCGCAAAGGCTGCGATTATTTTTTATGCGCAGTTTGTCATTGATGTACGGCTCTGTAAACGCTGCTCCATCTGAAAGCACTGTGAGTTTGAGTCACTTATAACGTGCATTTGAAAAAAACAACACGAGTCAAATATCTTTCCAAACACGAGAATCATTTATGAACCTCGTTTTAATAACATGCAACATTTAATAACATGCATTTACTCCAAACTCACTTCATAAGGACAGTTGAGCTCCTCCTTCTGTGAGATGATGAGCTTCTGACACAGAATAAGGCAGTCGTGCATTTATAAGTCATGTTTAATCAAAGCGTTTCAATCTTCTGACTATTCAGCTACAGCGACAGGGATTTCCTGGAATGATGCGGCGTTATTGTACTTCTGCGGCGGGGCATATTTAGCGTGTTTGTGTGAGAGCGCCCTCTGGTGTTCAAATGGGGCAGTGTTTACTACCGATCAGCCGCACTCCACTGACAAGCTGCGCTTAAAATAATCGCAGCCTTTGCCAAATCGCGTGCGGTTTTATTGCGATTAATCGTGCAGCCCTACTTGATTCCGTTGTGTTGTGACTTGATTCTGTTGTGTTGTGGCGATTCTGCTGTGTTGTGACTTGATTCCGTTGTGTTGTGACTTGATTCCGTTGTGTTGTGACTTGATTACGTTGTGTTGTGGCTATTCCGTTGAGTTGTGACTTGATTCCATTGTGTTGTGACTTGATTCTGTTGTGTTGTGGCGATTCCGCTGTGTTGTGACTTGATTCCGCTGTGTTGTGACTAGATTCCGCTGTGTTGTGACTTGATTCCGTTGTGTTGTGACTTGATTCTGCTGTGTTGTGGCGATTCCGTTAAGTTGTGACTTGATTCCATTGTGTTGTGACTTGATTCTGTTGTGTTGTGGCGATTCCGCTGTGTTGTGAGTGACTTGATTCCGCTGTGTTGTGACTTGATTCCGCTGTGTTGTGAGTGACTTGATTCCGCTGTGTTGTGACTTGATTCCGCTGTGTTGTGGCGATTCCGTTGAGTTGTGACTTGATTCCATTGTGTTGTGACTTGATTCTGTTGTGTTGTGACTTGATTCCGCTGTGTTGTGACTTGATTCCGCTGTGTTGTGACTTGATTCCGCTGTGTTGTGAGTGACTTGATTCCGCTGTGTTGTGACTTGATTCCGCTGTGTTGTGGCGATTCCGTTAAGTTGTGACTTGATTCCATTGTGTTGTGACTTGATTCCATTGTGTTGTGACTTGATTCCGCTGTGTTGTGACTTGATTCCGCTGTGTTGTGACTTGATTCCGTTGTGTTGTGACTTGATTCTGCTGTGTTGTGGCGATTCCGTTAAGTTGTGACTTGATTCCATTGTGTTGTGACTTGATTCTGTTGTGTTGTGGCGATTCCGCTGTGTTGTGAGTGACTTGATTCCGCTGTGTTGTGACTTGATTCCGCTGTGTTGTGAGTGACTTGATTCCGCTGTGTTGTGACTTGATTCCGCTGTGTTGTGGCGATTCCGTTGAGTTGTGACTTGATTCCATTGTGTTGTGACTTGATTCTGTTGTGTTGTGACTTGATTCCGCTGTGTTGTGACTTGATTCCGCTGTGTTGTGACTTGATTCCGCTGTGTTGTGAGTGACTTGATTCCGCTGTGTTGTGACTTGATTCCGCTGTGTTGTGGCGATTCCGTTAAGTTGTGACTTGATTCCATTGTGTTGTGACTTGATTCCATTGTGTTGTGACTTGATTCCGCTGTGTTGTGACTTGATTCCGCTGTGTTGTGACTTGATTCCGCTGTGTTGTCACTTCATTCCAATGTGTTGTGACTTGATTACGTTGTGTTGTGACTTGATTATGTTGTGTTGTGGCGATTCCGTTGAGTTGTGACTTGATTTCATTGTGTTGTGACTTGATTCCGTCGTGTTGTGGTGAACCGTTGTGTTGTGGCTTGCTTCTGTTATGTTGTGACTTGATTCCATGGTTTAGTTTACTTGTATTTGCTTTTTTTTACATTTTGTTGTGTTATGCACTAATGGGCCACCGTAGGGTCATTCTCAGTATCTCCATATTTATGCAGGCTTGTCTTTTACTCCCTCAATTTCACTGAAATCAGTTTTTAAATTCTTATAGCAATAATATATATATATATATATATATATAACTTCTATAGCAATAATCACTCCGTATGTCATTCTGTCCATCTGTCTGCTATGAAAGTAAAACTCCCTAGTTTCACGCAGGCAGTTAAAACCCTGATGAGGATTCCATACAAATCACTGTAAGAGAAAAATCTGTAGAAAAACAGATAATGTCCTTGCAGATAAATACTAGTACCTTTTCCGGTATGGTACATTTCCTTCAACCCTAAACACACTGGTAAAATACCTGTGAAAAATCTATGTAGAAAATTAACAGTGCATTGGGCCATATTTTAGAATTGGGACTTTCTGTAAGAAAACAAACAAAAAAAACATCTAAGCTGCTTGAGGTTGCTACTTTTGGTTTTAGAAGTAAAGCTGGTCTATCTGCTGATCTACCAGCTTAACCAGTAACAGACGAGTGTTAATCATCTAAATCTTTAAAATTATGATCCAAAAAAAAACCTAAAAAACTTTTGTTACAATGTGAATGTAAAATATTTCCGATATTTCAGCATTGGAATGTACGTAATCAGTGAAAAAATGAATGAATGAATGAATGAATCTGTTTGAGGTATTTTTCCTCATGTAAAATCCTTTCTGTCGGTGCATCTCTGTCTAAACAAAACAACATTATCATGGCTGAATTGCCGGAATCTATTTGTCTATTTTGTTGTTCATCATCAAACTCTGTAATCAGATATAATATAGTGAAATGCCACTGAGCTGCGCTAACCTTCCTCCAGGGCAGAGTAAAATTCCCGGCGCTTACTCACCTTTCCTTTTTTTCGGTTTGGCGGATGTGTGAAGAATGATGAAGAGACAGACGAGAGAAAGACACCGAGAGGGGAAGGGGTGAGGGAGGATTAACTTAGGGCTGACTGAAGCGTGATGAGAGAAAACAGAGGGAACGATAATGAAGGAAAATAAACCTTATTGGTCGACTGGCTTGGAGGACAAAGAAGTGAACGAGAGAGAGAGAAAAAATGGTGGGCACAGCAAGAAAAATAACCACCCTCACACAGGTAAAATGAAGGAAAATAACTGATAATGACATGAAAATGATATCAGAAGTATTAATGCTACAAAATGCTGTAACAAAATCTGTGGATGCCATTTGTTTTGTGAAATGCCATATAGGCCGGTTATGTGTCCTAAATGTGGTTCATGCACAGTGTGGCTGTATGATAGAGATTCTGCTATACCAGGAGATCTCAACCTTTTTGAAGTCAGGAAGTCAGGAAGGATGGATGGATGGATGGATGGATTGTTTTTTGGTTGTCAAGCAATGAGCAAGTAATATAAACATCATATAGATGTAATATGGTCCTGAAAAATCGGTGGATATCAGACCAAGAAAGGTTTGGAAATTGAAGTGCCCCATTATGCTTTTTCAAATATTACCTTCTTGCAGGATGTAATGTACATGTAGCTGTTTGTGAATGTAAAAGGTCTGCAAAGTTTTAAAGTGCACAACAAAAAAAGTTGTCTCCCAAAAGAAAGAATCAATTCTGAACAGCCGAAACAAGTCATCAGCAGTTTCACTCTCACTTCCTGTTACATATAGGGCTACCTATGTAACAATGAAACAAAATTGCATTGTGCCAGCCAATGGTCTTCATTGGATGAGCTTGATCAACTTCTACTTTGATCCGGCCTCAAACATGGAGGAGTTTGGTTCGTGTTGTTGACATGTCAAGAGGATGAGGAGGACTTTTGTTACTATTGTTACTGTTTCTCACAAGCGTTTAATACAAACAGTTTACTAGTGTTAACAAACCACTAAGGAAGTCTCTGGAGATGAAATTCAGATATGGTAATGACCGTTTCAGTTCTGACAAGTAGACCAATCACAACAGATTTGGCCGTCTGGCCAATCAGAGCAGAGTAGTCTCTCAGAATGGAGAGGTTTATAGAGAATTAATATCCAAACAAACTTGTTTTAGACTCTTTGAGAAATTAAGTGATGTACAATGTATATTATGAGAAAAGGAAAAAAATTTTTTTATTTTTTTTATTAAATTGTTTATACCTTTGATGCATGTAAATCTATTGTTGGAGACCTCCAAAACAAAATTAGGAACCTTTAAAATATAATAGGGTCACTTTAACACTATTATGATATGTCATGGATTGTCCTTATCATGGACAAGTCATGGATAATGCTATATATCAACATCAATTTTCCTGTTGTGTTACAGTATGTTCTCCATGATGTCTATAAAATGATTTAAACAGTCATCAAAAATTACTGGAAAAGTAATTGGAAAAAATCACAGAAATGTGTTAGTCAAAACCGATGAGAACCCTGAATCATGATCCAGGGTTCCTAATAAGTTATTGTTGTTTTTTAAATTATCTAATTATTTAATTCTCTGGATAATCCAAAGATTGCCATAATCACATGTCCTTAAAATATAAGCCTTTTTATTGAATTAAGTAAAATATTTTTAAAGTGATATATTGTTTACCATTTAAGATTTTGATCACCTTATACAGTGCTAAAGTGAATAAGATGCAATCTGTATTAGTACATATTATCTTATTGTTTTCTAATGCGGCACAAAGCTCTATCAGCCAATGCCGATGGTAAAGTGTTAGCGGCTAGTTTGTTGAACATGTGCACCACTGTCTGTAGAGGATTATCCACTTAGAGAGCTCCTTTTGGACCAGATTTCAATCAGTTTGTGCTGTTAATCAGAGAGAGCTGGTATCATAATGCATGGCCATGCCTCAGGTGCAGCCCTGTACCCAAACTTGCATTAGGCTAATCCAATTCATCAATCCGGATGCCAAAGAGCCTCCTTCTGACACACACACACACACACACACACACACACACACACACACACACACACACACACACACACACACACACACACGACCAGGTGATGGTGCCAAATGGAAACATTGTGGACTCTGGGATTGTTATTCTCTCTCTCTCCTTTCCTCTTTATGTCTTATTTTGCACTGGCTTACAGCTGATCTTTGATAAGCACTTTCCATAGGCCGACCTGCCAAGGTGGCAAAGAAATTACAAAGAAATGAGAGAGGGAAATAACAAGGTTATGAATCAGCTCTCAAATTGCAGGCCACAAAAAAAAAAAAAAAACGCTGCTTGGCAGGAAGTAGAGCAAGGTGGGGGCTGGGGGGCATAATTGCCAGCGCACCATGCTGAAAAGGCTATTGAGAATGCCATTCTGGGCGACACTGATTGGCTGCCCTCCCACAAGCCGCACTATCCCCCTGGTTGGCCCTGGGCTGAAAGCATTGAGAATGCTCCGAGGGTGCCTTTTTTTTCTGATGCCGGGAATAGTCTACATGGCAAAATAACAAGCTAATTAAGGCTTTAGCGAATGATGGATGGCTGTGAAAGTTAGCAAAGCTGGTCAACAGGGCAGAGGAGCAGCCTGTGATACACCGCGAGCCATCTGCGCACAACCTGACAGCTTAATTGGCAAAGAGATCCAAGGGGAGGGGGAAAGACCTGTTGGACCTTTGATAATTGCTGGCTAGTTTGAATATGCTCCAATCCGCTACCTCTGCAATTACATGTTTGATGTTATACGTGGATATTTCCTGTTTCTTCATTTCTGCCGCTTTCATCGTTTCACGGGTGGTTGAGTGATTTGTATGTTTGTGCTCCATTACCTCAGCCATTTTGTTTGTAATAGTAGCTGGGTTAAAATGGATAACTCTGCGGCAGCCGGCTGCTTGGACAATTAATATGGCTGCATTTCCTCAGGCCCTTGGCTGAGCTTTCATTCTGGAGTTTGAGTAACGACAGGTCAACTTTACCTCCAGAAGTTAGCATGTGAAACTGTTGCTTGCACTGTCAATAGGTTTTTTTTTTTTTTTTTTTTTTTTTTTTTACCCTTAGGATGAATTAGAGAGTCCTAATTTGATTTAAAAGACAAAACAGGGATTCTAGAAAAGTACGAGTCCATCCATCCATCCATCCATCCATCCATCCATCCTAGATAGCGTGTTTTAGGATTATTTATATGCTATTAGTTTTATTAAAATGACTTAATTTTTTATTATTATTTTACTATGTTCCTTCAGGTTCACTTATAATGTTAATAAAGATTTTTGCACAAAAACAAAACAAAAAACAACAACAAATATATATGCAGAAAAACAGTTATTTTCAACCTTCATTCTAACTATCTGTCTGAAATGATCAATTTTTAAGGGGAAGCTTCTTTAATTTCTTTCTCAATAAACGACCACTGTCATGATTGGCTAACATCATTGCATAGGAAACCGTATCAACGCCCACTCGATAGCCTATTGGACGTGAAGAAGTGTTTTGACTACATTATCCAGATAAAACCGTCATCTACATACAAAGCATTATGAAAACATTTAATTACGTTGCAATTGGCTGCTTCATCGTTCAACAAATGCTTCTTTGCGAACTCTCTATTACACTGTGCCTCGTTTACAAAACAAAATGCTCCGAACAAACATATAATCCTCTGACGTGTTTTTAGTTTGAGTAGGTTTAGCATTTTAACTTAAATGTATTTCAGTTAGTTGCCAATGCAACATTTCTAGTTTTTGTTATTTTTGGACCAAAATGTATTTTCGATGCTTCAAAAAATTCTAACTAACCCACTGATGTCACATGGACTACTTTGATGATGACTTTATTACCTTTCTGGACATGGACAGTATACCGTACATACATTTTCAATGGAGGGACAGAAAGCTCTCGGACTAAATCTAAAATATCTTAAACTGTGTTCCGAAGATGAACGGAGGTCTTACGGGCTTGGAACGACATGAGGGTGAGTCATTAATGACATAATTTTCATTTTTGGGTGAACTAACCCTTTAAGTAAGTCGTTTTGAGATGGTTAAGATGGTTTGATTCAGTAACCCCTCCAGGATTCATCAGTGCAGGAAACACAAAAAGCACAACAATAAATGTATTATTAATAATAATAACAATTCTTCTGCTAATTAATATAATTCATTAGGATAACTGTAGAATATATCACAGTAATAAGGACTTGTCACAATAATATAGAATTCAATAAATGTGTTAGGTGTGTGTATATTTCACAGCAGCTTTTGTTACATGCTGGTCTGTTTGGTCAGAGATAGAGGGAGGCATGAGTGTCATGCAGTGAGAGACCTGATCACGCTGTATTGTTTGATCGCTCTAATCTCCTCCCACACCAATGAGAGTCATTGTTTGCAGCTGCACTGGTGTAGGGGAGGTTTATAACATTGCGGTATATCAGCATGAGCTGACTTTAAGGTGACCAGATCGCAGCAGTGGCTGGCTGACCATGGAGACTTTGCTCTTAAAACTTCAAAATTACATTTTCTTCCTGCAGTAATAGTATTATTTTCCTACTTTGATCTCCCATTTTTTCCCTTTTTTGTGTCTTTAAAGAACGACATTTCTTTTTAAAAAATAGATTATTGGAATTTATCATAAATGATGTATCCGTGCACATCATTATTATTATTGTGCATTCGTACACTGATGATGTGTTTACTGGCATCATGAGTGTGGGACAACCTGTCACTCACATGAGATCACTGCAATAGCAAACCACAACCATCCAATGATAAAAAAAAAATGTTTTTATATCTTCTTGCAGACACTCATTTTAAATGGCTACAGCCCAACCAGAAACTAGCGAGCCGTACAATTTGAAAAGGAAGTGTGTCACGAAGCTCAGTGCAAGTAGTCCAATGTGCATACAATCCATCCTAAATAGTATGTGCGATTAGAATAGTCTAAGTGTGCCCCAAAGCATAGTATGTTGAAAATAGTATGCCAAAAGTCCCCAGATGGTTTACTATTTCTGATAGATTTGTGGATCAGTGCACATTTTAACGGCTAATATTGCCCACAACAATCCATTATGCTTTGGAGGAGGATTCGGTTCAGAACTACAAACACAAATAAATGTGTTAAACTACAAACATGGCAGATTTGCATAGAGAGGTTTAGATAAAGGGGTTTGAGTCACTAATAATCAATGATTAACCTGATAAATAAATGTTTATCTAATGTTATCCGTGTCATATTTCATCTGCAATAACAATGTTAACTTTTATAAATGTCCGTTTGGCCATTAACTTTGAAATGCATCATTATGCAAAAATTCATGAGAAGAGTTCTCCACATGAAAGACCCACGACTGGCAGATCAACGTGCTACTTCTTTTCTCTCCATTACAGTTTTGGAAATGAAATGTGGAGGCCCATTAAAGTTTTTTAAAGGTATTTTGGGGTCTGCAAGCTAAGAGGCAAAGTCAGATTCATATGCATCAGCTGGTCTATTTATGAGTGTTGGCTTTTGCTGATTCTAGTATCTCTGTGTCTCCGTCTCTCCACTCCTGGCGAAGAGTCGTCAAGACGTCTAAAAGCCCGTCTCCCCGCCATCATGCACTTCTCTGAGATGAGGCCTGAAGACTTTTCTGGCCTTGGAGAACGCCTCCTTGGCGCGATGAGCTGCTGACAAGGCAAATGTTTTATTTACAACACATTAGACGTTAGAATATAATATGTTGATTCTGAGTGAGAGAAAAGAGAGATAAAAGCTAATGCTGTATATGGTGTCTCTTTTCATTGCTAGTCTTTAAGCTGATGCTTTGTGTTTAACATGTTTAGTCCTTGTTCTGCTCTTAAATCCACAAAGTCTAAAGTTATGTAAAGTATTATTATTGGAAACACTGCTTCGAGGGATGATGTGCTGGGGAAAACCCTTCCAGTATGTATAACATTCACCTTTTGTTATAGTTTAGACATTTATACAGCTTCAACAGCTCAAATGTCACACTATGCTGGGAATGACGGTACATTCTTCCATTCTCCTTCTCTGAGAGGAAGCACATGTAAGATATCAGGTTATTCGGAGATCGGATATGTATAACAAATTGGGATGGATTACGACATAATCGCTTTTCAAAAATCCTCAAATAACTGCCACACTGTAATGCTAGCCTTCGTTAATTCCCAACGTGGCTTCCCACCCGTGTCATTGCCGCTTTTCCATATTAGATAAATGATGGGGACATGTGATGCCCCGGAGAATCCCCCCTGCTCTTAAAAGACCTTTACAGAGGTTCAGACTTAACAGAGTTCACGAATTAGCAAAATGAACAGCCTCGTTCAATCTGGTGTAGTTAGTGTTATTGCATCTGTCATATTTACAGGCAGTACTGGAATGTGCCGCCCAGCCTGGTCCTCATTAGGCCTGTGTTTTGACTCTGATTTAGACTCGGGTTTGGTTCTATTGTCACTCTGGATCAAATGGCCAATGTAAACACTCTTAATTAGACCGGCATGGAATGATCAGGACTACGCTAAAACACAATGTGGCAGCTCCACTATGGTGTGTTGTAACTGTAGCCCCTCAGCGTAATTTCCTCCTGATGCATTGTGAAGGTCGGCGCAGCTGTGGATTGAGCCACTGGCCTAAAGTATGAGAGACCTGAGTGTTGCTTTGATAGGGTCTGCTTTTTATTCCGTTATGGAGGCAGGTTGTTATTTTCCTCATTTGGCCCTCAAGCCAAGTTCAAACAGCAACGACCACCCATGAAGGGCAAACTGTTTTTCCTCTGCTTGCCTCTTCTGGACATGCACGCAAACTATACATATATTATGTGGAGAAGCTTCTAATCAGAATTAATTTCTATTTCGTGACAACTTTAGCCATTTTAAACTATTTTTCAAATGCATGATCTTAAAGGGATAGTTCACCGAATTTTTTTTACTGATGTGGAAATTGTCAAAAATTACAATGGAGGTCAATAGGAACCAAACCTGTTTGGTCGCCAACATTCTTCAAAATATATTTTTATGATTCACAGAATAAATTCAGAAATTCAGATTTGAAAAGTGTGTAAAAGATGAGAGACTTTTCATTTTGGGTGGACTATCCCTTTAATAAAGTGTTTTTCTCCAAATAAAATGGCTGGTATTGTTAAAAAAAAAAAAAAAAAAAATTGAAAAGACACTAATTGTTGCTAATCAATAAACCAGCATCGTACATGCGTTTTTGGTAAATCCTCAGGTATACAATGTGTTTCCCCCAAAAAAATTTCCCCTCACATCTCAAAGAGATGCTAGCAGTAAAAAAAGAGAAGAAAATAGAAGATATAGAAACAAAGCGAGGCAGAATGCAGCATGCTGGAGTAAAACTGGCATCATAAGTGACAAAGCCAGAGAAGGTGACGTGTGAGGACATGGGTGCGAGTGTGTATTTTAGGCATGTTATGACTATGTCCGGATTGATGACTTTTGCAGTTTGTGGAGCGGAGGATGAGCAAACTTGAGCGGATGAGAAACTCTCATGGGGCAGCGTAGACGAGATGTTTGTCATTATCTGAAAATGAGTTACAGCCCCTCCTTCGCTTCTCTCCCACCGCATAAATAACAGAGCTGTCACATGCTCTTAACAAGCTGAGAAACTAAACTGAGCACTTTATTTACACACAATCACAATCCGTCAGGATATTGCTCACCTGCGTGGCATGTTGTCAAAGGGCTGTCAATTCAACTAATACATTAAGCTAATAGCAACATCGTATTTCTGAATGACTTTTTTTTTCTTTTTTTTTACTGTAATATTGTATAATTTTGCAGTATTGGCAAAGTGCATCCTGTGGCCATTTACCTTCGCTATTTCAATCTCACATAGCCAGGCTTTTCTAATATTGGACAGAAAAAGACCATCTGTCTGGCACATAAAGCGCCTAAGAACTTACCAATGAAAGTTTTTGAATTTTGCATACGTTTAAAACACCTATTTTAATCTAGTGCATTTTTATTTATTTGCATAGGGGCAGGTCTATCTGAAATAGATTATACAAAAAAACAAAAAAAATAGAGTGATGTAAAAAAAAATTTGCAGCAGCCTCAGTACAAAAAATATCTGTAAATGTCTGAAAGTGTGAAGCAGTTAATTTAACATACAATAATATTCTAGTATTGGTTGCTTGTTAATTGCGTCAGGTCAACTGTGTTCCATAAGCCGTTAACCTGCAAACTGTTAAAACATGAATATTGGACTGAAAAAGCTTTGCCTCTTCATTTAAGAAGTCAACCACATGCTCGAGTTAAGTGAGTATATGCTTTTTCTGTGCGCTTTTTACTTGCTTAAACTCCTGCCTACACATCACTTTGAAACCCAGAGCTGGAAGAAATGTGGTTTTGATCGTTTTGTTTATTTAATGGCTCTTTCTCTCTTTTACGTCCTTTAGTTCTTTATCCTGATGCAAAATGTAGTAATGGGTTTGTGGGCCAAAAGGCCCTTATTCCTCCATCTAGCACTCCCTTGTTCGCCACAAACGTTTACCGCCTATCATTTATTCATTCCCTGTTTTCGTTAAAGAGCTTTTCTCTTTCTCTCTCCGAGTTCTGATTAGGAGGTCATGTAACACGTACCTTTTATTTATTTTTCCAGCCAGAGAAAGAGTGAATGAGCTAGTGCAGCCCTCTACATCACCGCAATTACCTTTGCTAACACCTCCGATAAATAATCAACTTGTGAGTAGAGCCTTGAAAACATTAATCACGGCATTAATGAAAGAGAGAGCTCGCAGGATGCATTTCCTGAGTTAGGTTCGTGCCATTCGACATCACTGCGCACGCAAATAAAATAGCTTGTATATCTTGATATAATAAAGGCTGATAGCAAGTTATCATAAAAATCCATTCTGGTTTGTCAAACTGTCAAGTTAGCACTTGCGCTGCTTCAAACAACTTGTCGAGATAATGGTCGCTTCATTAGCTTCGTCCTTTGAGGACCCGCTATTTGAATAAAAATCAGCAATTATGCGACTTCTCTCAGATATGAGCCTCTCTAATGTAGCTAGCAGATGAAGCTTATCTTGCTAATTTCTATGCGTTCGCCTAGCATGGCTGCTTATTTCCCAAAGAGTTATTAAATCTACAGGAAAAGCCTTATTTCATTTGTGTTCATTTATTCAAGTCATCATTTACTCGCTCGTGTCACTCCAAATGTGTAAGACATGCTTTAGATAAAAGATATATTTAGATATATTTTGTCTATATAATGAACAACATTGAACCACACTGACTTACACTGGAAAAAAAAGAAAGACATTTTTTTAACGATCTTCTTTTTATGTAGAAGAAAGCAAGTCATATTTTGAACAACAAGAGGGTGAGTAAACTGAATTTATTTTATTTTTGGGTGAACTTTCCATTTAAATGCTTTTTTAAAGTTAAATATTATCCTTCATTTTAAATAGGCTATGCTTATTTTCTACGTTTTGTTAATCTACATATCCAGCCTGTTTGCTTTGAATATCATTAAAACAATATTTGGATCATTTAGAGATCAGAATATCTCATTTCAGAATAAATTTAAAAGTGCTCTGGGCTGAAAAAAATAACAGTCCACTTTACTTTACCCCTTTTCTCTGTCCCCTCTCTAGATAGAACAAGATAAAACAAGCCTAATTACATTAGATGACTCAGTTTTAGTGAGAAGCTATACACTCACACAATTGGCCTCGTTATAAGTAACCCTGTATGCATCAGTGGAGCGAATGTAGAAATGGCTTGAGATCTGTATATAATCAGCTGGAAAAGATGATAATAAAGGTTTGAGAGAGAAAATAGGGAGTCTAGAAAAGACCCTTTAAAAGAAAGGACTGTTGTGATCTTGAGGTTTTAAAAGAGAGGGACTTGAGTATTGCTCTAAATTATTGCATTTGAGCTGCACAGAAACCCCTCAGAGGACCGACTCCAGATTTGAAAAGAAAGATCCAACTGCACTAACAATAGGTTTTTATTCCCCGTACCCTCCTCCCTTCCAAGACAACATCTTCAGCTTAAAATTTAAAGAATCTCTTTGCTGTTGACTGTGGGTGTCTTCCAACTGTGTCCTGCTCCCTGGCACACTGGAGGTGCACACTTGCACACTGCTCCCCAGCACAATTGTGTCTGTAAATCCTTTCCACAGTCTTTTCCTGGTGTCAGACAGAGTGAATGTTTGAGAGGGTCCAGGCGAGATAGGACACTTCAAAGGGTACGAGGCCGCGATGTGTTTGTACAGGCATACCAGCTCTGTGCCCGTTCTGATTCAGGGAAGAGATAGCATGCTCGCAATAGCTTTGATGTTCTCGCAGGACATAATGCATGGAGGAAGATGGGATGGAGAATAACGATGAGGTCATGCCATCACTGTAACATTGTCTAGTCAGAGTTAGTCAGTTTACCACTCGAATCCAGACTGATGCTCTCAAACTGTGCTACGGTTCAGGATTTGAGCTGGTTCTTATAATGGAATTGCTTATGCAATGATGTAGAAGAGAGAAATATCACACTTTTTTTTTTTTTTTTACTTGGCATGGACATTGTGTTTTTATGACAGCATTTCACATTTACAAGTAGTTAATCCTTTTCAGTGCAGCACATCAATGACTGTTTTGAAACAATCAGAAGGACTGGACAAACATCTTGAGCATTTTGAGCGTATTCAGCATTTACAGTGGAAATTCTTTTGACTCCATTGGTCACATCAATATATATATATATATATATATTTTTAAATTGTACTTAAAATAATTAAGTTTCAGAATTCCAAAGGGCTAAATGTTCTTTTTGATTAAAGGTTATTTATTATTATTTGATTTTTTTTTACAATACAATATTTTAAAGCTTTATTTGAGCACTAGAAAAATGCATATTACAATTACATGGCTTTTCCTGGTCTTGACATCACTCTTTTAAAATTATGTGTGTGTTTTCAGCTCATTTATTGCTTGCTTTGTCTTATCACCCTGAGATCCCCTTGGAAGTGCACTGAGGCCCCTTAGTGGGCCCCGTTTCCCTAGTTGAGAACCACTGTATTAGAACCACTCCGTGAAGTGTACGACATGTATCATTAGCTACTTATTTGCTACCATGCATTTTAACCATAAAAGCTCTGTGTTATCATTTGCTGGAAAAAACATTTTCTAGTAATTTCTAATTGTTCCAATAATTTGGTAGCAAATTTCTTCATCCACTCGGACTGAGATAAGCATTTAATTTCTGTTTCTGTCCAATTTGACAATTTCTTTCTTTCTTTACAAAGTATATAATTACAATTTCCAACATAGGTTCACAGCTAAACGGCACAAAATATTTGCATTAGCTTCTTCAGAATATCATGTTCGACTCAAACTCTTACATCTTTTTTGACACATATCATTAAAATGGAACTTGACAATGAATTCTGTTCACACAAGTCCCCTAAAATGGAAAAACTGCATTAGATTTCCTGAAAAGTCTAAATGTATCAAAGCAACTATTGAGAAACCATTTCATTAGCAGCAGCTAAAGGTATTTCCTAACTTACTTTGTAACTCTACTGTATAATTGGCAACAATTTGTCTGGAGATTGCTTCATTCTGTGTTCTGCTCCGTCCTGTTGCATTCCGTCTAGCAGGTTTGGATTGCAAGAGTGCATTCCCTCAGAGTGCATCACAAAGCTGTATGTATTTTAGCCAAGAATGCTATCAGTACTCACTCATATTTGTCTAGATTTAGTTCAGAAAAATGGCAACCGCCCTGTGTGTGCTGGGGTATAGTTTCTGTTTGACCGATCTTGATTGCAGCTGTCGGGGGCTTTGTAGACATGTTTGAATACATAGCGCTCACTTTTTAGTCTGGATTTCATTTGATTTTTGGTGGGAAATGCTTTAAATCCTTTGTGCCTCACAATATTTGTTTCAATTCATCAACACGATTCAGTGAAGTCTGAACTTCTAGTTCTGGCTCGCCAGTGTTGTTGCATTACCATTTAATCTTAGCGACCTCGATCTGTTTATTAGATACCCTTTTCTTCTGTTGGAGACAATCACTATTACCCATGCTGCAGTAATCCAAATCAGCGGAGGTCTAACCAGTCAGCTTGGTGTGTCAGTGCTAGGCTAAATAAGCTATGAAATGTGAAGGATTTGTTGATGAAGTCATTGAGGAAAAGTCCAAACCTTTGTGGTGGTGGTGAGTGCATAACATAAGACATTTTTGCTATGATTTGTTTTTATTCTTTGGCAAGAAATGATGCTGTAATGGTCACATTGTTGGTATATAGCAGGTGGTCCAGTAATCTGCTTAAAGAGTCTGAGTATTTGAAAAAAGTGATGGATTATGTACATAAAACAAATGTGTGGGCTCAGATATTGACTGAACAATGGGAGCCACTTAGTCTAGCACACTACTCCACACACACACAGACACTGGTGCGTGATTGTTTGTGGGGAGGAAGGAACAGGTTATGAATGCCAGGAAGGGTCTGTGTGTTCAGAAAGGGCTGATGTGCTCTCCTCTGGTCCTACCATGGGAAAGTTGCACTCTCTAGGCCTCATCAAAACAATACTGCGTGTTTTGTGTGTGTATGAGCATGACACAGTTACCCCCTTCCACAGCCCACGTATCTCTTCATGTATGGTTAAAGAGCTCCCCCTAGGCCAAGGTGAAGTGAGCAAGCAATTATATGAACACACACACTCACACTCACACACACACACACACACTCACACTCATGTTGTGTTTTCATGTTTTATGGGGACTTTCCATAGACATAATGATTTTTATACTGTACAAACTGTATATTCTATTCCCTTACACTAACCCTATCCCTAAACCTACCCATCACAGAAAACTTTCTGCAGTTTTACATTTTCAAAAAAAACATCACTTAGTATGATTTATAAGCCGTTTTCCTCATGGGGACCAAAAAAAAGTCCACACGAACAAGGATTTTTGATATTTCCATCCTTGTGGGGACCCCATAATGTAGGGTTTACCAGGCCACACACACACACACACGCACACGCACATGCACACTCACACTCACACTCACACACACTCACACTCACACTCACACACACACACAGACACACACAGACACAGACACACACACACACACACACACACACGCACACACAGATGGCTGGTGATACATAGAGAGTTTTCATAAGTAGGCTGTTCTGCAATTTAGACTACACTAGTTTTACCACCTCCTCCATAGACTACAGAAACAGATCTTATACTGTACATCTAAAGTGCAGAATTATAGGTGAAAGTGCCACTTTCCGTGTCAATAAACAAAATGCTGACTGTTCCATCTTTCATTGTTTGGACAAACAGGTAGTGCCATCTCAAATTCGCATTGTTGGTTTAGCAGTTATTGTTAATCCCAGTTGGGATGCTCAAACAAAATGATTGCAATTGCCTTTAGTGCTGATGGAGATTACAGTACATCACCTAAGTAAAAATACAACGGGGCTTACTGGTACTGGCCAGCTGGTGAACTAATTTGTAAGGTGTTTTAGCATAATACATGGTCAATCCAGAATTTCACATGTCATCACATTCCTGATGTCAAGCCAACAAAACGTAAATTGTGATGAGAATATAATGTTGCTGCAGATATGCAGGAGAAATTTAACTAAAAAAAAACAAAACAAAAAAACACACAACAACAACGATCTCTAATTGGGCTTGTCAGAAACATGCAAACATAAGACTTTTTTCTGTGACATTTTGTTGTGAATTCTGCAACCATTTTTTTGAATGGAATTTCCTGTATAATTATTATATATTGTACATTTCCAGTTGTTACACATTTGCTTTGTAATATTCTGAAAAAAATAAATAAAAATCAACATTTGATTAAATTAAAACTATAGTTAAATTAAAATTAAAAATTAAAACTATAGTTTTTAATATGTATATATGTATATGTATATATATATATATATATATATATATATATATAGAATAAATCCTTACTGTTGAGTCAAGAAATAATTGCATTGCCAAAGGAACAACAACATATTGTGTATCATTTAAACAATGCATATTACAGTTTTATAGCTGTAGTAATTGATTAATTTAATTCATTAATTAATTAATTCTTCCACTAATAGGTGTGGCTAAACATTTATTTTGGACTCTGTAAGGCAAATTAAATGACCAGGATCTGTAACAGTGACCTTCCACACAGATAAAGCATTGGTACACTATTACATCTAAACCAGAATCTTAAGTCATACACTAAAAGGCCTGAGAATACACTGTGTAAAACACCATCATTTTCATTAGTGCTGAGTGGTACTGTCACCCAGCTCATCTCTCAGGCTGGCCTGAAGCCAATCTGATGCGTAATTACTCTTTCATATTCATACCCAAATCCATATCCACCCTTAATATCTCAGCTGCCAAATACACTGTGATGTCACCAGAGGGGCTGTGAGAATGACCCTAGTAGCTTGTCTCTTTCTCACACTCGTTCTTCTTTGTTCTAGGTATACTTTTATATCTTATATGTTAAGAATACCAGTTGTTGTATATCAGTAAATATCTTTTGCAGTGATAATATACCCCCCCTCCCCCCTTTCTTCTAATCAGTTCATTTCTACATATCAGCAATAACAGTTTGTTTGAAGATAGTCAACTTAATGTGATGATAAAAAAAGGAGAGATTTATCATGAGACAAGGTCTAAATTAAATAAATTTAGCCTGTTTTTAAAGGGTAATATCAACCTTTATGGGGTTTATTATGGGGTTTATATATATATATATATATACAAACCCCATAATATTTTAGTAGATTTATTTATCTATGTTTGTTTGTTTATGGTAAATGTGAACGCACCTATAGTTTGCAATAATTCATTTTCACCAGTTTGAACCAATCAGACTGATTTGATTGATTTGTTCACTAGCACGTTATTGACCCTGTCCCAGGTTGTTTGACTCCAAACAAACACATCAATGTGTTTCTTTTCTTGTTTTACGGTTTCAGTATGTATCGCCCCTCTCTGCTCAATCGATGTGGCACCAGGCTACTGTGTGCTCAGAACACCCAGAAACTAAGTTAACCCTGACTAGCCATATCCTCTGATCTCATCCACACCCAGAAGTTTCTCATTTCAGACATCCTCTCTACTTGCCATTCCCAAAGTCGGCTCCAAACCGCTGCTATCAAAGAAAGCCCACAACCGTACTGAACGTATCTTTGTGTTCCAAAAAACCCAACATGCACCAGTTCCAGCATCCTGTTGACGGCGGGGAATGTTTATTATTTTCTCCACCTTAACCCGTGCACCTTCTCCCACACTTTTCCACTTGGGTGGACTGTTCGGGCCAGTCTTGCTCCAAACTGGGCTGTCTTACCAAATGCCTGTCCATCATTTCCAACAGGGTGTAAATCAGGGCGGACAGCTCTACTGTGTGGTGCCGTGCTGACAGATTTACGACAGGTCCACCTCACAGTGAACTCATGCCGTTTAAATCCCAGCCCTCGCTTAAGCCGCTAAAATGAAAGTTGGAGGGACTCAGGCCTTTTGTGAGAGGAAAATATTAAAAGATCACAATCTGTGTATCGTACAGTAAAATAAAACATGGGTTAAAGGTGCAGTAAGAGATTTCTGAAAAAACACTGTTAAAAGCACCAAAGACAGAGCGCCACAACAAACTTGTTGCCAATCAGCAGTAGGGGGTGTATACTCATGATGGGGCAGGAGAAAGAGTGAGCAAGAGGGAGATTTGAAGAAAGACTGTTGAAAGAGATGGCTGAGAGACATTACAAAAGAGAAACGGTAAGAGGGGGTGCGTTTGTTTGGGTTGATTTCTAATACCCCACAGTATACAACAATGCTTCTCAAAAATCCCTCACTGCACCTTTAAAGAGATCATGGCATAAGTTGTCCATTAGTTTAATCAAGTACTCCAAGTAGCCTATTTAAATTGCTTTCTTTGCAAGAAAACAGTGCTTTTTAAAAATAATTTAGAAATGATTGAAAACATGAACAAAAAGGAAATACACACTGTAACCAGTAGTTCACTCAATCTGTGAAAGGGGTTATATGTACGATTCAGAAACTCTTGTTATTAGCGACACCTGTGGCTGTTAAGTAAATTGCAGCCAGAAGAGGTAAAAAGAAGTTGGAAATACCTTTGCAGCAATGTAGCTACTTTTAACTTCCGCGCTGCTGAGAGCGATGTTCAGATGAATATGTAAATATGCGCTGCACACTGTTCAATGACACATTGACATTACAGTACAGTACTTTTGGCATTATCCTGAACATTGTAAGCATTCATTTCATGTGTCACTGAACAGAAGAGAGGCTCTCGGGAACGCGTGTAAACAACACATCTTTTAGAATGTCCAGGCAAAAAACATCCTGAGTCCTTCACATAAAAATAAGTCTATAGGCTTTCATAGACAACTCAGGAAGTCGGGGAAGGTCTAGTTTTTTAAGTTTCATTACAAGCTGTTCACACATTGGCAATAAAACAAGGG
Source organism: Rutilus rutilus (assembly GCF_951802725.1). Taxonomy (NCBI): domain Eukaryota; kingdom Metazoa; phylum Chordata; class Actinopteri; order Cypriniformes; family Leuciscidae; genus Rutilus; species Rutilus rutilus. Next base: position 17,363,839 of record NC_140215.1, on the reverse strand, counting down.
ATTAATATATGAGAATTCTTATATAGCCTGTTAGGTCAGAGTGCACTGGGAATCATATTTTGCTTATTTGCATTTATAAAGTGAATTTTACATACAGTACACAATTTATCACAATTTTAGTAATTAAAATTACTTACTAATTTACATATAGTAAATAATTTTACATACAGTATGACATAATGGTAACCTGAATGTAGTGCTGCATAGTTGGAAATCAACACTTTTTTTTTTGTCAAAAGTTTGTGGCTAGTGTGTCCAGTGACAGCAGAACTTTCCTGTCCGTATCCAATTCGCACAGGCAACAAATGCACAGTTCAGAGGATCTAACGGCTGGATTTGCTTCAAAGAAATCTTCAAAGTTTGTGGAATTAAATTTATTTTTTTAAATATTCAATGATGTGTTTAAATGAAATAAATGCATATTTTCTGAATGCTGATGCTATATGAGAAAACATTGTGTTTGCCTTTATATTACTACTAGACTAGTATTATTATTAATAATAGAAACTTAAGGCAAACACATTCTTTTTCATATAACATTTAATTAATTTGTTTAGCAGTTCTGTCTAATGATCTATTTGACAAGTACAAAGACAAACGTTCCTGTGCCTCTGTGCTGTCAAAATAAAAGTCCCACTTTGGGCACTAAATGGCCAAAAATACAAACTTATCGGCATTCAGCGGATGACAATAAAAAAAAAAAGTATTGATTGACTACAACAGATCCATTTTTGAAGAATATCTTGTCCACTCTTTTCAGTTGGCTATATTGAAAGTGAATGAAGACTGAGGCTGTCGAAACTCTAAATGACAGGAAAACCAACATAAGCGCATTGTGAAAGTGGCCCATGTACCATCTGAAAGCCATATGATAGCTTTGTGTGAGAAAAATCTAACTCTGCATCCACTGAAAAGTTCATGGAAGTAGCAGAAATGTGATGTTCTTCAGTATGATTAGACTGAATGAGGCCTGAACCCAGTTCACAGTGACAAGAGGGAGTGTAAATAATGGCATAATCTTTTACTTTTTCTTTTCTGATTTATTTCTACATATATCAGCTGAATGTTGTCGATGTCCACTGTGGCTCTTTTCATTCTTATTTTATGGGGGTGTTTTTGAATAGTGGGTTGAGAACTGTATTAAACAGAATCATGTGATTCATTGTTGGGATTATAGCCGGTGGGGTTACTCAATCTGCTCACTAAAATATATCTTTTAGGGATTTGTTTGACAACGTGTGTCAATGATAAATCTGTCACTTGTAGAATGAGCAAAGAATGTGGGCATTCTGCCAAATGTGTGTGTTTGATTAATGCTGTCATACCTCATGAGTTCTTATTTTGTCAGAGTTACATTAATGTAAGCTGCGTCTCTGTATCAAAATTGATGCTATAATCAAAATGTAAGTTTTGTGGCTTTTTGACCATGTCCGTTAACTTTGAGGCCATCTATATATGCTCTCCTATACGGGGACAAAAATAATTTCTTTCATTCTATGGACAAAAACAGTTGGTAAGAGAAAAAAAGTCTACATTTATGTCCCAATTTGAAAGTAAGTCATACAGGTTTGCTTATTGCGGTCTATTTTTAATTTCTTTTTTCATGTGCATGCACATGTTTAAGGTGGGATAAGACCACAACCAATTCTAATCTGTTTTTATGTCAGTAGGATGAATAAATGCATTCTCACATTTAGTCTTGAACTACAATAACCATAATATTTACACATTGCACACAAATCTTCTTCAACTTACTCCTGATTTCTCTCAACCTCGACAAGAGATGTGTCATTCAATGCTAGTTGACAGTCACCTTTTGGTGTGTTCAAACGCAGCTTTTTGGCTGAGACGCGGCGACAAAACTGTTGGCTTTCGTTGCCGCTAGTCTTTTTACACCGGCCTTTACAGTAAAAGGCAGTGGGTTCTAAAACAACATTGAACCTTATTGACTTTCTTGACTTTCATTGTGTGAACAACAACAAAAACACAAAAAAAGTGTTTGAACACTTCAACTTGAAACCAAAGTGCATTGATTTAAACCCCATACAGTGGGAGAAACAGAAAGATGCTCTTTGTGTGAACTAAAGACACCTAGCTTAACCCAGATGTTCTCCGACAGAACGTGCATGATATCAACCATTCCGACATTCCAGAACCCTCCTATTATTTCCAAACACTGTGTGTCATTCCTCCTGTCTCCATGTGGTTCTGCTCAATGCTGGATACCTCACAGTCCCACAGGAGATTTTCCAAAATATCTTGGTCTGAATAAAACATAAGTCTGTTTATTGTTCATCATAGACAGCCAATAAAGATAAAGAAGTTCAAGAGAGGTCTAAGATACAACTAACCTCTGTCTTATCTTTCTCTTAGAAGCCCCATCTATCCAGAAATCCTGGTGTTTGCTGGAAAAAATACCCCTGATTCCATCCAGAATAAAGCTGCTTCACCTGTCTCGGAAAAGGTCACCTGACCATCCACCGGCAAGTCAAGACAGACCCCGCTGCCACACCAGATGATAGACAGGTGTGTATGTGTGCGAGTCCGCCAAGCTTGATTAATTCTTTAATTTCTTTCTGTATGATAAAAATGATGATGGCTGGATGTTCTTAATTGAATTGGGGAAGTTCAAAGACAACTTGCTCGTTTTTTGGGCGCTTATCAGTTTAGAGCAGATCAAAGCAGATTTTTCCTGTTTCAGGATTACTGATTGACAACACGTACAAATAATGTGTGGGTTAATTTAACAGGAACATTCAAAGAGCAATACAAACGAGACACAGAACCGTTTGTTTCCATCCAATTCGCTCCATTTCACACCTGGTGCCCTAAATTATGTAGAACCATGAATGCCTGCGATATATTTGTTTCATTCAATAATGACATTTATTTTTTCTGTCACTGACGGAGATTAAGTGACTTTCTTTTTGTAAACACTTAGCTAAAGCATTTTAAACCTGCAATTAAACAGGTTGGTTTCAGGTCTCTGTGTATCAATCACAGTGGATTAAGATTAGCCCATTGCTATTATGTTTAATCAACAGTTTACCTAACAGGAGATTCTTATTTATTTATTTTCTTCTTTAAACCTTCTTAAGATCCAATTGGATAAGTATATAATCTGATATTATAAATAACTGGAATAAAAGCTTATCCATGGATTTGATAAATCTCTATCAGTGTGGTTATTGACTTTTACAAGGGCTTTTGATAGATAGATAGTCAGATATTTTATCTTAAGATGCACTCAGTGGATAGCTTGACCAAAAATGAAAATTGTGATTTACTCAGCCTCATGTCATTCCCAGAAGATATGATTGACTTCTATGCAACACAAAATATGTTTAGAATTAGAATGGGGGTCATTTCATTGATTCACAAAAACAGTGGAAACTTTCTTCAAATTCTTCATTCTGCTTGTGTTGTGCAGAAGAAAGTCAGTCATACAGGGTTGGAATGACATGAGGGTGAGTTCATGATGACATAAGTGTCATTTTTGGTTGAAATGTGTAATTAAGGTATAATTCTGTTGTGCAGGTTATATAGTGAGGATGTATCTCTCTTGAATCGTTCTGTGTATCCAGTTTACCCGATTCATTTCTCATTAGATTTCAATCTGAATAAATAAATAAAATTCCTTTCCTTTGATGGTATAATGGTTTTCCTGGACCTGTGCTGTGTATTCAAACAGGCAAAAATGAAAAGTTCAGAGGTGGCAGGTATCAGTGCACAGCTTGGGTGAGTTAAAGAAGGATGTAAGCAATTTTTCTTTCTTTTTTTCTGGGATAGCTATCACTTCCAATCTTCTGTAGGCAGCTACCTTAGAAGTGGTAAGTGGAGGGGTGCTTTAAATTCTTGGTGACCTGCTGGAACATTTATGAATTCAATAGATGTTTACTCATGTCTGCAGAGATGCGGGTTAGTCACAGATATATTGTGACCAAATGATACACACATTACTGTGTATTCATGATGAAAGCTTTTATGCCTCTGGTTTGGAATAATAAATGGCAAAGGGAGATGGAGTAAGGATGGTGTAGTTGTGTTCTAATGAGTGATTTACAGAAGATGTGCTTAGTACATAGGGTTGCCAACTTCAGAAAAGGAAAAAACAGGACAATCGTGATTCTTTATAAGCGACACTCAAAATATCATATGTGTATCACACACATTTCAGTGTCTGCAGTTAAAGTATGTGTATAAAAGGTTCTCAGATATAAACACATTTGCTTTGTGTAACCTATGTGTAATTTAATTCTAAAAAGAATCATACAAAAAAATGTCACATTACACACAAACCATTGTTCAAAATAATAGCATTTACCTGAAATAGAAAGCTTTTTTTAACATTAGACACTACAGGTCAAAAGTTTGAGGTCAGTAAGAATTATTATTTTTTTTTTTTTTGGAAATAAATTAAAATAATGGCCTACTTTTATTCAGCAAGGATGCATTAAATGAATCAAAGTGACAGTAAAGACATTTTTTATGTAAGAAAAGCTTTCTATTTCAGATAAATCTCTTTTGAACTTTCTATTCATCAAAGAATTCTGAAAAAATATATATATGTTTTCAACATTAATAATAATCAGAAATGTTTCTTGAGCAGCAAAATCACATCAGCATATTATTCCCTCAGATAGATTGCAAGTTTTCTTGCATGGCTGGATGTTGGACTCATGAACAATAATCACATTGTTTGCATTCGCCAAAACTGATTAGCCGAAATCAAAACGCGGACAGAGAAAGTGACGGTAGAGGATTCTGTTCACAAATCAAACTGATTTGTCCCAAAAGGATGATTAATTCTCAGTTTGTTATTGGTATGGTCTGATGCGTGTGATTGGATGATGACAGGTGTCGTGATCATTCTCAAGTTTCGTGTTGCCGTTGTATCAGTCAGTGGTTAGATCAGTGTAGCAGACAGAAAACGGGACAAGGGAGGTCACGTACGGGACAAATCCATTTGGCCCAATATATGGGACGTCCCGGCTAATACGGGACAGTTGGCAACCCTATTAGTACACCGTGCTATCATTGGAATAACAATAACATTTAGCGACATGAGGTTGCTGTCTCTTCTGCTTTGAGGGTCTGATTCAATCTAGATTAAATCTGTGTTAATGGATGAGATGCAATACATAAACTTTCAATTTTATTGACTACTTTATACATTGCCATATGGATATTATTTCTGAACCTCTTGTGTTGTTCTGAGGGTGTTCTAGTTTGTATATGTTTGCGCATGCATCAGCAAAGCATTCAGATGTCCATGTGACATCCCTAAAGCTTCTACTCAGTTTATCATGTGGAACATGATTGAAGCCCTTAAACTGCACTGAAGCACACTGTGATCTGTGCTAGTTACACTGGGTGAGGTTATTTCTGGAGGGAACTAGTGACTCCCAGAAAAGGATGTTAGTGCCATTCATTGTCATCTCTGTCACACCTGTGAGTGAAGAAACACTCGCCCACATACCAGTGTATTTATATACTCACTCTCTGAGTGAAAAGAGTGCATATTACTCTTGCAAAGTTCTGTTCAGGAAAGTAGCAAGTGTCATCTATGCAGTGCTCATGTCTAGATTTGGTTACACGTGTCAACTAAAGAACAGCTTTTATGAACCCTTTAAATTAAATGTAGCTTTTGCTTGGTTTTCACCAAATATTAATACTTGAGCATGTTCAATCAATGATATGTTAATATAATCAACATCAGTGTTTGATAAATAGCATCATCCAATGTAAAATTGGGCAAAAAAGACTAAACCAATTGGGAACCACTGGTTATTACTTTTTTTTTTTTTAAGGAATGTCAGTTCTGACCTTAACCCAACTGAATTCAATTCAGTTAGGCTTGGCAGTCCAAAAATACGAAATGAGCATACCTCACGATTTCATGGTTAACCCCTCTTTTAAACAGTAGCACTCTCACACGCTGTTTTACACTAGTGGAAGGATTACTGGAGTGTGTGTGAGATGAGGTGATTTATTTTGGAGCACTCTTGGGTGTCAGTTTTGATTGAGAACCAGTGGAGGAGATCAGATGAGTGAGAGAGAGAGAGGACGCCACAGAACAGGAGTTTTCATAATGTTCATACCCACATCCAAGACATACTGTATTCAAATGTATTTGTATAGAGCTTTTAACAACACATTTGTTTAAAGCAGCTTTACAGAAAATGCATGTTTCAAATATTACAATCACAAAAAATAAGTGAAGTATTGGAGAAAAACCTTGAGGCTCCAAACTCATCAGTGGGAGTCCATCCTCTGAATTCTCCAATAGTAATGTCCATACAACAATAATATACATCTCTATTAGGTAATAAAACCATGGTTGGTGAAAGTCATGTATTCAGCTAACCTGCTATGTTTCATTGTGTTATTTAGGCAATGATTACAGCTTGTGATCATAATGATTACAATATAAGGATAATATTTGGCATTTTTAAATATTCATCCGAAGTTGGCGTCATCTGAGGTCTTCAGGAGTGCTGACGTCCTTTGTGAGTGAACACAGATTCGCATACTGTCACGATTGACTGTAGTAGATAGCTGACTAAGACAAAGCATCCTTGAAACAGTCTTTAATAAGAAACTCACGGGGATACACAGGAGAAAGAAACACAACCAACTTATCACTGATGACAAACAACAACATCATCAATGCTAGACAAGGGACTAACTCAAACTGAGGGCTTAAATACATGAGAGCAAACCAAGGAGCTGACGAGTTAATTGATGAGACACACCTGAACAGAATACTCAAATCAATATGTAACCATAGAAACAAACAGGCAGGGGGCTAGGATGACAGAACTTATAGCAAACTGAAACAGAATACAATGAAAACTGTAACAAAACAGAATACACATGACACATACATACACATACTTGCATTTATACATACATACATATTTCAACATGCATATTTTAAAGTCTATTTTAAACCATATGATAGTTTAGTGTGAGAAACTTCATATTTAAACTGGCATGGCATGTTTTAATCACAATTGGCATCAAATATGGACATTTAGACGGAACCTGAATGTTAAGGCATATACATACACTCACCTAAAGGATTATTAGAAACACCTGTTCAATTTCTCATTAATGCAATTATCTAATCAACCAATCACATGGCAGTTGCTTCAATGCATTTAGGGGTGTGGTCCTGGTCAAGACAATCTCCTGAACTCCAAACTGAATGTCAGAATGGGAAAGAAAGGTGATTTAAGCAATTTTGAGCGTGGCATGGTTGTTGGTGCCAGACGGGCCGGTCTGAGTATTTCACAATCTGCTCAGTTACTGGGATTTTCACACACAACCATTTCTAGGGTTTACAAAGAATGGTGTGAAAAGGGAAAAACATCCAGTATGCGGCAGTCCTGTAGGCGAAAATGCCTTGTTGATGCTAGAGGTCAGAGGAGAATGGGCCGACTGATTCAAGCTAATAGAAGAGCAACTTTGACTGAAATAACCACTCGTTACAACCGAGGTATGCAGCAAAGCATTTGTGAAGCCACAACACGCACAACCTTGAGGCGGATGGGCTACAACAGCAGAAGACCCCACCGGGTACCACTCATCTCCACTACAAATAGGAAAAAGAGGCTACAATTTGAACGAGCTCACCAAAATTGGACAGTTGAAGACTGGAAAAATGTTGCCTGATCTGATGAGTCTCGATTTCTGTTGAGACATTCAGATGGTAGAGTCAGAATTTGGCGTAAACAGAATGAGAACATGGATCCATCATGCCTTGTTACCACTGCGCAGGCTGGTGGTGGTGGTGTAATGGTGTGGGGGATGTTTTCTTGGCACACTTTAGGCCCCTTAGTGCCAATTGGGCATCGTTTAAATGCCACGGCCTACTTGAGCATTGTTTCTGACCATGTCCATCCCTTAATGACCACTATGTACCCATCCTCTGATGGCTACTTCTAGCAGGATAATGCACAATGTCACAAAGCTCGAATCATTTCAAATTGGTTTCTTGAACATGACAATGAGTTCACTGTACTAAAATAGCCCCCACAGTCACCAGATCTCAACCCAATAGAGCATCTTTGGGATGTGGTGGAACAGGAGCTTCGTGCCCTGGATGTGCATCCCACAAATCTCCATCAACTGCAAGATGCTATCCTATCAATATGGGCCAACATTTCTAAAGAATGCTTTCAGCACCTTGTTGAATCAATGCCACGTAGAATTAAGGCAGTTCTGAAGGCGAAAGGGGGTCAAACACAGTATTAGTATGGTGTTCCTAATAATCCTTTAGGTGAGTGTATACTTGCCTTGACTCCAATGATAAAACAAACCACTGTGTTCCTAACCTGGAAGTTAGGCTATGTTTACATGGAAACGATCTGAAGAGAAAATGCAAAAGTGGCGTTGCGTTATCACTTTTTATTCTGCGTTTAGACGAGCGTTATGGGGGGGAGGGGGGGCATATGGTGACGCAACCATATGCATACGCATATAAATGGGGGGGGGGGGGGGGGGCATACGCATATAAATCTGCGTGCATATGGTGACGCAAAAGTGTGTGAAATTCGATGTAGTATGCACTCAAGGCGGCTAGGTGGCAATGTGAAGCATTGCCACACAACAACACCAAGTCCGCGCGCTTGCGTACCACCTTCACTGTCTAGCAGACTTTTGTGTTTTTACCCTTTAGACGGGAACGCGACGGTGGAGCATTTTTAAGATTTCCACTCTGGAGGGTGGTTTCACTTTTTTGCGTTTGTAAGCCCCAAAAACGTTGTCGTCGTCTAAACGAAAGGCACATCTGATCAAATATTTTTACGTTTTCACCCGCGAGCGTTCTCGTGTAAACAAGGCCTTAGTCAGACAATTGATCAAGCAGACAGGACTACCTGACACACAGTCTCAACCACAGAGATTAACAGAGTATATGACAGAAATATGTGACATAAATTAGTTGTGTGGTTTTGTGACATACCATAATGATGTGTCTTTCCCACATACCAACAGAGACAGCGGGGCTGGTTGACACTTCTACAGAATAGGAGTAATTAACTGCTGATTACTGCAGAGAATGAATATGTGCCTCACACAAAGACAAAAGACAAGTTTTCACACACAATTTCATAAATACTATAGGCCCACATTATGGCTGCATCCCAAACTATCCACTATTCATTAGTTTTGGTAGATTTTTGAAGTAAATATATGTATGGGGCATTTCCTCCGAGGAGGAAAAGGAGGCAATGTCAAAATGTGACATTAAAAAGTCTTTACTTGTTTTTCTAAAGTAATGACACCAGCAGGTAAAGTTACAGCGAGAGAGTCCACGTTTCTCTTACCTCCCCTGAGCCCATTGACTTTTAACAGTGTAAATGTAAAAATGCTTGAAAATACTAACTTGATGAGGTTTATGCTTGGTTTTTATAAATGGAACAATTAATAATATTGTTAATGTAAAAATTGGTTCACTCGATTGATTCGCTTAAAACGTGGATTCATTCAGAAACTAAACACTGCTGTGTGTTGCTCGGAGATGCACAACTACTTTGGCTTAAATATTTTCATAGGCAAAATTGAGCAAAAGCAGACAATATTGTGTCTAAAATATAACCATATTATCTTCTTTTGTATTTACATTTACATTTATTCATTTAGCAGACGCTTTTATCCAAAGCGACTTACAAACGAGAACAATAAAAGCAGTGAAACTAACAATAGGACAACAATATGCAAGTGCTTTGACCATTCCCAGTTTAAACTAATAATCTTTTTTTTTTTGATAAAAGATATAGAATAAAAAAATAAATTGTTATTAATGGATCAGGTATTAAAGATTCGTCTTCAGCCGTTTCTTGAAAATGGCCTCGGACTCAGCAGCTCTGGTTGAGTTAGGCAGATGATTCGCTGTACGAAGCGCTGAAACACTGCCAGCGGGACATTAAACAGGTGTCTGTCCAAGCTCACAACAGGTTTTGCGTGGGAACGCAACTAACTTTGCGATGGAACGCCAAAGTTTTGCGTGGGAACGCAATTCCTTTGTGAGGGAACGCAAACGTTTTGCGACGGAATGCAAAGTTTCTCGGGGGAAAGCAAAAGTTTTGCGAGGGAACGCAAAAGTTTTGAAAAAAATAAAATAAAATTCTCCCATTCCAATTTCTTTCCAATACCACGTCCCTTTAGGGGCTCCGTAGATACGACAGAACAAGATAGACTTTTAATAATCTTTCTGTGTGCAAAACCATGATATGTAGCATGATAATACGCTTCAAAACAGAGCGGCACAAAACGCGTATGGCGTGTGCGCATCGCGGGTGCAGAATGATGTGCTTAAAGCAACATGGAGACACAGACAGTGCACAGCGCTGCACAAGTGCTCATTTAAGTTCACAATACAAAGCGAAGAAATAGTTCATTTTACACATGGGGTACTTTTTTATCCCTGTGTGCACCAAACCCATCTTAAGTGTTTGCTGCCAAAAAAGCTAATTGTTTTGTTTCATCTGACCATAGAACCCATCCCGTTTGAAGTTCCAGTAGTGTCAGTTACTTTTCAAACCTTCTATGGACAGATGAAAAAAAAAAAGGAAAAAAAAGAGCTTGGCAGCAAACACTGTGGGTGACCGATAACATCTACATTTTTCAATTAGTCTGACGTATTATTTCTCATTGAGCCAATGTTAACAGACTATTGCAACAAGAATTTCACTTGGGCCAATTGAAAAATTTAGATGTTATCGGTCACTTGAAATTTTTGATTTGGGAGGGTTAGAAATTTTTTACAGTGTGCCAGAGGTCCTGGACATCTCGTTCAGATACATGGCATCATGGATTCGATCAAATACCAACAGGTAAAAAATCTAAACCTGACAGCATGTGCTAGAAAACTTATAACGGGCCATGTTTGGATCTTCCAACAGGACAGTGATCCAAAAACAAACATCAAAAATGGGTCACTGAGCACAAAACCAAGCATCTGCAATAGTCATCCCAGTCCCTGACCTGAACCCTATAGAAAATGAGTGGGCTGAACTCAGGAGAAGAATCAGAGCTGTAATCTTGGAAAAAGGAGGTTGCAAAAAGTATATATATATATATATATATATATATATATATATATATATATATATATATATATATATATATATATATATATATATATATATATATATATATATATATATATATATATATATATATATACATACATATATAACGCTATTATTCCTTATGTGTAATTTAAATGTACTACAAATAATTTAATTTTAACCTTAAATATTATAGTGATGTACCTACTGGGGTTCTCTGTATAGTTTACAGCATTAGTTGAGAAGTATTTTTTACCTTGAGGAAATTTGCCATGTACTGTACCTGATAAGCCCCAATTAATCAATATTGAATTGAATTGAATTAAATCTAAATCGAACCAAATAGAATCCTAAGCTTGTGAATCAAAATCAACTCGTGAAATTTGTGTCAATGTCCTAGATAGCTTATTGGCAGTAACAGAAGTATGCGATTCGAGACCCAGCCTAGGTCTCATGCTCATGAAAAGTTAGGTAGTGGGGGGTAAGGAATGCAATTACAGTCATTTTCAGTTATAGAAATTCTCTACTGATTGAAGAAACAAAGTTTTCTGTCAACATCAAACTGCGGCCTTCTCCTCACTCTCTCCCTGTGCTGTCTCTAATCTCATCCTTAATGTCTCTCAGTCACTTAGTAAATATGGATGAAACAATTCAGCATTTGCTACTGATCCACAGAGAGACTGGAGACAGGGACTGTTGGGTCGTAACAGCGCTAATTAAATCCAGCTAGTTGTCTGAGATTTTTAAGAGATGAATCCCCAAGTGTTGTCCAATTTTCCAGCGTTTGCGCATAACTCAGCACTCATAAATAATTTCGACACTTGAGCGCTCGAGACTCAAAACAAATGACGACACTGGCACTTCTCTTCTGTGATTTTTGAGCATTGACATAAATCGGCGGACTGAAAGCATTATGAGTGTCTCTGATCAAACATTACATGGCTGTCATACACACAATGCCTGTGCATACTCACACAATAAGCGCATAGTTGTCTTTTTTCCCCGATTTACAGGAAGGGATGACTTCACAAGGGGTTAGGATTAAGAGTGCCTGCTTTTATATATGAAGCTTTCCAGTCGCTGTCATTGGTCATTCAAACTCATGCAGATTGCCAGAAACGGCACGACTCAAGGCAGCGTGGGATATTTTTTAATGCTCTATCTCAGCAGTGTGCCTACACAGTCGATAAAAGGATGCTTGCGGCAGTGCAACAGAGAGAGAGGGGGAGAGAGTGAGAGAACATGAATGAGCACACAGTTGTGAAGGCCCTTAGTAATGGGTGATATATAACAGGGAGAGTTTTCTTGGGGCGGTTTAAAGTCTCCAGGAATCAAAACCTCTGTCAGAGGAGCGTCATCCATGATAAAATTAGAATGTGTTGCCTAAATCCTCTCAGCTACTTTGTATTTAAAGGAGTTAGAATACCCACAAGCTAGTTCATAAGTCTATATACCCTTATAAAAAGTACTGTGGTGGCACCATAGTATCAGATTGCAGTACTTTACCATGACAGTGGTAAAAAAAAAAAAAAAGTATTTCAATCCTGGTACATTTCCAAACGAAACATTAACATGCTATTGTTTGGCAAATAATAGCTGTGATTTTTATTTATTTATTTTTCTTCTCAAATACACATACATACAATTCTTTCAGTTTGTCATGTGAATGGGGTTCTGCACCTTTCAGAATTAAATTGAGAATGCTATTTAAATTACAATTCAAATGCTATTCTGAATAGGATTTGTATTTGAATAAAGGTAACAACAGAATTAAGAATTGCAATTCCAATTTTGTTAAAATTAAGATAAACTATAAAACTTTAAAAACTTTAATAACTATTATAATTAAACCCAACATTATTCTTTAGTTTATTTAACTGTTCTAAATAATTCAGAACTTGATTCAAATTTTTACATTTTATTTAATAAGGAGGGGAGGGAGGGATGGATGGATGGATGGATAGATAGACTGCCACCTATAACTTCTATTTAGTTTATATATTCCAATGTTTTAATAAATTAACAGTTGTGAGTCTGGATTAAAGAACACTACATTTCCCAGAACTTACTGTATGTGTGACCAATTCAATTTAAGTTCTTCAAATCTGAATTTTACATGTTAAACAAAATAAACTTTTCTCTGCCTTTAGACAAACCATATGTGACATCTGCAACAGCCATATGTTTCCCCTATCAGTTTCTTCAGGTTTTAAGTCAAACCACTAGCCACAAACAAGCAGCCATTTTGGCTCCAACAGCCCTACGCTCATCATTTTAGGTGGAAAATATAATCTAAAGTATTCAGGGGTCAACCAAAAACATTTTAATAGTCACTTAGCGTCTAGCAAACCTCATTCACACAGATACACAGATGACTTTAACAGCTTGCTAATATTTAAAGAAACTGCCGTTGTGGGTTCAGCTAGTCTCTTGTTGTTCTCCACACTCTCACTTTCCTATTTCTTCCTCTCATTTTTTCCTTTATTCTCACAGGTGGATAAATAGAAAGACATAATGGGGCCACTAAACACAAAGTGCTCAAGATACCTAACCTTGCAAGGAGCCTTCTGTCAAATCTGACAAACAGAAACTTCCAAGACAAGTCTTTCAGCTTCCATTCACAGCAGCATGAATCACTCATAAATGTTAGGTCAGATAGAGGGTGGTGTGGCATTGTGGACAAGCATTTAGGCTGGAAACCGGAAGGCTAAAATGTTTAGAGCCCATAAAAGACAATTCATCACCACTGAGCTTCTCACAGTCACTTTACTTCTTGGTTTGTCCGGTCACAAGTTAAAATACCCGTCAACAACTGGTGTTTGTGACTATTTACCGCTAAATAAATACAAAGTTGTTTCATGAAACTAGATGGTGCAGGCTGATAGGTCCTTAACTCAATTAGTTACCGATCATATTAGCTTGCTAATGAGCTTGCTGCTCAGCATTCTAATACTTGCTATTGTTTGCTGTTAGCAGTCTGCAGCGCACTTTCAGAACCCCTCCACCTTCCCCAGCTCCACCTGTATAGATCTGCTAAGGGGGTTATTTCATGTATGGTGTATGTGCAGCAGCAGCAGTATGTGTAGCTGTACTTGCTCTGAGAAGCAGCAGATCTGTTTCCGCCAAGATCAAATACATTAACATTGCAATATCATAACCATGCCAATCTCTCAGAGAGTTGTCATGACAGAAATGTGTCACTTATTGTTGGTTTCAGGCATACTGAAAATGTTTAGGAAATCTTCTGCATATATTGGCTTTTTTTTTTTTTTTTTTGTGTGTGTGTATTTATACTGATTTCCTGATTCGATTTATATTCTGATTTTAGATTTCAATTCAATTTTGATTCTAATTCGTTGTGCAATTTTTTTTTTTTTTTATCATAATGTCCATTTTAGGAATTCCCTCTCAGATAACACTGCAAATTATACAGGGAACATTTTAATTATGTATATTACAAAAGTAATGCATTTATTAAATTAACAACAGGGACTCAGAAAATGCATTTCAATTGCTTTTTTTTTTTTTTACAGATATATTTAACACAACTTCTCTGTGAACTCCCATGAAAGTCTGTATTAAGTGAACTGTAACTGATTCTTATTTAATAATTTAATACAAGGACCAGCTCAAAAGAGTCATTTGTTTGTGAATTGGACCAAACTTGTTGTGCCACATGTTAGTAAAAAAACAAAAAAACATTAAAATTAAAATTGTTTGTGAATCAAATTTTGCACTATTTTTGATTGTCTAAAAAGAAGTGGTTCTAAAGAGTTGTATTCAGTTGTTTGTGAATCAGTCTACATTGCTGGTGCTATATGTTTTTGTGTGTAGCCTGAAATATGTGTTTTCTTGACATCATATTGTATCACAGCCATTTTATCTCCTCACATTTAATTCGAACCTCAAACTGAGACTTTTTTTGTCTTGGCATTGTACATTCAGCAATGGAGAAACATCATGGGATTGTAAGAATCAATATTGAGATCGTTCAAATGACGATTATTTAGATCTATAGTTTTACCCAGCCCAAATGTTAAAGGACAAGTTCGGTATTTTACACTTAAAGCCCTGTTTACAGATCGTTTCTGATGAAATAGAACGGTTAAGATTAACATTTTGACACATGCTGCTGTCCCGAGAATTTTAGGTTTATTTCGCTTCCCCCCCACCTACAGAATGGCTGCATAGGTGCACTCGAACATATCCTTCCTAAAACGCATTAAACTTTCGTTTACAAAGAGATGAAACTCACTGAGTGGTCAGGGGTGTTCACTGATATGCTCATACAAAAATCGCTGCAAAAGATGCTTTCCAACAGGTTTTATCGTAGTTTTTGTCCAACTCCATTGACTTGTATTGAAAGAGCTGTGTGAGGTACGGTATTACTCCGCCGCTTCTTCTTCTGCTTCTTCTGTGTATTCAATGAAATGCCAGTGGTTTGCTTGCAATTGGCAAAGGTGCATTATCGCCACCAACTGGGCTGGAGTGTCTATTATTCAAGCTCTCAACGGAAGAATCTACGGGTGTGAGACGTTTGGAAAAATAGATCCACAGTTTTACAACGAATGGTAAAACACCTGTTGGAAAGCATATTTTGCAGCGATTTTTGTATGAGCATATCAGTGAACACCCCTGACCACTCAGTGAGTTTCATCTCTTTGTAAACGAA
Organism: Rutilus rutilus; assembly: GCF_951802725.1. Classification (NCBI taxonomy): domain Eukaryota; kingdom Metazoa; phylum Chordata; class Actinopteri; order Cypriniformes; family Leuciscidae; genus Rutilus; species Rutilus rutilus. The sequence continues at coordinate 17,348,089 of NC_140215.1, read as the reverse complement.
AGTTTAATGCGTTTTAGGAAGGATATGTTCGAGTGCACCTATGCCGCCATTCTGTAGGTGGGGGGGAAAACGAAATAAACCTAAAATTCTCGGGACAGCAGCATGTGTCCAAATTTTAATCTTAACCGTTCTATTTCATCAGAAACGATCTGTAAACAGGGCTTTAAGTGTAAAATACCGAACTTGTCCTTTAATACCAGGTGTAAACAGTGCTGTAAGTTGTTTTTCTAAACAGCCTCTACTTACTCTTAATCAGTTTGCTAAATGTTGTACACATAGTATAGTTGTACACATAGTTTCTTTCTAAACATTAAAATGCTGTCAGGAAGATAACCGCATCGTCCCACAACAAGTGTTAATTACGCACAATAAACAGGAAATGAATTGGAAAAATTTGTGTTTTAATGAAGGTCTGTTAGAAGTAATAGCTATCTGACTTCACCTGAGGCCAGGAGGGGGGATCGTTATGGCAAACTTACGGAGGCATTTTTGTATTTCATAATTGCAGCGTAATTAACATGCAGTTTTTTTTTTCCTCTGTGGTCTGTGGATAATAGATATTATTTGAAGCATATTGCTGTATCATAGGGTGTAATTTCTTTTTAATTACAAGACAGTGATTACATGTCAGACAAAATCACATTGTTGATTCATGGCAGGAGTTGATTTACATGAGGAGACCAATGCTGACGGCAACCCACTAACACAAAAACACACGTTCAGACACGTTCACTTGCTTACCAAAAGTATGAAACGTACATAAGATTGATTTTGTAAGTACAGGCCGCCAGTAAATTGTTGAATGTTAATCTAGACCTTTTGACATTTTTCATGTCAACTGGTTTTCGCAGAGGGAATTAAACATATTAAACATACTCTCAGATGTTAAAGTCATCATGGCATTATATGATTGTACACTCGAGTAATCCCCCATCATGCACCTCTCTCCTGCACCTTTTCATTTCCTGGGAATACTATCCCATCTGCCTCTCAAAACCACAAGGCAAAGGATCATGGGAAAATACAGTACAATTGAAAACAAACTGGGCGAATGGATTCAGCTTAAATTACTTGATTTTATGTTTTTCCATGTGAATGCCAAAATCATGTGTTCTGTAAATGTGGTATTACTGTTGACAGCCTGTTCCCTGCCAGTTTTTTAAACTATCACTTATAAGGTCATGGCTTTTCATGGTGATATGAGAAACTGCTTGCTTTCATTTTTTTCATATGTACAGTACTCACAAATTCTCCCAGCTTTCTTCCAACAGTACACACAGTTTCTTACTGTTTGTCCTTCATTGTGTCCCTCACATAAATATCATCCTTCTTTTTTCTTTCTGGATCTCCCACCTGGATCTCACCTGGATTTCCCACTGGATCTCCCACCCAATTTTTTCTAAATTTAGGATAAATTTTAGCACCACTTGTACACAAAAATAAAAGTTTTTCATAATTCCAAAATGTTATAAATTTGTATTTATTTATAAATATTTTCAAATTTATATCAGAAAATATATTTAAATGTATACATATTTAGATTTTTGTATTACCATTATTATTATTATTAACCCACAATAAATGTTAATTATTTCAGAGTAAGTGTACAAAAAAGTAATAGCTCAATATGCCCGAAAACCTTTTTTCATTTACATGAAAACACTTGCATGAAATTATAAGTAAATAAGGCCCATTGTCTTTTTAATCTCTACTGACATGACACAGTGCAGGTCTTTTTGGGTTGAATTTGTAATCAGAATTTAAAGCAATAATCTGTTTCCAGGCTTGGGGTTTAAGTTTGTCATCTGTCTTCTGCTGCTTTCTTTCAGTGACTCCTCTGTTGACTAACCGGGCCTACACAGGCCGCCCAAATCCGGGCCTGAATTCCCAAGTCCTGCTGCGATGTAAATCAGGTCTTTTTTTTTTTGCCTGTCATGGATACGGGATAAGCTCGGCCCGCAGCTGCAGAAGTTTTACACACTGCCCCGGTATGTTCTTTATCTGTTCTCCCAGAGGTTACACGCTCCCTCTTTTTCTTGTTCAGCTCACATTCACTCTAGCTCGCCATGTGATTCATGCTAGCTGCTATCTGGATAATCTCTCCTTCTCCTGCTCCCCTTCCCTCCCTCCACTCCTCTTTTCCTCCCTACTCTGCTGAGTATCTCTTTGACAGAACCTGATATAAACAGCCTTTGATTAAGCTCTGTGCGACCTAAAACAGTAAGTAGACGTGGTCTAGGGATGGAAAGAGCCAAATGTTTGACATTACAGTCACATCACGCAATATGTGGGGTTGATTGTGTGACTTTAGCTGATTGTGTGATTTAATTTGTGCTAAGTTTTATAATGTAAGCTAAGAGTGAAGTAGAAGGTCTGAACTGAGAGCTTGCTCTATGTTCTGGATGGTCGAGTAGCATCTAGTAGGGGATTCGCAATGTTTTTTGTTTCAAGCTAGCTTGACGCTGTGCAACAACTGTCACCTGTCAACAACATCTGCGGTGAACAGCTTGCCTTCACCGGATGATTGAGTTTGGCCATACCCGATGCCTCTGTCTCAAACTGTCGCATCTCAAATCTGTTCACTCTTCATCAGTTTTAAGAGTTTTTGTGAACCTTCTTAGTGTCTCGGTGTTGTTGAGCACAACCTGAGGGATTTGGTCGTGGATCAGCATTGGGGGTGATGCGGTATGAGTTGATATGCAGATTACTTGCAGAAGACATGGCTGAAGTGAAGTTACAAATTTACCCAATGAATAATACTTCTGTTTCTTTGGTAATGCTGCATTTAAGGTTCAATTTGGTAACATCATAGTTAATGCATTAGGTTTCATAACAGTACAAACTATTTTTACAGTATATCATTTATAAATGTACTATTTTCTGTTGTTAATTCATGTTCTACCAGAAAGACTCGGGAGATAAAATGATATAACAAGAGTAAATTTATTAATAGCTCAGCAAGCATAGTCTTTGGCGTAGGCCCCATCCTTAGCAAGCAATGCGAGGGTAACGGAATCTGCAAATCCCGCCTGAAGATGAAGGCAGGGGCGCAGCCGACCCCCTGGAGGTAAAGGAAGGGACCATCCTGGTGGTGGTGGGGAGGATGGAGGGAAGGGACCATCCTGGTGGTGGTGGGGAGGATGGAGGGAAAGAACCATCTTGGAGGTGGTTGGGGAGGATGGAGGTAATTGGCGCTGTCAGTATCTGCGAACTCAGACGGATGTAAGTACCATTCTTTTATACTGAGAGTGTTAACACATGATTGGTTAGAAGTGAGTTAATTCATGACGCGCTGATTGAGTCTTCCTGGCAGAACTTAACGCTAAGCTTACATTTCTTTCATAATACATAAACTAATATTAATTTACACAACCTGAGATGCATTAAAATATGTAGAAATTAACATTAACATGGAAACCTATTGTTATCATGAGACCTACTGTATGTTATGAGATTTGAAACACTGAGTGAGAGGTTTGTTTGACAGGGACAACAGTCGATTTACTGTAATTTAATTACAGTTTAGTGGTCATTATACAAAAATAGGAATGCTGCGATTGACCAATCAGAGTCAAGTATTCCAGAGAGCTGTCATAAATGATTTGATTGTGCTTTCAGCTAGCGGTTATACTTTATCCTGACACCGCACCATGACCGCTTGTTGTTGTACTATTTTCTAAAATGATTGGGGGTAGACATAGGAGTAAAACATGTATCTAAACCAATAGAAAGTAGTGAAGTAATAATAGTAGTAGTAGTTTGGCCCAACAAAGTCAGATCATATTGACGAAATTCAATCTAGTTTTTGGTTTTGTCAATACTTTTTTGGAAAGATGTAAGTATTGTTTTAGAAGGATTTGGAAAATGTGTTTTTCACGCAACCAAGCAGTCTCGTCGACGTAGTGCAAGCTTAATAGGCTCAGCTTCATCTGAAATCTGTTCCACAGAATCCCCCAAATTCATAGAAATCAAAATTCTATCTGGGCCTGCCAATCAGCATTGAAACATCTTTCCATGAAAGAAAACTCTGTTTGGTGCACAAATTGAAAATAGAAGATGAATACTAAACGGGCTGCTGAGCCCAGCGATCAGGGATCAGTGCTGGTCTGTAACTTGTCTGACACTCTGTGTGTGACTGGGTAATCCCCCAGAGTAATGAGGATTGTCTTTGAGTTTGTGTGTGTTGTAGCATTCACCTCCAGTGCTCAGCAGGGCTATTAAACCATCACATCCATCTCTGTAATGAGTGTGTTTGGGTTAATACCCATTAAACGGATTATCTGCGTGTGTGTGTGCGTATGTATGAAGAACATTACAAAAGATCAAGGGCAAGGTGTAAGAAGTTTGTATTGGAGTGACAACAGATGGAGATGGTGCAGAGAGGAAGCAGTGAAGCGGCAATGTGAACTATGCTGCCTCTGTGTGTGTGCGTGTGTGTGTGTGGTCCTGGTATTCCTTACATTATGGGCACCAAATGTCCCCACAAATATAGTAATACCAGTAAATTTTGACCTTGTGGGGACATTTTTTTGGTCCCCATGAGAAAAAAAAAGAGCTTATAAATCATACAGAATGGTCTTTTTAAAAAATATAAAATTGCAGACATTTTTCTGTGATGGGTAGATATAGGGGTTGGGTTAGTGTAGGGGGATAGAGTATACAGTTTGTACAGTATAAAAACCATTACGCCTATGGAAAGTCCCCATAAAACACAGAAACCCAACATGGTGTGTGTGCGTGTGTGTGTCTGAGTGTATATTTTTTTGATCCCGGTGGGGACTTCAACATGAATGCACACTGCCTCATGGGGACTTGTGTCTCCATGAGGAAAAAAGCTTATAATTCATACAGAATTAGTTTTTTTGGAAAATGTAAAAAATGCAGAAAGTTTTCTGTGGGTAGGTTTAGGGGTAGGGTTAGTGCAAGTGGACAGCATATACACTTTGTACAGTATAAAAACCATTACGTATATGGAGAGTCCCAACAAAGATAGTGAACCAAACGTGTGTGTGCGTGTGCGACTGAATGAAAGCTTTCTAAACCATGCCATCATGTTGATTCTGTTTTAGTGAGATGGAATGACAGGCTGGGGGAAGAGAACGCAGAACAAAAATTGTGACATTGACAGACCCTAGCTTCCCCTCTCACTGTAATCCACTACCACCCTGCAGTACAGAACATAAATATTCCCTCACGTCAGTTCCTCTGAGCTGCTGCTGCTGTGTGCGCGCCGTGCTGCAGGGACGAACTATCCGTTCAGCCTTTTGTCAGCTCATAAAACTAGAGTTCTGCTTATGAGCCTCACTGTTCCCACCGCCGGCGGGTTTCCGAGGTAATGTGATAACATGATACGTTGTTATGCATGTGCAGGGAAAAATCTAAGAGTGTGTGGAATAAGGGAGTCACAGTTGTGGCTATGTCACGACCCATGACTTGATGCTGTACAATATTTTTAACACAACCAAGAGGGTGAGGAATGATTCCAGATGTGTTTTTAGTGTGGAGAATACTACTTGCATTCAGAAACGACATTCCAGAGTTACATGAACGTCTCGTTTGCATTAAACATGGGGTACTAGATCTCAAGCTGTGAGCTGGTGATGCTGTGAGCTGGTGAAGCCCCAAGGTGTCAAAACTCAAGTAGTCAAAGTTGTGAATTGAGAGTCCCATTCAAGAGCACTAAAGTGTAAATCTCAAGCACTGAAGTGAGCCTTTGAGTCACTTGAATCAAGTGTAGACGCTGAAAAGGGCAATTCTGACAAAAGAGCCAGACAGATACACACTGTCAGAATGTATGGTAGAGTTACAGATCCAAGGCTAATCAGAAAAGCTGTGCATAGACACAATGGGGCAAAGGCCAACTGTCAGTCACCTCATGGCTGGATCTGACAAGAGAAAATGGGTTAGCAAGTGTGAACTTTTATTTTTTAACAGTGTGAACATGTAGTGCAACATCTATGAGAAATAAGTTGAAATACACAAACCAGTTAGTCAACATTAAGAATTTAAAATGTGATTCTTTTTAGTTCATGAGTTGGAATTTGAATTGAATTGGTGATGTCTCCACAGGATGCTGAATTAAATATTGTATATGTATGTATGTTATACAGTAGTTGTATACTTTAACATTGATAATAAGACATGTTTCTTGAGCATCTATATTAAAATGATTTCTGAGGGGTCATGTGACACTGAAGACTGAAGTAATGCCTGCTAAAAGTCCAGCTTTACCATCATAGGAATACATTACATTTTAAAATATAATAAAATAGATAAAAAGTTATTTTAAACTGCAATAACATTTCACAGTATTACTGTTTTTACAATATTGTTGGTCAAAATGCAAATGGAAAATAAAAAATAAAAAATAAAAAATTTAATGTATAATATATATAAAATAAAAACACCCCAAACTTTTGGACAGCTGTGTTTGTGTGTGTGTGTGTGTGTGTGTGTGTGTGTGTGTGTGTGTGTGTGTGTGTGTGTATTATTGTACCTATATTTAAAAGCCAAATGAATTTCAAAGGAGGCACATTTAAATGGAATAAAATTCTAATTTGAACAAAATTCACATCTGTGAATGTGTCAATTTGCATTTAAACTTAGGAACTGAACTGCAACTTAAAGCCATTCTCAATTAAATTTGAAAATGGTGCACATCCCTGACACACACACACACACACGCACACAGATGCTACTTGCATACAAGTACCATGGCATACACATCCAAAACACAGATTCAGCACACACACACACACACACACACACACACACACACACACACACACACACACACACACACAAAACATTTTGAGGTACTGTTAAAAAGATGTATGAGAGGCTTCCATATATATTTACCATCCCATAGAGACAAAAAGAGGAGAAAGGGACTTCGCTCTCATTATTTTAACAAATAATAATTTATATTCTCATTATTATAAGCAAAATTATTTGTTATTAAAATGTCTACGTTCACAAACCACTGTTAATTATACTGATATGGGGATTTGGCATGGCAAAAAGCGTGTAAAGATCTCCCTTTATAATCACTAAACAGTCACTCATCTTAGTTCATTGCAATCTCACAAAGTTCCATTTTAATAAATGTAGCTGACTGCACAACAAATCTCTTACTTACATAATGTCTACACTTTGTCCGTTATAATGAGTTGATTTGCAACTCAGCGTGCAGAATTCAGAATTCACTCACCACTCAAAACGATGGAGTTTTTGTTCAGTGCTAACTTAAACGCCTCTGATTGGCTATTGCGTTCAAGAAATCAACAGATATGTTTGTGATTGGCTACATTGCTCAACGCTGCAAAAACACATTGTAAATAGAAACTTTTGACATTATCCAGAGCTCAAACACAAATATACATTGGATCCTTTGCCAAATCTGTTTCGCCAATATGCTATAATTACGGGAAAAAAATTGTCCTAGACCAGCAGTAATGGGCAGGTTTTCCCTCTTAAAGCAGGCAGTGGTTTGAGTGAGAAACTTCCACGCTAGTCTCAAGTCCATGGCCAGGGGAAGCCTTGCCCAGCCTGGTCCAGCCTTACACACGCTCTGCATATGATAAAAGGTATTTAAAGCTTCTGGAACTCATTACAAAAGCATTCTATTTTAATGTAATATATTTAAATGCTATGTTTACTATAGTTTGCTACCACAGTTTGCAATGGGAGAATACTATACCAGAAGCTTGTGTAGCACTGAGATTTTCATTTTCTCAAAAAAGGCAATGGGAAAAAATTTACTCAACTATGAGTCACCATGAGCAAATATGACAGAAAAAAGTAAGCCTGAATTATGGATAGGTAACTTTTTGTCTTTTCCAACCAATACTACTATCAATATTTAGCAATAGTTCCAATTCTCTTCAGTTCCTCAGAATATCTTTTTTTCTCTTCCAACAAAATAAAGAATTTCATACGGTTTTGGAAATACGAGAGTAAATGATGACATAATTTCCATTTTTGCATGTAGTATAGGCTACTGTGTAAATTCCATGCTAAATAAATCACCAGTTTAAAAAAAACAAAACAATAATGATTGATATTTGTATTCAAAAGTACCGATACATCCGCCCATCCCTAGTGAGAATGTTCCCTGTGACAAACTAACTTTTACCCTATTCTAGCAGATCCTAAGCATGCAAATGGAAAGACAGTGAGATGCTTGTAGTCATCATTGTGTCATATTTTGTATGATATTTGCTATCTGTGCTCATAACCTTCAGATCAGTTCCGTGTTGCTATTTTTAAGTCATCATTTGTTGTAGTTATGATCAATGCTTACATATAATACTGCTTTTACATTGCACTATATGCCAGAATAAAATGAAAAAGTCCTGAAATGTGTCGGTCGCTGCATAATGTCCCCACTGTTTTGGACGGACGCCAGTGCTGAGAATGCAGAAACACTTAAAGTACCTCAAAGTGCACATTTTAAATCCGAGAATGAGGAATGACTGTGGCGACTAATGAGAGTGTAGGAGGCATAACTCAGGTTTGCCAGAACTGGAGAGAACGTGTGCGAGTGTGCAAATGTGGCTGTGTTTGTGAACTCTGTTGTTTTCCAGTCTCCATTCTGACAGATAAATGACTGTGGTAATGTTTGTCTGCTGGCTTACTCTCCCACTCACACACATCTGTTTGCCGGAGTGCCGTATCAGAGTTCTGTTCACACATAAACACTTACATATAGAGCCGTTTGCACAGACGTGACTCCTTCTGCTGTTCATTTGTCTCGGAGGAAAGGGCCTGTGCCTTTCCCGCTTATAAAAGCATTTATACTCGACACACTGCTCAATTCCACATGACAGCAGTCTTGAGTGCGGCGATATCATGTGTGGCAGATGCCATATGTAGTTGCGTTTAAAGTCTGCATTGAGTTTCTGAGATCGAAAATCTAATTTAAAATTGAAGTAAGCAACGTTTTAGGATTTTGATAAATCTAAAGAAACAATATGCTTTAAGAGAAACATAAAATATTAAAACATTCTGAAATTCACTTGTTTTGTGAAATTCAGTTTATCTTTTCACTGCATATTATATTGCAAAAAAATTATATATATATATATATATATATATATATATTACATCAGAAACATGTGCATAAATAAATAAAAAATAGGCTTTTGAACAATACTTTTAAAGTCACAATAGCACATTTTTATATTTCTTGCATAGGACCACAGTCCATCTTGCACTTATTGACACTTCAGAAGGCCCCTGACTATTATTTATCATTTCAGTCTTTGTCTTACTCTTAATCTAGTGTTTCAACTTTCCAGTCTCACATGAGAGGTGGCATTTAAAGGGATACTCCACTTTTTTTGGAAATAGGCTCATTTTACAACTCCCCCAGAGTTAGACAGTTGAGTTTTACCGTTTTCGAATCCATTCAGCCGATCTCCGGGTCTGGGGGTCCCACTTTTAGCATAGCTTAGCATAATGAATTGAACCGGACAAGACCATTAGCATCTCTCTCAAAAAAATGAACAAAGAGTTTCGATATTTTTCCTATTTAAAACTTGACTCTTCTGTAGTTATATCGTGTGCTAAGACTGACGGAAAAGGAAAACTTTGCTGCAGTACCATGGGTGAAGCAGGCGTAATGATATGACGCAGCACCTGATAATAGTCCCCAGCTCAGTAGCCTATTATCAGGCGGCATGCGCTGCGTCATATCATTACGCCTGCTTCACCCATGGTACTGCAGCAAAGTTTCTTGATTATTACGCAGGAATGAGAGTATAGTTCCTAGCCATATCAGCCTAGAAAATCACAACTTTTCATTTTCCGTCGGTCTTAGTACACAATGTAACTACAGAAGAGTCAAGTTTTAAATAGGAAAAATATCGAAACTCTTTGTTCATTTTTTTGAGAGAGATGCTAATGGTCTTGTCCGGTTCAATTCATTATGCTAAGCTGTGCTAAAAGTGGGACCCCCAGACCCGGAGATCGGCTGAATGGATTCGAAAACGGTAAAACTCAACTGTTTAACTCTGGGGGAGTTGTAAAATGAGCCTATTTCCAAAAAAAGTGGAGTATACCTTTAAGGTAGCATCTTTGTGTTGAAGTGTTGAACTGTTGTAGTTTTTCTGATTACAGACAGCAACCCAAACATGTTTACCTTTTTCCTATAACTATCACAGACTACATATGAACTTATAAAACTAACAGAGAAAAGTACATCTAGTGATAACATTTTAGCTCTTTTGAAAATTACACTTTATCATTTCATTTTTTCTGTGCTGCACAAACCGCTAAATTCAAAATATGGCTTACATTTTGACTTTGCCGGTAATTTTACACAGCACTTCCTTTCTCCAGCGTGTGTGTGCTTGTGCCTCTGTAACTTTTATCTCTGCTTTAGAGATTCTAGAAAGTACCTGTGTGCTAATCTGAATAACAAAGTATGTATTTGTCAAATTTCTCTCAGTGTGATGTGTTGTCATCCCCGTCTGCCTCTAATATCCTCTTTGTAGCACGGTGCACCTGCACCCTCTTTCATTTAGATGTCTCCGTTCAAGACATTGCTGCTCCATTCATCTTATCTCTCTTTCCTCACCGTCACCCTAAATTACACAGTGCACAGGAGGAGGAGGGAGACAGACGGTGTCATAAATACTGAGTGCAGAGAGAGAGACAGGCAGACATGGAGAGTGTGTGTGTGTGTGTGTGTGTGTGTGTGTGTGTGTGTGTGTGTGTGTGTGTGTGTGTGTGTGTGTGTGTGTGCTCGTAAAACATGCCCTGTGTGGGGTTTAAATTTCCTGACCTCTGTGCCTAGAAAACTTCAGCTAACAGACTCCAACACTTCCTCACAGATTTACAGACAGAGAGCGAACATGAGAGAGCAAAACACAGAGAGACGGTGTGCTCAACATCACTGCATAACATTAAATTACTCTCTGAAACCTGTCATCGTCTCTATATATAGTTCATCTGGGGCCTTACCTCTCTCTTCAGGGGCCTGACGATATGTGACCCTGGACCACAAAACCAGTCACATGGGTCAACTTTTTGAACTTGAGATTTATACATTATCTGGAAGCTGAATAAATAAGCTTTCCATTGATGTATGATTTGTTAGGATAGGACAATATTTGGCAGAGATACAACTATTTGAAGATCTGAAATCTGAGGGTGCAAAAAAATGTAAACATTGAGAAAATCGCCTTTAAAGTTGTCCGTTTATGTTCACGATTGTGCTGCATTCACTCACAAAAATAGGTAGGAGATTTACAAAATATCTTCATGGAACATGATCTTTACTTAATATCCTAATGATTTTTGGCATAAAAGAAAAACCCATACAATGTATTGTTGGCTATTGCCACAAATATACCCCTGCGACTTGTGACTGGTTTTGTGGTCCAGGGTCACATATAGCATGCTCAGGTAACACAAGTTTCTTATACACGTGACAACATGTACTTCATCCACACTTGATTTTGTAAATGATTTCAGCCTTACATGTGCAAAAAAAAAAATCATATATTTAAAACATTTCTGATTGAAGTTTAGAGATCCAGTTTTCTTGGGATGGTACATAGTGAGCATATAATAGTGACAAAAATCTGTTCGGCGCAGGATGAGTCATCCGTAGGTTTGGGCCATTTTGCTGAGAGAAAGACTGTTAATTTTAAGTTTAATTAAGTGCCCATATTATGCTATTTCAGGTTCCTAATTTTGTTACAACAGGTTTACATGTATCCAAGGTCAAAAAACACTTTCATTTTCTCATGATAAGCATTTAATATCACCTCATTTCTCAAAGATTCTCAAATGATTTGTTCGAAGCAGTTCAAAGATTCAGTCTCCCTAAACCCCTCCTTTCCGTAAGCCTACTGTGCTCTGATTGGTCAGACTGCCCAGTCTGTTGTGATTGAATGACAATGACAATAGTGATTGAACAGTTGCGTAAAGACAATGCAAATTCAAATTCAATTCTAAATTGAAGTAAAAACATTTTATAAAACTTTGTATACATTTTATAAAAATAAAAAATACTGCATCTAACTTGATAAACTTTTCAGGCCATAGGTGTACAGAGAATTTTTTCCGTCATTACTATTAACGAAGAACAATGGCTATCATAGTTTGACATTGCTAGGGCTGTTTCCAGAGAGAGTACTTGAGCAAGCTAGCGAGGACTACTGTGGACAGTGCTCGCATCTATACGTCCTACTATAATATAGATAGTGCTCCACTCGGTTCTAACAATAAAGACTCAGAGAACCGGGCCCACAGCTACATAGTAAATGCTTACCCAAACAATAATGGTACAAACTTTAACCGAGCACAAACGTGAATGACTAATAAAACATTCCAGTTTGTAAACCAAAATCTTGATCCATCCTTTATCATTACTCCAAGTAATAAGAACGACAGACAGTCTGCATTAATAGACACAATTGTAGGTAATAGTTGCCCGCAGCTGATTAGCAGAACTATTTCAGTAAGCAAGTAATACTGAGAGTTAGCTGGAGACCTACAGCTGCACTGGGTTTACACTAGCCTGGGTGCCAGCCCGAACCCCGCCCACAACATTTTTTGGTCGGGAAGTTCGGTCTGGACTCGCTCCGTTGAGGAGCTATTATGCCCGAACAAAAATTGTTCGGACCAATCAAATTGTCAGGGCGGGCTTTATACGATGATGGACAGATGAGCAACGGTAACGTAATCATCCACGTCACCAAAGAGCGCTTGATTTGAATTAGTTTACAACAAAGACGACTGCTGCTGGAGAATTGAGATTTCACGAGTTCACATTTACAAATAAGTCAGATAGAATAAATGCGTATATAAGATTTCACACAAATAAGTCGATAGAATAAATGCGTATATGACGTGCTGTCCGAGGAGAGGGCTGTGGGCTCGGTAGCCATACTCCCCCGTATTCCTGGTTGTGAGAGAACAAGACAAGAGTGAGGATTCGGGGTGGTGGAGGGATGCTGAAAAACTGTCAAGGAGTGTTAGGTAAGTTGACAGAGTGAATATGCTTCCTCATGCTGATAGATAGGGTAACGTTAGACATGGTATTGTTTGATGACAAGTTGATATTGGATTGATTATTTGTACTGTACGTGCTCCTCCCGAACTTTGTTTATGAAACATCATGTGTAGATTCCGCCATCGCGTCTGTTATAGAAGATATCCACAGTGCATTCATTTTAAAAGAGGAACAGAGAGCCGCGACATTTTGTTGGTTGAAAATATGAATGAAGAACATGCGTCATTTACTCCGTTGCTCTGATTGGTTGTAGGTCTATCCAATTGAGTGCAGAGGTTTTTTTTTTCCTGGTTCGGTTGAGACACACCCCATAATCAAATCTCTATGGAGAAGTATCAGACTCACATTCTGACTAGAATCTGAGTATGACGACGTCAGGCTAGGTTTACACAACATAACACACAAAACAATGTATTTTGGACACTAGATAAAAAATATAAAAATCAATTGATAATCATACTTCCAGGTTGTGATTCTGAGAAGCAAGTCCAAATAAACTGGGTACTGACCAATCTTTCCAGAGCAAGTGTTTTGCGAATCCCGCGTTGAACTCATCGAGATTTGAGAAGCAGCCGTCTCATCAGTAAAATGATGGGAACACAACAAAATGTTGGGATTATACTGATGTGGTATCGTTTTAAAAATGAATTCTATCCAATGATTCTTCACATCCTCATCCTTTGGAAGTAAAAATAACACAAATTTGCTGTCACAGGCAGAACATAGCGTCTTCTCGACATGAAACAGCTACAGTGTTTAAGGGGGATTCAAAGCAGGCGTTGTTCACTGGCAGCCAATGAAAACAAAAGGGATGCATTATGCAAATATGTTACAGTTTTACGTACAGTATGCAGGTCATGGAAGTGAGACTGGAATTCCTGACGACTCGTATAGGCGGTTGATTCTTTCTTTTGGGAGACAATATCTTTCTTTATTGTGCACTTTGCAGACCGTTTACATTCACAGACAGCTATATTACACACTGCATGAAAGGTCATATTTGAAAAAGCATGATAGGGGCACTTTAAATGTTTGTTTATTTATTTAAAATTGAGCGTGATGATGACACCAACATAATTTCATTCTGATTTGTGATCCACTGGTATTTCCTTTATGAAAGGCTTTTTTTTTTTTTACATGCCTAGTGTGACCAAGGAAACAATTAAAACACTGCAGTTATTATTTGTCTAATTATCCAACGTCAAGTTGGTAAGAAGATTTATGCATTGCTCTCTATTTCGTTGATCCTTAGACTGCTTTTAACAAGTTGAGACCCGTATCTAAGACTAAAACCAGCCAGCAGCTCTATATTAGCATTAAGCCCAGTATTCAGAGGAGGTAACTGCTCTCAATCTAACAAACATTTCGACCATGTCTAAATATAAATTGGCTTTTCATCTGCAACACAATGAGCAGTTTGAATTCTGTGCTATTTGCATGTGTACCACTTCTTCTTGAACAATAGACTTGCCAGCCTGAAGCAGAGATGCAATCTACAAGTGTTTACCTTTCTTTCATTTTGCCCTCTTCCTGCTTTTATCTGATTAGCTCAATTCTGACAGTCATTGTTTGTTCACAATAACACTGGATCACCATCCATTGTAAGGGAATAGTAATGGAAAAAATGTGGATTCAGGTTTTGATTATTATTATAATTATGTATTTCTTTATATATAAACTGCCTTACTGGTTGTTAATATATGTATTTATTCATATTTAATGACTAATTATTATTTGAACAAAATACAGTAAAACGGTTGAAAACAGTTGTGCTGCTTAAAATTTTTGTGGAAACTGATTTTTTAATTTTTTTTATAGAAAGTCCAAAAGAGCAGCATTTGTTAAAATAAACAAAAGTAACATTATGATTGTCTTTAATTACTGATCAATTTAATGCATTATTGCTGTATAAAATAAAACAAAACCATTAGCCAACAAATCCTCCATAATGCCGCAGGTGCCATGACCATTGCAGCTTTAATTTAACCTATAGCTGAATGTTTTCTAAAAATTGCATCAATGACAGATCAAGTTTTAAGTCAACTAAAATTTCAGTTCATTTCATCATAAGTGAAAAGGGCTGCCTTGTTAATGAGTTGTTTATTCTATTTTGTTTGTTTACTTTGTATTTTTCTGTACTGTTAATTATTTTCCTCATTTTATTTATTTATTTATTAAAAAGGCACCCCTTTCCCTGGCCTGTTTTAAGAAAATCACCCTAGTTCAAAAAACTTTCTTATCTTTTCCAAGGAACTCAATGAGAGAGTCCACTATACCAACAAGGACATGCTATACTGCAGTCACCTCAGGCAGCAGAGGTTGAGGTGCTGTACCCAAGGCCAGGAAATTTTACAAGAGAGCCGTAAATCTCTGGTTTAAATCAGTGCTGTAATCATGGTTTATTAGAGAGTGATTTGCACATGTGTGCGGTGAGGAGCCCATTGCATTCAGATCTCAACTGAGCACCGGAGCCCATCAGCCCCATTGGCTCCATCTCTTGAGATTTAGTTTCCTTTCCTGGCATTTAATGACTCCTTATTACAGTTTGTCTGATTATCTCTCCATACTGAGTAATGGATGCAGCGGAGACAGTGCTCTATGTCTCTATATGAGCCTTTCTATTGAAACTCTGCTGCAGGTAATATGCCATAAAGCAGCACAGATCATATCGAGGGTGAAAGGATGGTGCATTGGTCGATCAATCCACTTTTATGGGCCCTGTCTTCTCTCTTTCTTTTTCATTTAAGCTCACCTTTCATATTCTCATTCTCTCTCTCTCTCTCCTCTCTCTCTGCTTCTCCCATCCAAACCTTGGTTAACTGTAAATAATTTTTTTTTTTTATGCTGTTGTGCATCAAAGCATTTGTAAAAAAGGTATATTTGTCATCTACCAACAAATCTGTCTGTCAGATCACCAAACCTAAATGTGTTAAATAGTTTATTCTTTTTATTGTATTACAAGATGTATATAATACCTGGAGAGACCTATACGTTAGCCATGCAAACCAGCTAAACCTGACTTTTGTTTTATTGTGTGTCTTTTTGCTATATAGCATGATCTGATTTTGCCAAGTTAGATGCGTTCCTGGGTAAACATATTTTGGTGATCCTGGATAAAACATTACTGTCTGAAAATGTTGTTTTATCCCTACCCCTACCCCTAAACCTAACCATACCCATAAGTTATCCCTAAAATAAGAGGGGAATTATAGGTGAATAAGAATGGTGCAGAAGCCCCTAAACCTGATTGTAAGCCTAAACTTGACATAAACTGTAAACTTGTCCCTCAAATCTGATTGGTTGTTTGGAATGTTGTTCAGGGATCAACAAATATGTTGATCCTGGAACATGTAGGACTTGGTGAATTCAGGCTCTGCTGCTATATAGAGTAGGACAGTAAAGAGATGACAAGATGTTGTTATAAAGCAATTGCGAAATCTGATTCTTGACGCAAGTCAGATTCAGACATAAATTTTCCGTATGAGCACTTGAACCGCTAGGCCACATGTCCAAAGCGTCTTGCACTCTTCACTTCCTCCTACTCTTGTTTTTGTCTTTCTTGTTCTCTAACTGTAGACCACATCATTTTGTATTCTACCTCTTTCTCGTTTCTCCTCAGAGGTGGAAATGACAGTAGATCCGTAGCATCCCCTGGCTCGCGACCTGCCGATGAAATACTTCATCAAGCCAATCGATAAAACAGTGGTGCGTTTCCCAGCTAATGTCAGGTGTCTGAGGACCGCCACCTCGATGCATTATTAAATGTGCGTACGCAGACTGGAGGCAAAGATGTGGAACAGAAACCCAGGCAAAATGAACGCGAGATCTGACAGAGAGCGCGAAAGAGGGAGATAAAACTTAATTGAAGCCTGATTACTGGCCCTTGGGAGGTTACAGTTTATTAATATGTCACTTTCAATAAAGACGCTCTCGCATTCAGATTCACTGTTACCATGGCAACCTCATTTCTTTTTACTTTTTACTTTATTCCCCCTCCCAGGGTGGAAGGAGAGGTTAACGACACAAATCCTCCCGACGCTTAGGTTGATTTTCAAACCCCTCTGTCTAACATAATCAGCGTCTCGCTTTTCTACAGCTCTGTCTTTGCCCTCTGAGCCGCTGTGGGAAGAGAGGAAATATTTTATGCCCGTTACTTATTATGTGTTCGATCTTTCAGGAAGGTGAATGGCCTGCATTTAAACAACCTGTGAAATACAGCTGAAGATCTACATTGATGTGCAGATTCCTGCTGCCTATCTAAGGAAACATACAGTTGACTTAATATTTAAGGGCCCCTAAAAAAGTATTTGAAGAGTTCAGATGCAAAAGCCTCTAAGTGCCATCTGAAATTTTCTTCTAGAATGATCATTTTTATCAAGCTCATATATTTAAGTTCAGAAATTTCACTTAAATGGCAATAAAAATGACCTATTAATTGTCATTTAAGTGAAATTACTGAAATTAAATATACAAGCTTGATAAAAATGACCATTCTAGAAGAAAATTTCAGATGGCACTTAGGCTTTTGCATCTGAACTCTTCATTTGGACTCTTAAAGGGATAGTTCACCCAATTTTTTTAATTCTGTCATCATTTATTCACCTGTTTTGCTGAACACACAAAAAAAGATATTTTAAAGAATGTTGGTAACCAAACAGTTGATGGGACCCATTGACTTCAATAGTTTTTTTTTGTTTTTTTTTCATACTATGGAAGTCAATAAAGGCCCATCAACTGTTTGGTTTCCCATATTATTCTTTTGTGAAGAAACTCATACAGGTTTGGAACAACTTGAGGGTGAGTAAATGATGCGGTTTTTATAAAATATCAAACCAAGTGGCATCTGGAAACAACGGATGATATATTCCTGTCTTTTAAAAAAAAATAAAAAATGTAATGCTCCAAATGTGTTTTTAAATGAATATACAATACCGTAGGTTGGGGTCAGTAAGATTTGTTTGTGTTTCTGAAAAGATGCTCACCAAGGATGCATTTGTTTGATAAAAAAAATACAATACAAGCATTAATATTGTGAAATACTTTTACAATTAAAAATAATTTAAGAATATAAGGATTCTTTGTTGAGTAGATGGTTCAAAAGAACAGCATTTTTAAAATGATAAATATTTATTTTCACTTTTGATAAATTGAATGCATCCTTGCTGAAGCATTCCCAGTGGTGCAAGCTAACCGTCCAACTATTTTTCTTTTTTGGACAAAATATACAAGCTTTAGTATGTACAATAACAAAACAAGAGCAATCAATGCATCTGTGCTGGCCCCACCATTTTTGGAGTGCACATGGAGTTTATGTGGTGTTATCCCAGGATGACCAGTATTATCCCAGGTTGACTTTCTCTGATAAATGTAGGTGTTTGAGGTATGTTTGTGTATATTTACTCAAATAGCAATTCAAGGATAGTTATATGATTTCAAATTAGACATGGAGAATCCACTCGTCCACTGCTTTGAACACAGAAGGCTTCTAATAGTTTCCCATTTCTTGGCTACTAATATGCCTTATTTCATGTGTGTTCATGTTAAACTTATTTTCCAGAAGCACTATTCATTTCTGTAAGTGCAAAACTTTTTTGAAGTAGAGAAAAAAAAAATCACTTAGTGCACTTAATTTAATTGATTTACTGTCACACAGATTCTATGACACTTTTTACCTCTGACTGATTGTCTGAATGAGCTGTTACATTCATGCAGTGCTTGTCCAAAGCAGTGTTTTTCATGAGTGCAGTCTATAGCGCTCACCAACAGGACACCATGGCAGCTGCTGTGTTTCTGTACTCACCTCCAATTGACTTTGTAAACAGAAATGTGTTTGTAGGTAGTGGATTATTGAGCAAGCATTTGACCCCCTAAACAACTCATTGTTTAAACACAAGGCCAACCGTGTGATACTATCGTATGCCGTGTAAGTGTTGGTTTAAAATAACAGATACAGCCAGAGTGAAAGTTACTTGTTTCTCTCACAGAAGGCAGCCCTAAATTTCACAGTAGGCTTCCCGACCGTTTCTAGTCCAGACAACAAATGCTTTGACACTGAGATGTTTGCTATTTCTCTTAAGGCAGTGGTGGCAAGCTGTGTGTAAAGAGAAGATTATTTCAGCTGAAATGGAGCGGGTTTATCTATTGTCTAGCTGATGTGCCTCCTGCCACTTCACTCTTCCAGTCCTTGATGAAGTCAGTGTCCACTCCCGGTCGACATAATAGAACCCTGAAGAGCATTTTAAAGGCCCGACTGGTCCATCCTCGCGCTGTTAACTCCTAATCACATCAGCAAAGAGGAAGAATTGAGTTTGATTCTCAGTGAAAATGTGCTTTTTATTGTTTGAATGTGCATTGTTTCAAATCCTTTTTTTTTTTATCCACGAATGCACTCACTGCATTACAGTACTTGTATTATAAACACTTAGGCCTTGTAGGAAGAAAAAATGGGCTCCCTCTGGTGTTTGAATTTTCTACACTGCGGCTGGTGTTGTAATTGCTTTTTGGGCTACAATGATTTCAAATGGGACTTTTGCTAAACCACCCACCCAGAAGTATAGGCTAATCCTTTAGTGTGATGTCACACATTTCAGATTCCTAAAAATAGGACATCACTATTTATAGCAAATGAGGTGGTTTCAGTTTGTCACATGGAAAAAATGTGTCATTTTCATTGTTTCAGATATTTTTGCCCATGAGCTGGCGGTTGGTGTTTGTTAATTAACATTTGATGTGTCTGCGTGTGTGACAGCTATATATTAACTGTAAAACTGTTGCCTAGTTTTATCAGTGTGACCGGTGTTTGTGTCTGCATGCCTTTTTCCGTGCGTTTGAATTTGGCCTGGAAGCGTGTTATCTGCAGTGCCTCAGTGGCCTTGAGCTCACTTCCTTCATCAGAGACCCAAACCCCTGCAGATAAGTTCCCCGGACCTGCCTCTCCTGGGGGAGTTCTCCGACAGGAAGTGGCACAATAGCCAGTCCATTAGCTCCTATTAGTCTGCACCTGCCTTCCACGGCAAGGGCCAAAATAAGCAACCAGCAGCATTTCCTGTATGAGCTCATAGCACCAGAGCCCGGCGCGCTGTGAAATCACTCGGGGAGCAATCGAGGCGTACACCAAACGGTAGCTCAGGGCCTGTGGGACAGACTATCAGGAGAAGTGATTATGTGTGTGTCTGTCAAAGAGGGAGAAAGGAAGAGCATGGGGTAAAAGAAGCTGATTTGCGAGGGTCTGCATATATATGTGTGTGTGTGTGTGTGTGTGTGTGTGTGTGTGTTTAATGTGGGTGTGAGAGAGTTAGTGCTGTCTCAGCATGAGCAGGAAGGCAGTGGGAACAGAACTGAGTCAATCGTGTTAGATTGTGCTGATGGACAGGAATGCTTTCAGACCACCGCTTCCATCTGAGGTGGGATAGACAGACAGGCCGCCCACATCATCAGACCGTCAACATTATGATTACACGATTACATTTAATAAAAGACTCTCTTTCCATCAGTATCTTTGCTCACAGATTCTGCCTGTTAAGAAGCGTCATGCTCATTTAAAATTTACAGCCCCTCAGATTTGAGTTAGCTGAATTTTGAATGTAACTAAATAATTGTCAAGTTCTGCAGCATTTAAACAAATAAACAATGTATTTATTCAATAAAGTATTATATTATTATTATTAATAAAGCTCCAGAATCCCCACAACTTCACACAAGACAAGCGGTTTAGAGAATGGATTAATAGATAATAATAAAAAATATCAAAGCACAACAATAATAATACTACTAATAATACTACTAATCATAACAATTATGATAATAATACTTTATTGAATTAATACATATTACAGTTTGTATAACTTTCATTTAAGGAATAAATCAATAAATTATTATTATTATTATTACAACAACCTTAAATGTGAAATCTCCTTTCTATGGCCCTATGAATTCTGTGTTTTCCGTTTTTCCATTAAATTGTATTGGTTTATTTTGAATTTTAATAATAAAAAGTAATTAAAATAAATTGTATTTCTTAAATCTAACAATAATTGTGCTCTACAAAAAGTTGTATTCTGTGTTTTAATTGTTCTAGATTGTGTTTGGATTCAAATGTATCATCAAAAATAGCAGTAATCAAATGAATGCATTAAACTTTAACAGTTTATTTAATCTTTTTTTGAATGTATATACATGCATATATATATATAATCCAATTAAGTGTGTAGCCCTACTTTTGATTTATTCATCCAAACGTTGTCGTTTTTTATGATTGGATTCTGCAATTCTGTAATCATTGGGTTCTATCTTTCTATTCTAAAGTTGGGTCAGTTCCACTTCCAACTTGAACTCATTTGATACAGTCTAATTTGTTGGCGTGGCTGCATGTTCTCCAAACATCATAGTATTTGAAAAAAATTGTATTTCAAAAGGTGCCTCAATAGTTTACTGTTTCCGGTGGATTTTTGAAGGGATCATCTATTCCTCATAAGGGTGTAACCAATCAGACACTGCTTAAACATAATGGAAAATGACACTCACCCTTCCCCTGTCTGTCTCACCATTAATCATCCATTTTAGATTGTAATTGAGCAAATATGGATTCAGATTGAATACTGCTCCAAATTCTGCTGTCTGAAAGCAAATCCAATCACATCTATCAAACAGGGATATGTTTTACTGCTGTCTCTCTTGTTGGAAGTTTATGCAGGTTTTTTTTTTTTTTTTTTTTTTCACAGTGTAATTTTAAAAAGCATCTGTCAGCAATGAGAGTAACACGAGCTCTTGGAATATCACTCGTCAACTTAAGAGTCTGTGAATTTTGAACGGAAATCAATAAAAAATGTTGCCTTGCAGGCCGGTTGTCATTTATAGTGGCAGGTGTTGTTGATGCTATGGTTTAATAACCATGTATAATAGAAGAGATGTCAAACCTTGATGTACATTCAAAAATGACTGTTGTACAAATGTGAGACTCCTGGATCAAGAAAACAAGAACAGCTTGGACAGACTGTGCATGCAAAATGTTCTGATTGTCTTTTCTTTTCTGTGTGAACTTGAATAAAGAGAGCAAATGCTTCATTTGACTTAATCGATATCATGACTTGTGTGTGTGTGTGTGTGTGTGTGTGTGTGTGTGTGTGTGTGTCTGTAATGAGTTTGCTAGATATGTTAAAGCCTGCCTATCATAAAGGAAAAACGGTGCACAACTTACCCCACTCTCACTTCTAAGAGTGTGTGCTTTAGTTAATCTTTTTTTTTTTTTTTTTATTAAAAATATATCACATATATAAATCAATTTGTGTGCCTCAAAATATTTAAAGCTCACAGTTTTTTCTGCCCTGTACTGCGGTATAAATTGGCCAGATGCAACCTGTCATGTTTTTAGAGAAGGCAGGTTTTTTATAGCCTGGTAATACCAAACTCTGCTACTTCGCTTTGCTTCGTAGACAGAGTCTGGCATGGCATAATTGAAAAGCGTTTTCTTTCTCGCGGGGAGGCGCTTGTCTGAAGTTTAAAATCATTGGTTCCCGTAAGCCAATCACATAACGTTTGGTTATGGCGTGTGTTATGCGCATGCTCAGCCGCATCTAACTTCCACTGTAAACACATGTAGTATGATGCGAAAACAAAACCATCGAGCGAAATACCGGAGTGAACATGGCTGTGAACGACTTTTGCAGATTATGTGAAGTAAATCTACGCATCCACGGTACAATCAGTGTCTACGTCACGGCTCTCAGCCCACCCTCTGTTCGTTGAAACGGAAAGCTATTACGCTGTCTCAGACTGAGTACAGAAGCGAAATGAAATTGAGCGGAAGTAAGAAGTCTGACGTAGTCAGGCTAGGTTTTTTATAGCACTATTCACAATATAACTATTCTCAAAGTTGCGGTGAAATGAAAGTAGTGACAGATATTTTCTTTTTTATTGTGACGTACATCCAAGTATAACAGATTTTTAAAAGAGAAAAAAGAATGTAGTGACTCATCGTTTGTTGATTGGATTTTTAGATGTGGCCGTTGCACTCAAAAGTAGAGGCAGGTGAACATGAGCTTGCATTGGCAGGATTTAAGTGGACTAAATGATTGGAGGAGTCCTGGATACATCACCAGAAAGCAGTGTCATATTCCGTAGTTCCAGCTTTGACATTTTGATTAAACATTGCGAGGTCAAAACATTTTATAAAAATGAAACCTGCATGGATTAATTGTTCACAATAAGATATTTAACTTCATTTCACGCCGACTCTTCCAGAAATAGAGGCTTAGATAATACCCAGAGTGAGTGAGACAGAGGTGTTATGGGATATCATAGTCATCTTATGCGTTCATTAGATTGCAGATTAATCAACAGATGACACCAATAGTCCTGAAGTACATGAAGCTCTCTGACACATGATGTGCCACTCTTAAATGGTCATTCTAAGTGGGGTCAAAAATACAGTCAGTTTAATCATGTCTAGCTTAGATGGATTAAATTGGTTTGATTCAATCCCCTTTTTCCCCTCGTCTTTCCTTCTTCCCTTTTTTATTAAATTGTAAGCTGTCAATTTATGAGTCTGTTTGTCTCGCTGTCTTTTCGTAATATTATTCAGATACTGTTATGTTGGAGCTTTTATTAATATTTTGAATTATTTTCCATTTTATTTTTAGATAAAGTTTGTATTTGTGTTTTTTTTTTTTCATTTGTATATTTTGTTTTACTGTAATAACCCTAGTCTCTGTGTGTGTGTGTGTGTTTCATGCTCTGGCTCTACACTGATCATCAATCACAGCTGGAAAACACTTTCTCTGTTGTCCCTCCTGACGTTTGACCTTTGTGCATTTTACCCTCCTGTTTTCTGCTGTTTTTCCCTCAGAAATATGGTCTGACTGACATTTTCATAAATGGCTTCATAGATGACCTGACAAGTGTTGAGTCTTAAATCCTATATCTCACATTACAACACAATGATCACAAAGAACATTTTTGTATCATTTCTCCCAGAAGGCGGAGAGGAAATTTTTTACATCATGGTGAATAGATTGACAGAGAGAGAGAAAGAGATACGATACAAATAAGAAGACAGTGTACTGATCTTATCTAAAGCAGTACAAAACACATACAGTGAGCATCAATCACTCTGAGGATCTAACAAAATGGATTTGTTGTAGAAACGTGACACTGGGATCTGGGCAGAGAACTGTTTGTTTAATAATTAATTTTATTTCAATATTTATACCTGCTAAGTCTGAAGATGTTGAGAAATTTCCCAGCAAATTCATAAATCTATTAGCCTGGTTAAAACCAGACCATTCTCAGTAGTAACTGAGTTATGGTCTGGGAAAGCTTCATTAATAACTCATTTCCAAAGGGGCGTCACCAACGGACGTCGCTCAAATGCCTCTGGGCGCAATTGGATAGACCTAAAACCAATCAGAGCGGTCGTCATCGTGTAAAGCCATATGCTGCGTCCCAATTCGCCTAAGTTACACTACGCCACAAAAGTATGTACTCTTTTTGTGAAGAAAAGGTATTTACTTTTGAATGTGTAGCAAAAAAGTAGGCAAGCTTTGGGACATACTACTTCGGCATCTTTATCAGATGGATCTGTCGCGTGCATCCTGTCACGTAAACTGCCCTGTCAATCATCTTATCACAGTTAAAATCCTCTATTAAATCTAATTTAATTTCCTACCGTTTCGGAGAGAAATGTAGTAGCACGTTCATCTGCCAGTGGGTCTTTCATGGAGACTGTCCTCATGTGTTTGCAATTTGAATATAATAATGCATTTAAAAGTTGGTGCGCTTCACCAACGGACGTCGCTCAAATGCCTCTGGGCGCAATTGGATAGACCTAAAACCAATCAGAGCGATCGTCATCGTGTAAAGCCCGCCTCAGCGTTTCTGATTGGTGCCGCGATTTTGACGGATTAGAAATGGGCTTGAATGAGCTCTTTGCCAGACTACTTGCAGAGCAAATCTAAATTTGCCGGAAGTTGTCTGGGTTTTCCCAGGCTATAAATCTATGCCAATTCGATTTGTCTCTTGGATTACCCCCCTCTGTCCCCCCAGTTACTTAAACAGCTGTCCTGGTTAAACTTCTTCAACCTGTAGTCACTGGTTGTCTAATATTTCCTGGACCTCCTTCCTACAGGGGCTGACTGGTGTCCACAGGAGGGCTGACCATACCCCATTGACCCAGGCTCGATTTCCTCTGGGAGAACATGTCTAGAGTGCCATGCCACTGAAATCTGACCCTCTTTCCTGCTAGGACGTCCTTCAGTGGGCAAAAGACAGTGAGGTAATGTTGGCGATATTACACGCTCTCTCAATGAGGGTTATGGATCAGTGCGGTTCACTGTGCTGACTGGTATACATGCTCTGTGCAGTCATACCCTTTAACCTATCAGCATATGGCCTGAGTCTGAGCTCAAAAAATGCCATATGCTTTCTCTCACTGTCCAGTCTTCCCCAAATGGACTATGCAAAGCACTTTTTTTTTGTGTGTGTAAATTTATACTGTTATCATTTTCACTTTTTTCGCATCAAGGCTCTCAACAGAGATTTGATGAGGTTGCTTACTTGCAAATAAGTGGAAAATGTACACAGTGAACAATGAAAATAGTGAAAGCAAGAGTGGAAAAGACTGGAATGTGTTGATAAGAAGAAAGGAAATAAAACTATGACCTATGACACTATGAATGTCATGGTACGCTTTGGACATTGTATTGTCAAATTGTTCATTTTTAATTTGACTTAATTTATGATATTTATAAAAACGTAATAAGCATAAATCACTAAATACTTGTCAGTGCATTGAGACGAAATTTCTTAAACTATTATAGCTTGAATATATAGGATATATCTTGAAAATATATATATATATTTCAAGATAATAATTTATCTTGTAGTGAGTTTTAAGTTTTTTTATATATATTGTAGCAACATGCTAATTTATATTATAGTTTAATTAAGCATACTTTTTGCAGACATTTCAGTTCAGTTCAGTATGAGGATTGAAGACTATGCTTACTCAATGAAAATGTTTTTAAAACAAACTACATCAAAATTGAATTGCAAGCTGATCTTTTCCAAAATTGTCAAGAGTGCTTGTTGTAAAAGATACACACTAATCTTATACAGTTGTTGTTTAAGCCAAGGCGAAAACGGCATAGTTTTTTGTTTTGTGTCCATAGCACATTAACAAAACATTTAATGACACTAATAACAATACAATTACAAATTATTATTAATAATAATATCACTAAAATCATATATTCCTTATAACAGTCTCTAGGTCCAAACACAGCACAAATCAGTCATCCATGAAAATCAAAAGCAGCTTCAAACACCGACTTAAAAAAAACAACTTGCTTAACAAGAAATATTGATTCTTCTCATTAATACAGTATATGGTCCACAAGTAAAATATTAAGCAAGGTAATTAAGATAGTTGATATAGGCTGCCGTTAACAGCTTATGATGAGATAGATTCATCTCGTCGTTTCTCGTCATTTTTATTCATCACCAAGTCCATCTTTTCTCGGCAAATGATAGAAAGATTCTCATTTTCCGTGATTATAAAACAAAGTAAATAATGAAATACATAAGTAAAGACACAAGTACATATATATATATATAAATAATATGTAAATATATATTTTTAAAAAATACATGAATTATCCTCCTAATATGACGCCCAACACTATTAATATATTAAAGTGTCTTTGGTGTTTCCATGACTTTTACAGTTTTTTCCCCCTAAAATACTAAAGAGCATTATTAAAGTGTTGGAGTGGTTCACACAGCAGTATTACTGTCAACTTTAATTTCATGCTTAATCTTGAGGTCATATAAAAAAAAGAAATGCATGCTGTTTTTTCATCTGCCCTTGTCATTTACACAAAGGCACGGAATGACAGTGTGAGAAAGAAAGGATAATAGGAGGAGAGCGGTACACAGAAGGGTGCACATGTCTAACGCGAGTAATGAGGAGAGAGAGGGAGTGAAAGGTAAAGGTCAGCAGTCTCTCTTGATAGTCTATGATGTTGGGACTTAGGTAAATCTTCCTCTGCTTCATTTAAAAGTCATTCTTTTTTAAAAGTTGTCTGCCAAGGAAGGAGGAAACTACGTAGCCAAAAGATTTAGATGTCTGAAAAAAAAACTGTGCAATATGAATGGAACTGCTGTCTTTTATGGGGCGTTAGATCTATTTCACGTTAAGAGAGCTTTAAGCCTCTTTTGTTGGTTGCTAGAATCCAATCTCTGATAAGCCGCAAGTCTGACCTAACCGTGTGTGTGTGGGTGGGTGTGTGTGTGTGTGTTCATGCACAAAATGAATATTCCAAGCAAACCTCCGTTGAGAACAGTTTTGTTTGGCCTTCAAACTGACAGAACGTAATAACACACATCAGTTGGTGTCATTGTCACGGCCAATCAGAACACAGTCCCACCATCACACACATTTCAGCACTGTACTCTTGCTGTACTGGTCAGTAGGGGCACGTTTGATGACAAAATTGTGCTGTGAAAGAATAGAAATAATTTAGGAAAGGCAGAAAAAAGTGCTTTTAAAGCTAGAGCACTCTCTGTATGTGTTTGGGAAAGGATGTGGATGAAGAGAAAAACTCTGCTGGTAATCCATCTCTGACCTGGCCTTCACTACCAAAGGTTATTGGGTCTCTATCAAATCCTGTCATGTATTTTGCCATCCCACAATGCTCAGAGATGGCGCCGCCACCAATTGAAACAGTGTTTCTTTGTGTGTTTCCACATGAGATTAAAGACAGGGACATTATAGATGGGATTTGAGGTGTGTGTGTGCGCGCATGTGTGTGAGAGTAAGAGAAGGGCAGAAGATATTACACTTCAGTTACAGTATGTGAGGTTGGGCGCTAAAGTTTTCCTGCGTGGCGTTTAACTCGTTCAACAGACAAAAACACAGATCAATTCAGTATTATGGCATCTCACACTGTGGTTTGGAACATACGCGCACTGACTCATAAACCATGGGAGAAATATTTCTTTGGAAAGAAGTAGTATCTTGGTTTAAGGAGATTATGTCTGAGGATATTAATAATTTAGCCTCCTTTTTCACTCCTACTCATGTCCGGTCATTTGCTCTTGAGGGTCTTATTTGAGGTTATATGGATTGTTATAACATTCTCTCAGTTGACTCATAAACATCCAGAGTTTGATGACACATACGTGCTCAAAAACAATTAATTATACATATTTTTCCTAGTTTAACAACTGATTTAATGGGATAGTTCACACAAAAATGAATTGTTTGCACTTATTTACTCACCCTCATATTGTTCCAAACCTGGGGTGCGTGTCCCATGCAATGAACACATTGCTTAATCACCTTAGTACAATGCATCACTGTAGAAATGAAATAGCTAGTCGCACCTCTGTCGTTTGAACCATGTTAGTTCAGCAATATAGGACTGTAATTAATGACTTCACTTGCAGCTGGTGGAGTAATCATTTCGGCTAATAGATTTGATATCGCAATTATTGTATTTAACATTGTTAGGTAATTTACATAAACAACAGAAAGCTGTTCGTTTTTAACTTGGCATACACTTTACTCGGGTTTGCATGCATTTAATTTGGTCACCAGCTTTCTCCACAACAGTTTTTCTGACATGCTGCCGTAACGAACTGAGGACTACTTAGTTGTTTTTGTTCGCTGTCGTTTTGCTTTATTTGATACTTGACTTATGGCGGGTTCCCTCATACGACATACATATGGTGCTGGTCATAAAATTAGAATATCATCAAAAAGTTGATTTATTTCAAGGATTCAACTTAACAGGTGAAACTAATATATTATATAGACTCATTACATGCAAAGCCTTTATTTGTTATAATTTTGATGATTATGACTTACAGCTTATGAAACCCACGAAATCAAAATCCCAGAAAATTTGAATATTACATGAAATCACACAGTAATTACACAGTAATACCATGGTCATTGAACCAGGTTTTGGTTCTTTTGGCAGTGTGGGCAGGTGCAAATCCTGCTGGAAAATGAAGGAAGCATGAAGTGCTCTGAAAATGTCCTGGTAGACGGCTGCGTTGACTCTGGATTTAATAAAGCACAGTGGACCAAAGTCCTCTTTTCTGATGAGAGCAAATTTTGCATCTCATTTGGAAACCAAGGTCCCAGAGTCTGGAGGAAGAATGGAGAGGCACACAATCCAAGATGCTTGAAGTCCAGTGTGAAGTTTCCACAGTCTGTGTTGGTTTGGGGAGCCATGTCATCGGCTGGTGTTGGTCCACTGTGCTGTCCACTCAACGCAGCCGTCTACCAGGACATTTTCAGAGCACTTCATGCTTCCTTCAGCAGACAAGCTTTATGGAGATGCTGACTTCATTTTCCAGCAGGATTTGCACCTGCCCACACTGCCAAAAGAACCAAAACCTGTTTCAATGACCATGGTATTACTGTGTAATTACTGTGTGATTTCATGTAATGTTCTAATTTTCTGGGATTTTGATTTCGTGGGTTTCATAAGCTGTAAGCCATAATCATCAAAATTATAACAAATAAAGGCTTGAAATATCTCACTTTGCATGTAATGAGTCTATATAATATATAAGTTGAATTCTTGAAATAAATAAACTTTTTGATGATATTCTAATTTTATGACCAGCACCTGTATATATATCTTGAATGTTAGCTTGGTTATTGTGCCCAAGAACATGATATTTTTTAAGTCCACATATCGTTTTAATAAGAAACTATGCTTCTAACCACAGCTCAAGAGCTGTTAAGCCAACGTAAGTTTTATTTGCTGTTTGTTAATGTTTGTTGGTACTATAATTTTGGGAAATTATGGAACTTGTGACCATGGTTGGCTAACGATGCTTTTGGGAAAAGCACTTCTTTGACTTCTTTTCTCCGGTGGAACACAGATTATATTTTGTAAAATGTATCAGTGTGTGTTTTTTTTTTCTTTTTTCTTCTCTTTCTCCATGCAGTGAAAGCCAATTCAGTGTTGTTTTAAACTTTATGGATATAAATAGTTCAGTCATGGCAACTCTCGGGATAGATTGTAAAACATTTATCAATGTAAATAGAATGTTCAAAGGTTTGGTCTTGGCGAACTATATCTTATACGCTGCTGCTGCTGCTGCTGGAGCTATAGTTGATGCTGCAAAAAAAGTATGACTTGCTTCTGCTAAATGCTTGGAAAATAAAATGAAAGGAAACGTGCTGCTGTTGCTTGCAGATCTAGGCAGGTGGTGCTGGGGAAAGAAAGGGCTAGAACAAGAATTTGCATAGAGAGCAAAGATAGTGCATTCATTTGGATGCATCATGGTTTTAAAGGAAAATATTATGGATACTAGGGGTGTAAATCAGACAGTTCATCACGATATGATATGATATGATATGATATCGATTCTCTCAGCCAGTGATACGATATTTGTCGATACCTTAAAAAATTCTGTGATTCGATTCAGGCCTATATCGATTGATTTATCGATATTTAGATATGATATGCCACGTTTACACAACCAGTTATATTTTTATTAACTCACAAATGCAACCAAAATATATAACATGAATGCTTAATTAAACTCTTTGAAAATTACACCCTCTCCCAATTGGGTCAGATAGCCTAACTCCGTTCTTGTTCATTTTCATGTTTTATTTTATTTTATTTTGTTATTGTGCATTCCAAGTAATATCAATTAATCTGCAGCTGGGTTGTTTTGATAATTTTTATTTTTATTTTTTTTTTTTTTATTAAAGTTCATTGAAAGTATGTTTTTTATATATATTAAAAGTTTTTTTTTAGCAAAAGCAGATAACTCATTTCATGATGTTTCAGAGTTAAGCAAAAGTAATTGCTATGATATTTAATAAAACACTCTGTTAATCTTTGTAACGTTAATCTCCTCAGCTGACATAGACGTCTGACAAACTTTATTGTTGTGATTACATGCAATACAGGGAGCTTTTCCCTCACCACTGTATTTTACGTGTGGCATCGTTAGACGTTTGATCGATGCATCGATCTACATCGATGTATTGTTACACCCCTAATGGATACGTCTAATTGAAAGAAACCAATCAGAACGCAATTAGTTTCATGGCTGAACTATAACTGTTTTCAACATTGATAATAAGAAATGTTTCTTGAGCATAAAATCAGAATATTATAATGATTTCTGAAGGATCATGTGACACTGAAGACTGGAGTAATGGCTGCTATGCCATCACATGAGTAACGTTCCCAAAACTTTACCATGGCACATGGTCCAAAATAAGTCGTTGTAATGCACTTGTTCTTTTTTTCATGTTTATTCCACATTGGAATACCGAGAATTATTTTCATAAATTATAGAAATAATGCGCCGAAAGCAGGTTATAGGAAGTTAAAAGTCTTTTGGCTGCATCTGTTCTTGTAAGAGCAGCTCTGTGTGCCGCATTAAAGAGAGGCAGAGTCACAGAAGGAGCCGTTGTCTTGACAGCCTGTCACCGTGGCGACCGAGCACATTCCTGGTTTGTTTCCTTTGATTCCGTATTCAGGGAAACGTGCATTAGTCAGAAGCTTGCAAAGCAGGAGGCTGCTGGTTTTATTTATGTCCATCATCATTCTCTCCGAAAACAAGATGGATTAGCATGCTAGTGTACTGAAACACAGCCCATGCAAACCTCAAAGAACCAGGGAAAGCTTTTAATGTCTGCAGGTGTACAATATAAGTTTAATGAATACTCTGGAAGCACACATAAATCCTTATGCACACATTTGTAAAGTGACAAGCATTGATTTCTCTGTAGGTTCATGGCTTATGGACTCTTATACTCTCAAAAAAGCTCTAAGAAAATGAAACTTTTTTTCAGTTGTGTTGATGTGCAGGTGCTTATCCTCTTTATTTGACATGTCACAAATGAAAATGTACCAAACATATTATTAAACAAAAATCTAAATGAAAATGTTACCTTTTTTAATGTAATCTACTAGGAAAATCAATTTTTCAGTGGAATTATTTAATTTATTTATTTAATTTGGCTTAATTAATGATTAATGTTAAAACGTCAGTATAAATCATTAAATATTTGTCAGTGTATTGGGGAAAATGTATATAATGTATTTCAAGACAATTATAGAGATATAAACACAAAACAATTGTCACGCAATTGCGTTTAGATCTCCCAACTCTGATTTCCTTTCTCATAATTGTGAGATATAAACTCGCAATTGCGAGTAAAAAAGTCCAAATCTGAGGAAAAAAATACTTTAAATGCGAGATATAAACTCTATACACTTTATAGCACCCAATTGCAACATTACTTTTTTCTTTTTTATTCAATGGTGGAAACAAGCTTCCATATAGTACAAGTTGCAATCATTAAATCTTTTATTGGAGAGTTGAGAGGTTATAGGAGGAGGTCAAGGGATTGATCATGAAAGGAACGAGTGTGTCTATGAAGTGCACTGTAGAAGAGAATGTTATTCATATGGATGTTTCAAACAACAGTGAGCAATGACATCACTTCATGGAGGAACGTTCTATAAGAATGTTAGCTAAATATAGGCAAAGAGGGAAAATCATTGGCCCATTTCACCCAGTAGTGTTGTGTGTGTGGTCCTGGTATTCCCTATACGTTATGGGGACCAGATATCCCCACACGTATAGTAATAATTATAAATGTTGACTCTGGGGACATTTTTTGGTCCCCATGAGGAAACAAGCTTATAAATCATACAGAATAATCTTTTTTGAAAGTCTAAAACAGCAGAATGTTTTCTGTAATGGGCAAGTTTAGGGGTAGATACAGTTTGTACAGTTTAAAAGCCATTACGCCTGCGGTTAGGGACCTGGATAATGGATAGACATAAAAGGCCCATAAAAGGTTGAGAACTACTGCTTTAGACTAATAACAATTTAAACCCATCAGAAACTTTTCAGACCAAGGAAATGGTATTTTATTATTTTCTGTTATGCTAACTTCATGTCACAGGTGAGCTACAGCTATTCTGAACACACAGGCTGCAGCATTTGGAAGAAAATCGCTGCTAGCGAGCCACCGACTCCCCAGGTTTCCGCTGTAGCTTATTATTTTCCGGCTGAAAAATGGAGAGCTTTTTCTGAGGCAGCGCAGAGGGAACACTTAGGGCCCAAATGGGTCCTCGCTAAAACGACGCCGTGTATCTGCCCCCTGATGTGGCTCTCTTTCTCTCTCATTCACTCACAAATTCATATCTTAACACCGGGAGCACAGAACACTGGAGCTTTTGAGGAGGAATTAGGGGAAGATTTAAAAAATGATACAAGCGCCTATAATTTCTAGTCTCTCTTAATGTTTTATTAATTCGTTCAGAGAAAAGAATATGAATTGAGGCGCTGTAACGACACCTAAAGTCCATACATTATGAAAATGGTTGGAGACTTTGTACTCGTGTTATGAGGGAAAATGAAAGAATCCAGGGGAGGGCAGAAGAGCAGAGACCTTTTAATGTGGGACTGAATGGGAGGTGGACTCTCTCTCTCGTGCACAAAGGTTTCGGCTCTTTATGTCTGGATGAATCAGTGGTAATTCTGGCTTCAGCTCTGAGAATCGGACACGTTCCCAGGCATGCCGCTCAGGAGGGTGTGAATAAATGAGTCTCTCTCTTTCTGGCCATGTGCACGTTGAAAAGCTTTGTGACAACCTCATTTATTTTCAGGAGTGAATCCCCTAAGTTATAATTCCACGTGTGAATGGAATAAAGGAGTCACTGCTACTGTACTACTCTAAACATTGGCGTAGTGTAACTCTTATTTGTAAACAAAGAAACATGGATTCTAACAGTGTTTTTTTTATTTTACCTGTTTACTATTTTTACTATTTTTTAAATCTAATTAAAGGGATAGTTTACCCAAGAATACAAATATATATAATCGTTTACTCACTCTCAAATTGTTCCAAACCTCTATAAATGTCTTATTTGATGATATTTGAAAGAATATTACCAACCAAGCAGATCTCGGGCCCATTGACATAGTGTTTTTTTCCCCCTACTATGCATGCAAACAATGGTGCCCGAGATTTGTTTGATTACCAACATTCTTCAAAATATCAGATTTTGTGTTCAGCAGAACAAAGAAATGTATACTTTATTTAACTTGAGGGTAAGTAAATGATGACGAAAAATTAAAATTTTTGGGTGAACTATCCCTTTAACATTACAGAACTAGCAATGGTGAATCAAATCTTTTGAGTTGATCAGTTCACCAAATACATTTTTTTTCAGATGTGTTCACTGATTAAGGCGAGACACGGCAGGCAAAAACATAGTTTTTTTTTTTTACTGGTCAATTTTGAGATTTTTGGATATTTGTCTTCAATAACATGTCTTCTTTCAGACTTGTGGTGAAAAAAAGTCCGAAATACACATTTAGGTCTTTATTTTATTACACTTTGTCTGTTTGCTTCTGTAGATTTCTCATAAATTCAACAAAAGTTCGCGTTCTTAATCAACATGCTGCTCCGCGATCTCTGCCGTCACCCTGTCATCAGAAGCACCGTTAGGAAGCTCTCTCTCTCCTGTACAATCCTGTCGGATCCAAATATGGTAATTTCCTTTTTATCAGCAACCAATCGTGAAAGTAAAAGGGCTGAATGCGCAATCTCATTGGCTGATGATAAATCTTTAAAGCCCGTTTTCTCAAAATGACTTTTCTCTCATACTCCAAGTCCGAAATCTCCACTTCAGTAGCACCTATATACACCAAACTTTCCAGTCTTGTACCTAGTTATATTATGAAGACATTTACAGAGGGATTCGTAAATATATTATTCCTAGCCTGATTTATACAACATTTTATTCCCAAAAACATGGCGAAAATATTTTTTTTAAGGCTATTGACAGTATTTTCTGACTGATTTTCTAACAAAAGTAGATATCCATAAATCCCTCTGTAATTTTTTTCCCATCTAATATGTGAACACAATGAAAAAAATATTTTTAACCTGGCTTTATCCAATACTCAGATTTCGTTTTTTTTTATATATGCAAATGAGTGCATATTTAATTAGATATATCCTAATTTGCATATTTATTTATTTGCATGAAAACTTGTAATACATTTTTGTCTCATCTTAATGTAGGTAATCAACTGGGAAAGTGTCATGGTGATATCTGCTAGTTAAAATTTGTATCCTATTCACCTGTAGTGTCTCGCCTTAAACACCATTGTCATAACTAGGATTAGAGCAGTGATTAACGTACTGTATTTAGTTGAATTTAGTCTTCTTAGGCAAGAGAGGAATCCAACTCATCTAATGAGGGAAAAATGGTGATGTAATGCCTTTGCATATTCTGGCCCTTTACTCCACGTCATCTGCGGGGCCTCCAGCACATGATGATCCAGGTTTAGGGGCAGAGTTCTCTCACAAACCATGAGCAGCATCAGTGCTGCATGGGTTCATTGTGTTGTACAGTTTCACGCTGGCTTGAAAGAACACAAACAGTGGTGATCTCTTCTGTTCATCTTCCACTGCTCTGAGCACACAGCGGCCGTTAACGAAGGCTTGAAGTGTGTGCTCAGACATTTAAAGGATACGACTGACCTTGTGTTGTGTGAGTGCGTTTTGTCTGGGAGCACATCTGTTCTCATTAGCCATACATTGAAAGGCTATCTCAGAATGATAAATGAATACAAATTGATCACAAAAAAAAATCGTTCTGTAGTCCTACACTGGTGGAATGTATTAAACTATTTTTGGTAGCACTTTAGTTTAGGGTGCAATTCTCACTATGAACTAGTTGCTTATTAGCATGCATATTACTAGGATATTTGGCTGTTTATTAGTACTTATAAAGCTCTTCTAAGGGAATGAAACTTGCTGGCGCAAAATAGTTATTAAAGAGATCGTTAATATAGTCCAAGTGACTACAGTGGCTCAATCTTAAGTTTATCAAGCGACGAGAATACTTTTTGTGCAAAAAAAAAAAAAAATAACGACTTTATTCCACTATTCATTTCCTTCTCTCTGGGCCTCGAGTCTTTTCACTTAGTGTTTTTGCGCAGCGCGTCTGTGTTGTACGTCACACACATCACACACATGACAAGCGTCGGCCAATAGTGAGCCTACGTGGTGACGTGCAACACAGACGCGCTGCGCAAAAACACTACTCGAGGCCCAGAGAGAAGGAAATGAATAGTGGAATAAAGTCGTTATTGTTTTTTATTTTTTTTGCGCACAAAAAGTATTCTCGTCGCTTGATAAACTTAAGATTGAGCCACTGTAGTCACTTGGACTATATTAACGATCTCTTTAATAACTTTTCTGGGCCAGCAAGTTTCATTCCCCGTTCAGTGTAATTACACTTTTAAAAGCAACCAGTGCAGTGTAAAAAATATATATATATTGTGTTCATGAAAGTAAGTAATGCAGGTTTGAAATGACATGAGGGTGATTAAATGATGAAGCAATACATGACTATTCTGTCAATGCAAACAGGAAGTGTACTTTTTAGTTTCTTCTTGCCTAACACCCCTAAAGTCCATATTGTTTAATTCACTGTGAGACAGGGACGTGCACAGGAATTTTGAGGGGCAGTTGCTCTGACCTGAAAAAAGGGCAACCTTAGCAACCCCCCTGTGCACGTCCCTGCTGTGAGACCTTGGGCAATCCTTGTGTAAATTCACCAATATCAAACATCCAAACATCAAACTGCGATAAACACAGTCGACTCAATTATAATCAGCACAGTCAAACCAAAGCAATTATTTTGGAAGCTGAAAATCAGTTGGAATCAGTCAGATTAATAAAAGTGTAATTAATATTAATGAACTGCAGTACTGTCAACAGGGGACCAAAAATTAAAATTAAGTTAAAAAACATAGCCCAACATGTTGGTGAGATGGAGACCCTTTTATATACAGTACATTATTAATATTCTATTACAATGTTACTCAACTGGTAGGTCACAAGACAGTTTTGAGGGTCGCGGAGTGTGAAGTCAAAGAAACAACAAAAACTTATTTCTATTTCTTTTTTTTTTTTTTTTTCTGATGGTAGACTTTTATTTTGAAAGACGTCTCTGAAAGCAGTTGACTCTTCAGCAAAGACTTCGCTTTTTTGACAGACAGAACCCCCCTTTTTTCATTCGACTGCGCTACATTTCCATTGTTTTTCTATGTAAACGCGAAAGACGTGATTGACCGTAGCCCTTGCTTCTTGTGCATGACATGGCGTTCTAAAAATGTTGCGCCCAAGTTAAATTAAGTTAAACTTTTAAATAGCACGTCTCTTGGCCTTGCGCTGACCTGTGTCTCGTTGTCCTGATTCAGTATCTGCTGTCAGATGAGATGATCAAGGCAAGTCTCTAAAATACTATAAAATAACACTATAATAACACTATAAAATAACGTTAGAATAATGACACTGACACTAACATATTATGTTAGTGTCAGTGTCATTATTCTAACGTTATTTTATTTTATTTTAACGTTATCTAACTTTTTAGAGCCGGTTTACGCGTTTTTGTGTTTTGAGCATACAGCGTCATAGTTACATTGTCAATTACCAAAAAGTACCAATAAATTACATAAGTGACTGTCATCTGTTAGCTGGGAAGGACTTGCATGCTGGTATGATGTTCATTCTATTCATCAGGATCAGTGTCCATATGTTTTATTAATTGTTTATGTTTATGTAACCTTAACCCAAAATACCACCAATTCTATATTTTTGATGACTGTGGTGGCTCATTCCAACTTACTAGTTTGGGACTGCTATTTAATAGCCTTACCTTATAATACAATTTATTCATTAGTGTTAGTTAAATTCTTAAAATGTTTGTTTGTTAAGTAAAGTGGGACAGTGCTCATGTGAGTGTTAACCATTTTTGAGAAATAAATTCCCCAAAAAATCCTACAAATTTGAGTCGTGGCTTAATGACCATGGGAAAATGCAGTGTTATCCATCACGTACTTTTTTCTCTGTCACTTACAAGATTCCCATTAACAATTCTAATCCCATTAACAATTCTTAACAATTCTAAGCCAGACCAAAACAACTTACAAACCATTATATTTGACAGATGCAAAGATGATCACAATTGTGTTGTGTACTTTGCATGAATGAGCAAAAATTCTGTGAGCAGAATCTGTGATCAGTCAGAATTGTATTTTTTTATTTTTGCTTCGTTATTCACTGCCATCTATGTGAGCAGATTTTATTTTCATGCCCATTGACTCTGAAGGGAATGGGGTTGACATCTGCTCACTTTAATGGTCATTGCAGTCCCTTCGGCATGAGCGCTCGTACACACTTCAGATTTGAACGTTCCTACAAATGGCATCACCACCCTGTGTGTTGTGTTCAATATGTGTTTGGATCGCTGTGTATGAGGTGGAAGGCCATTTGAACTGAGATGTAGCTTGTTCCTAATGAAAACTTATGGGGTTTGCAGTTTGCTGAGTCTTCAGGAACCAACTAACCAATTAGGTCTCACAGGAAAGCCCAAACACACACTGTAGGTGAGCAATAAATAACAAAAACATCTGGACACAAGACCCTGATGCAACTCTGTAAACAAGTATAGCTTTGTTGCATCATTGGCCCCCTGAGGCCAAAAAAAAAAAATAAAAAAAAAGTGGCTGGTAAATGCAAATGACTTTACAGTGCTGTCCATTTTCTCTGCTTGTTTTTCTCAGACATTTCAAGGTTTAAAAGAAAATGTACAGTATATTACTAAATGCATCAAATGTGTGTTGTGTTCTCTTGATCATCAACACGTACTTAGTCAACATTAATTGCCAGTAGCAATCTGTTTTACTTTTGTAGTGTGATGCTTTCTGGATGAAACAGGATATTCAGTAATATAGACTGGGACTTTTTTTATTCTTCAGAAATCGACTAGATGGTGAAAAGTTGGCATTGCATACCAGAAAGAAACCAGAATGAATAGCTCTTTGGATATTGGTTAACATTTAATTTAGTAGTTGAATGTGGCCAGTGAATGGTTCTTAATAAGACCAGCAAACTTTATCAAGAAAGTAATTTTGATCAGTTTTGATTTCATGTTGACTTTAAACCAGTATGGGATGTGTTGGCATAAAGTGTTCAAAAATTGCATTGGAATTAAAAGGCAGAGGTTGAGGTTAAGATTAGTGAATAATCAGGAGCACATTTTCTTCCAAACCATCTAGAGAAAATCCAAACTGTATTGCCTCTATTTTCATAATGAACACTTTTTCTTTGCTACGCGTTCATATTCTCTGTGCTTCCATCAACTCATCTTGCATTCTCTAATCACCCCCATGATGCCTTTCTCCTGACCCGTCACCTCTGCAAAATTAAAGTCCCCCTTTTCCATTTCCTCGGGCAGGTGTCATCAGGCATAGAGAGGGCATGGCAATCGTCAGGGTGGTCCTGTTTGATTTGATTGTCTTTTGAATTGATTTGAACGCATGCTGGAGTTCAAGTGTGATTCAGGGGTGATTGCCGTGTCGTGTGAAGTTTGTATGCTGGAAATCATAGTGCCAGGGCAGACGTGCCCCTCAGGGGCAGGAATCAGATGCATAGGGCGGCCCTGGTGGGGAATGTTGATGGGAAATGAGTGTATGCATGTGGAAGAGATGGATATCAGTGTATGCACAAATATCATGGCTGTGCTGCAAAAATCAAATTGAAGATTTGGCTTTCTTGCAGTTCATGAGTGTGAACTGGTCTCTCTGTAATTATATCTGTCTATCATACTGTCTATCTGTATATCTCTCGTTCTGTCTATCTGTCTTGACAGAACATAGTTTTATGTCATATAATTTAATCTCGTTCTATCTCTCATTTTATCTATCATTCTATCTATTGTTCAATCGATGTATCGTTCTAGCATTATATCTCTATCTTTGTCTATCAATCTATCTTACATTTTTCATCATTTATCATCTGTGCTTTTCTGGTTTAAAATGTATAGTCAAATTTACAAACTGAATTGGAATTTAAAGGCATTCTCAATTCAAGTCGGAGTGGTGCACAACTCTGGCAAATGTGTATAATTCAAGGATGTGGATACTGATCGTATACATGACAAGTAACAAATAAGTGTGTGAATGCTGCGGTTAGAAGAAAAGGATGACTTGAGAGTAGCTCCACGTGACAAGGGTTATCTGCAGTACAAGTGTTATCTATCAAATCAGACATGGGAGCTGCTGGATGTAATCTGAGCGGTTTATTATTGCAGATATTCAAACAGCAAACATCAAAGCAAGTGTAGTGTCTTCTATCCAAACCTCTCCTACTTTAGTACACTCGTGCGTGCTGATTAATCGTAGGATGTGCAGCCACCGGTTTGACGGGAATGTAAATTTGGGGCTTAGTCTATCTGGGAGAGCTGTAGGTTAGTGTGATGTATGTCTGTGCTGGAGGTCTCTGTCCAGGGCCGACGCCACATATCAAAAGAACAACTGACTCTGTTCCTCACTACAGACTGTTCTGTGCTCCTTCAGAGCACTTTTGTAGAAAACATCATTGCTTAAGAGCTTACTCTCCTTAATATTTTATCATATTCTGTCTCCTGCGCATTCCTCTTTAATCTCCTTCTCTCCTCCTTTTTCGCAGTTTAATGCAAGCTTCAGAACATACACAGACATAAACTGGCCTCAAAATGTATTTAAACACTTAAGCCATGGTTAAAAGTATAGGAATGTCATCGAATTGCATAAGAAAATATCACACATGTGCCATTTATTTTAAAAGGAAAATTCTTTCAGAGAAAATTGTCAGTAAATAACAAAGTTAATTTTCTTTTTCTCACACAAGGCAATTTTAAGGCATTAGGAAAACTTGCATGAGTCATATAGACCACTTTTGTATTGTTTTTTTGTCTTTTAGATATGTATGAAAATAACTCGTGGCATTTCTTTT
Organism: Rutilus rutilus; assembly: GCF_951802725.1. Taxonomy (NCBI): domain Eukaryota; kingdom Metazoa; phylum Chordata; class Actinopteri; order Cypriniformes; family Leuciscidae; genus Rutilus; species Rutilus rutilus. Next base: position 17,307,215 of record NC_140215.1, on the reverse strand, counting down.
AAATGAACAACTGTAAAATAAAAGTTCTGTTGGAGAAAATTGTTGTCACGATGATAAAGAAGATGAAGATAACAGGTTCCAACACGAAACTTCTTTTATTAATAAAATAAACTTGGGTACAGACAGAAGGTGTAACAGTGTATACGTGCAACAACGCAAACACAAACACTAAAAACAACCGACAAACACTGAGCGAATGGTGATAATCTAAATGATGAGCAGCTGTGATGATTACTGTCCATGGGAACAGATGAGTGGCGGGAAACAAAGACAAGGAACATATGTGACTGATGAAAACAAACTAAATGTCCATGAAAACGAAATTAAGAGCAAACACAACTGAATAAGTGTGACAATTGGCAGTAAATATAGCTAATTAAATTTCTGTCTTTTTTCCTCACACAAAGCATTTTAATGATATCAGAAAACTTTTTATATTCTTATATTGTATTTTTAAAACAAATATTATGCAGGAGTCATATGGACCACTTTTATTGTGCCATTTGTCAGGCTCAGAAAAGTGAGGTTAATTGTCAAAACTTTTCTGAGCCACAGTTCACATCAAATACAACCCATCCTGCTGTTTCCTCTGTCATGTCAGGTTTTATTCTTTGGACAGTGTTTCTCAGCTCTCATGGTATTGATATAAGGGATTGGCTTCCATGTAGTTTTTGGCACGACCGAATGGGTGATAAACCAGATATTAAAAAGGAGTCAAGTAAATCTTTTCCTGGAGAAAAGCAAATCTCAGGAGTATCATAACATTCTGGGTGATGTATTGGAAGCAGTGAAGTTATAATAGCTGAACAATCACATTGAAAACGTATTTTATTCATCTAATAACAGACAGATTGTAGGACTGCAGACTGACTTCTGCACACAGACACATTCACAAGTGACTATATTAATATATATATATCCACTAAAGTAAAGGTCATCAGCCCTCAAAATACCTGGAAAAGAGAAAAATCCCTCTGCCGCCTCTTTTATTTCTGTTTGATATGTATTCACCGAATACTCTTTCCGAGTCTCTGACCTTATCTGAGATGTGGGCCGCTGACGCACCAGTTGCAGAGCAAATTCATTTTTGGAGAAGCATGCTCTAATATGTTAAGTTAATTCCAGTTAAATGTCAAATGCAGTAGCGGTTAGGGTTGTGCAGCTACCTCTGCGCTGCTCTAAACAATCTGGACTATGTAAAGCAACGCTGATATTGATCGTTTTTTTGTAACTTAACCTTTGACTCCATTGAATGACTGATTTGTGGGATGAAATTGTTTCGGTGCCCTTTGCTGTTGTTTAAAATGCACAGCAACGTGGTTTTGGCGTGCGTCACTTTGACCCATGTGAACCTGTAAGCAACATGCTAATTCAAAACAGTTTCCAGTCCAGCATGATGTTGACAAACTGCTGTCTCGCTGTTTGTGTTTTCCGGGAAACTTTGAAGCAGGTTAAGTGGCATGGGAGAGCATGGGGTGCTTGTAACACTTTTGTTTTTTGTTTTTTTTGATCAAACTGGGTACTAACCCTGGGAGATTTGGCTCTTGGTTTTTAACAGAAATTAGCTACAGTACATCTGCTACAAATATCAGTTGATTTTATATCAGTATAATACATTTTATTTGCTTCAACTGAATGTTTATCATTAGCAGCATCACCTTGGATGATGTTCAACCGTGTTTGTGTGACATCATATGCCTAATTGAGTTGCATGAAATTTGAGTTGCAGTTGGAAGTCCTAGTTTTTGCTTGGACTTCTGACTTCAAGTGTTGTTCTTTTGGACTTTTCCAACTAACCAGGAGGATGTATAAAATATTAATATTATAATACTGATAAACACATTTACAAACAACATGTTTGACATGTTTTTCAGCAAGTATTACTTTCTGGCTGCTATTTCAGCTGGAACAGGCTTAAGATTTTCACTTTCAAGCTTATTTTCAGCTTGATGTTATCTCCCAAAAATGACAGAGCAAATGCATCAGTTTATACAGACTCCAACTGCAGCCTTTTTTCAGAATGTCTACTGAAATTTTTCGTTCTGTGTTGTTCCTTATTATGCAATGTGTTTTTTATAGTACTTTAGGTTGGTTTTTAAAAGGTGTTACTATACTCTCCCCACTCTTGTCAGGTATTATATTTGTTGACTGGTATAGAATGTTTGTTTGAAATTATTAGGAATAAAAGGCATCAAAATTTATTATAGCTTTTTACTTTAAAAGCTACTTTTTTATACCTCTTCACAATACCAAAATTCCAGTAGTCGGTACCAATACCATTACAATTTTACAGTTCTTCTCTGTACCAATTTCGGTACCATAGCAAAATCTGTTGGAAAAATTTTTCTATTTGAAGAAAAAAAATATTTAAATTAAATTCAATGAGTGTATTATTTATGATGGTTATCATAAGTAGCCTAAATATATAAACAGTGAAGGCTATGCTGTTTAAAAGTAAACATTGTTTATAAAAAGATCAAGTGAAAAATAAGCAACCTTATATGCACACATTATTATTATTATTATTATTTATTATTACATTGAGACGTAGCTAAATCTACTGTACAACAGTAACCTAATATCATTATTTTTGTTAATTTCTTCAAGTTAAAACAAACTTTTATTTTGATGGGTCGCTGTGAAGACTTTTGAGTTTCTGTGTTTATGATATATGACGATCATTTTTCTCAAATGAATGGTAAAATGCTCATAAAGTGACTCTCAGAGCTGCTCTGAAGATGAAGTTCATGCATGCATGTCCTCATATCGTGAGGCAGCAGAGACTGAAAACACCGCGAGCGTCACGCGTGCTTCAGTGTGTGTGTGTGTGTGTGTGTGTGTGTGTGTGTGTGTGGTAAATGAAACCACGTTTCTGCGCCACTCATTCACACAGAGACAAGCAAAACATGCAGAATTAAAATTTAAATAGTCTTGTTGCGGTTTTATATTCACAGAAACTAGTATCGTGGTATATCGGCTACAGTGCTCCTAGTAAAAAAGTTAGTCTGGACCCCTGCGCTTAGTTAGATGAACTTGGAAGCGACAGATTAAAGCAGCTGCCTATTAGTGGGTACCGAATATACCCTACAACCTCATTTCCAAACGGCAAAGCCTGATAACATGTAAAGATAAAACTCCCTCTAATTTTGTAGAGGTGAATGGTGGCACAATCTTACACCATCTTTTCTGCTTAAAGCTACAATATGTAAAAAAAAATTGCCGCTAGGGGTCGCTAACCTCTTACAGTAACAAAGGCGTAGGTTGATGACGCTAAGCGGAATTATGGAACTTGACGTCATGTTGATGGATCTAATAATGTTTATGAATGAATGAATAAATACAGTGCATTGATGTTTTTAACATGACCGTGGTATGAAGCAGGGCGCGACTGCTAATGAGAGACAGATATCAGAGCCACACTCGAGTCCTGCAGATATAAGGGAATAAGGACGTTTCATTCTACCGAACTACACCCAAGTACTGAATTACTACTCATACAGGTCAGTTTATTTGACGAATTAAACTTGCGAGGTAACTCAGCGCTGTTTCACTTGGTCTACACTATCACACTAAACTGCATTTGAGTGTGTTGAAAGTTATAATGTTATTCTATGTGTTAGTTTGTTGGTTATATGAGACAAGGAGTAAGCTAGATCAACATTAGAATAACATACTGATCATATTCTAACATTTCATCATGTTGAGCTATATAACATTGATTCGTTTTATGTACATTTGCTCACCTGTCTAATAAAGTACATGCAAGAGCGACCTCTCTGTCAAGTCCAAGTTTGTCATGGACGTGGAGCTCTCGGCATCTCAAAAATGCCACACCGATATTGATCCTTGTTTTATTTCTCCTTTTGTCTTAAGTTTTATTTCTCCTTTTGTTTTAAGTCTGCTGGCCATGGTCCATAATGTTTGAACGAAACAACAACAGCGAGAGTGCCGCTAGACGTAATGCAGTTGTCTATGTCTGTCACCATGGTTACTATGGCAGTTCAAGCGGAAACCAGGGATACCGTGGATATGACTTAAATATTTATTTATTAAAAACAAATATTTATTAAAAATCTTTGGGAAATTTGGGGATATTGTAAGTCCACAACTGCAGGAAATATATCACACTGTGCACGTGATTTTTGGATATTTTATTACAAAAATCTTACATATTGTACCTTTAAATAACCTATAATAGTGCAGCCCATATGCCTACTGTATATATAATAGTTATTAATATTATTCATTTTTTGTGCATTTTAGCACATGCATGCATTTGTACAACAAAATACACAAAAATGTAAATACTGTAAGTAATACAAACACTTCCCCAAAGTAAACATGTGGATCTCTACACACATCCATGAAAATACATCATTATGGATGAATGTACTCAAGAACCTCCTGTTTCCGCCCTTGTCTCTATAGATCTCTTGTTCTCCATTACTATTATCTTTTTTCGCCATTATTCCTCTTTCCAGTTGTCCTCCCACCCTGTTCTCTCCTCCCAGTCACTCACCCTGTTATCGTTGGAAGCACCAGGCCTGTTTTTGTGACCAACAGAGTCGGATGGAATTTTGGCGGCCATTCACTCCAAACACACAAGGCCTTGGCGCATGTCATTAATGCTCAGCAAACACCATCCAGAAAAGAAAAGGCACAGAGCAGCACAGGGCCGGTGAGAGAGGAGGAGCAGGGAGGTTAGCTCCCAGATGGTTGACTTGTCTTTCATCATTTCCCCTTTTATTTTGAAAATCCTTTTTATCGTGACAAACAGTGGACAGAATTGACGCTTGTTTGTGATATGTGTGTTTATGTGACATTAGAGTTGCTTCGCTGCCCTCGTTTGTTACGTGGGCTGTCTGCTAGTGGATCGCTCTGTCGGGTTTTTCGGAGCTTCCAGATGTTCTTTGTCGAAGGTGTCCACAGGCTTGACAGGCTGCGGCCACTGTTTGTTGTGCAGAAACTTCAAAGCATTCTTTTTTAGAGTCTGAGATGGACAGCATATGCCAGCATTGCCCTTGAACGATATGTAAGATTTGAGGATGGAAGCAGGATAAAGCTTGAAAGAGAGATGATATGGCTATTTTAATACTTTTATACAGATGTCAGCTGTAATCAAGTAATGTAGTTCTAGGTACCACTGTATACATAATAGTTCACCAAAAATTTAAATCCTGTAATTAAATACTCATCCTCATGTTTTTCCTTGCAATTACTGGAGACTGAAGCTTTGTCAAACCTCGAAATACTTTACTGGTTTTTGATTGTATTGGTACTTTTGTATAATTTATGAAAATACCCAAAAGAGCAACATATGTGGTTTGCACCTTTAAGAAAAATGGTATAAATCTGAATCACAGTTTTTAGACTTAATATACTGTAGACTTAATATACTGTATTTACTTTTCAGTCTGAAACACCATTACAAACTAATAAAAGTATCCATATTCAAAGCACTTTTGCCTTTGAATGTCTAAATCAATCAACATGTAAAGACATTTAATAGCTGGTAGGACAAAATGAGAGGCCTGACTGACCCTGCTGACCTGTATTCATTCAGCCATGTTTCACAGAACTGGAACCGTGTCAAGCATATTAGCATAATCAAATGAGAATCTTTCTTTATTATGATAAGTAATTGAATAATTACTTCTTTCGTTCTTACTTTGAGCCAATTGACCCCCATTAACATTGACTCTTGAGACAGTAAGTGTCATTTTTATCTTACTGACAATGGGCTCTACTAATCCTGCAATTACAACAATGTTAATCACTCTCTCTCACTCTTGCACACACACACACACACACACACACACACACACACACACACACACACACACACACACACACACACACACACACACACACGGACAAATGAACACGTTGGGAGGAAGTGGATGTTGACAGCTCTCTTAGCCCCTGATATTTAAACATACTTAAAGAGCTTACACACACACACACACACACACACACACACACACACACACACACACACACACACACACACAGATGCTACTTGCATAAAAGTACCATGGAATATGGATATTGTAATCATTTAGTATCATGATATATATATATATATATCAGAGTATCTGAATATCATCATTACACAATGGTATAACAACAACAATATTATTTATTTATTTATATATTTCAAAAGTGATTACACACATATATACAGCTGGGTACACATTAAACACATGGGATTCAAAATCAAATTTAAATCTGGAAGTTTAAAGATAAGATAAATTATTAAAGATAAAAAGCTTTTTCTGCACAGTAGTTACATTTGAGACATTGATAATATGAACTCTGTTGAAATCTGTCATGTTGGAGAAAAAGATCATCAGGTTTTACAAAAACTTTTGGAGTTCACGTTTATTTTTCAGGTTAACTCTCACTCAAATTATGATTTAGCTAATATACATGTGTAATGGGAAAAAAAGAAGAAGTCTTTAATTTGAAAAATGGTAATTAGAAGCATTTTCACTAATAGTTGACTTTTGCACCCCACTTTTTATCTTGTGCGTTAAAAAGAATAAATAAGCTGTATAACTGTGTGGGAGGTACACGCCAGACATTTCTTCCGCCCTCAAATCAGAAACGCACTGATGTATGTGGCGTAAGAAGGATTTGTCTCCATTCTTCAGGGAGAGGCTTCGTCTCCATCTCAATTAGTATTGGAGAGACTGAGAAGCAGTGTTTTGAGAGGGAGACATCTTTATTCATGTGTGCATCACTATGATTGGCATGGCCTCCAGACATGATTTCTCTCTGCTCAGGAAGCCAGCCAGATGTTATTGATATTCACAAATGTCTGAAATTTGCATCTGAATACTTTCTTTGCCCAGACCGATATTACGACAGGAACGAGAGCCGTGGCATTAGGTTAAGGTGAGAAGGGATCAGAGAACAACCGGATGTGCGCTTTGTTTAATGTGAGTAAACTGTGTCTAAGTGTATTTCCTGTGGCATCTCTAATTCTTGCTCATGTGCCTGTGTAAAAGGGTTATTTTGTTTCTTTGTGTACAAGCGGCGCATTTGTAAATGTGTGTCTAACTATAAATTCATATCATATGTATGCAACGATTATTGTTTCTAAGATATGAGTTGTCTTATGAATGTGGGTGTTGTTGTACTCAATTATTATTTGTAGTTGTAAATATACTGTGTGGATAAATGGATGGATAGATGGATTTCATAATTTCATAGATTGATTTCACACGCGCACACGCACATACACACACACCTTGGCAAATAAATAAATAAAATGGGCCAAGACTAAAATGGTAAAATATACATATATAGTCTTTTAATGGTCGGAACCATTTTAATCACAAATTAAACCCTAGTGATGTTTGATTCTTGAATAAATAATTATTTTGAGCTGGTTCATAGGAAGTAACCGGTTGAGCTTGATCACAAATTGAACTGAATCAAACTTTAGTTCCGGGTTGATGACGTAAGACGCACAGCCGAAGTTGCATGTCCCACTCAAAAAGAAACGAATGAGCCGGTTCAACTGACTGACGAAGTTTGCAGAGGATTACCAAGGATTCTAATGAGTTGACGATACTATGCAAGCCTGAGGCACATACTGGAAATATGCTTATATGACTACTGTTATAAAAAAAAATAAAAATAATTAAAACCTGCAAAAACATTTCTGTCGAGAGCTGTAAATAAATTTTACTATAGCTTATTGTGTATGCATATTATATCTTAAGTTGTTAAGTAAAATTAAGGAGTTTATAAGACAGGTTTATTCTTCCTATATACTTTAGACATGTAGAACATATTTATGCATGTCTGTAATGTGTGCTGTAGGTGCGAAACTTTTAGGAATCTTATCCAAGATGAAGCCAACTCAATATTGGTCATATCCAACATAAAAGATCCGCAAATGAAACTGTGACCACAAACACCATGTGAATGTAAGGCAATAATCAGCAATATGCATTCACACAAATAACTATTTGAATGATTCATTGATATAACTTAACACCGAGTTGTTAAAAAATAAATGCATAGTGACCTCATTGTGTGATGACGTAAGTAATCGATTAATCGTTTTTTTGAACCGGTTCATTGAAACAAAATGTCATAAAGAACTGGTTTGCGGAAATGAATTGGACTTTATAGATGGTTGTGCGTGAAAATCCCAGATCAACAGTTTCTGAAATACTCAGACCAGCCCGTCTGGCACCAACAACCATGCCGTTTTCTAAGTCACCTTTCTTCTCCATCCTTATGCCAAGTTTGAACACCAGCGTCTTGATCATATCTACATGCCTAAATGCATTGAGTTGCTGCCATGATTGGCTGATTAGATATTTGCTTTAACAAACAGTTGAACTGGTGTTCCTAATAAAGTGGCTGGTTAGTGGATATATATCACACACACATTATGTATTTGCTTATGGTATGTCTAAAGTTCACTTGAATTTGTTCTAGACCATTAGATTTGATGTCATGGTGCCTTAGAAGCCTGTCTGAATATAGTTTCCACTTCTTTATTTTTCATAATTTGTAACTTCCATACCACGCACACAGATCTGTGTTGTTTAGTTATGTGCCTTCTCACAGTCTTCTCAGTAATACTGATGACATGATACAGCCCACTAATACAGGAAGTGGGGAAATCTGAGCTCTGCCCAATCAGCAATCATGCAAATTGATGATGAGCTGATTGAAGATAGGGGCTGTGCAGATTTTACACAGCACACGAGACAACATGATCAAAGAGTTCTTGATTAAGCTGTAAGTTTGGTTAATGGGAGCTTTTATTGATTTTACCTTTGCGGCACAATGCACTACCAGGAACCTTAATTGCAAATAAATTGTGCTGAGCATCAAGAACAGATAACAAGAGGTAATGGTTATTGCTTGTTTAGTTATAGGGCAATGTTTATTATTATTATTATTGTTATTATTATAATAATTTAATAGCATAAATAAAAAAAAGGTAATTAGATTAAAAAAGATTTTGGTTATATCGTCCACCCCTACTTTGGCCTAATGGTCTGTCATTCTTTTTTTCTTTTATATTTTGTTACCTTGTGTGAGGGACCAAGCAGTCAAGGGAAATGAATGCTGGATTTCCAAACAAAGAAAATGATTTATTAAATGCCAAACAAAGTTACAAATTAAATTACTTGAAAACTGAACAAAATAAAGTCAGGTCTGGGCCCATAAAAAGGGTCAACTGAACAGAACCAAACTTAACAGTAATCAAACCAACTAAGCAAACCAAACTAAACAAAAAAAGCATGACCTCCCAAATGACACATATGGGGAACTTATATACACAAAGGACTAATCCATTACACATACACAGGGAATAACAAACATCACTTAACACAATTAAAATAAATAAAGTAATTAATTTCAGAAATATGAAGAAATGGGTCATAAACAAAGTAATATACCCAAATAATTATAGTCAACAAAATATACATGGAATTTTAATAAACAAACATACAATTAATCCATGGATTAAACAACCCAGAAAGAAGGACGCATGTATGCATGTGTGTTCTCACTCAGTTACCGTCCTTTTGTGTGGCCACGCCATTGGCCATCACACCTTGTTGGGCTATATTTTTTTTACTTGGTGAAATTAGTTTAGCTGTAGTGGTACTAACCCTGGTCTTAAAACACTATATAAAAATAATTGTGATGTGAGATTTGTTGTGATTCTGCCTGAAAAAAAATGTGATGTTTTTTTTTATTGAATGAACACTTAGGGCCCTATCTTGCACCCAGCGCAATTGACTTTGTACACCGACTCATGTATCATTCCTATTTTGCACCCGCGCACAGCAGACTTTTCCCTCCACAGACGCACGTCGGTAAACTAGGAAATACACTTGCGCTCCCAGGGGCGGTTCAGCGCAAAGAGGAGGCGTGTTCCGGCGCAAACGTTCCCTGATGCTATTTTGCAGGTTTAGAAAACAATTCCCCCACTGACCAGGAAAAACCTAGTTTAAAGTCAGTGGCGCGTTGCGCATGTTATTCATATGCTATTTTACATGTTATTCATATGCTATTTTAAGGGCGCATGCTTGATAGATAGACAATTTATTATAAAAGCATACATCTAGCTTACACATTTACCCAAATTATCATACGCCTGTTTAACCGAAGTTAATTTGGGTGGGTTTCTCCATCCCCAATGTAACTTCTCTCTCTTTTACGGCCGTGACGAGAACGTTGGTCTCCTCGGCTGTGAACCGCTCCTGGCACGCGCCTGGCAAATCCGCCGTTACAATAGCCTTACAATTCCCTTAAAGGGAATGTGAGATGTCGCTCTGATTGGTTTATTTCACGTTACGCCCAAACCACACCTATGAATAATGAAGCTACTTCAGACCAACCCATTTTAGATTTGCGTCGGGCGCAAGAGTCATTTATCCCGCCGGTATAATAGCAACAGCGCCCAAGACCCGCCCACAAAGTTACTTGCGTTTTGCGCTTGATACTTGCGTTTCAGATCGTTAAAATAGGGCCCTTAGTGTGTGTGTGTGTGTGTGTGTGTGTGTGCGCTTGATCTGTGTTTTGGATGTGTTCTGTATCAAATGATCTGCCCAAATGTAGATCCACATTCATAACACATTAAGCTAGTTATAAATACTTCAGGACCTGTTCTTTGGCCTTTTGGTTAAGCACTTCTGTCAGCACAGGCTACTGTATTGCATGTACAGTCTGTTCAGAAAATCTAAATCCAACAATTGATTAACAGTTCGCTCATTTGTGGATGTATCCAAAGAAACTTACATTCTTATATCCTTGAAAACTAAAATCACAAACTTGACATCGATACTGCACGCTCTACTAATGGGGCTACAGTATAAATTACAGGATAATTAATCTATTAGTTTAGTCTTTCATTTGGTGCCTGTTTAAAGGTTGATGTAGGACTGAGCTGTTTTGTTTATTGAGATTTAGCTTCAAAAATCTTAACTGACTGCAAACCATCCAATAAGCTATTACTGTTCCACTCAGCACCTACCAAAATATTTAAAAATTAACTATAATTATGTGCTATGGACTTAGTGTAATATTTACAGTTACATGAGCAAATTAAAAAGTCATGAATAATCTTTTTGATTCCAGTTTTTCAGCACTCTTAACCGCTGAAATTTTTCATGCAGAGCTTATGCGTGTGCTTGATTATCAGTCGGTGCCAAGCTCATATGATAGAGTCTCGTGCTTTTTTTAAGCACTTTTGTGAGTTTACGATGTGAACAGTGTCGGCATGCTGCGTTAATCTTGTGTTTTCTCAGCAGTGTGTGCCAATGTTAACATTAATCCTGATTTATCCTCATTACCCCTAAAAGCGTTGTACCATAACCCCTCCGCCCTGCCCAACCAGACACGTCCATCAAACCCTGGTGCCGTTCCTTGCCTTCGATCTCCTGCGCTGAACATCGCCAGCTAATCAGCTAGCATAAATAAACCGCTCGACCAGCTCCTAGCCCCAACTATTTCCTCAAGGAGCAAAGCTGTTCAAATGAAAGGAATGGATTTGTATTTCTCTCCAAGTAAATGGAGAAAATGCAGTGTTTGATCTCTGCTTGCCTCTTATTTGAAAGAAATCTCCAAGTACTGTAGATCCATTTATTTTGTCGATAAATTTTTTAGCGTTTAAAAAATATATTAAATAAAACCCTCTGGATACAACAACATCTTAGGGGTTATCAAACATGATATCATGTTGTGCAAACTGCTACAATTGAGGAATAGGAGGTGAGGGGAAATCTTACAAAGGTTTACCAAACTTCGGCTTACTGGAATGCACTTCACTGAAGCCGTGGAATGCCTCATATCCCTTTACGCCCTCCCATCACTCTCTCCTCCCTCTCTTATTTTCTCTGTTCCGCTGGCTTCCATTAATATAGGGCCCATCTGGCTTACCAGGGGATATTTAAACAGAAACCCCATCAAGGGGTTCAGTCAAAACCATATGCCGCTGCTTCTACTTTACACAGTGGAAGAGGAAAAGCATTTAATCAATTGTGATTGAGAGGTTAAAAACCTGTGTGTTCAGCGTCTACCTGCAATGGTTGGAGGACACAGACAGATTTGCTGTCAAACTGACTGGGACGTGAAAAGTCTTTGAGATTTGGTTCTGTTATTACGGTTATGAAGTGTCCTTAGAGAGTCTTTGAGCTGAACATTCAATGAAAAAGCTATTGTTTAGTGGAAACTTAAAGGGATAGTTCACCCAAACATGAGAATTCTGTCATCATTTACTCACCCTCGTCTCATTTCAAATCTGTATGACTTTAGTTTTATCTGTGGAACACAAATTAAGATATTTAAAAAAACTTCTTTGTCCATACAGTGAATACAACATCGGACAAAATGTTGGACCCGATTGACTTTCATTGTGTATAAAAAAAAAAAAAAAACGGTGTTCCACAGAAGAAAGAAAGTCACAGCTTTGGAAAGAAATGAGGGCAAGTAAATGATTTTGGTGAAGTATCCATTTAAAATGAGTAATAAGAGTTCGTAGTCATATACTGTACAACTTTTCGTTTCTGTAGAGTGTTGAAGAGGGTGAGGAAATGTCATGGATTAGACTTGACTGCATTCACCCCCTGACAGAGAGTTGAGGGTTATTTTGCCCCATGCAGCAAGTTGGAGATCATATGGAATATGTTTTTCTAGAGGCAGTTGTAAGAGTGACCTCATTTAGAGTCCTCGTCCGGAAAGTATGTTAAGAAAACAGAGACATTTTCAGTCTGGCATCTAGGACAGTGGTTGTCAACCAAAGGCCCCCCATTGTCTACACGATATTCAAAGACCCCCCATATAAGGTAAGATATTTCAATTGCATTTCTGCTGCAATTATGCCAAAACTGCTTGTATTCAACCTTTTTTTTTTTTTTATTAGAAACTGGAAGTGGAAATATAGCAAATTTAAAAACCACAGTTTGTTTTGAAATTTCCCAAAAACATACACTGCCATTCAAAAGTAAGTAAAAGTATGGTGTATGTACAATTTTTCATGTAGTATGCTCATTATGAGCATATGCTCATACTACATATGCAGTATGTTTGTACATACTCTGCATGTATTTGATCAGTAATATTGAGGAATATTATTAAACAAATATTTATTTTTTTATTCGTTGGTTACTCCATTGTCCAGAAGCATACAAATACAATATTATTACAATTTAAAATAACTGTTTTCCCATATATTTTAAATACTATTTTATTCCTGTGATGGCAAAGCTGACTTTCAGCAGCCAGTTTTCTAGTCTTCAGTATCACATGATCCTTCAGAAATCATTCTATATGCTGATTTGGTGCTCAAGAAAAGATTTTTTGATAGATGTTTATTTATATAAAACAGAATTATGCTGTAACATTATATAGATCTTTACAATCACTTGTGATCAACTTAATGTGTCCTTGCTCAATAAAAGTGTACATTTATAAAAAAATAAAATAAAAAAAAATTCTTACTGACTCGAAACTTTAACCTAGACATGTGAGAATTTCTCTCCCTGCACCTAACAGACATGAAACCATGTCCAACATGCAGCCTGGCTTCAGAGATAAGAGTTCTACTGTCAAATGCCAGACTGGACAGGTCATGGTGGACCATGGTCTCTTCAAACATCAGACAGGCGTATGTGTGCTCCATTTCCATTCGGAGATCTTGAGGGTGCACATGTGTGTCCGTCAAAGAGACAGTGTGTGTCCAGAAAGCAGTTCGGGAGAAGTGTGACAGAAGCTCTGGCTCTTTCCGTATGACCAGCGAAGATTATCTTTGACTCCAGCGGTGATAAACTCAGACAGGTCTGACTGCTCTCTGTATTTTATCGTGTTTTCTTTCTCCCCCCACCCCCTTCCTCAAGTTATGCTATTGAAGCGAAACCATGCAATTTCTAATATATTGAAAGTTGCAGGTATATTGCACCATCATTGGACCATTTTCAGAGGCTGCTTATGAGAAAGAAATTATAGTGCAAAACACCAATTGGCTGTTTCCATAAATAGGCTACAAAATTGGGCCTCTTAAAGTCTTTTTAGACCAAGTAGACCAAATGTTATATATAAAATAATGCTTTACTATTGCAAAAATAATAAATAAATGACTATTTTTAAATGGAATTTGTGCTTCTAATGCTTTTAAAAAAATGATGGTGCACCAAAATGCCCTATTGGTGGAAAGTTTCTCTTCCTCTTCGGCAGTCTGAGCAATTTTAAGTTGGCAAACCTTGTGTGTCATTGTCCTGTTGATGCAGTCGTGTCTGTTCGCCCCCGATAACCTTTGACCTGATGCTAGAACAGTCATGCTCTTTTCCTGCTCTCTCTATCTCTATCTCTACTTTTATTTCCTGCCCACTGGCATACCAAATCTTGCTTACAGTGGCTTTGGTCCAGGACACACTGGAATGAAAGTGTTCTGATGTCAAAATAATGACAATACCTTAACAAGAGATTACATTTTAGCTGATTTCTTGAGCCTTTTTGCAACTACAAGCCCAGTGTTGCTTCCAAAAATATGACTAAATATGTTATTTGTGTGTGTATTCACTGGTGTTCAGGTGACGGCAGCTGTTGTATGTTCTCATTCTCCTCATCCGGCTCTCCAACACGCTCGTTCAAGCCCAGTCCTGTTTCTACTCCAGCACATGGGCATATTTTCTCTGCCATAAAACGCTGAGCTTTATAAATAAACCTCTGATTCTGCTCATCTCTCATGCCGCTGCTCGCCACTGTAGTGCCTCCAACACCGGCCACGCGCAATTTCCCCCTGGCTCGCCATAGTCCCAGAAAACTCGGTTCCTCTGTCTCTTACAACAACAACCTACCTATTTATACTCCCTCTGCTTCAGCTCTTTCATTCCCTGCTTTTCTCCGATCTGTCTTTAAAAGCATTGTGTCAGGTTTCTTTTCTTACTGTTTATTTGTCTCGGCATCCAAGGCCATCCTGGTAAAATTATTGCTGCTCTTTTTTCTTTCTTTTTATAAAGATAGATGGTGGAGTCAGAAGTTTGACGGATGTTCAATCACAACAAATAAAAGCCAGGGAACGCAAATAATAAAAAGAAGTTTGGGATTCCAGCGGGAAATCGGTTTGGACGGTGCCGGTGGCAGTGCGTAAATTGTGTGCGGGATGATATTTCAGCCGAGATCGGTTCTCTTGAAACGCACCTGTCAGAAACCATCATTTTGATGCTAAGGTAATCACAGCTTTTTGTCTTTAGATATGACATGCACTATCCGCACCATATGCTAACTGGGGCTTGTCGGATTCTCTGGTAATTTCTTTAATAAATGCCATAAGCAGAGACTGCTGGGCTCACTGTAACCAGCCTCTCTACACCACCTCTCTATGTGGGAGTTTTGTATTGAGCGCAGTCTGTTCAGCTTGGCAAGAGGATGCGGGTGGCTGGCATTTGGAGCTAACCATGCATCTCACCCTATTACAGTAAATGTTACTGTGTCAGGCAAGCAATTCAGCAATAAATAAAGCAGAGCAAACATTATCTGAAAAGCTCCAAAACAGGCAGAATGGAAACACCGCCTTTTTATGTCCAGTGATCCCTGACTTCATGAGATTCACAGACCAAACAGGAACAAATTGAGAATACGAGTTGTGTATTTCATAAAAGGTAATTTGTTATTTCTGGTCTGTATTATTCATTCTTCTAGTCTCAACTCTCAACTCTTTTCTTGCTTAAATGTGTTAGTGTTCAACAGGTCAAGTTGACATGAAAGAGCTTTCACAACCCATTTTACTTCATAATTTGACTTATTTTCAAGTGAAATAGGATATGAAACAAGATTTGTTTTCCTCATTGAATATCTTATTTCACTTAGAAATATGTAATGAGATAAGATTTGCACAATAGAGCCAGACTTGAATGTAAGTTTACTAAAACAGTGTTAAGTAGCTAAATTATTATTATATATATTTTTTTTTTTCATGTTAAATCTATTTCACATTTTGTATCCATTGGGAATTAATTGGATGTTCCATACCAGAATAGAGCCAGACTAAAATGTAAGTTTGTTGATACAATGCTAAATATCTATTTGGATTTTGGTTAAGATTATTTAGTTATTTTTAATTTATGTCATATCATCTTCTTCCGCTTATCCGGGGCCGGGTCGCGGGGGCAGCAGTCTAAGCAGAGATGCCCAGACTTCCCTCTCCCTAGACACTTCCTCTAACTCTTCTGGGGGGACACCGAGGCGTTCCCAGGCCAGCCGGGAGACATAGTCTCTCCAGCGTGTCCTAGGTCTTCCCCGGGGTCTCCTCCCAGTGGGACGCGCCCGGAACACCTTCCCGGGAAGGCGTCCAGGAGGCATCCGAAACAGATGCCCGAGCCACCTCAGCTGACCCCTCTCGATGTGGTGGAGCAGCGGCTCTATTCTGAGCTCTTCCCGAGTGACCGAGCTTCTCACCCTATCTCTAAGGGATCGCTCAGCCACCCTGCGGAGAAAGCTCATTTCGGCCGCCTGTATCCGGGATCTTGTCCTTTCGGTCATGACCCAAAGCTCATGACCATAGGTGAGAGTAGGAACGTAGATTGACCGGTAAATCGAGAGCTTCGCCTTGCGGCTCAGCTCTTTCTTCACCACGACAGACCGGTACATCGACCGCATTACTGCAGAAGCTGCACCGATCCGTCTGTCAATCTCCCGTTCCATCCTTCCCTCACTCGTGAACAAAACCCCAAGATAGTTAAACTCCTCCACTTGAGGCAGGAACTCTCCACCAACCTGAAGTGAGCAAGCCACCCTTTTCCGACTGAGGACCATGGCCTCGGATTTGGAGGTGCTGATTCTCATCCCAGCCGCTTCACACTCGGTCCTGGTCTGAAGGGGCCAACACGACAACATCATCCGCAAAGAGCAGAGACGAAATCATGTTGTCCCCAAACCTGACACCCTCCGGCCCCTGGCTGCGCCTAGAAATTCTGTCCATAAAAATTATGAACAGAACCGGCGACAAAGGGCAGCCCTGCCGGAGTCCAACATGCACCGGGAAGAAATCGGACTTACTGCCAGCAATGCGAACCAAGCTCCAAGCCCTTAGCAAAGGACCCCGGACCCCATACTCCCGGAGCACCCTCCACAGGCCGCCGCGAGGGACACAGTCAAATGCCTTCTCCAAATCCACAAAGCACATGTGGACTGGTTGGGCAAACTCCCATGAACCTTCCAGCACCCTGTAGAGGGTATAGAGCTGGTCCAGTGTTCCACGGCCTGGACGAAAACCATTATCGGCTGTATTCTCCTCTCCAGTATCCTGGCATAGACTTTCCCAGGGAGGCTGAGAAGTGTGATCCCCCTGTAGTTGGAACACACCCTCCGGTCCCCCTTCTTAAAAAGAGGGACCACCACCCCGGTCTGCCATCCCAGAGGCACTGTCCCCGACCGCCACGCGATGCTGCAGAGGCGTGTCAGCCAAGACATATTATGTCCATATTAATTTATAATATTTTTAATTCTATCATGTTAAGTATTCTATTTTGCTCAAAGTTGTATTTCTTTGGAATAACATGCACTAATGAGTTGTGCACAATGAGGAAGCATAAGGGAACATGTTAAAAAAAGGGGTAATTTGGGCTTTTGTACTTTAAAAACCACCAGTCTCATTATATTTCAGGCAGCATGTGAAAAGCAAAAAGGTATTTTTTTGGGAATGTGAAAGCATGGTGTACAAGAGGGAGAGGCATTAGGTGAGTGGGATAAAGTTGGGTTAAAGAAACAGATGGAGGGAGATTTAAAAAGGAGTTGTGAAAAGAAAAGCAGGAGACATTGGTAGTACATTAGCGGGAGTGATCGAGTGGCCTTGAAATAGACTCAATTTTCCCTCGAGTGTAGAGGACAACCGACTGGAGAATCACAAGATGAGCGGTATCACCAACTGACTGTATGAGTGCAATACATTGATCATGTCATATATGTCTGGGCTCATTGGGTAGTAATTTATGTGGTGAGAAAGTGTGTGTGTGAGAGAGAGAGAGGGGGAGAGGGAGAGGGAGAGAATGGGAGATGGTTTGGCAGCAGATCCTGAACGTGTGGCTTTGGTTTGGAATGAGGTAATCTAGGCCATACCACAATCCCATATATCCTCATATTCGTCACCCTCTCTCTCTCTTTCACTGCTTGATCACCCTCATTCCCTTTTTTTTTTTTTTCTTTATTCATGTTTTCACCCCTGAGCCCTGTTCTTTTCATAAAAGGGGATTATTTTTGTCACAATATGTAATTGTGGCTAAAAACCTCCAAAGTCTAGAGCTGCACTTCCTGTACACAGAGTCTCTCATTAGTCTCCAGTTGGCTGACCTGTTTTTGAGTGGCCATGAATTCAGGAGTTATTTCATCTTAACAGATTCCCAGATATACAGTATGTGTTTTAAAAAGTAGTTGATTGACCAGAGGTGACCTTATTTAAATATGCAATTAAGTTGAACCTTTCTAGAGGCGATTTTTTTATTTTATTTTTATTAATTAAATTACTCACCAAGTATAAGTATTTTTATTATTATTATTATTGAATTATTTACTCCTTTGCAAATTCACAATTTCTGAATGAATCACTCTTTTGAGTCATATCTTTTTGATGAACTGATTATGTCTGGTTCTGAATTTCAACTCACTGATTCAATTATCTGGTTGCAGCTATTAGCGTCGCGCTGAAATAATAGTGAATGATAACTTCTGATAAGAACTTAAAAAATAGTATATTAATCATATTTCTTTTTATTATACTTGTATGGTTTTCTTTTGCCCTTTTATAGCTCATCCTCATTCATTTTCATTAAATGGAAGAAAGGAAATGGGCTGGATTTGCAAAAAATGCATTTGGAACGGCATCAAGGTTGAGTAAATGACATAATTTACATTTTTAGTTTGAACTATTCATTAAATTAATAATTTCTTCTTAGCTTAATTTATCTCCTGGCCTTTAGTTAGTTAACCTTCCTAGCCTGCTTGCAAGCTGCATTGTGGGATGGGTGCAAAGAGGGGAGGGAAATGGTTTATTTTCCTACATTGTGTCCCAGTGAGTAGAGGCCAAATACACATTTGTTGGCCGGGTCAGCGTGATATACTTGTTATTGAGAGTGTGTTAGTGTGTGTATGTGAGGTGAGTGTGTTTGAGTTTGTTGAATTAAGGGGAAAGAGTCTTGCCCCTCACTTCCTCTCCATACGCCTCCACATGACACTGGACGACCACAGAGAGAGAGAATAAAAGACAAAACTCTTCTGTGTAGAGCCTTTGTGTGTTCATATGTGTGGGTAAAACAGAATATCCAATGGGACTTGGGAGAAATACAAACATAAATTGTGCAATGCTAATTCGGCTGTTAGAGAACATTAGGTTGCTGTGTGTATTATTGCATTAGGGAATGACAATGTTTAGATTCGGAATGATTACAGAATCGACATGTACACAGATGCAACCCAGCATGTCAAATAATGTATCAGATCAACACAGTAGGGTGAATGAGTGCAGCTCACATGCACTTTCTGCTGCCTATCATGTCATGTACACACTCTGCAAGTGTCAAGAAGTCATGGTTTCTAATGAAACTGAAAAAGCTTTTAACAAAAGATTGTTGTGGTACTACATAATGACTCTATTAGTTTAACTCTCCACAGTGCTTTTCTAAAGTGGCAACAATATGCGTGTAAAAGGGCACCAGTCAATTATATCTGATATATCTGACATATTTTTCACACACAGCAAGATGCGAGTTATTACAGGTGTTCCTCTGCCTAAAATTATTTCAATCTGAATATTAAATCGAGTAGCACTGTAATATGTATTTCCAGCTAACATCATGGTCTAACTTAAAATAGTTTGGGGTCATTAACTTTTTGTTGTTGTTTTAAGAAACTAATACTGTTATTCAGCAAGGATGCATCAAACTGATCTTTTACATTGTTCCAAAAGATTTATATTTCAAATAAATTCTGTTGTTTTAAATTTTCTATTTTCTATTCATCAAATAATCCCCAAAAATATTAAGCAGCACAACTGTTTTCCACGTTAATAATGATAATAAGAAGAAATGTTAATTAAGCAATCAGTATATTACAATGAATCAGCAATTAATTAGAATAAATCAACATGGTAGAATGATTTCTGAAGGATCATGTGACACTGAAGACTGGAGTAATGGATGCTGAAAATTCAGCTTTGCCATCACAGGAAAAATAAATAATTGTTTTAATATATTAAAATATAACAGTTATTTTAAATTATAATAAAATTTTACACCATTCTGTATATTTTTCACCAAATAAATGCTGCCTTGTCAATCTTAAGAGACTTTCAAAAACATTGTATTGGCCTCAAACTTAAAGGTACTGTCCTCTGTTTCTCCCTTTATGGTATAGATTGAATTCGACTGAGTAATTAAACACCAGTTTGCCTCCTGTTTATCTGCAGAGAGTGCATGTGATCTGAGTGCGCATGTCTCATGGCATTCACACCTATATGTCGGGGACGCTCATAGGACATATTCAGTCATCCATAGCTCTACAAATACCAACATGTTCTCACTTCCAACTCGTCACATATTGATGCTTGGTCAAGACCCCTCGGCGTCACTTTTTAATGCACAGAGTTCCCTTTTAGCATAATTTTTCGACATGCAGGGTACTCAATTGCTTTGTTATTTTCCTTATGAATCATATCAAGACACATTTCATAAAAGTAGAAATGATTTTATAAATATTTGTACTTTTATATTTTGGAGCAACTAAGTTCACTCCTACCCTATCCACTTCTCGACATTATAAAACATCTAACAGGCAAATAAAAGTACAGTCACAAGAAAACTAACAAAAAATACACCAAGATAAAAAATTCTGGGCCGAACCTGAAACCGAAAATTCTGGATGCACTTAGCTGAAAACCGAAACTGAAAATGCTTTTTTAAAATTATTTATTTATTAACGGTATTTTAAATTTGCTTATTTTTATTTCCCTTTCGAGGGAACTCGCGATGCGTCAATGACGCTTTGGGAACGCTTCTGCGTGATTGCGTCTGAAGCACTTGTATCAACTAGTCCAATGACGAGAGTGGGCGTCACGGGCGGGTGACGTGACGACCAGGAAAGGATAAAGGACATCCGGTTTAGAACCGCGCTAGCTTCTGTGCCTCAGCAAGCGCTCTGTGTTATACTGTCTGTGTTATTTATTGTTGTCTGTCACAAGCATAGATATTATGGCGAACAAAACAACCTTAATATCGTGTGTTCCTCCCTGCCCTCTATCTTTACGGGTGGGGATACACACGATGTATGTGTTGTTTGTTTGGAACGGAGCATGTTCTGTCAGCGCTCGAGGGTGCTGACTACGAGCATTGCGGGTTACTATCGTACTCGCGCCGTTCCCGCTTGTCACTCTTTGAGGAGGGTGTTCAGGCTCGCGTTCCTCGCAGTACCGACCCCGTGTTGCCGAGGCAGCACGGAAGTTGGTATTGTGGGTTCGCAAATGGATCTCGCGGAGAGGTTAGAGACGGGCTCCGCCTTTTCTCTGCTTTTATCCGGGAGATCCAGCGCTCTCTCTCTGTGATCGGAAGCCCGCGCCGCGGCTTCTTCCGTCCTGGTTAGAGAGCCCGGTGTTTCAGCGGTCTATCTCTGAGGAGGTAGAGTGCTGAGCATCGATGCATGTCCACAACCACAAGCATATTATATATATCTAGACAGGAGTATGGGGAGCAAACAGCTTTGGATTGTGTGTTCCTCCCTGCCCTCGCTTCATTACGAGTGGGGACACATGCGATTCATGTGTTGTTTGTTTGGGAGTGGAGCATGCACGGTCAGCTCTAGTAAAATAAGGGGACTGACAGTGTTCATTCATAAATTCCCGACGTGTATCTTTTGCACTATCGAGAGTTTAGCTCTGCTCCCGATGGCTTTCTTCTCGAGGGAAGAAAGTCAATAAAGATTATTTGGCTCGGATCTCGCGTTTGCTGAGGCAGCGCGTAGATTACGGGTCTGCAATAAAGATTCTGTTACTCGATCTCGGATCTCGCGTGTGCTGAGGCAGGGCGTAGATTACGGGGTCTGCAATAACAATAATAGTGGACTGGATACGTTCATTCATGAACATTACCGATGTGTGTTCACTATCAAGAGTTTCCCCATGCACTGTTTATTTAAAAAAAGACTGCAATAAGAGTCCAGTGGTTATACAAATGCAATGCATTGATTAAAGAGATACAGTGTATTGCAAGCTACGAATTTAGGAATGTTTTATTGTATGTTGAATCTATTTTTATATATAAGCTTATATAGCCTATAAATATATATTCAGCCATAGACTATATTAACTTGTCTGGTTGATCTTTTGCTGTTTGATTCTGAGGAATTAAATAAGTGGGCTGCATTTAAATTTGCTTATCTGACTTTCATTAGTTAGATTCATGTATAAGTTCAGCATTTCATCCAGACTGTGTAACTTGTCTGGTTGATCTTTTACTACATTTTATTTGGAGGAATTAAATGGTAAAATTATGTGCTGAGCATCGAGTTAAGGGAATTGAAGATTCTAAAAACCATCTCAATCTCCTGTGTACAATGAGTTTGGAGTTTATAACTTCATAAATGGGGCTGCTGGGCGGAGCAGCACTAGCCATTAACAAACTCCTTGTACAGGCAGAGTGTCATTTCCTGTGCTCCCCCTCAGAAAGATTGGGGACCAGAATGGCATTCTCAACAGAAGCCTTTAAAGCAGAAGATGGATCTGAGGACTGTTTTTCTGTGAAAAAGGCTTCGGCCAAGGTCCTGATGCCACTGGTGTCAGACCTCTGGGGGCAACCCCGACCGGGGTGGAGCGGTGTTAACCTCAGTATACGGTGCCCGCCCCACCTCGGTGCCCTCAGGAGACCGTTCTGCCAACCCCGCACCCTTGGTCTCGGGGCGCAGCGGTCTCCAGCGAGCACATGGCTCAGTGTCACCACGACACCGTGTCAAACTCGCACCCTCTTAGGGGGGTTCAAAAACAGTCAGTTCGGTTGTTTCCTGCCAGGATGCTTCAGGTCACCGAAGTGGCTGTTACAATAACATCAGAGGCCAGTCTCGAGAGACTGGTACCCTTAGTAGATTTTCTGACAGAGTGGAAGAATCTGCCGAATATATCTCCATGGGTCCTGCAGATAATAGAGAGAGGTTACAGAATCCAGTTTCGTTCTCCTCCAACTTGTTACAACGGGGTGCTACTCGTGTTAGTACATCCCGAGCAGGCTCTGGTAATGGAGCAAGAAGTAGAGTCTCTATTAGCGAAGGGAGCTATAGAGCAGGTGTACTCGCCCGACAGAGAATCGGGGTTTTACTGTTACTTTATTACCGCTACTTTATTGTTCCGAAAAAGGATGGGGGGTTGCGTCCTATTTTAGATCTCCGTCTGTTGTATCGTGCAGTCATGAAACTCAAGTTCAATATGCTCACACTCAACAGATCGTGACTCAAATCAGATCCGAGGACTGGTTTGTCACGATAGATTTAAAAGGCGCTTACTTCCATCCTCCCTCTACAAAGGAAGTTCCTGTGGTTTTCTTTTGGGGGCAAAGAAGACCATTATCGGGTGCTTCCATTCGGTCTAGCTCTATCACCCCGCACGTTCACAAAGTGCGTAGATGCAGCTCTGGCCCCGTCAGGCTGCAGGGCTACGCGTTCTGAACTACATCGATGACTGGCTGATTCTGGCGGAATCAGAGCAGTTAGCGGTTCGGCATCGAGATGTCGTCCTCGCTCTGATGAAGAATTTGGGGTTGAGACTCAATGCCAAGAAGAGTGTGCTTTCTCCATTACAGAGAACCACTTTCCTTGGTGTGGTATGGGATTCAGTCACGATGCGAGCCACACTATTGCCCGTTCGTGTAGCTGCTATCCTCACAGCCACAAAAGAGTTGATGCTAGGCCAGTCACGCACTGTAAAACAGTTCGAGAAACTGTTGGGCCTCATGGCAGCAGCGTCCAATGTGATACCCTTTGGCCTGCTGTACATGAGACCCTTGCAGTGGTTGCTCAGAGCCAGAGGGTTCTCCCCGAGGGGAAACCCACTTTGTATGATCAAGATCACGCGGCGGTTTCTCCGCGCCTTGGTTATATGGAGGTAATACTGGTTCCTATCCCACATGAGCAGTCACGCACTGTGAAACAGTTCGAGAAACTGTTGGGCCTCATGGCAGCAGGTCCATTGTGATTCCCTTTGGCCTACTGTACATGAGACCCTTGCAGTGGTGGCTCAGAACCAGAGGGTTCTCCCTGAGGGGAAACCCACTTCGTACGATCAAGATCACGCAGCGGTGTCTCTGCGCCTTGGTTATATGGAGGAAATACTGGTTCCTTTCCCAGGTTCCGGTGTTGGGAGCTCTTTGCCATCGAGTTGCTATCTCGACAGATGCTTCCCTCACCGGCTGGGGAGCGGTTTTGGGAGGCCGCTCATCCCAGGGCCTGTGGAGGAGTCATCATCTTTTTGGCACATAAATTGCCTGGAGATGATGGCAGTCTTCAATGCGTTGAGACATTCCTCCCAGACCTGAGGGACCATCATGTGCTTGTCCTTACAGACAACACATCGGTAATATGGTAATACATAAATATGTTGGAGCAGACATCCTGTTGAGGCAGGGGCTGAGGCCCAGGGAATGGAGGCTCCACACCGAGGTGAGGAGTACATTTGGGGGGTTTATGGTCAGGCACAAGTGGATCTCTTCGTCTCTCTTCGGTTCTCCCTCACACACCCAGCTCTCTTGGGGCTGGACGTTGTGGTATGGACATGGCCGAGGCTTCGTCTGTACATCTTTCCCTGATTACTCTGCTCCCAGGAGTTCTGGAGAAGGTCCGCCGGGATGGATGATTATACTATTAGTACAACCGTACTGGCCATGCCTACTGGTTCTCAGACCCGGTGTCTCTCCTCGACGGCTCTCCCTTGGAGATTCCAGTCAGGAGGGACCTTCAGTCTCAAGTGGATTGGGTGATCTTTCACCCAGCCCAGAGATTTTGGATCCCGTGGGTTTGGCCTCTGAGGGGGCCCAACTCATTGACTTTGGTCTCTCAACTGAGGTTGTGGAGACCATACTTCACTCCAGAGCTCCCTCCACGAGGAAACTTTGTGATGGGTTTTCACTTCATATTGAGGGTCTCGGACAGTGTGGCCCAGTTTACTGCCCGATTGGTACAGTGCTGGAGTTACTGCTGGTTAATTTTTCCGCAGGGTTTTCCCCTTCCACACTGAGGGTGCATGTGGCGGCCTTAATGCCAACCATGTCCCTTTTGGTGGTACTTCCCTGAGGGGGGGGGGACCTTTGGTTGTTTCCTCCGTGGTGCTTTTAGACCAGGTCAGGAGTATGGCGGCTTAGAAGCCTTATTATATATGTATATATCCTTGTAGGATGTGGTATGCGGCAGCCTGGTCATCTCCGCTCACATTCGTAAGGTTTTGCAACTTTGACCTGGGCGTTTCCCCAGGTTCTCAATGCTCTTGTCTTAGTTGTGCAGTATTCACACAGACAGGTTCTGTTTCGTATGGCGTATTGGGCATTCTCGTTCCCAAAGCGTCATTGACGCATCGCGAGTTCCCTCGAAAGGGAACGTCTCAGGTTACGACTGTAACCCTAGTTCCCTGAGAAGGGAACGAGACGATGCGTCACTTTGCCATACTTCCTACATCCCTGTGATCGACTTGCTTCGGCCCTTTTCGAAGCTAGCGCGGTTCTAAACCGGATGTCCTTTATCCTTTCCTGGTCGTCACGTCACCCGCCCGTGACGCCCACTCTCGTCATTGGACTAGTTGATACAAGTGCTTCAGACGCAATCACGCAGAAGCGTTCCCAAAGCGTCATTGACGCATCGTCTCGTTCCCTTCTCAGGGAACTAGGGTTACAGTCGTAACCTGAGACGTTTTATTTGTTATAATTGTACTAGTATTAGACTTTTTAATTAAATTCAATCATTTTAATGATACTGAATTTAAAAAATACAAGCCAATAAAATAAATTAAACACACTTTTATTGAAAGTAACTCTCTAAAATTTGACAGAAAAAAATATATTAATATTAAATATTTTCTAATCAGAACTTTAATCAGTTCTATGCATCAGAATCAAATTTTTAAACAGATTTATTTTTTGATCAGTTATCCAAATAATGTATAGTCCTACAAAACTATTATTATCAGAGTGGATCAGTGAACGAGAGGGTAGTGCCATTTTACCAGCTTATATACCAGCATATATTTTTGGCTCATATTTTCGACCATTTTTCTCTTACGGCCAAAAACCCAAAATACCATCGTGATAATTTTCGGCAGCCGAAATTTCGTTGTATCCCTAAAAAACAGTATAAAAGTATTACAAATAACTCATGTTGCATTCCAAGTCTTCTGAAGCCAACGCTTCTTCGGGCACCAATATTTGAATATGTGCACAGGATCTATGGTAGATGGAGACAGTGATCGCTTTTGTGTCTTTTCTTTACAAAAAAATCTAACATTTGGCCTCTGAACATTTGGAATATTTGTAATTTTTAAATAAATTGTGCCTGTAGTTCTATCTGCCTGTTATATCCTGTGTTTTATATTATATAATACACAAATGGGTAGGTCTAGGGGTGATGTTGGGTTACGTGTTCAAGCGTGTAAAAAATAAAATAAAATCGAATAATTTTAAATTAAATTATGCTGGCTAGTTAAATTGAGAATCACACCCCAACATGTCAAAAGTAAGGAATAATTAATGGCAGACCAATACATTTTTTGATAAATAATACACACCTGAAGTTGTAATGAGAGTGAAGCGGAGTGGCCGTTACACCTCGGGTGTGCATTATTTTTTGAATAATTCAACGGCCCGGAGTCAATTATTCTGCTTATACTATGGTTACCACACCTCAAAACATTGTTCAGATGATGTATTTCAAGACATTCGTCAGGTTGTTGTCCTTAAAACGCTCTTGTGTGTGGGACTAATTTCTTACGCATCTAATCCCAAGCCTCCGTTGCTAATTCCAAAACATAATTTTAGAGCTAGTAAAGGAGACTTGAGCCACTGATAGCAGAGTAATGCAGTTATTAATGCAGTTATAGAGAGAGAGAGATATTAAGCGGAAAGTCTTTTAGTCTGTGCGTCTCTCAACAGTGTTCAGCAGTGTCATTGTAAGTTTATCTGCTCCAAGAACAGCGCCGTTATTACCCGCTAGTGAGAAATGTCATGTAGCTTTTAAGTTAAACGATTTTATTGATAAAATCATCAGAGCAGCGCTGACAACACATTTTTGTGCGAGTGTGTGTCTGTGCATTTGAGTGGGAGAAAGAGAGTATATGCTTTCCGTACATAATAAAACATAATTTTGTGGCAAAAAAAAAACATTGAAATAATTAATTGTTTTTATCCTATTGTTTACTATATTAATTTGCTTGGTCAGTGTTGTTGTGTGGTTTGTTTGTTTTGCTGTTGTGGACTGTAAGGACCTTTAAAATAACTGAAATCATTTAGCGAAGTGATATGGAAACGAAATGCAGTCAAGACCTGCCTGGAACTACTTTAGCCGTGCATTTCCCTTAAAATAATTGCACACCCTAGAACATTCGTCAACCAATCAGATTAGATCATTCAACTGCCCCATAGTATAATGGGAAAATTATAACCCAATTTATAATTTCATCATGACGATAACATACCCATGCCCAATGCATCAGTGTATGATGCTAAAGGGAACCCTGTGCATTAAGGCTGATTTATACTTGTGCGTCGGACCTACGCTGGAGCCTCTACGCTGTGGGCTACGTGTTGGTTTTCATTAATACTTTTGCGTCATGTCCACGTTGACGTGCAATTGCACATGCAGATGGAGCATGTGAAACCCGAGGGAGGGGATCTAGCAGACCAATCACAGCACTTGCGGCCCGCGTAGAATTGACGCGTTGTTCCATTTTTGGAGAGGTGCACGTCAGGGTACGCGAGCTACACACAGCCTACGACGTAGCTACGGCGTGAGTTCGACGTATAAATTGGGCTTTAAAACGTGATGTCGAGGGGGTCCTGACCAAGCATCAATATGTGATGAGTTGGGAGTGAAAACATGTTGCAAAATACTGAAGGTGAATCCCAAACAGCATTTTTGTGCCCTTGAAAATGAACACTAAAATTATTCCAAACAAAAATGAGCAGCTGTAATTATATAAAATATGATTTTAATCCAGCCCTATGGTCAGTGTTTGTCTGTCTCCTCCTCACATTCTTGGCTGGGTAAAGGGCAAAACCTGACAAAAAGAGTAATGATGCAGCCTAGTGTTAATGTGAGCCTTTATCTGCTCTCATTATTAGCCTCATCTCCACAATGTCAATGTGCTCTTAGCGCTGCCTCTCCTAGCAGGCCTTGCTAATTGACAGATAGCTACAAAAAACAAACGTGTGGTTAAGCCATGTAATACACAAACATTTCCTGTAGCAGATAACCGCCCGGACCTCCTGTTTTGTCTTTTGCCCTCTCATCCACATATACATGCGCTGTCTCACAAAATTTTAAATTACTCTGAGAGGCTCTTTTAATAGCAGTGACGCTGTGGCTTGCGGCCACGTCTGCGGCGTCCCGGCTCTATTAGGCTGTGTTGTGGGAAAAAAGAAGAAGAATCGATATCATATCAGCATCCAACGGAACACCTGACAGTTCAATTTCACAGACGTTCTTGAGAATCGATTGCGTTGGAATAGTTTGGGACCCTCTCAAAGGCTGACCGTTGTAGTTAATCTATAGCACCATTAGCACGGGTCACTGCATGCATGGTCATTAAGACCATACAGAATAACTGACTGCTACATGAAGGCTAGCACCTTTTTGCCAATAGTTTGTTTCTAATCGAGAGAAACAAATAGTGCAAATGTATGGCGTTATGGTTGAGCTCTGTTGCTTTTTTCTCTATGTTTCGTAGGCTCTTACAAATCCATTTAACGTCTCAACATAGAAAAAGAGGCAATTCTGTAACATAATCATGCTTGAAGTGATAATGGAGGACATGATGATGAAGACAAGACAAATGCTTTCTGAAGACATCTGTCCTTGAAGTGTTGAAAAAGTTGAATTTGAATCAAATTTGAATAAAAAAATAGTTGAATTAGGGGAGACAATGATTTACATCATCTCTCTGAAGTTTTGATAGAACAGAATGACACATTTCCTAATTTTCACAGGCAGGAGCAGATAAAAAGTTGTAGATCAGAAAGCCCTACTCATTGATGAAAGTAAACCTTTGTTTAAATAAATGAGAAAAAGAGAGGGTGGTGGGTAAACCGATTGTAAAAAGCTGTTGGAACTGAAGCAGATTTTTGGAACTGGCACGTACTGCTCTATACAGGGTATGAAAAACATTATGAATGATCCTTAAAGTTAGTTTAACTTTAACTTTAAAAGTTGTCAGCCGAATCATAAAATATCAGCCAAAATGATCCTTGTTTGTTAAAACTGACTTTATTTTAAATATCAAATGCTGTTAGCACTGAGAAAGTCTGCTTTGTTCTTGTCGTCTTTCTGCTGTAACAGTAGGACCTTTCCTGCTCTTGCTCCCCAGAAGTGGTTCTCTCTGCTGGGCTGGTGGTGTTTTTCCAGCCTATTAAAACTCCAGACGCTGGGTGTGAAGTTCAGCTCTGTGGCTTTCTTCTTTGAATCAGCACAATAGGGGAACGGTTTGATGAGTCTTTCAATACTACGAAACAAGGCCTCTGAATCCTATAAAAGAGTCTTGTGGAAATTTGAGTCAAAATTTGCTTATACCGCAGTGGTTTGTAATTGCATGGTCTGTTTGTTGTCATATGGTCCATTTGAATTGTAGCTCTCTAAACATTAATATTACAAATGTTGCAAATTTAAAGCAACAGTTATCAGTTCATTTTCCAGAAATGTTAAATGCATGAGCACACACACGTACAACACATAAACACACTGACTATTTCTCTAGATGCACTATCATTACAAAAAAAGAGTGATTACAAAGTGATTTTCTCACTTTGACCTTGACACTCCCACATAAAGTACAGACACTGCGGCCCTTACACAGGCAGTGGTCTTGATGACGTCAGTGTGGGATCAGACTTAACTGGAGAGGATGATACCCTCAATAAACCCATCCAGCTGAAAGTTGTAAAAGTCCAGAGAATGCTACAGGCAACGTGGTGCAAGAACCATCAGAGACGAAGAAAACCCTTTACGGGAGAAGCGTGGCTCCAGAGAGGGGTGGGTGTAGGCACTCCTTTAGATCATCCAACCATCCCTCCTGCCAAAATTCCACTCAACCGGAATTCCGATCCCTCACAGAGCTCCGGGAGATCCGGGAACTGCTATCCGCAGGGCCCAACAGCGGATACGGGCCCTGGGCTGTGAAACCAAATCGGGCCGTACTGGACAGATGTGATGGGTTGATGTAGACAGGGTCACTGGTCCATTACAAAATATGCACATCTGTGAGAGTCGTCCAGTGATGCGTCTATTTGATCATCTGAAATCGTTTGACATGAAAAGGCACAACCTCGTAATCTTGGGAGTTTATTGTTTGATTAGCATAGCATGTGGCGTTACAACAGCGTACTGTAGCATGCAGTCTCACTGTTTAATCTCTAATGACACACACCTGAGGCATGAGCAGAATGAATTTAAGGCTTTTTTGTCACTGTCCTCATCCAATCACTTTCGTGATAACTTATAGTTACGATCCACTTCACAGGGTCCCTATGAAGTGTTCACTTGTTCCTACCTGCTGAGCAGGAGATAGTTCACTTTACTTGATTAAAATTGGTTCATTTGATATGCACTTCAATGGCATCAAACACAATAAAAAAAATAAGATGTGCAAATTGTGCATATATGGAATTATATATTGAAATATTGATATAAAAAAATAAATATATATATATATATATATATATATATATATATATATATATATATATTCCGGTTGAGTGGAATCATTTGCAAAGACAAATGATCAAAAACTGTCTCACATTACCTTTATTCACCCCACTGTACTGTATGTCATTCATGGTCATGATAATGGTGTTGTAATGGTTGTATCTTGAGTGCTTTACCTCTGCCACACCTCATGCACTGAATAATACCACATTTATTTTAGCCAAACTTTGTCTAGTACTAGTGCTCAATGATTGATGGGTACATTTTCCTCTCCATTTCCCTGTGCAATTTGCAGTGTCTTTCGGATTGAACATACACTCCCTTTGAATTGGAATCTCACTTAAGATGGCAGAATACCCTGTGAAGGCACTATCGAACCCGGTCTCAGAGAAACAGCTGAACTGAATCATCCGATGCGACGTGTTTAAAGAACGGCAACATCCACCCCCCCCCCACCCTCACCTCACCTCACCTCACCTCCTGTAGGCAAAAGGCACACTGTGAGTAATCGCTACTGTTGTTATCCTCTGGTTTCTAATTAAAAAGTCTGTTAGAAACACAGAGCCAAAAGCTAGTGAGATAGCTTGTGAAGTGTAAGTGTGTGCGTGTGCGTGTGTGTGTGTGTGTGTGTGTGTGTGTGTGTGTGTGTGTGTGTGTGTGTGTGTGTGTGTGTAAAATAAGTACACAAATCTAGCTTGACTGAAACTGCTGCTGTGGGTGCAAATGAATTGAACTGATCACTGAGATGAGTGTAATGATGTGATGAAGGTCGGATTGTATGTGTGTGTCCTATGGGGCTCTTTATGGCTCTAAACAGAGTAATGAGGCCTGTGTTAGAGCCAGAGCTGTGGGACCACACATACTCTCTTCCACAGATAATTACACTTGCTCTCTTTCCCGATATCTCATAAAACAGTAATTTATTACATGGATAATTGTTGTAGTAATCAACCTGTTTGTAGCAATTAATACATTATTAGATCCAAATGTTTACTGCTCTTACGGTCAGTCTCTTTATAGTTTTGTTTTAAACTGATGTTACAGCATCTTTGACCTTGATGAAACTGTGAAATATTCCAAATCGGTATGAACAACAAGAGTGGTGCAATCGTCCAGTGTCTGCTCATTAAAGCAGGACAAATTGTGGTTTGTTTTTGGAGATGATCGTATAGGCCAGACAGTTCTAAGAGCATTGCTTTGGTTTTATGCCTCACTCAGAGTAACAGAATAATGAGTCTCATATATAGACCCAGAGGGAAATGTTATCGCTCTGTGGTTGCTATTTCATAGCTCAGAAGACTTAAAAGCTTTCAGTTATGTTTCATTTATTAAGCAACAACTTAATCTTAGACTGCCCTTCTCTTGAAACAAATGAGGAAATTTATTAACTTACAGTATGACTATTGAGCAGTTCTACAGTATAATTGGGATATTGCACTACACACTGCAGGATAGAAACACAAGATGTGAATAAAGTTTCCAAAAAAAAAAAAAAAAACTCACTTATTCAGTATTCAGTAGGGCGATATTGGGTAAGTTGCCCCCAAAAGAGTAACAAAGTAGTGTGTATTTCCTAGTGTTTTCATTATTTCATTTATTAATTAACTCAATTCCTTCAACTCAACTCAGTTCTTATTTTTAGGTGAAAAATCTTTAGTTGCTCATTTCTGATGTTTCTTTCCTTTAGTAAAACTCTCTGTATCTGTCTTCAGTCTTCTTCATCCTACTCTCTACCTGCCCATAGAGATCTGTAATGGTCGGCCAGGAAACAAAGTGCACATGACTCCACCACTTGTTGGACGAGGTGAAAGGGAGGGTGATGGGACAGGAGATGTTAAGATGGGAAAGGTGATTGCATTGTGCTGTGGCACAGCTTGTACCAATTTCCTGAGTTAATGGGATATTTTTGCCTCGCTTCCCCTCCATGTTTTCTTTCGCTCATCTCAATGGGCACTAGCAAAATAGTTACCAACCTAGCTAAGAAAGATGGACAGTTTGCGAAATCGACGGAAGGACTCTCGATGCGTAAACTGTAGTTGATTCAGGGGTACGTGATGGGGGCTGTTGTCAGGGACAAGCAGATGGAGGTTTGTGATTGACTTGAATGTGTTACACTCTTGAAATACAAGACCGTAGACAAGCACGATGTGAAGAAGATGAGGCCAATATTTATTAAATGTTTGCAAAAATATAACATAAACATGAAAAAAAAAAAGTTTTTTTAAATTTAAAAGGTTTGCATGCCTTAATATGAACATAATAATGTGTCATTATTACAAGTGTAATGTGTACAGTTTAAGTTCCCTTTGACTTCCATTGTATTTTTTATCTATACAATTAGAAGTCAATAGGAACCAAATCTGTTTAGTTACCAACATTCTTCAAAATATCCTCAAAAAAAAGAAAGAATATCATACAGGTTTGGAACAACATGAGGGTGAGTAAATGATGACAGAATTTTCATCATTTAAAGGGTGGACTATCCCTTTAAATCAACTAATAATAACTGCTGTTACAACAAATTATCTCCCCTCATAATAAGGAAATAAACTGCTAGGTTTTGTGGGATTTTAGCAAGAGATGGTCTGTTGTTCAGGGACATTTATTATTTTGGGAGGGAAATATCAGACGCAGGGACTGACAGAGTGTGAAAGAGAGTGAGGGAGAACATTGTGTATCCATTTGTGTTTGTGTAAACGCAGCAGCCAGACGGTGAGTCACCGTGATGCTGGACTGGACAGTTGTGTCCTTCTGTTCCGTCTCGCATGGTTTACTCTCAGGTTGCTGTAGTGAGTGTCCATGACTCAGGACTACTGCTGTATATCACAAGGGCTCTTCGGCTCACAGTCTCATCAGATGGTTCACCTTGTACATTTGCTGTTCTTTAAGACTATTATAGCCTAAATATAGAGAAATAAACTGCCTATTGCTTAAAACATAAATGATGGTATAGCATGATAGACCCTATTTAGGTCCTTTTTCTCCATTCTCCTATAAACATCTGTTATTATGTTCTTATGTCCTATTATCTTTTTAAGGTCACGATTACCATTTTTCTATGAATTTTTGCAGGCAAAATGGAATAATTTCAATAGGAATCCATACAATTGAGATTTTCGTGTGGGGGTGAAAGATGCATATTTTGCAATAGATTCAAGCTGGTCACGCAAATTTGCTGTGTTTACCAACTGAAAGCTGCTTGGTTTGAAAGTTCTTGTCTGTGAACAGTGCTTCATACATTGCAACTCCATTGACCATAGAAAATTGACCATTTTTGCCCATACAATTGTGCTAATGTGACCACAGATTTACATCAGCTGTAGTGAGATATCCAAGATTATTTCAACCTTAAAAATGTTAGTTGGTTACAGTAAGTATTACAAACTCATGACCGCAACACTGATTGGCTGTTTGTTTTGAATTTCTGAACGGGGCCATGATGATGCTGTAAATTCGCGTTGACATTTTCATGACCTGATTAATCTGATGTTCTATATTCAGTGAATTTTGGCTTGCACTTCTCTAGCCGAAGCTGAATGTCTTTTTTTCTCTCCCATGTAATGTGTCAATCATGGTCCCAGACCAGCTAAACATCCTCTGGCTCTGCCTGCTACAGTAGCCACGCCCCCAACTCTCACTATAGGTTGAGCTGGAAAGAAATTGACAGATCTGAATGGACCGCTCTCAATGTTTTGATTGTGCCTGGCTGGGAGGCTTCATGTTTACACTTTTGTGGGAGATAAACCCATGAATGGCATTTCATGGGTAGTAGTCAATGAACAATTAACTGGGTTAAGAGAATGCATTTTGTTAATTGGAAAAAATTGGGTTGGCACATTGTAAAGCACACTGTCTTTGCAAATATCAGAAATTTTGACTAGTTTTCAGCTTCTGTTCCCGTATTGATTTCCACTTGATGTTTTAACTGCCTATAAGCTTAATTATCTAAATGTCACTTCAAAGTCTCAGAAAAAAAAAGCTCAGCTCTTTGTTAAACCAACATTGCCTTTTATGTCCCCTAACAAAAGTACACAATTTCCATCATGACCAGTTCAGGACAATCCATGAGTCGCATCCCATCCATCCCTGTCTGTCTGACGCTCGGTCTGACCTTCCTGTGTCTTTAGAGTGAAAGAAAGAGAGGGACAGTTAAACTGAGAAAGAAGAAAGGATCGTAAGGATGGTATTAGTGGATGAGTGGCCTGACAAATGTGTCGACTGGCACGCTTGGGGCTCAATTAATCTCCTTGATGAGTCTGGGCTAATGGGAGGAAGACCTTAAAGAGGACGGACGACCCCGCGCCCACCTCCCTCCATGACACCCAGGCTCAGATTAATGTTCTGCAGCAGAAAGATATTTAACACATTCTCACACACACAGCTCCGAACAAAACTGAAGGATTGTCGTTTGACAAATTCACATGAGTATTAGCTCTAGAATCAGCTCAGATGTTGATGTTGTAGTAGTAGATGTCATGATATATCACCCTGTCATTCATTTATGTGGGTCTATTTTACTGTCAATGCTCAAAAAATAGATTTTTGCTACTTATTCATTTTAGATAATTAGAACGAGCGAGTGCAACACAATTATAAACTACATTTCTTGCTACAGGTATTTTGGTATTATTTTGAAATAACCGTTTTTGTTATATTTCCAATTTTCATTTTAATTTTTTTTAATATTTTTTTTTTATTTCTTCTTTTCTATATTATTTTTCTATTCTATTTTGATATATTTTTAATAGTTTTAGTTAACGATAACAACGTTTGCTAGGAATATCGATTTTAAGTTGTAAAATATAAGTTTACTCAAAAGCTTTGGATAATACATTTTTACAGAAATATGGATGTAGAAGCATTTTCTTTTAAATCAAACATCATTCGGGCCTTGTAAATTTAGTACTCTGCTAAATCAAATATATAGAATTAATATAAAAAAAAAAAAAAGCCAAAAATATTCCCACCCCCCAAAAAATTTTGAGTGAAAATTAAGAATTGCTGCCACCCTATGTTTATAAAAACCTGAGGCTGAGCAACACATAATAATAATGATGATAATAATAAAAAAAAAATACTCCCTACTTACATCCATTTTCTGACCACTCCACCCTGTATATGTGGCAACTGTGTTTTTCTCTCCATCTGTCTGGTCCGGTGCCTCCTGTCTTTTTCTCATGTCATCTTTACACTTCCAATACACTCTCTGTCCAAACACCTGCACACTGAGGAGTCCAGCTCAAAGACATCACTTCCACTCCTCTTACCAGAGCACCTGAGAGAGAAACGCAATAATGACGTTTCAGCAATCCTAAAGAAACCTTCAGAGTCAGCGACTCTCCTACCTGGTGCATTAGACTAGGGCTTTGATATCCTCTCACCTTCCTGTATGTGTGTGTGTGTGTGTGTGAGGTCAGGGACAGACAGGAAATGTTGGCGCTCGATGTTGGGACTCCATTACACAGCAAATGGATTCGGGAGGTTGCAGAGGTCGGCTCAACCAATCGGAGGTTCTGTCAAAGTAAAGCCCTAAGCAACATTTTCTGAAACTTTTCACTGTGCAACTTTACTGTGTGTCCGTGTGTCAACGCAAATGTCAAAGCAAGCAGAATGTCAGCTAGCCTGTGAGGCCCAATGCGGTCAAGGTAGTCGCTGAGAAGTAGGTGCTCCTCTCCCGTGACATTTGTTGACACGCTGAGAAGGACCGCAGCTATACGAAAGCTTTATTCCCCAACGGCAAGAACATGATCATTTGACCCTTTCGCTCATGACTCTCATATTTCTCCGCAAGCGACGAGAGATGGGTGCTCGCTTTATGATGAAGGTCACTGAAAATCCTGTTTTCTCCATTCACAAACAGACCAGACGCTCTAAACTTTCCTCCAAACGCCTGTGAGATGTGTGTTGACCTCAACTACAGGGTTTAAAACTGAACAGAGGCTTACAGTGGGCCTCTGATGTTAATGATAGCTCTGCTTGCACATTACCCATAATGCTAAGCTCTTTTTGCTGCACTAACTCGCACGCAATTACCGCTGACATTTTTAATGTCACCTTGTCTGAAGGAAAATTGCTCCATTTATTCTTTATTCCCATATAAAACCATGAATTATTCCCTGCTGCATTTCTATGTTCATTTCCTGTTCATTTCTTCTTGCACTTCTCACTCACACACAATTTTTCCAGCTGTGAGCTGCATTTGCTTGAGTTCGAGTGTTCGGGGATGAAGTTCTCCCCTCTGGTTTTTAATCTAGCTCAACTTTCTCTCTCTAATTGGGCCAGGAAAACCTCATTGTCCTTGCTTTTGAATGCCTTGGAAAAAGCAATTGTCCTGGATACCATTTCACAATTGACCAGAGAGTTTTATAGGAGTTGCATGAACGCTGGAACGCTGCATGACATCATATTAAACTTGTATTCAAGTTTAAATGTATTCTTAGGATCTATTGAGTGCCGACTCTGCCGAGGTATCAAAAATAGAACCATTCAATACGTTTTACATGATAATTTGACAGCTTAATGATATAAAAGCAGAATGAACATGATTTATTGTAGGTGTCCAATAAGACAGGACACAAGACGAGGTAAATGCAAAATGGCTATTGTTTAATGTATATACCTTCTAAATCATTTTCTTTTAAAGAACATGGATGCGCACTCTCGAAGCGACACTTTATTTTTATAAACTGTTTAAAAACTGTCAACTTTTATCAAATGACTTAATTGTCTCAATCTTGTCATTGTTCTCATCTTTATTTTGAATCTATAAGCCCAGATCCCATTTAGTCACATGAGAGACTTTGAGGTCAGAGGGAAAGAAATAATTGGTCACCAATCACACTGATACTGCATTGATTAATAACTGTTTTCTATGTTCAAAGTTTTATGGTCAAAGTTTTTTTATTAAACCAAATGTTATTACAAAAAAATAGATTATTACAAATGACTGACACTTTTTTTCTTTCTTTTTTTATTCTGTTTTCTGACAGATGTACGCCTAAACAATCATCAGAGCACTGATTGGAAAACTCAATTAGAAAGAAAGCCCAGACAAATCAAACACAACTCCCACTTCTACCGTCATCGAACCACAGCTGACAGTCCTCATTTTCTCGACTTTTTTCTTTCTCACCCCACAGGCAACAAGTGATGGAAAACACAATACATAAAAAAATATATTAAATTTGTATTAAAACAAATTTTGTTTGTCTCTGCTGCTGAAGCCTGCGTTAGCATTAGCCCTCAGCTCTGTTCAGGTGTTGGATACGTTGGGTCCTGAGGTCACATTCAGCTCCCCTCTGCGTACATCGTCATTTGCCTGTCTGTCAGCCCCGAGATGATTGGTTATGCAAACCGTAATTCATCAGTGACAGCACGCAGAGTGGTTACTTTCTCTCTAACGACCCTTCGGATGGAAAGGTGGAATCAATTCTGACAGCCGCACCTCATGTCAACGCCTGCTGATCTGCATAACACTAGACACGTAAATCAACTGCAGATGTGACAAGGGAATTAATTTGAGTGTGTATGTGTGTGCAGGGGCATCATGCACCTAATATTTTTGAGGGGGCACCAGGGGCAGCTCTGGCTCACTTGGTGCCCTAGGCAAGATAGAAAAGCAAAACAAAACTGCTTAGTTACACTACAATGTCTAATTATATATATATATATATATTCCATTCTTGTTCAAATCAGTGCTATTTTAGTATCATTTTTTTAGCATCATTTTTTATTTATTTTTTTTTTTAAGGTTTTAGTTTCAGTTATGATAACAGCCATGGTTAAAATCCCAACCTATATTATATTATATTATATTATATTATATTATATTATATTATATTATATTATATTATATTATAATCACTACCTGTCACTGTTAGGTGGCTGTAATGAAGCGCACGACGAAGGAGATACTCGAACAGACTTTAATCTGATAATAAACACAACCACATTGATGTTAAACAATACAGGACAATGAACTGACTGAAACTGAATGCTTAAGTACAAAGGGCAAACAAAGGAACTAATTAGTTAATTAACAAGGTAACAGGTGAATGGAAGCAATGAAACACACAAGAACACTAGGTCAAAGGAAAACCGCAACTGAACACAATGAAAACTAAGACAAAACAGAACAGAACATAACCCTGACATTACTATTCCAAACTTTGTGGTCTGCATTTACTTGATCAAAAGTTTTAAATATAAAACTATTAAAAGTTTAAAAAATTTAAAAATAAAAAATAAAACCCAGTTATTTAAAATTATATTTATTCCTGTGATGGCAAAGCTGAATTTTCAGCATCATTACTTTAGTCTTCAGTGTCATATCTTCCTTCAGTAATCATTCTAATAAGCTAATTTGCTGCTCAAGAAACATTTTTTCTTATTAGTATTTTTGTGGAAACCGTAATATATATATATTTTTAATTTCCAGGATTCTTTGAAATCAAAAATAGAAGTCTTTTTTACAACTTTTAGTAAATTTATTCGGCTTGGTCTCATTGTTATTATGTAGGTATTAATACTTGAAGGGGTCCTGTTATGCCTACTATTTACAAAGTCTTGATTTTGTTTTTGGGGTGTACTTGAATATGTTTTAATGCTTGTTCAAAAAACACATTCTTTTTCACATTTTTTTCATTATTACAGCTCACTCTCCCCCTAGTCATTTTCGATGAAGCCCCTCCTTCCAAAACACGAAATGTGCTGTGATTGGTTAGCTGGCCCAGTGTGTTGTGATTGGCAGCACTTAGCTTGTGTTCCGGAGATGTCCCGCCCCTCCATAACTGCGAGCTCTAGTGTTATTCTAGTGTAAATAAAAGGTGGCGGCAATTTCAAACCAATTCGAGCCCCTGACAATATTATTGTTAACAAACAAGAAAATCATCTAGAAAGGATTTCAAGCACGGACTTTGCAAGCACGGATTTCACAGGATGGTATGTTTTTCTTATACATTATAGATACAATGTTATCCACCATTTAATCATGATATTTGGTTATAGAAACAGTAATCGATCACAAAAACATGGTTCATTTCCTAAGGGGTGGTGAACAAAAGTGAGAGCTTACAAAAGCTATAGTAAACAACACTATATCAACACTAATATTGGCTAGCAGGTGAGCGTATAGCAACAACACAAAACTGTTCATAGAAAACACAACTACAAATAATAAGACATAGTTACAAGTTGTGATCCAACAACAGATTGTCCCGACAAAGTGGAAACTGCTTCATTTCAGGAGATGCTTTTATGTGTAGCCTGCATTGTGGTTCTGGATGCTGTTCTCCATAAAATGTGCAGCGCACAGATAAACATCGGGATTATAATGTTCAGGAACAGTATTTAAAATATATACCTTTTATTGCATGTCGTCGCGTTGCATCTGGTTAAGACACGGTGTTAGGAAGGTCAAACAAATGAGTTGTGGAAAAAACAGCTCTCTTTGACATGGCAGCAGCTCATCCAGGCCTCGTCCGCTTTTTTTGTGTATTCCGTGGGAAGGGATTATTTAAAGGGGTGGTATAATGCCCTTTTCACAAGATGTAAAATAAGTCTCTGATGTCCCCATAGTGTGTATGTGAAGTTTTAGCTCAAAATACCCAACAGATATTTTTATATAGCATGTTAAAATTGTCAAAATCACTTTTTGAGGGTGAGCAAAAACGCACCGTTTTGTGTCTGTACCTTTAAATGCAAATGAGCTGCTGCTCCCCGCACAGAGGGAGGAGCTTCAGCAGCTTGTGTCGTTTTACCTCACACAGACATGCACTGAAAATGTTGTGTAGTCCCTACCAACCGTTTGTTTTAGTTCTTAAAAAGTGATTTCTTTAAAAGCAAATATCTCCCTTTGCTTTTAACTTTGAGCGTTGTAACTTTGCAAATGTTATTTATGCTCAAACAGCAACATTACACACTAACTAAAGTTAGAAAAGTGAAATCATAATCAACCACCCCTTTAAATGAGAAACATT
The DNA here is from genome assembly GCF_951802725.1 of Rutilus rutilus. Classification (NCBI taxonomy): domain Eukaryota; kingdom Metazoa; phylum Chordata; class Actinopteri; order Cypriniformes; family Leuciscidae; genus Rutilus; species Rutilus rutilus. The sequence continues at coordinate 17,266,338 of NC_140215.1, read as the reverse complement.
ATGACTTCATTAAAGGAGAACTCCGGTCAATTTTAACATTGAGCTCATTTTTTTGTACATTTGGAGTGCTGTCAATACAGAGTAATAATAATAATAAAAATGAAGTTAATTCAGCCAGCGCTCATACCTTTGTTTACATCCTGTTTTCGGTGGAAGGCCATAGTAATCGATTGTCGAGTTCACGCGCGTGATCATAGGTACTAAACCTATGCGCGTGAACTCGACAATCGATTACTATGGCCTTCCACCGAAAACAGGATGTAAACAAAGGTATGAGCGCTGGCTGAATTAACTTCCTTTTTATTAATATCTCTAACATCTACTGCAGTCAGATCCACTCGTGTTCACTCGGAAGGAATCACTCACATTTTCTGTGCACTTGTAATGACACTTAAAGGATGTTAAGAGGCTAAAAAGCAGGCTTACTACTTGCCCCATTGAAGTCAATAGGGTGCAAATTTTAAAAATAGAATAACTCGGTGTAGGCAACACCGATTTTTGTCGTTGTTCTCTGTATTGACAGCACTCCAAATGTACAAAAAAATGAGCTCAATGTTAAAATTGACCGGAGTTCTCCTTTAAGCCCAGAAAAATCACGTTGTTGTCCAAACGAGCCATTCATTCTTGAAAAGTGGATTCTATTAAATAAAATATCTCCCTTTGGAGTGGACTTTGAGCTTTGTAACCTTGCACATCTTTTTTATGCTCAAACAGCAACATTACACACTAACTAAAGTTAAAAAAAGTGAAAAAGCATAATAGGACCCCTTTAACATTTACAGGTATAAAACATAATTTATTGTACATTTGGATAGATGCTAAAACATACAATACGGACATACTGACAACATTTAAACATTTAAGCTAAAAAATTGATATATATATATACATATATTTGTATTTCATAATGATATTAGTATAATAGCCCTTTTAACATGTTATAGATACATTGTATATACCTTAACCCTACCCCTAAACTTACACACCTAACCTTTTTTTAGAGGATATAAAAAACATATGGAAACAAAAATAGAACATACTAACAATAGCATCTAACCTTACAATAAATCTTACTGACCCCAAACTTTTGAATGGTAGGCTATATATATATGTAAAAATATACAATTGAATTTAAAATCCGCTTGGCTCAAATATTTGATTGCGTTTGAATGGGCATGATGCTTCTCTCTGTCTGTGTGTTATATGTTAGTGTGCTATATGTAAATGGGAGCACTTCAGTTCACAGTTCATACTCATATTCCACCTCCTTGCCGCTACCTAGTTGATGTATCAAAGTCAGTGCTTGACCTTTTCCTTTGTCTGTAAAGATTTTCAGTACGATGCACCAGGGGCTCAATCGATGTGTGAAATGCTCAATATGAAAACCGCACAGTGTAGCAGACAGCGCTATCCAATATACCTGCTAAATGATGGCAGATCGCTTAATGAAACGGTTCAAATCAATGGCTGTTACACAAGCCAGTTAAAATAAAAACATCCATTCATATTTGTCCCTGAGGTAAAAGGGAATGAAAATATTTTCACTCTGTCGTACTGTTAATCGCTCTATTCATCTTAATTTGTGTGTGTGCTGTTTTTACTTGCTAACAGGAGGACAACCTGAGAGAACAGTTTTCTGTAGAGACTGATATGTCGTTCTGGGGCTTGATGAGACTCACATACAGTAAACAGCTTTATTTATATCTGCTTGTTTGCTGTCTGCTTGAATCAGGAAACACTGAAATCTCCAAAACGCTTATGTTTCAATAACACGTGTACTATCGTATGAACTGTCTATAGATAAACTAGCTTTACAGATAATAATAATAATAATAATAATAATAGTTTCAGTTCATCTCCAGTCATAATGGTTGATTCTGACACCTTTCAATGGCAGCCATTTGTAAGAGATGAATGAAGAAAAAAAGAGCTTAAAAACTCACCTGGCAGATGGAAAGAGAGAATGAGATGCAGGTTTAAGGTTTTGGACACTAAGAAATGATTTTGACAGGACACTTAAAATTTCATCAGAAAATATAACATGAGTGTCATTGCTCTCTTCAATAACAAGAGAAGATGTCCTGTGATAGTATGACCCTCAGAGACTCATACTGGCAAATTTGCTATTAAATAGGACCTTTTTATGGCTAAATTTGAGTTACAACTATAGCAGTAGTTCTGCGATAATCGATATATTGCTACAATCCTATAATGATACATCACAATATCTGTCTATGAAAACAAAATGCCCGTGAAAAGGTTAAGTGCTGGTTTTCTATAGCACTTTTAGGATAATAGCAAATTTTGTGTTCGAAAATTAGCTATATGCACTACTATTCAGTAGTTTGTGGTCAGAAAGATTTTTTTTAAGTTTTTCAAACTCTCTTATGCTTTCAAAGACTGTATTTATTTTAAAATAAATAAAAAGACCGTAAAACAATAATATTATGAAATATTATCACAATTTATAAGCTTTTACTCCAGTCTTTAGTGTTACACAATCTTTTATAAATGTATTATTATCAATTTTGAAAACAGTTGTGATGCTTAATATGTTTGTGGAAACAGATACTTCAGGATGCAATAGGAAAAAAAGAACAGCATTTATTTGGAAGATAAATCTTTTGTAACATTATGCAATGTCTTGACTGTCACTTTTGATCAATTTAATGCATGCTTGCTGAATAAAAATATTAATTTCTTATATATATATATATATATATATATATAAGAAATTAATATTATATATATATGTATATATATATATATATATATAAGAAATTAATATATTATATATATATATATATATATATACAGTATGTATATATATATATATATATATATATACACACACACACACACACACACACAGTGGGGAGAACAAGTATTTGATACACTGATACACTGCCGATTTTGCAGGTTTTCCCACTTACAAAGCATGTAGAAGTCTGCATTTTTATCATAGGTACTCTTCAACTGTGAGTGACGGAATCCAGAAAATCACATTGTATGATTTTTAAGTAATTAATTTCCATTTTATTGCATGACATAAGTATTTGATACATCAGAAAAGCAGAACTTAATATTTGGTACAGAAACCTTTGTTTGCAATTACAGAGATCATACTTTTCCTGTAGTTCTTGACCAGGTTTGCACACACTGCAACAGAGATTTTGGCCCACTCCTCCATATAGACCTTCTCCAGATCCTTCAGGTTTTGGGGCTGTCGCTAGGCAATACGGACTTTCAGCTCACTCCAAAGATTTTCTATTGGGTTCAGGTCTGGAGACTGGCTAGGCCACTCCAGGACCTTGAGATGCTTCTGCGAGTGGAGTTTAGACCAAAAAGCTCTATTTTTGTCTCATCAGACCACATGACCTTCTCCCATTCCTCCTCTGGATCATCCAGATGGTCATTGGCAAACTTCAGACGGGCCTGGACATGCGATTTTAATCCATGACGGTGTAGTGTGTTACTAATGGTTTTCTTTGAGACTCTGGTCCCAGCTCTCTTCAGGTCATTGGCCAGGTCCTGCAATGTAGTTCTGGGCTGATCCCTCACCTTCCTCATGATCATTGATGCCCCACGAGGTGAAATCTTGCATAGTGCCCCAGACCGAGGGAGATTGACCGTCATCTTGAACTTCTTCCATTTTTTAATAATTGCGCCAACAGTTGTTGCCTTCTCACCAAGCTGCTTGCCTATTGTCCTGTAGCCCATCCCAGCCTTGTGCAGGTCTACAATTGTATCCCTGATGTCCTTACACAGCTCTCTGGTCTTGGCCATTGTGGAGAGGTTGGAGTCTGTTTGATTGAGTGTGTGGACAGGTGTCTTTTATACAGGTAACGAGTTCAAACAGGTGCAGTTAATACAGGTAAAGTGGAGAACTGGAGGGCTTCTTAAAGAAAAACTAACAGGTCTGTGAGAGCCGGAATTCTTACTGGTTGGTAGGTGATCAAATACTTATGTCATGCAATAAAATGCAAATTAATTATTTAAAAATCATACAATGTGATTTTCTGGATTTTTGTTTTAGATTCCGTCTCTTACAGTTGAAGTGTACCTATGATGAAAATTGCAGACCTCTACATGCTTTGTAAGTAGGAAAACCTGCAAAATCGGCAGTGTATCAAATACTTGTTCTCCCCACTGTACATTTGACCCCGAACTTTTGAACAGTGCACATTTGTAAATATGATAGTTTTCTGAATGATGCAGAAATTCAGCTGTGGGTCTTTAAATGATATTCATACATTAGAGCTCGTTTAGTACATCTAAGATATATTTCAGAAGATTTCCAGCGTACCCTATAATGAATCTTTAGAGGGCTGCTTTAACTGAAGTTTAACTGCTTTTAACTGAAGTTTTAATGCTCTTGCTTACCGAGAAGGTTTTTAAAGAGGTCAGTGCAACTGCGCTTTAAATATGCAGTGATCTGCTTTGAGCTAAATGTATCCAAATTTGAGGCTTCACAAGAAAGTCAAGGCATATGTACTTGTGTACTTAATTATAAAAGTGCTGACATTTTTCAACCTTAAAAGGCAATGTTGCAATTTCACAACACTGTTTTTTTTTTGTTTTGTTTTTTACCTATAACAAAATATGCAATACCCCTTAAGTGTCACCGGCCCACCGTAGGGCCCAAAGCTATTAGATATTTAAAACAGTAATATCCTATACTAAACCTAAACTTATCTTAACTATATATCATTTGAATGCTTACAATCTCTAGTTTTCATATTTGGTGACTGATCTTCAAAATAAATTACAGAGTCGTCGTAATTTATCAATTTGCAACTAGGATATTTTCATACTCCTAAGGCGTGTTCAGACCTTTATTTTGAAATAGTATGAACATAAAAAATCATGAAAGAATGGTAGAAACCTCAATTTGTTTTCAACAGTTTGTTGTGTTATCTTTTGCCAAGAGTTCAAAAGATAACATCCATTATTATTTTTTTATTTTTTTTAAAGGTCTGAAAATGTTTTAAATATAAATAAAAAAATGATAGATTCACCATTTGTGATGTGGCAGCGAACTATGACGCACATGTGTCCTTTTTATGTGTTTATTAGAGGTTGAATTTATATCAAAATCTGCCAAACTTCCCATACTACTTCTGAATAGGATGTCTACTTCATAAATTGCATGAAAATTGTGGAAATATATGGTTCAGATCACTCAAGCCACATATGGAAATGGAGGTGTCCTTATATGGGCAGTAATGGAGTCTGGTTGTCACCTAGTGAAAAAGTTTGGTACTGTAACAAAATCTTACTGAAAGCTAATTTTTGGAGATGTCAACCTAAAATTTGAAACACAACTTGTTCAGATTTTTGGCTTTCATTTTCTTGCAGTTTTAGAGTTCACCATGTTTTGAAAATATATATTTTATATAAAATATGAATAATAATTTTTTTACATTGTATATTTTCATAAACTCAAACTTCTGTAACTTTTTTTCTGTTTCACTTTCTTAATCTATTTCACATTTCCAAAAATCCAAATGTCAAATGTCTTCTTTAAAACAAGACCAATCTTACGTCTATATTCCAAAGCATTCTTGAATTACAACCATTTAAGTTCGGAAAGTGCATTTTCATGTTCAGTAAAAGGGGGGTTGACACAAACATCATGATTTTTTCATGATTTTTTTTAACCAGTGGCTTCCTAAAAACATGTTTAAGAGGGTAATACAAGTCATTACCAATGCTTGGGGGTCTTTGAGGGTTATCATCCAGTGGCAAGAAGAGGAATTATTTTAAAACGATTTAATTTACCACCATGTTTATCAGTAATTGTTCCTGTTCATCGTCAGCATGCAAACCAGTTCTTCCAAGCAGAGATTCTCCTTGTTAAGCATTTGTCAGGCTCACTTAAGCTTTCTGTGAACAGTAATTCTCTGCAAATGGAAAACTTCTCTCAAATTATGGTAATGTTGCACCTTGGGGGCAAATTATTATTATTATTTTTTTCATGTTTTCTCATCCCAAATACTATACAATCTATGTATTTTATTCTCTTTGGTTAAACCTAAAGCGCACATCAGAGGAGAGAGACCGTTTCTTCCAAGGTCAATGCAGTGGGCTCTGCTTAAACAAATTAATCTTTTTGCTTCAGGGTTGGAGAGAACATCTATCAGCGGTGTAATATGATAACGGAGCAGGAAAGCGGGAGAGAGAGGTGCTTAGTCTGGGCTTACACTGATTCATTTCCTAACCTGACACAGAACCAGGTATTATTCCAACACACACTCGCACACACGCGCACACACACACACAGAGAGCTGTTGTAGATCTGCGGCCCAGGTTATTACACCACTATGATTTGTTCAAGGTGACAGCACAACCTGAGACGTGGGCGCAATATGTAAACTTATAAACATGCACTCAGGTTACATAAAGAATGTGTGTGAGGCACTTTCCATAAATAGAGTACAAAATGGTGCCTGAAACCATATATATAAAAAAAATTATACAAATTAAGATACATTAAATAATTGTTATCTAATGATATAGTCAAGAGCTCTGGTATGAGACAGGCCACAGACATTTGATTTGTTTAGAACCAGCTATACTTTTCATGCTAAGTTTATGTAATTTCATTGAATATGTGGAAGTTTTTTCTGCCTCAGATTATAAATAAATAAATATGACTTATTTCAACTTTATATCTCACCATGAGACTATACTCGTTAGCATCCTTGTTAGCGTTCCCACCTCCCATGCCAGAAACCCGGGTACGAATCCCTCTTGGAGCGGGTCGGGTAGGACCGGTTACATGTGTTTATCAGAGAGACTGACACATCTGCTCAAAGTGTAGAGGAGATCTGAGTGAAGAAAGCGATTTCTGTTTGTGTGGACAGAGCTCCATAGCCGCCATCGATGGGCAATGACATTTAAAGATGCTCATGCTTACGGTAATGCAGTCTACACATGTCTCTTTGAGAAAGAGAGAGATGAATTAAAATTAGACAGGAATAGACTGAATGATTCTCAGTAGGCCGATCCAAGGTTCTGCAATGGGAATAACTGGCATTTAGACAAAAGGCTAAATGAAGACACTGTCTGCTGTGATTTTCACATTCTCTCCCTCACTCTCTCTCTCTCTCTCTCTCTCTCTCTCTCTCTCTCTCTCTCTCTCTCTCTCTCTCTCTCTCTCTCTCTCTCTCTCTCTCTCTCTCTCTCTCTCTCTCTCTCTCTCTCTCTCTCATCCGTCTAGCTCATAATCACTACCTTCTGTCTTTATTCCTGTCTTCCTGTCGTGCAATGCATCCCACAATCCTTTGCTCTGCCGCACAGGGTTTGGTGAAAGCAGCGAGCGTTTCATGCCTGATTCCTCGGATGTAAGGCGCATTTCCTGCACGCAGCCAGGCGGAAATATCAGTGCTCCTCTGAGGAGAAAAAAAAACTAGAATGAGAGAAAGAGAGAGAGAGAGAGAAAGAAGGGAGTAACCTCTCCGCCCATCCCGGTGCAGCTGTTTCCAACAACCTGAATTCAAATCAGAAGAGACATTGCTGATTACAAATACTCTTGTCTCTCAAAAGCTCACCCCCAGTCCTCACCCCAATTATTATTGAGAAAGAAAGATGGAATGAAATGTTGAAAGAAAGAGAGGGAGAATTTGTTATTAAATTTGTTTTGACAGAGTGGCAACAATTCATCTCAGGGATATTCACATCCATTCCAGAGAGATGCAGAAAGCCACTAATACAAGCCTCCTTGAATAGATTTCTCTTTGCTACTTCTCCCACTGAGAGGTTCTCATATTGAGCAACACAGAATTATAGAAACAATTAACTTGAAATAAAAATGTACTCACTCTCACTGTATTCCAAATGTATGACTTTCTTTCTTTGCTGTAAAACTAATGGAGAAGTTTTAAATAAAGCATACGGTGACTAGGGGCTATCAAATTCCACGAATGACAAAGGAAAAAAATAAAAATATAGTGATTTTTTTTTTGTTATTTTTTTTTGTTATTGCTATTTTGAAAGTCTTCAGAAGCCGTAGAATAAATACACATTCATATTTTAGTCCTTTGTAATGACTCACTCATAAAGACAGTCTCTTGTGCTGTTCCTGGATAAACCAGTATTTCCGAACGAATCGTTTGAGTCATTGATGCAGTGACGTACACATAAAGACAGTCCTTTGTTTTGTTCCTGAATGCATGTTTTTCAATGAGTCGTTTAAGTGAATGATCTTGTAACTCGTTCAAAAAGACAGCATTTTTGAACAAATCATTTGAGTGAATAATTCAATTACTTTTTTTCATAAAGACAGTCTTTCATAAAAACATTTATTGTTTTGAATGAATGTTTTTGAACAAATTGTTTGAGGGAATGATTAAGTGAATGATTCAATGGTCTCTTGTTTCCTTCTCCAACATGAATCCGTGTTTTTGAACAAAACGTTTGAGTTAACGATTTAGTGACTCATGATTTATTAAGACTGGAACCGCATACTATTCTTACTATTTTTAGCATATCGTTATATGGCAAAAATAGTACGAGTTATATGCTACTTTGCTTTTCCAAATTCAGCAACAGTCACTTGTTTCATTCCTGACTGAATCAGCGTTATTGAACCAATCAGTTAAATAAATGAGTGACTCGCTCATTTGATGCCACCTACTGTTGTAACGATGTAACTTGCAGAAAAAAAAAAAAAAACTGGAACAAATTGCATTGCTACAAACAGTGAAAGTCCCATTGTTGTTATATTTGGTGATATCAGTCCTGGTAAAATGCATCCTCACACATCAAATTTAAATATGTGCTAGCATGAAAGAAATTTGTGAAACTTGGTGTTTCATTTTGGTGAACTGCTCCTTTAAAAATGTGTGTGTGCGCGGGTGAACATGTGCCTATACTTATTCATTTATGACTTACAGCCCACTGTCACACAATCTTACAGTGACAGGATGAATGATGTAATAGATAGATGAGTAAAGGGAGAGAATAAAAGACAGATGGCCAAAAGACAGAAGAAAGAGGGATAGCAAAGCACACACCACACGAGTGGCATGACAAAGCTCATGACATCTCGACCTCCCTCGACACATCAATGCCAAATGCTCACTTAACAGCATTCTTAACTGCAATTGGAGGAAGACAAAAGAATTGGTAATTCAGTGACTGATTTCATGCAGATTACTTTCCTAATTATCGCTGCATTAGCAATGCTAAAGCACACATAGACAGGTGTGACCCCCACCCACCCACAAGAGTCGCAATGTATAATTAACATTCAGGCAGCTGTTGACAGATACAGTGTTGAGGGGTGAAGGCAGTGTTTAAGAGTCAAGACTTTATCGGTTCATGATTGTGGGATGACAAGGATGAAAAGTCAATTATGTCCAGGTTTTATTTTCAAAAAAAAAAAAAAAAAAACGTATATAAATAAATAGATCACTGCTTATTCATTTATTTCATTGCAATGTTTACAGACTACTTGCATAGGTGGATTTAATCCTAGTAATCTCTGATATGAGCAATTGTGTTATTGCTTATATGAGATTACTAGGATTAAATCGATTAAAACAAGTAGAAGTGCGATATGGCTGTATATCAGCACGGCTGTGATTCGGCCGCGGCAGACAGCCATATCACACAATTATGAATGTGATATTGCTTTTGTACAACAGTTCGAATGCACAAGTGAGTAAATAATGAACAGGGTGTCTTAAAAAAACCTTACACCTCTTGTGTAACTACCTCCTTCTGCCACAAATTGAAATCTCAAGTTGACAGTTTAAAGGGGTCATGAATTGAGAAATCTAATTTCCCTTGATATTTTGACATATAAGAGGTCATTATACTATAAAAATATATTCTGTAACTTTCAGTACTCAAAATGTCCTTGTTAGTCCAAAAATGGCTTTTATTGAAACCAAGCTCAGAAAATGACTCTTCAGATTTTGTCACATTATTACGTCATAGTGAGACAAAAGACCGCCTCTACAGAAGAAGATCAACACCTACTTCAGCATCATTGCCTCTTTAGCCTCAAGATGCCTCTAAGGATTACAAGATGTTTGAAGTGCCAAGTTGTGGAAAAACACAGTTTAACTTTAATTGCCACAACCATGACTTAAAAAGCAAAAAAAATTCAAATCGTTGGTAAATGTTTCAACTATGCAACAAGATATTTTTAAACATTGGAAGTTTTCAAATCAATTCCACAGGTGTAATGCGGGGACGTTGAAAATGATTTAATATGCAAAACTGTTATCCAATCATAGCAGTGGGCGTTTACCAAGTCTTGAATGCGTGGCACGCTCAGCTTTCGAAAGAGAGGGTCAAAAACAGGATAGAAAATACCTTTTTATCTCTACATTTTTGATGTAAACATCTTGATAACATTATAAGTGGACCTCAGAGAACATAAAAAAATAAAAATAAAAATAAAATGCAGTTCATGACCCCTTTAATGAGACCAAAGTGTACCTGTTATAGATATACCCAAAATAAATGATAACTCATTTTGAACCACTATAAAGACATCTGAGCCTACGGCAAATTCCAGAACAACTGGCCAAGGTAAAGGATTAGTGCACTTCAGAATTAAAATTTCCTGATAATTTTCTCACCCCCACGTCATCCAAGATATTCATGTCTTTCTTTCTTTAGTCGAAAACAAATTAAGGTTTTTGAGGAAAACATTCCAAGATTTTTCTCCATATAGTGGACTTCAACGGGAACCAAAGGGTTGAAGGTCCAAATTGCTGTTTCAATGCAGCTTCAAACGGCTCTTTACGATCCCAGCCGAGGAATAAGGGTCTTATCTACTAGCGACATGATTGGCCATTTTCTAAAAATATATATAAGCTCATAAGGCTGTTCTCGGCAGGGTACATGAGCGATGAACAGCCGCTGACACCAAAGCTCCAAAAACGTCAATGCAATGTTTTCAAATAGGCGCTATCTTTATAAAAAAACAGCATATTTGAATTTTAAACAACTAAATTATTGCCTAAAAAACTCTTAAAACTACATTCAGTGCCACAACGACAGTAGTATTTGTAAAATTATGTTTACTGTGAGTAATGCTGCAAGTAGAGTAACATAAATGGTGAAACCATAATATCGCATGACTGAAAAGACTTCTCAGCCAATCAGATTTGAGGAGCAGAAGTAGCTGTATAAATACATATATATAATTGTAATATGTAATATGGATGAAAGTGTAATTACCCTCCACATCTGCTATTTTCTGTCCCAGACATTCAAATGAATCTGAACATCTGAGGAGTGGAGGTTCTCTGATTGGTTTTCACTGGAGAGCTGAACTTTTGCAGTAAAAGCCTTAAATCTGTCCTCCGCCTACCTGCAAACAGTAGTGGAAAAAAACATCCAGAACCCTTCAATTATGTTTAAGATACATCACTTGAAAATCACTCAGGGGAAAATGAAAGTCAGCCTAGAAAATTACATTGAAATTATATAGCAGAACAACCACTTTAAAGTGTCCTTTAATAATTAACGCAGCTTTGCTATGTGTATAACCTGTAAAAGCTCTTAATATCCGTTGCTTAAATCAATTCAGTTTTGCAGGTATATGCAGTGGGTGATTCTCGTGAGAATAATGAGAATTACAAACAAACCTAAAAGTACATCAGCCAGAAGCATTGCAGTAATGAGAACTGGGACGGAAATGCCACAGTGCAAAAATCTTAATGGTCCTTTTAAGTTTATAATTAGTACATAAAACAAATATTTAGAACACATTTAGTTGAAAACGCTATTGTATTAAGCAAATTCATTGAGTAGGCTACCATCCTTCAAGTTATGGGCCAGTTAAATTCAATTAGCAAATAGAATTGTAATGATATTTCAGTTTAGTGAAGTGTAATTTATTTTGAAAGGTATTCAATGAAAACCAAGCGTGCCACACAAGCCCTGAAAAGTGAAGCCAAAGCGTCTCAATCCCCCAACCGGGGGGTCATAGGCCACTTAAAAAAAGTGCAGGGAGAGTGCATTCTGCGAGAGTGAGGGCGGGGCGTCGATTTCGTGGCTTTACTTCCTGCTCACTACTGCGCAAGTCTGGTCCCGAGAACGCTACTGCGCAGACTCAAGTCCCAAGATGTCAGCGCCGTATCGGGACACTAGCGGCTTCAGTTCTCACCAATGGAAGAGAGTGAAGGGCCGTCGTCCATCTTTTTTTACAGTCTATGATGAAAACCATACAAATCCTAAGGGAGTTGTTTATTTGTTTATCCATTATAATAAATGTATTTAAGTTATCATATATTTAAAGTTATTAAAGTTATCCAGAAACATTAGATTATGATAATTTCAGTGTTTGAAATGTCAGCTGTATAAATTTGTATTTTTCTTTTTTTCATGTACATTTAATTATATTTTAATATCAATTAAATGGATGATGGAAGAACGCTGTGATTTTACACACAATCTTCAAAATAACATCCAAACAACATTTGTCAGACCCTTAAACCTTAAGACACCTAGTAAGAACCGGTTATTATTGTCTGTTATTGGCCATTTTGTTGTTGTGTTGAACAAATGATAAGTCCTGTTGTGACTATCTCAGTTTAATAGTACTGTAGATCTCTATGCTTGCTGGTAAACAGGTGTTTTTTTTTTTTTTTTTTTTTTTTTTTTTTTTCTTATAGATGTTACTGTATTGTGTATTTTAGCACGGCTGGGATGCTTTATTGACCAATCAACATCCAGCCCTGGAACTAACCGTTTTTATAAATGACTTCATATCACAGAGCCTAAAGTATTGATTTGGGAAAAGCTGGAAGTGTTGATTCTTGTACTCTTCAACTGAGATTGCAGGAGGAAATGATGACCAGCATTTTGTTCAGCACCCATGTATGTACAGTGTAATACAGGGTATATTTTCTGCCATAATGGAGTGTGTGTGGCATGCAGACGTTAGCTTTGAAATATTTTTTTTGGACCAGACTAAAAACCTGAAGACACACAGGCTATTACCTGCTGCCATCTGTCTGCTCATCAGGTCTTTTTAATTCACTCATTTTCTTGTTATTATTGGACTCCTGTGTTGCCATATGTGGTTTGTTGAAGCTCTGGGAAGGCACTGCTCTTTACTGCTAGTATATGATCAGTTCCAAATTCAAATTCAAACTTAAACTCAGACCTTAGATCATTGACCAACTTACCAGATATGAAGCAGAAGCACCTTAACAAGACTTCAGCATTGAACTTCAGTTCATTATCTGACTGTGACTGTTGCCATTGGATTCCCAGGCAAACCGTGATAGTAAAACGTGTCTTACATGTTAAAAAAGGGAAATAAAGAGAGTAATACGGCATAGAGAAAGCAAAAGAAGTGATTTACATCTGCAACATCCCAGTGAAATGCAGATATGAACCAACACAAACTCGCTCTTCCGTGCCTTCATGCAGTTTTAGCTTACCAATTTTTACCTATCCACAGGAGGCAGCTTATTTGTTATTTTATCTCTCTCCATCTCCGCTAGGACAAATTTATACATGTATCATTTCTCAGAATGCACCAGGAGGCTTATGGACAACAGCCTAGGTACGTGAGGGTACAAGGATCCTTCTTATTGCCGTCATTAAATTACCAGAACAGATGCTTCAGCTCTCCGTCTCAATGTAATTTACTGGTCTTATACTGGTGCATATACGCCACTACGGTAATATACACTTACATACGCGTGGCACGTCCCGCCCGCAACATCCCTAGTCATGCAGGATGGGTGGAAAGGGGTAGCGCACATCCGGTGAGTTGTTAATGCAGAAACATTGCATGAAAAATGGAAGAATTGGGGGTGGAATGACCTCCTCATGGCACACGCAGTCACATTCATACATGGTTGTGAATGCGCTCCATGCATTAAATGCAGATCCTTCAGGAGGAGTTATGGAGACCTTGAGGAATTGTTTGGGCATGAACTAGATTAAGTGCACAAAGCATCCTGCTGTAAAGCACCTCACACTGGGGTGACAACACACTTTATGGCGAGGGCTGAAGCTCTGATCAGCAATCAGGAGTGTTTGTGTGTGTGTGTGTGTTCAAGAGTGCTGGTTCTTTTCAAAAAGCACTGATCTCACTTGTAATGTATTATATATGTACAAAGATCTATTTAGTCTCTGTGTTGTTGCTTTGAAAAAATTCACAAACTCCCTCTAAACAGTGAAATTATTAAATAAAATTAATGGAATGAGATGAGTAAAACTATCGTTTTACAATATTTACAAATGACAATCAAATTAAATGATTTATGATTCATGACAGTTTTCCATTAACTGCCTATCAGACTTTGAGTATTCTATGTACAGTGTTTTTAAATGACAAGTGCTGTCAGGTTAGCACCTGTCAATATTGGCCTTTCTTCTTCATCTTTTTTTTTTTTTTTTTTTTAAAGCCCTGTCCTTTTGTGAGCTCACCCAATCATTATGGGAAGATCTTGTCCAATAACCTTTTTCTCCATTACAATCAATGGTACACCGGCATCTGCCGTAGACTCCAAACAAAGCACAACTTTAGTATGAACATTTATGACAATTAAATCAGATAACAAACAATGCAATATTATTTAATTGAATATTTTTTAACACAAATTGACCCTTCTATAAGCCCCACCCTCCTTAGTCACTGTTGCTACGCCTGACAAGCTTTCGCGCCTGGCATGTCTATTACAGTATGCATGCACTGGTGTCAGACATTCCCAAGGAGATAATTAGTAATTTTTGAAGAACAGGTGAAATATCTGAGAGAGCAAGACAAAAGAGACTGCAGTATGCATTCGAGGGATATATCCACGACATAATATGCAACCGATTAGAGAATAATTTCATCAAAATTGAAGCTAAAGCCTATAGGTCCCAGCGCAAACAGCAGCCGCCTTATACGCTGACTATTAAAATGGGAAACACACAAATTGAGGAACAGCTATGTTCATGCACAGCAGGGTGAGTGAAATTTGAAAATAATCGAATAATTATTAATCAGCTTATCCATAAATCTTGTGGAATAAACACAAGACATTAACCTGACCACTTTGCAATGATAACATTCTCCCGCTTATATTTTTAGCACGCTAGGCTACTGCTCACATGTCGTGGAGCAAACGTAGGTGTTTTTGTTAATCCTGTCAACATTTACTTATGAATGGGGCCTCCCACACTGCTTGATCCACGCCTGGCATTTCTCCCCTTGGGTTTTAGGTTTCAGAAAGGGAAAAAATTCCACCTCCATCCAAACTTTTAGGATACCGGGTATTAGATTTGCACAATCAATACGCACAACGATTCGGCATGTTTCCCTCGCTTGAAAGCTTGCCAGACCTCCCGCACCTAGTTACGGTTGCTAAGTCACGATTGGCCTGTGGCGGTTTTCGGGCGTGGCTTAGCGAAGGGTCAATTGTGTGATATTATTGATTATTGAGTTATTTGTGTATGTGCAAAAAAAGTCTGGTATGCTCAAGGTTGCTGAATTGATGTGATCAGAAATATAGTAAAAAATATAAATATTTTAAAATATTATACCAGTTTAAAAACTATTTTCTATTTTAATGTTTTGAAGTGTAATTGATTCCTGTGATGGCAAAGCTGAATTTTCATTCAGCAAAACATCATTCTAATGAGCAGATAAGGTGCTCAAATGAAACATTTCTTATATTATAAATGTTGAAAACACAAGCTCACCGAGGCCCACCCCTGGCTCCGCCCCTGAACATGATGAAACAGAAATGAAAGTTTCTGACAAAATTGCTTGTCTAATTAGTCACTTGTCGGACTGTTAAGCAATGCCAAAGTTTTATCACTCTTCAAGAAGTCAAGCAACCAGTGGGTTATAGTTTTCTCTGCATATTAAACCAGGATATGAAAAAGTAGGTTAACATCCAAAAAATGACACACATCATCTTTAACAATACTGTTGTCCCCCCAAGCATCTGTCTTTAGTGTTGCGTTTAGATTGCACTGAAATTTGTTCTGTTATCATGCCCTCTCCCTCCATTTCTCTCTGTCTTATCTGTTTTCTCTCTATCTCTCTCTCCTCGTCGGGGATATGTCTTTTTTTTTTCTACTCCACCTTTCACTCTCTGTCTCTCTCACACACACTTTCTCTCTCTCTAGACAGCTTTTTGTAGGTTTAAACAGGACATAAGTGATAAGGACGCTGCTCTGACAGAGACTGATGTTTGACATACTGCACTGTGATTGGACACTAGAAACACGGGCCAGGACAGGAAATTCACACACACACACACACACACACACACACACACACACACACACACACACACACACACACACACACACACACACACACACACACACACACACACACGGCTTGAAGACTGGTTGCTAGGATGGAAGATATTGGATGGACAGACTCATTTGTTGCCGACAGGGTCTTTTTTATTGTAGAAACTGTTCCTTGTGCATTGAATTCTGTGTTCTACTAAACTTTAATAATATTTCACAATATTATTGTTTTTAATGTATTTTAAATTAAATAAATGCAGCCTTGGTGACCATAAGAGATTATTATTTAATTTTTTAAAACATTAAAATCATAACTATTCTATTATTTACACAAACATGGGTTATAATAGGGTTTTATGTTAAGGTTAGTTTAGTCTATATCTTTATCTTTATACAAAAACAAAATCCAAGGGTTGTCCTCATTTAGTAAACCTTGAAATCTTGTCATCACTGAGAAAGTGTGACATTAACAAGGATGCAGCTCATGAAGGGAAAATGTCACTTAAATTATATTTTTGCAGTAAGATATTCTGAGAAAAAAAAAATCTTTTTTTTATTTGGTTGAGTCTCTTTGGGTCTGTGCTGGTCATGGTTATTTTAAGCAGACATGCATCATGCATGTCTTCTCTTGTGTGTCTGAAGCAGCTGTTATGTTTCCAAAAAACACACTAAGATTGTAAAAGTGTGTTGATTAACAGGCTGCTCATTTTTTTTTTAAATATATATTTTTGAAAGAAGACTCACCAAGGCATATATTTGATCCAAAATCCACTGAAAACAGCAATTGTGAAATATGATTAAAGTTTAAAATAACACTTTATCTAGTTGAAATGCTATTTATTCCTGGAATGACAAAGTTTTTCAGGACAATTTGATGAATAGAAAGATACAATTTATTTATAAAAAAAAAAGAAAAGAAAAATGTGACAATGTAAAAGTGTTTACTTTCACTTTAAATCAATTTACCCTTATTTTAAAATTGTATATTAACTTCTTTAAAAAACGAAATAAAAATAAATGAAAAACAATTTCTGAACCCAATCTTTTGAACAGTTAAAGGGATAGTTCGCCCAAAAATGATATTTAAGCCATGATTTACTCACCCTCAAGCCGTTCGAGATGCATATGTCAATCTTTTTTCAGACGAACACATTTTCAGTTATTTTAGAAAATGTCTTAGATCTTTCAGTGGTTATAATGTGAAGCAATGGGGTCCAGCTGCTCCAAGTCGCAAAATGAGCATGCATCCTTCACAAAAATAATCCATCCGGCTCCAGGGGGATAAACGAAGGCCTTCCGAGGGTAATCCGTGCGGTTTTGTCGTAAAAATATACATATTTAAAACTTTATAAATGAAAATAACTGGCTTCCGGTGGCGGTCGGCGCGCGTTCACGGAGATGGATGCTGGCATATGACGTATGACGTAGCGTAGGAAGCGTCGTGACGTAGAACGAACGCAGAGTTTTGTTTTGCTCTGCTCTCTGGCTGCGCTGTCACGCTCGTTATACGTCACGACGCTTCCATCTCCGTGAACGCGCGTCGACCACGACCGGAAGCCAGTTATTTTCGTTTATAAAGTTTTAAATATGTATATTTTTACGACAAAACCGCACGGATTACCCTCGGAAGGCCTTCGTTTATCCCCCTGGAGCCGGATGGATTATTTTTGTGAAGGATGCATGCTCATTTTGCGACTTGGAGCAGCTGGACCCCATTGCTTCACATTATAACCACTGAAAGATCTAAGACATTTTCTAAAATAACTGAAAATGTGTTCGTCTGAAAAAAGATTGACATATGCATCTCGAACGGCTTGAGGGTGAGTAAATCATGGCTTAAATATCATTTTTGGGCGAACTATCCCTTTAAACACACACACACTGGAAATGCTAATATTCTAATAACAGCACTGTATCTTTTGTGCTATTGCTATGTTACTCAAAGCAGACTAAACTCTGTCTTTCTCATAAGATGTTCTCTCTTTCTCTCATCTTCCTCATCCAATTCAGCGTCACACATCACTCATTCTTACAGGCCTCACCTTTTGCAAAGTCACACTTCCTTTCCACCTTGGGTGCCACATGATGAATGGCCCCTGTGGAACCGGAGTGGCATGGGACACTGTGACATTTGCTCTTCTGGCGTCCTCTGAGCCAAAGGTGGCTGGCAGGTCGTGGTGACAATGCCTACTCGTGCTAGGGCATCTGTGACACCGTATGCGGGTGTATGTGTGTGATCATCTGGAATGGATAATCACCCCCCGTGAAGCTTCAGCATCTACCAAGCGAGAGGACAGATCTGCATGTGCATTTATAAGAAAAGACATTGTGGGTTGGTGCTTCAGCTGGTTGCTGCATGCGTCCGTTGCTTTTGTTATTATCACTTTTGGGAGCTGTTCAACACTCACACTGCAGTGAGAAAATCCTTATTGTCCTTTTATGCAGTCCGATTCATTCTGTTCCTGAGGGTCTTGTCATTGTAATTACTGCCGTTTAACACAAAATCCACAAAAAATACTCTCTATAACAACAAATCAATGACCTGCAGCAGAAAAAAAAAAAAGAAGAAAAAAAACATTAATATCACCATGACAACTGAATAGATGAATTGTGTGCTCCTAGCAACAGTTGGAGATGATAACACAGTACTCTTACTCTTTTTGTAGCACAAATGACCATGCACACAGTCATATACATAGATTCCGACTCTGGCAGGTCTTTAATTACATCCAGTATTATTGCAAAACAGCTATTTCTTAGAAATACTCTAAGGATATTTTCAGTGATTGCAGTCGTACGTGATGTATGTTGGTTGGGATTGAAAGCAGAAGGAATTTTGGCTGAGATCGACCCTGATTTTTAAAGATTGTCTGTTACTCACATTAGCTATATCAGTGCCCAAAGTGATTTAGCTGATGGGTGCTGCAGGATTTTTTAACATTTAAAATGTGTCATTGTGTCTTTTGATATATTGCAGCGGAGGAATATTAAACGCACTGAGCGTTTTTATTTAAATAATCAAATCCAATAAATGGACCCGTCCGCTTCGTATCATTCAGTTTCCTTCAAAGTGCACCTGCTCTTGGTTACATTTGCAGTGCCAGAAAACTCACAGGCACATGGAGGAAATAAATGCATATGACTTCATTAGATAACCATTCTCTGAGCTGGGCTCCAAGCAAATGAGATTGTCAATGTATTGTTAGCGCCGAGCAATCAGAAGAGACTCTCGACGTGCTTTCCCATCATGCTCTGGGAAATCTGATAGCATTAGCGCCATATGTTCCTATTGGATGTCCCTCTGTTCTAATAACATTTAATCTTCCTCCCTCCCTCTCTTCCTCCTTCCCTCTGTCTCTCACTTCCTCGCTATTTCCCATTTGTCCTAAAGACTGGATTTTAATGTCATCAGGGCCGGCCCACAATGAGAAAATGTTTTAATGGTCCCAGTGGGTAATGTGGAGGATTTCGCCATGAAGAAAGTGAAAATATAACTGAGGTGGGGCGAAAGTCACCACAAAAAAGTAATCAGATATCAATGTGCTGTCTGACCAACCTCTCTGTTGGTGTCATTTTGCACATATTTATTAAATGTACATATACTTGGGTCATAATGAAATATATATTTCTTAAAAAAAATTTTCAGATTGGTTGTTTATGGCACATTCGGTGCTCTCAGACTCCTAACGGATTAGAAACACGTGACTGCGCACGTGTACACGCACGGATATGTGCTAACTTTCACACTTCAAATGCAAATGGTTCCTGATACTGATTTCTCTCTGTATTGTTTAGTCTTCATAACTACCCCCCTTTCCAGTCGCCGTTGTCATGGCAACTAATTATTATTTCTAGCACTTTGTTGAACTTGGCAGCAACTTACCACAGAGAGACTTAAAATGCTGAAGCCTGAGATCTGAGTGAGAAATTGTTTCAGCAGTAGTGATTATTCATTACATTTCAGGCTGTTGGTGTGTGTGTGATGTGTGTTTGAATTTATTTGATTTGTGTTCAGTATAGGTTTAATCATGTATGTGTGTGTTGGGCTCATTTGGCTCTAACAGTGATACACGAGCTCCACTCGCAGTCTTTCGTACTTCTGCCCTCTTTATACCACTGACTAACACTGACACTCTTTTTTGCTTTCTTTCACTCGCTTCTTTCTCAGAGACCTACGTCCACCTAAACACATCCTCCACATTAACAGTACAGTATATATATATATATATATTCTGGGCATTAGTGAATCAATAAAATCTGTACATTAAGGCATTAAAAAGGCATGATAAAAAGTTTCCAGAGATTTTTTATTTTATTTTTACTTATGTTATGTTTGTTCATGCATGTGTCTACATAAGTCAATGCTTGGTTTGCTTTCTGATTAAAACATTCCATCTGTTCACAGTACATCTCTATTCTGAGGGGGTCTCGCGTCTGGTCTTTGTGGTGTGTGTATGTCTGTATATGTTGACAGAATGGCCGAGTGGAGTCTCATGAATGGATCTGAGATCATGCTTTCAGGCCTTTGAGAAACAAAACAGTGGGCATGAGGATAAATCTACCAGCATCACTTCTTTCATACACTGGCAGATCATTGCTTATT
This sequence comes from Rutilus rutilus, assembly GCF_951802725.1. Classification (NCBI taxonomy): domain Eukaryota; kingdom Metazoa; phylum Chordata; class Actinopteri; order Cypriniformes; family Leuciscidae; genus Rutilus; species Rutilus rutilus. Next base: position 17,245,502 of record NC_140215.1, on the reverse strand, counting down.
TAGTTAACTGTCTTTGCCATACTTATCTGAGTACTATATATTTTTTCTCGAACAGTGTGTTTGTGTAGGAATGAGGCCACATGACCCCACCATCCATCCCAAAATACCTAAACATGGGTATGGAAAAAGGGAATATATATATATATGAAGAAGGTTGTTGCACTGGCTGCTGAAGATAGGACCTATTGTAAGTGTTTCCTCCACAGTTTTACAGTGCAGTAGAGAGGACATTAAACTACTCTGAATGAATTTGAATCTGTCATCTACACTGCCATTTGAAGTAGATATTGCCTGTAGTCCTCAGAAGATAGGCTTTGAAGGCCAAAGGCTGTCTTCAGACCATCATCACTCAGATCTTCTTTCTAATGCCCCAGAAGCTGTTTTCAGTCATGCGAATACATCTCTCATCTTCTTGAATGGAGAATGACTAAAATCTCCAAAACTGATGGTTGAACCTCCGTGTTTGTGCACGGATTTATGCTTAAGTTTTTATTTTGTTTTTGTTTTTGTTTTATGGATTATGGTGATGAGGGGACCAAGGAGGCAACAAGGTGAACAGTTTTTATTAGTATTGGAAGAAATGAATTATGTCAGCTCTCTTGAATCTAAAATTTAAGTTCACCTTGATGTAAAAGACAAAAAAAAAAAAAGATGATTCATTGTTAGGTTTTGAGAACAGTGTTGTATTTGAACTTATGCAAATAAAGGTAAAAATGGAAATAACATAATAGTTTGGCCTAATCTCATATTATTTATTTAAAAATAAGTTATTATTAATTCAAGACTCTTTGTTTTAGAATGGTGTATTAGCATTAACCACTAATTCACAGGTTTACACCACTTACACAATTGTACTGCCAGATTTGGACCACTTGTACCATAGTATAATTCAAGTAGAAACTGGGATAGGCTCCAGGCCTTTGACCCTAGAAGGTCGTATAAGGATCAATGAATGAATCAAAATATCAAGTATCATAGCATGACCATTTATTTTTTTTTTTTTCTTCTTTGGTTGACAGATTGTCTTGCTCTCTGCAATAGAAAGTTTGGACCATACGGATTTTGAGGAAAACAGGCGTTTTGGGGTGGAGGAGGGATGTCAGAGAAACTTTCTAAAGGAGTGAGTAAGCGTCTGCCTATATACTCTTATCATTGAAACTGGTGAAATTGTATGAACATGCTCCTCCCAAACTTTTCTTTAGAGCTGCATTTGGCTAAAATTAGTAAATTGGTTGTTCTCAGGATGGGAGTGAACACACATTCAAATGCTTTGTTCCTTTCATCAACCAGAATGATTTTAACAGTTGATGCGTTGATAGCTTTTATGTTTTTTTTTAGATTATAAATAAAGTTGTGAGGTTGGGACTGGGTGTATCTTATGTAGAACTCAGGAAGTTGTGGCTAAATGACTTTGGAATAGCTCACCAAAGAATGACAATTCTGTCATTTACTCACCACCATACCATTTCAAACATGCTGTTATGTTGTTGTTGTTTTCTTCTTCATATTTAGTAAAAAAAAAAAAGTCAACATGTCAAAAAATTCATGTTCACGCATACAAGCCAAAAAAAAAAAAAGTCGTTTAAAATAATTGTATAATTATTATAATTTTTATCTTGAAAATTTTTTTTTTTAATACATTTTCAACAATGATGAGCAATGTACAGTACACTCACAGTGGGAACATATTAGAAAAAAATCTCCTCGCAGATATGTTCCATACACATTTAAATTATTATTGACTGAAAATCAAGGTGTTCACAAGATTAAACATACACATATGTTGCTCCTCCACAGAAAAATGTCATCATTGTAAGGTTAACATTTTCCCTTGCAGAGTGAAAAGATGACAAGTAGCAGTCCATTACGGTGTGAGTAAGTGTGAATGTGTGACATTTACTAAAATTGCCTTTAAAAGCAGAAAAAAAATCTTGTTCCTGCCTCTCCATTTGAAACTAAGCAGGGTGAGAAAATCCTGCATGTGCTACTCTTCTCTGTAATGCTGAAAATCTTGCTCATTTCTGATGAAATCCAATGAAACCACATTCAAAGTTAGTGCCAGCTGTAGGAGGTCTGCTAGCATTAGTCGAACCAAGATGAGACTCCTCCTGAGACTGGCACGACCCGTCGACCTGGACGCGCTGACCATTACCACATGCACATTAGCACAAGTCATTATGCCATATATATCCACACATTGGTAATGATTGAGACTAATGTTAGTAATTAACATTAGCAAATGACTGTCCTCCATTAGGGATAACAATGTTCGATTCCACATTAGACCACTAGTGTTTACCCTTTGAAGCAAACACACACATTTATACTGCACACACACCTATATGAATGCTGGTTATCTGTATTGCAGGATGCATCGTAGTTGCAGAATGTGGCATATATTCTGGTCATTAGGAAGGAGGCTGGGATTTCACCGCTAATATACCCCCATTTTAGCTGGATGAGCGTGAGTGAAAGGCATGTTTTGTGCTGTTACTGTATGTCAGCAGGAGCAAAGGGTGGGGAGAAATGTTGGAGAGGAGAGGAGAAACTCATTTGCTTGTTAAATTTGTGTGCACTGTTGTAATTTGGAAACCGAGAGGAAGAGAAACAAACAGAAGCCCGTTGGCTTTGTCTGAAGATCCAGAGATGTAGTCTGCAGGTCTGGCCCGAAGCCTGTGAGCAACTCCATGTAAATCTGGCCGCTTTGCTGTGTGACTGAATCCAGACCAGCCTTGAGCTGCAGTCCAAGAGATCCATCCAAGTGTAGAGAGACAGCTCCCATTATACTGACCACTGACACGACCACGTCCCCTCTCAAGCCGTCCATCTCCCCTCCCAATTTGCTGCAGCTATACTTTGTTCATTTTTCGCTTTGATTCAGTATCATTATGTTCCATTTTTTCAGCGCTCCTTATGTTCATATTTGCGTTTGTGTGCTTGTGTGTGTGAGAGAGCGAGAGGAGAATGGTGCCCATCCCTGTGTTAAAAGCCCTCTTGAGTCTGGGCAGGTGTGTGGAAAGGGTTTGAAGTTTGCAGAAAAGTGCTGGTTGGTTACCATGGTCACTTACTCGCCATTAAGCATCTCTCTGTAATTACTGTGTCCAATCGATGTGCACGATGATGCATTTTGTGGTCTCGGTAATGTCTTGAGGTTTTAGTGCATGTGTGTGCACGAGCGTGAGAGTGAGCCGAGGTGGTTTGTGTTTGTATCACACTGTGTTTTGTTCAAAATCATGGTTTTCAATCTTTCCTTTTTGTCATTTTGCATGTGAAATGACTTTTGAAGTGAAAGTGTTACTGTTTTTGAAGACTGCTAGAAGACTTTGGCTTGTCTCTATAAGAGTGAAAATTTACTGCAATCTGACCAAATTTGGAGACTGCATGTGCATTTTCTGTAAAAATAAAAAAATAAATATTTGGAAAAAAACGAAAAGAACACAGCACACAAAACTCTTCTGTCCTCAGACTCCCCACATTGAGCCCGGTTACAGAGGGCAGTATCGGAAGAAATTATACAACTAGGCTACTAGTTGACTCGAAACTGAAAAGACGCCGTTTTATTGTGAGATACCACCCCCTTTGGGCGGGTTGAAAACATGCGGAACTAGCTCCTACTACTGGCTGTAGTCTCTAGCCTCTGGCCAAAAAAGCCTCCGATGACGCAAAATGACGATTTTTGCGTCATCTGAGTTTTTTTTTTTCCAGACACACAATACAGAAATCTCTCGTCTCAGAGGGACATGAGGGAAGGAAGCACAGTCATTCAAAAATACTACCGGGTTTCTACTGATACAAAGCTTAATGCTAATTAGTGAAGTATCCCTTTAATTCATTTCACTTTTGGTGTGAAAGGGCCTTTTCATTTGCTAAGACTTTAATAATTAATTTCTTTACTAAGTAACACAATTAGTTACTTTTTTAGGGAGTAATGCAATATTGTAATGCATTACTTTAAAAGGTTACTTTCCCCAATACTGCTGCTAACCCTAACATTTAACTAAATTACAGCATTTATTAATCTTAATGTTAAGCATCTGCTAATACATATTTAAGATCAAAAGTTGTATCTGTTAACATTAGTTAATGTACTGTGAACTAACATGAAGTTGAACATTCACCTGTAGTCAGTAATAGTATCCCTTAAAACTCATCTTTGATCACTAAAGTGAAGTATTTAAATGTTTTTTTTCTTTTTTCTTTTCATGCTTTAAATTAGCTTGAATGTAACTACACAGTTGCTTCATTTACGTAGAACCATGAATATGCAAATTAGCCCCACCTCCACTCACACCAGCTCAGAGATCCACTCGCTCAACTTCTGTGTGGGCCTCTGACGTGAGTTCACGAGAATGCGCGAGAATTGAGAGGATGGCGCTCGCGATCATTTGATGGGAAAGTGTGAAAGGTAAGCCATTCATTTTGCGGCATCGGTATGGCACTTTTACGTTTTCTCGTTGGTTTCGCACAATTCGGACATCCAGGAAATGCACACTTTAGAACCATTTTAAACACTACATCGAGACCCATCTGCGGCATCTTCTCAGTTCGCGCATGCGTCGTGGCGCTCTCGTGAACTCACGTCATAGGCCCAAACAGAAGAAAATTAATAGTTGAATAAAGTCTTTATTTTTATTAATTTTTTCGCACAAAAAGTATTCTCGTCGCTTGATAAACTTAAGGTTAAGCCACTGTAGTCACTTGTACTATTTTAATGATGTTTTTACAAACTTTTCTGGCCCGGCAGAATTAAATTACATAGAATCCTATGAAGGAATCAGACAGCTCTTAGATTTCATCAAAAATATCTTAATTTGTGTTATGAAGATGAATGAAAGTCTTACGGGGTTGGAACAACATGAGGGTGAGTAATTACTGACAGAATTTTTCATTTTTGGGTGCACTAACCCTTTAAACTATATTTAAACATTCAAAGCTTAAGCCCAACCCTTCTATACTAAATTGTCTACGCTCCGCTCCGTTTTGCGCACAGTTGAGTGTGCAAGCTTTTCAAAGTATTCTCCTTTGTCCATGAGCGCAGATAGAAGCATTCGACGTGTGCACACTACCTAGTGTACTTTGTTTGAAAGCGCTCAAATCATTAGCGTATGCGCTGTTGTTCTTCTTCTGCTCTTTATACTGTTGTGGCGGTTAACAAAGAGCGTTGTAATACCGTGCGTGCCCCCTTCCGGATTGGAGTGTGGATCGCCTGTGACTGACTGTATTCATCGTCCAACTGCATGAACTGTGACGTCTGTACCGTATGGTTCGGGACGAATACATGTACCGTTACATCCCTATTGATTTACTAATGTTAACAAATGAGACCTTACCGTAAAGTGTTACCGTAAAAACAAAAAAATAAACCTGTGATTAAAAAACACTTTAAATGAGATTGATCTAATGTTTTTGGATGATAAAATAGTTTATTCTATCTTGTTTTAGTGACATGTGAAGGCCATGGTAACCCACACTCAGAATTCGTCCACTGCATTTAACCCATCCAAGTTAGAGCACTCACAATATCCCACAATAATATGCAATTATAATAACGTAAGCCATAAAATAAGTTTACTCCCACCATGGTGACAGCTTTAGTATTTTTTTCTGAGAGTGACGCAACATATGAATCACATATTAAAGTATGTCAGTATAATAAAGTAGATGTTTTACAGAGCTCTTAAAAGCATGAAATGTTATTATTCATGCATGATATTATTTCCTGCCTGATATGTTGTTCTAGCTAAAAGTCTCATTGGTCTGAACCCTGGAAGATGTGCGTAAGGGGTGGTAGAGGAGTCTGAGAATATTGTTTGGAAACTTATTCTTTTTGCTATTTAGTTTGGTGCTGTTAGGGACAAAAAAACATTGGTTGTGAACTTTTTGTGACACTATTATTAATAATTTTTTTGACATGCTGTAGACATGCTCAGGCAATTGCTGTTTTTGTCATCGTCTTGATGATTGACATTCATCCTTCTTTTAACTTATATACTGTATATTTCCCATGACATCAATTTGCACAGTGCAGAACTCACACTGGGAGTGACCGGCCGCAGGCAGAGATTCAGCGTGCACACTGAGTTTTCTTGAAATTACAGTGTTTCTTCTTGGGACAGACAAAAGCCTCTTTTATGCTTCAGTGAGAAAAAAAATCAATTTAACAACTCCTGGCTTACAATTGCGTTCCTACTAGAATGGATCAGGCGATCTTAAAAGCCTTCTCTCCTGGTTCAGCGTCCAGCGTGAAGAAGTTAAAATCTCTAATCTCTTCCACCATTTTCTTTCACAGTGCTTTGCCAGTCACAATGTACATCAGCACTTATTTTCTCCAGGATTAGGCCTGCTATTTTTCCGGTTGGGTTGTAATAGTGCTGGTATTATATTCCAGCCTGTTTCTTTTAATCAGGGAGGTAAAGGAACAATCACTTACTCCGTCAGGATAGCCGCTCGAGGATCTGGACCAAAGTGAGCTGCTTATTTGTTCAGAGTCTCAAGACCACGTTGGTTTATTTTAGCAGGCTGAGAGAACGTCTAAAGTCAGCGCAGAGGAAGCGCGGCCCATGCACAGATCCATATGGAAAACAAGCGTATGTGTGTGTGACAGAAAAGGGGATTTTCAAAACTACACCGAAAATACTTGAAATGGGTTTTGGAGGGGGGGGGGAGTGGAGTGAGGGGAGGAGGGGGGGATGAGGAAAAAATAGAAGGTGCAAGCAACTGTTTTGAAACACTATATTGACGATGAATGAGCAGAGACATTACTGGAGAGAAGTTGAATGGAGAACAAACATGAAGCAAAAAAGAAAGACAGCGAGAGAGGGAGAGGATGTGTTTAAATGGACTGGCGACAGACGTATTTCCACTGAATGAGGGAAACTGCATCTCTCTCCTACTAAATAGACATGATGAATGAGGGAGAAGCTGCTTCTGACAGACATTATGTTATAAACGTTACAGGGATACGTGCGTGCGTGTAAGGAGCGCATATGTGTTTCATAAAGATGATTTCCATATTAAATGGGAGAAAAAGAACAGGCCGTACAAGATAAAAAACTGATTTTTTTCTCTCTCTCTCTTTTACACACAAAATGTACTCTTTGTTTTTTCGTTTTTTGTCCATTCTTTATATATGTATTTGCTATTTTGTCACATGAGGTTGGGGCAAGACACATTGAAGGGCTAGTAATAAAAAAAATAATTAAAAAATTAAAACAAAAAACATTTTAAATGTGTATATCTGATAAAAGTGAATTTTATAAACGTTTAGAAGGATATTATCATATAAGCATGACCAAGTTAACATGGACTAAAGACTACAAAACAAAATGTTGATTTACATTTTACGTTTTAAATGTGTATATATGATCAAAGTAAATTGTGTCAGTGATTAGAAGAATATTAGCATATTAGCATTACCTCAAGTTGACATGCATGGACTAAAAACTCTCTCTCTCTCTCTCTCTCTCTCTCTCTCACACACACTCACACACACACAAACCAAACACACAATGCTCCCCTGGAGGAACGTGTAGCAAAAAAAAATCAGCAGAACACATAAAGCTCCACATTAAAATCAACAAAACAGACAGAATGATGCATTTATTCATCAGCTTCTTTCCGTCTCAACCCTCTGACAATTAAAACCTCCAATTATCATTGCTGGACACCCACTGATCGATATCAGCTGCCTGTTAGCTTGCCTGTAGCATTTTTCCTCTGTTTCGTCCTTTTCTCTCTCTCTCTCTCTCTCTCTCTCTCTCTCTCTCTCTCTCTCTCTCTCTCTCTCTCTCTCTCTCTCTCTCTCTCTCTCTCTCTCTCTCTCTGTATTTTTGTTTTCCATTAGAAAGGAAATGTAGGAATTTATTGCACCCTGATCAGGTTTCACCCCTACAAACTTTAAAACCCAATTATTTTCCTCTCGTCCCCAGTGTGTGTATTGGTTTATGCTGCTTATATGTATGAGATGCATTTCATGTGTTTTTTCATACGCGCTGGGTGCTCCACAGATTCTCAGTCTCAAGTGTTTATTGTGTTAAAGTATACACACTTTGAGTTGATGCGGTTTTATTTGTGTGTGTGCGCGTAAGAGTACACTTAGCCAGGCTCCGCTTCACAGGAAACTTACAGTGGTACAGAGATGATGGAGCAGTCCCGCCTTTTCAATATCTCTCAACTCACCCATTAGAAGCTATTTGGGGGCTTGTGGGATACATAAATACACAGGTCAATGGTGGCGGCTTTAACTCCAAACACCGAACTAACAATCTCTGTAAAAAAAAAAAAAAACTATTATGTGTTGCAGTTTGCTCTAATATCACTAATGGGGAACAGAGCATGGTGGAGCGCATGCCACATTAAAAACCTTTAGCACCCATTGCTAATTGCCCTGCATTTAATGTAATCGTTAATGCATTGAATTTAAGCCAATTTATCCCACGCTGTTTTATACGGCCACTGAAACAGCAGTTGGGTGATTATATTGATGAGTCACAGTTGTACAGTACAGTGTTTTTCGTGGCATATGTAATTGTGCCTGAAAGCGGGCATATGTGTGATGCCTGACAGGAAGCGGGCAGTAAATGAAAGGGACACTAGGATTTGAGAAGAGTAATAGAGGAATAATTAGACATCAACAAGCCACACACAGAATCTACCCCTGCAGAACTCCCAGAAAGCTCAGCAGATTACAGCAGAGTTTGAATGTCTGTCGATAAGTGCACTTAAACTGCCCCCTATTTGTTCATTTATTAATTATGTTGGCTAATTTGATGAAGCTTTCAGCTACTAATAAAATGTAGTACTTTTAGCTCAGCGTAGTGGTTTTTATATTTTAAAATGCAATCATTCGTTTTGTCTGGCCCTACACTGCTAGGAAAAAAAAAAACTGTACTTCTGTGAAAAAAAATCACCTCTGTGCCTTCGAGGTTACTGCCTCGGTATCGAGCTAAAGTTGACATTTTTGCATTTACCACTTAACAGTGTGGGCATTAGTCTCAATACCCAAATCTGCTTGTATTGCTGGCCTCCATTTCTGTTTCTGAGATGTCAAAGTTTGGAGACCTTAGACTAGCAAAAGTTCCCAGTTTAGTGTTTAGATTTTTAAATGGAGGACATTTTCAAATGCTGATATTATAGAAGCCTACATTTGCTTTCTTCAAAAACCTAGTGTGCTGTCTAAGAAGTTAGAATCTAGAATATAGAAGTTAGGCACCATATATGTATATGTATAATGCCGAGTTCAGACTGCGCGATTTTAGCCCCGATTTTGGCTCGCCGACAGGTTTTGAGAAATCGCTGACAAATGCCCGAAATCACAGGCAAATCGGTGCTCGTTCACGCGAGTGACAATCACGCAGTGTGAATGAGCAAAGACGCGATCTGAGAGAATCACCGACGAGTCGCCGACGCCCGTGAGATATTTGGCATGCTAAATATCTGGACCTGTCGGCGATTCAAAATCCTGCTGTGTGAAAGTGTTCTGACTGAAAACTACATCGGCGATGACCGACAGCCAATGAGAGCGCAAGATACAGAGCAGCGGGGAGTTCGGGGAGGAGTTATAGGTCACAATATCAGTATTTTAATAGATATATTTACAATTATATCAAACAGAAACAAAGCACAAACATTTGCTTGACCAGCAGCAACAGCAGCACATTGCAAAATTATTTATTTACCCACAACTCTCTTTGCAGAACACACAGTCCTTAGTGCTAATTGGTATAATTGGTGGTCAAGAAACATTAATACTACTGTCACTTTTGATCAATTTAAAGGGTTAGTTCACCCAAAAATGAAAATTCTGTCAGTAATTACTCACCCTCATGTTGTTACAACCCCGTAAGACCTTCGTTCATCTTTGGAACACAAATTAAGATATTTTTGATGAAATCTGAGAGCTGGCTCACTCCTCCATAGACTTCTAGGTGACCGAAACTTGCTGGCCCAGAAAATGTATTAAGGAGATCGTTAATATAGTCCAAGTGACTACAGTGGCTCAATCTTAAGTTTATCAAGCGACGAGAATACTTTTTGTGCGCAAAAAAACACAAAAATAACGACTTTATTCCACTATTCATTTCCTTCTCTCTGGGCCTCGAGTGAGTTCACGTAGTGTTTTAGCGCAGCGCGTCTGTGTTGCACGTCACCACGTAGGCTCACTATTGGCCGACGCTGGTCATGTGTGTGATGCGTGTGACGTATAACACAGACGTGCTGCGCAAAAACACTACGTGAACCAACTCGAGGCCCAGAGAGAAGGAAATTAATAGTGGAATAAAGTCGTTATTTTTGTTGTTTTTGCGCACAAAAAGTATTCTCGTCGCTTGATAAACTTAAGATTGAACCACTGTAGTCACTTGGACTATATTAACGATCTCTTTAATAACTTTTCTGGGCCAGCAAGTTTCGGTCACCTAGAAGTCTATGAAGGAGTGATCCAGCTCTCAGATTTCATCAAAAATATCTTAATTTGTGTTCCGAAGATGAACGAAGGTCTTACGGGGTTGGAACAACATGAGGGTGAGTAATTACTGACAGAATTTTCATTTTTGGGTGAACTAACCCTTTAATGTATCCTTTCTGGGAATTTGTATTTATTTCAGAGAAAAAAATAAATCCAAGATGTCAGATGAAGTGAGAGAAAGGTTGAATATAAATGTATACTATAAAAACAAAATATCATATAAAAAAACAAAAGTATTTAAAACTAGTATTGTATCCCATTAACTTTATGTATGAGGCTCCATGACTTTTAAGATGCTGCAGGTATAGGCAGCAAGGCAGTTTAGGTATTGGAACAGAAATACTGACAGTGGGACAGGAATTATGCTTAAAACATATATTTGTTACATATCTGCATGGGATACATTATGTGATATGTGTGCTTTCTTGGCACTGGTCAGAAAAGATCATAAATATGATTCTAAACCAATTTTGTATGGCAATAACACATTATGGGTGGAAAGTTATGAAAAAAACAGGTGGGTCAACTATCCTTTTTTCTCCCCTTTCTCTCAATTCATTCATCCATCTCTCCAGCTGTGGCCTATTCATCGACAGCTCTGCCTCTCTTCAGACCACTGCTGCATCTTCTCATCTGCTGAGATCCCGGAGTCATTTACTCCCTCTCCTCCCTCGCTTTCATTAAACCTCAAATGGGATGTCATGCTTCACCTTCATCCCTTGCTTGTCCCGTGTGAAAGGCTAGACCTTTCAGAGGCGATGGAGGGATGAGAAAAAGACCCCAGCACAGCACGAGAGAGGAGGGATGACCTCTCTGTTTACATTTGCCTGGTGCCACAGCCCCGCTGAGGCATTGATGTGGTATTACAGTCCCGGAGCGAAGCAGAGATAGAGAAAGCACTGGAGGAAGATGAACAAGAGAGAAAAGTCAAGCGGTTCTCAGAGCGAATCCGCAGGACTTAGGGGTCTTTAGCCTTTTCGATCACATTTTGGAGCCATGAATAACGTTTTTGAATCTAAGCGCTCAGATCCATGAATTCCCATGCAATGTAGACATGAATAGTGCTTAGAGAGTGCATGACCTGTTCAGGTCTACTGTATAGGGCTGTACCATATGAGTGTTGTGTGTGTGTGTGTGTACAGTATATCACAATCCAAAGCCAAAATCACTAATCTACTCTTATTAAAGGCCTCTCACTGTGCAGTTCTCTATCGCAACAGGATGCCGGCCAAGGTGTTTAACGTCTCCGCCAGACAACACACTCTTTGTGCAACAGCTTTTCTGATTTCAGTTGAACTCTTGCTTGTCTGTGCTCCGTTTTGCTGTCTTCACCTCTTACTCCCCCTAATGGAGGTTAGTAGTACTGCAGGTCACAGCTGTAGGTTTGTCTGAACAGGGGTTTGGAATGCAACTGTGTCCATCGTGTAAACAGCTTGCGATGTATATGCAGATCAGCTGAATTTACTTTTCGTCCGTGCTGGATATGTAGGTTTGCAGGCCTTGGCCTAGATACAAACCATAATCATATCAATGACTGTGGCGGTTTATGCTAAATAGCTTTTGAAAATGCTTGTTTATTCTGTAGAAATCAAGCTTATCTGTTAAACCAAATAACATAATCCTATATTTGTTGACTCATACCGCAGCGCATTACTTAACACGCTTGTCCTCATGCTGTTAGATGACCTGATGGTGAACCGTGCGATGAAATGAAATTAGACATACGTACACAAGCGGACACATTCAGCACTGCTGTTTGCTGCCGCATATGTTCAGAATCTCAAGAGAAAATGAAAGAAAAAAGTGAAACCGGTTTCCTCGAGCTGCGGCCAACTTCTCTTTTCAGATGTTTCTTGAACCGTGAAAATGGCCGCATGAGCAACATTTCGGGTATTAAGTATTCATGACAGATTTTCTGAGATGGTCCGATCGGCGAGCTTGCTCGACAGCAATCGGGGAGTGGTGATGTAAAAGAAAAGGAAAAGGAAAAGGAAAAATAAACCATTCGTTTAGTCCGTAAATGGATTTGCTTGTTTGTGGGTAAAAGCACAGGATAGTCATGATGCCATGTCTTTCAAAACAAGGAAATGCATTGAATGTCTTTCCTGTCACAGTGCTGGGACCTCTGTTAAAAGCTTCAAGCAACACTTTATACATTATGGAGAAAATAATGGGTAGAAATAAAAGCATTCTAAAAATACAGTCTGACAGATGAATAAATAGCACTCACAAAACAGAAAAACTTTTGCCATTTGAGTGTTTCTTTTTATGTTGGTTTGTTAAGTGGTACTTTGCTCAGTAAATAATTCATGAAGTGTGAATGTTCGATCAGTACAGCTGTATATATTTAATCTTTATTTTTTATATTATTATATTATTCTGAAATTTATATTAGTTTTTCTATAAAAAAATTGAAAATATTGAAGTGAAAATAGTTGTATCAGAAAAATTTTTAATCAATAATTTTATTCATTCACTAATCATTGTAATTATTTTTCACACTGAGTGAGAGGGAATGCTTGTACCCAACCATGCAATTTGACTTTACAAGATTACTTGTCAGCTACCAAGTTGCATTTATAAATCTAGTAACATAAAAATAAAGCACAGTCAAATCAGACAAACTGTCTGGTGCTTGATGCATTTGTTTTGGTGATTTTAAAATATCTTAAAGACCAGCGCTGCTTTTTGGATTAGGTTCTTGAGCAGTTTAAGTCTATTTTATCCTTTAATGACAGCTAATCCAGACCGATCATTAAGAGTCGTGCACTCAACTCCCCATGACGTTCTTCAGTTTTCTAATTAAAAGTGTAACAGGTGTTTTCAATACATTCGATACGTTCATGGTAACAATAAAAACACACAGCTTATGTGAGCAGCAGGGTCTCCAGGGCCAATCTAGCATCCAGAATTAAACATCCTAAAACATTTTGTATGAGTTTTGTTGAATTTAAATATCACTTATATACAAATCAGCATATTCAAATGATTTCTAAAGGATATTGGGTAACACTTTATTTTACAGTATCCTTGTTACATACATGTACTTACCATAGTAATAACAGTAAATTATGCATAATTACATGCAATTAACCCTCAACCAAAACCTAATCCTACCCTAACCCTATAGTAAGTGCATGCTGTCAATTATTATTACTCAGTAATTAAATATATAATTACATTGTAACAATGACACCTTAAAATAAAGTGTAACCGGATCTTGTGACACTGCAGACTAGAGTAATGTTGAAAATTCAGCTCTGCCATCACATAAATAAATGACATTTTAAAATATATGGAACATTAATATATATATATATATATATATATATATATATATATAAACTTTAAGTTTGTTTTTATCCGTTATCTGTTGTTTCAGTTTCAGTTGTAAAAGCATTTCAGTTGTAAAAGAGTCCATTCACATATTAAAAGTGTCACATTAGCATAATGAGTGTCTTTGCCATGTACATTTTAAAGCTATTGTCATTCCCCTGATTGTGCTTTTACATTCTCTTTGAAAAGAAGGACTGGACTAGTTTTTTGTACGGTAATGAACTTTAAACTTTTCCTCCTGTCAGAGGAGTTTAGGACAATCCAGATTGACAAGGCATTGGTGGGGGGAGCTGATTGGCACGGGGCGCATTATCCCGCTTTCCTGCTGTAATTTCATGCGTCTCAATCCCTCCCACAAACCGCAACACGGAACCAAGAATTTAGGCAAGGGTAAGAGTGTCAGGATTAATTCAGAGGGGTAGGAAAAGGGGGAAAAAATGGAACACCCCCATCCCCCTCGTCATAACCCTGCCTCTCTGCCCGTCCGCCCGCGTTCATCTACACCAGCTGTTGCCCTGTTGCTAATCCAGGCCGAGGGGAAATGGATCTAAAAGGCCCTGGCAGATGATGCTGCTATGAGATTATTACCATGCTGCTTACACACACACACACACACACACACACACACACACACACACACACACAATGAACTGCCCTCAGATCTGCGCTGCCCTCAGCTTGCATAGCAATCAACCTTCATGTCAGAGAATGTAGTTCTGATTAAATGTCCATGACTAGCTCCATCACCCTCATCATCATCTTCTTTTTCAATATTTCAGATGTTACTTTTTTAAATAGCATAAAAGAGTTTGCTGTCAAATTATATTGTCTGTTCAGAACATTTTTTCCACTCTGTAATTAAAATTCAAAATATATAAACTTCTTAAAGGAGTTAATACTGTTAGAAATCTAAAAATATATACGGGAGATATTTAACTCTTTTCCCACCAGCGTTTTTGAAACATTTTTGCCAGCCACCAGCAGCATTTTTGATCATTTTCACAAAAGTTTCAGAATATTTTGTTTGTATGAATATCTGAAGAAAGAAAGAACAGACCCTTTGCTTTTAAACAAACAAACTCGTTTTACTCTGGCTTCATGCATTCCTTTTTTATCGACATTTGAATTGAACAACAAGTGTAAAAAAAAAGAAAGAAAAAAAGCAACATTTGAACAAAAAGTTTTCAAATTTCTGAAATGTTTGGATCAGATTCAGACCGATTATCAAAACATAAATGGAGTAGATTTAGTTCATCAACACCCCTGAATTAATAATGGCCTTTGCTTTGCAGTAAAGTTTGTTTGAATATTTTAGAGATTGCATTGGCTCTGCCAAGGGTAAGATCTCAGCTGGCATTTGCCCCCCCATCACCCACTGCTGTTTAAAAGCGTCAGAAATGCCCCTCGGTCAGAGATGTGCAGGTTCAACAGCAGGGCAGAGCGACGATTTGCCGAGGGAAAAATAAAAGGAGGACAAGGAAGCTAAGCTGTAATACCAAACCGACATTGTCAGCATTATCGTGGCCTCTTTTTGAACCCAAAAAAGTCGGTCAATTATTTGGGAGAGATTTAGGCGACGATTTGATTGCGTAGATTCTGTAGAGAAAACGGAATGAATAGAGACACGCTGACCCTGCTTTAACCCCACCTGCATCCCTAGAGAAGAAAATGACCAGTGACCGTGAGGGTTGTTCTTTTCTGTCAGTTGCAAAGAGTTTATTTGTTCACATGTCAGACAGTCAGACTCGCTCGGTTAATATAATGTGAGTATTTTGAAAGTATGATGTGTTTAGACATTTTTGCATTATTAGAAGGTCGTGCACATGCATGCGTGAGCGACATCGCACATTGACATGATTTTTAATTTCGCTTCAGAGAGAAAATGTTAACTAATCTCAATAGGAGTGAGTATTACTTTGGAATAAAAGGAATACATATTTTGTAATATATTACAAAATAAATGAACAATAAAAAACAATAATGATAATAATGGAACGCAGAAATTATTTTGATTTAATAAAGTTATAGAATATGAACTACATGTTACAAATTCCTCTATTGCTTATTTTATTATTTTATAAAATTATTGATATACAGGATTTACTGTAATGTTGCAATTAGACATTATTGCAGTGTAGCTGAGCTTATTGAGTAGATATCATTATTAAACCAGCCCTGGATATAATCATCAAATTCCATATGACTTTGTGTTTGTTTGCTTTAACAATCACCGTTAAACCTTTTTGGATCAATGTGCCTCAAAGTAAAACATTTGCCAGTCTGCCATTTTCTCTTTTTGACAACAAACACATTTAGGGCAAAGATTAAACCGTCTGATTATAACTGGAAAATGTTGCTTTATTTCCAGAAATCTGCTTCATGAGTTTAGACAGACGGGTTCACGGGGAGTTCATGTGTCTCTTGTGATTGGTGAGAAGTGGCAGTGCCCACAACGGAGAACTGGGCTGATGTCCCACTTTAGCAATGCTTCTAATCATAATAATAATAATAATAATAATAATAATAATAATGATATTGATAATGAATTGTTTTATTTCCCCTATATTTCTTTACTTTCTAATAAATTACAGACCCTTCATATACTTAAATATACTGATCTTTTAACCGTGGTTGGATTGTATACTTGGAACATTAAACGGACTTGATTTTCTGTGGCCATAAGCTATGATAATTTATAATTTTATAATTTATTATAAAGATGTGATATGTGAGAAAGAAAATGTGTTGTATTCATTAAGCACACTTTCACAAAATCATTTCAGGCATTTCAGTCAGCTTGTGACATCGGCAAAACATTTTTTAAACGTTTTTATTTGTCGGCAGTTTGTTACTGCTTGGCTATTACTTCTTTACTGCAAACATGCACAATTTGCATGTGTGTGTTTGATATATTGATACATCTTATAGTATTGTATAATGTAGTTACTCATTGTCCACTCTAAACAGACAATTTTTAGGCAATGGTCTTTATCTGTATAGCCATTAAGTCAGAACACACACTTTGAACAAATCTTAAACTATTGCCAACGTTAGACTTTTTAGCATTTGATCATTTAGCCTATATTAATTTAGCTTTTTGTAATAAACAGTAAGTTAACAGTAACATATTGCCAAATATATAAATATAAATCTATCCATGTTGATCAGTGGACTGAAACTTAAGCAGCAAAACAATTAGTTGTATTCTTTACTGACAATAGCAAATCTATATATTCTATTATTGTAGCAATTCATCATAATTCAGAACCAGAATATAATGATTTTTTTTTTTTTATACAATCAAACCCTGTCTTTATTGTATTTGAGTGAATGAGGGCAGCTCAATGCGACACAGTTGTCTCACGCCTCTCTGTGCCTGCGTATTAAAGTGATAAAACCTAGAGTTCACGGCCTCCACTTTAAAGCGCACAGACAGTGTTCCAGTGAACGTTTCACCCCACACATATCCCAGAAAGAGAGACTAATAATGCTATCGGACCTTTTTTTTTTTCTCAACATCAAGATTTAAATGATACATTTTATTTATAAATATACAATATAAAGGGACATGCAAGTTGTTAAATGTTTTCTTCACTGTTTCATTTAAATACTCCTGTGGTGGGATGCATTGAAAAATATTATATTATATTATATTATATTATATTATATTATATTATATTATATTATATTATATTGTATTGTATTGTATTATATTATATTATATTATATTATATTATATTATATTATATTATATTATATTATATTATATTATATTATATTATATTACAATTTTAATCGAGAGATTTTTTTTAATCCTTTAAAAAAAAACTAATGATATCAGTCACAGAATCCAAATACAATACATTAATTTACAGTTTATCTTAAAACCTTGATTTTCTATAAACACAGACCTTGTGTTTAAACATTTACATGTAGTAATATAGCAAATTATTCATTAAACAAACAACACTCACAAAGAGTGACACAGTTAATTCATATCCAAAAATAACTAAATACATTTTGACTCATTTGATAAATTACTTAAACAAATAGCCCTAGAGGAATTACTGGCCCTATTGTCTCCAATAGCCCTTGTGCTTATGATATGAAAATAATTTGGTTTTGATTAGGCTGCCAGGTAGTTCAATAATGCACGTCGTGCATCACTGACTAAACTAAATACATCTCCATCAACAAGACTGTTATTTCAGTAATGATCCAGCCGATGGCACAAATTGATTCAAAGCACTATTGTGAAGCCAACCCCCCTTTCCTCCACTACATACAAACACACAAACACACAAACACACGGACATGCCAATACAATCACACTTGTGATATGTGTATCAGCGTTCAGCTGATACCATAGAGCATAATGGGTAAATGTTGGATAAACTGGGTAAATAAACTGGATAAAACAGATCCAAAACCAAGAAATAAAACAACAGGAGGTGTGTATGTGTGTGTGTTCAAGAGTAAACTGAAAAAACAATGATGCATTTGGGATGGTCACTGCTCGGTCAGAGAGTGTGTGTGTCCTCGCTTGCTTTGCTGTCGTGCCGTGAGCAGGTTTCGTCAGTTGAATTCTCAGCAGCTAATGTGGAGTGAGTGTGCCGTCTACTGTACAGTCTCAGAATTTAGCATAACACGTCACATGGAATACATTCACACACATTCAGCAGACAAATGGGTTCAATATCTCTGGCCTTGAGACCTGGTGGTTTGTCTGAATTTGATTTGTTTCTGACATTAATCTGTTCTGTGTTTACTGAAATTTGTTTAATCAAAATGATGTGAATTTTAGACTTACAAGTGCTTACCGTTAAGTTAGATCAACAAATAGAGCAGAATTATTTGCTTTCACGTGTAGTTTGCTTGGCCTCTTCTTATCCTTATTACCCCTCTATCCTTATTTTTGTATAAAAAAAATTTCAACATCCAGAAAATGTATAATTCTACCAGGATGGTTTTGGAAGCTGAATTGATTTTATTTTTTATTTTTTTATACGGTAGGACATGTGGGGTATTTAATGAAATAACAAAAAAGTAGGAAATAAGAAAATCTATCAATTTTAGAGACCTATAGAGTAACAAAATTGGCATTATTATTTTGTCCCTTTTTTATATATATATAATTATAGTTATAATTACCATGTGGCACTGAAATCTTCTCATTTGTTTATTTATTTACATACATTTTGGTTGATAATATATGGGAATATTTGAAAAATTCCGTTTCCTAATTTAGCCGTCTGAATTTGGTTTTCAGATTTTTAAGTTTTGATGTGTGTTCCTGCTGTTCTCACCCACGCGTGGTTTTTGGGTCCCCACAGAGATGCGTGACAAACAGGAGAAGACATTTGTTGTTGGTGGACTGCACCTGTTGACCCCTCTAATCCAAGTGAAAGAGATGTTTTACCTGTTCTGTGAGCACCGACCGTCTGTCCAAAATATATATTTAGTTCAAAATGATTTATTATATATTAAACAATAATTGAATCTGTTTATTTTGGATTTACACAGCTATGTTTGTTCACTGTAAAAAGTGATCAGTTGACTAAAAAATTAGGAAACCCGTTGCATTAAAATTATTAAGTACATAAACGTCATGCTTAATAAAAAAAAATAAAAAAAATAAAGTTATGTTCACATAACTTAATTTTTTCAATTAAGCATTAAGTTTAATTACTTAATAATTTTAGGGCAACGGTTTACTAAATGTTTTTAAGTTTGAACACTTTTTACGGTGTTCATAGTTTAGACAACAAGGTCAACTTGCAATGTCACACATTTAGTCACCTTATTTTTTTTTACATAAACAAGGCATGACAACTCGAAGTGTGTCCTAAATTATATGGTGTAATATTAAACAAAATAAATGATAGATAACATGCTCTCTCCCTCTCTCTCACTTGCTTCTGTCTGTCTCTCCTTACTTTAAGTGCATGATTGAGAGACTTAAAATAAACAATGGAAATGATTCAGCAATCAGCATTTCATTCCATTTCCGAAATCAAGCCAGCATCAAAAGTGCAGCCTCTTGAGTAGCGGAGTGCACGCGCTCTTTTACTGTCATCACAGGCAATCATATGAAATCAGAGATGAGGGGAAAATATGTAAAATAGTGAGTAATGCGGCATAATAACAGTTTCATTGTCGTCTTACATGATAACATGCTGACCACAAGCAACTGAGACCCGAGAATGTGTAATTTGACATACCTTCTTTCTTTATATTTAAATGTATTCTCTCAACCTGACTTTGTTTCATATTTGTTCATGTTGTGGAATACTAACATATTGATATTTAAATGACGATTTCAGTTTCTGTTTCACACATGCTGCTATAATGCACAATGTGTATTATTATTAGTAGTAGTAATTATTGTAATTACTGTTATTGTTATTATTATTTATGCATTTATCAATGCATTTGACTGAAAAAAAAATCAGTATTAAAAAGTATTTAACAAATCAGTATTTAATTTTTCAACAATGAATCAATTTTACAGGCATTATTACCCATGTATTTATTTTGTTTATACATAACATAATATATTATACATTTTGCCATGTTTAATACCTCAATAAACACTTTTGTACATTCACTAGTTTTACCGAACTATACTTGTTGTGGTCATCATAAAATCATAATATAGTTTATTTACTACTAACATATTTTAGCTCCCAAAATAAGTTTTCTTAAAATTAGTTATTTTAAAATCCATCATTAGAATTATTATTATTTATTTTTTCTTGTTGTAACATACAGTGTATTTAATCATTTTTAAATAGTTGTAGTTGCTGTTGTTTTTTTACACGTCTGTTATCATTTAGATAATATATTAGAATGGTTTTAAATATACAATTAAACAAAAAAAATAATAATAATTGTGGTTATAAAGCTTGTGTTGCAACATTAAAAAAATGGGTCAAGATAGCATTATGGTGAGGAACAGTCGGTCAGAGAGAGTGCGCTGTGATGTGAGCCACTCAACCGAACTGTCCCCACCTGAGGCACACACTTGCCCGTCTTTCACCCTGTTACATAAAGTGTGCGGCACCAATGCTTCCCACTCCAGGGTACAAGAGACAGAGAAAGAGAGAAATGTTCAGCCCAGCTTTTGGTCTGTAATTACGCTCCTCAACGGACTCATGCGATGCTGACCCAGATATGGGCTGGAAGAGCTTACTGAAAAACTCTTAAAGTGTGTGTGGTTGCCATGTCTTTATGAGAATGTGTAAGTGTGTGACCCTGAAACCAGACCTGAACAGTAGTATTGATATGAGGCTGCCTGGCTCTAACCCGCCAGTCCGCAATCATAAAGGTATGGCTGTAATTTCTGCCGTTCCATGATGGTAATTGCAACCCGATTTCTCATGAATGCCCCACTGATTCACCCAGACCACCATCTAATTTAGGTCTCATAAAAAAAGTCAACTCGCTATAACTCATCTGATTGGTCAGATTTTTTTAACCTTTGATCCTTGCATAGATCAGTCTTGTCCCATGAGAGAAACGGTGGATGAGTCTCTTTTGATGCTTCTGAAGTGATATGGAAATTCATCCCTGATGATCCATCGTTAGACTTCCATCAGGATCTCCACTGCAGTTCACCAATCATGTTCCACTTCTTTTTCCTTACATTTTGAGTTTGCATTTGTTATTATTAAGTTTGCAAAAAAAATTATATATATCATGGAAAGTACAATGAAATATATTTCGGGAACTGCAGTACTAAATAGTAAAAGCATAAAATGGCAATAAACAAAATACCTTCTCTGTACCATTACAAGTGCTGGAATGCGTAGGCGTGGTAACTGATGGCCTAGTTTATTGTGATTAGTGCAGTTGCATTAAATTGAGAGGAGGGTGCTGCAGAATGACTAAGATTGATGCCAAACTTTCAGTGTGGAAAATAGGTCATGCGCTTGTAATGCAACTGAACTTTTGAACCGAACAAAAGTGCTTCTATTGTCCTGACACTCAGCCCCTTAGACCCGTAAAATGGCATCATGTTTATCATAGAAGCTTACTTATCTTTTAATACTCTTGTATTTTTTAATTCAGTTGATAAGCAACTGCAGTTATTTTTTCATCTGCAGGCAACAAACATATATTGTTCATTTCTGTAGTTTTAATAGACAGAAGAAAATGCATATTTAATTAGGAATAAATGGCTGGTTTATATATAATATTTTTTATATTATGATTTTATAGGTTTTATATTTTCAAGGTAACTTATTTTGGAAGTAGTAAATAAACTATAAATATATAGTGCATACTGTATATAATGGTCACAACCTATATTTGTTTTGACATATATAGTGGATGTATGTTTAGTAGTTAATATGGTATTAAACATTGCAAAATTATTATAATATATTATTATTTTATTATTAATATTGTTTTTTTAACAATATTATAGATAGATAGTTAGACAGATAGACACGTACACATATATTTTATATTTCGAAGGTTGGTGCGTCATTGTGAAGCAGCCCTATCAACTAACAGCAAGTTGTGTTGTGATAAACTTCAACCAATCAAAGTTGCTCTCCGGTGGGGAACTGTGATTGGATGCGTCTTCTTCCTGTTTAGTATATTATTTTGTTACCCTCTGAATGACCTCGTTTTCAGTCCTGATGGACCTTCATTTTAACCTGAGAAAACAAGCGGCACTAAAATGTGCTCGCTCACACATACACATGCACACAAAAATCAAGATGGCGGCGCATGATACCTCATTTTTCCTGCTGCGGTTTCTCCCTTTATCTTCACCAGCAGAGACGCTGTCATCCAGCACGGCCACCATCTTGAAATGAGTGCAGCGCCTCTTTACGATCACAAAATGCTCTCAGTATTAATTGTTTCGTCGATTTGATTGCAATCGTGACTGCAAAAAGTCATTTGTACAAAGTTTTTATTCCAAAAACGCCGCTGCGAGAGAACGCGTGCCGAAATCCCAGGATGCATTCCTTCAAATATTGTTTGTCTTTTCTCTTTATCCGTCTCTTTCTCCCTTTTTAGCTCTTTTCCTTGCCACTGCATGTGTGTGTGTGTGTGCGTGTGTGTCAGGCAGCCTCATAATATCAGATTGCACAGCCTGCACTGGCCAAATGTGAATTTTATACTCTAGTGAACACAGGCTTTTGCTTTCATTAGCTCACATTCTCCTCAGCGGTGCAAATACCCTGTCGCTGCGCACAAGGGGTGGCAGACGGACCGCCGCGGATGGGAGGGGGTCTCTTGAGTTCCAGAAAGCCCTGCTCCAGAGCCCCTGCCTGGGGCGGGGGGTTTGCGGTCTAATTTGCCCCATATTGCACCGCTGTTCAGGCCCGGCTACTGGATTTTCTGTAGGCGTGTATGTGCATGCCTGGGGTAAATTTGGCCGTTTAAAATTTCTTATTGAATCTCATAATCCCGAATAAATGCGGTAATATGACTTCACCAGCTGTGCAGCATTAAAACTCTCATTTGTTAGCATCACTTCCTTAAAGCTCACGGCTCAGGCGGCACATTTTGTAAGTTCTCAGTTTCAGCAAAAATCTACTGTTTGCTTTTCAGTGTTCACGTTTACATTATCGGGCATTACTCGCTCTCAGGCACTTCTTAAGTTACATCAAACATTTCTAAACCTGATTAGGGAGAAAATCCAGCTGATTCTCCACCAATCAGCAGCCATGATCAAACGTTTAGCAACATTACGAAGGCAAATCGCGTAGACGCTTTAGCTTTGGATTATCGTTCATGAGGAAAACTTTTCTCTCTCACTCTTTCTTCCCAACTCGGTGCGGTTGTTTCTCATCTTCAGTTAATGCTGCGTGAGAGGAGATAGAGAGAACAAATTGAGAGGAGAAATGTACTTGTACGTAAACATTGCGCCTGCTCGAAAACAGGGCCAGGAGATACGAGAATTGTTTCTGTCAGAGTCCCCCTCGAGAGATGAAAGGAAATGCTGGCTCTGTCTCATACTATTACAGACTCTCCCTCTCTCTTTCCCTCTCTCTCTCTCTCTCTCTCTCTCCCCCATACCCCCCCCCCACCCCCCTAGAACCTGCAAAGTAAGTTCACTACCCTCTGTCTCTCCTTCCTTTCACTCTTTACCTTTATTTGTTTTCCTCTGTTTTTATTTGATGACTCTTTAGAACAATTGCCCGGCCCACATCTCAATAGATGTCCTCATTAAAACAGATTACCTCAGATCCACAGCGGACAGAACGAGGGATGACAAAATAAAAAGGCTGCGCTTGTCTTCCTTGTTCTACTTTTTCAATTTGACAATTGTACTTTGTGCGTCAAGTTCAAGGGTTACTCTTTTGGCGTAAATCGATGCGTACGACCGTCTGCCGGAAGCTAGTTATTTTAGTCGATAAAGTTTTAAATATGGATTTTTTTCTTACATGAACGCATCGCTTCTCGCAAAGAAGAACTTTATCAACCGCCCCAGACTTTAATCATGAATTTAATCATCCAAAGTCAAACAGCCATTCACTCTCATTATCAAGCTTGGAAGAGCCAGGACATTTTTGAATATAACTCCGATTGTATTCGTCTGAAAGATAGTGTGACCCTAAACTAAAGTGTGGCCATATTATTATTATATATATATATATATATTTTTTTTTTTTTTAAGACCACAGACCTGATGGGTGCCACTCTGTTGGAAAACAGCCAATAGATCTAAAACCTTCAGATGACGCAAAGCTTACATGTTTGTCTCTGTAAATTAGTGGAACCCCACATGAAAGCACGCAACACAGAACACACACACAAGACAAACTAGACAGACTAGTTGTCCAGTGTGGTTCACACAGCACACATTTACCAAACTCACTCTCAAAATGTTGTCAGTACAATTTCACAATGCAGATTTCACACTCTTCATAAGCAAGCGTGAACGTGACCGTTTTTAACACTTTAAAATATGTCTGACAACAGTATTCTGCTGCTGTGTGAATGTTGCCTCTGTCTCTTTCCTTCTCTCTCGGGTTCAAACAAAGTGCAGTGGTCGGAGTGAGTGAACAGCTAAAATGGAAGTGTCTTCAGGCGACCTGTCATCTCTGTGTCACTGCTAAAGCAGAGATGTGCGCAGCGCCTCCCCCTACACAACCCGACCCTGTTTCATTTCTTCCTCTATCACTCCTTCCATCTCTCGTGTACCCTCTCTCGCTCCTCAGCGGTGAAACCGGATCTGAGCTTTACCGTAATCGGCAGTTATGTGAAACAGACCTGATTACGGTCCCGTAGCCAAGATCAAGGTAGAAAAACAGAGCTAAATAATTCACCAGTGTCTGTAGAGTATTCCACTTTTTCCTATTTTTATATATATATTTTTTTATATACAAAAACAATGGAGTTTTAATCTTATGACTCATCTTCAGATGGCTAACATCAATAAGATTTTTTTTTTTACCACATGCATCATATGGATGATGTCTTTTTGGTTTCTGTGGGGCCAATTTGATTGACCCCCTCAAGATTTATCGATATGATTAAAGGAACCATTCATTAGTGTTTGACCGTCGGCAGATGAAGGGATGGTGGATGTGAGTGATAGAGTTTGGCAGATGACGGGAAGGGGTTCTGTAAAGTCTCGGATAACACACAGACAACAACACATGTGGCGGAAGCCCTAGAATGAATGTGTAATATGACATGCCAATACAGCAAGCTGCTGTATTGTGGCAAGTGGCGGAGTTTGCTTTAAATAGTGTCATTATAGTTTTTATTAGTAGTATTTATTTCCCTGCAAAGTCAGTTTTTTTTTTTTTTTTATGAAGTGTAATTTATGTGTAAAGTCAGGAAAAAGAATAAAACAGAAAGCATCAAATTATTTCAGATCCTGCAAGCAATAACAACGCTGCCTTATAAAGTATTTTCACATTGCAGTATTTATCAGACACTGCACAATATATATATGTGCTCATCTGTGTACATACTCACCTCTTAGGTATGTTGTACTTCATCTGTGTTCTCTGATATATTTTACTCATACGTTTTTATTTTATTATTTAATTTAACTTGTGTTTATAATTTTAATATTGTTTTTGTGTATACACTTTTAATAATATATTTATACAATGATAATGGATTGAAGAAGGTTTCTTTAATAACCTCCCAGTTCTACAACTTGAAATTAATTATCGGCACTAATTTCGTTTTATATTTCAGCACTTATTTAAAAACCCAGAGACCACACATCAAAGTAGCACCCCTACAAAGCCGTCTTGCCTGTTTTACCTACATCAGATTTCTTTGCATTTCTTGTTGTTGACACCTGGTTTTTCATTTATTTCTTTAAGAGGATATTCATCACCGGCACTTCGTGTTGGGTAGAGTGAATCCAATTAAAATGATTTTGCTGCATTTTTTTTTTTTTGTCATATTATTGCGAGACTGGCTGAGAGGAAAGTTATGGGTGTCCTGCTGCTTGGCATTTCACTTGGAATAATTCATACGCACTTTGTAAATAATTAAGCCTGTTTGTCCGTTTTAAAAGCTGCTGCTGCTTTCTGTCATTTGGATGTCACTGTAGGTTTTGCCTTTTTCCTCTCTGAAAAACCACTTTAGTTTAAGTGTGTGTGTGTGTGTGTGTGCGTGTGTGTGTGTGTGTGTGTGTGTGTGAGTTTAGGGGTAAAACGTTCAGTTTCAGTAAAAATGCACATAATAATATGTACGTAAACAAAATTGTGATATAAACCACACAGAAGTGGTCCACTCAGAATAACGTATCGTCCACAATTTTCCTCTTTATACGTTGGCTTGTCACGCAGGGTCTCTTGGGGTGTTGTCTGGCTGAGTGAGTTGCAATTGATATAATAAGCTTTAGATGGTCATTAGTAAACTTTTACCAGTTTCGCTAATTACTGTTGACACAGAGCAACCCTCACAGGCCCCCAACTGGCATTAGGAGATGTCACTGATCACAGACTCGAGCTCTCATCTGAAGATCACTAAAGCTTTGAGACTTAACTCTAATTTAACTTTTATTTAATTCATTTATAAACGTATAGAAATTAGTATTAATGTTTTGTTTTTTTATAATACAATACATGCATATACTGTATATATATATACACATAAATATATGTATAACTATAAAACATGAATGTTGTAGTAGTAATAATAATAATACTTGGATAGCTGTACAATATATTTACATATACTTACATTTATATATACATTTACATTTATATATACGTTACAATACTTCATCTAGCAGTTAGTAAAGATAAATACTACTATTATTATACTAATACCATTTAACAAAATGGTATACCAAACAACAAAAACAGCAACAAAATGCCATTCTATAAAATTGGCATGATAATTTTCACAATGAGCCATTTTCAATTTAAACTTAGATCATACAGTATTTACAATAAATATTGCATATAATATACTGTATGAGATATACATATATTGTATATATGTATGTGTGTGTATGATTTATATTGTCATATGATGCATTGTTATATTTTGCTGTGTTTAGACAGCAGCTGAGTGCTTAAGTGCTGAAGTGGGTCTGCTGTGCTGGAATAAGGAAGGACTTGTTTCATTGCGGTGACTGTGATTCGGCGGTGACCCTTGTATGTTTCTCCTCCATGATTTTGACCTGTATGTCCTTTGCTCATCACCCATAAAGTGGCTCCCCTCTGGGCCCTGTGCTTCACCTGACAGAGCCAATAGAGCTCACACAACCCACAAAGAATCTGTCTCTAACCTTGGAAAAAAAGACTACAAATAAATGAATACATTTTGCGTAGTTCATCTACAAAGTAAATGTAATCCCAAAGTGAACCAACCTTATAAATCGAAAAATACTAAATTAAATATGACGGGGAAAAAAACCCACTATTCTAACAATATTATATTAAATGTTACACATTCTGGTTTCATCACAGGTACACTCATGATACGGATTGTCAGTAGGTATCCGGTCAAGGGTAGTCTGGGTAGTTCTCATGAGTAAAACAGCAGCACATGAGAGGGTTGAGCCGTGGGTCACCATGATGTCGTAGCGCATCCATCAGCTCTCTTTCTGCCTGAGCAGAGCGGGACCAAGGGTTGTTTCAGAGCAGCGACAGCACCGTGAGACGCTTGATCAGGTGGCGAGGCGCTGCACGCCCTCCGGAAGATGACCCTGCAGAACTTTGGGTGTTGAGGTGGAAGAGATGCCAGCGTGTTTTGTCTCCGGACAGCTAACATGATGCGTGTGTGGTGTAAAGTGTTCACTGAGACACAAAATCAAGGGCCTGACAAGGCTGACTTCAAGTTTCAAATCAATTACCCTCTCGGACACAAAGTCGAGGGTCGAAAAATTTGCAGTTAATTTGTTGACGTGCAAGCATTAAATTTCCCTATGATTCTGAGGGTCAGTAATATCTGCAAGGCACAGACTGGGAGGAGAATTCACTGGAAGAAGAAAATGTCAGTTGCCACAGAGAGGACACGCAATGCGACAACTCGTGCTCAGGGTGTGTGTTTTCTGTTATAACGTTGTGTTACGCCAGCCGTAATATGAGATGTGATTTCATAGTTTTATACATTTTGGTAGCATAGGTTAAAGGTTATGAAGAGGCTGAATCATGCATATGTGCTGGAGTTAAACATAAGTCCGTCGATGGTAAGTAGGGCAAAGTGGTGCATCATGGGAAATGGAGTTTGGAACAAATGTTTTTAGATTAATTGTTTGTTGTTGTTTAGAATAACAGAATAACATATTAACTCATGCAGCATTTGCTCTGTATTAGCTTTTAGCTAATAGCTAACCTCTGGTTTGGCTTTTCAACAATTGAGAGAGAGGAAAAAAGTCAAATATGTATGACAATTAATTAATTTTTTTCTTATCAAATCTGCCATTACAAAATAACCTGTAGCTCTAAAAATTGTTTTGTGATTTCATATATTTCTTGTAGCCAGTGTTATTTTAGTATTATTGCCTAATATAACATTTATTAATGTTAATTTTCATTTTTATACATATATATATATATATATATATATATATATATATAATAGAATATCAAAATAAGAGTCCATGAAACAGAGACTTGTGACAAAAATAAAATAATAAAATTTTATTGAAATTAAGCTAAAAAAAAACCACGAAAATTTGATATTTTGCCCTGGCAACTAACTGAAACAAAATACATTTAAGCTATAAGGTAGTAAAATTAATAAAACTAAAACTGAAATAAAAAATAATTGAGGCTAAATAGAAATATAAAATAAAAAAAAATCTTTACAAAAGCACATTAAAAAAATACTAAAATGCAAACTAAAATGAAAATGAAAACTGAAAGTATAAAACATTAGCCAAGTCAAAATATTAATAAATATTATATTAGGCAATAATACTAAAATAACACTGGATAAAAGAAATATATGAAAGCACAAAACAATTTTTAGAGCTACAGCTATAATATATACTGCCGTTCAAATGTTTTTATGTTTTTAAAAGAAGTCTCTTCTGCTCACCAAGGCTGCATTTATTTGATTAAAAAAAAAAAAAGTAATATGGTTATTGATTTATATTTTAATATATTTTAAAATGTAATTTATTCCTGTGATCAAAGCTGACTTTTCAGCATCATTACTCCAGGCTTCAGTGTCGCATGATTCTTCAGAAATCATTCTAATATGCTGATTTGATGCTCAAAAACCTTCATTATTATTATCAGTTGAAAACTGTTGTGTAAAAATGAATAGAGAGTTCAAAAGAACAGCATTTATTTGAAATATAATATTTTTTTTATTAACTTTTGATCAATTTAATTCATCCTTGACAAATAAAAGTATTGAATTATTTTATTTATTCAAAAGTTCTTTTGAACTTTCTATTCATCAAAGAATCCTGAAATAAAAATGCAAATAACTGTTTTCATCATTGATAATAATAAGAAATGTTTCTCGAGCATCAAATCATAATATTAGAATGATTTCTGAAGGATCATGAAGGACACTGAAGACTGAAATAATGATGCTGAAAATTCAGCTTTGATCACAGGAATAAATTACACTTTACTATATATTCACATAGAAAACAGCTATTTTAAATTGTAATAATATTTAACAATATTACTGTTTTTTAGTACACTGTAAAAAATTTCTAACCCTCCCAAATCAAAAATTTCAAGTGACCGATAACATCTAAATTTTTCAATTGGCCCAAGTGAAATTCTGTAAATTATAAAATTAAATTTACAGAATTTCACTTGGGCCAGTTGAAAAATTTAGATGTTATCGGTCACTTGAAATTTTTGATTTGGGAGGGTTAGAAATTTTTTACAGTGTATGTTTAATCAAATAAATTCAGCCTTGGTGAGGTGAGCAGAAAGAGACTTATTTTAAAAACCTAAAAAATCTTTTGAACGGCAGTGTATATATACACATTAGTGGCTGTTTCTTTGGGCTGTCTGCCATATTGGAACAGTCAAAGCCAGTCCATGAACGTAGCTAAACGCATGTATGGATATTTATATCTGCATTAAGCTCAGCAGATGATTTTTCTAGACTTTCACAATACAACAAGACAAAGTCGCTAACACGACATTAAAAGGTCACCATATAAAAACACAAATCAACACATTCTCACCTGTGAAAGGTTATCCCATTTCTTCGGAAATTTAAATCTCGGCAGATTCACAGAAGCTTCTGTTGTGCTAGCGTTTCATGCTGGTGTTTCCCATTATTGTTTCTTGCATTTATTAAATGTGATTTCATCATTTATCTGTGTCAAGCCTCTTGTATCTGGATTATCAAGTCAAGCCAGTACGTAACAATTTTATTTCAGCTTATTTTTTTTTTATTTTATTTTTTTAATGACAGCTTAGGAAGGTTACTAAAGTTCATACAGACATATCATTTTAAGTTATTCATAATTTTAAAGCAGTGACTGAACAAACAATATTGGTTTTCACAAAGCAAATTAATGGATTATTTTTACAATTTCTCCTGTGGAGCATTAATCTGCAAATGGCTTTGGAGAGGTTCATGTAAAGCTGAACTCACAGGTCTCATTTTATTGTCTTCTTACATAATTCAATCTTCATAATTATCATTACAATTAAATGAAGCAGATTTATAAAAAAAATTAAAATAAAAAATAAATAATAATGTTTCGGGAAGGACAGTGAATTTAATTGTTTAAAATAAAGAAGTGAATTCCTCATTTGTCCTGCAATATTCAGTATACTCATTGCTATATTTAGTGTTCGCTGTCTGACATGAGGATTTGAGGTGAAGCTGTGGTTTAAACTGAAAACGAATGACATTTATGTTGCTAATTTGAGAGGAATAATTTGGTTGTCGCCATTGCATGATGCAGTCAGACTTTGACTCGACTGCAGTGCTTCGTGTTTGTTTCCATTATAATTTTAGCTTTTGAGTACAAGGGACCCCTCTGTTCACGCAGGGGGAATTAGTCAGTATGTATACACTTCAGTTCTAGACAGCGTTATATTGAATATAAGTAAAACAAGCAAGATTAGGCCTCCAGTAAGTTCAAGTAACAAGGCATGACAATCACTAAAATTACAGCTCACGTCATGGACAGTATGACTACTAAGAAACTTGTTCATGTTGTTTCTGTTAAATTGTATTCATAATGTCATGTTTATATGACTAGAGCTGGTTAACATTGTACAGTAACAGACCAAGTATTTATTTATTTTGGTCAAGAGTGGGTCTACTATTGAATCGAAAGTGTGACAATTTTGTCTTTTCACACCTGTGCAAAATTCAAAATTGTAGAATTGTTACACTTTCAATTCATGACTGTGAATTTGAATTGAATTGTCCATCCCATGGAAATTAAATTAGCAGGAGGAGGAATTTACTGAATTATAATTCAACAAAATTCAATACATAGAAATTAAGTTTTATTCCATATTGATCCGGGGAAAAAAAAGAGGTAATTTATTAAATGTGATGAATAAATAAAAACGAGTGCAAATACAACTAAACACTTTGACTTGTCATGACCACATTTTCTCAATTAAAATTTCAATATTATGAATTTGTCTAAAATTCAATTCATTTACTTCCTTACATGCAATTTTAAATGCATGTTTGCATCCTTAATTTAAGGTAAATTCAAATTCAAGGAGTTAAACTAACAAAAAAAACAAAAACAAAAAAACATTCTCGATTCAATTGT
Organism: Rutilus rutilus; assembly: GCF_951802725.1. Taxonomy (NCBI): domain Eukaryota; kingdom Metazoa; phylum Chordata; class Actinopteri; order Cypriniformes; family Leuciscidae; genus Rutilus; species Rutilus rutilus. The sequence goes on along the minus strand of NC_140215.1, from coordinate 17,213,538 downwards.
GAATAGTGCACAACCCTGTACTGATCATTAACCAAGTAGGAATATAAATAATGAATAGCCTAATACTTGTTATATGAATAGTGAAAAAGTGACAAAAATTACAGAATTTTCCTTTCGAGTGAACTAACACTTTAACTCCTGATATGTAAATTAGTTCAGAACAATAGTTTAAAGCAAAATTAAATTTAATGTAGTATTATTATGTTATATAATATATGTGACCCTGGACCACAAAACCAGTCACATTAGTCAATTGATTTAAATTGAGGTGAATAAATAAGCTTTCCATTGATGTATGATTTGTTAGGATAGGACAATATTTGGCCGAGATACAACTATTTGAACATCTGGAATCTGAGGATGCAAAAAAAATCGAAACATTGAGAAAATCGCCTTTACAGTTGTCCGTTTATATTCGCGATTGTGCTGCATTCACTCACTAAAATAAATGTTTATATATTTACGGTAGGAAATTTACTAAATATCTTCATGGAACATGATCTTCACTTAATATCCTAATGATTTTTGGCATAAAATAAAAATCTTTCATTTTGACCCTTACAATATATTGCCACAAATATACCCGTCCGACATGTGACTGGTTTTACGGTCCAGGGTCACATATTATAAAATAGTAAATTTAGGATTAATTAGTTCAGCACTTCCATCTCAGGAACTCGTCTTTATGTTCTGTAAAAGTATATATTTCTGGACCTCTGTTTGTCTTGGTGATGTTCAGGTGTCACAATTAATGTGTCAGAATTTTCCAGACATGTCAATCACAGTTTCCAGAAGTGGCTTCCAGGAAAGAGACTGATGTTTAGAGAGTGGATCCTTTTATAGTTCACTGTGACTTAATGAGGTCTCTGAAAACTTCTCACTGGTGCTTCAAGCATATTAGTGACTTGTCCTAAATGTTTTATTTCCTCTGACAAAAAAATGATTCTAGTCAGTTTTATAAAGTAAAACCTTGCCATTTTGTGTTTTCTTGTAAGTCAAACAATGTTATTACAATAAACAGTATGCCTCTGGATTCGGTTTGGCCAGAGACGAACATTTCCTGTTTTTCATTGAGGTTTTGCTTTTCATGCTTCGCTTTACATCATAGTGGAACTGTACAATAGTCTTTTAAGCCATATTTTCAACATTATAATCACAGGACATTTTGGCCTATTTGTCAGAAAAAAATACATAGCAAATGTATACTGTAGATTTTCAGTTTGATAGTCGCTATATGGGTAAGCTTTACCTAAATCTACAAACTGCAATTCAGTGTTACAGTGTCATGTTAAGTGTTCTCATGTATTTTTAGTCAATCAAAATGAACAAAACTGAACATTCAACAGACTGGAACCATATCCCAGCTCACGCAATGGGTGGCCCTCATATAATATGCGACCCGTTCTGAGTCGTAATGTGCACGGGATAAATACGGGCTACAGGCAAAACAAGTGAAAAATGTCAATTTTGGTCAAATTTGAGGTTTTCACAAAAATGAGTTCATTAAGCCCTCGTCTAGTGATTCCTATGCTCCAAATGGCAATTAAACATTTATAAGTACCTTTATTTGTACGTTTTCTGAGAGGAGTACCTTTCCTTTTTCCATGAAAAATGCCGTTGTTCTCTGCTCGCTTCTTGACTACTGGCGCTTCCTCTCAGCACAAATTTGGTATCATTTTAAAGCTCAGCATTCCAACTTTGTGACTATTCTTAGCTAATCCTCGATGGCATGAGTATGGTGGCCGAGAGAGCTCAACGCGCTGCAACTGAAGAAAACACAAACACCCGCAAATTAAGAAAACATCTTCATCAGTTTCACAACACATGTGTGCTCCAAATACTCACAACACAACCAAATACAGAAACATGCATTATTTTGAAGGTTTTTTAATAGTGAAAATAATAGTTAATAGTTTAAATGTGAAAATAATTGCTCATTTCGAATAATTTTGTCAGCACGGGTCCAAATCATGCCTACATGTAAGTATAAATATGTTAAGCAGAAACTGAGATGATGTTCATGATAAAAATATAGAAGGCACATTTTACTAGTGATGCTCTTTCACTACCTGAGACTGACCAGCTACCAAATAAATCTCATCTACTTTTCAGGAAATTCTATTGAATAAAGTGTAGGCTCTTCTACTGAAATACAGTACTCTGTCCTGTCCTGAGATTGAAGCTCATCCATTTCCCTACTTATCAGATCCTGCACAATAGAAAAGCAGTCAGCCATTCTTCTCATTATAATGGGCGGGTCGCCGTCAGATCCGTACAGATAGAGCTTTAGCCGGTTAAAAGCTTTTAGGATTGATTGGAAGTGTTGTACGAGATTGAGGATGAAGAGATCAGATTGAGATAAGAGGGAAAGGTCATTAAAACCAGACACGAGGAAGAGCAAAAAAAGAGGGATTGATTTATGAGACACTGGCCTCTTGAGAACTGCACAACTGAATGTAATGTTGATCTTTCATTAACATTTATTTATTCATTTGTTTATCCATAGAGTACTGAAGGCAGGTTTACCATTATAAATGTCATTGGAATTTAGCACCGGAGCGTGTTTGGACATTCAAATGATTCTGGTCAGACAGAGTTCGAGTCCAGTACAGGCCCATTAACTTCTCTCCTCAAGAAATGGGATATTTACCAAAACACCATTAGTGGCAATGAATAGAATTTCAAATGTGTGTTAAAGGACCGGTTTCCCAAACATTCCTACTCTCTCCTCCAACCCGTCTTTCCTATTATTTTATTCTGAAAGTGCATAATACTTAGACAACAAATTCTGTATTTCTTTGGGATTTACAGGTTTTATAAATGTGCATTAACCTGTTGTGGGCTGCTTAGTTATTGGGGTATCTTTGTATGGCAGCCCTGCTTGTATGTCTCTGCACATTAAACTGTGATAGGAGAAAGTATTTTAACATGACTTATTGCAGTGTACTGTACATAGATTAGTATTTTCTTGAGCCTCTGTTTGTTTTTTGTTTTTTTGTTTGTTTTTTTAATAATAGGAATACATTATCCAGAACATTATCTTATTTTATTTAGCCACATAGATAATTTGCTCAAATAAAAAGCTTTTATTTTGTTTAGAGCCACCACTTCAATACGGCCAGATCATAATGTATTTGCTGTCATTACTTGTTTGTGATTGGTCAATTACTGCATTCTTATATAATGACTGCTAAACCATCCCAGACTGATTTCTCACACAGCTATAATGTCTATATAATATGTAATATTTCATGTCAAGTCACCTTTATTTATATAAATAACTGCTTTATATGTGCTTTATACAGTACAGATTGTTTCAAAGAAGCTTTACAGTGATGACAGGAAAATTATGCATTTCGGCTGTTGTTCAGTGTTCAGTTCAGTGTTGATTCAGTTCAGTTGTAAAGATCATCAATTATTAAGTAAGGGTTAATGCCCGACGAGGTGTCCATTGTCAGGTATTAATGGACGACGGCGAGGCGTGAACCGTCCGACGCGCAGCGCCGAAGTCCATTAATACCTGACAATGGACACCTCGAAGGGCATTAACCCGCTTATACCATGGTCACTTGCCAAATAACACATTTTTAAAACATTAGTTTATATTTTAATTAGTTTTACAATCGAAATCTAAAGTTTTTACAAACAATAACTTGGTTTCCCTGGTTACGCCTGACGGTTTATTTAGCAACCGGAGATATTTATAGTCCGCTCAGCTCGTAGAACCCTTCAGTTTAGCTAACTTACGAGCCAGAAAGTTAACGTATTTTTTTTCATGTAAGTTAGGCTTGTCTAGCCATGGGCGTTACACTTTCGTTTTTTTTTTACCTATAATTAAAACACACAGGTAGTGTATAACGGCTAACTAGATGTTTGTTTTGATACAATAAATTGTAAACAGATACTTTGACTGCCTGTTGCTATGGTTACTCACAGCTGATGTAGCCAGCGCATTTATTTATTAATTTCGAACGGTAAACAGTCAGTTTCACCAGAACTCCTTTACTAGGTGTCCTCTATCACTTTTTAATGGACACCCTGCAGCCAATCAGAATCGAGTATTCACCCAGACCATGGTTTAAATTAGTTCATTTCATCTATAAAGCAGTTCTTCAAAAATGATGTCATTGTCCAGCTCAGTTCGGTTCTCGTACAACAGTGTCAGTTCAGTCAGATCAATAATATTGTTATTAAGTGTCCTCAACTAAGCAAGCTGGGGACAGTGGCAAGGAACCCAAACTCCATCAGGTGACAGAATAGAGGAAAAACAAAATCTTGGGACAAACCAGGCTCCGTCGGGGGCCAGTTCTCCTCTGACCAACGAACAAACACTATGGGCCCTATCATACACCCGGCGCAATGCAGTGCAAAGTGCGGCGCAAGTGTTTTTTGCTAGTTTCAGTCTGGTCTAAAGTCAATGGCGCAACATATTTTTTGTTATTTAAAGAGCACCTTTGTAATGTGCGCCTATAGGCGGGTCCACAATGCGCGTACACTCCGCTTATTACACACACACAGGGACACACAAACTAGCCAAATATTCAAAATAAAAGGATTACTATGTAAAATATTATTGTGTACATAATGATATGGTGGAATCCAGCTTATCCCGTAGATGGTCTGCTTGTGCGCTTTAACCTTGCTCACAGTCTTTCCGCTTGCAAATTCCACCATGAAAATAGCAACCCACCATGGCGCGAGCGCAACTGGCTTTTAAAGGGAATGGGAAATGGCACTCTGATTGGTTTATTGCACGTTACACCCAAAACACAGCCATTACTCATTAAGAGAATAGGGACAACCCTTTTAGACCATGCACCGGGCACGCCGACCATTTTTCCCGTCGTTAAACTAGCAAGCGCTTTAGACCATACGCTTAGATCGTTAAAATAGGGCCCTGTGTCTATTGACTTAATCTAAGTAGCCGTTTAAGAATTGGAATAATGTACAGCCAATCTTTGTTTCACGTTACAGTCCTAATCATTGGGCTGCTCAGCTGACAATCACAAGGAGAACTCTTCGTTGTTGAAACTTATTGGTCTTTTATTGGACATCTTTCACAGTGCAGTAGAATAAATAATATTTGCTCTCTTAAGTTACGACAGGCCCCTGGCTTCCTTCAAATTACAGCTCTAATTTTACGCTTTTGCTTGTTGTCATAACTAAACTGCCTGCAGGAGATGCAGACGGGTTCAAAGAGAATTCAGAGAGGTTTCACTGCCTCTTTTGATTTTAGTCAGGGTGTTTTTTTTTTTTTTTAAATTAGAAGTTGCTGACTATTACCGCATCAGTATAGGGTGGTGCAGCGGTCTGTCAAGTGGTCAACTTAAATGTTCCAGCTTGTGCAACATTACATGGTCAAGAGAAACCATATAAGACAAGAGAAGCGTCTACTAAATGCCTCTGCTAAAGCTGTATATCTATTTGATGCTATACCCATTAATTCTTGGCATCTCTTTTGTCAGGCTTTCTAATACTTATGGGCCGTTTACAGCCATGCTTCACATTCACATTTATATTTAACGCATTTAGCAGATAGATTAAATGAAAAATAGTAACACTGATGCTTGCCTTAGCCAGCAGCACTAATAAAAAGAGACTTTCTGAGCTGAGAGGGAAGAATTGGTCATTCGGGGGAAGATTTGATCACATTACGATGCTGCTCCATATCATCTGCTGAAAACAGCTCCTCTCGGCCTGTAGAATCAGCCCTGTCCAGCACATCATTCAGCACAATGGATGATGGACACAAATTAGGGCCTTCTGGTTAAGGTAAGAAGATACATGAGATTGAAAGGCAAGTGGAGACTGAATTAAGTGTGACACAGGACAGAAATGGTCGCCAGATACACCAGTAAACTGAAAATAATGTGCTAAACAATGCAGCTGTGCTGACTGAGCAGTTTCTACAAAACATTTACATAAGCAAACACTTGTGTTTAGGGTTCAGTTTTGTGACTGCACTCCTGTTTATAGGCATCTAAAAATATAACATTCTGTCATCATTTACTCGCCATCTTGTCGTTCCAAACCTGTATTAGTTGGGGGCCTTAAGCACATAAATAGGTCATTTCGTGCAAACTCATCTAAAAGCGCAAAATTTGGCACAGATGTAGCTCAGGTCATAGATGGCCAAGATCAGGCCAAGATGGCGGCCAAATCCAATATGGCCGCTGCCCGAATAGGTTTCCGACTATAACTTTTGAACCACATGAGCTACAAATACAAACTTGATGTCTTTTTCAGCTTAATTGATCATGGGAAACACATAGGAATGTTTATATTTATGACCCAATATATCTGGACCCCTTAATCCTCCAATTCCAATATAGGCGCTGTCCAAAAAAGCAGTTTTGACTGTAGTAGGGGCCTTACACCATATTGTTTACGCCAATTTATCTACAAGCACCAAATTTGGCACGGATGCAGCTGACGGCATACTGAAATGATTTAGCCAGGGCGCCCGAGCCAGTGATCCCTGAGACCAAGATGGCTGCCAAATCCAATATGGCTGCCACCTGAAAAGGGATTCGGCTGTATATTTTGAACCAGATGTGATACAAAGGTAAAGTTGATATATATTTCACCTTTTCTGGCTATGGGAAACACAAAAAATATATATATTTATGATTGGGTATATGTGGTTGTACAAACAATGATGGTGGAGACGATGAGTGATCCGGTGATTGTGAGTGATAATGATAATTCATATGAGAGAGACCATAAGAATGAGAATTCACGAGAGAGACCATGAGAATTCACTGTTGTTTTTTTATGTTATTGCTGTTTTTTTGTTATGCTAAGCAAACCTTTAAGAGTTTTGGACAAACTGACTATATTATTCTTTTAACAATTGGACATAAATGTTGCCTTGCAATAATAATTGTGCCTTATTCCTTCTTATATGATTACACTGAAATGTATTCACCTGTGGTACACTGAAAGCATTTGACTTTTATAAGGAAATTATTCAACATTGAGAATAACCTTCAAAGTTATGGTAAAAAAAGGATTTTCAACCACAGTCTTGAAAAGAATACAGGTTCCAGACTTACACAAGCATAAATATAAATATGCCAATGGACTTCCTGTGGTCAATAAACATAAAATAGACACCACATCCTCATTTGTAGCGCATTTGGTTCAAAATTTGTAGCCAAAACCCTTTTTCGGACAGCGGCCATATTGAATTTAGGGAATTTGGGGGATCCTGATATACCCAATCATAAATGTAAGCATACCTATGGGTTTCCCATGGTCAAAAAGGGTAAAATAGACATCAAGTTTGTATTTGTATTTCATCTGGCTCAAAAGCTATAGCCGAATCCCTTTCAGGCGGCGGCCATATTGGATTTAGCCGCCATCTTGGTCTCAGGGACCATTGGCTCGGGCACCCTGGCTAAATCATTTCAGTATGCCCTCAGCTACATCTGTGCCAAATTTGGTGCTTGTAGATGAATTTGCGCAAACAATGGGGTGTAAGGCCCCATGCTACAGCCAAAACTGCTTTTTTGGACAGTGGCCATATTGGAATTGGAGGAATAAGGGGTCCAATGCACCGGGCCATAAATATTAACATTCCTATGTGTTTCCCATGATCAATAAAGCTGAAAAAGATATCAAGTTTGTATTTGTAACTCATGTGATTCAAAAGTTATAGCTGGAACCCTTTTCGGGCAGCGGCCATATTGGATTTGGCCGCCATCTTGGCCCCAAGGGTCAAGAGTCTAGCTAAATCATTTCAGTTTGACCTGAGCTACATCTGTGCCAAATTTGGCGCTTTTAGATGAATTTGCGCAAAAATGTGCTTAAGGCCCCCAACTATATGACTTCGTCTTCTGTGGAACACAAATTGAGATTTTCTGTACAGACCTGACAAACTCTTTTTCAACAACTTTTTTTCTCAGTCTTTGTCTTTCTTCCGTGTTGACCTTGGACTTCATTAGCTTGATTGAGAACGCAAACACAAACCTGCTGAGGGCCTCATTATTAGCGGCTGCTCATATGAGTAAACAACAGCTCTGATGAATGTGTTCAACATCAAAATCAACACAATAGATCAATGCACACCTTAGCTTCCAAAAACAACTGTTGTTAAATTGTTGTTTGAAAAAAATGAAAGCAAAATGATGTCTGAGAATCGACTGAACAATTGACGTCCTTTGAGAGATAAAGCATTTTTGTTTCTGCTAGAACAGAAACAGGGTTTTAAAAGTAAGAGACAGAGCATTGTTTCAGAGAATGTCATTATTTACGCTGCTCCTTTTTTTAAAATGTCTTTTAGTGTTCCCATTAAAGTTGATTGTTTTATGTAACTTTTTATTTGTAATAAAAAAAGTATAATTAATTTCATGAAATAATGTACTTTCATGAGTTGCAATTAATTTCATCAGTATCTGCAGTGAATGATTTCTCCTGGCTGGGCCTGTTGTGAAAGAAAGAGTTCAAATTTATTATATTTTTAGTATTATTATAATAATAATGTACTAATTTACTAATAATTAAAATGTTCTAACTTACCCCCATTGCATACTCTCACCGTCATTAATTATATGCATTATTTGTCTCAGACATTGTTTGCCTTAGTATACTGAGACCGTTCCCAAGTATGGTTGACTAACTTGACTCATGTAAGTTAATAATGATGAAGTAAATAAAATGTACAATTTTGTAACAATTAAACCTTACTTATTACATGTTTGGACACATCAACCTACCACTTCTTCATGTGGAACACGTGCCAGACGTACTACTGGTTTACAGGACACATGATATATATAGAGAGAGATTTGGACTCTGTCTCTGCAGTTTAATTATAATTTTTTTGTTTTTTTATGCATTGTAATATCACACTTGTATGTTGAAAGTGAATGAACGTGTGCCACATTTGCTTGAGAAGGATAGATAGGACTTTGTATTGATTCCAGAGGGTCCTGAAAGAAGTCTAATCCTTTCTGTCTCTCTTTGGTCACATAAGAGTAATCCTGCTTAACGGAACCCTTTGATTAATGATAAACCAACAAATAAATAAAAAGAGAAGAATAAAGCAAGGCCTGGTAAAGTGTGAAACTTTCACTGTCTGTCATAGAAACTTTGTGTACTTTAGAAGAGCGGCAACAACAGAGAAAAAGAGAAGGGAAAAGCGAAATATCTAGTGCAACTATGGAGACGTCTGGAGAAATTAATGAGGTCACGTCATTTCAAGGTTTGGCAATATTTCTCGCAGCAGGAAGACAGGAGCTGTTGTCTGCCGCGTCTCTGAGTGCGTGACATTTACCTAATTAACTCGTGGCCATTTCTGATGTGTCGCCCGCAGGAACTGCAGAGCGATACTGACCACTCCCACTCAGCAACGTTGGCTTCATTAGGGAAAATGTCATCAGCTATTTTAACTCCATATCGGTACTCTACCTGCTTGAGTGAAGGTCAAGGAGAGGGCAGTGGTGGATCTTTAGTTTTGTGGCATATTTAACACTGGCGTTCATTTTAGATATGCAGTCTTTGGGGTCTGCACTGTGTCGCGTGTAATCGCTATCTGTCAAGGACACAATGAGAACATAAAGTACATAGGAGATATATAAATGTGGTTCTAATGTGTTCTGTCTTGGTCTCTAGAATGAATTCTCTGTGTTATCTCAGCAGGCATGTGCTCATAAATCTGCCAGAGAGAACTGCAACTCCCCATAAACAAACTCATACAGAGAGATAGACATTTATCACAAATTAAATCTACTCCCAACAAAAATTCACAAACACAGATGTCAGCATGTGCTCTAATAAACTTTAAACTAATAAACTTTTGTTGTTGTTGTTGTTCGCACGTCACCAAATATAGGTACTTGAAAGTTTCTTTTTCTCCAGAAAGTTTCTTTTTCTCTTCTGCTTTCCAAATCTGACAAGGATCATATAAAACGACTTATGCTCACCATTGAAAATTCAATACACGGGTTTACAGGGCCAAACAAGCCACAAATAAAGTGAAATATCAAGCTGTGTAGACGTTCTTGGGTCATCGTCTGATCTTGCGCTACTTTTGAAAAAATAAATAAAAATAAAAACGCACACAAACAAACATGCTTTACACTCCATTCTTCCTCTCTGTCCTACAAATTGTATATCACATATTTACATACTTCACATTTTTTTTTTTTCTGTTAAGGGGTATTGTTATCATTAATACCATTTTTCATAAATTCTGGCATGGATGTGTATTTCGGTGGATTTTTGTTACTTCGGTCCTTTCTGTGTACATGATGTTTGTGACATTCATTCATTTGTTCAATGTATATGGTAATGGTTTACCAAAGATGCACCTTCTATTAAATCAAAGAATCCTGAAAAGTTGTATTATGGTTTCCACATAATACTAATGCAGCACAACTGTTTTCAACATTGATAATTATAAAAAATATCTCTTGAGCACCAAATCAACTAGGGATGTTAACCGATGACCGTTTGACCGATGGATGTATCAACGTTAACCGATCAAAGTTGTCGGTAGTCGGTTAAAAAAAGTGATCTCTAAATTAGGCTATTATAGACAGTGGACTAAACGCTACTACATTTAGCCATATTTTTGTGTGAAGTGAACAAATCCCTCACACTCAATTTTTCATAACTCGCCTGTTTGGCCGTAACCAATAAAAACATTTGGCGTGAGGTCACAGCGTTTGGGTTCGCGCGCTCACAAGGTTTGCGAAAAGTAAAGGCTACAGGCTAAAACACTCGAGGTTAGAGCCAGGGCAGACGACAGGATGAAGCGTGCAAAGAAAAGTAGTGTGTGGGACAGCGGCGTCTCTTCGGAGCAGTCATTTTCTTAAATGAGCCACGGCAATGTTTCAAATGAGCTTCTAACGCTAGACAAACGCCTGTATTTTCAACGCGATCACCTTGTACCCAAACCATTTCAAAACTAAGGAGCCATTTGTCTTCCGATTACATACAAGCTCCTCGGCGCCGCGTTTGTGGGACTCATGTTTCGCACTGTAGGGGATTTTAAAAAAGTGACGTGAGTGGAAGGGCGGCAGTGTGTGTGTGAGCGGGAGGCAGAGCGACAGAGTTGCGAAATTGCGGCTCGAAATGGCTGTTATTTCAAATAGTGTAGCATATTTTAAACGAATCGGTTAACCGGTTTCAACCGGCTAATGAGGCTCGGTGGTCGGTCAAGAAATTTTTTAGTTTTCGCCATCCCTAAAATCAACTATAAGACTGATTTCTGAAGGATCATGTGACACTGAAGACTGGAGTAATAATGTGGAAAATAGAAAAGCTATTTTAAATTGTAATAATATGTCACAATATATAAAACATTTTTTACTGTATTTTTGATCAAATAAATGCAGCCTAAGACAACCTGAAGGAACCCAAACGTTTGAACAGTAATGTAGTTCACTTTCAGCACAGGCTCAGTTGCTCTGTTATTCTCCACAACTCATTTGCTGCTGGTCTGCTGAACTTTCCCAAATGGCTTGTTTCCTTTTTAGCACAGATTTGTGGTTGTGTGAACTTGTGTCTTGTGTAAAGTATTTTAATTTGCTATATCCTTAATGTAATTTTAATGGGAATATGTCATTCTTTTAAAATGATTTTAGTTGATTCTGCTATATTTGCAGTTTAAATGTGTGTTGTGATTGATACTCATTTTTATTTTTCCCCTGTTGAACTTTTTTTTTTTTTTTTTTTTTTTTTTTTTACATGCTGGAGTTTCAACATTATTATTTTAATCTTAAGACACTAGGATCATCCACCAGGATCATCCACCCCATATAATTGGCAGTTACATGGTACAAAGCTTTATTTACTCTACATTTAGTATTCTCTGTTCCCCTTACAAAAGCAAATTACATGGCCTTGTGCATGTGTGTGCGTGTGCACAGACACATTCCTTCTGGTTTAAATCCCCTGCATAGTTATGGGTGACACGCTAATAGCCAAGCAAATTGTCCATGGCGAAAAATCAATTTAGAAAATTGATTGAATTCTTACAGGCCTGTTTGGAAGTCATTGAGAGATCAGAGAGATGAATGTCTCAGGGTTTTGCTGTGGTTGTGCGTCTAGTATGCCCATATATTGGAAAGCCAGGAATTCTTGTATTGACAATCTGTTTCCCATCCCACACTTCTATTTACGTTTTATTATGCAAGCCCCTGCACATAAAATATGAGGGTTTCATTTACACTTTTTTAATGCAGACTTGACACCACTTGAAAAGTGCTTAAATAGGTCCTGTATGTTTTTGTCATTTTTTCCATGACATCAGATGTGTGTGTTTTGTTTGTTTTGCATCTATTATATTATATTATATTATATTGTATTATATTAAAAGCCTGGTTTTACAATTCTTTCCTATGTTGGGATTCTTTATAATGATATACATAAGTGCTACACACAGCCAGGAACTGTGCACGGTTTGACAGACTATCCTTATTTTACTTTTATCATGAGTAATTTTGATCTTTAATAATCTGTCCCACTTTCTTCTAATTACCTTACTGTGACTGGATGACCCAAGTGTCTGAACGCCGAACAGGCTTCGTTGATGTAACTAAGGGCAGTCATGTGTTGATGTGTTCATCTGTCTGACATTGCACAAATTAAAAAAGAGACCTTTTTGCAGCATCATTTTAAACGATATTGTCTAATTGCACTGAGGAAATTTACAGTTAAAGTTACAGTATATGTTTATAATACAATGAACTCTTTTTCAAAAGATTTTAAAAGATCAAGTAGAATTGGATCCCTCTTGATATGACCCCTTTAAACTTTGACTGTGGATTCTTCATGTGGAGTTTTTAGAAGTGAATATTATTCAGTCTGTGGTTTTATAGAAACAGTCTCTTCGGAAGTTTGGACCGCTCCGTGTCAAGAGGGATTTGAGATGCCGGTTTTCTTGGCATCTGAGAAATGTGTGTGTTTCTGTGGGCTTTCAAATGTGGCTTTGTCAGCTTGTTACAGTGGCCTTTTGCTACACTGACAGCTCTGAAACATTTGTCAAAGTAGCTGCGAGAGCTGTGTGAAATGGCATCAGTTTTGTGAGACAAGTTATTTGTTATTATGGCGTTTCACACTCGTAAGATGAATATGGAATTGAACTTGCTGATGACTTCGGTTTCTTTTACTCCTGTTCAACAATGTGGGTATTACATCACAATACACCGCAGCACATTGAAATCATGCACGTCTCTTTCTAGAATGCAGATTAAATGTTCTCAAAGAATGAAAGTAGTGTGCGTTTTAGTTCATATAGGTGTGAGGCTTTGAGAGGTTGCATTACAAACTGCTTTTCAAATGATTTTCATTATGCATGTGTGTGGTTGAACTCTGGTGATCCCAGAGACTAATTTAGATGCATCTATTTCTCGCTCTGATTAGTCAGCCCATTAAACCTCACAAACGCGCTCCACGGGCCGGACGCAATCATGCCCATGGCTTCTGTGCAGAACCGTGCTGGCCATCTGTCCCTGGACATCCCATCATGCCTGATGAATATTATAGCTACAGAGGGAGGTGGTCCTTACAAAATAGAAATATAGACATCTTATTCTGCTGTCCAAAATCACTTATGGAAGGTTCTTGAATTACTGCTGCCATGATTAATGAAAATGTACACAAACATGTATTTTAACATGTACTTTTTTCCTTTAGTATGAAAACATTTGATCATCTGAACCAGCTTTCCTCAAACTTACTTTATTTATTTTTGTGTTTTTTTTTTTTTTTTTTTTTTTTGTGAATTTAAAGACTGTTCAAAGCCAGAACACTGCCAATATTGTGCTGTGTGACTATAGTGACTAATGTAAAATGATGAAAATTGCTTGTCTTTCGCCAGCCAACAAACCTTGAAATATAGGTACTTTAACCACGTTGCTGAAAGTTCTAGGACATGTTATACCTTCCAGATATTTCTGTTAGTGAAAAGACCATTAGTAAAAGGCCATTACAGGTGTCTTTTCTGCATGTCAAGTATGTTTGTATCTCAGTGTAATATATTCTTAAAGGCATGTTATATGAATTCCTCTTGAATATATAGCAATGTGCATGTTTTCATAATACAAACACTGCATAATTGATGGCTTCCATGTTCCACTTCCCTCAACATGTGTGTATTTGCTCATTCATATTAAAGTCCAGTCGGTGTGACAGGCAAGGACATGTAGATCACCTCAAGCCAAGCATCAATTCATTGTAGTGGCACACATTTTATTGATGGATAGATTAGATGTTGTTTAAAGCAGTAACAAAGGAATAATGTATACTTCGACCCTGATGTTTGTTGTGTGCATGGTAAATAAACGATCAATATATAGATATATAAGATATATTGCTTTAAACGTTCCTTGTATTTTTTTACAGGTCCAATGATATCCAAAGGTCACAAAGATGCTTTTCTCTGTGTGTCTACTATATACTCAAACAAACAACATTCTACTAAATAATAACTTGGTTGCTTGTGGAGTAGTTTCTACTAATCGTTTTCTAAAGTGTGTCTGTTCAGTCTTCTCCCTCTCTTCAGCCATTAACAGTGGCCTAAGACATGCCACAGAGAGCCATTAGGTAGAAACCATTCAAAACAAATTACACACTTCAGCATTGGGAAGCATTATCTAAAATATGAAAAGTGTTTTCCATTTATGATTTCACAGTTAATAGGGGATATTATATAACATTAGTCTCTCAAAAATACTATTTTCTTATCATTGACATGGTTTTAAAAGCTTCAACGTTAGTCAGGTGGATTGAACATCTCAAGAAAACGGGTGTCACAGTTATGTTTAGTCAGTTTGTTTTCATACATCACGTGTTCCTTTGTTCTAGTTCCCGCAACTCATCTGTCACCATGGACATTACTCATTCTGTTGTTCTTTTAGTTAATCATCATTGTGTATTCAAGTTCCTTCCTTCGTTCAGTTCATTGTCCGGTATTGTTTGTGTTCAACACACTCTCTCGCATGTTGACTCTCTTATTAGTTATTATTTAATAAACCTTGGATTATCATCATCATCATATTCGTCTTCTGTGGATTTTGGCGTTACAGCAGGTTAGATGCTTGAGAAAAGATATTGGATCTGCTCTGCCATTGTTCTACCCTTAAGCATCCCAATGTCATCTTTTTTTTTTATAAAGAGAAGACACCAGCATGTGCAGTTATCAGAATGAGAAATAGCTTTATTGCCAGGTATGCATCAGACACACAAGGAATTTGACTTATAACTTAAGCATCCAGTACTCAGAGAAATAGACACAGGATAATAAAATAACAAATGTATAACAAAATGATGAGTGGAAGAGTGTAGACTATGCTATATGATGACTTCATATCAACTTGATCAGTCTAGCATAAATTTGTTTACATGTATGAATAACACAACTTAAAAAACACAAAGACATCAAATTAAAACATATTTGATGACTCAAATAAATCAGTTCTTAGAACAAGTACATTGAAATAAATGTACATTTAAGACACAATATCGGCAGTTAGTATGTGGCTTTTTGCTTTGCCAACAAAAAGAGTTTAAGTCGGCATGAAACAGAAGTTGCGATAGTCTTTTCTTCCCTATTGTGGCATATATCAAAATGTAGGGCGGGGTTTGATTTTTCCTTCGGGAATTGATTGTATCGTAGGAAGTTGGGCATTGCTAAATAAATGGAGGCAGATCTGAATGCCAGTTTGGTCAATCAGGTGTGGAGGATATATATATACACCCTCCACCAAGACACGTCATGAAGAGAACGGATGTCGTTTTGAGGGGGAGGTGAGGTTAACGCTTTTGTTTAAAGATTAGGAGGGCATGAATCGGTTGAATGAATGATTCAGTGACTCACTCACACTTGATTCGTTCCTGAATGAATAGAACAAAAAATAGAATACTTCCCTACTCTATAGTATGCGAATACGGAAACAGAGTATGTCCAAATACATAGTTGTGGCAAGCAGGGTGGGGCCGACAGCTGTGGGAACGGAGCAAGTGTCGGAGGATAAAAGGAGGAGTGATGACAGTGAAGGACGAGAGAGGACTAGGCCTGGACTATTTGTCGTGTTTTATGTTTTATTATGTTTATATGTGTCAGTCATCCGTGAAGAGCTGCTACTTTGCTTTAGTTTTGTGTTTGTTTATTTTATGATGATTAAAGTTGTTGAACGTTCACCGGTTCCCGTCTCCTTCTTCCCTAAGCTTTAAACCTTGTTACAATAGTATTAAAAAAAAAAAAACGCAGACGAAAAGTCCTTGGATGACCTACTACTTTTGCAGAGATTCTGAAGTGCGCATTCGATGGACACTTCTCATGAGGCCATGGGAGAGGATTTATGAATGGCAGTGAAGTGACGCAACTGACGCTGATAGGTCATGTGACAGTAAAAACATGGCTGATGTAGTATGTCCAAATTGCATTAATTTCTCACATTCATCCTATATAGAACATAACTTTTTAACGGTTGCGAATAAATTCGAATGTATACCTACTCAGTATGTGATTTAGGATGCAGTGAATGATTCGCTCATAACTTTAGGCAATCATCTCCACCTACTGGTGTAACAATGTAACCTGCAGAAAGAGTGAACTGTTGTATAATGTGACAAAAAACAGTGTTGTAACCATCTAAGGCAATATAAATTATGTGTCCTGGAAGATTAAATCTGGGTCTTTGTTGTTTTGACTAAAAAATAACCTGATACAACAAAAGTTTTTCCACACAGTGATACGGTAGAGATCGCACACACCTACACAGAGATGAGAGTGGAACGAGTAAATGTTGGCCTGAGTACATGTGAGAGAAACAGAGGTGAGGGTGATTTGTGGTGACAGTAATGTCTATTGATTTATGCAGGGCACTGGTGGCCGTGCTGTATTGGAGGGGATGCAATTCGTTTATCAAAGCTTAACTCTCACATATCAGGATCAACATCTACCAGCCTAAAACAACAGTCAGTCCATTTAACTTAAGGCTATACACACACATGCTGAGACATACACACACAACCCTGTTTTTAGTAAACTCTTAAACCAATCATTGGAAGTTTATCAAAAGAGTTAAATGCTCCGAATCATTTGTCAAGAATGGAGGGAAAAAATTCTGTTTAAACCAAAGGCACTAAATTTGAATGATTTAAAACTGTTAATTTAAAACTGCATTGATAACTTGAGTATGACAGGCATGTACTAAAAGAGCGAGATTATGTGTACATATATGTGTGCACATGAACCAACACTGAGGCTTAGTTCGATCATATATGCACACTTTGCCGAGGGTTAGTGAAAAAGAGTGGCTGTCAATCAGAAGCAACCTGAAGTCCCCTCAAACATTTATTCTAAAAGAACGTAACAATGTAAGCGATCAAATTAAGTATTGTTTTACTAATTTTATCTACTAATGTATACTATTAAAATAAATATAGTGCAAAAAGTTTTTTTTTATTTTTTTTTATTCATACACAAATGCAAGATTCAAGATTCATTTTTTAAAGAAATCTTTTATGTGAATTAATCCATTTGTACTATATTTGACAGATATTTAGCAAATAATAAATAGCTGTATATATTTAAAATGTTGGGATCTGTAAGATTTTTATTGTTTTTATACTCGAGGCTGCATTTATTTGATCAAAAATACAGTAAAAACAGCAATATTGTGAAATATTATTACAAGTTAAAATAACTTGGTAACACTTTACAATAAGGTCTCATTTGTTAATGTTAATGCATTCGTTAACATAAACTAACTATGAACAATATATATTGTTACAGCATTAACCTTCGTTGATGTTAGTTAATAAAAAGCAAATTTTTCATTGTTTGTTCATGCTAGTTCACAAGTGCATTGACTAATGATGTTAACAGATACAGCTTTTGAATATTTTTATAATTTTTTTGGTGATTTTTACCTTTTATTATGACAGGACAGTATAGAGTTGACAGGAAGCGAGGTGGGAGAGAGACGGGGGATGGGATCGGGAAAGGTCCATGAGGCCATCGGCGCCGACAGCTTTTGATTTTAATAATGTATTAGTAAATGTGGAAATTAACATTACCTGATATTAATAAATCCTGTATATGTATTGTTTATCATTAGTTTATATTAACCAATGAAGTTAACTAATGTTAAAAAATGTAACCTTTTTGTAAAGTGTTACCAATAACTTTTCTATTTGAATACATTTTAAAATGTAATTTATTCCTGTGATAGCAAAGCTGAATTTTCAGCATCATTATTCCATTCTTCAGTGTCACATGATCCTTCAGAAATCATTCTAATGCGCTGATTTGGTGTTCAAGAAACATTTATTTTTGTCAATGTTGAAATCAGTTGTGCTGCTAATATGTTTGTGGAAACATAACGGACAGGTAACGGCAAACCTCATTGGAAAACTCCCTCATGGACCCTCCACTGGTGAGCGTAGAAATAGCAAAACAACCTACAACCTTTCTCCTAAACACAACTGTGACATTAAGGAAGTAAACAAATTCAGTCAGAGTGTATGTGTTTTGTCCTTTGGGTCACAGTGTATTACCTCAGGCTATAAATATGAGCCTGTCATGGGTCTCTAAATGGGAGTTTGCTGAAGGAGAACATGTTGTGCTACCCATAACCAACACAGATGTCTCTTTCTCTCTTTCATCTCTTTGTGCTGTCCTCCTCTAAGGCTAATCTGCTGGAGGGTGCTTATTTTGGACGTGCTTTTGTACCTGCACTCGTGTAAGGAGCATGCATACTGTAACGTCATCCTAACGTTGGTCATGTTCAAGTATATTTGTTGGTGGGTTTGTGCGTGTATCTGTCCAGTCTTTCATCTCTTACCCTTTTCTTTGCTGTTATCTGGTAAAAGCTTTGGAGTGTGTGCTGTGAAGAGTAGAGACCAGGCTTTTACCAGAGGTGCTCAAACTAACATGATAGAGCTGGAGACAGGAGGACAGGAAAACTGAACAAAAAGAGGAGCTGTTATATCCATCTTTATGCTTTATAGTAACCTTAACCTAAAATTCACCGCTTTTATGAATAACATATAGCATATCCTATACTGTATATGCTTTAAAAAACATGTTTTAATATAACTTACAAATTAATGAGTCCTTTAGTTTGTGTATATTGTTGAATATATTATATATCAGAATGCTGGTTTTGTCTTTAAATTCTCCCCTAATGCACCTGTGCCACAGCAACACATTCATTTACGACCTTCCATAATACATTTCTATACATGACTAATTATGATATTTTTGTATAATAAAAAGATGGGAGAGGACAGGAATGCATGAATAATATTTGACTAATATTGGACTATATTAGAATATCTTTCAAATATAATACAAATTGATTCCTTAGCCAAATGAGACAAAAGATGTATGATCTCCATTTTCTCTTCTTCCATTCCACTCTTGCCCATTTTTTTTTACATTTCTGGAGTAATTCTGCTCCCTAGTGTCTGTCTCTCTCATTCTTTGCTGCAGGGAGAGATAAATGAGACAAGCAAATACGTTTTGGTAAATTAAGACTTTGCTATTTTCTGCTGCTGTAAAATCAACCTGCACATACTGTATACATACCAAAAAGATTATGAATATTTTACTGCCTTAAACTTGTTTGATTGTAGAGTTTCTCTGCACACAGACACCATACACCAAATGAAATAAGGAGCACAGATATTCATTGAGACATCAAAAAAAAAAAAAAAAAAATAATAACAATTCATGTTGTTAAAATATTTTACTTTTATGCAGCATATCCTTAACCCTCTCTTCCTCTTTCTGTTCTTTCTTTTATAAAGTCATTTGACTTTCCCTCCTCCACCTCTGGTTATAGCATTCCTAATTTAAATTTGACCTTTTCATTCACACCTATCCCACAGACACAGAGAGAGGTTTCAGATATTTTTTCTAGTTTCAATTGAAATTTTGAAGGTTGTAATTGAAAGAGTGCTGGAAGGGATGGTCAGAAAATTAGATGATATACTTTTTTTTTTTTTTACTTCTGCTTACTCTGAGAGAAAACAGGCACTAGCTTCAATATTTTATGTAATTCAACCTTGATGGACTTGAAATGAAGAAGAAGTTGATGTTTGTCCACGTATGACCATGACAAATATAAATATTTTGTATTCTTTCTTTTGCAACCTTTACCTGTTCATCTAGACCAGGGTTTCTCAAACTCGGTCCTGGAGGGCCACTGTCCTGCACAGTTTAGCTCCAACCCTGATCAAACACACCTGAGCAAGCTAATCAATGTCTTCAGGATGAAACTCACAGCTAGGTGTGTTTGATCAGGGTTGGAGCTAAACTGTGCAGGACAGTGGCCCTCCAGGACCGAGTTTGAGAAACCCTGATCTAGACTATAAGATGCTCAATGATGAAACTGAAGCTGCATCTGTCTACTGCAGGTGCATTGCAATATATGTGCAAAAACATATTGATATATCTGGTTCATTTCTGCAAGTTAGGTTGGATTGCTTTCATATGTTTGGACACTCCACATCCGAGTTCAGAAAACAGCATTCATACCATCCAAAGAAACTGAACTGAATTGAAGCTAAAACTCCAGTGTGAACACTCCCTCAGAGTTCATTTTTCAATATCCCTAACCTCCCCTTCTGGTTCCTAGCGCACAAAAGTCATTTGAGAAATCAGACCCTGGGGTGTTTTTAAACCAACCTACACATTTTTTATATATATATCATGACAATTTCCTCAATAGTTACTTTCACCTTAGCCCAACCACACTCACACACCCCGAGGACAAGAGCGATTAGGTGATACATCAGCCTGTCCTCTGCCAAGAAAGACAGGGAAGGAGAAAGCGATGGAGGAGGGCAAGATCAGACGCTTTCTGTGTGCGAGAGGGCAAATTTGATTGGCAATTACTCCCAGATTAGATGCATCTCCATTTGCAGTATATGGGTTTGAGGTAAAAGCCGGAGGCTGTTTGACCTCCGAGGATTTGGGGGTGACCCCTATGACCCTGAGAACATTAGTCATGTGATCAGTCTCAACCAGACACCAGATGCCACTTCCCGTTTGACCTAAATTAACACACACATACACATAAAGACACCCACATATGGAGACGTTTTGAAGTACTAATTTGATAAACCTCCACCCTGATGGTACAGTAATACAATCACAGCCAGTCCCCTGAGATCAGTCCTAATGTGAACTTCAGATCCAATGAGATAACCAAAGAGTGTGTAAAAGTAGGCAATTGGATTACGTGGTGTCGCTAATGGCCCGATGTGCATGTTACAGGAAACAAAAGAAAAGATTTGCGCACTTGAAAGCTTTGAAGGAATTTAATCTAGCTGTATGCAAACTCACTTGAGAGCTATTGTTAATAAAACAAGAAAAATTGTTGTCAAGTGCCAAATCCTTGCTTCTGTGTGTGTGTGTGAAATTCTGTAAGAGTCAATTTGGAGCTTACAAGACAGTCTAACTGGTAAAGGTAATTATTAGAGCAGCGATGCTCCGCTGTAAGTTTAACCCTTTAAATTTAGAATTTGCTTTGTTGGAAAAAACAAGGTACGTAATGTGAACAAGTTTATAAATCTAAGAATGTGCTACTTGGTAGAAATAATGAAAATGCTAAATAATGTTATGATATAATCTCATTATATAGGCTAATATAAATGATAATAATCCTGTATGCAATTGTACCGAAACAAAACTGCAGGAGTGGGTAATCGTTTGTGATTGTGATACTGCTTTTATACAACAGTTCAATAAATATAAAGTTAATTGATTTACATTTTAAACATTTCTTGTGTAGTTTTGCACTGCCATCTAAAATAGTTCCAAACAAAGTCAAAGCAGAATCAGGCTTGCACTGAGGCTTCTGTTCCTGAATGAATCAGTGTGATTGAATGAATCGGCTGAGTGAATGATTGAATGACTCACTCATGAAGACAGCATTTGTTTAATGACTGAATGAATCAATATGTTTGAAATAATCAGTTAAGTGAATGATAATAACTCACTCATAATTACAGTAATTTGTCGGCACCCTGGTTTAACAATGTAACTTCACCAATAATGCACAGACAGTCACAATCACAAACAATAGTACACTAGTACATTATTTTAGCAGTATGCTGTATTAGATAATTAGAAAGAATAAACTTTATATTATATATATATATATATATATATATATATATATATATATATATATATATGTATTTATATATATGTATATATATATATATTTTTTTTTTATTTTTTTTTTACGTATATATACGTATATATATATATTTTTTTTTTTACAGCTTAATATTTTAGTGGAAATCATAAAACCTATTTTAGGATTATTTGATGAATAGACAAAATCTTACTAACTCCAAACTTTTGAATGGTAGCATGCCTTACACTTCACATTAAACACATATGTCCATCCTTCATTCGTCCGTCCGTCCATCCATCCATCCTATCCCACCATCTTCACAGTCATTCATCTACTATTCAAACTTTTTTTTTTCCTTCTTGATGTAAAAATGGCAGATGGTGTGTAAGCAAAACAGCCATTGTTAAATATGTCCCCAAACTTTTATAACAGGCCTGATTTGTAACATCTCAAACACCTTTAACCATGACCACCTGATGATGGCAATTGTAGCAGCTGATTCAGAGTTCAGGTCTGCCTGTTGTGAGAGCCTGGTCTTGATTAATGACCATGAAGAAAGATTCTGATTATCTTCCAATCCCTCTGCTCTTTTGTGCTTAGCTCTTCAGCACAAACACACAAATAAACGATAAGGCACAAGATGGAAAAAAAATACATAGGCACGTTCTGAAATAGCAGTAATAGGAAGCACAAACCATCCATCACTGGTAAATATGACACATATAAACTCAAATCAAGGCATCATTATGCCAGACAGGATTTAATCGCTCTGTCCATCTGAACATTCAATCCAGTGTCGACATGTGAAATTAATGCACAGAAAGTAAAAAATAAGGCATATGTGTAAAGTGGAGATGAGCGGAATACGGAGAAACTGGCTGTTTGCCCTGCAGCATGCGGTGGAAATTTCAGAGCTTGAGCTAATGCTTAACACATTATCAAACATTTGCTGACAATGAGATATGGCCCTGAGGGAAACATGTCTGTAGAACTGATTTGACCCAGAGTCACCCACAAACACAGACATTGGCTTGAACCTCATCAAAATCTGGCTACGATCTTCCACAGAGGTAGTATTTCACTGTTCTTTTCATCACATCTTTGTGGAAGGTATGATTGTATGATTCCAGGGATATGATTTCATTCACGAGCAGGAGAAAGAGGGCTTTATACCAAACATTCATCAACTCACACATCAGTTATGGTAAACGGAAGCTGAAGCATGCTTGCTTGACGTGCGAGAACCAATGAGGTTCATTCTCATTTGTTAAGGTTTGTCCTCGCACGTCGGGCAAGTGAGGTTGAGCTTCTGTTTATGTTCGCTGATCAATGTTTATGTGAATAAAAGTTTAAATTCAATCTGTTCATAATATGAAGCAGTTGTGTCTCTTCAGAAAATTTGAAATAAACAGCTCAATTCATATGGATTTTGTTTTATGAACTTTTTGAAGCGGCAAAGTGGTAATTGCCTAGCTGTCAACGGAGGGACAGAAAGCTCTCAGATTTTATTAAAAATATCTTAATTTGTGTTCAGAACATGAACGAAAGTCATACAGGTTTGGAATGACATGAGGGTGAAGAAATTATGACAAAATTTGTATTTTGGGTGCATTAACCCTTTAATTCCTTTGGAAGCAACTAATGGTGTACTCAGTTTTTCCACACATGGCTTCTCCATTTTGGTTTTGCTTTAGTTAAAGGAACACGCCGAATTTTTGGGACTTTAGCTTATTCATCGTATCCCCCAGAGTAAGATAAGTCCATACATACCCTTCTCATCTCCGTGCGTGCCGTAACTCTGTCTGACGCACCTACCACTAGCCTAGCTTAGCACAAATACTGGAGGTAAATGGCTCCATCTAGCCTACTGCTCCCAAGAACTATATTCTCAGAAGGCGAAGCACTGCTACTTGGGCGGAGTGATTTCATCATGTGTTGTTGTTCATCTGAGGTTGTATTTCCTAATTTTAAGACCTGCCAAGGACCAGATGATTGTTTTATTATGTCCTGATATGCAAAACCATAGAATTCAAAGAGGTTGTACATTCTTTTTCACATGACTGTATATAAAATACATTTTGCATTTATCCAAAATATATTTTAAAATTTGATTTATTTATTTACTTTTATTTATTCATTTGTAGGTTTTTTTTTTTTTTTTTTTTTTTGTCACCTTAACATCTTCCAGTTTTGCCAGACGATATAGCTAAGCATCAGGCAGTTAGATTAGCAAACAACTTCAGGCTAGTGTAAGCTATTTTTCCCCTGCAGGAATGTGTGTTTTAAAGCAAAAGAAAGTGAGTCAGATAGGAGGTGTGTTTGAGGTAGAAGAGCTAAGACAATGGATTCAAAGTGCTGTTTAACAGAGCTTGGCTGTGGATGTCTGGCTTGCCAGTATGAGTTTGTCAGAAGCAGCAACACTATAGCTCTGCAGGGTTTGTCCTGAACAATAATGTCACCTAACACCATATTTGTCCACTCACCGAAAGAGATCATTGATTCAAAAAGAGCAATGGAAACAAACATGACTTGTGCAAGGGAGAATTACTTTATATTTTGTATGAATGGAGAAACAACCTATTTGTGATGCCTTTAAATACCTGTAGCATAGTAGTATGTGAGTGGTAAATTAAATTATCATGTACTTTTCAACACCATGCTTAAATGCTTCACTGTCATGTAAAAGTTATGGCAGCAATGAAAGTGAACTGTGCTGATGTGGTTTCTTTTTCTTCAGTTCAGTCTATCAGAATACAGTGTAACTCAGGAGAGCCAGTTGCAAAAAAAATACCTTTCATGTTTTATGATTTATTTAAAACTATTTTCTTGTTTTAGACTGTAGGCTGAGTACTAATATTATGGAAAATATGTATGAGAAATGTGGTCAACTAATTGTAATGACAATATATGATTAGTGACTAGCTGGAGGGCTAAACATTGTTGTGCTATTCTGTAAATCAATCAAATGCTAATGCTTCATGGCTGCTATGTACTGTGGCTTTAAAACTCAACATTGTAAGGGAAATCAAAATATACTACTTTTAGTGTGGCAAACCATGTTTGCATAAGATGTTAGCAATTATGCAATTACACCAACCCCAATGTATGTGTGAATTGCTTGCTATGAAATTAATTTATTATATATTATTTTTAATTGCTGACCATTTACATCTAAGCCAGCTTGTGATGCAAAAACACTCTAAATTCAATTACTTTGGTTATTAGTAGGCTACATACTCCACAGTACAATACACCGTAGAAATGTCAGTGAAAATGTTGCCTGTTCTAAGAGTGGTCTGTGGATCCTTCAGCCATGCATGATGACTGAGAGAGGACAGGGAAATGATTCACTGTTATGCCTTCAATGTAATGGGTGATATCAGGAGGGGCCTTTTTAGAAGTATGAGGGGTGGAGGTTTCAAGTCACACCAGATGGCAATACATTTTAATTTGTGGTGAATAGATAGCAACTGTATATGGAATAAGCATGTAATGGAGGCGCCACTGAGCAATGGAAATATAAGTGGTGCACATCTGTTTTAATAAACATTAGCAGATTAATAGTGTCTAGAGCACAGGGGTGATAGAAGAACATCGTCTATCTTTGCATTTCTCCATCAGTGTTGCTGTATGGCACTAAACAGGGAAACTTTCATTCCTCGTTTCCCCCAGACAGATTCAGGTCAAGTTTTACACCATTAGAGATGTCTGCTTTAATTAGCATGGAAAAAGTAGGCAAATTTCAGTGTCACGCACCATTTCTAATGTAGTTTAATTCCTGTTTCTCTTTTTGCATCCTCTTATAGACTCGGTGTCTGCTTTTTTTTTTTTTTTAAGTTCCCTCTTACCTTTATTCACAAGTAGTGCTTGCTTGCCAAATGCAAATTGGCTTTGCTAAGTAAATAAAGTTTCCATTCAGACTGTAACATTAGGCTACATGATTAAACGGAAACCTTGTTTGTTGGCAGAGTAAAAACAGTCAGAGTAAAAGGTAATATTGTGACTAAAATGTAGGTTACGCAATATCGACATCTTGTCAATTGAAATTAAGCGTAGCGTTAGTTCTGGCAGGTCACGTTAGTCAACTCGCATCAGCTGACTCTCAGCTGATCCACGTCTACCTATAGGAATATGACGCCTATCACTGTATACAAGCTCCTTCAGTATTATCAGCAGCTATCGCGTTTCTCAGGAGCCAATTAAATGTTGAAATTAGGCAGGGAAAAACCGCATCATCTCACAGGGAATCGTGCAATCGGGAATTTAGCGAGATGAATTCGTTCCCCACAAGGATTTCACCTCAGATTCATTCAAGTTCGTAAACTTGAACACGAGATTCGCCGCATTGATCATAAGCTGCCTGATTTGGAAGTAACCTCAGTCTGCTATAGTGTATTGGAAATGTGCTTGCTTTAAAAACACTGCTTGTTCTAAAGGCTATCTAGTTGCTATTGAAAACTGCTTGCTCTAAAAGTTGTTTGTTGCTATTGGAAACATGGTTGTTTTAAGGTATTTAGCCCAGTCGTTATTTGGAACATAGCTGTGTTTTAGGCTTATATCTGGTGTCATTGTCACATGCTGTGCCAAGCTAATCAGGTATCAGCAATATGCTGTTGTTTCACCAACTTGCTATCAGTAGCCTACTGTACTGGTGGTTGCTAGTGCAAATGTTATCGAATATATGCTTGTTACTTACTTCTAGTATTATTGCGCATACTGTCTTAAGGAATGTGCTGTAGTAATCAAGCGTTGTTTTAGGCTTATCTAGTTGCTAAAGCTTATCTAGATTATCAGTAATCAGTTCACCACAGAGGTCTGTTATTCAACATTAACAACATCGTAGCTTGATGTTCCTGTGAAGGAGTGTGGAATCATGGGAGTCGTCATCTTCACCTCCACAACCAATGGAATTCAGTACGACAGGGGCAAAAATCTTTTTCGTGAATGAGGAAGCACACTGTACTTTATTGCTTAGCTGCGCACTGCACATGGCTCAGAGCTACAGGGTGTATGCTTCCCCTGCCAAACTACACTAGTTTTAGCAATAGTTCCACGATTATACCCCATGCTTGTTGTATCAGATTTTGCTGCCGCGGGTGTAAGCTT
This sequence comes from Rutilus rutilus, assembly GCF_951802725.1. Taxonomy (NCBI): domain Eukaryota; kingdom Metazoa; phylum Chordata; class Actinopteri; order Cypriniformes; family Leuciscidae; genus Rutilus; species Rutilus rutilus. Next base: position 17,186,326 of record NC_140215.1, on the reverse strand, counting down.
CCCCAAATAGATCCCACACTGTTAAATTGGCTACAGCAACATGCTTGTTGCAATGTGTCCTTGCTTGCTCCAGCTTGGGGTGATGCTACCCCCATTAGATTGGATTTATAGTGCCACTAACATATGCATATTCCACTAACATCAGGGTGTATTAACTAGGGGTGTCAAAATTAATCGTTTCTACGATGCATCGCGATGCAGACAAGGACGATTCGGTATCGGTTCAGTAATAGACCATAACCGATTATAATGTACTGATGCTTTTCTGACGTCATTTGTCGTGTACGTGCTTTGTTGCGGTAGCATACAATGTCAGAGGGAGGTGAGACGCGAGTGCGAGAAAATTCAAATTGCTCCAACTACTTTAAAAGCCTACATCTGGGCACATTTCGCACAACCTGGTAAGCATGACCTGCAGAAGACACGCGCTGTGTGCGCTCATGTCACGCACAAATAGAATATGCAGGAGGTAATACCACTAACTTGATAAACCACATTAGCCACTTGATAAACCACATTAGCCGTTTTCACCCCGAGCTGTTAACGCCTGGCAGAGTCTGACTGCTTTAGAGTAAGCGGATGAGCTCCAACGTCACCTGAATCCGCAGCCAAAAACAAATCATACACCCGCCCCAATAATTTTCTCTGATTTAAGTATCCGCACCCGATGGTCAAATTACAATTATTCTGTGTTGTTACGCGTGATTATAAATGGATGATCGTCACCTTCAACAGCGGATTCGGCGACGGTTGATGCGCGCATCTTTAATGGTAACATAATACACTGATTAATGAGCACTGCTTTTAAATGAACATTTCTTTAAAACAAAATTTATTTGACAGATTTTCCTTTTCTTAATGGCATAAACAAGCTTTACTCCCCTGAAACTGGAATGTCACTGTTTCTGTCACTGCGACTTCCCGAACAGGCGAGCACACGCACACACACGCGCACACACATCACTTTTGAAGTAAAATTTTAAATTGAGGATGCAATGCATCGTGATGCATCGCGATATCGAATTTAACTGAATCGATGACATGATAATCGTAATCGAACCGAACCGTGAGACCAGTGTCGGTTCACACCCCTAGTATTAACCATTCTATCAGCATCAGTCGTGTTGGGGGTAGTGTGTAAAAGGCATCCAGAATTTTGCTGTCAGTTTGTGTTGGGGGATATTGGCATATGGCTTTGTTTTGGGGGATTATTGCTGCTCTGCCTCTTATCCATACTAGGCTGCATGGATGCGCAGGGAGTTTTTGCCCAGAACAGAACCATACCGCCAATCCTAACTGTATGCTAATTGTCAATCGTATTTGACGATAGTGGTCCTGACAGAAATTAAGCATAGCGTTAGTTCTGGCAGGTCACGTTAGTCAAGTTCGCATCAGCTGACTCTCAGCTGATCCACGTCTGCCTAGGAAACGACGCCTATCACTGTATACGTATATAAGCTCCTTCAGTATTATCAGCAACTATCGCGTTTCTCAGGAACCAATTCCCTCCTCCATCCCCAGCAACTCCTCTCGTCAGTCAGGATTTGGCATTCTGATTCCCCCTGAATCAGACTAAAATTCTCTAATTATGGTGTACATTCAAATTAATTAATGATATCTGCAATATATTCATCTTGGTTCTGTTCTGTTTACTCTAAGGGCGGTTATTGCTGCTCTCCCTGCTGCTTTCCCTGCTCTTATCCATGCTTTTATCCATGGTCCTGACAGAACTGTTGTATAAAAGCAATATCACACTAGCAAACATGCTCAGCACTGCTGTTTTTTTTTTTTTTTTTTTAGGGGTCATATAATGCCATTTTTGTACAAGCTAATATGATTCTTTAGGGTCTAAATTAAAAGTTTGTAATATACTTTAATTAAAAATTCTCATTAGTATTGTAAGAAAACACTCATTTTACCTGGTCAAAAACAGCTCTGTTTTCAGCATGCCGTTTAAGTGCATGTGTCTTTAAATGATAAATAGCTTTGCTCACACCGCCCCTCTGTTCTGTGCGTACACCCTTTGTAACACAATAACACAATAACCATAACGCGTTGTTCATTATAAACGTGGGATTATGAATTATATTGAGAACGTCGTACATAGAAAACATGCCATAGTGTAAACAGCCGCATTCATCGTGAAGCGTGCAGCAAGCGATTTGCAAAGATTAATATAAATATTAATATAAAGGTTAATAAAACGTTACACTCACTTCTTCTTCTGGAGGTGCAGCAGGAACACGAATAGTTGGTACCGATCCTTTTTTCAGGAGCAGCTTCTTAGCAAAACCAGCTTTATACTGACCCTCGTTTGTAAAGCAGTCTGGTGTGTGAAATGATTCGCGCAAACGTGAAAGCATTGACATTGATCGTGGGGAATATTCCCTTTGAAAACAAAACTCAGCCACTGCGTCTTCAGCGGTTCGGATTTAGGAACATCAAAATGATTCCTGTGTTCGTTATTACACCCAAGAACAGAACTCCACAATCGCTTAGACGCCATTCTGCTCATAGACAGTGCTCCAGCGTATCAACAATGACCGCGCCGGTCCGCGCGGACTATGAGTGACAGCTCGCTCACGAGCGAGGGCGGGTCTGTGTTGAAACGCTGCTGTCAATCAACAATTGTGGGAGGGGCGTCGATTTTGTGACGTCACAAAATAGAAACGGCTTGATTTGAGATGGGGGAAAACATATAAGAAGATTAAAAAAAAAACACTGGATGGATTTTTATCATTTTATGATGGTTGTGTACAGGCACTGCCAACACACATTTCAGTACAATCAACTTGTAAAAGTGCATGTACCATTATATGAAACCATTAAACATGATTGTTGCCTATGGTTGAATTGTTACTGTCTTGCTTGTGTGATATTTGTTAAATATGTACAGTAACTTTAGACTTTTTTTGCATAAAATACAGTATGTGGTATTTATGGCAGGTAAACTTTCTTAATTCACTCAGCATTAGCAGGTGAGATAAAAAAAGTGTTAGGTTTAATTGGTAAAAACAGCGGTAAGCCATTCATAACTGCTTCATACTAGAGACATGTGTTCACAACTGTGGACGTAAATTATTAGCGTGATGCCAGTGTCCGCAATGCATCTGTTATCTCCTATTCTGTTCCTAAGGAGCTCATTTATTATGTGTTAATGAGTTGTCGTTAACAGACTTTCAAGTACAGTATTGCTTAGCACTGCTAAAACATACTGAAGACTCTGGAATAATGGGACTCACGAATAGTGCTCATGCCGAAAAGAAAGTCAGATAAAAGAGCACTTTGAGTCAAAACCTTCTTTCATTGCAGCCACCTTAATGTGACAGAAAAAAATCTTGGCAGGAAGGTACAAACTTTTAAGACGCTGTTATGTGAAATCTATTTTTTGTGTGAAAGCAATTTCATGTGTGAACTTTGAAATATAATAAATTGAGGCATGCAGCACAGGAAAACAGACTGATGGGCAGCACAAATCATTCATCATGGTAAATATGACTGCAACACTGTCTTATTATGAGCAGTTCCAGAGTTACAGATGTGACATTTGAAGTCAAAACATGAAATGTAGCTTATCAGAGAAAGTACTAATTACCATATTTAATAATTTCTGTGTATTTTCCTCAAATCCTGGATAGATAATTCTTAAAGTTTTTATTTATTTATTTTATTTTAGATACAGAAATTAACTTGTTTGTGGACATGAACACAACAACAGAAAACTGTATCATGTACTGTATTATGCGAGAGATTTACAAACAGCACCTTAATGGTGGAGAAACTCTATTAAATTATTTGAAACTAGTTTACCAGATTGATCGTCATCATTATTATTGTCTTACATTAATGATGGCTATCAAAAAAGATGTTGCTGTATGGGCAGGCATGAATCTTGTTTAATCTCACACATATGAAGCAGTTGGACTGAATCTGTTTGAGAATATAAGTTAGCGGTACAAACAGCTCTGCAATATATATACAGTGCTATGCATAAGTTTAGACACCCATGCTAAAGTTGACTAAAAAGAGGAATAAAAAATCATCTTTTGGAAATTGAACTTAATGCCTTAATTTAAAAAATTAGGAAAAATCCAACCTTTAAGGACACCAATTTTCTTTGTGAATGAATAATGTATCGTAAATAAATAAATGCTCTTCCTTAAAATACAGGGTGCATAAGTTTGGACACCCCTATGTTAAATTCCCATAGAGGCAGGCAGATTTTTATTTTTCTGCGCCGCTCTGCATATCTCCTACTGTGTGATTATGTACATGGGCTCTTAATACACTCTGTTGGCCGCCTTATTTCCACTTTTCTGTGTCCCCCGGGCTTTTTCCCCTGGGACTTATGTGGTGGATGCTTGGCGCGCACGGCGTTGACAAGGGGTTCCAGTAGCGTAAGCAACTTACGCAATACGAGAGAACCTCTCGTAAGAGAACGTACTCGGTTACCTAACGTAACCTCGGTTCTCTCTAGAAGAGGGAACGAGTATTGCGTAACCTGCCGTGCTCGCGCCTCGAGCTGATCTCGCTTCAGTCGATGAAAACCAGGTAAGCAGCCCCCGAGCCCTTCCTTTTATACGCTAAGCCACCCCCATTCTGCGGGCTGTGACGTGTGAGGGCGCGAAGCAATGAGCGCGCTAGATAGCTTGCTCTAGGTCTGCTGGCTGCTGCACTGCGTTGACAATAAATACAAAAATTAAGGATAATTTTTTGGCTTCATATCTCGAGAAAAGATGACTTTACCCGTAGCGTAAGCAACTTACGGAATACTTGTTCCCTCTTCTAGAGAGAACCGAGATTACGTTAGGTAACCGAGTACGTTTAGATGAGCACTAACACCCTATGGTGAAATAATCGCGTACGTTTAGTTCCGCTGCTTTCTCATATCGGCTTGGGTTGGATTAAAACTCCATGTTGCGTTGAGTTTGTAAAATGTATACAATGTAATCATCAAAATATCTCTTTTTCTGCTGTCTCTGATTTTAAAATCTTCTTGTGGATACTCATTTTCGGTGGCGTGTAGTCAACTAGGTCTACAGCACATTGAAAAATATACATAACCGGAAATAAATGAGTTGTACTATTTTAAACAGAAGAGCGTCACAAAGCTCAGTGCAAGTAGTCCATTATGGTTGGTTAAAAATAGTAAAGGATTTTTGATCATTTACAACAGTTATATGAAGGTTTGTGTAATAAAATTGATTGCCAGGTATGAGATAGTTTGAATGGGACCTCAGATAAATTCAGAAATCAGTGCTGTTATGACAAAGTTTTCCTGTGAAATAATGTGGAAAGTGTTTATTAAAAAGTATTTTGATCCATCTTTTAAAATCATGGTAGATAATTGTGTTGCTACCAACGTACCAAGTTACAGTGTTTTAGTATAGCAAAATATAGACCTAGCCTAAATGTGCAATTTTAAAGGGGTTGTTTTCATTGTAGTAAACTCTTCATATTTCCAAGTTTACTTTGACATTTGCATGGTCCTTATCCAACCTTTTCAGCTGAAAAGCTTTTGAATGCTGATTCTATATAAAAAGTAGGTTTTAATTCATGCGTAGAGAGGTCAATTCACTAATGGTCTGTCACTTTTCTATTACAGCTTTGAATAAGTAAAACAATAATCAGTTGTTAAAACGGGTGATTGTGGACAGTTAATGACTCACAGAGCGTATTGAATAGAACAATGCAGCTTAGAGCAGAAGCTGCTGATTGTTTCATTGACTGACACAATCACGGAAATGAGATACATCAGGTATAAAAGTGCATTCATCTCTTTTCTGATCAGCGGCGGTTTCACATCAGCGTCCAGTGATGATTATCTATTCAGAGAGGTGTTATTGCAATAGAATGAATGGGAGAATCAGCAATCTTGAGCAAGACTGATAGACGAGAGCATTTCACACCCTCATCTTCCTGATAGCCCTATAGATCCCGAATATCTGCTCCCACCAGCTGGAGTGTGGCATTTTATGGGGTTAAGCACTGATTTGTGACGTTGCTGGGTTCACGGAGAGTGTCACCAGACAGTTTCAGAGGCGCAGATCATGGGATGAAATTGTTGGTTGGATGGAATTAGGTTGGATTATGCTATGACATCCAATACATTCATTTCATTCAGGATAAAATGTTTGATTTAGTGTTGTTTGTGTCAAGTGATTTGGCGAAAAAGTATGTTAGCCATCACATTCACATACTTGAGAGATTTTCGTGTGGCTTTTTGCCACTGCAAGGAAAAAACATAATACAGAATAATTCCTGGCACTACGTGAGATTTCAGCAAAAATAAAAAATGAGAGAGCAGGTTTTGTTTTCTTTAGAAGTGTGAATTGGGCTGCTTTTGTCTTAATGTCACCACCTCACGTAACCTTGTGTGAAAGACGTGACGAGGCCATGAACAATACTCCTAGGTTTGCATGAAGCTCTTTATCAAATAAATGTATTAACTTTGGCTGTAAAAAATGTTGAGGTCTCCCATTCTCTGAGCAGGACTGATTTAATGACATTTTGTCTTATTCAACAGGAAGTGTGTGGTTAATCATGAGCATACAATAGCTTTTCTTCTATGCATAAAAAAAATTCCTCCAGCTGTGAGCAAAAGATGTGATGTCAAATATGTCATTAGCCATAACTCAACTGTACGATTTCTTTCCTAGTTGACCTCCAGATGGTTTGCAGTGGACTGATCCCCATAAAATAAAAAAAGGGAAAATAATGTCACCAAAAATGGACAGTCCATATTTTACTGTTACTGAACTACAATTATATATTATAAATTATAAATATATAGGGAGCATTTGTAAGAGAATTGGGTTATTTTAATCAATCACAAATAAGTGAGCGCTTATATGTGAACAGTATTTCTCACTCTGCCTGAGAAAATGTATTGTGATCATTTCATTGAGAGTTTTCAGCTCTCAAGAAAAAGTTTAGAGATCTTTTGATTGTTATGTGATATTACAATCTAGTTATCATAATCTTATTACATGTCTATTAAAGGCACATTTACAAATGGTACATACAAATGTTTGTTTTTATACCAAAAGATGGCTGAAAGATTTGTAATAATCTGTGATATATGAATTGCTCCCTCCTTGTGTCTCCTCCTTTAAGCAAATGTAGAGTTTTGTACGGTCATACTTAGAATCCTATTTCGAAATAATCTTTTAGGTTCCTGAAATCCTGGCACAGAAAAAGAATAAGGCAGTACACCTGTAACCACCATCAACGGCACCTCTCATGCACTCATATCTAATGCATGCTGTCATTCAGATGGATTCAGATGTGCTCAAATGAGCTTATTAAAGTATCTCACCTCCTACAGCGTTTAGCTCTGCGGCACACCATCTGAGTATCTGATTGGCTATTGCTCACCAAGCAAATTTATCTTTGATTAGATAATTCATTCCCAGTTTCCAGAGAGGAACACAGCATGCTCTCCCTCTCCCTCTCTCTAACTCTGACACACTTTGACAAGGCATGTATTTTTCTCTTTAAAGCGGCTGCGCTCCAGTGATTAGAGCCAGAGCATTTTAATTAACTTCATCTCTTTATCTCTGCAGTAAAATTAACGTCTCTTGTTGCGTTTGCCATGCCGTATGCCTACTTAAATTTACACCTGGCCCTGGTTGCCATATCGTCTGATTACATTTGCAGCAGGGTGGGTGGATTCTTTCTTTCTCTCACCCGTTTCACTCACCCATGACCAATTCAAACTTTACTCAATTAATTGTTAAGTCTCTTTGTCTGGATCATTTAGAATAAATAGAAGCATGTTTTTTGCCCTCGTCTTGGCCTTGCTGATCAAGTAAGCTTCCTCGAAAGTAAATGTTATGGGAAAACAAGATTTATATGGCCTGAAATGTATTCAGTCTACTGAAAGATTTTGCCATAATTTTGGGAGCAGACATGGATCATGGAAAAAATGTTTGCAAATCCATATAGAGGCAGTCCCTTGAGATTGCCCATGTGTCATTTGTGCTCGGGTGTGTGTGGGCATCGATACCAACTCAATAAATCATCTCTGGTCGCCAGCACTGTTGAATTTCTTCCTCTAGTTTTGACAAATGGCTCTCAGATTGCTGTGGGGGACAAACTGGCAGACAGTGTAAACTGTTTTGCTTTCCCCCGTTCTCTCTTTCCTTCTCTCTCGTTCTTGGTCATCAGCTCTGGGCTCCATTTTCGCTGGTAAATCACTCAACAACTCTCTCTCTCTCTCTCTTTTACTATCTATCTGTCTTGTTGCCAGACACTTAAGAATAGAACCGGTCTGGGAAATGTGAATGGCTGTTTACAACCAATTTACTTACGCAATGTGACATATTTCTGAGAGAAACAGAGTATTCAACAAGAAATAAAATATATAGGATGGGGTTTTATCCATCAGAAATCAATCGGATTGTGAAAAGTGGGTATTCCACACCAGAATGGAAAAACAGTGCTTTCATTGGATAACATTCAAATAGTCTAACAGCCCACAACGCCTATAAGTGACCCCAGTGGAAAAGTAATTTAAGTAGAGCATGTGATTTACATTTTGATAAAAGATTTAATGCTAAACTTTTTTTTTTTTTTTTATGAAATGACATGCACCACTGAATGTTTCATAATATGACCAGGAATATCCCCAAATATTTATTTTATCAATTTGATTGCTTCCTGTTGAATTTGATTCCAGTTCACCTTATCACTGTTGCAGGTCTATACGAATATAATTCTGAAGTTTTAATACACCCAGACAGTGTTCAGTTAGGCTAATTGGGCTAAAAGTGTTTTCATGCAAAGGATAAAATTGTCATTACACTGATTGTTGTTAGATTTTTAATTATATTATTATAGATTTTATATTATTAATTTAATTAAAGAGCGCTTTTAAAGGCCAGTGAAAGCATTGGCTACTGTCAGTTAAGTCCTATTCGGACGCTAATTGTTTCTCATGGGCTCGTATTTTAAACATTTACAGGGGTTAGACGGTGATTTTAGTGCCGTCCGAATCCATAATATCAGTGTTTTTTCTCACCCAACCCTGGCCAAATTAGTACCTACTGTTTTTTGACAAACAGGTCGTGTGGTAATTTAATTGTTGTCTGAATTTTACAAGAAGAGATTCAAAATTCACTGTTTAAATCCTTTTTGATCACTGCCGAGCACCGTACGTAAGATGTACACTTTTATTACTGAAATGCTGGAAAGTATTTACAAGAACAATATTTCATCGCAGCTCCACCTCAGCGAACAAAAATGGGAAATAGAAGAAAGCACGTAAAAATTTGAAATGGTTATCATAGCAGCAATACATGATACAATTTTAAAATATGTAGGCTAGGCTATTATAGGCTATTATAGTTTGGATTATTTTTTATAATATCCCATGAGTCCTAATAAATGCAATTTCAACTATTTCTAAAGTGCTTCTTTTATAAAGAACACCGTGTTATAAAGAACACTTTCTCACATAATGCAGTGAAACAGCCCCTGCACAAGAGAATAATTGATTCTCGAGCCATCGATATCAACCAATTCAGCACCATCGCCACGGACAGCACCGGGTAACTTCGCACATAAGCAGCTTCCTAAGGTATGGTTCGGGGGAACACACATAGCAATGGTATACCTTTAGTTAAGTTATACCTTAAGAGTCTTCGTAGCGTGCTAAGAGACAACGTTATCGGGAAACGCAGCCTTGCTTCTTTTGAACACTAAGACGTTCTGAAGAATTTTTTCTATTGTTTTTGTCTAAACAATGGAAGTCAGTGGGGTCCAAAACAACAGTGGACCACATTTTGTTGTATGGATGAAACATTGAAACATTAATAAATAAATAAAAAAAACAAATAAAGTTCCATTTTCTTTGTGTTACACAGAATAAAGACAGTGAGGTTTGGAACTGCATAGGGCCAAGTAAATGATGACAGAGTTGTCGTTTGTTCGTCTCCATATGCAAATATAACAGTTCACTTCTGTGATGATACTAATGTTGGGCAGAAATTATATCTTTGTCCTATATGGAAAAGTGTTTGGGTTTCTTGGTTGCTCTATCCAAGAGTCTCATCCATGATTTCTTGCTCCTTAAATCTTATATGCTTAACTAATTACATTTAGGAAGAGAAAATTTACCATTTGAAGTTTTCCATTTATTTACAGTTTGAGTGATCAGACAGCTATCTGATGATAAAAAAGGATCATAAAATACTCACTTCATACTTACAGTGCATTCACACATTAATCTACTGTACTTAATATTTAAGTTTTATTGAATCTATGTCCTCTTCTGCACAATACAGAATCTGGTCAGGTAGAAATAAGGTGAATTTCATCTGTTTGAAACGTAGTGGTTTGCATTTCTCTTGTACATGATAGAAATAACAGCTATTCATCAAAAAAAAAAGGGGGGTTCTAAGTTCTAGGGGTCAAAGTGTGTTTCCCAAAGCAACAAGGAAGAGATCAGAGGAGACACCAAGATTGACCAGCAATTGTCCAATGACATCAAATCTAAGAACATTTCAGGTTTCATAACAAGTGATCCCTTGATCACAATCTGTCATTCTGAGCAGCTTTTGCATTTTTTGCACTTGCATTTCACTTACCCATGCAAATCTTTTAAATTCCTTATCGCCTTTGTAATCCCTGTATTTTTATGCTCACCGGCATCATGTCACACTTTAAACCCACTGATTGATGATGTATTGATCATGATGCTTTTCTTCAAGAGGTTGCTGAGTCGTCACTGCCACAATTCAAACACCTTTCCTTTCCCCAGCGGCTTGTCAAATAGGAGGATCTTATGTATTTATTTCTGACTGAAAGGGGTGGATAGTGAACATTGGTCTATCTTATATTAGATGATGTACTGTGTATATTTGTGTTTGTACAGAAGGTTTTATTTTAAAATTAGCTGTTTTTTTATCTTTTTCAACATCTGCCGTCCAACCAGCATATTTGAGGTGCGTCCTGCTTTGGTAAAAGCAAAAGTAATTACACATTTTTGCCATTTCAACAGCTTTTAAATCCCTTTTTATATAATCATAATGACACATGCTGCTCTTCCTAAGAAGCTTTTCATTCAAATCTTTCTTTTCCGAAACTCCCTCATCTTAGTCCCTAACCATTTTGGAGCCATTTCTTTGAGAAATGGATGGGGCAGTAAATTATATCTAGGGAGATGACATATCCCCCTAATGTTCAATTTTGAGGAAGATTGGTATCTGCTGGATAACGGTGAACAGACTAATTTTTATGTGCTCTTTCGATTTCATTTTCTCCTTTTTTCTTTGTGTTAATTTTCGATTTCTCTCTCTTCCTCCTCTTTGGCTTCTTCCTCTCTTCCCTCACGAAAACACTTGAAACTCCAGATCTTAGCCTCACAATTACAGTTCTCATTCTTGTAGCTTACATCCCTACTCTATTTTTTTCACCTGACCCATTCGGTCGGCATCTGCCTCCACTCATCCGTTGCCCCCATTTTCTCTCAGAATTGCACTTCCTGCCCATCAACGGGGTATAGTAATTGCCTCCATCACGTCTAGAAGCTGATTCATGTCCTCTTGGAAAAAAGTAGAGGTTGGAGTAAGGTGTGGAGGGAGGAACGAGGATGAGATAGCAGTAGCTTTGAGACACACAGAGTTTTGCCATGATGGACTCTTTAGCGTTTTAGCATTCTGATCCTTTTACATGGACACACTGTATCAGAAAAGGGGGGCAGGGAGTATTGTTTGAGATGGAGGTGTCAGAGACATCTTTGCTTACCCTCTTTCTTTCCTCCACTCTTTGGCTTGGCCTTGTTGAACTGTAGCTGTGAAAGGCTTGTCGTCATCATAAAATGTCCTATTATAGTCGATGTCTGCAATGCACCATCCCCTCCTTGTGCTCTCTCACCCCAAAACTGCTCGAAAATATCGTTTCATCTCTTTCAGCAGCATGTCAGTCCTCTCAACAACTGGGTGAAAGTGGGAGGGAGGTGAGAAGATGGTGCTAGATTGAAAAAGAACATAAGATAGAGAAGAAGTGAAGAACCGTGTTGTCATTTCACTGGATTTGCCACATTGAGCCAACTCACTGGCTGATTTGACTGTTGCTCCGGAGTTCAGTCGAGCGTGTCCTTTCCAACACGTAAAATGAAAACTCTTGAGAGTCTGTCATCAGTCTAAACCAAACATTTAAAAAAAAAAAGAAGATGCACACCCCTTTCACAAGCAATTTGTTTATTTATAGCTATGGAACTAATCAAACCTTTACAAATCCTCCTTTAAAAATCATCTCTTCTTCAAGGATAGAGAGATGACCAATTAGAGTTTTCTTCAACACTTTATGCAGATTTGTTTGTACTTTCTACTTAACTAAATATGGCTATATAAAAATAATGTCACTGACTTCTATTCCTTTGAATTCTGTAAATGTTAACTTTTTTTACACTTTTTTTCTGCCATAATATTCCTGACCCCCTTGTGGACCCTAGGGAGTTTTAAAAACCTCTGTGCTTAATGAATAAATGAATATGTAAAATATCTCTCATTAACTCTGATTTCAGAGAAATCTGAGGGACCTCAAGGGTCAGCACGATGGAGAATAACCCACAATTCTAATATTTTCGAAGAAACATCAAAACCGGTCAGCTTGACCCTGGCCATGAGCTATAGCTTTGCTTTTATGTCAATGCTAGTAACCAATCAAGACCTTAAAAAAGGAATCACAGAGAAGGACAACAATAAAGAAAGAAGCATAAAAAAGAAAATGACATGGATGGCAAATGAGATCTCCTTCAACCTCATGTGCTCCACTGAACTGTCTGTAACCTCACCTCCTTCCAGACAGCTAAGCTAAGAGACCATGAATCTTTAAATTGTCTCGCCACAGCAAAGCATAAACATACATCAGCAATGAGAAGTTTTCTTTTGTCCGGTGTCTCTATGTACATTATATATGCATTTGTCAGTTTGTTTTGATCTTCTAATCTGATTGGCTGAGTGACATTCCAAGAGTATTTTATTTTAACTGGAAATGCTTTTCTTCAGATTTATAAGTATATTAATATTTATATGTTACATATTTGTTCATATACTGGGTGACATGTCGGGTCAGTGGGTAGCACTGTTGCCTCACAGCTAGAAAGTCACCGGTTTGAGTCCTGGCTGAGCCAGGAAGCCTTTATGTTTGGATGGGTTTCCTCTGGGTGCTTCGGTTTCCCCCACAGTCCAAAGACATGCAGGTTAGGTGGATTGGGAAAGGCATTCTGCCAAATGGCTGTACGGATAATCAAAATAATTTTGATACAAAGACAATATAAAAGACAAATTTGGAAAAAAAAAAACAATGGGTAAATTTGCCTAGGTTAAACCCCTATACTCTTTCGAAGAACATCCTGGGATTTTTAATGACCACAGAGAGTCAGGACCTTGGTTTAACGTCTCATCCAAAGGATGCTCTTTGACAGTGTAGTGTCCCCATCACTATACTGGGGCATTAGGACCCACACAGACCACAGGGTGAGCCCCCCCTACTGGCCTCACTAACACCTCTTCCAGCAGCAACCTGGTTTTCTCAGGAGGTCTCCCATCCAGTTACTAACCATGCAGGCTCAGCCCTGCTTAGCTTCAGTGGGCAACCAGTCTTGGGCTACAGGGTGATATGGCTGCTGGCTAATTGCCCTAAGTAACCATACAGCTAATTATTATAAGTAACCATAGAAACAAACAGGGACATAATCAGAGAGACAGGAAATAAGAGAAACAGAACAGCATATCAAAATAAGAGTCCATAAAACCAAACATAACCGTTACAAGCATTATATTTTTTATATAACTACATTTCTAAAATATATAAAAATATTATTATATTTAAAATATCTAAAATATGATAATACTACTACTGCCCATTACTCACAATGCACTACAAACCTGAAAAACAAGTCATTCCAACCAAAACAATTCTAATAATCGAAATTATATAAGGCCAGATATAAATTTCTGAACTCTGACCTCAGAGGCGATCATTTGGGAAACATTGTCTCTGACAAGCAGAACTTCCGTTTTTAAATCCTCCCTCATTTCTCAACATACCTTAATATAGGTTGGCCCCATTTCTTGCCCTTTCCATACTAAATAAAAGATATTGTAGCTAGCTACCCACATTGAGCACTACTTAAGGAGGGCAGAGTCACTGACTGCTTGTTAGAGAGATAGCAGGGTTATGAGGCCATTATAAACATGCTGAGGTTGGTAAACTAAAGGTGCTGTAGACTATCTGTGTCTTGGGGGGAATAAATCATGTAGAGGTTAGGGACATAAACCAGAGCAGCAGAACTGCTGAGTCCAAAACCTTCTGGAAACATCATCAAGTGGAGAGACTTTCATGGTTTTCTTTCCTACTGAATATTCAGCTCACTGAGTATATTCCTCATCTGGTGTCAGTGTTTAATGCTACATACTTTAGGTAGTTTCAGCTATGTTGGCCTTTTTGCACATTAATATGAAGGACACAAGCTTTGGACCTTTATGGCAGCAGTTACATTTGATGTATTTTTGTGCTCAAGCCTAACATACTGACACATACAACCTCTATAGCAGTCACCTCCAGGCCTTGTGGTGTGTGTGTGTGTGTGTGTGTGTGTGTGTGTGTGTGTGTGTGTGTGTGTGTGTAATGTGTGTGTAATGTGTGTGTAATGTGTGTGTGTGTGTGTGTGTGTGTGTGTGTGTGTGTGTGTGTGTGTGTGTGTGTGTGTGTGTGTGTGTGTGTGTGTGTGCGTGCGTGCGTGCGTGTGTGTGTGTCAGATGCAGAGGACAAACCGCCTGTCCCTGTTTTCCCTCTTGTCTCAACAACAACACTTACCATTTCTACTCTGTTCATGAACTGATAAAAAAATAGATGTATTTTTTAAAGAAATCCCCAAACAAAGACTGAAAGTCTGCAAAAAGTTTATTATTTTAAAGTTTTTTTATATATCTATATAAAATATATTTATTATATAAAACATAACTTTTTTCAGAAATTATATTGTTAATACCAAGGGTGAAGGAATGATCTGAAAATTATGAACCTCATGAATATTAATATTAGGTGACAATGTTCGGCCAGTAGTCCTTGCTGAAAGGCAGGTCATTAGCCATAACAAATGACCTCACATTTATTCAGTCTACTGCCCCCCCCCCCCCCCCCCCCCACCGCTCCCTTTACTTTGACTAAAACTCTTTAAATATAATAATTTTCCAGAAAGTGTGGTCTTAGTAATTTGCAAAAGTGGGTGGGACATTGATAATACTTGTTACCTCCCTGGTTCACATAGTAATTTATAATCAGTTTGTCAGAAGTCTCCTAGTTCTATAAAAATCAAGCAAAAGTCATGCATACATTTCTGTTTCTTATTTTGCGGCTATTCTTTTAATACTAAAATAGCTCAGAAATGGTGTTTGGCCTGAAGTACACAATCAATCATGACGAGTCGATTTAAAAAAGGATTACAGCTCTCCTTACTAATTGGATTTCAGAGCACTATCTGTGTTTAGTCACATTAGTTAATTAGATTGCAAGCTATTTTTATTTTTTTAAAGTTCCTATTGAACTTGTGTGGATGGTGGGGTGCATATGGAGGTGTAGGGCTGAGGAGATTTGTTTGCCCATGTTGCAGTATTTTTATGTTCTTTATGTATATTTCATTACATATATATGTATTGTGTTTAGATTGTCCTCAGTAGTGGTGGCTTATAAGAGAAAACATTGCCTACTTAACCATTTAGCACTTTTCTAAAGTCTTCGAAACCCCAGTGTTCAGTTTCACCCTGGAATTTTTTTTTTTTTTTTTCTGTAACTTATGATATAGTGCAATTAATTAAATCTGAGTTTTCTGTATTATTGACGCAATCACTAAATGAAAAGGCTCTATTGCAACATAGATCAAGGAATCAATATAAAGGATCGATAGTGTGCCTATTAGACAAAGTTATGATAAAACAATTAACTGTCTGCCAACGACTCCTGATCAATATACTATTACAAATTAAGTTTTTATGATTTGGATATTGTTCCCTGTGAAGCTGCAGTCATTCAGAAAGAGACATTCTATATTAATTAAACTGGCTTTGTATTGATAAATGGTGTGACAGATGATCTGCTTCCCCACCGATCATCATCAGCCCAGCCTTCGACATTCAGACTCACTATAGGAGCATGTGGCCAATAGGATGACTTATGGAAATGTGACTGTTTGGCAGTGTGTAATGATTTGCACCTGGTTATGATTGAGGTTCCCACAACAACAGCCCTAGTTTCCATTGGTTTCAATGTGTAATTGAACATTATACTATAAAAGTGCACTTCTCGCTGTTATTATACCTCACTGTTTTAACAATAAATGTGAAAATTAGAATTATTATAAAGGATGGGCATTTTGTTCTAATCTCAGCACCTTTGGAAATTGTTTGTAAATGCAATTTCATGCTAGACCACGACCAATGATTATACTTATACTATCTATCTATCTCCCTGTGTCTGTCTATCTATATCTGTCTGTTTGTCTTTAAAATTAATAACTGTAATGAAAACAGATATATACAGCATTCATGCAATTAGTAGGCAACGTTTGAACACACTGATTGATGAAAGTATGATTTTAATAATCTGTCCTTACCTTGAAGCAATAACAAAAAAAAGAATGATTTTCAGCATGCTAGGATTTCAGTGCTCCTCAACATATTTTATGCTTTGATCTCCAATGACTAGTCTTGGTTCAGTATCATTACTTTTTTTAGGTCACAGTTTATTTGGTTACACTTTATTTTAAGGTGTCCTTATTACAGTGTAATTATACATTTAAGTACTGAGTAATAATAATTAACTACATGTACTTACTATAGGGTTGGGATTAGGTTTGTTGTATTGACTGAAGTTCAGTTCAGTTGCATGTTATTATGCATACTTTAGTTATTACTATAGTAATGTAAGTGTAACAAGGACACTGTAAAATAAAGTGTTACTCTTTACATTTAGGTCAATAAGAATATTTGTTATTGAAACACTACTACTATACTTCCCCATGTTTGTACTATGTGAGTCTTTCTCCATAAACACTGAGGACAAGGTTAGAGCTTCTGCTTCTGTATTTCTGGAAACACTCAACTGAAACCATTCATTTCAAATGTTAGTGAACTTCAGAGTGCCCCTATACGCTTTCGGTACATGCCTGAAATAGTACAGAAATGGGCAATTTCACTGCCCTGATACATCTCACCATATGAGTGCTAGGAGATATTTCACATGTATATGTGCATGGCTTTATGGTCCAATGAGATTAATAAATTAAATATTAATATGGTAAAAATGGACACTGAATTCCCTCTCAGAAGGACACATATAATGGCTTTCTACATTCACGTGTTGTGTCTTCTTTTTGAAAAGGCCACATATAGCACCAATGCGAAAAATATTGCCATTTATTTAGTGTATTTTTGCTCTACCAGTGGAAATAGTTCCAAATTAAGTCAAAAGAAGAAATGTGCAACAGTAGCAGTGTTACATTTAATGAATCATTTTCTTTGAACAAATCACTTGTGTGAACGATTCAGTGATTCGCTCATACAGGCAGTCACTTGTTTTGATCATGAATTAATCATTGTTTTGAATGAATTACTTGAGTGAATGTTGCAATGTCTCCACCTGCTAGTGTAACAATGTAACCTACAGAAACAGTCCCTGTAAATCAGCTGACTTTTTCGAGGAATGAAACAAACTAAAAAAAAAAAATACATTTATAAACAAGACAGACAGACAACAACGACTTATCTGTACATGCAACAACTCTTCTGTGTTATCCAGACATACAGTATGTATTGCTCCTCACGGGAAAGAAAAAAAAACCTCCAGCTTCAATTTCCCAAGGATGGTCTTGACAGATTCTTTGTACAATATTTGAGGAGTGACATGGAGGCTAGGGAGGACAGAGAGAAAGATAAAATACCAGAAACCAATAAAATGTTGATCATTCGTATTCTCTATTGTAACACCATGGTTGCAGTTGGTGCAGACCTGTGCCTTTTACAGGTTTACATGTACATGTGTTTGCTCAGACAACAACACTCCCTGCTGAAATGATGAGGTTCTAAAGTGAATTGGTGCCTAGTATGCTGACTACTACTCTTCACTCTGGAGAGTTCATTTTGCAGATCTACATGTATGGAAGTAAAATAATAACAAATGTTTTTGAAACAAAAAAGCTTGTTGAATTGCACTACTTGAAAAAATATGCATTGCATTAACCCTGCTTGCATTTTAATGCATTGCATTTTCAGGGCTTGCATTTTTATGGGCTGAAATTCAACATGGTTGTATTGTATATTTAAGCTGTGAATATTTCAATTCGAAACATTTCGCACACAATTTCATTATGAAAAATGAATAATGATTTCACTTCCAAAATGTTCATTTTGTTTAAAAATACAACCTAAAATATTCCACAGGCAATTTTCGGTCCATTTTATTTTGCTGTACAAATTCGCTTCCACAAATCCAGTGGTTCAAATTCGACAGAAAATTCAACATTTGACATCCGGGAACGGCAGGAATATCAGTAGATTGCCGATTAAGAATCTCCATCTGCTGTTAGTCTGCCTCACCAGCAGGAGGTGCAAGCGGCTGTTGACGAAGAAAACTATAGAGCAACGGATGAGAGAGTCATTCATTCATAAAAACAGATTTACAGAAATGGAGCAAGCGGTAAGTATGTGTGATGATTATCAGGGCCAGTATATGGAAAAGCATTGTTCATTGTTTACATTGAAGTCTTCCCTGTTACTTTTGTACATGTATGCAGATTTCTCTACCGTGAACAAGATTATGTTATTCCCCGATGCTGATGTACAGATCAAACGTTAAATCTGAGGTAGTAGACATATATTTCTCTCGGATGTTTAGTTTCCTTAACTTTATATTGTGGCACTGCTGCATAACTGGGGATTTCCTCAATATGTCATTCTCCAGGATTCCCCTGCGGTCAGGACTCTCAACGCTTAATGGACTAATACAGTGATATAAAAGACCAAACTCGCACCTTATTGGGGATGTATGGCTATACTAGATATAGGAACAGGCAAGTGGACAACGTTTTACGCTAAGCGATTTTGAGTGAAATACTGGCATAAAGTTGTCTTGACACTGATATTCGCACATTTAGGGACCGTCTTTAAAGTTACAAACGACATTGGTACACATGTTTTTAACTTCAATAGCATTTGAAGAGAATGACTTACATTCATAAAACCAACTGTAAAGTGTTCATGTAGGTGCCAGGCATGATGCACATCTTTTAGATTTTTGATATTTAATAAAATAAACTGTCAAATCATGTCTACATATTGCTATTTTTTCAGTACCGCATGAGCTCATATTTATTTTAATATCAACTAGCATCATGCCTGTTTGATCTGTACATCAGCATTGGGGATTAACATAATCTCGTCCACGATAGAGAAAGCTGTGCAAAACTTACATGTACAAAAGTAACAGTGAAGACTTCAATGTAAACACAGATTTTGAGTCTTTATCAGCTTTTCCATATACTGGCCCTGATAACCATCACAAATACTTACTGCTTGCTCCATTTCTGTAAATCTGTTTTTATGAATGAATGACTCTCTCATCCGTTGCTCTATAGTTTTCTTCGTCAACAGCCGCTTGCACCTCCTGCTGGTGAGGCCAACTAACAGCTATGGAGATCATCAATCGGCAATCTACTGATATTCCTGCCGTTCCCTGATGACAAATGTTGAATTTTCTGTCGAATTTGAACCACTGAATTTGTGGAAACGAATTTGTAAAGCGAAATAAAATGGACCGAAAATTTCCTGTCGAATATTATAGGTTGTATTTTTTAAACAGAATGAACATTTTGGAAGTGAAATCTGAAAGGTGAATATGGATTACTGAATTTTTTATAATGAAAACGTGTGTGAAATGTTTTGAATTGAAATATTCACAGCTTAAATATACAACCATGTTGAGTTTCAGCCCATAAAAATGCAAGCCCTGAAAATACAATGCATTAAAATGCAAGCAGGTTTAATGCAATGCATATTTTTTCAAGTAGTGCAATTCAACAAGCTTTTCAAAAACATTTGTCATTATTTTACTTACATATACATGCCAGTTAATTTCAAAACATGTCAGTCATTTCTTTTTGTCATGACATACAATATCATCAGGGAGTTAATCTAGCCCATAGCATAGTTAGCATGCTAACTCTCAAAGGCTGAACGAGGGTGTATTTGGAAAGCCAAAAACAAAGAAGACTGAGCTCCTTGAAGAATAGCTAGATGAAAAGCTGACATGGAAGAGTGAAAAAAAAGAAGACAAGGCAGTCGAGATATGAGAGAAACCGAAGTACGTGAAATAGATGAGAGGGTGCTGAGAGACACCAAGTGGGAGACTCGGAGGAGCAATTTCAGAAAAGTTCAGCTTGTTTTGTTCTTTCCTGGATTTTTTCCCCTTCCCCTCGATGAGATTTGGCAGTGTATGTGCCTGTTTGTCTGCTCTGTGGGACATCAAAGGTAGTTGCAGTGTCACTCTGTTGCTAAGGCACCCTGGTTAGATATCATTTTCCCAACGATGCCTGTCAGCACGATGGCCTTTAAAGTCATATTTTGTTTTGAGCGGGAGGAAGGCAACTGAAAATTGAGAGATATAAAGAATTGTAAAGGTATCGTTGGCATTTGGATAGAACTGAGAGATGAAGCTCAGCGTAATTCTGCAGTCAAGATATGGCAGACATTTCAGCTGCTGTCAGCACAGTGGCATTACATGTCAGTCATTTCAAAGTACCAAAAGAGCAACTGGAATGAGCTTACGGATTGTCGGCCTGATGTGTGGCGGAATGACCTGTCCAATATTAAATTCAACTTCCAGTTTTGTTTTTTGTTGGTTTGTTTTTAATGACAGAACAAAATCATAATTGTGCTTGCAGTAACATAATGCAATGGGAAGTTAATGGCCCTCTTGCAGGGATGCAAACAGCGCGCTTTTCGGCGCCTCCCGCTTTTTTCACGTCAGTTTGGGTGGCAAAGTCATCTGAAGTCATTCCTTAGCTTAATGTGAGGGACTGAAGTCTATTTACATCATTAAAGTATACGGAAACTCGTTTTCCCTCCTCTGCGGCTGTCAATCATTCTCCATTCAGTATTCAAACAGCGCGCGCCTTTTCCGGTTGGATGCACGGTAAAACTCTCTCCAATATGATATATTCACATTATAATGCATGATCTGTAGATAAAAGGCTGTGGATTTGCATAAAATGACTTTATTTTGTTGGAGTTTGATGCTGTTTTTAAACGACTCACTACAGTGTGCTTGTTAGATCACACACATCACAAGGACTATGAATCGGCATCAAACGCACAATAACTGGAATTTAAAACTGTGAAACAAATGATCAATAAACTGTTGGACAGATATACACTAGGATTTGTGCACTCAACATTTCTTCGCTTTGTGCCGTGAACTTTTAAATGCGCACTTGTTCAGCGCAGCGCTGCACACTGAGACTCCATGTTGCTTTGAGCACATCATTCTGCACCCGCGATGCACATACGCGCTTTGTGCGCTCTGTTTTGAAGCGTTTCATATTATCATGGTTTTGCGCACTGAAAGATTATTAAAAGCCTATATTTTTTATACCTAGCCTGCTCAATACATTTAAAATAAGCATCATTTAATTGTATATTATTTCTGTGTAGTGCAGGCTATATAAATATATACACTTCTGAATTCTTGACATTAATATATAAATATAAAATTGTGAAATGTATGATTGCCTGATTGAAATTTATAAGAGTACTAATAGTAATTTGTTTTTATTAACATGTTTAGATTTTATAAAATTACTGTGCAGATTTTTTCAAGAATTACTTTTTGCTGCTGATTTATACACTCATTAAGTTTAATAAAAATACATAATACATTTATGTAATATTTAAAGGTGTTAACTGTAAGCTTACACTGCAAAATAATAACTTAAAAAGGATTAAATTCATCACAATTATGTAAGTATCTGGAAATTTGCCGCGGGGCGAGGGCTTCGATAACCTCTCTCTTTTTTGACCATACATGTGTTTGCATCCCTGCTCTTGAATTATCCCCCCTACACCTGGAAAACACTAAAAAGCAGAAAACACTGCCTCATCTGTTTGTCTCTATGCTCTGTGATTAAATAATAAGTAAAGAAAAATGGTATTGCGGATATCATATCTGAACTATATTACACCATTTGTTGAAATAGATATCTTGAATCAATGTGTCAATCATGTGGTTAATATACCTAAAAAATATCTTGCTATATCAAAAATGACTCAACAATTTGTATGGTGACATTTCCCAGACAGCCTTTACCCCAGGTTTACCCCACCCTTTTGATTTTTAATCTACACTTTTTACAAAATAAATATATTTTTCAGCTGTCCTGTACTTTATATTGTAAAAAAGTATATAGTCATACAAATCACATTTTAAAAATGTTTTACTTTTAGTTTTACCAGACCAACTATAATTATTATAATGCAAATAAATATATATGTACAAATGTACAAAGAAGTAAGTACAAAGTAAGTACAAATGCTTGGTTTGAGCGATTTGCTTTTGTTTATCTTCACCACTGTCACGGATTTAGGGGCTGTTTACACGATACCATTTTCAACTAAAAACGTTAAAAAAATTATGCATTTTGGCCCGTTCGTTAACATGACAGCAGCGTTTTGGGTGGCTGAAATCGCAAGCTTCTGAAAATGGGTTTCAAAGTGAAAACTGAAAATTGTCTCTGTGTAAACAATAAAAATGTGAATCTGTGAAAACGATGACACATGCGTAATACATGCGTATGTTCAGTCTATAGTGTTTCATCGCCATCTAATGGCCTGGCAGCAGAATACAGCGTTTTAGTCTTTTTCGCGGATCTGTGTGAAGGGGGATCGTTTTGACAATGGTGTCGTCTGTACATGGAAAACTCAGAGGAAAAGCTTCTCTGTTTTAAAGCTGCATTCAGTAACTTCGGGATTTCTTCGCTGTATTCTCGCTTTTTGCTCGCAGGTTTCTCTCTAGAGCTCCCCCCACAGCTTCGGAATAGATATTTGACAACACTGTTGTAAAAACTCGTCGGCTATTCTCAGACACCAGAGGCTAGCAGATCAACGACATCAAAGCAGATGGGATATTCTTTAAAACGTCTTCTTCATTCGGGTTCGAACAGCGTGAGGGAGCGCAATAATGACGGCATTTTAGCAGATTTCTTTTGGCCGTAAAGCAATTGTTTACATCGCGAGACCTGATATCACGCGAGACTTCCTGACGCGGCGGCCGGCGGCCCGCCACCCCAAAGTTGCAAGTGCGTATTTTCCGCTCACGGGCACCAGGGGGGTGCGAAACGACCACCATTCAACCCAAAATAAGTAATATAACCATTCCAATGACTCCGAAGCTGTTCAGTTAAGGTAAAAAAAGTTACTTAGTTCACCTTTAAGCATATCGTTGTCATGTAAACGTACCCTCAGTCACATCTTCAGTACCAGACCTTTCAGCTCCACCTACTCGTTCCCAATCTCCAGAGTATTAACTGGTTCCACCTGCAACACTCATCATATGCATATATCTCACTCCGCCACTTCTCATTGTCTGGTCTCGTTTACCACTATGGTGCTAAAACTTACCTGACTCCCACCTGGTTTGTACCTGTCAGTCATCCGTCGGTCTTCTTCAGTCTTCATCTTCGGCTATTCAGATCCAATCTGCTCCTGGAAAAGAAAAGAGGCTTTAATATCATTCAAGCTAAGTGCTGATTTGAACTTGACTGCTGTGACCTTCCTGTTTACCTGTTAATAAACATTCTGAAACATTACCTTGGTGTTCTCCTCTTCTGTTACTGACAACCAGACTCTGTGTTTAAGTTTGAAACTGTTGACACAGAAACACATCTTACGTTTTCTGAGCACTAAATTGATTCCGTTCATGTTGCAGATTCGTGAGTGTTTGCCTCACTCGGTTAATTGCTTCTCACAAAGAAGGCAAACAGAGCACAGCTATGTCTGAATATTAGTTACACTGGTTGCAAATATTCCCCTTTGACTGGTTGAAGGAGTGCAGATTCTGCGTTCCCTTAAGAATTTGTTTTCCTTATAAAAGAAAGTACTTCAGAAAGTCAGTGCTTTTAGAGGTTCAAGTGAGTTTTCGAATAATTGCCCGCATGCTGAGAGCATACGCACGTACACACACTTCACAGACAGAAAGGAACATGAGCTTCTTTGTTCCTTCATGTCCTCTAAAAGGGGCAGTAATTGCATGTAATTGTAGTTTCTAATGATGGGCTTGCTTTCTGTGGAAACAAAGCAGCCAATGGCAGCGGTTATGGCCAAACTCAAGATAAAATAAAATCATTAAGCAATTTCATCAAGGTGTATTGCTATACGCAGAGATTCACTTACGTGCACACAAACACTTATGTAAAACACAATAGATTCTCACCAAAAATGAAACCTGAAGTGCTGGAGGAGCTAATCAATATTGAGCTAAATGGTGAACTATGAATTCGTTAACTATGCTTGTTCTCATACCACTCATATGAATACAAATGTCCTCATCGTTGATCTAGGGTTGTGCTGCAGTACATACCTTTAGTGAGAACTTTAAGAGCAGTATTTTGACAAAGGAATATGTCAGAATTTAACACCAAAATGTCTCTCTTGATTGGCAGATGTTCTTCACCTGTTTTTACAAATGCACACCAACAAAATAATTTCATCTGATTTTTATGGAATCCAATCACTAAAATCGTGTTTCAGCACGAAAACCTGCATCTTATTTGTTAAAGGGATACTCCACTTTTTTTGGAAATAGGCTCATTTTACAACACCCCCAGAGTTAAACAGTTGAGTTTTACCGTTTTCGAATCCATTCAGCCGAGTTTCTGATATTTAGAAGAATATCAGTAACCAGACAGTTTCTGGTCTCATTGACTTCCATAGTATATATTTTTTCCTACTATGGAAGTCAATGAGACCAGAAACTGTCTGGTTACTGATATTCTTCTAAATATCAGAAACTCGGCTGAATGGATTCGAAAACGGTAAAACTCAACTGTTTAACTCTGGGGGTGTTGTAAAATGAGCTTATTTCCAAAAAAAGTGGAGTATCCCTTTAATCAACCAC
Organism: Rutilus rutilus; assembly: GCF_951802725.1. Lineage (NCBI taxonomy): Eukaryota > Metazoa > Chordata > Actinopteri > Cypriniformes > Leuciscidae > Rutilus > Rutilus rutilus. The sequence goes on along the minus strand of NC_140215.1, from coordinate 17,161,156 downwards.
AATATAGTTGTGCGATACGAGCGTTTGTACGTTGTACGCCGGCGCGTTTGCCGACCTCCGAGGGTTAAGGAAAATATATGTGTCCATTTTTATATGACAAAACTTGTAGCATAAATCAGAAGCTCTTTTGCAAATAAGAACCACTCACGATGTGTGTCATTAAGAATGTAGGTGCTTATTATATTTGATCTAAACTTTAGTTTGTTCCCCTTTACATTAATATTATAATGAACTGACCTTTCACACCACAGGCTTTCCACAGCTACTGCTCTTTACTTTAATAACAGTGTGACGGTTTTCAACATAGGTCATTTTGGAGAACTTTTAGAAGACCAAATTAGTATGATGAATTAATGCTGTAAACTTGGACAGTACTGAAAGCCTTCTAACTAATGTTCTGGACTGAGTCTTTGCTCTGAGGGCAAAACGTTCATATAATGAACTCATTCCTATAATGTTTTGTGATATGGTGACCTTATTCTACAAACAGACACATCTGCAAATGAAAGTTTTAGCTAAATATGTTGAACTCTGCAGGCACCTCTCTTCACTTCTCCCTTGTTGTTTGTAAATGAGTTATGTTGCTGTTTATATACCAAAACATAGAAGCTACTGTAAAATGGCCAATAAAATCACCCCACATCACTTTGTTTTAAATGAATGCGCTACATCTGTAATATAATTTATTAAAAAACTGTACTTTAAAGATACAAGCTGGAAACCCAAGAGTCTATTTTATGTCTGATTTTGGTTCATTTGGTTAGTTTGAGTGCATTTGAAAAAGTGGTCAGGCTTCGCTACACGTGTACTTCTATTGAATCTTACGGATGTAAACCACTATTAATACTTAGCAGCTGTTTCAGATAAACACTCAAGAAATAATATTTAAAGATAATGTCAGTTCAACACCCTGCTGCTACACATACACGATAACACAAACTATGTGAGTGGTTTGTAGAAAACAAACCCTGTCTTGTAAATACTGTGCCCTCCACTAATATCCCCCTTGGTAAATATGAGCAAATGCAACTGTGAAAATGCATCTGCATTGTTTATCCTTTTGATCTTTCATAAAAATATATCACAAAATACTTTTACTTTCTTTGAAGTAAAACAATTGAAAGTGGGGGGAAACTCACATTATGAAATAAGTGTTTTACTTCAATACATGATGGCCACAATTATTGGCACCGCTATCCATCACAATGAGTAAAACCAAAGAATATAGTTCTGATGTGCAGCAAAAGATTGTTGAGCTACAGAAAATAAAAAGTGCTGTAAGAAAATATCTAACGCATTGAAAATCCCCATTTCCACCATCAGGGCAATAATTAAGAAATTCCAATCAACAAAAGATGTTGCAAATCTTCCTGGAAGAGGACATGTGTCTATATATCGTCCTAATGCATGGTGAAGAAGAAAGTTCAAGTTACCAAGACTCTTGAATGATCACAGCTGGAGAAGATTGAGTCTTGGGATCAGAAATCACCACAAGAGGCTACATGTACATTAATCCGGATACATTTGAAAACGGCGTTTTCGTTTATAAACGCTCTCCGTCCACACTAGCGTTTTTAGGCGTTTTCAGACATTTAAAAAATGCCTGAAAATGCTAAATTCACCTTACTGCGCATGGGTAAAACCCCACAAATGGTTTTATGCATGATGGAAAAATAAATAATGAAGTTATCGTGCAATTCTTCTGACAGGATCATTTTATTTAGTAAAATATCTCACCATTCACTGATGCGGTCCAGGTCGCACGCAGTCACAACAAAAATTGTAATTGGGAGTAACTTAAACAATGATGACATCATATGCCAAACCTGAATAAACTGTAGTGGCAAAAAACACTCCTCACAAGCTCGCCACCAGGGATAAACATAAAGGTGTAGTTAACAAGGAAAAATAAAAATCGAATATTATCAATGGAAAATTAGTTTAAAGTAGAGTTTGGTTACATTTTAGAAACATGAGAGATTGCAACATTTTGTGACCTAAACGTGCACGATGGGGTCTCATTATAATTCCCCCTCTACTAAAAACTCTCTCCACTGGAGCCGAGGAGGCAGCCTCCTTCAATGCCAGACTGTGAAGTTGAGGGAATCTGTCATGGTTTTTGGCCCAGAATGCAAGTGCATTGTCAGTGTCAGTATCTGTATCATGGATGGCATCAAAGTATTTGCTTATCTGTGTTTCAATACTTGAATCCTGGGTTGTTGAGCTGCGCTTCTTGTGAGGCTTGTAGCGGGAAAGAAGGCGCGGGTATTTGACTGGTGGTGAATCACTGGGTGGATCCACATTCATGGCCCCAGAGTCAGATGCATCTCCTTCACTGCTCATAATTTTCTCTACCTCTCTACCTTTCATGTCTATCTATCTATCTATTGTAATAATGTATGATTTGCAAAAATAACTGCTGCGTCTGTGTGTAGATGAGAGAATCAAAGTGTATGCGCTACATTGATTAAGGCCAAGCATGCGCCCTTAAAATAGCATATGAATAACATGCGCAACGCGCCACTGACTTTAAACTGTTTTTTTTTTCGGTCAGTGGCGCAATTGTTTTCTAAACCTGTAAAATAGCATGAGGGAACGTTTGCGCCGGAACACGCCTCCTCTTTGCGCTGAACCGCCCCGGGGAGCGCAAGTGTATTTCTTAGTTAACCGACGTGCGTCTGTGGAGGGAAAAGTCCGCTTTGCGCGGGTGCAAAATAGGAATGATACATGCGTCGGTGTACAAAGTCAATTGCGCTGGGTGCAAGATAGGGCCCATAGTGTCTGCACATATCAGAGAGTTACATTTATACTTTTAGGAAAAATTTCTAAATAATTTTTAGACAAGTTATTTTTTTCTTATTTAAATAAGCATTGTGTTAATATAAACTTAAGTACAGGATATTTGATCCAGGTCAGTTTTAGGTAGGAATATGGCAGGTAAGTAAGAAAATGATCCTAATATGACCTGTATTTATTTAAGTTAGATATAGTGCTACTTTAAATCTAACTGTTGCCCTACTTTTTTACTTAAGTAGATGGGCAAGTACAATACTTTTCTTGGATTTATCTCTACAAGTGACCATGACAGGCAATTAGTGAGTTTGTTTTATGACAAAAATAAACTCTCTTAAAAATTAAAACGCCATGAATTCAACTTTAAGACTATTTTTAGGCCTTTCAACTACTATTTAAAAAATTTATTACATTTTAAGATTTGTAGTTGCACATGACAAGACTATTGTTTTCACTGGATAATAATGTAGTGTATATTAACCTGTTAGTGTCTTCTTCAGTTGATCTCTGAGTTTCTTCACTGATGTTGCATTTTCTCCACTGTTAACATCCAGATCCACCCAACTTAAGCCAAACTGTGGATCCAGCATGGTAGCTAAGAAGTACACATTGTGGTTAAAGGGTTCCTCTCTTCCACTCTCTTTGGCCATGTTCATTTTGATAAAGATTCCAGAGAATCTTTTCACCAGTGACTGACGGAGGGCCTTAACTATGGCCGGCACTGCATTCGGGTATCCTCCATCTTGAGAAGGTGTGTATTCAAGTCCAGGACAGTTGGAACCACCATACTGATGGTAACCGATTTATCACCTTCTGTCTGGTCTGTTGCCTCAGAGAATGGTGCAAGAACTGCACTCAGCTCCTTCAGCTGGCTCCACTCACAAGCACTAAACATCACATTCTCATAGTCCTTGCTGCACATTTCATTTAGGGATTTGTGGTCCAAAGGTGTGAGAGCCTGTACTTGTTTGAACGTGCTGTTCCAACGAGTGTTGTTTGCTGCTGGAATGGTCTTGTTAGTGTCAAACATAGCCTCAAACTTGTCTTTAAATTGTGAGCTGCTATGTAACAGCATTGTGAACCGTGATGTTTTGGCTATGGTGCGGGAAATGGCCCTTACCTCCTTCATGCCGTCATTCACAACTAACTGCAGAGAGTTGGCAAAGCAGGAAAGACGTTCACCTGATGACCAGGGTAATTCTGTGTCTTCCACTAAATTAATGTCCTCCCACAAATGTTCATCATCTAGATTCTCCTCCTCACTATCACTGTCATCAGACTGTTGTTGTGGCATGTGAACTTTGAAAGCGCATTTCATATTGGCAGCATTGTCTGTGATGATATAACTTATCTTCTGATGGATACCATATTCCTCTGTGATCTCCTCAAAGGCAGAAGCAATTCGCTCCCCACTATGTCTGCCTGTAAAACGCCTACAGTCCAGCAAGTAGGAATTGAGTTCATAGGAATCTGAATCATTTGATTTGTTGCACACATGGGCAGTCTGTGTGCAAGCCTGCGATCAGACCAGAGTGCGATCAGACCAGGCCTGAGTGCAGCCTGCGATCAGACCAGATATCAGTCGTTAATGAAACAGATGACTGGGTCTCCAGCTTCTTTGAAACAGTTTCCTTGACAGTCCTTACCAACACTGGTATCTGTTTCTCAGAAATTGTTCTTATAGAGATTGGTGTGTAATTGTTGTCCATAATCTCAAGAAAGTGTTTAAAATGTCCATTTTCCACAAGTGATAGAGGCAGACAACACCCAATTATCAAATCTTGGATAATGGCTTTACTGATGGCTTGTTGTCATGGCGAATGTAGGCTGTAGACCTGCACTTTCTGCGTAAACGATGATGCTATAGTTGGCTGTGTGACATCTGTCTGTTGCCCTGATGCCTTGTACTCCAAGAACCTAAAAAACCAGGGAGGAACTGGTAAGATATCTGATAAGAACATCAATCACATTAAAAGAGCAATCTTAAAAGTAAAAATGACTGCAAACGTATAAAAACTTAAAACTTAACTTAAAATGAAGTTAAATCATATCACATGCAAAATACACATAAACAATACATTAAAAAAAATGATAATTACACACGTTACACAAGGATATAATTGAAATGGTATGATATGGTCAAACCAGTTTATTTGTCTTTCCATAAGACTGAAAATAACATCATCTTTAAGATGATTAAACCTTCTATTCGCCAAGTCTCTTTTAGTGAGCCTGAGGTAGGGCTGGGTGACAAATCTATATACCACGATATATCTTATATAGATGATATAAAGTAAAGAAATATCGTGACCATCAATATAATTTAATAACATTTGTATTTTGTCAATTAAGTTTTTTTTGTGGACAGAAACACCAAACTGACACTGACAGAGGGCGGGTGCTTTCTGCTTGCGAATTTTCTTTGTGAAAAGCAATCACGGCCATTTTAAAACTCAAAGTTAAGTAAAAATGCTAATCTCGATGAGGTATTAATCTAGACACAGTCCATTAGGCCTATGTCTTAAATGAATGTGAATAACAGGTGGTGGAATATTATCATACAGATCCATGCATTAAGTCTTGCTTAGTAGGCAAATTATTTTATATATATATTTTTCAGGGGCAGGGCGGGGCAGGGCGGGGCAGGGCGGGGCAGGGCGGGGCAGGGCAGGGCAGGGCGGGGAGGGAGGGGTAATTGGCACCGTAAAACAATCAGTAAAAACGAAAAACAATTCAAATTAGACATGAGCAAAGTTCTTGGTCGAAAGTTTAACGTCTAATCACAGTAATGATGTTAACAAATAAATTATTTCGTGATATGTGCTCAGTTGTCGTCTCAACCGGTCTTGAAATAAAATCCCGAGTCCTCTTCGTCTGAGACCGAGACGAGGCCGAGTAAAAATGCGGTCGATTCCGAGACGACCCCAAGACCTTGAAAAAGTGGCTCGATCTCGAGTACTACAACACTACAAGTACTACAGTCACTTGTCACCAATCTTCATTAATCATCACCCAGCACTATATAACCCTTCACACTGCAGTTCAAGTCTCTGTCCTGGAACTCCAAAGCTAACACCACCTTCAGCCTACTGAAGAAAGCCTTCAGTACAGCTCCTACCCTCGTTCATCCCAATCCAGATCTCCCCTTCATCGTCGAGGTGGACACCTCCACCAATGGGGTTGGAGCTGTGCTATCTCAGCGGCAGGGTGAGCCTCCCAAACTCCATCCATCTTCCTTCTATTCTAAAAAACTGTCCCCGGCGGAGCAAAACTATGATATTGGTAACCGGGAGCTACTAGCAATCAAACTGGCTTTTGAAGAGTGGCGACATTGGCTGGAGGAAGCTCAACACCCCTTTGAAGTCATCACTGACCGCCACAATCTGGAATACCTTTGCGACGCCAAGAGACTGAACACCCGCCTGGCACGCTGGTCCCTCTTCTTCACCAGATTTAACTTCACAGTGACTTACCGACCTGGTAACAAGAACCTGAAAGCAGATGAACTCTCCCGGTTATACCATCCTGAATCCATTACCGCATCTCCTAAGCCCATTCTCCCTCCAGCCATCATCGTAAGCCTGATCCAGTGGTCACTCGATGATCAAATCGCCGAAGCCATGCAGTCAGAGCCTGCTCCGCCGGCAGGTCCTGAGGGACGGACCTATGGTCGCATAATGGAGTGGACTTCATCACCGACCTCCCATCCTCTAATTCTCACACCTGCATCCTCGTCATAGTGGATCGCTTCTCCAAAGCCTGTAACTTTGGAGTGTGACTTACCCCCTTCCAGTGGCTACCTACCGCCCGTTTCCCTGGTCAGGAGAGCCTTCGGACGTTTCAGCTGTCCAGCACTGATTCCAAGCGAGCGAGAGGGTCTGGAACTCAGTGCACATTTATCTACAGCAGGCAGTTTGGATTAGAGACACAAGAGCCAGGCCGACTCAAGAAGATCAGCGACACCCCGATACCATCCAGGGCAAAAGGTCTGGCTTTCAACCAGGGATATCCGTCTTCAACTGCCCTGCCGTAAGCTGAGTCCCCGCTATATCGGTCCCTTCTCAATACAGAGGCAGATCAATGATGTCATGTACCGGTTAACCCTTCCTTACTACAGAATTTCTCCTTCTTTTCACGTCTCCCTACTCAAACCATTCACTAATCCTCTGGTTCCTTCTTCCCCAGAGTCTGGTGCTGAGGACATACCTCCTCCTCCTGTAGACCCGTCAGAGGAGAACGTCTATCGAGTCAACATCATCCTAGATTCCCGGCGATGGGGCGGCCTATTGACTGGAATGGATTTGGTCCAGAGGAGAGGTCATGGGTCGCTCGTAATTACATTCTGGACCCATCACTGCTGCACGACTTCCATAATGCTCATCCCAACCGTCCAGCCCCAAGAGGCAGAGGCCGTCACCGTCCACTTCGGCCATCAGGAGCTGGCTGTGGAGGAGGGGGTACTGTCACAGAGTCAACAACATCGACAGCACCAGACCTCTACACTCCACCCACTCGTTCCCTGTCACCAGAGTTCTAGAATCACCGTCACCTGTCACCAATCTTCATTGATCATCACCCAGCACTATATAACCCTTCACACTGCAGTTCACCATTGTCTCGTTCCCTCAGAGAACTCTACCTGACTCCTTTCCTTTGAGATACCTTTTACCTTCAGTCATCGGCTTCCTTCATCCATCTTCAGTCATCTGCTTCGTTCATCAGTCTTCAGTCTTCAGTCTTCAGCCTTGTTCTCCATATCAGAACCTACATCAGATAAGACTCATTAACTTCAAGATTCATCCAGTACTCTACACTCTTCAGTTACTTACCTGCTTCCATCACTGTGATATTATACTTCTGTAAATAAAACCTGTTATCCACTTTACCTGTGTGTATCCTTCTGTTACATGACATTTGGGAAGGTTTCAAGAGAAATTCTCCTCGCTCACCCAAAAACAAACTCCAGCATATTCATGACATGACTGGAACTTCAAAAGGGACCGGATTATATGGCCAAATGAAACAAAAAAAAAGAGCTGTTTTTGGCAGCAAACACTCTAGATGGGTTTGGTGCAAACAGGGATAAAAAGTACCACATGCCTTATAATGAAAGAAATCTTATAATGGGCCGCGTGGTTAGATCTTCAATCAGGACAAAGATCCAAAATAAACATCAATCAACACAAAAATGTGTCACTGAGCACAAAATGAAGCTTCTATCACGGCCGTCACAGTTCCCCTGACCTGAACTTTGAGTTGGGTGAACTGAAGAGAAGAGTCAGGTGTTCTCCAAACTCATCAGGGATTATAGAAGAAGACTCAGAGCTGTTATCTTGGCAAAAGGACGTTGCAATATATGGGTGCCAATAATTGTGGCCAACGTGAACTAGAGGAAAACATTTATTTCATAATGTTTGTTTCCCCCCCACTTTCAATTGTTTTACCTCAATGAAAGGTTAGAATTTTGTAAATTGTTTGAATGAAAGATCAAAAGGATAAATAATGCAGATTTATTTTCATAGCCGCCTTTGCTCTTATTTACCAAGGGTGCCAATATTAGTGGAAGGAGCTACTGTACTTTGTCAGATGCTTAAAGAACAGAAAATAACAAAAAGAGAGCTGCATGGCCATTGATCTTTACTCAAGACATCCAGTATCTGCTATAACAAAGTTTTGATGTTCTGGAATTGTCTAAGAAGAGGAGAGCATCAGACATGACAAATATATGACATTCGAAGTGGAACCTGCATGAAATACATGAAAAACATGAAAAATAAATAACAATCAACCAACTCCCCTTGAACACCGTTAAATTTATTATTTAATGCAAAACCATTATTTTATCAGAATGAATTCAGATTTACTTCTGTGTCTAAAAAATTGTGGTCTCAATTGCTGTCAATGGTTAAATAAATAAATAAAAAAAACACAATTTTGTATTTTTTAAAAACAATTAACCAAACTTTTTTTCCCTCACACTGAAACACTAATTTCCAAATTTATGAATGAAATATTTTCCTGATCTGGGCAGGGGGAAGCCCCAAATTAGACTTTCTCTAAAGAGATTTAAACTTATCTTTGTGTCAGCCAATTCCGTAATAATGTTTACATCAATTCCATAATAATTCATGTATTAACAAATGTTCAATCAGGAAACAATGACCTGCTCATAAGGTCATGTAAATCACAAATGCTTATGATTAAGAACTAGAAATAAGAGTATGGCAATTGGCAAGATTTATGATTTAATCTTTTTATTAAAGTTAATCTTTTAAAGTTATTCAATATTTTAAAAAAAGAGCTACAATTCTATTTGATCTGTTTGACTATATAAATCAGAGGATATTGCAATAATAATAATAAAACAGCTGTTTTGAGATGCATCACACCTAAAAGTACATTGTTAGAACTTTGTTTAATTAAAAGAGAGAGAGAGAGAGAGAGAGAGAGAGAGAGAGAGAGAGAGAGAGAGAGAGACTGGGAATAGAGACTGGAGAGGGGTCTCTTATTTTCTTTTTTTTATCAAGGCTATACGGGGAAGGAAATGACCTTGTCAACAGCAGTGTCCCTTTAAAATGGACGGAGAAGTGGGGTCTCGGCAAACTAATCTTGTGGTTTTGAAGTGTGTGCATGAGGGAGAGAGATGTGTCATTACTTCTGACTGATGTAACTTCTCTGACACCTCACTGGATGACCTGAGGTGAACAAGAGTGTTTGTGTGAATGTGACCTTGAATGAATTTTTCTACAGCATCTATCCTCGGGCTGTTTGTGGTTTACTCTTCGTTTTAAATTGGCTTGGCTCTCTTTTAATCTTGTGCCTTACACGTCTGTTGTGTTAGCCTCTGAAGTTTGTTTGTGTGTGTGTGTGTGTGTGTGTGTGTGTGTGTGTGTGTGTGTGTGTGTGTGTGTGTGTGTGTGTGTGTGTGTGTGTGTGTGTGTGTGTGTGTTCTTATATGCTGATGTAAGTGCACTTTTTTGGAGAGCACCAGTGAAATTACTGGCAAGATTAAATTGATCCTTGTCATGTTTCATATCATGCTCTTCTCTCTGTGTAAGCTAGTGTAACCTGGACAACATGCCACGGCAAAGACCCAATTGATAACTTAACACCACTGAGCAGAAAGAAAATAGAAATATACACACTCAGAACATAGGAGCAAGTAGTATGTTTGGAATGACATACCTTTGACTATTTTATAAGAGTAGTTTGCAGGACAGCATGTATACCCAGTTTCCTTTCGAATTGGAACTCTTTCTGCATCCTAGGACACTTTGGGGAACACCTCCTGCGTCACGGTGTCTAAAGCACGTGTCGAATAGGCCAATTCACACCGCACAGACAAACGGCAACAAACACCAACAAACAAGTTGGCCATTGGATTTAGAATTTTATGAAAACTAACACTGCCCCAAAAGACACTGACAAACGCTGATTGAACATGTTCAGTCGGGTGAAAACAAACCCCAACCAACGGCAACAGATGCCGACAGGGATAACACACTGATCCGACAAAACCTAACAAACGTGTTTGTTGGCGTTTATCTGTGCGGTGTGAATTGGCCTTAAACGAGACAATAACATTTGTATAGCCTATGGTTTTAACATTTTATTTCCATATTTCGGAGATGATGTGAACACCACAATTAAACATACAAAGAAATATTCTCTTTCTGCAGGTTACATTTAAAGTCAGTCTGAAATTATAACTGACAATTCCTTTTTTTTTTTATGGAATATTTAATCGAATTAATTGAATTTTATCAAATTTATTAAAACAATATTTATACTTGCACATCATCATTATTATCATTATTATTAATTATTATTATTTTTTGAAAAATGTATGTTCCATCATAATCTTTAATCAAAATAACTTACCCTCCCCCTTGTGTTTGCAGGCACAAGGGCAGGACAACCTGTTAACTCACATGAGATCACAGCAATAGCAAACCACAACGATTCAATGATCCAATCAATTCCCGATGTACAAAATCAAGTCCTTTTTCTTGTTCGAGAAGCTGTTTACCTTGGATATACATCACAATACTGAAGAAAACACTACTTTAAGCCAGTAGTTGGCTATCAGTCATTAGAATAATTCACTCAAATGATTTGTTTGAAAATGCTGATTGATTCAGGAACAAAACAAGTATTATTCATTAATTATTCAAGTCATTAAATTATTTACTCAACCAATTTGCTCAAAAACAATGAATCATTCAGGAATGAAACACTGCTACTGTGCACTGTTCTGAACAGCTCTGCGCTATTTTAACTATATTTTTTATGGCAGAGCAAACATAGACAATGAGGGAACATGGACAGCTCTGAAACAGCAATCTGAAAATCGTGTTGATGCTATGGCAACATGAGATCAGCTGTAGTATCCAGGTAATGGGATGTTAACAGCAATGCAGTACCTGACATCTGAATTATTTTATTTCCTCATTCCCAAAACAAGTTATAAATTAGTCTGTAATGTCCACTCAGTTCCAAATGCCATATTTTGTTATATTTATGGTCTGTTTGGTGGACATTTAGGTTGTTTATTATTTCTCAATAATCGGTCTCATTTTGTCCCTGTTTCCTCTTGGTGTATGCTTCCTGTCTCCTTAGTTATCTTAGTGACTGATTATTCCCTCGTCTGCCTCCATTAGTATCATGATGTTTGTCATGTCTAGTTTTTCATCATGTCTCGTTTGTCTTGTTTAGTTCCTTGTTTGCCCATGTGTATATACAGTCAAACCAAAAATTATTCAGACACCAGATTGAAATTTTTATATTTGTTTTACTAGTTGGTGCAGGAAACTAAAGTTAATTTATGTTAGTGATGATAGCAAAATAAAGTAAACTGTGACATACCAAAAAATTCTTCATACAGTGGACTACCAGTAAGATTTATACAAATTTGGGACCAAAAATTATTCAGACCATGTTTTGCTTAAGTATTTTTTTTTATTATTATTATTTTTTTTAAATTGCTAATGCACCTTTTTAAACCACATACTGAACAAAATTAAGCATTGCTTGGTAATTTGTTGACCTAAATTGGTATTATCTAATTGTGTTCTTAAATTTAACAGCTGACAGCTATTCAACCAAATTAATTTGTGAGACAGTCTAACAGAACGATGGCCAAAACCAGTGAAATATCAACTGATTTAATAACTCTGAGTTCTTGCCATATTTTATTACCATTTTCTAAACTATAGCGAATAAACTGTGATAATGTGAGAAATGTTGCAGGTGTCTAAATAAAGTTTGGTTTGACTGTATACCCCTCAGTTTTCAGCTGTTTGTCGGTTCTCGTTGCATGTAGTGTTTTTTTTTTTTTTTTTTTTTTTTTTTTAGTCTTGGCTATTGTGTGCTTTTGTTTTGATAATTATATTTTTTAACTGTTGGAATTTGATCTCTCCTTCATGTCTTTGAACCACACTTTAACAGAAGAACCGACCCAACAAAATGGATTTACCAGCAGTCAGACTCCTCTTCACCCAGGGGGAACGCTCCCTTGAGGACCATACTATTGAGTGTCACGAATCCATCCAATCCCTCAGCGTAGACTCCTCAGCTCCTCCTATATGTTCCCAATCCCCAGAATTCTGATCACCTTCACCTGTTGTCACTCATCAAGGACTGACATATAAACCACCATCTCACAAACAGTTAAAGTTTTCTGAAGGTTCCAAAACAAACTCACATTTACATTTACATTTAGTCATTTAGCAGACGCTTTTATCCAAAGCGACTTACAAATTAGGACTAAATAAAGCGAGTCATCATGAAGAGGCAAAAACAACAACAACGCAAGAAGTGCTCAGAATACAAAGTTCAGGCATTATTCAGAATAGCATATATTCACCTAGCAGCATTCTCTTAAACCCCATATCTAGTAGTAGTAGCCTTTATTGTCACTTAGTCACAAGTACCAGTGAAATTAGCCATCAACCTGTCCATACAAACATTCATACAATATGACAAGGGGGTAGACAGGACAGGAAGAAAAAATAGAGGAAATAAATACAGCATAACATGAGGAGAGATGAGGAGGAAAAAAGGCAACCCCCAGACTATGCTCCTGTGAGGAGTACAGTGTGGGAACAGGAAAAAAACACCTCAGCAACATTAGCACATATAGGGAACATATTATGTTAAACTTTATTGCAAATATTTAGTTTTCAGAAGTTTGAGAAGTGAGTCACTGGTTAAGGGACTCTGTGTAGCAAAATTATGCAACAAAATATTAATTAATATAAATAACAGATTGCCCATCTCATGTTGGTAATTATTATCTGACTACACCCCCACTTAATTCCAGTCAAAATGGAGTCAGCATTTTGAGTGCTCTCTGTCCTGGAACATCCCTCAACCTCCTCTCAACAGTTGCCTGTGTCAATGTGTCGTTGGCCAAAGTTAGAATGGTGAATTAATCAGCTTTTTAATGTAACCATACTGCTAATGCTATTTCTGCCCCACTATAAAGCTCTCAGAGGGCTGTTAGTAGTCCACCTGTAGTTATTGTGGAGGGTCATTACAGACCCTCTGAAAGCCAGAGCAGCCCAGTCAGCATCTGCACACAGCAAAAGGGCCACTTCACCCCTCTAGTCATCCAGACCAACAGTGGTTGATCCATCTCTCTTGGAGATAAACAGATATTCCAACCTGATCTCACGGGAAAACGTACAAATTCTACGAGGTGGCTAATTCGTACGAATTCATACGAGCTCACTCGTACGAATTAGTACGATTTTTGCAAAATCGTACATATTTTACGAATTGCCCAATTCGTATGAATTCATACGAATGACCTACCCCTGACCCCGCCCCTAAACCTACCCATCACGTGGGTTTAGAGAAATCGTACAAATTCGTACGAGTTAGCCAACTTTTTATCATTCGTACGAATTGGTGGTGAAATAGTGTTGGATATTCTATTTTCCTTTCTCTGTGTTGCTGATCCATCTGTTGCCATCTGTTTCTAATTTGTGCTGAGTATTGTTCTTTTAGGGATGTAAACACTGTTGCATTTATAAACACTGCTACATGCATTATGTAAAGAGAGCCAATCCATCTCATACTTTTGTAGTCTTGCACTTGCACATTTTTAAGTGAGATTAAAAGAGATTAAGTTACAAACCTGTGTTATGCACAATATGAAATTGTGTCTTTTAAAATGACAGTTTATTATTTATTATTCAATAAATTGAATTAATTTTGAAGCAAAATATATTTTTTAATGAATTTATGTATTATCCTGATTTAATTTAAACGAATGTTTTAATTATCAATTTATTTGAAATATGTATGTGGGTATAACACACATGTTGGGTTTCCATGTTTTATGTAGACTTTCCATAGACATAATGATTTTTATACAATAAAATACTGTATATTATATCCCCAAACCCCAAACCCCAAACACAACCCTAACAGAAAACTTTCTGCATTTTTTTCATTTTCAAAAATCATCATCAAGAAAATATTCAACCTCTGATATATGCAATCGAATATCTATCTGAACATGCTGGTGACTCATTGAATGTAATGTGTAAATGCAATCTAGTTAAAGAATATGCAGAGTTTCATGTTAATATCAGGTGTCACTATAGCACCATCACATTTTCACACAGTTGTTCACATTTAACACTCCTCTGCTGTGATTTTGACTTTAATTTTGTTATTTTGCCTTTGCCTAAATCATTGACTTCACTGTGAATATACTAAAATTCTCTCTCTTTTTCTCCCTCTTTCATTTGAAATTTTCAACACTGCATCTGTTTCCTCTACTCTCTCATCGGAACCTCATGGTAATTGAGTTTGCTTGTTAACACATCTTCACGGAATGCCTCATTAAAATGCCATAGCCCCATGATTAAGTATGCGTGTGACTAGAGGGGCATAAGGAACTTGATTGAAAGTAAAAATGAAAAGTAAGGTCCTTTGAGTAAGCTGCAAAAAATACCTAAAATAACTCTGACAACCGAGTTGCCTTGTCGTGATTTTTTCTTGATATTTCTTGTAATTACACAATATACAAGTTACAGCTTAATTTTAAAAAAGTACAAGGGAGGAATGCAACATCCTTTCCAAAATAACATTAGCATTAGCATGCTAGTCACCCTCCAGCAGCATCCGTCTGGATCGCCTGAATGCCGTCTCATTTCATTTCACAAAAACAGAGAAATTAGAAAAACGAGAGAGAGCGAGAGGATGCAAAAACAGATTCTGACAAACCAGCCCAATCCACAAAGGCTGTCGAATTAATTAATACACGCTTTTATCCGTTAGTTACGACTCGATGGCCGTGATTCTGGCTTCGTCTCAGAGGCCGAGGGACCAGCTGCATATGGGATGCGTACAGCATAAAACTGTCTCAGGAACATTTTTATGTGATTGTGGTACACAAACAGTTGAAGCAAAACAGAAGTTTAAGCGAGAAATCCCAGCCGTCTCCATCATTGTTTTGTTGATGTTTGTTTCAGGATACAGCGACTTAAATTGCATTGGTGCGTTCTAGCCAGGTTTTTCGGGGTTTGGTTTATAGTATCACACGAGCAAGAGTGATGTATTGGAGCTCATTATTGTTATCGTAAAAAAAAAAAAAAAAAAAATCTGATAAATCATTTCATTCTTACCCAAACCCCAGCACAGAGGTCAGAAAGCATTTGTCAGATCCAGCTGCTGTGACATTGCATTGATCTTTATCAGCAGGTTTCTGTGCCGTGCATTAGGGCTGAGAGGCGACAGAGCGTTGAGAGGACACATGTTGATGGCCACCGCCGAGATGCCTGCCATGGAACATCTGTTTGGTGCCTATGGAAACCATCACCAACAATTTTTACTTGCTCAGCAGCTGTTGTGGCCTCTGGACTGTTTATTCAGTTGAAGTTATTCCTTCGACTTTTCGAGATTTATCCCTTTTATTTACAAAAGTTTTTTACATCTCCTACTATGCTGTACATTTTCTGCTAGCACCTCTAACTATTGCAGGAGCGCATGTATCGTTTTTGGGGTGCTTTCCATCATCTCGTCTATTTTAATCTGAATTATCTTTGAGTCATTTGCTTTAAAGGGATACTCCACTTTTTTCGGAAATAAGCTCATTTTACATCTCCCCCAGAGTTAAACAGTTGAGTTTTACCGTTTTAGAATCCATTCAGCCGAACTCCGGGTCTGACGGTACCACTTTTAGCATAGCTTAGCACAGATCATTGATTCTGATTAGTCCAGTAGCATTTCTTTCAAAATGACCAAAGAGTTTCAATATTTTTCCTATTTAAAACTTGACTCTTCTGTAGTTAAACCGTGTACTAAGATCGACGGAAAATGAAAAGTTGCGATTTTCTAAGCCTATATGACTAGGAACTACTCTCATTCCAGCGTAATAATCAAGGAACTGTGCGGCTGTACCATGAGTGCAGCAGGCGTAGTGATATGACGCAGCGCCTGAAAATAGGTCTAATAGGTTAGACAAACTTAGTCCCGGTCACGTTGGAAGAAGTTACCGAGCTGGGGACTATTTTCAGGCGCTGCGTCATATCATTACGCCTGCTGCACCCATGGTACAGACACACAGTTCCTTGATTATTACGCTGGAATGAGAGTAGTTCCTAGCCATATCAGCCTAGAAAATCGCAACTTTTCATTTTCCGTCGATCTTAGTACACGGTTTAACTACAGAAGAGTCAAGTTTTAAATAGGAAAAATATTGAAACTTTTTGGTCATTTTGAAAGAAATGCTACTGGACTAATCAGAATCAATGATCTGTGCTAAGCTATGCTAAAAGTGGTACCGTCAGAACCGGAGTTCGGCTGAATGGATTCTAAAACGGTAAAACTCAACTGTTTAACTCTGGGGGAGATGTAAAATGAGCTTATTTCCGAAAAAAGTGGAGTATCCCTTTAAGAGCCAAAGGCAGGGCATATAGCATAGCCTGATTAATATGGCACAACAGGTTTTTCCTTCCATTACAAAATGATTCAAAATAATTTCATGAATGTTTTGCTATGATAAACATTAACTATGTATGTGATGCATAACTCGCCACAAAACAGCATAAACACACACACAAGCACAAATTATCTACTGTTGTGGTTCCCAATAATGACAGTAAGTCAAAGAGGAAATTATACATCTTTCTCTTTTCTCTCATAGTCAGTGTTTTTTTTTTTTTTTTAACAGCAGGGTGACAACATTCAAAGAGAAAGAGTTACCACTTACCATCTGTGTCAATTTCCTTCACTTCCATTCACAGGATATCTACTCCACATTTCTACTCATATAAATGACTGTGTTCTTTTAAAACACCATAATGCTCATAGAAAGTTGAGGTAATCTGATTGTTGTTAAATATTCTTATACTTATCATAAATAAATAAATAAATAATTATTTTTACTAAATGAACACTTTAAATGTATTAGTCCTAATAATTATGGAGAAACAGGCTAATTATCACAAGGTTTGTCTGGCAGTAGTTTTTTATGCTTTCAAAAATCAAATATTTTTCCGTCCTCCATGTTAGGCTGTTTAATGGCAGTGTAATGACTGAGACAAATCAGACACAATTATTTGTTAGTTAACAACTAATATTTGAAACTCACTCTGGGATCTGTGGTCCCATCCCCCCAACAAGGGCAAGAAGGGTCTTTGGTTACCAGATAAGTTGGTTTTATTGCTGTTAAAAATGTGATCACGTGGTCAAGACAGAAGACAGAAACAGACTTTAAAACAGACTTTGCTGCATTAATCTGATCTATAAATGAGCATGCATCCCAGAAAATTGTGTGAATGATTTACTGTCTTGTGTAGTGTTTTTAATTAGATTATTTTTTTGATACAGTGTATTTTATGATAGAACCAACGGTCAATGTAACCTCAACTATACCATGTTTGGTCTCTACAAATTGGTACTTTGAAGATCGAAATGATTGTGTACATGATATGCCGATAGCTGCGCAACATATTTGTAATACAAGAATCTTTCTTAGTTTCTTCATCAGAAACCAATCCAGCTGCACATGCAAATGAGCATGCTTAAAACAAAGATTCATAAATCAACCACAGAGGAGTTTTCCCGCTTGGAAATTCCACCGTCTCATTGGTCAAGCAAACCCGGAGAGTTGGGGCCTTTCTCAGGCTTTATTAGAGACAAATTCACAGTGACCTTTCTCTCCTCCTCTTCTAGCCTTCACTGCTGCTTCTTCAGGCTGATGTCTGTGGGGACCCCCACTGGGGCTCATGGGCCCTGGCAGGCCGTGACCACAGCCTGCTATGCCTTCACTCTCCCAACAGAGTCAGACTGTATTTTCTTCAATCCAACTCAGAAGACAACTTTACCATCACAGAATGGGCAACCATCTTCGACTTCCTCACTCCTTGGTTGCCTGCGTGGCCTTTCTGGCCCTGGGTCGGCAGGTCACAATCTGCATGTGGTCAGCCATGTGCTCATGGAGAGAGAGAAAACCTTCAACCAGAACAGAGTCAAACAAACCACTCAAGTTCATCATATCTTCTTCATCCAACGGAGAAGAAAACGATTGCAACTTCCACTTTTGACACTCACCGAACCATCAACATCCTTTTCCAAGAACTTCAAGAATTGTTTCCACTGCAAACACCATGCAAGTATACATTTAATGAGATGCTCTGAAAATGATAAGCTGATGGTTCTTTTCATAGTTAAATGGATCTTTCCCATAGTTCCATTTCCTGCTTCCGTTTCCATTCTCTCACTCACCATTTTACCTATGCATGTATCTATGTGTGTTTAGATTAGTTATGTTTGTGATTTAGTTAATAAAACTTGTGCACAATACGTATTTGGTTCTGATTCTCTGCTTGCAACAAAGTTTACTTTACGATTTAGATTCTGACTACAGGCTCTTAGTAGTACTGTACAGTAAGAAAGACATTTCCCTTCCCCGGAAATGAATATTTCTTAGAATTAATAAACAATTAACGCTGAGTGTTCACGGGACGAACAGGTGGGTTGATTTTAATATTAATTTTACTACATTAAGTTAATTATATGAACTGATCCAAATATTCATAATCAATTATAACCAGTTATTATTGATTATAAAAATTTCATAGAGCTAATTCGTTACAGCAGGTTCCCTTCATAACAACTCACCTCATATAGTGTGATGATGTGCTCCACTATTCCGCTATTATTTGTCTTTCTTTCTGGAAAAAAAACGGTGAAATTTTGATTTTGCAATCAAGACTTTATGGTATGGGCCTTTGCAGAAATTTACTTTAAGACATAAACCTACCCTGTGAAATATTCACTTGAGTAAAAAGAGTGACAACTAGCCCCGGTCTCCCCATATAATTTGAATATATTAACAGCAGGCCACCTCTATCGCATGGTTCCAAACTGAAGAACATGTCCCATCATTCCTTCTCTACACTTCCAGCTTATTTGTCTTTCCAATATCTCTTTACTTTTCTGCACTGATTCTCATTGCAGTTGAAAAGCTGTATGCTTTTGAAATTACCTTTTGCTCTTGTGTAAGCATCTCTCTCTCTCTTTCTCTCTCAGGTCTCTGCAGGGAACACACTGTGGGATTATTGGTCAGGCCAGGGAATAAGGGTTCTTTTATTTCTTTTTAATTTATCTTTATACTTTGAGTAGGCGGTGTGAGGTTAAAGTGAAAAGAGGAGCTTTCATACTAACATTCGGATAAAAACATCGTCTTTTTCATAAATACTTGAATTATGTCTTGGATGCCCGAAATAGCTGCCCTGAGGCATTGCAAATATGGCCTTGATTGAACAGACTTTCCTTGAAACGGTCTTTGTTTTTTCCACTCATTTCATTTATAGAGTTAACACTGATTAAAGGGATAGTTCACCCAAAAATGAAAATTCTGTCATCATTTACTCACCCTCAAGTTGTTCCAACCTGTATGAGTTTCTTTGTGTCTGCTGAACACAGAGGAAGATATTTGGAAGAATGTTCGTAATCAAACAGATCGTCTCGGGTTACGACTGTAACCCTCGTTCCCTGAGAAGGGAACGAGACGCTGCGTCGAGAATCGACACATTGGGGAACGCCTTCAGCGTGACGCGTTTGAAGCCTGTATGGAACTAGTCCAATCTTGATTGGTGTTGCGTGATGACGTCACCTGTGACGTCGCATGTGACGGTGAAGCGGAAGCTATAAAAAGGGCACCGGAACAGGGCAGCGCTAGCTTTCAATTAGTTCGAAGCAAGTCGTTCTCAGGAGCGCGAAAAGTGTGGCCGAGTGACGCAGCGTCTCGTTCCCTTCTCAGGGAACGAGGGTTACAGTCGTAACCCGAGACGTTCCCTTTCGAGGGAACTCGCGCTGCGTCGAGAATCGACACATTGGGGAACGAAATGCCCACTGCGCCACACTGAGAGAATACGCCCTGGTATGAAGCAATCTGGCATACTCAAGACGAGAGAACCCGTGAACCCGGTGTAGAGGGCAGATCCAAACTGTAGTGTTTTATAAAAGTGTGAGGGGAAGCCCAGCCTGCAGCATCACAGACCTCTTGGAGGGAAACTCCTGCTAGCAGAGCCTTAGAAGAAGCCACCCCTCTAGTGGAGTGGGCTTTTAACGCTAGAGGTGAAGGCAAACCGCGCACCTCGTAAGCTGAAGAAATTGTTTCCACTATCCATCTGCTAATAGTCTGTTTTGAAGCAGGTGACCCCTTCCTAGGGGACCCAAAGCACACAAGCAGTTGATCCGATTTCCTCCAGCGCGAAGTCCTTTGCACATAGATTTCCAGGGCCCGGATCGGGCATAATAGATGTAAATTAGCTTGCTCATCCGACACATGCGGTGGAGGATGAAAGGCCTGGAGAATTATGGACCGTGCCACATTAGACGGCACCTTAGGCACGTAGCCAGGTCTAGGGTGGAGAATAGCCTTTACTCTACCGGGAGCGAACTCGAGGCAGGAAGGAGCGACAGATAGAGCCTGCAGGTCCCCTACTCTTTTTAGGGACGTGATGGCAAGCAGGAACGCTACTTTAGCAGACATAAATTTCTCAGCCACCTCATCCAAAGGTTCAAAGGGTGCCACAGACAACCCCTCAAGAACCACTGTCAGGTCCCACGCGGGGACCCTAGACTGGATGACAGGCCTCATCCTCCTAACTCCACGAAGGAAACGTATTATAAGTGGGTGCCTCCCCAAAGTGCCCACCCCTAAAGGCGTGTGGAAGGCAGCTAAGGCCGCCACATAGACCTTAAGCGTGGACGGGGAGAGCCCGTCCGAGAAACGACTCTGAAGGAACTCCAGCACTGAAGCCACCGGGCAGTTATCTGGGTCCACTTGATGTTCTCTGCACCATAAAGTGAATACATTCCATTTTAACGCATACAGTTTCCTAGTGGAGGGGGCTCTAGAATTTAAAATGGTCTCGACAACCTCGGTTGAGAGACCGGCATTTAAGAGTTGGTCCCCCTCAGGGGCCAAACCCACAGCTTCCATAGCTCTGGTTGAGGGTGGAGAATTGTGCCCTCGGCCTGAGACAGAAGGTCTCTCCTGATCGGAATTTGCCACGGAGGACCTGCTAGGAGAACCATAATGTCCGAAAACCACACTCGGGCCGGCCAGTACGGGGCTACTAGGAGCAGACTGATCCCGTACCGCCTGACCCTCTCTAGAACCCCTGGGAGCAGAGCAACCGGGGGAAATGCGTATAGACGAAGCCTCGGCCACGTCTGCACCATGGCATCCAGTCCGAGAGGAGCTGGAAGCGTGAGGGAGTACCAGAGAGGACAGTGGGTGTTCTCTTGAGAGGCGAACAGGTCCACTTCCGCCTGACCAAATTCCCTCCATATCAACTCCACCACCTCGGGGTGGAGTCTCCATTCCCCGGGCCTCAGCCCCTGCCTCGACAGGATGTCTGCTCCCACATTGCTGTCCCCAGGGATAAACATTGCCCTGAGTGAAAGAAGTTTCCCCTGGGCCCATAGAAGAACCTGATGCGCCAGTCTGCACAGAGGGCGCGACCTCAGGCCCCCCTGTCGATTTATATAAGACACCACCGACATATTGTCTGTTCGCACTAGAACATGATGGCCTCTGAGATCCGGAAGAAAATGTCTGAGGGCCAGACACACTGCCATCATCTCCAGGCAATTGATGTGCCAAGAAAGATGATGGTCCTTCCAAGTACCCCTGGTGTAGCGGCCTTCCATAACCGCTCCCCAGCCTGTGAGGGAGGCATCCGTGGTTAGAATCTTTCTCTGACACGGTGCCCCCAACACAGGACCTAGGGACAGGAACCCTGGTTTCTTCCACATAACCAAAGAACGAAGGCATCTGCGCGTTACTTTGATCGTGCGAAAAGGGTTGCCCCTCGGGGAAAACCCTCTGGTTCTGAGCCACCACTGCAGGGCCCTCATGTACAGCAGGCCAAAAGGAATCACGTTGGACGCTGCTGCCATAAGGCCCAACACCCTCTGAAAGTGTTTGACAGTGATGGCCTGGCCTAGCTTGAGACTCGTTACTGTGTTCAAGATAGTATCTATCCGAGCAGGAGACAACTGTGCCCGCATCGTGATAGAATCCCACACTACCCCCAGGAAAGTGGTTCTCTGTAGAGGAATTAAGGAACTCTTCTTGGCATTGAGTCTTAAACCTAAGCACCTTAGATGGTTCAGAACAACATCTCGATGTTGAACCGCCATCTCTACCGATTGTGCCAAAATGAGCCAGTCGTCGATATAATTGAGGATGCGAATGCCTTGAAGTCTCAGAGGAGCAAGGGCCGCATCCATGCATTTCGTGAAGGTGCGAGGAGACAGTGCTAGGCCGAATGGAAGAACCCTGTACTGATACGCCTTTCCCCCGAAAGCGAATCTTAGGAACTTCCTGTGTTGGGGAAGGATGGAAATATGGAAGTAAGCATCTTTCAGATCTATTGTGACAAACCAGTCCTCGGACCTGATCTGACTCACGATAAGAGGTATAGTCAACATTTTGAACCTGTATCTCCTCAGAGACCGGTTCAATACCCTTAGATCTATTATAGGTCGTAACCCCCCATCCTTTTTGGGAACTATAAAATACCGGCTGTAGAACCCGGTTTCCCTTTCCTGAAGAGGAACCTGCTCTATGGCCTCCTTTGCTAAGAGGGACTGAACCTCTTGCTCCATAACCTGACCCTGCTCTGGGCTGACCAGTGTGTGAACCACCCCACTGAACCTTGGTGGACGATACTCGAACTGAATTCTGTACCCCTTTTCCACTGTGCGCAGGACCCACTGAGATATATTTCGAAGACCCTTCCAGGTGTCTAGATAATCTACTAGGGGGATCAGTCTCTCGGGACTGACCTCGGGTGTTATAATTGAAATATCGGTGACCTGAAGCATTTGTTTGGCAGGAACTAACCGACATAACTTTATTGCAGGCCTCGTGAGAGGGAACGCAATCGACAGAGCCGCAACGTTTTCGGGCGGACACTGCGATTTGCGTTCGCTGAAAACCGATGTGTCCCGGAGCGCACGTAGCGGCGGGGAGCACAAATCGATTTCCTGAGGGCTCCGTGAAGGAGCTTGATGTTGTTGCTCTATCACGGGGGGGACCACCCTCAGAGGCCTGCGCAACACGTCAGGGCCTCTTCGCCGAAGCCTTCCTCGCCTGAATGACAGTCCTCAGATCTGTCCTAGGCCCAGAGGACTTCGGCTGAGAGTGTTGCCCTCGAACCCAGACCTTCCTCGGGGGGGCACGAGAAGCAACACTCTCCTTCTGCTGCTGCAGGTGTGAGGAGCTGGCGGCTGCCTCCTGGGACTGCCCCCTGGCAGCAGACCCATGAGACTTAGAACGACGGCGGGGGATGAGGTGTTTCAGAGCGGCCGATTGTCGTTTCGTCTCCTGAAACCGATCGACGACAGTGTTGACTGCGTCGCCGAAAAGGCCAGAAGACGAAATCGGGGCGTCGAGGAGGAACGTTTTTTCCCTCTCCCCGATGCCCGACAGATTTAGCCATAGATGTCTCTCCGTGGCTACCAGTGCTGCCATAGAACGGCCAATGGCGCGGGCCGTCTCTTTGGTAGCACGGAGAGACAAATCGACCGCTCGACGCATTTCACGAATATCGTCAAATGAAACCTCCCCGCTGTCGTCCACCTCTTTTAGGAGGTCGGCCTGGTACGCCTGCAAAAGCCCCATAGTGTGCAGGCACGCACCAGCCCGACCTGCCGCCATATATGCCTTCCCAACAAGCGCCGAAGTGGTACGGCAGGGCTTGGAGGGAAGCGCCGGAGCTCTCAGGGACGATGCAGCATCGGGCGAGAGATGAGATGCAAAATTCTCTTCAACCCGGGGCATCGTCCCGTAGTCCTTCTCCTTCGACCCCACAATACTAGAATATATATGCACATTGGGGCTGGAGAGACGAGAAGAGAAGGGCTTATTCCACGATCTCGACACCTCGGTGTGGAGATCGGGAAAAAACGGGAGAGACCGGCGTGAAGGTTGTGGCCGGGCTTGCAGGAAGCGCTCATCGAGCATACTTTTTTTCGTCGCTTCCTGCTTATCTGGGGGCCATTCGATATTTAATTTACCCACAGCCCGGGTCACAACCTCCAGCAACTCCTCAAAGGCAGGAGAATGTGATGATGGAGTTTCACTTTCTCCTGCCTCGATGTTCAAATTATCTGACCCCTCAGAGCCAGACAATTCTAACATCGGGTCCTCCTCGCGGGCGGAAGAAGCCGCTGGGCGGGCTTCCACCTCGCGAGCAGGACCGTGGGAACTGGCCGATGAATGTTGGGAAAGGGCCGCAGCCGTCTCAACATTATCAGCCAGATCCCTTTGCGATCCCCATGAATGCAAGCGCCGCGCTGCCTCGACAGACGCGGGACCTGATCCATGGGGAGCGCGTGCCTGGCCTGATTCATCGAACAGACCGAGGCGGGAGCGGAGCATTCTCAGGGGCATGAGATCACAGTTTGCACAGACAGCGCCCTTGAGCGCTGCCCGTGCATGCTCCACTCCCAGACAAACAACACAGAGCACGTGTGTGTCACCCTCGCTTAGATAGCGCGGGCAAGGGGACGCACACTGTCTGAACCGTTTCTCTTTCTCCATCACTATTACCTTACCGAACAATACAACACCAAATAAGACACACAGTCACATATAACGCTTGCTGAAGAACAGAAAGCTAGCGCTGCCCTGTTCCGGTGCCCTTTTTATAGCTTCCGCTTCACCGTCACATGCGACGTCACAGGTGACGTCATCACGCAACACCAATCAAGATTGGACTAGTTCCATACAGGCTTCAAACGCGTCACGCTGAAGGCGTTCCCCAATGTGTCGATTCTCGACGCAGCGCGAGTTCCCTCGAAAGGGAACTCGGTCCCCATTGACTACCATAGTAGGAAAAAATATATACTATGGTAGTCAATGGGGACCGAGATCTGTTTGGTTACAAACATTCTTCCAAATATCTTCCTCTGTGTTCAGCAGAACAAAGAAACTCATACAGATTTGGAACAACTTGAGGGTGAGTAAACGATGATAGAATTTTCATTTTTGGGTGAACTATCCCTTTAACTTCTCACACTCATTATTGCATAGTGGTTTTAGATGTTTATGTACAGTATAATAACGTGCTATCAACTGGCTCACCTGTTATCCAGCAAACACGAGGAGTGTGTCTGTCTGCCGAATATTTTTTCTAATATTCGGCAGAATTTGTTATCCGTTTTGAAGCCATTATCTGTCTTTCAGAATAAGGTTTTGGGGGCCTGAATACGCAAACTTTTGAAAACGGGTTTCAAAGTGCAAGTTTTACGATACAAAGCGAATTTGTGAAAACATCACATGCATGCATATTACATGTTCAGTCTATGCGTAGTGTTTCTTTACAAAGTGACATCACACTACTGGCCTGGCATGCATAACACAGCATTTTTAGTTGTTTCCGCGTATCCGTGTGAAAGGAGATAGTTTTGACAACATTATCCTAAAACTTTTCTGTTTTTAGTGCATTGTTGTCGTTTAAACGTAGGCAAAGCTAATACAAATCATGCAGTTATCTAACAAGATTTCTATTTCACATAAATGCTGTTCTCTTGAACTGTATATTCATCAAATAAATCCTGAAATCACAGTTTCCACAACAAATAGTAAGCAGCACAACTGTTTTCCACATTAATAAAAAGAAAACTGTTTCTTAAAGAAGCATGTGGCACTGAAGACTGGAATAAGGACTGCTGAAAATTCAGCTTTTCCATCACAGGAATAAATTACATTTTAAAATATATATATAAAAAAATTTTGTTTGATCCAATAAATGCATTCTTGTAGAGCATAAGAGACTTCTTTCATAAACATAAAAAAAAAAAAAAATCATACCTACCTCAAACATTGGAACGATATCATTATTATTACTTTTCCATGGAAAGAAATCAATACTTTGATTATGTTCTAGAGAAATCACTGCCATTTTACGTATCAATAGTGTTCAAACATTGCAATATCTTTTTTGTCTGTATTTGTTTTTATTTGATTTCCCCTGAAGTACATCACTAACTATAGCTTATTATGAGTAAACTGTATGAACATTTGCTTCTGGCTGGTCTTCAGCTGGTCTGCTCTCTGACCTTGCATAAAAAACACTGCTCATCTCTCACTGAGTGCCCTTCATCATCTATCCATCACTCAAGCCCACGATGATGCTCATAATTGTTATGATTTATCTGTTGCCATGGTACCACATGTCCAAGAGAGCAGACACGGCCTCCATCTAGTGATGGCTGAGTCACTCCCGTGCCCATTACACACACACACACACACACATTCTGACTGTGAGTCTTAGGCAGATGTCACACAAGAGATTAATTTTGACCTTTTTATCTTGCTAGATTGAACTACATTGTCTGTTTTGTCCCCGGGGAATGGCGTGTACTAAAATCTTTGCAAACAACTGTGATGAAGTTACTCAGAGATTTTAGTACCCCTCTTGATCCTAACCATATATCCACAAATATCTTCCCTCCGCCAGAGGTTGGATTTATCTGCTTGTGGTTTTTAGAGTAATCTTGGGTGAGTGTTCATGGAAATGACCATTGCATTGCTGACAGGGGAAATTAAATAATCAGTTTGCAACCTGATCCTTCTCGTTTTTTGGCTGAACAGGACGGTATTTATCATTAGGGGTAATATCAGGACACGCGGCACTTAAAGTAAAATAAATTGGTGAGTGTCAAACTCTTGGCAGATGTTCATGCACAAACGTTCGGTTTGGCAGCAGTGGAATCTAAATCGCTTATGACAGCAAAAGTGGTGCTGGTAGGTTCAAACCTCAGTACCCAGAAAGCATGTGTCTGTCTGTCTGTCTGTCTGAATTGGTGTGTGGTATTGGTGAACTCGTCAAACATATATTGGACTAATCTATCTCTCTCAAATCTCTATACACACGCACATAAATGTCCCAGTACACTTACTGTATGAATCTTTCCCAAAATGGTCCCTCTTGTTATTAGGATTATTAATGAGATTTTGGGAGGATGATGTTCATATAATCCAGCCATTCACACTGATAATGTACATACACAGGGGCTTACATCACTCAGAGTGTTTCCAGCACACATCCTCTACTCCCCATGTTCTCTCCAGAGGTATGAGCTTCAGAAGAACAGACAACACACCAAATCCAATATTCTACAACCCTAATACATTAAATGAACTCATTGAATATATATATATATATATCTGAGCTGAGTGATATGAAGAGAAGCTGATTTTTGGGCACTATAACTTATTTCATATTTCCTATAATCCATTTTTTAACTCCATTTCCAGCAGTTAAGACATAGTAAAAAAAAAAAAAACTTGTAGAAGTAGTAATTAAAACAAAGATAACACTGTTCTAAAAAATTTTTAGTTGTCTGATCAGAGATGTGCTATTTAATGTGTATTTTAATGCTCTAAATTCAAATATGACAAATAAAGCAACTGATTGGCTACTGTTTCCAAGATATTTAAGTTTTCTACATTTTACATCTATGTATATTGTGTAGATCAGGGGTGCCCAATCCTGTTCCTGAGATCTACCTATCTGCATAATTTAGCTCCAACCCTGATAAAACACACCTGAATCAGATAATTAAGATCTTCAGGAGCAC
This sequence comes from Rutilus rutilus, assembly GCF_951802725.1. Classification (NCBI taxonomy): domain Eukaryota; kingdom Metazoa; phylum Chordata; class Actinopteri; order Cypriniformes; family Leuciscidae; genus Rutilus; species Rutilus rutilus. Next base: position 17,133,238 of record NC_140215.1, on the reverse strand, counting down.
TAGATAATTACAGACAGGTTTGTTGAGCAGAGATGGAGCTGAACTCTTCAGGAAGGTAGATCTCCAGGAACAGGAATGGGCACTCCTGGTGTAGATAGTACCAATTGCCAGCCCTGTTTATACAACACTTTATAAATCAGCAAAATGGTTATATAAATCATATATAATAAATAGAATAGATGAATATATATATATTTTTTTTACATTTGCACATGGAATCAACTCACCATTCAAAAGTGTTTAATCCCTTGAAATGCACCAAACAGGAAAATTACATGCTTGAACAACAACTCCCATGATTCCAAGGTCATTAATTACGTCAGCATCAAGTTACGCCTTTGTTTTGAATAAGCAACCTCTAGCGGCGAAAATTACATATTGTGCCTTAACATATTTTTAGCATTAAAAAATAATAATAATAAAGATACCTGCGACACCTAGAAATACAAGGAGGCCAAAGCCACAAGTCTTAAGATGATATGTTTCAAGTTTAAGGTTGATATAAAAAAAAAAAAAAAAATCTCTGACTAGTGCCTTTTTAAAAAATAGTCCATTTGGAGCTCCAAAGTGGTAACAAAATTATCTGAGGGCTAGAGAAAGTTGTTAGAGTTGCTTGTACATGCGCCACATAATAAATCATTCTTTACATTTTTTCAAAAATTATTACTAACAATTTCATGATGTTAAACGTTGTTGTTTTTATTTTAATTTTAATTTTAAAGTTTTATTTTAAACTTTAAAACTGTGCTAAATAGGTCTAAAACCTAGCTATATATATATATATAAAAAAAACTTTTACAGTCTTCAAAAACAGTTTTGGACTCGGAAAGTACATTGATTTCCAGTTGTTCACGGAACAATCAGTTGTTTCCATACATATAAACAGATGCTACATCTGGTCGATGGTCGATTCAGACCGCAATTGCCCTCCAAAAGCAATCGTTTGGAGGCAATACATAATAAAGGGAAAAACAGCGCGATCTGGGATGTGGAATAATATCCCCGATAGCACACATGCATCTCCAAGATGTCTATTTGATGTCTACATTCACATCTTAGGGTGTTTGCTCATCTGCAATACGTCTCTATGACGTTTCCTGTCAGACATCATAGACATTAGAAGATATTTAAAGATGCTTATGATTTAGAATGTATGTAAAACTGCTTTTTCTAAGACGTTTTTCAGATGTTTTTTACAAAGCAGATGTTTTCCATATCTCCAGATCTTAGCAGAAGACATCTTACAGGCCTATGATAACAGTGGCGTGACTAGTGACAGGTGCACCTTTCAGATGAGATCTGGCTCCTGAATGATCCAGACTGCTGTACATTCTCATTAAAAATGCTTCTATGTGACACTTTCAGAAGATAAACAGAACTCACGTTGTTGGAATAGTCTTGGTATTGGCTAAAAGTTTTGGCCAATGTAGCCACACCTCTCTACACCTGTTTACACTGCACTCTCTCTTCTGCAAATGGAGAAATTTACACACACACACACGCACACACATTCTTTTTCCAGAGTAATTTATACCCTATTGAATGGTTTTTTAAAAGTGTGGCCAGGTAACATTACTCAACTCTGACTTATATAAATGTGTTATGTTATTCCTTTAAACAAACACAAATGCACATTTGGAACAAGGCCGGGAAGTCTTAAGCAAATGAAATATATTCTGGCAATTTTACATGAAAATGTATCACACCTTCTGTAAACAAAATTATTGGAATCATATTAATCTGATACAAAACTATTCCATTTGTAACTTTAAAAGCATACAAATTATAATGTCAGATTTTAATGGTCATACAGATTCTGCTTGATTACTGCATTATTTCCTGTTATATGTTTGTGTAAATTCCCATAAAACTGATTCAGCACTCTGAGTGTGAATTCTACCCTCCTAAATGTTGTCATCCATCATTCAAGGACATTTACTGGTGCATCACCAGAGGTCCTCCTCCAGGTGTCTCATTTTCAATCATTCAGGGACTTTGAATAGTTTGTGATGCCAATTACTGTCCTTTCACAGCATGTCCCTATAAGTGGCCTTTCTTTGTCTTTGTTGGTGCAAAAGTGACTGATATGTTCAAGTCAAATAGTTGTTAGGGATTTCAGTTCCTTCTGCGTTCACCTTCTGTCAGGCATTTTTTCTCATATCCCGTCATGCACCAGGATGGTGGCGTGTTGTAGTGTTGTTCACCTGTGAGTAACAGCTGCTCAACAAAGTTCTTTTCCGCTCGTTTCGAGTTATTTCCAGAAACGCAAGGGCTTTCGATTAGCTCACTGGTCGTTCTCGACAAGCTTTTGAGAGCTGCTCTTTGGAAGTTTCTCTCTTTTTCTTGCTCACTCTCATCTAGGTCCTCCATTCGCTCAGCACTCAAAGAAATATGAATATTTGATGCCGTTACATTTGCAGCAGTGTGAGCAGAGTCTGGGCTTGTTAAATTTTTGCTATGAGAATGTCTCTCTGTGTGGATAAGTCAGAGATGAGTTGAATACTCAGTCAAAGGTCTCTCCGTTTTCTGCTCTCTCTCTTCCTCACAGCTTTTTGATGGAATCTCCGCTCGAGCATAAAGCGGCGGACGACGACTGCCGCTCGCCGCACAACCAGCCACCCATTTTACCATCCTCTGAATACCAGAAGCTAGCGGATTTGCAGTGAATGGGCAGGAAAAAATTAAAAGTGGAAAGATGGAGGGTGTCAGATTTAACTTTTCATGTCTGTTTCAAAAGCGCCACCTCATATGAAAGCACATCTATTATTGGTTTGGGAGAACTTCTCGCAATTTACACAAGTCTCGTCAAGACTTAAATCAAGAGCTTTTCTAAATCGAAGAGCTCGTATTAATTTAAAATTAAGAAATGAGCTCTGATAAAGGAAAGACGTTTAGGTTCTTGTCCATGCAAGGATGCTTAATTATGCTAGACGCCGTCTGTGGAGAATTAAAAAGTAAAGTATTTATAAAAGGTAACTTTTGCACATTTAGCCATTGGTGTAATATAAAGCGGAGACAAAAAAAAAAAGAAAAGGCTAATGCATTCAAATGTAGGGTTGTCAATCAAAAGTCAATATTTTATTTACTATGCAATTTCATGTTATAGATAGTTTTTTTTTTTTTTTTTTTTTTACTCGAGAGTTCTTTGGTAAATTTGTAAGTTGTTTGGAGATTTCTTAGACTCCTGTAATCAAGTATTCATATCCTAACTCTTATTTTTTCTCAGTTCTTGTCACTCAAGGAGTCCTCATATTCAGAACCTGAACACAGAACAGTCTGTGTTTGTTTTAATAATTCAGTAATACAATAATTCAGCCTGAGTGTGTGCTGATCTCCCTTCTGTTTTGAGAATATTCCTGCCTGAGGCTTGCAATGCCACAGGGCGGACAAATGCTCATAGCCCAGCTGTAACAGGAAACTAACAATAGATGTCTGTCCACAGCAATCAGTAAAACACACACACACACATACACAAAGCCATGCCTTAGGGCCACGATCCATATTGATATGAAACCTGAGTAGAGTTTTGCGATTATCATAATGTGTAATCTTACACTGTGGTGATTGGAGTTTAAAATCTATACATGTCAACACATTGCATTTATAATATTTGTCTGTTGTGCATTTTGAAGAAAATCTATTTGTATGAGTCGCAAGCTGAAGAATTGCCAAAGCGCACAAAGTGCACTTTCTTCACAAAAAAAATAGCATCCATTAAAACAGTGTTCAACAGACTACTCTGTTGAAATTATATTGAATAACTGGATCCAAATGAGATCGATGATACGTTTCTACACAATTACAAACTCTCCAAAAGAAAAAAAAATCTCTTTAGTGTTCTCCAGACACATAGATGTATTTCTTGATGTTCAGTGTCCACAAAGGCCTCAATTCATTAGTCCTCAATTGCAAGTAACGTGCCCACCCAGCATGCTGCTATCAGAGGCACGGCAGTGCTGCTAATAAGATCGTTTGCATATGAGACCGGAGGAGCTTTGGAGAAGAGGGTCACGCTAATGAAGTCCGATCTCATTAAAAGATACAGAGCAAATGTTTGTGTGTGGGTGTTTCGCTGTGCATGCCACATGAAAAACAAGAGACAGGAGAGAGGTCTGGAGCTTCTGTTAACCTGAGAGAAAGACTAGAATAGATTAAACAGCAAAGTCACTGGTTGCGTCTGAATTCTGATACAATTCTTGAAGCACATTCTGCAGGTATACTGTGTAGTACTATAGTGGTGATTTGACATCACCAGTCATTTGACATTTGAATGCAGGGCCAGACATTTTTCTAAAGCTATTATATTATATTATATTATATTATATTATATTATATTATATTATATTATATTATATTATATTATATTATATTATATTATAGTCATGATTCACGTGTCACCTCTGCACTACAGTTCCCATCATCCTCCCTAAATGGCTCCCGCCTGCACTCTTTCATCACCCGCACCTGTCGTTAATTATACTTATTATTAGCAGCTCTGCATAAAAGCCCACACCACACACAAGAAGTTTGTCCGGTCTACAACTAAGACCTACCAAACTATCTGATCATCTGCTTACCTGAGCTACTTACCTCTGCGATTGTCTACTCGTCGCCGTGTTATCTGGATTCCATCCCCAGTCTCTTGTATGTCCCTCTTCAAAGACCTGAGAAAGAGCAATCCCCTTTATTCGTTCAATACAGCAACATTCAATTCCAAGAGTGTGTGTGGTGCACATGTGATCGGACTGTTCTCCTTCTTCAGCTCAGCTGTTGTTTGCACTTATTATTCACCATTTGCACTTTGATCTGCCAATAAACTATTTCACTGTTTACTCACCATATCCCCTTGAGTCTGTGTATCCTATTATATTATATCAAAAGTAAACATGCTGTTCAGTCAAAATGCATACAGTACAATTTTGTACTGTAATGATCCATGCTTACATTACACTACAACATTATTCCTAAGTTTCCTCTTTTTGTATAGCCAGTAATGAAACTGATAGTAACAACCTGTGTAGGTGTTCAACTACATTTACTGTATTTTGATAGTATTAGAATTCTTAGAAGCCTATATTTCAAAATGGTATTTCAAATTGCTGTCTTATTCAGCATGTTTGTATTGTTTTTGTTTTGAGCTTAAGTTTAACAGTTTTGAAAAGGATATGTAAACGTGTGAAAATTGGCCTGGAACTACATAGGTTTGTTGGTGTTTGTGTCTGAGTAAGAAAACAATGTGATTGGAAAGAAGTCGTCATTGAATGCATTTTGCACCAAAGCCATGATAAATGATCCACAATTTATCCCACATAGACTGCTTTTGTGATCACTGTGTGAAGAGTTGTGCAGTATTGAGAAATGTGTCCTAGTGATTTGTTTAAAAAAAAAAAACAATATCTGAAAAGTGTTACCCACTCTCATATGGATAGTAAATGCAACACTCAAATGGAAAGAAAGCTGAACCAAACTCTACCACACATACACAGATGATATTATTTGAATTGGATATCAGTTATGTTGTTCTAGGGTTCTGACTGAAACCCTCCTCTATTATTCAGATGCATTCTGCATTCAATTTTCCGCTTGATAAAATCAACCACAGTAATGCTAAATACATTTATTTCCTTTACACTTCCCTCTTCTTCTGTAGTTCAAATGCAACCAATGAATATGGGTCCTCATACCTGGCTCTCTTAAAGGAGATGAAAAATTCAGGTTAAAGGATAAATTTGAGCTTTTCCTTTTAAAATCTGCCTTTGGAAATGTGCTTCTTGTGACCAGAATACCAACAGATGCTTGAAGGGAAACTCTGCATTTTGGCTTAATAAAGGTGGAAAAGGGAAAGAGAGGCTGGGAGAGTAAGTGTGAGAAAGAGAGAAAAAAAAGTGGGAGAGAAATGATGACATCTTCAGACCTAATACACAAGATACAAAAGGGAAATCTCCTAAAAAAAAACATAATGTAGAGATACAATAAATATTAATTCATTACAAGGATATTATATTTGTCACACTTTAAATTCTGATGGATAGCTGAAGCTGTAAAATAATACACACAGACCTGTAACTATGTATAATTTGAATTATATAGTATGATGCTTATGTTGTTTGGTAATTGCAAACAGCCTGCAGATTTGTTTCAAATTATTATTATTTTGAAAAACATTTAGGGGTTGGCAATCCATTACATGTTGTGCCAAAGCTCCCATTGGTAAAATAACTCTATTGCACAGACTTCCTGGCTTATAGCTTAAACCCCTTAAGTGTCACCGGCCCACCGGTGGGCCCACAGCCATATTTAAAACAGTAATATTCCATACTAAACCTAAACTAATCTTAAAAACTAGGTAACACTTTATAATAACTACACACTATTAATCATTAGTTAAGCATTAGAAAACAGTTAATTCATCATTTATAAAGCATTAATAGACATTAATAAGCAATTTATAAATACAGCTATAAATGCTTTATACTTGATTTAAAAGCATATCTATAATGTGTTTAATAATTGTATTTTCATACTTTATTAATGATCAATTTATCATTTCTAAATGAAGTATTGCATTATTTACACACCAGTTATTTAAGAGTTGTCAGTGGTTCATAAGATCACTTAGAAATTGTAAGTAAATGATTAATAAACTATTTAAATGTACATTCATATATCTTATTATTCAGACATATAGTAATAGTTACTTAGTGTGTTAATAAATGCTTTAGTAACATGTATTTCTACTGTAATTCAGGGTTAATTCAGGTAGTTATAAAGCATTTAGTAGTTGTTAGTTAACTATTTTTGTGAGCTAATCTAAAGTGAGGACTAGTTATGCCTTGTAAAGCATTTACAAGGGAGATTTAAAGGCTGTTAATATTTATATGTTCTATATCACTGTGTTGTGTTTGTTTCCTTTTTCTGTTTAGAAGATAACTGAGTCTTTAAATATCCTTTATACATGCTTTACAAGGCATAAATAGTCCTTACTTTAGATGAGCTCACAAAAATAGTTAACTGACCACTACTAAATGCTTTATAACTACCTGAATTTACTACATTTACTTACAATTTCTAAGGGATCTTATGAATCAGCTGGCAACTCCTAAATAACTGCTTTGTAAATAATGCTATACTTCATTTAGAAATGATAAATTGATCATTAATAAAGTATGACAATACAATTATTAAACACATTATAGATACGCTTTTAAATCAAGAATAAAGCATTTATAGCTGTATTTATATACTGCTTATTAATGTTTATTAATGCTTTATAAATGATGAATTAACTGTTTACTAATGCTTAATTAATGATTAATAGTGTGCAGATATTATAAAGTGTTACCAAAAACTATATATCATTTGAAAGCTTACAATCTCTAGTTTTCATATTTAAAGAGGAGCCGTAATTTATCAATTTGCAACAAGAATATTTTCATACTCCTAAGGCGTGTTCAGACCTTTATTTTGAAATCAAAAAAGAATGGTAGAAACCTCAGTTTGTTTGCATGCCAAGAGTTCAAAAGATAGCATCCATTCAATTTTATTTTTTTTATTTTTTTTTGAAAAAAAAATCTGAAAATGTTTTAAATATAAAGAAAAAACTTTGATTGCTTGTTCATTGTCTATAATTTAATTTAGATCACCCAAGTGATGACTGGAATGTTCTGAATGATAACTAAATATAACCTCATTTTATTTTATTTTCAGGCATGTGTAACTGAATTCTACAGAAGGCCACAAATAGAAAGCCAAAGCTTTGAATGTGTAATGTAATATTTGTCAGAGTCAGTAAATGCATGAACTTGGAGCATGCACAGACACATGTGATATGTATGCTGGCATATAGCCATTGACCTTTGACCTTTGTCTTATGATCCCCTATAAAATAAGTGCCACTGTACCATGTGTCTTGGATATTTCCATCGTCAGTGATAGCGGCTGTCACCACTTAACAACTTCCCCCTCTTCTCTCTCTCACACACTCACACCTTTCTATCCTTCACATGTCAACACTGTGACACAGGATCCTAATTGGATGCTGAAGTAGTGTGGCCATTTGTGCTTACAGTGACACCAGATCACAGAGGCCAAACCGACAGCGGCACTAAAACGTATTTGTAAAAGTATTTAACACACACTTAAGCCTTACTTTAAAATGTCATTGCATTAAAAGACAATGTCAAATCAAGCACATTTACTAATACATTATTAAAATCAAAAGTTGCTTATGTTATTATTGTTATTTGGACCTGATCTGACATGACCTAACAATTTCTTTGTCATATTTTTAATAACTAATGTTAACGAAGATTAACAAATGTATTGTTCATTGTTGGTTTATGCTAGTGAATGCAATGTTTTACAAATGGGACCTTATTGTATCATGTTCAGATCAAATTCAGGAACTGAATGGGAATTTAAAAAGACATTCTCAATTAAATTCTGAATAGTGCATAACATTGACTTACACTGTTTAAAATGAAGATAACAAGTATTAGGTGTGCATATACTTTTTGAGCCACTGTTCTTCAGAATTTAAGTATATCCTCTATTAATCAACCCAGTTCAACCAGAAGGTCAGTGTGTCAGCAGACCAGCCGCTGCTCAAATAACCTCTCATATCTCAGTGTCACCTTCAGAGTGCTCATGTCCATATGGACCCGTGAGAGGAAACTCCATCACAGCACTACAAAGGAGGAGATGCTCGGCTCTTCAGAGGGAAACCTCCATTTTGTTTGCATCAAAAGATGAGAGTACATTTGGACTCATCAAACGACAATACTGGGTCCTATCTCACACACATACATACTCTCTTGCACTTTCTGTAAATTCCTCTTATCAGTTGCTCGGCCCATCAAAGTGAGTGGACTCTTATGAGTGGACTTTGTGTTGACAGTTCTTATTAGTTGGGCAGCAAATGCAGGGCTGACAAATGTTTTTGAGTTTCTCTGTTATCGCTCTCCGGACAGCTGCCGGGGACGAGTGAATGCTGGAAAAGAGAGAATCTGTATGATTGCTCCATTTTCAGTGCACTTGGCTTTCCAGAGTTTTGACTGACTGTTGGTTTTGACTGGCTGCTGGTTTTGCACCACTTACTATTCATTCATTCTGGTTTCATCTGATTAGCCGCTTTACAAATTAACAGGCTGGCAAGTTTCCCACTATTGTCTCTTATCAGAACTGAATACTTACTGAATAGTTTTTATGTGTGTATGAGACTTGTAATACAGCAGACACAATGTATGCTTGAATGCCCAGCTGTTAGACATTAATCTTCTAAGTGTGATGTGCAGGTTATTGTGGTCCCTTTCTTCTAATGAGCAGGTGTTTGTGTACAAAAACCTGGTAAAAATAACCTGTATGGGTGAACAATGTTCATTAAGGGCTTAAATAATGGGCTTGTTGTATTCAAGTCAAAATTTGTATTTATGCCTATCAGGGCCGAACGCGATTTCAAGGGGGCCCACAGCAACAACCTGCACCGGGGCTCCGGATATCCCAGCTGTGGCCCTAATGCCTATTGGTGTATAAGGCTTGCAGTGGATCTCATGCTGGTGGTCCATGAAAAGATTGTTTCACCCCTGTAAAACACATTGGAGAAAAATACTATAAAAGAAATTAAAGTAAACACATGTAGTGATTTTTAACATAAGAGGGTTAGTGGGCAGTAATTTTTTTTTTTTTAAAGGAATTAATATTCAGCAAGAATGCTGTAAATGTATCAAAAGTGACAGTAACAACATTTATAATGTTACAAACGTTTTCTATGTAAATGCTGTTCTTTTGAACTTTCTATCCATCAAAGAATCCTGAAGATAAAGAATCATGGTTTCCACAAAACTGCAGCACAACTGTTTTCAACATTGATAATAATAAGGAATGTTTCTTGAGCACCAAATCAGCATTTTAGAATGATTTCTGATGGACCATGTGACACTGAAAACTGGAGTAATGATGCTGAAAATCCAGCTTTACCACCACAGGAATAAATAAAATAGAAAACTGTTATTTGAAGAAGCAATAATATTTAACAATCTTACTGTCTACTGTATTTTTGATCAAGTAAATTTAGCCTTTGTGAGCAGCATAAAAGGCTTGTTACAAAACCTTTGACAAATATTACTAAACTCTCCCTAACTGAATGGTAGAGTATATGAAACAGAAATAATATGCACATTTTGCATATTAACATGTTTATAATAAATTTTCATATGATTATATGAACTTTATACTATTAAAATGGTATTGTGATCATCTCAAACAGACTATGAGGGTTAAGAACAAGATATACAAGGTCATGTGTGTGTAAGGGAGAGAGAAAATCTCAGTCTGAACGAGAGAAAACACTGACCTTGTGATGTGGTGGAAATAAATTACAGGTATCCACTCTTTAATTTTCCATTCACACAAAACTGTTGTGCACAGAAAACAAAACAGCAGGGTCAGGTGCATTCAAGAACCCATCAGAGCTCATTTAGCCAATGAGAGGTGGATAAAGACAGCATGACAGGCAGCAAAGATGAGATAAACAGATAAGGACAAAAACAACACTTCCTGTCAGTATGTCTTTTTTTTCGGGCTTGTGCAGTTATTTTCAGATACGTCAGTTATTGCAGCTTTTTCTAAAATGACATTCCTGGGTTTCTCTTCTTGCGTCTCTCCGTCTCTGTCTATCTGTCCATTAAGCTGTTCATTACAGCATGTCCCTCTACCTCTCCAACTCCCTGTCCATCACTCATTCCGATTCAGAGTGACACAGACGGATTAAGAATGTGAGCTAATGGAAAGAGTGCAGCGAACATACGCTCTGCTGGGAGGAGAAGGAAATTAAAGTGAGCCTGAATTGAGATTACTCGACTCCAAGACTCTTAAAGGGGCACAATGGCATACCACAGCCATACTTACAGTAGTCAGGGTTGACATCGTATTTAATCTTGACACAAATTAATGAGGCTTTGAAGGATAGAAGTGCATTGAGCTCAATAGGATGTACTGTCTTAAGGTCTAACTTTCACAACACATGATTTACAGTACATAATCAAACGACTCGATGAACCACCAAATTAAATTACGACTTGATGAACCACTGAAACGATTTTGGAAACATTATTTTAGGCAAAAGAAATTTCTTTAGTGTTGCTTTAAAGTATTAATATGTACCGTTAAGATATATTATGCACCATTTAGGGGTAAATAAGCTACAAAGATGTACCTTTTTGCTTTTGTACCTTACTGCCTCATTAATAGCTTTGTACCTGAGAGTGTAGGTTCTAATTGAGCTATAGTTTATTTAGTTGTCTATAAACAGTGGGCATACAAAAGTGTATAAGTAAAGTAACTTTTATATAGTTACAAAAAAAAACTATTTTAAATAAATACTGTTCTTTTGAACTTTTAATTAATTAAAGAATTCTGAAATGATTGTATGATGGTTTCCACAAAAATATTAAGTAGCACAACTGTTTTCAATATTGATAATCAGAAGAAATGTTTCTTGAGCACTAAATCAGCATATTAGAATGATTGCTGAAGGATCATGTGACACTTAAGACGAATTTACATTTTAACATAAAAAACAACAACATCTGTTTCAAATTGTCATAATATTTCACAATCTTACTGTTTTACTGTATTTTTATTAAATTAATGAAGCCTTGGTGAGCATAAGAAAAATCTTACAGGCCATTCAAAATCTTACAAAAAATCTTATATTTTACAAACAATGTAAGCTTAGCGTTAAGTTCTGCCAGGAAGACTCAATCAGCGCGTCATGAATTAACTCACTTCTAACCAATCATGTGTTAACACTCTCAGTATAAAAGAATGGTACTTACATCCGTCTGAGTTCGCAGATACTGACGGCGCCAATTACCTCCATGCTCCCCAACCACCTCCAAGATGGTCCTTTCCCTCCATCCACCCCACCACCACCAGGATGGTCCCTTCCTTTACCTCCAGGGGGTCGGCTGCACCCCTGCCTTCATCTTCAGGCGGGATTTGCAGATTCCGTTAGCCTCGCATTGCTTGCTAAGGACGGGGCCTACGCCAAAGACTATGCTTGCTGAGCTATTAATAAATTTACTCTTGTTATATCATTTTATCTCCCGAGTCTTTCTGGTAGAATTATACTAACAGTGCAAATACTAATTTCATACAATTAAATCACATGTTTGCATAATTAGACAAAATTACAACTTAACTGGAAACTACACTCCATACAAATATTCTGCTCATTTCTTTGTTCATTCTATTATTGGATAACAACAGACAAACAACAGACTGAAAACATCCCAGCAGGAGTTATTTTACTCTGAAGACACCTTCAGGATTTTTCGCTGAACGTTTGATGTACAGATGTTTAATTAAGAAAACTCACTGAATGAAAACTGCAGTGATATCCTGCAATGGCTTTCAAAGTCTAGCTTTTAGCTCACTTAGATCTAGACTTATGTCAGTACATAACATGATTATAGAGTTTAGCAAGTAATTGTTTTTGTTGGATACCTCAAGTACAATGTTACCTCAGAGATGCATATTTCAGAGAGGTCATGAGTTTTCATTGGAAGGACTCCAATGCAAAACATATAATCACTTCATTGAAGCGTGTTTTTTTGGGAAGAACTCAGGGACATTTTGTCAGTGTTTGTAGAGGATGAATTCATCCACATGTACTTTTGTTCAACTGCTTATTGATTTCTTGTTTCACAAAGAAGAGTTTGAAACTATTTAAGTAATAGCATTTTTATGCAACTGAAATCATTTAAAATTCTAGGGTTTAAAAGAAGCCCATAAAACAAGATTACATTTGAACACCAAAATATCAAGTTTAACAGTTTTACAGTCTCCAGTGTGCATGAAAGGGATGGGAGATTTCTCTCTTTCTCTTTGTGAAAGTCTGCTCTGTGGCATGATCTTCTGATCTCACTGAAACACTGTTTTGTTCATAACATACTAAAAGTGGGCAGAAAAATAATGAAATAAAACAAAAGTAACCAAATTAAATAAGATAAGAATATAGGAAAGAAAAAATACAAATAAGATATCCCCAGTAAGACACCAATGAGATTAAAGGAGAACTCCGGTCAATTTTAACATTGAGCTCATTTTTTTGTACATTTGGAGTGCTGTCAATACAGAGAACAACGACAAAAATCGGTGTTGCCTACACCGTGTTATCCTCTTTTTAAAATTTGCACCCTGTTGACTTCAATGGGGCAATGTTTAAACCTGCTTTTAGCCTCTTAATATCCTTGATGTGTCATTACAAGTGCACAGCCAATGTGAGTGATTCCTTCAGAGTGAACACGAGTGAATCTGACTGCAGTAGATGTGAAAGATAAGAATAAAAATGATGTTATTTAAGCCAGCGCAAATACCTGTATTTACATCCTGTTTTCGGTCGAAGTCCAAAGTAGTCGATTGTCGAGTTCACGCGCGTGATCATAGGTAACTAAACCTATGGGCGTGAACTCGGAAGTGGATAGTTCACCCAAAAATTCATAATTTACTTACCTTCACGTCTGACTTTCTTTCTTCTGTGGAACACAAAAGAAGATATTTTGAAGAACAACTCTCATTGTATTGACAAAAAAACATGTTTGAGATATTTTCTCAATAGATCTCAGAATATCTTCTTTTGTGTTCTACAGAAGAAAGGTTCATATTGGTTTGGAATGACATGAGGGTAATTAAATGATGACAGAATGTTCATACTTTGGGTGAACTAACCCTTTAAGTTTCCAGCTCCTCAGATGTTTCTTGTTAGAAGAACAAGTTTCTAATATGTTTATTGTTTATTGTTAGAAATTATTGTAACAACAAATGATCTAGGATATTTAAAAGAAAAGCACCATCCTTCGGATGAGACGTTAAACCGAGGTCCTGACTCTCTGTGTTTGCCCCTTGGCCTCTGTCCATCATGGCCTCCTAATCATCCCCATATACTGATTGGCTTCATCACTGTCTCCTCTCCACCAGTAAGCTGGTGTGTGGTGGGCGTTCTGGCGCAATATGGCTGCCGTCGCATCATCCAGGTGGATGTTGCACATTGGTAGTGGTAGAGGAGATTCCCCCTTCCATGTAAAAGCACTTTGAGTACCCAGAAAAGCGCTATATAAATGTAACAAATTATTTTTTATTATTATTAGGTTATGCTGTCATTTTATTGCTCTGTAATGGTGCCCTTTGTCAATAATGTTGACATATACATTTTTATATTATTATTTAATGGAACATATTTGATACTCAAATAAGACATTACTGAGACTTTGTCTCTTTTTCTATCATTTGTGGTATCCAATACTAAAAAATCTATAAATCTTAACTTTTCGTATGGCTGCACTTGAAATCTGGAGAGCAGTGCTGTGTTTGTAGACCCAGAGCCACAGCTATGGTGCTTAAAGGCAATTTCCTCGCATTACCACCAACTTCCTGCCAGCTACAGTAAAATACATTGCCTGTTTAATGGCTGTTTTTAATAATAATCAGTCTCTATATCAAAGGTTAACAGCTAACAGTGTGACATCTTTTTAAAGCATGAATGTTTCTTTGAAGTCATGGAAGTCACACACAGCCTAATCCTCTTCGCTCTCTAACTCTATATTAGTGTGCGTTTTAAATGAGGGCAAAAGACGTAAAGTTTGCCTGAGTATTTATGCTTTGGAATGAATTCTCAGATATTATTTGTGGTGCTTAAAAGATCGCAGCGCCTTGCAGAACCCCCTCATGTTTCAATTCACAGCTACACGTCAGGACGTTGCTCTGAGCTAGGTTGTGATGTTCTAACGGGGGTTTCTATACTTATTCCTGAATTCAATCGCTCGTAAATTATGCAGCATAAGGATGATTAAATTATTAAGTAATGTGTCCTGGTTTCAGGCTTTAAAATCTGGGTTTTTGCCAGGGAAAGGCTCGCAACCTAGAGTTACTTCTTATGTACTGTATGTACATTTGCAGATTCTACATTCAGGGTGGTTTGGGGCGGTTACTTTCCAGGCACGGAGCCAGTAACATTCCCTCAAAGATGTGTTTAGGTCTCTTGTTCAGAGAGTTTGAATGACTGGAGATTGTCTTCACTGAGCTGCTATAGTTTCCAGGAGGTCATAGTCAGAATTTTATTGGACTTCAGTGTGGTTTTTCATTCAGTTCTTTGTATTATTTTCTTTTTAAGACAGTCTAAAAACATTTCATGGACAATGTGCTTGAGAATAAATGTAGTGCTCTTATTTGTTGTGATATTGACTTGACAGTCAGACGGTTTTATGAAATCTGCAATTTAATAACATCTTCATAGTGTAGAAAATTACTCTACTTCCTTTAAAGTTCAACAGACTTTTGTGTCTGCTCTGTTGGATTAATGCAGTTGAATATAGTTGAAGAAAAGTTATTTGGCATTTCAGGGGATAGTTCACTGAGCAGGCAAGCTTATGTGATATTGCTTGATATTTGATATTGTTTGGCAACTAGTACATAGCAGTGAATACAGCCAATTAGTAAAATAAAGTTATATTCTATGTACAAATCAAAAACAGAAACTCGTCGTCGTGTAAAAAATAGTTTGTGCTGATTTGAGACATGTGGTATGGCACGTTATCCTGCTGGAAGTAGCTATCAGAAGATGGGTACACTGTGGTCATAATGGGATGGACATGGTACAAGGACATGAAACAAGGCATTTTTGCCCACAGAACTGCCACTCAGCGGATATTTTCCCATTTTTGGACCATTCTCTGTAAACCCAAGAGATCATTGGGCATGAAAATTCCAGTAGATAAGCAATTTCTGAAATACTCAAACTAGTCCGCCTGCATGGCACCAACAACCACGCCATGTTCAAAGTCACTTAAATCTCCTTTATTGTGAAGCGAAAAGATTGGTAGTACTTTATTTTACAGTCCTGTTCCATATGCACATGCAGTACTATGTACTTATTATACAATAACTGGGTTATTACTAGGTACTAACCCTGAACCTGCCCCTAAACCGGTTCAGATGTAGTTACTTTATATACGTTATATAAAGTGTACGTTTTCAGGCCCCCAAAACGCTGTTGTCGTGTAAATGAACAGCCAAAACACATAAAAAGTTTTCAGTTTTTAGTTAAAAATGGTGCTGTGTAAACGACCCCTCAGTTAAAACTTCAATAGATTGTGTTGACCTAATGCATTGAATTGCTACCATGTGATTGGCTGGTTAAATATTTTTGTTAACAACCCAGGGGTGCGTTTCCCAAAAGCATCGTTAGCCAACGATGGCCACAAGTTCCATTAAACTCTATTGGTAACAACAGAACTTGCGATCATAGTTGGCTTTGGGAAACGCACCCCTGACCAAACACAACTGAACAAGCTAAGGAGCACTTGATAATTACAGACAGTTGAGTTGAATTGGAATTCTGGATCTCCAGGAACAGAATTGGGCACCACTGTTTTAGATTATTAAGATATGAATATATTTTAAAAAAAAAAAGATTTGTATTTAAAATAAATTCTTATTTTAGCATATATATGCAAATATTTAAGAGCAGTTTCCAGATTTTACTTTCATAGCTATCTGAAATAAATTAAGAAATTATATTTAGGGTCATATCTTAAACTTCAGTATCAAATCCAGTTCCATAATAATGTTTTCTGTCACGCCTACACAAAGCAAAATGTAAAAACTGAGTTTATAGACATATATTCTGACATCTGGCAGAAAGCAAAGCACACATGTGTTGTGTGGGAGTATTGTAAATTATGTAAAAAAAAAAAGAAGCAAATACTAATACCTAATGCCATATAAAATACAGAATGAATAGTTATATATAAGTCTTAATAATTATATATAACTCTTCATTTTTAACAGTTATTAAAACATAATTAATCACACTCCATTTGGACTGATGGGTAGCTGGCTCATTTTCTTTTTGGTTAGAAGTCGAAATGCAGAGACAGCAATAATCTGTGACATAACTAGAGGATGACAATGTGTCTTTGGGACTTTTAAAGGTCAGACACCTGGTCTGCTAATTTGGTTAAGTAAAAAAGAGCATGCATAGTTAATTCATTCACAGTAAAGACTAAAATGTCATCTTTTAATATAATTTCATTTTTTAATATTATGTATCTGTATTATTATTCTTTATTAGTATTCATAATCAGTTGTATTATCTTATTAAGTTTAAAATGCATGAGTTAGACTATAGATTGCATTTTTATTGGCAAGATAACTGGTGTCCGGTTCCGTGAATCAAATAATAACAGGGAAAAAGGCTTAATTCCAAGTCTATAACAGACATGAGCATCTCAACAAAACTTTGCAACATACGTGCCTTCCAAATATGGTGGCACACATCATCAAATTCAAGTCCCTAAGTGCTGCCAGAATAATGGACTGATATGACATAGAATGTTTGAAGCAATGCAGCGTGTGAAGGGTGTGGACTCTAATGCATGAAAAGCCACATGCAGTCCGGGTGTTAACGGGTGGACTAAAAAACTTCATTTATTGCGATTCCAATGTTTTGCTACCATACAGCCAGGCTCAGCACGCATTGCTGAACTTGCATAGAATTTTTCATCCATTTACTGGTGGAGCAGTGGCCGAGCACATCCATCACACTGTACTGACACGACACGACAGAGGATTGTGACAGACAATTGATCTACTATTGGCTACTAGGGAATTATTCAATAAAAATATAATATAATTGTGTAAAATACTATAAAAATACACTAATGTTTAGAATATTTTGTATCAAGCAAAGATATCCAACATAATGTATGTTAAAAAAAAAAATATATATATATATAGGCCTATATCATATATAATATACAGTATATTTGTGTATGTATGTGTCTCTGCTACTTTTGGCACATTAAAGTCTAATGCATTAGCAATGAACCTGAACCCATTTGTGCAGGTTTTAACAATATCTTCATCTTTAGCCATTATTTAAAACAAAACAAAAAACATTATTTTTTAATCAAATCAAGCTCCATGTAAGTCCCTTCTTTATGTAAATGAGCATGCCCTGCCTTCATGTTCAAACATGAATAACCTACATTCACTGTCACATTAAAAGGTTAAAATTCCTCAAGTGGTGTCCCAGTCAAAATGGACTAGTTTCTGTTTTTGCTGTCTATATTTAACACAGGTCACACTGAAAAGGAATTTCCCATGATGCAGTCTGTAGGACATTTCAATAACTACACACCTTGGCAAGAGAATATGTGGACGTGTTTACCTCTCAATCTCTTCATCATAGTTCTGATTCAGCAGGGGAATAATGATTAAAACTGGAACAGTGAATTGGGTCAAGTTTTTCTCTTTAGTCCAACACATCAGTTATTCAGCTGATTCATAAGAGAAACACTCAGTGTCCTTATTGTCTTGTCAAGACTTTCTTTGCAAATCTTGCTAATTACTTATTCATGATGATACGCTTAATACAAATTACATAAAAGAGTGAAGATAGACAGGCTTTAGATATAACAAAAAGGAAAACATGGCCATACCATCGTTGAGATCAGTTTTTTAGTTAGGTTTATTATTTGTTCTGCATGGTGTGAACAGGCCATTCATGTGATTCATTTTGCTAAAAGGGCTTTAAGATGGTTTTCTGGCCATAGCTGGTTCAAGATCTACCAGTCTGACCCATTAACAAATATCCAAATAGTCTTTTAAAGGGGTGGTTCGGGATTTTTGACATCGGACCTCATTTTTAAGTCAGCCTGGTTGTTATTCATCAGTGGAGACATTTTTTTTTTTTTTTAATTATCCAGTCCTTATATTTGGATAGTTAGCCGATGCTAGGCTAGCGCGAGTCAATGGTATATGTTAGCCAGCCATTAAAAACCGTTTTACCCACTCCACAGTGCACCAAACGCAAATCAATTATAACACTAGACTATCGATGCAAATGTCCGTTGAGAGAATAATGTTAGAAATCAAACTTACCTTTCATCTCAATGATCCCAAAGGAACTAGTTTCTCAGCAGCTGCGGAATTTTACTTTGCTCCGGTTAGTAATGCGGCAAAAAGTAAACACAGAACAGAAGCTCACTCGGTTGCCTAGGTAATCAATATCACTCCGCTGCTGCTGTAGACAAGGCTTATGATTACAGGGAACAAATTATAACTAATGCAATGTGATGAAAGGTAAGTTTGTTTTCTAACATTATTCTCTCAACGGACATATACATCGACATATAATTGATTTGCGTTTGGTGCACTGTGGAGTGGGTAAAACGGTTTTTAATGGCTGGCTAACATATACCATTGACTCGCGCTAGCCTAACATCGGCTAACTATCCAATTATAAGGACTGGATCATTTAAAGGAGTCATAATGTTGTTTTAACTTTGGTACCCAATGCTCTATTATAGTCTTTCAGGCACTTCTAAAAAAGAAAAGTGGAAAAAAAATCATCAACACTCAGACCCTTATTTCTAAAGGCATTATTGTCTCGCGAGATCTGATGCGATGTTTTGGCTGTCGTGGACGGTCATTATAATAATGCAAATGAGGGGCGCGTTGATTGGTTGCAGGAAGGAGGGGGGTTGAGCATCATTACAAACTGACATGGCGCAAGTTGTCAATGAACCCGACCCGGCCGCGACATATGGGATTCAACCGTACATGTTTGAGCCGGACTCTGAACCAGAGCTGGAAAGGGAAGATGTAGAGTTGTTGGATGCACGTCTACATCAAGATGTCTCTGAATGGTAAAGACAATCATTTTGACTGAGACATACATTAACATCAGTTCGAGCAAAAACGTGTGTTGCTATTTTCTCCCACATAAATTTACCTTTTATTTAATGTAGATTACATTAACGGAGATGTAGTTTTTATTTTTTTATCAGCTTACAGTGGTTTTGAGATTTTTACTATCATGTGGTGTTTTTGCCTTGTTTCACGTTGTGGTTATTTAGACATTCAATATGTTTCTTCTTTAGACATGCAACGTGATGTTATACTTGCATTTAAACAGTTTTAGCCACTGAGCATGGACTCCTGTACCGTCACTACTGTAGCTGCTAGTGTAAAACAAAGTGGAAAGATGTGGCTAGCATTCGTAGAGTCCATTCCCCGTGTTTACCTCGAAGGTAACGTTACATACAATAGCCGCATTAGCAGTTAGCTGCTATTTGTTAACCACAGTAGAGCAATAAAAACACATTCTTACCTTTTCAATTTCTGGCAAGTCCCTGATGGTTGGGATGGCACCTTTTCCCAAACGGAGCTTCGAGGCCAAGTTCGCCTGATATTGCCCCAAATTTGTAAATGATTCCGGTGTAAAATGTTTAGCACACACACCTAACGATACGCCACTTGAAAGAGTTGTTGGGACAGCGTCATTAAAAATGAATTTCCTCCACTGTTCCCTGATAGTTTCGTCCGTTTTTGGTAGATAAAACACATTTGCATGTTGTTTGTGGCAGTCACCCACAGAGCATCTCAAGTGGGCTACACTCGGTTTCTCCATCTTTCTCGAGTCGACTAAACTGAATCTGAGGGGGAGAGGGGGAGAGGGGCGGGCTTCCCGTGGCATAGGTTTGCGGTGTCCATATTTGGTATATCCTCCCCCGTCTTGACGTCAAGAGGGGGAAGAAATCAAAATCTCGTTTTTTCGTGCGCGTGCACGTGGCCTATTTTACAAACCCTGAGGTAAACAAACGCTTCACTTTTAAATATCGGCTTCCCGGCCAGTGTACAATCATTATGCAATCATAACATACATTGATTCTCGTGGAAAAGTGAAATTTCTACATTATGACTCCTTTAAAAAAAAAAATGTCTCCACTGATGAATAACAACCAGGCTGACTTAAAAATGAGGTCCGATGTCAAAAATCCCGAACCACCCCTTTAAGACTATAAACCAGCTTTGCTGGCTAGGACCATATTATTTATTTAAAGGGGACCTATTATGCCCCTTTTTACAAGATGTAATATAAGTCCCAGGTGTCCCCAGAATGTGTCTGTGAAGACACTCACATTTTCGAGTGGAAGGAAAAATATGCAGTTTTTATGCATGTATCTTTAAATGCAAATGAACATGCTCCCCACCCCGCTTTCCAGAACAGCAAGAAAAGAAATTGTAAGTGTACATTAGATCTGTGTATTAAATTGAAAACAGCGTAATATACAGTATACTTGTACAGTATTGTACAGTATATAATATACTTACTTGATTGTCGTGTGCGGGGCCTAAGCATTTTTGATGTCACAAAAGCTACAATTTGTAAACGGCTTGAGTCTGAGACACTGCTTGTGATTTACGGGGATTAAAATAAAGGAGTGGGTGGATTTTTACCCTTATAGGGTGATTGTGTACACACACTGCCAACACACATTTATGTTCAAACACCATGTTAAAGTTAATTTTGCATAATGTCTCCTTTAAATATAAAAATAAATAAAAAAGACTGCTCTTCAGTAGCTATGTTTCTATCCACCTATTTTTATGCAAATTATGGGATATTGCATAAAAAAAAAACTCTGGATAGAAATGGCAAGATGTGCATAAATTCTAAAAATGCACATAAAAACGTATGCGCTCATTTGAGGTGGATATTTTTTTATTTGATAAGAAGACATACAGTAAATGAACATATGATGGAAACAAATTTACTGAATAAATCCAATGCGCAAAAAAACTCATGTGACAACATCTCAAATGTTGGTTTGGTCATTCTGAAATACCCGAGCTAAAGTTCATCATCAAAATGATTGGGTATAATTTCCTCCCAACACTCTCACATGATTGCGTTCCCAAACACCATCTGCTCAGAAAATTACATGAAATTGCAGTGTTTACTACTTTTGTCTGTGTATCGTAAGGCGCATGTAAGGAGCGACAGGAAGTGACGATTTTTTCTCTTTAACACATGGAATGAAAATGGTGCTTTATTTGCAAATGTTTTATGCAATATTCCAATGTTACACACAAGTTAAATTCGCAGCTTTAGATATAAACATAGCTTATTTCTTCTTTTCTAGTGTAAAGATTGTCTTCACTAAATGAGAATGAAAGTTCAAGATTAGAGATACACCCAGAGGCTCATGCTCATCTCCGAGTCACTCCACTGAGATTCAGAGCTCTCTCTTTCTCACCTTCTCAGTGTGAGCTCACAAATGCACTGCGTCGCTCTTCGATTACAGGTCTGCTGTCATCTTTCTTGCTGCTGTGTCGGGAATACCATGTATTTAGATGCCACTGTCAAACAAGCATATGCGAAAAAAGCAGCAGTTTAATCTACCCCACAAGTGACTGTCAGCAACATCATTCAAATTTTGTGAAATGTTATGAGATTTGAGGTGGTACAGCGGTTTTGGGAATTGGAAGTGTTGATTGGTGTGCTGAAAGGAAACACAGCAATGTGGCTGTTTTCACACCTGAGAGCTTGCGAGGAATAGAAAACAGTTCGAAATTCATCCACTGGTGTGACTTTGTACATTTCTTTGAGTCAGCTGAATTTATTTCTGACAACGTGACCAAAATTACCAACTATAAGTGTAGAGGGAAAAACTAAGAGACAGGAAAGGTTGAAGCAGAGTTTTAAAAGCCCAGAGCAAATATACTTCAAAGGTTACTGAGACTGTGTCAAGTGGGACATTTGACAACACATTATTCATCAACATCATTTGTTGTTTCTTTGTTGGATCTTTTCAGGTAGCCTACAAATAATATTCCTGTCAAACAAATATAACCCAAACCCCAGGGTGCAAATTATTGTGGGGGTTGGGGGTGGGCTGACCTTCGAAATTTGAAACTAATTATAGCATTTCTTTTACATATAATTATGTACACACATTTTACCAGTGTTTTCAAATGCTAAGAGTCAGAGTGCACTAATAAGAAGTTTGCGTTTAAATGCAACAGTGACCATAGCAAAAACCAAGTTATAACAGACATTTACACCATGAGTGTAATCCACATAAATTGCCAAACCTAAAGGCTTGTTCACACCAACACAAATGTTCTAGATGAAAATCCGGTACGATTTTCTCATGCGATTAGTCTGTTTATAGCAATGTGGCTGGCTTAATGAAAATGCAAATTCACTCTCTCACAGTGGGTGGCGCTTATAGAAAAGCAGAAATACCCTGGGGCCTCATGTATCAATCTTGCGTATACGCACAAAAACTTTGCGTACGCCAGCTTTCACGCTCACGGTCGGATGTACTAACAGTGAAATTAACGTGAGAATGTGCATTCCTCCACGCCAATTTCATGTCTGGCGTACGTACATTTCTCATTGTTTGCACAATCTATCGCACCACCTATCGATAGGTCTATCGCACCACCAACCATGGGAAGCATTGCTATTAATTTGCAATTTATAAAATAATTGACATATATTGTCACACGAGCCTTATGGGAATATTCTATCAATTATGCAATTAAGTAAGAACATATGAAAGCATATGCAAATTGATACAACCCTTAGTCTATAAATAAAATAATATCAAATAAAATAATAATATCAAATATAATATAATATAATATTAATAAAAATATTAAATATTAATTAATATAAAATATTATATAAAATAATATATACACTGTATATATATATAATAATACCGCATTGACGGCATCAGCCAAACTCTCCCACTCATATTTTTTCCTTTTGTTATTAATTCCGGAGGACAAAGTTCCAAATAAAATATTTTTTCTCGTTTCTACCTCCGATAGTAGCACCTCCAATTCACTTTCTGTAAAGTTTCGTTTCTTGCCGATTGCTTTATCCATTTTCTTACTGCTTTCTTTTGCCAAAGTGGACTCATTACCATATTTAAATTGATTTAATTAAGGGAGGAGACGTTGTGCTCGTGCATGTGCGCTCAATTTTACATTAATTGGGATGTACAAAGAGAATATGCGTGGGATCCTTCGTACGCAGAGATTCATACATCTGTTTTTTTTTTGTGCGTACGCATATTTACAGCTTTGTCCGTGCGCATTGTTTTAGTATGAATTCAAGTCTTTGTACATGAGGCCCCTGGTTATTCCGGTACACAAAACATTAGTTACCTAAAACTAAAACCATAAAAAACATTTTCATTACTTAAAATAAACGATAAATGAAAAAAATATATATATAATTTAAATAAAACTTAATTTAATTACTTATATTATTTCCGCTAGCTGTTAAGGCAACATTTCTCATTTATTTAGTTTTACTTGATTTACTAAAAAAACTAAATATGAATTAATAAAAGCTATAATAGCATCTCATTGATTCTAAAATTAAACTATGAGCGGAAATGAAGACAAAAACAGCTCTGTTTTTAAACAGCTCTTCAGATTTTTGTATTCATTATGGTGTTTATCAGACAACACCAAATACAAGAATACAAGAAAGACAGTATTCTTCTTCTGCTATTCACTGCCATTTAGCTAAATAGTCTGTTCGTGAACATCTCCAAGTTATAGTTTTATGTAACAAAAGCAGCTCGTATTGGTTCAGCAGTAAGCAAAAGCTTGAATCGTATTGGTTCAGCAGTTTTCTTCGTAGTGCGATGGAAAAGACATTGGATACTGTGAATGTTCATGTCCGTCTTTGGCAGAATGTTTACCTCACCAAATTATTGCACTGAACATTCATCTTGATGTGAACAGGCTTTAATAATTACATGGGCCTTTTATTTAAATGAGTTGAGACATTAAAAAATATTAAATAACTGACAAAAATTCTGTTGAAAAGTCACCTTGAAAGTCAGTGAATAATTCACACACCTCCCAGTCCTAACCATTAAGTTCCTCTGATAACAGATGCTACATTGATAAGACCTAACCTTGCTGGGTTGATGTTGACCAAATTCATAGTAAGCCTAGAAATACATCCACGGGCAGGTACATATTGAAGAGAAACCCCAACCTATATTTTGCATTTATCACCTCCACACATCCCTGTCAATGTCATCAAATGACCACAGCATTACACATTAAACCCCAATGGCACACCAAAAAAATAGCTCTTCAAAGGCTCTGTGCACATCATACTTGATAAATGAATCTATTTTGTCTTAATGGTGAATGGTGCACTAATGTTGGGAGTGCGTTTGGGTTATTACCCACAATTAGGACATAAAGGCATTTGAGCTTAAATGAGGTAGAAACTATTAAAGCAGAGACGACAGAGTGCTGTAGAGGACAAGTGAGCATTTAATGCAATCATGACGGCACAGCCTGTCTGGAACGAAACAGGTTCATAGAACAATGTCTAACCTCTTCATGACACACACACACCTCAAGAGAGGTATAAAAAACTATTACTTATTGCCACTCTTCCTGTGACATGTGGTAAATGTCTTTGCTCTGGCGCTGCATGGATGCCCGTTCAGTTACGCTTACAGTTATTGCTGGAGTCATTAGGCCCGGGGGAAAATAAACTGACTTCAAGCAAAGCACAGAGATAGTATCGCTCACCGATGGAGTTAAGCACTTGAAGGACAAATTGCTGTCTGGGGGCAAATATATTGAGCTGAATTTAAAAGTCCAAGTCGGACAATTTGGCAAATGCTTCCTTAACTGCAGTCCACACTTAGTAGAGACCTGTATTTGATTTCATTTTGTTTAACATCTATCAAACAGAACCTCAAAAACACTCCACATCTACTAAACGCCCTCAAAAACAGTGATTCCCAACCAGCTGTTCATGTATCACAAGGGGGAAGAAATAAAAAAATTGGTAAATATGTAAATTTTGCTTGGTTTTTGATCAAAATAATTCAATATGATTAACCTCATATATGTATATTCTGCATAAATTCTATTTTAAATCAAATCTTTTGAACTTTCTATTCATCAAAGAATCCACAAAAATATTAAAGGAACACTCCACCGTTTTTGAAATAGGGCTTATTCACCTTCTTTCCTACATTTAGATAGGAGGGCAAATGCATTTTTGTCTCAGTGCATGGATTGTTTTAGTTTGACAGGGTCGGCGCGAGCTTAGCTTAGCTTAATGAATGGAATCCTTTGTTGCCAGCTAGCATGTCCTGAGTAAAAGTGATCCAAAAAAAAAAACGAATTACTTCTTGTGGCCTGCGTATTCACAACGAGTACAAATAGCGATGCAGATTAACACTAGGTGATTTCCTAGGCAGATATTGACTTGGGACTATATTAGGGGGAAGCACAGGCGAAGCACTGCTACTTGGGCGCAGAGATATCACGCAACACATGAAATCCCACAACTTGTGAATACAGGTATAATATGGGTCGATCTATACATGCGTAATTTTTTAAATAATCACTTACTCTGTGGACAGCTGTCCATTTGGTCCATTTGGTCCATTCGGCGTGGGGCGTTTTTTCCAGTTCACTTTATCACACCGGAAAAAAAAATAGAGTACTGCAGGATGGATCAACGCCATGAAATCCTCGGTAGCTGTGACACAACTGCGGGCATGCTCATCTTGATCTGACGCATTGAGCCTGGTCATCGATGGCAGTAACTTGTCCTACTCGCCACAGCACAGACACTCTACTTCAGTCGGCATAGATTGGCATATTCCCCCACATTCACACCACCAGTTCATGTTGGCTCTCATCCTCACGTCAGGCTGTTGAGCGATCGCAACCTCCTCCTCCTGTCGTTCTATTTCCAAAGCACGCAGCTCATCTTCTGAAAACTCTGGTTCATAGAGGTATGGTTCTGGATCTTGACTGTCTGAGAAGTCACCCTCTTCGTCTCTCACAAAATCAGCCATGTTCATCGCCATTCATGTACTGTAGGAAAAATAGCCAGCTACTATTCACGCCGGTATGTTAACGGAAGTCATGGGATTTCATGTGTTGTGTGATATCTCTGCGCCCAAGTAGCAGTGCTTCGCCTGTGCTTCCCCCTAATATAGTCCCAAGTCAATATCTGCCTAGGAAATCGCCTAGAGTTAATCTGCATCGCTATTTGTACTCGTTGTGAATACGCAGGCCACAAGAAGTAATTCTTTTTTTTTTTCTTTTTTTTTTACTCAGGACATGCTAGCTGGCAACAAAGGATTCCATTCATTAAGCTAAGCTAAGCTAAGCTAAGCTCGCGCCGACCCTGTCAAACTAAAAACAATGCATGCACTGAGACAAAAATGCATTTGTCTACCTATCTAAATGTAGGAAAGAAGGTGAATAAGCCCTTTTTCAAAAAACGGTGGAGTGTTCCTTTAAGAAGCTCAACTGTTTTCAACATTGATGATAATAAGACTGTTTCTCAAGCACCGAATCAGTGTATTGACACTGAAGACTATGTAATGGCTGCTGAAAATTCAGCTTTGCCATCACAGAAATACATATTAAATACATTATATGAAATATTTTAAAATAGAAAACTATATTATTATATTATTGTAAAATGTTGTTACAATGTAAAACATATATTTTCTATTTACAAAAACAAGCACATTTCTATAAAAACTATAGTTTGGTGTCAGTGAGGGATATTTGAGCACTGGCATGACTATGGGGATACATAAGACAAAAGAGGTTGGAAAACACTGCCCAAAAAGTTCGCCTGACATCTGACATCTACCTGATTCCTGGACAGTCCATGAAATACAGTCGATGTCTGAGGCAGAACAGGAAGAAGTAAAACATATCGGCCGACTCTTATGTGTGCTTTGACATTCTGTAACCAGATCGGCTGTTTGTACAGGACTAACGGCAGCCACGGGAATCAGGGGCCCTGAGATTTAATTGAGTGGGAATGTGTAGAGCGGGAGAAAAGTGGGAACAGAGTAAGAAATAGGAAAGGAGAAGAGAGGAAAAAAACTGAGAACAAAATTTAAGCAGGAGATGTTTGAGTAGCAGAGGTCTATACAACTAGATAGAGTTATGGTATTTATTCAGTGTCTTTTTCTGAAGAGGGATATTATGTTTTATGATAAACTATTATT
Source organism: Rutilus rutilus (assembly GCF_951802725.1). Lineage (NCBI taxonomy): Eukaryota > Metazoa > Chordata > Actinopteri > Cypriniformes > Leuciscidae > Rutilus > Rutilus rutilus. The sequence goes on along the minus strand of NC_140215.1, from coordinate 17,105,354 downwards.
CCAACCTTTGCTGGGATTAATCATGTTTTACAATATTCACCAGTTTATTATTTACACCAGTGATTTCAGGGTTCTGCATGTTTTTTATGACCAACAGTAACACTGGTTTCCCCCTTAGAATTATTACTATAATAAATACTGCAATATGATAATAACTGATGATGTAAAAAAAAAAAAAAAGATTATTCATAACAATTTAAAGGTGCACTCAATAACTTTTTGCCAATGCAGAAATGAGGAAAAGGATGAAAAGTGTCTAAAAACAAAGATGTCATGTGATATCAATACAGAGCTTTTATTATCGGCTACTGGTATGACTCTTGTGTTAGATATAAGTCATGTCTTTATTGTTTAAATTCTTGAAAATGAAGAAAAAAATATTGAATGCACATTTGCACACTTTCAATACTGCCTCTGATGTTGACTTTTTGTCATATCTGACTGTCCAATCATCCTGTATATATGGTCTGTGTAACATTATGTATTTCTTTTAGCCCTGCTATATCAGATCAGCTCACGGTGAGCTTAGTCTTTGTCTTTGAACACTCATGACAGTTGACTGTGTATGTAAGTAGACAGGTTCAATTTAGACTGTCCCATCCACTTGTTCAGGCCAAGATTCGACCCTCACTTATCCGTGGATGGTGGCAGTCTCTCCCTTACTCCAAACACAGCATCGATTCAATCTCAAAGCATGCAATTAAGGTTACATCGGCGATATGTGCAAAGTGTCACCCTCAATGAGGCCCAGTGCATGTCAACATGAGGGCCTTTTCAACTACCCTCTAATGTACCTTTCAAAAGAACTGTGAAATATAAAAGAAAGGCTAAGGGAGAAAAGGCAAAGAAAAAGACAGATAAATGAGCTCCTTGAGTGGAGGAGAGAGAAGGAGAGGCCAGTAGGCTGAGAAAAGATGGTGTTGCACATCAATTGAGAGCAAATTGTGCAGAAAGGAGGACAGAAATGCATCAATCTTTTTCCTATAGGCCTCCATGGGAGAGCTTTAGCCGGTTTGGGAAACACTTTCCAAGGTCTTTCTAGCTGATTCCAAGAATCATTATAGAGTTGGACTTAGAGAAGGTGCCTATTTCACACTTGATCTGACATTTCTTGAATGCTTTGTATTCAAGTGTAGATTTGTTTGGTGTGAATCATAATAGTCCGAATGGATTGTACTCTGTTTCTCATTATTTGAGATCATTAATGGGACATTGGAAGAAATTTAGTCACTTTGGTTGTTTTGGCTTTCTCGGGTAGCCCACCACGTTTATAGTTGTTTCACTAAAACATTATTACTGATTTGTATACTAGTTATAGCAGAAGTGTTGTAGTTTAGATGGCCTTTGGCAGTTGGTTTATACACACTATAATTTACATGATTTGTTACATGCATGCACTCCTTTTTAAAATAATAGTTGTAGGTGTTGTCTGGAGGGATCTTCATAATTCAGGCCTATATAGTTTAACTGGCAAGGGAGAAGATGACCAAGAGACTAATCTCTCCAAATGACACAACAATCAAATCCCGACCATACATAGGTTTATTATTATTATTATTATTATTATTATTATTATTATTATTTAAATGGTCAGCTAACATAACAAAAACTATATATGTAATTTAAATATGTCAACAGAGGTTAAGAGAAAAAAAGGGTGCCAGTGGGAGAAACGGTAGAATAAAAATATTCTTCATAAATATTACATGCCGTTCAAGTCAATGCCAGTGCTACAGGGGCCGGTTGCATAAACATAGCCATTATGTTAAGACAGTGTCTTAAGTTCTAGTATGACCCGCAGTTAGTCAAGGGGCAGTCAGTCTTAGTTTTCGGAATCAAATTAGGCCAATCTACGTTTTTATGTAACTGATTTAAAAAAGCTATGTCTTAAAGAACAGTCGTAAAGAAAAAAATAATAATAATAATGTCTAACTTGTAAGACTTGTCTTAGCAGTTTATGCAACTGGCCCCAGGTGTTGGAACTCCAGAAGACATGATGATATTACAGACGCCTGTCTGTTTGGAATCAGAACCACTGAATTGAATGAAAAAATGAAAGCTTTGCCATTTTTGCATGAAATATCCTTTTAATGTTGCAGAAGTAGAGTGTCTGACAAAAAAGAGTCTGCCTTACAAGTGAACAAAGGATAAAGATGAACAGCAGCTTATTGAACATTCTTGAGTGACTCATTCTCTTGTAGAATAGAAGGCACAGAGATATGATTTGGACAGCAGAAAAGACATCTCTGTGGATAGCAGTAGTGAAAATATGTCTGCTGTTGGCCATCAGAAATTCCCTGCTGCAAAACTAACTCCTTTCCCATTTCATATTTATCCCTCTCTCTTTCTTGCTCTCCCTGTCTCTGTTGGCAGCAGCACTGGCAGGATTTATTACTGTGAGAAATGATGGGGCGGGTGCTGCCAGACCCTCTTGTTCACTCAGAAGTCGTCTACGATTGCACACAAGCACCTTTTTGTGCCTGAGCACTCTCAAAACCATTCACATTCATGTTCAGCATCACGTGCATACACACACATACCTGCTTAACACACATCTGCCAGGACAGCACATGGCCTCTCGACCTCTCATGGTCTCACTCTATTTCTCTTTCTCTCTCTGGACTGGGGTCTGCTCACCTGCAGGTGTCAGTGTGATTGCCTGCAGAGGGGAGGAAAAGCTTGACCTTTCCGCTCCCATTCTTTGTATGTCCCTCCTTGTGCTTTACTCTCTCCATCTCTCGCAGCACAGAGGAGTGTAGAGGGAAACTGCCTGACAAAGGCGGAAAGCATTCAGCACATGTCTCTAAATTATGATAAATTACCCCTCTCTGGCAAGAACACAGGATAAAAGAAAGAAAAAGTAAAAAGCAGCGACTTAAATCGACTCTGACAACTGTCTTTGAATAATTTTTTTTTTTTTTTTTTTACAGAGGTGTGCCAGGCCTTTTGGCAAATGACGACCCTTTATTTCTTCTTCCCTTGTCTCCTTTCCATAAAAGGTTAAAAGAATGTGCAGCCTTTATTTAAAACGATAGTTGGCCATTTTGGCGAACTCATTGCTCTATTCTGAAATGAAGGCTTAGCGCTGACTAATCGACGTAAAGCACTTCCCTTTTCTCTGGTACTTAACCTGAATCACACGCTTCTTTAGAGCGTTTACTCTGAAGGAGCAGAGATAGACAAATACTGTATGTCAGTACAAAGAGTCCTTCTAAGAAAATGTCCTGTTCTTTAGTCCTGACAGGACTCTTGGTGAAAATTATTCAGCCTAATTTGGGGATCATTTTAGCCTAATACAATAATACATTTTCTTTTGAAATGCTGATTACAAAGTCATTTTACTTATCTTTTTTTAATGTGCAAGGCAAAAAGTTTGTAAGACATTTCTACTTTATGATCTGAAGAGTGTAAATATTTTCGACTCTATGGCACTTTTAGAACAATGCCGTTTGTCAGAGATGTCAAATTTAGTCAATGGTGTGAGTTTGTGGATGGACTTTCTGTTTGTCTATGTGTCATTGTTTTGGAAACTTGTTTGGAAACAGCCATTATTTCATCCATTATGTGTGTTCATGCATTTAGATTTTTGATTAAAGACTTTTATCAGCCCTTCCTCATGTGTAGTGTGACTAGAACACACCAGGGGCCTCATTTATGACCGTTGCGTACGCACAAAGACAGGCCATGAAAGAGGCGTACGCCGCTTCCGACGCATAAGTTGTGATTTTTTAAAACTTGACGGGAAAATTTGCACACCTGCACGCAAACTCTGACCCATGCGTACGAACGTTTTGGAGACGGAACAGTTTGGCGACACCGATGGTGAGCTGGAGTTAAATGTCTTATGGAGCTAAATCAATTAGAAATACTATTTGGTCAGTGGAAAAGATTGAGAAAAAATTTCTCTGTAATGTATTTTATAGTATTTGATTTATTTATTCAAAAACGAGGCGAGGATAGACTACTAAATGATTTTTATCAATGTAATGTGACGGCCAGTGTTGGGAAAGTTCACTTTCTACATGAACTAGTTCAAAGTTCAGTTCACAAATTTTAAAATGAACTAGTTCAGTTCATAGTTCATATACTCAAAATTTTGAACTAAGTTCACGGTTCCAAAAATGAACTAGTTCATAGTTCTTTTTTTCCATGTTGCTGCGAGATATTATTTTTCAAAATGATTACCACAGCCCATATCTAACCACAGACAATTATTTTATCAGTTTTAACACTGAAGATATGCGTCACATTTTTTCCCATCTTCACCGACCTTATCATAAAACTCGTTTAAATGATCATACGACGCCTCCTTGCTGCTTTTTGTTTTGATTTGTAACGTAAGTGATGAGTCGTTCATGAAAGACTCGAGGTGAAGTAATTATTTATGTTCCCTGTAAACGATTTTTGACTGCATTATAATGATTTCTTAATTCAGAATATGATCAAGATTGCGTAGGTGGATGTGTTCGGGGAATTTGCCAGTTAATAGTAACATTTAAAGCCCCTTAAATGAACGAAATGACTCGAAAAAAGATTTGTTCATTTTGATGAACGAGATCGAACAAGAGGTCGAACACGGGTGGCTGGTGTTGCCAGATTGGGTGTTTTTTCCGCTACATATTAAAGGAGACATATCATGCTTTTAAATAGTTCCTTTTTACATATAAATCATACATTTGTAGTCTATATAAAGCGGAACTGCAATGCTTGGGTCTGAATTCTTCATTATTATAGCTCCACAGGCCCCTTTTCTACCCCTTTTCTGATGTGCGTCTGAGAGCAACTCGTTTTGGTGCGGTCTCTTTAAATACAATTGAGACACTTCATACCCCGCCCCCTCTCCAGGATGCAGCGGTTCAACTCCACCCCGTTCGGCCATTTTTGTAGTTTGATAGCAGAGATACGATTATCTAGCGGCACAGAAACTTTTTATTCACACGTTATTAACAAAATGTCAACAACGGAAGACTTGTCCAGCCAGCCTTACATGTTCGAGCCAGAGTCGGAGCCGGAGCGAGATGAAAATGAAGACGACGAACCTGTAGAACAACGTCTTCATATGGATGTATCGCACTGGTGTGTACTGTATTTACACATGAAACTTTGGTCTTCCGACCTTTTACCACCGTGTCGATTTATTTCGATTAATATGTGCGAGGGAGAGAGAGCAAGACAGCGTCTAGTTTGGAGACGGTGATGTCTTGTTTACACTTTCGCCTGGCTCTGAAGAGAGAGAGAGAGAGCGCGCGCGCGACCGGGTCTCTCTCTCTGCTCGTTCTTTCAGTTAAACATGCGCCCTTGTCACAAGCGCGGCAGTTTATCTACATTAGACGGTGTAATGAAGCGTGTGGGTTACTACATCCAACAACCGAACATTTTAACTTACTCTCTCGTAACTTCTGCATCCTTTAGCTTGGACTACAAAATTGCAGCGAGAAATAAAAATGGCGGATTGCTCGAAGTGGTGGGCCGGAAGTCAATGTCCTTATTTGGCAGTTCCGCTGCAAATACTGTGACGTAATAGTTCAAAAAACGTCATAGATAACAGAAAAATCGGAACAGGTTGAAAAATATGACCAAAACAGAATATAAAGATATCAACGAAGCACCTGAAGAAAATAATTTCATATTTTCTGTACTTCTAAACACTCCAAATATACAACAAAATGCATTTAAGGGCTAAAAAAGTGAATTTGGCATGATATGTCCCCTTTAAGGGCGGTTTACGGTGGGTTTTAGGTGGGTTTTCGCCTGGAAGGCTTTATAGAAATCTGGCATCCTACTGAACGAAGTTAAACTGAGAGAGCGTGGCGTTCACAGACACCAGAATGAACGAGTTCACAGTAACGTTCATCAGGCAGTAATGCGGTACGTTCAGTTCACGTTCGCCCAAAATATGAACGAGTTCATGAACTATCGTTCAATGAACACGTTCAGGCACAACACTGGTGACGGCACATCCATATCTCATGTTTTCCTAATGTCTTGTACCGTTAAACGTGGTATCACGTGAATAAGTATATGCAAATGATAGGCAGATGAGGATATGCATAGTAAAACTAGGCGTTGTAATCTCCACATATGGTCGTTTTGGGGAGGAGACGGGGTGGAGACGCATGTACGCACAATCTTCAGCTGACTAGGATTTATAAAGGGAATTTTGCGCAGGTTCTGGCGTACGAACGGTTGTAAGTTTGAATTTTTTTTGTCGTACGCCATTTTTGGCTTTCAGGAAGTACACTTTTAGAACCCTGATAGTTACAGCCTTGGAGACAAGCGAGTATTTTTTCCTGTTATAAGTGAACCTCTGAATCATTAATTCAACTGATAAGTTACAAAACACAGGGTTGGCAGAAAAAAATTGCACGTGTATTTTAATTATATATGGTCAAACAATTCAGTTGGTTTACAAAAAGTTTATGAACTGTTTGTTCACGAGTCTTGTTCTGACTCGAACAATGATTAATTCAAAGAAGAAGCATATTTATTCAGTAGGTCCATCCAATCAAAATGCTCTTTTACAGTCCCCACACAAATGTTATGCATCCGTGATATAGTCGTTCTTCGAAGGCAGTTGCTCACATAAAATATGTGTTTAACTTCAAAATAAATGTTTGGGTTTTTTTTATGTAAAGAGAGCATCGTGCCATATTTACTGTATACAGCACATGTGTATGTGTAGGGGAGGACTGCTGTCAGCTGTGTCAAACTCCACATCTGGGGTCTTTTCGGGTTCATGCAGATGGTGCTTCTCTCTAGGCCACATTGGCCCTCAGGGCCCCTGCCAGAGTACAAGAGCGAAGGGTCGTCATCAAACCTGCTGCATCCTCCTCTGTTCTCTCCACCTCAGACAGATCCAGCTGTGATTAACGGGTAGAGCTCTGTCCCTCATCCATCTTGCTCTCACCTCCTTTCCTTCTGTTTTTATGGCTCTGTGTCTTACCCTATCCTCTCCCTGACACAGGACACTTACTTCTTTCACTCATTCTTCTGTGGCTGAAGAAGGAAAATGTGTGACAGAGATCTGTTCCATTTCAGTTTAACAATATCACACAAGGAAGAGTGCTGTTGTTAAATATCAGCATGTCTCAGATTTAACTGTAGACCAACAGTCAAATTGCAAGTGTGATTTTGCTTTTATAGTTCAAAAAACATGATGTTAACATAAGGTACTTCACAAGGGGTGGATCTGTTATGCTTTGTGGTTGCGTAGCTGCCACTGGCACAGAAAATATTGTGCAGGTAGAGGGAAGAATGTATTCTGCTCAATCCAGAAGTCTCATAGTAAGTGAAGAAACGAAAACAATAAGGCCGCATTTACATTACATGGTTCAGGTGACCCAATTCCTATTTTTTTCCTTCCATGTGGCACAGATTGGATATGACCAACAAAGGTATATGCAGGACAAAAAACACATCCGATATTCTCAGATCGGTTTCAGGCCTCATTCATATGTGGAAATATGGATATGAATCGGATACATGCATTTGCGTCTGCCATGTAAGGCCAAATGGCACACTTCATATTCACTTTCAGTCTTGTGGACTTACAATGGCTGCCGTGTGCGCCTGTCCGCTAAGTCCATGAGACCGTAGGGTGTCCCATTTGTCATTTTAGGTTGCTTGCGAGCGCCCCCTTTGCGGTCGATATGCACCCTTGATGATTGTCAAGTTTTGTGTCTTTTCTGATTGACCACAGCTCTGCCCAAACTTGAAAACTGCTTTATCTCTGATGAACGCAAAGGACAACTCAAATCTGTTCACTTTATGATTTTTTATTTTCTTAAAGATGGTTTGATAGATTTTGGATGAAACAGAATAGGTTGATAACCTTTAAGACACACAAACAAAACATGAATTAGTTAAAAAATAAATCTCAATAACACTTTCTCAAAGTAATAATACAAAAATGGTACTGAATCCTCAAACCAAACAAAGTAATTTAGATTAACTTAGGATAGTTAATAATTAAAATACCAATCCCATAATTAAACTTATATAATAATATAATATAATAATTAAACAATACACATGATCCCATAATTAAACTTATACAAAAAGTCATATACTGTAGAAGCATGAACAACACATTCAAACACATTCAATCCTACCAGTTGCGTCTTTGGATGATCAGGAGCTGTGGTCACAGTATCTTTCTTCAGGAACAGGTGAGAGAGCCAACAGAGCTCTTACCAAACATTTCAAATGCCATGCACTCTCTGTGGGTGCGCAGGTAAATATGGTCCCAAGAGCACTTCCTAGAAGTTGGTTCCACCAACTCTGGTTGCATGGTTGCCCCCTGCAGTTTGGGAGTGCTCAGTACAACTTGTAACCATGAATTGACCGGAGGAGTGAATTGACGTAACCATGAATTGACACAACACCTCCCACTTGACCTCCTGGTTCTTCAACCCAAGGAGGTCACACCAGTACTGTGATGTGTTAGATTTAGTTACTCCATTTTTGATCCTGTTGTTGCTGCTGCTCTTCAACTGGAAGCAGGACAACTATCCGTCTGACATCCCTGTGAAGAACTGTTGCAGGTATCTTGGTTGAATGTTTTTTCATCTTTTTGGTGGGCTTCACAGTTGCGACTGGGTAGCTGGGGAAGGATCGGAGATATACATCCCTTACAATTCCCTTCCTGTCAGTGTTAACGTCAATGACTCTGGCAAGCCTGAATTGACCTCTTAAGGCGTTCTGGTCAGCCAGCCAGATGACATCTCCAATTGCCACATTCCTGTGAGCTGTGTGCCACTTGGTCCGGACAAACAGGTTTGGTCCGGCTAACTGGCTCCATTTCCTCCAGAACCGGTCAACTTCTGTTTGGATGGTTCTTAATCTCTTGTAAGAGTATCCTTCAAAGTCAAAGGTCCCTGGATCTCCTCTGGGTCCAGTTCTTCCAAGCAGAAGTGAATTTGGGCTAATGTATTCTACACAGTCCTCCCGGCTCTGAGTCCTGGCATCAATAGGTCGTTCATTTGCGAGGTTGGAAGCCATATAAAGGAAAGTTTGAAACTCACCCCATGTGAAGACTCCGTTACCCCCCAGATTGTACAAAGCCCGCTTCACAGTCCGGACAGCAGCTTCAGCAGCTCCGTTTCTGTGAGGTGAGTCTGCTGGATGGATCTTCCAGCTCCATTCTGTGCCATGCTTGGAGACTTCATCTTCAAGCTTTGATTTCTCCAGTCGGTCCAGAAACATGTAGAGCTCTTCGAGGGCAGGTCTGGCTCCGACAAAGTTCTTTCCAGGATCCGACCACAATTTCTTTGGATGTCCTCTCAGTGCCGTAAATCTTTGGTAGGCTAACAGGAAGCCTTCAGCTGACTGGTCACTGACAAGGTCTGTGTGCATAGCTCTGGACGCCATGCAACAGAAGACAATTCCCCACACTTTGAGTTTCACCTTCTTTCTCACCTCATCCTTCACTTCGTAAGGTCCAAATAAGTCCACTGTCGTGTACTCAAATGGATTAGCTGGTGTTATTCGCTCCAATGGAAGGTCACTCATGATCTGTTGGCATCTTCGGGCCTTAAGTCTCCTGCATGTCACACAGTTATCAACGATCTTCTGAGCTAGTTTCCGGCCTCTTACCACCCATGCTTTCCTTCTCATCCGGAGGAGTGTGCCTGCGATTTCTTCATGATTTGCCTTGTGGGCTTCTTGAGCTAGAAGAGTGGATACCCATGATGTGCAGGGCAAGATTGGTACTGCAGTTTTGTCTTTATTAAAGATTTGGAATCTTCCTCCACAGAGCAAAAGTCCAGTGCTTTCCTCTCTGACCACAGCAAGCCTGCTGAGTGTGGTGTCTGGCAAGGTTACCTCCTTTTGAGCCGCAAGGAAGAGATCCCTGAGTGCATCTTCACACTCCATGATGGTAAGTGTAGCTTCCTTGACTCTGGACTTGATCTCAAGAGCTGAAGGAATCTCCTTCCTCTTTGGCTTGCTTGTGGTTGAGGTCTTGGTCAGCATTTCTTTCCACTTTGTGGCAGCTCTCCACACCCAGGCAATGACTCTTATCAACCTGGTTAAACTGCTGAACTTATTGATGTTAAGGATTTTCCTCACTGAAGAACCAGAAGGTGGCCTCCGGACTTGGATTTGGTGCCCTTTTCCTCTAGGGCTGCTTTGCAGGTCCTTGTTTTGGTCAGAGGTTGGAGACATTGGCATTGCAGTTGCAGGTGGAGCATGTTGGTTTTTTCCCACCTGTGCTCGGGTCAGTGCTGCTGTAAAACATTTCCTTTGGAGCTTGTTTATACCTTCTTTGGCATCTGCAGCGACATCTTTGGCTGACTTTGTCGGCCACTCCTCCACAGGTCGTTTCAGAAACTCTGGGCCATTTTGCCACACAGAGTTCTCTTTGAGGTCTTCCGGGGTTGCTCCTCTTGTTGTGAGGTCAGCAATGTTCTGCTCACCTGGAATCCATCTCCAGTCTTCAACTGATGTGGACTTCTGGATCTCTCCCACTCTGTTTGCAAAAAAGGTCTGGTACCCATAACTGTCCCTTTGGATTGCACCCAGCACAGTTTGACTGTCCAGCAGATGAAACCACCGTTCGACTTGCATCCGACTGTGCTTTTCAATGTATTTCCTGAGTCTTGCAGCAAACACAGCACCACAGACCTCAGCCTTCACTGGTTCTCCCTTTTGGTCAAGTGGTGTGAGCTTGGCTTTGGACTCAACAAGCCGGACCAGGATACCTTGCTCGGTCTCCCACCTGAAGTATGCAACAGCTCCATAGCTCTGGTCGCTCCCATCTGAGAATGTTATTCCCCAGGGTTCTCCAATCCTTTTGACTGGTGTGAGGCTTCTATTGAAGGTAATTTGGTTGAGGCGTATGTATTCCTCAAACAGGTGGATGGCTTCTTCTCTAAGTCTTTCAGACAGAGGTGTGTCCCATGTGTCTCGTGTTAGAGTTTTGCCTCCAGCTTCTTGAAATGCTTTTCTGACTAGAATGGCTCCTTTCTGTTTGGCAGGTGTTGCAAGCCCTATTGGGTCATACAAACTAGCTACTTGGCTAAGCAGTTGTCTTCTAGTCAGTGGATTTGGAGTTTTTCCTCTCACCTCTTCTCCGACGAGATTTTGGCTGATTCTCATCTTCTTTTTTCTCTTTGAGAAGTTTATCGCGGTCATGAGGTACAGTTTGTCTGGTTCGACCAGGTAACCAACTCCCAGGGCTTTGTTGTCTCCTTCTCTCATTTGGTTGGGGAGAATGAAGACTTCATCTGATGATGCTGGATGTTCTGATGTAGACGTCTGCCTCCCACTTTGGCCTGATCGGACCCACGGCTTGAGAAAGAATCCACCTGCCTTCAGAATTTCTTCGACTTTTTTGGTGGTTTCGTCTAGCTTTTCCAGGTCATTATGGGATGTCAGGATGTCGTCTACATAGGAATCCTCTTCAAGGACTCTCCGTTCCTCCTCCAGATGAGTGAACATGGGCAGCTTTGCTGTCTCTCTCATGGCCAGTTGTGCGATGCACCCTGCTGGTCGATCGCCAATGTTGACCCTGGTGATAGCATATTCCTCAATATCTTCATCTTCACTGTTCCTCCAGAGAAATCTATGGAGGTGCATCTCCAGGTCTTCAAGCCACACAGAATTGTACATCTTCTTGATGTCGCCGAGGGCAGCATGGACTCCTCTCCTGAACCTTAGTAGCACTGCTCGGATGGGATTAAGTACATCAGGCCCTTTCAGGAGAAGGTCATTCATGCTGATTCCTCTAAACTTCTGGCTGCTGTTCCATACCAGTCGGACAGGTGTTGTTACAGAGTGTGGGTTTGGCGCCACCAAGTGACTGACGTACCATACTGGTCCTTTCCAGTCAGCAATGGTCTCTCTAGTGAGTTTCTTTGCTGCCTTCCTTTCCACCATCTCATGGACTTGAGTTGTGTATGCTGCACGCCACTCTGGTTCTTTCTTGAGCTGTTTCTCCGTCCTCAGAAACGTGGCTTCCACTGCTCTTCTGTTGTTGGGCAGGGAACTTGGATCTTCAATCCAGGGGTATTTTGTGTCCCAGTGAGGCTCCTGACTATGCGCATCTGACTTCACATATCTGAGGCCTTGCCTGATCATCTCAAGCTCTCTTTCTTCACTCAGAGTCATGTCTTTGCCTCCTGGTTGACAGTTACCACACCGGCATCCTCCACACATGGGTTCGCAGGCCGCACCAATGCTGTCCCACTTCCACCAGTCCAAGAACTCTCTGCCAATAACAGTGGTTTTGGTTTCAGCTCTAGATTCTTGCATCTCAGCAATTTCTTGATACTTCACTGCTGTGATTCTCATCGATCGTGCAAAGTGAGTCTCAGAATTGTGCAGGGCCATGTCCACTACTTCACAGAGGTCTGGATGTGCTCCGCCAACGGTCTTTCCTAAAGGGCTTTCCCACAGGACAAGATCTCCTACTACCTTTACTCTCTGTGGCGCGAGTCTTCCTTCACGGTGGCTTATGAGAAGCTCAACATGTTCTGGTCTGTGAAGATCTTCCAGGTTGGTGTCGGGGAAGAACTTCTTGAGTTGCTGTGCTTTGATTACTCTGTGAACTTTTGCAATTTCATCCAACCCATAACAGATCAGCTCATGAGCTCTCTCCGTGCCTCTAGGTGTTTTGACTCTTACCTTGAGTAAGTATCTTTTGGTCTTTACCTTCATGGCCATGCCTCCAACTCCATGGACGACAAGCGTGATCTTTTCACTTTGAAGCTTCAGTCTCCTGGCAGCTAAATGAGTGATGTAGTTGGTATCTGATGCTAAGTCAATGAGAGTTCCAATTTTCTGTCCTGCGTTGGTGGTTACTTCGAGAAGCATAAGAATAACTGGTAACTCACGTGTGCTTGAGTCCATCACTCCAGGAAGGCTTCTTCCAGTGCAGTGTGATTTTGCAGCCATGTTGGTGAAGGCTCTCCTGAATTTCTCTGCCATGTCCGGGGTAAGCTCAGATATTAATTTATCTTGCTCCTCTGTGAATGTTTGCCTCCTGGTGCTGGGTTTTCCCACTTTCACAGATTCTTTCCCCTTGAATCCTCCTTTCAGGCAGAGAAAGAAATGGTGATCTGAAGAGCTTCCTCTTCTGCAGTCTCTATTCCTGCACAGGTAAGTGTCCGTACATTCATCATCCTCTGCATGACATCTGAGGCATCTCCTGCATGCTCCCAGCCTTTCGACAGCATTCAGCTTCTCACCAGGCTTCAGTTCTTTGAATTGCTTACAAAAGAAGATCTTCTCACGGTGCTTTTCATCTCCACAGACAACACATCCTCCTTTTCTCGTGGACTTTGTGGAGGCATACCTCTTCTCCAGGTACGTAGCTTTCTTTTCAGGTTTTTCACTTACACCCAGTTGGTCTAGTTTCTCTAGAATGTCCTCTTGTGTCTTTAAGAATGTTAGAAGGATGTCGAAGTGATTGTCAGGTGTGACTCCATTTCTTGGATTGACCATGAATGTCAGCCAGTCCCTCTTTATATTATCTGGCAGCTTGCTCTCTATGGATCTGATCACAAGGGGATTCTTTATGGCTCCAGTCCTTTCGAGCTCCGTGAGGTCATTCAGGGCCTTTTCCACAGCTTGAATTAGGTCAATTACCTTCCTTGGCTGGTGTGACTTTAAAGGAGGGATCCTCTCTAGGTCCTCAATTATTTCCAAGGCAATTGTTGACTTGTTTCCATACCTGTTTTGAAGTACTCTAAATATGTCTTCAGCACTGTTGTATGTTGACAGGCGCAGGTCTCTACATATCCTCTCGTCCACACTGTCAAGGAGCTGGAACTTCTTCACTTCCACTGAACCAGTCGGCTCTCCCTGCTTTTGCAGACTTTCCCAGTCTCTCCTCCATCTATGGAAATTCCTCCTAAACCCAGTGAATTTAGGTAGACTGGTTGGCTTTATTCTTACCACTGGTTGTGGAACTGCTGTTGGTTGAGGCTCTGGACCTCTTCTTTCCTCTTCTGCAATTTTTTGTGCAGTGAGGAATTCTGCTCTTCTGGCCTCGAGGTTGCTGCCGAATGTTTTCAGGTCTTTTAATCTGCCTTTCAGGTGTGCTGTCTGATCATGTGGGATCCATTTTTCCCAGTCTTTCAGGCTTACAGTTGCATCATGGATTAGCCTCCTCGCTCTCTCCAGCTGCAGTTCATAGCCGTCTCTATTGAGCGATTACAGCAGTGATCATTGCTACATTTGCCCAGGCTGCAACAAGGGTTCTCCTCTTTATTCTCTGCCTTAAGAGACCAGTGTGTTGCTGACCTTTAAAGATGGTGCGGAAAGCAATAGCTTCTATTATCATTTTGTCTGAGTCTATTACAAATCACACATATTTTTACTTCCTTTTCAGCCTAATCTTTTCCGGTTCAGTACGTCTACCTTGGGTTGTTTTGCCATGTGTATAGTGTAAAATTGGATATACCGTAATTCCTCAAATAAAAACCGGTAGTCAAATAAACGCCGGGCCTCTGATAGTGGCCGGGGGCGTGGTCAACACGGACAAATAAAGGCCGGTCTTAAATTAAGGCAGAGGAAAAATTGGTGTGGATAATCTCCTAAGTGCCTTTCATATTATGTGCATTCAAGTTCACCGTAATGTACAGGTGCCAATAGATGGCAGTAGCTACACTGGATGTAACATGGATCTCATTTAGTGCTAGTGACGAACTTTTCAACAACTTTATTGAAAACGAACTTGAGGGGCATGGCACCCAGACGAAAATTTTATTTAAAATTTAAACAAAGAGTTTTAAAGTATGCAGAGGAAAACTAGGGCGAAAAAGCTGCGAGACATTTCGACATTGACCCCAGAAGAATCCGATGCTGCTGGAAGAAACAGAAGGATGAGATCTACAACTCCGTGAGTGATGAAGGAGATTTGTTTGTGGCTAGCAGGGGTTGGCTACAAAGATTTCAACAGCGCAATGGTTTCTCACTTCGACGTCGCACCACCATGGCCCAGAAAGACCCAGATCTACTAACTGAGAAACTTGTTTCGTACACTGACTACGTTAGCAAGGCTGTCAATTCTAAAAAGATTTTAGAGAAGGACATCATTGCAATGGACGAAACTGCAGTTTGGTTTGATATGGTGTCTCCCTCTACTGTTGACACACAAGGAGCAAAGAGTGTGGCTCTAAAAACCACAAGACACGAGAAAAGCCATCTTACCGTTGTCCTCGCTGGCAAGGCTGACGGCACCAAACTGAAGGCTTATATCGTTTTTAAAGGGGTTATTTGTGAAGTGAAGGCGATGCAGCAGCAGATCTCCAGCGCAGTAATCGCCACTTCCGTGAATGGCTGGATGAATGACGCTCTCACAGCTGAATGGCTGAAGTCTGTGGTGGGAAAATTCAACTTCACCCCGCGGCTGCTGGCGTGGGACTCATACCGCTGCCACATCAGTGCCGCCACCAAAGAGGAACTAAAATGTGGCTACAATATCACAACAACGGTGATCCCGGGAGGCTGCATTAAATATATCCAAGCCCCCGATGTGATGTGGAACCAACCCTTCAAGGCGAGCCTGCACGATGCCTACGATCAGTGGATGGAAGGGGATGCAGATAAGGAGCACACAGCCGGAGGTAACTTAAAAGCCGACACATGCTTTTAGACTGGGTGGTCGCCGCCTGGGACGAAGTGGATGTGGATATGATCAAAAAGTCTTTCAAAGATGGAAGATGACCTCTTCCTCTGCTTCAGGGAGGGACAGCCGTGCGCCGCTGGACGAGAGGCGCTCGATCAGGTACGACAGCAGGGCCGGGAGAACCGGCACGAAGCACCTCAGGAGGAGGAAGATGAAGAGAAGCTGTTTAACAATGAACTTGTAGTTGATGATGGTGAGGATCGTGATTTTGAGGAGGACTGACCACCAAATATTGTTATGGGTAATTACACCGTTTCATTTATCAAGGTAAGCTGCGACGATGTTACTTTTAAGCAATTTTGTTTGGATTTTGCTTGCAGCTGAATGTTATCAGCAGTTGACTGTGCTGTCAGGAATGTCTTTTGACTTTAATGTTACGGCATCCGGAGTAAGGTTACTTCAGATTTGTTGTTGTTGTTTTTAGTATGTTTTGACAGTGGATGCCATGATGTGACATATGCGTACTACACACGTGTAATTTAGCATACCGGTATGTGTAGCTCTGAGGAAACATAGATTTTTTTTGTTATGTTCATGCTGGTTATAGCTACCGTCTGTAATGTTAATCAGATACTGGTGTGCTGCAAACCAGCAATGTGTTTTACATAGCTACCGTATGCACTTATTGTAATCTACCAGCAATACCGTAGTACCTGTATTTGAAATCAACACCCAGTACATTTACAGGGTTCAAACTGACACAATGGTGGTGTTTGATTACCGTAATTCTGACCCAAATTGCTTTGTCGCCCTTCTGGCTGTTGTTGTATATGGTGATATTTTTGCAAATGTTTCTTAAAAAATGAATGATCTCTGTCCACTGGAACGCTATCGCTTTTAATTTAAAACGGTTTATTTAAAACAATTATTTATCAAACAGATGGAATTAGAAATAAAGGCCTGCCTCTAACAAAAGCCTGCTTCAAATAAAAGCCTGTTACCTTCTGCAGTTCAGGTAAATAAAGGCCCCGGTTTTTATTTGAGGAATTACGGTAGTCAACAAATCGGAGTTGGGCATCAAGACATGCAGTATAAATGCAGCCTAAGAGACTTAAAAATCTTCAAGAATTGAATGATTTAGATATTTGAACTATCTTTACAGTGCCCCTGCCCAGGCTATAATTTGAAATATCTCTGGATAGATCTCAAACATGCAGTGTATGTGAGACAATCAAATAATATTTTATGAACTATAACACTGTAAAGAAACATAGCAAAAACAGAAAGCTGGCTACAAGAAGCCTTTGGAGACTGAGTTTTGCAAATATTTTCCATTTACTGACTTTTGCACACTATTTATTTATCCATCAATCCATTCATCAAGTTTCCTTCTTTAAAATTGACTGCCTGTTTCTTTGACCAGCAGGTTTATTAAGTCACCACTGGACTTTTACGAACTTCAAACTAACTAAATTAAGTTGAGCAGAAAGCTATTTCTTAAACTTGATTTTCTAATGTACAGTATGTATTCAGTGGGGTAGGTGGTAGACTCCAGCTACATCAGTGCATGATTCAAGAGGTTTGGAATGAGAAAATGTCTTAACTCTCTATGACTGAGTCAGATTCATTCATGTCCACCTTCAACAGATGCACACACAATCTGTCTCTCCATCCCATAATTCTATCTTTCTCACTGCTTTTATATGATTACATGCAGATATGTTATGTTTTGATTATACAATTCCATATAATCAATCACTATATAAATGGTGTTTTATTTGGATTTTGTTTTTATGTGTGTATGGGCATAAATAATGAGGATGCATTATACTGAACGCTGTGCAGTACTTTCGAAAATGTGAAAATGCGATACTTTGCTGCCACCCATAATGTTTAATTACTGTAGCTTACGAGTCTAGGATGAGTCTAACATTTATTATCAAAACAACCAGAAAGAGATATGGAAAGAAAGAAAATAAATATGCCAGTAAATGTTCATTAAATATGCAACATTTCAAATTTAAATTGCCTGTCATAAAGACTAGACAGGTAAACACCGTAGCATTTCATGCAATTTAAATTAACATTAGTTTCTCATTCTCCTTCCATGTGACATCAATATTATAATAGACACATAAAAACATAAAAGTTCCAGCCCTTTTATTGTCAATTATTTCAACACTATTATCTTATTATTATTATTATTATTATTATTTTTTTTAAAGCCTGCACTTTTGTGGTTGGCTTTGAAACATTTCCTCAAGCCATTTATGTGTCAATTGAATTTCCAGCATGTGTTGTTGGCGATCTGTTTTTGTGTCTATCAGTTCTGTTTTCCTCACAGATCTCTCTCACACAGGACATGCTCAGCCTTGTCATTCTGTCAATAACAAATCCAACCAGGAGAGTTTCTATGGTAACCGCAGCATGACATGTGCGAGGCGATATAGTCCAGACACTGGATTCTGGAAAGAGTGGCAAAACTTGCCCACCATCAAAGGTCTGTTCACTCTATTTCTCTCTCTGAGAGCTTTGAGACCAGTTATTACTGACCCAAGACACACACACACACACACACACTAACACATCAACTATGTTCTTTGAAAGAGAAAATACAGAAGAATGGACAGAGTTTAACAGAGAGAAAGCAGGAGAGGGAAATGAAAGTTTTCATTAAGAAGGCATCCTTTAATATCCCGGTGCTTTCTTCATAATCCATGCCTTTCATCTGTTGAATGCATTTAAAGAGGGTTTATCTGCTCTTTGCATTAGCAATTAATTAGTAGAGAGGAACATCATACGACACAGAGCGAGAGAGAGCGAAAACCAGCAAAAAAGCTCTGCCGTCCTTTGTTTGCAGCTCAGCTGGGGTAACTCAGAGAGCTCTAAAGAACCTTTCAAATTTCCCTTCTCATCTCCCATACAGAGAGGATGGCATTACCCATCGTTCTTAGTCTAGCACAGTCTCAGGGCAAAATATAAACATAAGACAGTTCTATGTTAAAGGAATATTTCATCCAAACATGAATATTCTGTACTTCCTGTTATTTGTGAATAAACTAAATGTGTATTTCATTCATGAATGAAATAAACAAATCAGGCATCTTGGTTGTGAATGAGTATCTGCTGATCAACAGGATGAAAGGGGTTACATTACCATTTAAAGGTTTTGAGACAGTAATCTTATTTCATTTATTTAGTTATTTGTTTGTTTATTTATTGGAAAAAAATGAATACACTGATTTAGCAGGGACGCATTAGATCAAAAGTGACAGTAAAGATATTTATAATATCAAACAATATTTCTATTTCAAATAAATGCTGTTCTTTTGAATTTTATTTTCATCAAAGGATCATAAAATTAAATCTATTAAGGTTTCCACTAAAATATTAAGCAGCAAAATAGTTTTTATCACTGATAATAATAAAAAAAAAAATTCTTGAGCAATAAATCAGCGTATTAGAAGGATTTCTGAAGGATCATACTGACGACTGGAGTAATGATGCTGAAAATGATTTTAAATTGTAATAATATTTCACGATATTTTCCATAAAAACACTTTCAAAAACCATAAAAAATCGTATAGACCCCAAAATTTTGATAGTAATGTCGACAGCTCGAATCAGATATTCTCATTCACAACAATGACAGAATGACTAATTAAAATATGGGTTTCACTTTATTTTGATGGTCCCTTTAACACATTCTGTTGACTATAATAAGTAACATTGCACCTACATGTCTAGGAGTATTAGTAGATTGGTAGGGTTAGAGTTAGGGTTAGAATAAGTTGGCATGTACTTGCAAAGTCAGTAGAATGTCTGTTGGAGGACCAACGCAATAAAGAGTCAGCAGATATTAAGCAGACAGTCTACTAATACTCTAATGAGAGTTAGTTAACATGTAGTTGCAAAGATACTTACAGTCATCAGAATGTTCAAAAATACCTTTGACTGCACTGATTACAGATGAAAATGTCAACCAAATGTCAAATATCTTTTATTTTTCTCACTGGCATACAATTTGAGATTTGAGCACCTCTGACTTTCATCATGAACAAGCATTGTGGCGTGTTAGCATAAAAGCAGCATTATACCTTCTCCAACAAAATTGCTAGTTTGAACGCACTAATCTTGTTTGTCTTTCCTTTCTTTGCAGCAGTTTCTTCTACGGAAGACATTACACTCAGCTTGTGCTAATGTATGGCATTAGCAGCATGTTTCTGGTGTGATCTGAGGGTATATGCAGGACGAAATCCTACCTCGCAACCTCTGACAGAACCATACATTATAATTTATGTGCATAAAAAGTTTTTTTTTTTTTTTTTTTATGCAATCATACACTATGGGAGTGGTGAAAAGCATTTCATTTTTCTTAAGGTGTGCCTTTAAGCCTCGTTGTACCCTATGCTAGTGGATATTTGGCATTGTATAATTTAAGCTAAATGCCAACGCTTACATGCAAATGCAAACAGGTAATGTTAAAGGGGTCTGTAGGATTGGCTTTCTTTGTATTATGTGAATTGGGATCCAGCCTCAGACTTTAGTATAGTGAAAGAGAGAGACAAAAAACAGAATGTGTGTTAATGTGCGCAGTCACCTGAGGCCTGACGGAGGACAGGTAATTTCAGGCTAGTGATTACAGCAGCCTGACTCTGATAAAGTGAGTGTTGTTTTACGCCAGCGCTATCACAGGGAGCCGTACCGCTGTCTCAGTCTAACAAAGCGAAGAAATTAGAGCCCCGAATCGGCCCCTACGCAAAATAACAACCACACAACAAGAGACCTGTAGTACAACACTGACCCAGGTTAGAATGTATAGACATGGGAATTGTTTACTAGGGAAAAACAACAGAAAAACAAGACAGCTAGAGACTCAAGCTGTAGAAAAACAATGAAGATAAATGCATGCTTGCTACCTCGGGTGGTTTGAGGGGGTTTCAGACTAACAAGTATGCACCAGGCATCATGGGTATTTAATGTTTCTATACCTTTTTTTAATTACTCCCTGTTTTCCCCAATGTTTGGTCTCACTTCCTGATCTGGAAACAGATTTACTTTTGTCACATTCTACTGAGGGAAACTTTCATGGACTGAATTCTGGGATGGGAGTCTATCCAGGGAAATAAACACTCCTTTAATAGCAAAAAACCTGTAGCTTACCTCCCGCTGCTGTTTCATTAACTTCAAGGCTTAACTCTAAAAACAATGGTGTGTGTGTGTTTTAAAGATGCTGGGAGAGAAAGAGTGAAACAGGGAAGTTCAATTTGCATCTCTGATAAAAGTAAATAGCCAAGGGCGTCCCTGGGTAGAGATTAAAACATCAAAACTAAACACCCTCGCTATCTAACTTCAGCATATTTCTGCTTCAAAACATGAAATGTTTTGCAACATTTATCCTGTCAATTTCTTTATTTTGTAGTGGAAAGACTGAGGCCAGCTGTGACTTAAAGAAGTTGTTACAAGGGTTATATACAGTATCAGTAACCATTACGCCTATGGAAAGTGCTCATAATAATAGAAATGTGTGTTCGTGTGTGTGTGTGTGTGTGTGTGTGTGTGTGTGTGTGTGTGTGTGTGTGTGTGTGTGTGTGTGTGTGCGGTTTTATGTAAAATTGATGGTTAAATGTGTTAAATGTAAAATGCAGAATGTTTTCTGTTTCTTAGAAAGTAATGTTTGTACAGTACAAAAATCATAATGTCTATGGAGAGTCCTCATATAACACAAAACCCCAATGTTTATGAGTGTTGTGTGTTTGAGAAATGAGGAAAGGGTGAGGGGTGAATATTTGTGTATAACAACTATTCAAGTGGGGGTGTTTAAAAAAGGGGTGTTTTGCTGATGGACACGCAGGTGTGCATCCATTCCTATCCATGCCTCCTAACACATCAGGCGGCCATCATGCTCTGATCGGCCCTCCAGGGGCCGATATATCAGACAAAACACAACATGGCTCTGGAAGAGTTCAGCATTCTAGAAACCTCTAGAGTAGTTTAGAGCAGAACGATGCTGCGATCAAAACATTTTATTTGAATGTTACTTATTAATAATCAGCATTCAGGTGGCTTATATATATTTGAGCGGGTTTTGTCATGCAGATGGAGCACCAAGACTGAAGTGTTGACAGTGGGTTGTGCATTGTTGACGAAAAGCGTGCAGCGCACCAAATCGCATTTGTAAAACAGGACCTACCACAGTCAAGGCCGTAAGCGTTTAACCTGTCTCCCTAAGACATCTCTCCTGAAAGCCAACTCAGTTCACACCTGCATCTAATCACATGTGCAAGCACATATGCTCACAATCCCACAGTTCACTGCTGATTGGAGGGTGTGTAGCTGTCAAATTGTACGTCTGTGAAGCTCTCGGCACCTGCTGTGTTTGCCTGGGGTTCACTGGGACAAACTGAGATACAGAGAGCTTACATTAACATAAATAAACATAATGCAAGTACATTTACATTAATTGATCTCTTATGTCTGTGCTTCATTAGCCATCACAGCCATAGTTGTTTAAACTTGGAATTCTGTAAACAAGTTATAGCAGGGCTTAAAGTATTCCGGCCGGGGGCCGGATTTCCGGCTTGAGGGCAGGTCCGGCCTCCGGCGCATGCAACATTTATTTATCAGGCTGCAAATTACAGTCGGAGGCACTATCGGCGTGGACGCGCTTGAAAAAAATGAGCGCGTCGCTTCCATTATGAGCACATTTGAAATAACGAACTTGAGCGCGCAAAAGACGTGATATGTGAACAGGCCAATGGGAGCATGATATTAGGTTGTCTTAGCCAATTGCTAGAGAGGAGGGCGGGTCTTGTGCAGGAAGTGAACCAGTTCGCAGTTAGCTTCAGAGCTGCCAACTCTCACGCATTCACCGTGAGACACACGCAATTGACACTTTTCACACGCTCTCACGACACACATCTATTTTCTCACGCACAGAAAAATCGCGAAGCAAAGAGGACACGGAGACCGACAGACTAGACAGAGCAGGTTACTTATGATGTAAAAAAACCCTCAGCTCTCAGATTCTGTCACTTTTATTACGAAATTCAAACAGTAATACCGTTTTGGCGCTTGTAAATGTGACGCGACTACTGATCTATATAGAATGACATTATATAGATCAGTGGACACGACAGATTCCTAGCGGCAGGTGAACCTATCATCTCTAGCTAGTAAATAAACACGAATGAAAGATACAGTAAAATTACCGAAATGTATATTCCTTCATACATAATATCGACCAATCAATGAAACAAATGGGTCAATAAAACAGCTGGAGAACAATTATGTCACATAACATTTACCTCAGGAAAGCCATTTGATGACCATAATATAGGCTATAGCATGTTAGTTGGCTAGAAAAAAAGAGCTATAGAGAGTATTTTGCTAAATATGTGTTCTATATTACATATTTATTATGTTTTTACTTATATCATTAAATAAAGTTGTTATTATAATTAAAAAACGCATTATATATCTCTCTGTATGTTTACAGCATTAGGTGAGTTGTTTTTTTCTTGAGAAAAATTAATGCCTATCTTGTGTAGCCTACCTAATATTTATTTAAATGAGTCAATATTAAATCAAATCACAATAATTGAATTGAATTGAAAACCAGAAATTGTACCATGTAGCCTAAACATTGTAACATGTTGTCACTAAGCCTAATAAAATTCAGTTTAGTTACTAAAATGTTTTGACAATCACAATACACTTATTGTGATGCAATAACATTTTATTTATTTAAAGTGCCCCTATTATTATTCTTTTTTGTTTTTTGAATATTACCTTTTATGCAGTGTTTTAAATTGCTGAAACGAGTCGTCAACAATTCCAGTCTCACTTCCTGTTATACTTATGTAACAATGTAACAAATTTACTTGATGCCAGGTTTTCATTGCGCTGAAACACAGCCTTCAGAAATGAAATTCAGATATTGTAATAGGCATTTTATTTCCAACACACGCTGAAAGCAGTAAACCAATCACAACAGACTGGGCCATCTGACCAAACAGAGCAGAGTAGTCTCTCGGAAAGGGTTTAGAGAGATTCAATCTTAGAACAAACCATTTTCAGACTTTTTAGAGAAATTAGGTGACGTACAATGTATATTATTGTACATGAATAAAAAAGAAAACTTTTACCTTGGATCGATGTAAAGCTATTGTAGGAGACCTCCAAAACTAAATTAGGAACCTTTAAAATAGCATAATAGGGGCATACAAAATGGAATTTTAATATAAACCATTATATGTTACCTGCCATAACATAAACAAAAATAATAATTGGCTTATCGATACCGTCAGGAATTTAAAAATCAGTGCATCCCTAATTATAACAAACTGAATTTGGCTCTGGGGGTAAATGTGTCATTCAAAATGCATAATCACTAGCACCAGGACAATTAGTAATACTATTTGAAAATTCAGGATCAGATAACACTTTTCCAAGAGTAGGACATCAATCTGTCAAATAAACGTGTTCTTTGTTTCCATTTACAGCAAGTTTGACAGGACTTATCAAAACATTTCCACAATTAGCCCCAATTCTTTTCACAATAGTATAATGGAACAAATGGTAAAAAATAATCTCTCTCTCTCTCTCTCTCGTACTCCTTATTTTCCTCTGATTGTTTTCATAGTCAGTAAATTAATGGTTTTCTAGGTTGTCAGACTCTTATTAATTATAAACTGTACCAATGTGAAAATAAATGATCGTCCAGACTCAGTCGGAAGCCAAACTAACGTGCCAGCCCTCGAGACTAAGGCTCTGCCGATACTCTTTTGACTAATAATTGCTGTTATGGCAGTCTGATTTATTTACTTTCCTGTGTCAGAGAGACAAAATGACAAATAAATAATAAACACTGCGAGGAAAGAGACATACAAGCACGCCACAGGATGGTGAGAAGGTACTAGAAATCCCTCGCGGCTTTGCGTTTGTGTTTTTGGCGGCTTTCAATGTACTGAAAAACCCAAAATGAAAACTGAAAGGTCTTCTTTCTTTCATGAGGAAAAAATAAGGTTAGAAAGGAGGGGGTGGTGGGGTAAAAAGTGTTCAACACACAAAACAAGAGTGCATTTAATTTAGCTGTTAATTACTCTAATGGAGTCCTTTTGTTGGCTGCGGTGATGGCAGCATGTGGGGAAGAGAACGAATAGAAGGGAAGCAGAAGTTTCCATTGTGTCCCATGAGCTCCAGGCTTAGAGAAGCAGGGCTGGTAATTAGTTTAGCCCTCTTCGTTTCACTTTGCACCAGGAGAGGGTCTTTAGTTGAGACAAAAAAGCACTGCCTTTACGTAGTTCTCATGCCACTGGTGGGGGGAGGCTGCATTGAGTCCCTGCTGGTAAAAGCCAAGCTAGTAGCTATGGAATCAGTTCCAAAGCCTTTGAGGTAGGTTAGGAGGCAAGAACTTACCACCACCCCTCATGGCATGAAGGGGTTGATGAAAGAAATGCCTGAATTAGATGCTTAAAGAGGTGAGAAAGAGCACTGTTTTATGTGAACAATAGAAAAGAGGAAAGCCTTTCTAGAAATACTGAATGCAATTTATGTGGTGTGAATCTTATTATATGAGTGCCATCTTACTGCAGAGAGTATACTTGTTACCGACAGAGAAGATATGGCCACAGAGAGAGAAAGGAATTCCTTTACATTACAGGGAATGGGTGCCTGAGGAAGTTTCTGATATGCACAGTATCTGATCATAGTGGGCAGAATGAGCTGCTGGCAAAAGGTCAGTGAGAATGTATTACTTTCTCAGGATTGAATGATTCCAGAAGACTTGTAATAACACACTCAAATCATATGGACTACTGTACTTTTATATGCTTAAGTTTACAATGCTCTCATTTTTTTCACAAATGAAAATATCATACAAATTTAAACAAGGGTGTAAATTACAGGATTTTTATTTTGAGCTAATATTCATATTGCTCCCGCATCAGTATCACTTTTCATTTATTCGTTTATTTTGGGATATTGTAAGAGCATATTTTGTATACACGAATATTTTGTTATATCTTTTTGCAACTTATATATATATATATTTAAAAAAAAAGCTGAACAATGTAGCCCTACAACATTCAGGTTAGTTTTACCTATTTTACAGTTTAGTTATTCAAGAAACTGCATTAAAAAATTCAAAGCAGTTTTCAATAGGAACTTACCTGGTAATATAGGCTCCTTTTGTAACCATACAGTAGTTACCATACTAGAACAGCCGATGATACAGTAGTACTAACATTGATGACGCAATTAGGCAGGTAGGGATTTGACACTCAGAAGTCAATGAGCTGTCCCTCAAAATAAGCAGAACACATTCTCACACAGAGACACATTTTATTTGGTGAACTCCTCCTCTGTGTTTCTTCTGAAAAGACCGTCTATCCACTTTGAGTAGCACTAACCATCTTTTTCTTTTCTTGTCTCTTAATCCATGTCAGAGTTCCTCACAGGTTTTCTTCTCAATCACCGCTTGTTCTTTATTGTGGTTCTTGAGAGGTGGTCGTTTACACCTCGCTGAGCAAGCTCAATGCCTTTCGCCCCCATGGCTGCCATTTTGTTCGACCCATAGACCTGTGTGAATGAACTCCCTTCTCCTCTTGCCCTGTGAAAGAGAGCACTAAATCTCTCTCGTCTAATCACGGTGCTGCAGCGCGGATGGATGAAACTGAGGCCGTCCTCGTCTTTGTTTGTGCCCCTGACCATCTTGATACGGCTGGCATTTTCTGGCACCGTTTAAAGCCCAGAGGCTTTTTAATTTGCTCTCTATTGACTCTCGCTTAATTGGGTTTGTTGGCGGCATCCAGGATTCGCTCCTAAGTTCAGAGATGTTAAACCCAAATTGTATTCGCAGACATACACAAAAGTACGTCGCCACCCCAACCAGGCAAAGCCTAAAAGCCCCCTGGGAGAAATGCTAACGGAAAGGAATGGGGAGGAATAGTGATAAAAAGAGATGGCGAAAGGGGGAAATTGAGGAGATGTGGGTCTTTGAGGAATTTAAAGCAATTAACTGACTCGCTCAGAAATTGATTTTATGTGTTGTGTTTTTGTGTGGCTTTTTTCTTGTCCTTGGATGCCTTTTGCTACTTTTGTATGTTTTCACATTAGGGCATCACAATTATGACAAAATTGTCAATTACTATGTGATTTGTTGAAGAAACATTCATTTTTATTATCAATTAAATTGCTTAATATTTGTTGTGCAAACTGTGAAATGTTTTTCATGATTCTTGAACGAATTAAATGAAGTTCAAAAGAACACCATTTATTTCAAATAGAAATAATTTGTAACATTATAAATGTCTTTACTGTCACTTTTGATTAATTTAATTCGTCCTTGCTGAATAAAAGTGTTCATTTCATGTTCTTTTTTTTTTATAGACTTTTGAATGGTAGTATAAATGCCTCTGATTTGCCACTGCAGTCATATGCAAAACAGAAAGGTCTGTGATTGTTTATAATGCTCAACTAGTTCAAAAAACACTTCCACAGAGTTATGCAGTAATCAACACTTAGTTAACAGCAGCAAAAAAAAAATAATAATAATTGAATAAATAAGTGTAATCTTGATTTCTGATTATTTGTGCAGCTCTAGTGAACATTTGAATATGAAAGTCTGACAAAAATGAACCAAATTATTGGTAGTAGCAGTGTCAAACGGAATACATATTCTCTTCCAATGCAGGAACGCAGATGTGAACGTCCCTCTATCTGTGTGAACATGGATGAAAACGAAGCCACTCTACATGAGGACATTTTAAAGTGAAAATCTGAAGAGAAAAAGTCTTAATTCTCAAAATATCTTCCTCTGTCCTGCTATCAACACATTTGATGGAGCCAGTTTTGACATCTACACTAAAAGT
The DNA here is from genome assembly GCF_951802725.1 of Rutilus rutilus. Classification (NCBI taxonomy): domain Eukaryota; kingdom Metazoa; phylum Chordata; class Actinopteri; order Cypriniformes; family Leuciscidae; genus Rutilus; species Rutilus rutilus. The sequence continues at coordinate 17,077,910 of NC_140215.1, read as the reverse complement.
GATACATTTATATGCCAAAAGCCCCACAAACATCCAAGGTCTAGTATGTGTGAATGAGATGTCCTGCTCTTTATACTGGCCTTAGCGACTGCAATAGCTCCCCCGCAGCATCGATTTCTCAAACACGCACACACAGCCACACATAGTCCAGATAATTCTGCAAATCCGGCCAATGCAGGCGGTATATTGGGAATCTGATTAAACGGTGCTATGCGCATCAGTGCCGCTGTCTACACGTTAAAAGTGCTCACAAAATGTGTGTCTTTCATGCTATGGTGCATCTGCCTGGATAACACTATTGGCTTCACATCAGCACAAGAGCAGGAGGAGAACAGTGGATTAGCTCACAAAGCAAGCCTTTTCTATTACTGTCCTTTTTTCCACACAATCTATCTCTCTCACCCACCTATTTCATACACCTTTTTCTCTCTACAAAATGTCACACTTATTTTTCCGCTTGTTGCATTCCTCTTTTTTATCTAGTTCCCTGTTTCTTTCTCTCTCTGGCCCAGCAATTATGCCCTAAACTCACCTCACCCAGGCGGTCAGGATGAAATTGATTTGCCATTATGTTCAAGTTTGGGTACCTCTGGCGGTCCTGTTGAGTGTGGCTGTGGTGGTTGAGAGTAGTTAGCGTGTATATGCCCTCGGCTGTTTTCTCAGACTAAGCTAGCACCTTCTCAAATTTGGATGAGGAAATAACCAACAATACAAAAATAAAATGAAATATTATGTGATGTGAGATTAAAAAGCAGTGTTTCTTTTACCTCCCTTGAGCTCATGTTGACTTCCTCTGAAAAGTGGTTTATATTTGATATTTTTTCATAATGTGTCAGTTTTATACCGTCAATTACTTTTCAACCCAGGCTCATTGGAAAAATGTGCCTATGGTGACATTTCTGCAAAATTATTTTATGTCGTGTCTTGCGATACTTTCAAATTGAAATGTCCAGTGAATGGCGCTAAAAGCATTTTATCTGAAACAGGTTGGTTGCTATATGTATCACAGCAGTGAAATGAAATGTCTGTCACCTTTCCGGTAACAGTTCGTAAAATAAACATTATTCTTGGAACGTTTTAATAATCTAAAGAACCCTTTTTAAGTTATTTTATTTAGGTGGATTTTTATTTTTATTTTTATTAACTCCTTGGAGAAAAACTCTCTTGCAGAGACCATAGAATTTCCTGTGAACCCGCCCACAAGTGATGATGTCATAAGTGAACATTTGTAGTAGGGTGTAATATTATTGCTGATGAAAACAGGCAGTGGTGCCATTTGGGGAAATTTTTCCTATTTGTCATGAATGAATGATCAAATAAATTTAAAATTTACCCTATCTCAGAAATGTTTATATCATGCCAAACATATTGACGAAAAGCGGCAATCTGCTTATGCATTAAGTATATCTGGTTAGCTGATAGCGTGTTGCTAAATACTCAGTTTGAGTCTAGTATTGTGCTTGAAACCTCCACCATGGACAGCAAGCTAAATCCGTTTAATTTCATTCCAGATAAATGTTTGATTAACCTGCAAAACAAATATTGGATAAAATAGTAGTTTTTAGATTTTTAATTGATAATATTGCTATATAGAATTGAATATATTTAAAAGCAGCATTTATATCTCTACCATATTGGGAGTTTGTTTCAGAAACCATTAGAACGGAGCAATATTATCCAGTAATATACTAGGAACTTCGCTCTTATCCCCAAAAGTTGTCTGTTGGACACCTTTTTTTTTTTTGCAATTTATTGATTGGCAGACAGTTGTAATTGGTCAAAAGTAAACAGTAAGACAGTACCAGAGGTCAGAGGTCATATAGCTTGCAGCAGTGACAACACAGACTTCTCAGAATGTATGCTGGTCTGATTACAGAAATGAAAAACAAACAGGCTGTACTGTAAATAGAGAAACTAAGGCACTGACATTTTGCCCTCTCTCACTCTCTCTCTTTCTGCCAGCTACTTTTACACAGACATGTACACTTGTATAACATAAAAACATAAAAACATTAAAAAAAACCATGTGTGTGTATGACTTTTCCATAAAAAAAAAAAAAAAAGAACAAAAAAAAGAGCAGGATCTTTTGTTACTCTGTCCAGATTCTCTGGAGAAAGTTGACTGAATACCTTCAGGCCCAGTCAGAGAATGATCATGATGTTGCACCAGAGGGCACCACAGGTCAAAGGTCAAACTAATGGATATGACCTTCACTAGAAACTTATACAGCCAAAGGCTTCTGCCCACTCAATCGGATAAGAGTCCTGTAATCTTTATCATTAACCATATGAATATTCAGTGTTTATCATAACAAATATATACTGTAAACTTAACAGGCTATAGAGAAACATGTTCTTTTTGTCTGAAGCCAATGAGACAGTCATATAAAGGCAATTCTGCAAGACCCTCTCAAACACACGCATACACACACCTGGTTTCCATCATTGTACCTGCCAGCCTCTTCAAGCCCAGCCTCAGGTCTTAGATAGTGATTTCAGGAACTCATTAACACTCTGGTGTGTTTGTGAACAAGAGTCTCTTTCCAATGTGAGATGTTGCTAGAGGCAAATATAACAAGGTGAGATACTTAGTTGGAGTCACTGAACACTAAACTATGATGAGCATGACTGGGAAAATTATACCATGTAGAATTGCTTACTGATGTTTTCCATTTATCTGGAAATGAAGAATACATTTTCAGAAAGAAAATACATTTATAAAGATGGCAGCTGTGTCAAGCCCACATTGATTTAAAGAATACATTGTGAAAATATGTGACTACATATTTTTTCTTACATGGAACTGCACTCAAGATAATTCAGTAACACTCAATGTATGTAGTTGTGCTCAGTGTTACTGGCTTTTTTTATAATTATTATTATTATTATTATTTTTAAATACCTTTGAGGAACATGTTATTACCTTTGGTTTTGTGTCTATATGTAAGGGATAATGTACATCCATCCGGTTGTTCTCTCAAAATAAACCCCCGACAGGGTGAATGAGGACCCCGACACGAAGCGGAGGGGTCTTCCATCAGCCCGAAGGGGGTTTATTTTGAGAGAACAACCGACTGGATGTACATAATCCCGCTTATTACACGGTTACTTCCCACATAAGTAAATAATTAGACACGAAATATTGAGTTGAAATATTTTGTTAGGTCTTTAAATGCAAATTTTCCGCAGAGAGCAGTTGCTTCCGCGGCAAGTTCAAACTAGACGGACATTTAAGAGATACGGTATACAGTCATAACACTTATTACACAGCATTTCTCCACATAAATAATTATGGAGATAAGAAATATTAATTTCAGATTAAACTGTTTTAAAATCATACCTGTTTGTATCTTATAATCCAACAGTGTACAAAACAATATGGCAGAAGCGTTTATATGAAACAAGAGAGAGTCCATTATACTGGATGCCATAATTAAATAACTGTACACATAATATTGATTCGACTGAGTTTTAATATTTTATTAGCTCACCAAACGCAAAACTTCCACAAAGAAAACCCATTCCTAGCAAGTGTATAGCGCTGCTGACTTCAGTGACCCGGATGAGCCTGTGTTATCTGTTTTCAGCGGTTGTTATCTTGGAATAACATACCGCTGGATGGCGCGATTGACCAATCAGAAGTACAAGTATTCCACAGAGCCGTGTAATAAATATTGTATATATACCAAAACATTACAAAATTTTGTTCGATTTGTGCTCAAAATGAGCAGAAACAATTTGCCAATGGATGAGAATAATAATGTTCATTCGAGAAGTATATACTAATACGAGTAAATAATAAAACAATATAAAAAATAATACGATATTGCCAACTCTTTCCAAGGATTGCTTTGGCATTCATTGATCTGATGGACTGAGAGGTACTTTGAGTGAAATAATCTGCACAAATCTTCCTGACCATAATCATTACTCTGACTGTATAGGGTCTGCAGCTCCAATCGCCCTAGTTTCCTCCACACAGGGTGCCAAGCCGCAATGGTATGAGATACCACCTAGAATACAAGCCTGCCTTTTCAGAGGGCACAAATCAATACACCCACAGTCTGGCCGATGAGAAAAGAAGTGAGAGGAAGGCAGAGGTGGATCGGTAAACCGGTTTTGTGCCTGTATCCGTTTCATTTCATTTGAGATGAGGTGCCAATTTTTCATCGCCCCATTAAATTTCTTCGATTTCCAAATGAGGAAGTCTCAAGATTTTTCCCCCACAGTCCCAAGTGATAACCAATGTAACGTGACGTAGGAAGTCGACACAGCTCAGTTGAGACCACTAATGGGGTTGGTCTGAGTCAAACCACGTTAAGGCCAACAAAAAACCCTCTGTCCCAGAGCGGTTTCGCTTGGCCATTTTGAGTTTGGCGTTGGGCACTGCAGCGTTTACTTGAGTGACCACTTTTTCCAAGAACTCTAGAATGCTAAAAATAGCACAAAGAGCCACTTAAGGTCCAGTCGCAATTTTGGGGTTGCAATTTCATTCTGATGGCAGTGACTTTCTTTTATTTTTCTTTTCAGAATCAATCTAATGAATGTTCTGTATATTGATTGTTTCTGACGATGCGTTAAATCTCAGCCGATGTTTCCTTTGGGATCTGTGTAAAAAAAATGATTAAGCACAAACACGCAAGCATATTTTTGGATGTTGTGAGCCAGCGAGGTGTCTCATGCTCACCGGGCCAGTTTTGAAGGACTTGGCTGGATTTCTCCTGGCGCTGTTATCTGTAGCTCTGTCCTTATTCTCCTTCACACAGTCAGGGTCTCTAATGAGAGCCAAAACTTGGCCTCAGTCTTGTTTTTAAAGCACAAATATAACCTTATTAGTATTTTGAGGTATGCTGCCGTTGTTTCTCTCTGGAAATGTCTAGACTGTAAGAGCGTGTAATTGTGTGTCTCTCTCCGTACCCTGTCTTATCCTGTCACATGCCAACACTCTCTGTATTAATCAGGGTGTATGTTTATGTAGAGTGATCTTGCGATGCGTTTTGACTAATGAGTCACAGATGCGAGCCCATTCAGTGTAGTTGGGTGATATTTGCAATAACAGCATGACCCACTGAAATACATCTTCCCATGAGGGGGGTAACACTTTAGGATAATTTGGCTCTGTGCTTTTGAAATGGCTGGGGTTAAAACACTAATGAAATAAGAAAGACAAATGACCTAAAGCCTCAAAGTTATTTTTGTCTTTTCTTCCTTATTTTGTCTCTTAAATGGACTGTCATGTCAAACCTGGGGTGCGTTTCCCAAAAGCATATTTAGCCAACTATGTTCGCAAGTTCCGTCTTATCAGCATAGTTCAACGAGTCAGTGTTTCCCGAAACCATCGTTCTAACGAACATTCGCAAACAGCATCGCAAAGTTGTGTGGTTTGAATGACAGCTCTCGACCTGTGGTTAGAAGCATAGTTTCTAGTTTGCATGACATGTGGACTTAATAAATCCTTATCTTGAGCAAAATAAGCAAGCTGGCATTCAGTACAACCTGTGTCTTTTATTTAGAATACATACAAATGTCATTTTACGTCTTTTAGTTTGTCAAGAGATTTAAAGCACCATTTTTGAAGAGTGCACACGTGCGAACGTGCTCTACTATGTAAGAACGAGCCTATGACTGAATCTGGAAATAAATCAAAATAACTGAGAAAAATGAGAAATAGTCCTCAGATGTCATGTGTGTAATTTATAGCAAAACATCTAGCGTTAATTCGATCTCAAACAGATTAATTACGTGCGTGACGTCATTAGCCAATGTGAACGACCACTTTGCGACAATACAGTTTCGGGTTGATTTCTTCAACGATGCAACGTACTATGGTAGTTAAGCAGCGAGTTACGTCGTTGTTCGGGAAACGCACCCCGTATGATTTTCTTTCTGTTATTTGTTTGAATACAAAATAAACTATTCTGGATAACTTTTTAGCTGTTTTTGTACATAAATGAAAGTCAGTGTGGTCCAAAAGAACCCCAGTGGACTCCATTGACTTTCGGTGTATGGACTAAATAAAAACACTGACACACTTATCATAATATCTTCTTTTGTGTTTCACACAAAATGAAGGTTACCAAGGTTTTTTCAGGGGTGTCCAATCCTGCTCCTGGAGGGCCACTGTCCTTCAAGCTCCAATCCCAATTAAACACACCTGAACCAGCTAATAAAGATCTTACTAGGCATACTAGAAACTTCCAACCAGGTGTGTTGAGGCAAGAGATAAACTCTGCAGGACAGTGGCCCTCCAGGACCGAGTTTGGACACCCCTGTCCCCTGCATTAGAAGAACCATTTTGGGGTGTAGAGCTCTTAAGAACATTTCATGCATGAATGTTTCCCCAATCATTATTACATATTTGGGTCTTCAGCGACCCGGACCTATATCTAACACAGATGGATCTCTACCTGTCGTGATAATATAAATCTCTTCTGAAATTAGAGTAACAATTCCAGAAGAATAAAATAAAGCATATTTTGTTACCTTTTGGAGCTTGGAATGGTTCGGTTTGATCAGATGTTTTATACCATCGTCGCTGTCCTCGTCAGAGCTCATTTCCCAGTACATTAAGCATCTGGCTCATATTCGCGATCTCAAACATATTCTCAAAACGATCATTTTCAACATCTTCAAAATCAATACTTTGATCACTGAGAGCTTCTTCACCAGCTCCAACATCAAGTGACAGTGACACTAATTTTTGACTGCGTTCAGTGCTTGCTCTGCAGTAAATCTCTGAGCCATTTCAAGTTTTGCTGATGATACTTTCTATTCATTTGTTTTCTGCCTGTGGTAACAATGAGTGAAGCGTCATTTCATCATTTTGTATCAGACATTGTCACCTTGTGGAATAAAGGTGAATTACACTTATTCAGTCATCAAAGATTGAATTATTGTTGTGCGGAAAAAATATACTTGTATATGTTGTTACACACCTCGAGTCATAAGCGACCTTATACAATTTTTACAAGAAATAATGGGAAACCAGGAATTCTTTTATATATATTTTTCTTGTTATATTGTTTATAATGAATTTATTGAGGAATACTAAGAAGGTTGATGTCTAACTTTAACTTAAATTTAATGAGGAGGGTAGTGAATGACGTCCCGGGTCACTGATGACCTGACCTGAGGTATGTGTTTAAGGGTTAAAATAACCTCTTTTTTTTTCATAGTGTGAAGAGCATTTTATAATCTAAAGACCTTTTCTCCAGTATACCTTCATTTGTATGTGTGCACAAAAATAATAAAGTTATACAGGTTTGGAACAACATGAAGATGAGTAAATGATGACACTTTTTGTTTGACATGCTAGGACATTGATAGGACAATGCTTGAGGTAAATAGCCTCATAGGTGGATGTAAGAGACCAAAATTGTATTGCTCCTGCTAAAGAGATGAAAAGGACGCAAGGGAAATGAGCACTAACCTCCATCAGTTGTCATCTCTGACAAGCAGATTTAAATGAAGGCAATGCCAGAAGGAACCTTTATCCTCTCACTAGTGTTTCCCCTCCTTCATGTGGCCTTAAAGACAGCTGGCCAGGCACGGTCTCACTTCACGAGCGCTGTGGAGATAACTACCTGATGCGTGACGTGGAGAAGTCGGCTACTGACCGTGTGAGACAACCTGCGGCTCGGCTGGTTACCGACTGTCCGCCGGCCGCTCGCTGGCCAAAACGGATGGTTTGAGTTCTAGCCAAGCGCACAAGCTGTGAACAGGTCCTGCAGCCTCTTGCATTCAGACAATATTACATTTGTTACATAGCCCTTTTTCCACTCCCCCACCATCTGTTTTCCTAATGGAGCTGTCCAGGGCTTGTCATTCACTCATGACTGAGCTTCCCCTAGAGCAAACCACTCACAACTCCAACCTTGGAGGGAAGGTAAACCTTTAAAGAACAATTTTTTCGTCAACCTCAATTTTGAATTGTGTGTTAACTGATTTTCTCATATGGCTTTCAATAGTGTCACTATATTGTGATAAAAGTAAACAGAGACAGATCTACAGGGAATGTGGGAAAACGTTTATAGACAAAGAAATATGTAACTCTCAGAAAATGTCATGAATAATATTAACAAAGGAGGGAGTGATGACACGCTCCGTCTTCATTATCATCACAGTGACACTGGGTGGATCAAAAGTTCCCAGTTTCCCTGATGATGTCACAGACATCGGTCACATGGCAGAATGGAATGATAATGCAGCTTTTGAACCCTGGCCAGAATGATACTCAAGTAAAGGGAATATTCTGAATAAATGTTCACATAAAGATGGGTTTAAACACAGTTTCTGGAATTGTTGTCATTTATCAGACCTAATTCTACCTCCACCATGTATTACTTAAACTATAAGGTTTGAGAATATAGACACACTTAAGGGTGGAGAGCCTGCAATCCCTTCAGCCATGATTATATTTACTGTCACTGATTCATTCTTTTCAGTATATTGTTTTTTGTTTTATTTATTTCGCAAGAAGATATTTTGGGGTTGCACAAAAGTAATACATAGTGCTGTTGGCATTGTGAAATTCCTATAATTGTGAATCCATACCTGGTATTTGTTTGCATCTCTCTGCTGCTTCTGCAGATGTAAAATAATTTCAACAGGATCCCTCTCTACCCAACTGAGATCTTCATGTAGGCAATCTGAGTTGCTGAGTTGCTGAGTTTTGCACCGGTATCTGGAAAGTTGACCATTTTAAAAACAAATACCCGTGGATATATCCCTTATGTCTGGGCATATTCTTCTAAGTACTTCATCTCATTAAGAATCTGTTTAAAATTGAACTGCTTCACCATATTTAGGGTACCTCTTGAGATTAGATAGCTTTTGACAGTTATTTTTATAGCCTTATACAATATTTTCTATAGCTCTGAAATTCATAATCTACTTGCTCCAGAAAGTATTTGACCACTTAAGTCAGTCTTATAAATGACATTCAGAAAGTGTCCAGTGTCTTCATTTTAAACAGTATATTTATTGTTTCAAATGAAATCTAGCAAACTTCATTTTGTGAAATGTTTTGTCTGAATCTGTATTTCTTTCAAATAAATGCCATTAGCAACATTCATTGATGCTTTGATGAAGTAATGAAATATTGTTTGCATACAACATTGTCTTGTGTTCCATGTCCTGCCCTATACATCAGTTAATCTAGGGTTAGTACTAAAGTTGAAGGCAAAAGACTCAAGCACAATGATGAAAATGTCCAGCCCTGCTTTGATCCATGTGTCAGTGCAGTATGGTGATATAAGACCATTGGTTATTACTGCTGCTGTTGGATTAGCATACTTTATAACCTTTATGAAATGGGCCCAAAACCAGATTAAGTCAATAATGCAGCTGAAAAGTCCAACCGATCAAAATCCTTCTCAGCATCAAGGGATATAGCTGTGAACGGAACACCCTCTGTGTGACTGAACCATGTACCCTTTGCAAATCCTGTTTAATCCATATGCGTAATGCTTGAAATAACTTTGCATAAATGTTTTCACGATAAAGTACTATTTTTTATTAAGTGCCTTATTTTATTGAGCAAATTCATCAAGTGCCACTAGATAGTCCTTGGCATGTTAACTAAGGTTATTTGGCCTCTATGGGTGCTGTGTTGTGATATTTTAACACAGGTGGTGTTCAGCATCCAGAACCACTGTTTAATACAGTAAAATAAAGATATCTGTATAAAACTAATTTGAAAATTGTTGATAAGATGATAGGTAAGTATAGAGTTAATAAACTAATCTGATTATGAAAATGTGTAGTTTGAGAATGAATCTGCGGAAAAGTTTGAAACAAACCTGGAGGGTTAAAATTCAATGAGGGGAAGACTACGGTAATGAGCAGATGTATGCGCCATATAATGGATTTTATTTCATCATTTCAAGATCTATGGAGTGCTGAGTTTTAACAACACCACCGGCCAGCATTTCTTAGTAAGTCTCTAGTGTTTCTTCCAAATAATCATTTCAGATCGTGGGTCTCTAGTGGCCACAAAACTGCAACTTAATTTTCCGCTTCCAAATTTTACTCTCAGAAGAGAACAAGTCTGTCATGTCATTGTCTTGGCTAGGGACATCTGACCAAAAAAAAACCTACAAATCGAGTTGGCTATGTTTTCAAAGGATTTGTTTTCCTCTTGAAAGCATAGGAGGCTTGAGAAGGGTTTAGCTCTTTCCACTGGCTTGAATTCTGAAGGCCTGCTTGAGAACTTTGCCAGCCATGTGAGTCAACTCCCCATTGGAGCTGCCAGGGAACCACCTAGCACCCTTGCTTCCAAGTCCTAAAAGCATGGCTTTAAAATCCAGATGTAGTACTGGAGAGTGTTTTATCTGGGCCAGGGTTCAAAGACCACAGCAGCCACACTTGGGGAAACCTGCAATGACGTTTTTGGCAGATTTGCTGCAATATTGCCTCGGTTAATGTTAGATTTTATGACCTGGGTTTTTGGGATGAAGGACAGAGTTCATTTGATGATTTAGCATTCAAAAATGTTAATTTAGCGTTCAAAAGCGATTTGACCACTTACCCAAGGTGTCAGTTTGGAGCTTCCTGCTTTAGTCCCACACACAGAACCCTATCTATTCTCTTCCTGTAATTCCCAGTTGGCACGTCTGTTTTGGAAACAAAAGTGTTACTAATCCATTAAATGTGCAATGTAAAAAAATCTTTCTTTCACAGGATATGACTACAACAGTCTATACAGTAGGTAAAAATGTTGGAGACTATTATTGTTGCACATTTTAGAATAATATTATCAAATTCATCAAAATTAACACAAAGTCATATTTTACCAGGCTGAGTTACCTGAGAATATGCAGTCTTTACTGAATGTGATAAAATAAAAAGATGTTAAATAATGGCAAGAAATTAGTTTTAATGGTGAGTTGTCACCTCAACTGCACTCATGAACAAACATCCCATGTGACTATTAGAGTCCAATTCATCAACAAATTATGAGTCAGTTCTTTTTATTACCGCACTTCCTTAAGTCACAAACAAATTACTCTCATGATAATCATAAAAATGTTTACTAGGTAAAGCTAACCTTTGCCTACAGTACATTACAGCTTTGAACACTCTTGGCTTTCTCTTAACCAACTTCATGAGGAGCCACTTGGGAGGCTTTTCGTCTTGGATGGAGCTTTCATGTCCTCTTGCTCTTGTTGGCTGCTTTTCTTTCACTCCCTTGTAAAACTTTTTCATTAAAAATAATAATAACAATGATTCAAATTTTAGCTTTGTGTAAAAAAAAACTAGCATACATGCAATGTATCTGTCCAGACTGTCCACATAAAATAATTTCAAGCATTTAAGCTTAAGCCTTTTGAAAGGTCTTTAAGATCATGAGAAACATACAGTCTAAAATATGTTTCATTTTAAAATGTTGCTAATTTGAGATAGCTCTACTGGATTCATTTTGACAAGATTCATTGATGCAGAGGCACTGTACTGTGTGTGTGTGTGTGTGTGTGTGTGTGTGTGTGTGTGTGTGTGTGTGTGTGTGTGTGTGTGTGTGTGTGTGCCTGTGTGCGTGTGTGTTCTGGGTAATGCTCTGTAAGATACACTATCCATCAGCTCTGCCTCATGTTCACTGTTCTCACATCAGCTGGGTCTCGCTCATGCCAGACTGATCTGAATTCAGAGCAAAGAACCAACTAATCTACCTCACCCTCTCTAAGTCTCCCGACTCCCGACTCCCGCTCTCTCTCTCTCTCTCTCTTATAAGAGCCCCACCACCCCTCCTCTCTTCTTTCTTCTCTTTCTCTCTCTCACTTCCATTCTTGTTAGTCTTCACTCTCTTGTGGCATCTGAAATCTCTAAACTCAAGAGATGGTAACTACACACAGCCCTTGGATCAGGGCAGATTTACTCCGGTATGGCTGTGCCTCCCATGGGCTGGAATTCTGTTCTCTCCTCAACCCCAAGAGCTAAGGAGGACAAAGTATAGGACAGACCCAGGTAAACCAGGTCTGCCTAGATCTCCAGCACAGGCTATCCCACTTAACATCCACGTCATCTCCCCTGGGACGCAGTGTGGAACTCCCTCACATGCATCTACCCTGACCTGATCTCCTTTCAGAGGCGCTCTGACTCCTCGACTCCAGAGAGGCAATGTTTAATAGCCCTCTCATCCATTCCCATCAGTATTTCACCGCTCTCGCCACGATCTCATTAATCAAAACGCTGCCTCACATTTTCCATTCTCTTGAGACACTTTCGCAGTGTATAAAGATTCTGCAGCAGCCAGCTGTGAACAGTTTCTGGAATATATCTATATTCATTTTTGATATATCGAACTTAAGCCGCAGTCACACTAGCCTTTCCGCTCCATTGTCTTCTATTCATAAGCCTGCAAAATGCTGTGTTTGGGAATGATGACCTGCAAATTCATATGACGAGAAGATGTGTGACTTACATTTGAACGTTAAAATACAAATCCCATGAAGTATTGTGAATGACATAATCAAATTAAATTGACAGAGAAATCTAAAAGCATTGATTTAAAGATTTAGATTTTATATGTAGGATGTTGATTATATGTACATACAGCATGTTTTGTTTATTGTAAAATAGGATTATTCATACAAATATGTAAGTACTTTGAAAGCTTGAGACTGACTATATATGACTAATAATATGCTAAACAATTATGTCACAATGTTATGATTGGTATAGATATCTTTGAAAGAATCATGGGTAATGTAGTTTTTCCACCACTGTTAAACATGATTATTTACATAATATAAAAAAGGTGAAATAATGTGAGCTGATGGCTTCAACAAAAGCATATGCCATGATTAACAACCTCGTAGCTCACAGCAGGTCTGCCTTTACATGTTTATAAAATAGTGTTGATTCCTATGGAGAAAATTCTTAGGATTTTTACTTCTGGAACCCGACTATTGCACTCTAAACAGTAGTTAGTGCCAGTCCTCTAATATGATTGGTCGAGCTGCATTTTACAATGTTGCTAGTTCAACAATCCTGGGACGGTGTACTGTTTGTATTGCTCCGCTTTTCTAGGCTTGTGGATTCCCAGACCAGTCTTTGTGAGGGTGATTGCCTACATGAAGAGTTTCTGTGGGGTCTTTTTTTTTTTTTTTTTTTGGCAACATTTTAAATTAAGGTTCAATATGTTAACTTTAGTAAAATAACAAACAATGAACAAAACTTTTAAAGCCTTTATTATCCAGGTAAATGTTTAATTGTTCTTTCTTGTGTGATATTTCTTAACTCAATAAGTGGCACACGAATCGGTGTTTAGATAGCAACTGAATGCAAAAACTGTTTCTCGCCAGCCGCCTTCTGCTCCAGATGTTTGGTGTTCACTCATCCATGACTTTTATACATGACTCTGACTTTACTGGACCTACACTGCACAAATATCAGATGCTCTTTGAATAACATCAAATTACATTCCCATGTTTCTCTCATCCAGTGCCGCCCACCGTGTCTTTCCTGGAAGACGGCCATTTTGTGAAATCCTTTCCATTCATTGTTTTAGGGAAATATGTTCTGTCTGTCCCCACGTTGGCCCTCTGACATTCAGACAGCGCCCTACTCTACAGTGAAAGGTTAGCTTAGTTCCACTCTCCCACACGTTCGGTGTATGGCATTCTCTCAAATTGGAAAAGCAAGGCCTTGTTCTGGGAGCATGCTGGGGTTAAGGAGGGATACAGAGACATGATTTAAGAGGCGGCTTTAGAGGCTCAAGTCTCCGAGGACCTCATGCAGCGCGGCCAAAACTCAGCTTGGGTGACTGTGGAAACTGTGCATCCCAGGAGATTCGTGGAACTCTACTGCCCCCTGCTGGGAGTGTCCTCATAGACACATCATTGGTGTGGTAAAGTGAAGTGTTGGCTTGGGAAATGCCTCTGGTAATCTCCTGGGTTGACTTGAGTTGTTGGGGATGGAGATGTTTGGAGTACTTATGAAGAGATCTACTGCCTCCTGCTGGATATGAAAATACAAGGTAATGGGAGCAGTCCATTTTTATCTTCATTAGGCTTATACTATATTTATAGCACTGCTGTTTTGCTAATCACATGAATTTGCATAATTGTAAATCACTTACATAAATTATACAACCAATATCTCAGGAGGAAATTAATTTGACTTGCAGTCTGAATTAAAAGAGCAAGGTAGTCAGAAACAAAACTTAATAAACTAAGTTATTTCCTTATAACTTACGTTTAAAACATGTCTTGAAAACTTGAAAAATGGATGATCCTGATATTCTCACTGAATAACATCATAATTTTAGTACTATTTTGAATAAGATTTGATGTTTATATTTTCAGGTTTCATTTTCATTTTAATAGTCATTTGGATTTGTTCAATTTGTCATTTATTTATTTACGTACTTATTTACTTACTTACTTAGTCTTAATTTAATTTTATATTTTATGTAATAGCTTTGTTTTATTGTATTTCACCTTTATTTCAGTTAACAAAACTGTTTTTAATAGTTTTTGTTTTTGTTAACGATAACCACACAGGTATATATATATATATATATATATATATATATATATATATATATATATATATATATATTTATTTTTTTTTTTTTTTAAAGCATTTTAAGTCTCTCTCTCATAAACCCCTAAGCAAAGAACTAATTCACACTATTGAGACATAAATACCAAAACTTGCAGATGGAGGGTACACACAAATCATGAGACCTTGACTTGTTGTGCAGGGGGTATTATGAACAAAAAATTTGCCCTATCATAACTCAAGAGATGAATGACCCTCCTACACGCAGAGCAAACAAGAGAAATGGGGTGAGAAGAGAAGACGACGGTGGGCAGATGGGTCGGGAAGTGAAAATGTGTGAGGAAAGGTGCTGATGGGGGGACGGCTTGCTCTGCACTGCCAGATCGCCTTAATCAATCAGAGCTCTTAACAAGACAGAGGCCACAGGGAGCATCCCATCATGTCTGGGACAGACGTGGAGACAAGAGGGACAGAATGAACACCCTAGGGTATATATCAATGCTTTGGATGCTTTCTATTGCTAAGTGAGGAATCACAGGATCTCAAGGGAAAAGCATTAAGATGAAGGTTTACAAAGACAAAACAAGTGGTTAAATTAGACAAGCACATACACACTGGATATTGTTATTAACAATATCATTTTCTATTAATATTAGGGATGTACCAATATTAAAATTGTGGCCAATAAAGATAAACTGATAGCTATTTTCATGGTATGGCCGATAACCAATAAATGACAGATTTTTTTTTAAATAGCTAGGCCTGTGAATTTAAGCATCACAACATTATAGAGATTTTGTTGACATTATTTAGAAATTTGCTTAAAATTACATTTGACAATGTTATTTAAAAAATTGTTCTTACTTTAAATGAGCATTAGATTATGGCAAAGGTCATCTAAACTTAAAAAATAAATGAATGCACAATTAAATTTTATTAAAGTATCCTAAAAAAAAAAAAAAAAAAAAGTATCATGGTTCCCACAAATTTTTTTTTTTTTTCAAATAATGCTAATAATAAGAAGTTCTTGAGCGCCAAATCAGCAATGATTTCTGAAGGATAATGTAACACTGAAGACTAGAGTAATGATGCTGAAAATTCAGCTTTGCATCAAAGGAATAACATTTTAAAAGAAATAAAAATAGAAAAATAGAAAACTGTTATGTTAAATTGTAGTACTTCGTAATGTTAATGTTTTAAACTGTATTATTGACACAGCTTTGGATCATAAGAGACTTTTCAAAAACATTAAAAAAAACCTTACCAACCCTAATATCAGTCCGTAACAGATATAACAGATAATTTTCAATATTCTTTGCTTAGTTGAAGACACACAAAACACTTCTTTTTTTTTTGGAGTCCAGATGACTTAGCCCACACACATGCCCCTAATGCCCCGTACTCCACACAAAAGCCCCACGCTGACACCTGCAGCAGGGGTGAAACACCACATGTTCATGTGTCCATTGAACACATTGTTAGTATTCTGTGTGCTGTCAGGGCCCAGGGCAGCACAGTGGACAGCAGTTTGGGTTCACATCGCCTCATTTATCGTCACCTCCAAAATCTCTGAAAGTAGCCGGGCCCACAGGACTCAAGTATTAGAAATAGAGATGGGTGTTGATGCGGCAGGGCTTTTGTCCTTCCGGGTGCCCTTGCCGTGTATGTTTGTGTGGGAAAACAAGGTAGGCCTGGCGTAGCTACTCCCTCAAACTCAGGACAAGTCTTGAGACTAAAACAAAGGACACATACACCAACCCCTTTCTGTCTCTCTCAACCTCCATCACTCACCGTGTGTGTGTGTGTGTGTGTGTGTGTGTGTGTGTGCGTGCGTGCGTGCATGTGTGTGTGTGTGTGTGTGTGTGTGTGTGTGTGTGTGTGTGTGTGTGTTGTTAAAGCAGGGTGACTTTGGCTTCGGTACAGTCATTTGTGACTGCAGGGTGTTCTCTGACAGCAGTAATTACAGGTTCTCTATCAGACTGAGCTTTGACTTGGGCTCCTTCCAGTCCAGATCCTCTTTCTCTCTCTCTCTCTCTCTCTCTCTCTCTCAACCTTTCCTTTTCTGTTTATAACAGCATCTCTCATCTCTACAGCACGTCCTCTCACATAATCAACTCCAGAATAGTAATTAACAAATGATTAATCTCTATATTATAATGTTGTGATGCCTTACTCCACATTTAAAAAACGATTGACTTTAGTTTTTAGTGTTTGATTTATTTAGACAAATTGTATAAACTGTACATATTTTAATATCGGTGATATATATGTGTGATTTATGGGCCAATAATCAGCTTATCAGTTATCAGTAATAAATTATATATTAAAATCATAGCCGATTTTATATATTCCATCACTACTCCGGAGGTCTGAACTCCAGTTTCTCTGCAAATGTGTGTAGAAATGTGTATGAACCAGAAATCTCCTGCTGTGTCCTTTGGTGCAACTGTGCGGTTTATTTGTGATGTTCTTGCACTGGACTTTGTGAGGACTAGAACTCCAGACGAGGATAAACATTATTTCAAACCCGTCCCTGAGGGATGCACGATATTGTAACTCAGAGGAGGCCAATTCGACCCTGACCTGGAAATGGATGGAAACTCACACCACAACAACCTGGATTGGCCTGAACTTCATTTCTGGAGGTACTGAAACATTTTGGGGCAATTCATACTTCAGCATGTGGTAGGCTATTTCCGTGCAGAAACCATTCACAAACTACCTATACGGTCCAATTTAACCAAGAACTATATGTGATGATATAGTGCTGCATCATGTTTATGCGCAAACATGACTTTTTCAATACAAATGAAAATCATTATATAATACTCCATATTCACAACTGTCAGCATTATATGCCTGATGCAATTAACACTGTGTTATTAACA
This sequence comes from Rutilus rutilus, assembly GCF_951802725.1. Taxonomy (NCBI): domain Eukaryota; kingdom Metazoa; phylum Chordata; class Actinopteri; order Cypriniformes; family Leuciscidae; genus Rutilus; species Rutilus rutilus. Next base: position 17,060,520 of record NC_140215.1, on the reverse strand, counting down.
CCCACAGAAAGCTAGGATGTTTGTGCACATTCTCTAGTGATAATGGCAAATAATAGAGTGATTATAACCGGGCACATATCCAGGCACACACAGTCAAGCGCACTTTCAGCATTTTAAAGAGCCGATTCAGGTGTCTGGATCACAGTGCCAGTACAGTCCCAGATCGGTAGTCTGCAGAATTTTCCAAAGGCTACTTTTCAAAATCACCTGCTAGAAGAATTGCCCTGTTCAAATTGCAATCAGCACTTAATTTTGAGGAAACAGATCATTTCATCACAATACCATTACATCATTTATTTTTTAATGCCGTAGATGCAACAAAAAGCTATTGCATGTGTTAAGGATTGTTACCGGTACTTTTAATACCTTTAAAAGGTAACACCCTACACTATGAATTTAACCTAAACTATTTACAATCCATTGTTACTTCTTAAGGACTTTACTTCTGCTTCAGTTGTTACTTCCAAAAAATAATGATCTGACACTTGTCCAAATAAATCATGTACATACAAAGGTTAGAATTCGTGTCTAGCTTAGTATGTATTAGTGGGACAGGCTTAGTGTTCCTGGATGCCACCAAATTTGTTTTCTCGAGCATTTCCTTCCTGCAGTTTATTTATCAAGTCACCTTCCTGCTTCAAGGTCATTCTTTCTGTCCCTATCTGCAGATCCTGGCACACATATCCCAATCGATATCCCAAACACTGAGCTTTAATACCCTCTAAACACCACCTGCCAAAATATGTATGCTACCATGTCTTAAAAAGACAATGAGGGAGAGAGTGATACACCTTAATTTTGTAGCTATTTTGCTGATGTTTTAAATTGTTCTATACTTTCTCTACCCTCTTCCAATGTTATCATTAACTAAAAGTACAAATACAAAAAAAAAAACATTTTTGATAATTGAAATAATGAAAATAAAATATTACATATTTACAAAAAAAGTAAAATATTGCCTTGTCAAATAACTTAAATAGGTTTAAGTTGAAGTACTAAAATTACTAACTCAAAACTAAAAGATGAACTAAAACTATTTAGAAATATTTAAATAAAAACGAATAAAAATTACAAGAGCATATTGTAATATACAAGAGCATTTGTAATAGAGCGTTACATATAAAATACAAGAGCATTTGTAATATACAAGAGCATATTACAAAAAAATACGGAAAACATTTAAAATTTACTAAACTAAATGAAGAAATTAACAATATATATATATATATTTTATGTTATATATATATATATATATATATATATATATATATATATATATATATATATATATTATATTATTATATTTAAATAAAAATATAATTCAAAACATTTTACTTAAACTATACTAAAATTATTTACTATAAATGATGCTGTCATTGTCCATTTACTGTGACTAAAAGTCTAGTGTGACTAATGAAACAAAAGTAATCACTGCTGAAAAGCCTAAGCTGGTTTGCTGGTCTTAGTTGGTCTCCCATCGTGGTCAGGCTGATCTATTGGTATTACTGGGCACCTTTCTGCTGGTCAGACTAGGAAACCATCTCAAACCAGTTAAATCCTTGCTAATAATCAAGCTAAGATTAGCAAACTTTAGGCAGAATTACGCTAGAATAATACTTTTTTTATTTTTTTATAAAACTAAGATCATAAATTGACAGAATTTCCTGCATTAAACATCCCTAGTGATGTCATGTGACCACATGACATACGGCTGTGTGAAAGTGTGAAATGTTTGTAAATACAGTAAATACACACACCTGTCTATATAAGACCTTACAGCTCACAGTGCATGTCAGAGCAAATGAGAATCATGAGGTCAAAGGAACTGCCTGAAGAGCTCAGAGACAGAATTGTGGCAAGGCACAGATCTGGCCAAGGTTACAAAAAAAATTCTGCTGCACTTAAGGTTCCTAAGACGTTTGGGACGACCAGAACCCTTCCTAGAGCTGGCCGTCCGGCCAAACTGAGCTATCGGGGGAGAAGAGCCTTGGTGAGAGAGGTAAAGAAGAACCCAAAGATCACTGTGGCTGAACTCCAGAGGTGCAGTCGGGAGATGGGAGAGAGTTGTAGTAAGTCAACCATCACTGCAGCCATCCACCAGTCGGGGCTTTATGGCTGAGTGGCCCGACGGAAGCCTCTCCTCAGTGCAAGACACATGAAAGCACACCTAAAGGACTCCAAGATGATGATAAATAAGATTATCTGGTTTGATGAGACCAAGATAGAACTTTTTGGCCTTAATTCTAAGCGGTATGTGTGGAGAAAACCAGGCACTGCTCATCACCTGTCCAATACAGTCTCAACAGTGAAGCATGGTGGTGGCAGCATCATGCTGTGGGGGTGTTTTTCAGCTGCAGGGACAGGACGACTGGTTGCAATCGAGGGAAAGATGAATGCGGTCAAGTACAGGGATATCCTGGACGAAAACCTTCTCCAGAGTGCTCTGGGCCGAAGGTTCACCTTCCAACAAGACAATGACCCTAATCACACAGCTAAAATAATGAAGGAGTGGCTTCACAACAACTCTGTGACTGTTCTTGAATGGCCCAGCCAGAGCCCTGACTTAAACCCAATTGAGCATCTCTGGAGAGACCTGAAAATGGCTGTCCACCAACGTTTACCATCCAACCTGACAGAACTGGAGAGGATCTGCAAGGAGGAATGGCAGAGGATACCCAAATCCAGGTGTGAAAAACTTGTTGCATCTTTCCCAAAAAGACTCATGGTTGTATTAGATCAAAAGGGTGCTTCTACTAAATACTGAGCAAAGGGTCTGAATACTTAGGACCATGTGATATTTCAGTTTTTCTTTTTTGATAAATGTGCAAAAATGTCAACAATTCTGTGTTTTTCTGTCAATATGGGGTGCTGTGTGTACAATAATGAGGGGAAAAAATGAACTTAAATGATTTTAGCAAATGGCTGCAATATAACAAAGAGTGAAAAATGTAAGGGGGTCTGAATACTTTCCGTACCCACTGTGCATGTGTGTTGGCACAGATTTCATCCATTCTGAGCACTTCCAGACTGTGGTAAAAATCTGAACACCTTGTAATTATATCAGTAAGATGCTTTCCCTCCAATATATTCCTCCATGTTCCCTCCCCTCTTATAAAAGGCACAAAGAGGATGCAGACACCGCCCAGGGTGTCCGGCTGGAGCAGAAGTTCTTTTGTGAGGTTGTGTTATAGGTGTGTTCATCGCGTTGACCGAGTCTTTGTCTTGAGTGCCACTGTGTCATTTTTACTGCCTATGGGTGTCTGTGTGTCAGATATAAGTTACATTCCTTCAGTCTATTAAGCTCTTTGAACGATTGACCCTTCTGATTTGTGTGAAGTCATCTGAGATGAACTGCGTATGGATTCATTCTTAAGAGACGGAGCAGAAAAGAGGCGTTAAGGGTGGCAGACGTCCCTTTGTGTGTCGGTCACAATGCTGAAGTGAAAGGAGGCAGGATGCTTAACATGCAAATGAAACGAGAGAGAAGGAGAGGTCAGGGTGGACATCACTCAATGTCACATTAACAAGCGCTCGTCCCATGATGGGGTATTAAACGCTGAGTGTGAGAGTACGGCAGCTGCCTTTCGTTGGCACTTTTCTATTGCATTTAAAAAAAAAAAAAAAAGATCTCTGCCAATCTGGACTGATCCCAAAGAGATTCATTCAGAGAAAAAAAGAAGGATGGATGCACCTTATTCTAATGTGTAATGATTATTCTATCTCATACATGACATCTGATCATCCATCAACTGTTTGACCTTGTGCATCTAAATGAACCATAAAGAGAACCAGAACCAGAAATTACTTAACTTCCCTATTTGTAAAATACTCTATCGCACAATGCTGTATTCTTAATTTTACCTGTATTGTCCAGTGTGATGAATGAACTGGAATAAAAGCAGCAATTTAAAACATCTCTTTCTTGAATCATTGTCTGAATTGTGAATAGCAGCTGATATTACTTCCAGTACATTTGTCACAATGAAAACGAAAGGTCAAATCATTATGTTAAATCAGCCAGTCTTTATTTATTTCGTTTTTTTTTTTTTTTTTTAAATATGAGGTCATGTGACAACATTATAGCTGTTTGAAACATTTATGGTTGCTGATTGCACTATTTCACATAGTATCCTTTTTAAAGCAACAATTTGCAGTATATACTGCACTGTATTCAGTAAGCAGTATGCTAGTATTCCATTTTTAAAAAGTATTGGCTGTTTCTGGAATCTGTTTTTACTTCACTGGATCTCGATCTTAATATTTGCATCCATCTAATTCTTTCCAGCTTTCCATTTAGTATCATTATTCATTATTATGCTCAATTCCAAACTCTGACTACTTGTCATTTCTTCTCCTATTAGACTTTCCATCTAAAAATGTTCCCCATCTCTCTCTTCATCACTGTGTGTCTGTCCATTAGGTTTAATGTTAAAGTCAATGAGAGAGGACATTTAGTTTGTGCCTTCATAAGAAATGGCTAAGTTTAGGTCATCATTCTTTCTTCAGTAAATAAATAAATAAATACTGATTTAAAGGCCATTACAGCTCACATTCTTACCAAGGTATAAATTCCCAACAGTACCTATTCATTTTCTGGCTGTCATTTTCCATTTTCTGGGCAGGGTGAGTTCTGGAGAAGTTGATAAATAAACAGACCTATGCTATTTGAATGTAATCATGCACTGCAGATGCATGCATAAACAACTGAATTATACACTCAATATATTATATTATTAAGTTAATTTTATTATTAATATTATATGAATATTATTAAGAAGTATTTGTTTAAGATGTGTAACAGAATGCAAGAAGAAGAACTGAACATTTTTAAAAGTGCTGAGATTATACAGAGGAACTCTGATCCTGTTTTTTATAATTGTTGGACATTACTGCCCCCTAATGGTCGGATGTATGTCACTACGGGTACTGGTTTGTCAGCTCTAAGAAATCTATCTAGAAAGCTTTGGTTGATGAATGAAAATACTATTTTTTATCAAATAAACGAATGTTGTTAAAACATTTGATTATCATTGCAGATTTTGGTACTCTAAGAATATGGTCATTTTATATATTTAGCTATTAATAGGCCTATAACTTTTGAACTAACTTGTTTATCACATTGAATTGAATAGGATACTTTTGTACCATACTGGTTGATATAAATATACAAAGAGATAGAAAATACATTCCATTATTTCTTATCAACAATATGAAGTGCATTAGGCATTGTTTCCCAAACGGTGGTTCATGAAGGAAAAGCAAATCTTAAAGGGGTCCTTGATTATGATTTCACTTTTCTAACTTTAGTTTCTGTGTAATGTTGCTGTTTGAGCATAAACAACATCTGCAAAGTTACAACGCTCACAGTTCAAAGCAAATTAAGATATTGTTTATATGTCCTAAAATTTACATAAACCCTGCCCCTGGGAACACGCAGTCCATGTTGAGAAGAGGAAGAGTTGTTGTTGCACATTTGTGAGTCTGGTCAAGCTGTCGCATCCGTCTTTTCTCATGCGATACAGTACGCAACACGAATGCAATAGCATGTCACTCTGTAGGCATCTTACAACAGTTCCCACACCAGCGATTTTATTATCATGATAGAATATGCTAATTGAAGATAGTTAACTCCACATCAGCAACATAAATTCATCAACTAACCATTCAGAAACGTCACGCTGCATTCTAACGTGTTGTCACTTCTTCTGGAGTCTCTCCATCAGTATCTGACTCCAGTTTAAACATAATAGGCAAAACAGTTTCTGACATTTTAGAAGCTCCACCCTCTGTGCCAGGAGCAGCAGCTCATTTGCATTAAAGGGACACACACAAAACAACGCGTTTTTACTGACCCTCAAAAAGGGACAATTTTAACATCCTGTAAAAAATGATCTGTGGGGTATTTTGAGCTAAAACTTCACATACACACTTTAGGGACAACAGAAACTTATTTTACATATTTTAAAAAGGGGCATTATACCACCCCTCTAAATAAATCATAAAAAAAACTGATAAAATAAATAATTTTAAAACAATAAAAATGTTATATTTGAAATGCAAACTCAGAATATTACACAAACCAGCATTAATTATTTTAAATGACACAAATATACTTTATTTATTTAATCTCACTTTATTAACCAATGTCTTTGCCTTTGACGATGATCGAATTCAACCACATGAATAAGCAAAAATGACTTTAGATAAACATTACATTTGTGTTTAATTTTGTTGTTTTTATTGCTGAAGTAAGAGTGTTTAACTTTCTTCTCCCGCGTCCTATTCTTCTGCAATCCGGAATATTCTCATTTGTTTGAGCTGCGCCCTCTTCTGTACAAGTGTGAATTTGCATTTCCTTCAGCTTGAGGAAATATAACTTTAAAAAAAACAACAAGCAAGCCAAGGTGAGGAAAAGTAACTAAGTGACACAATTAGTTACTTTTTAGGGCGTAACGTAATATTGTAACAGATTACTCTTAAAAGTAACTTTCCCCAACAATGGTTCTAGATAGCAAAAAGGTACATTTCTTTTTTCTTTTTATTTTCATGATGATATCATACAAGTATATTTCTAATAACTTACAAATAAAATTCTAATAACTTACAATATATTTAAGCTGTGTTTTCACTTTATTTTACTTAATATTTATTTTCTGTAGGGTTTGCAATTTTTACAACACAGTAACACAATTTTTGTCTAAATACAGTGTTAAGCCCAGACTTGTGTGATTTTTTTCTAGCAATATAAATTAAATAAACATCAAAATTAAATGGGAAAAAATATGCTTAAATTAAGCTGTAGTAGCAGGGGCTAGCTGGGACCAAACGAAGATTTGTTTATTTGTGCCCTCGAGTGATTTAAACTGCATGGTGATTAATATAAAATATATATATATATATATATAAGTGAACGCGTGCATGAAAAAGAAAAGAAAAAAAGATATATATATATATATATACTTCAGTTTTCACCTTTTTACAGTCAATGCTTTTCACACGCAGTCTTTCTGTATAGGGTGGAACCTTTGTTCATTTGTTTGTTTCTTCCGGATTGGTTCTGATGTAGCACGCGCAAGAACACAAGTACGACACATTTATCATCAATTAATTGTTTTTCACTCTCTACATAGCAGTTGACATAGACATATTCTTGAATTAATATAATAGCATTTCGAAATGTGCTTTTGAATGAGTTTTGGATTAGTTTTTTTCGGGAAGCAGTGAAAGATTTATTATAAATATTTTACAGCCTAGTGAATTTAAGATGTTATCGGGTTTGCAGTTAGATGCGAGTTTCACTGCTGTGTATAATTAGAAGTTCTTGAAACGTTTCAAAAGGCAGCATGTGCATGGCATATGTCTATTTGTAAAAATGATTTAAATGCGGATAATATTTGTGAATTTGTGAATATCACATATACAGTGAATGACTGTATATGTAAACACGTGGATGTATATGGACCATAATATACAATTTCGTAAAATCTTAGTGGAAAGATTTAAATTTCAGAAAACATCAAGCAAGCCTTCTTTAACTCAAAGTACCAATGAATGTATATGACACACATTATAATACATGAAGCAGATGGCAGTGCATCCTAAAACTGACATCAAGCAATAATTGTCACACTGAGTGAAGTGATCTAACACAATGCTGAGGATAAAGGCACAGCCTCTACTGCAGACACACAGATCATGTTGGCCTTTGGTCCTTCAGAGAGGTCATCGGCAGGCCTCCATTAAACATGTGTGTCTGCTCTCTGAGAGGAGGCGTCAGGGTCTTCTGTACCCCTTCAGCGGTCTGGTGGAGCACCTGTCCTCACAGGACAATCAGGCAGAATTCAACATCTTCCATCCCAGCTTGGAGGAGCTCCGTCAGGCAGAGACACTGTTCACTCCCTCCTCTAAACATGTTATCGACTACTCAACCTCTGCGGTCCGGATGGACCATGTACCTATTCTTAAACAGCCAGAGGTGAGAGAAAATTTCCATTAATTGTCATCACTTGATTAAATGACAAAGTACTTGAAAAAAAAAAAGAAAAAAAAAAAGGGTTAGTTAAGTGCCAGAAAAAGTGATTGTTTGTTTGCAGATGACACTTTTACATAATTAATTTAATTTTAATAATCCAATGCAATGAAATTCAGACTTTTTTTTTTAGAAGTGGCTATATAATATAATAACAGAACTATAATATACTTATTTTATATACAAAACCACAATTTATTTTGTGATTCCAAAAGTTTCAAGAACTCTGTTCTTCAATAAAAACAATAATTATAGAGGGTAAAAAAAATATGATTTCTGTTTCATCTGCATTGAATGCTTTTCTTCCATTTTAATTAAGTTAGATTGTTGTAATATATTAATATTGTATTTGTAATAACAATTGTAATCATTTTAAGTCATCCTGCAGCCCCTTGCAAGTTCAATACCCTCTGTTTGCACTAGACATTTCAAACTGTGCATCATGTTTGCTCTGTGTGCTTGTGTGTATTACAGGTGTGTTTTATGGGCAGGAGTAATGTGGGGAAGTCATCTCTCATCCGTGCCTTGTTCTCTCTTGCACCAGAGGTAGATGTGCGAGTCTCTAAAACTCCGGTGAGTGTATATGTTATGAATGTTCTCCACCGTTCACTCCTTTGTGCTTCGAAGTTGCTTCTTCTCAATTTTTATTTTGACACAGGGTCACACCAAAAAGCTTAATTTCTTCACTGTGGGAAAGGCATTTACTCTTGTAGACATGCCTGGGTATGGACACATGGCCCCTCGGGACTTTGTAGAGATGGTTGAACCATACCTTCAAGAGCGTCAAAAGTAGGTTGATGTTGTTTTAAGGATACTCCTTCTTGTGTGCTTGTGCTGAGTTTAAAAAGTAGTAGATGATCAAATTCATGTCAGTTATGACATATATATATATATATATACAGTGAGGAAAATAAGTATTTGAACACCCTGCTATTTTGCAAGTTCTCCCACTTGGAAATCATGGAGGGGTCTGAAATTGTCATCGTAGGTGCATGTCCACTGTGAGAGACATAATCAAAAAAAAAATAATCCAGAAATCACAATATATGATTTTTTAACTATTTATTTGTATGATACAGCTGCAAATAAGTATTTGAACACCTGTCTATCAGCTAGAATTCTGACCCTCAAAGACCTGTTAGTCTGCCTTTAAAATGTCCACCTCCACTCCATTTATTATCCTAAATTAGATGCACCTGTTTGAGGTCGTTAGCTGCATAAAGACACCTGTCCACCCCATACAATCAGTAAGAATCCAACTACTAACATGGCCAAGACCAAAGAGCTGTCCAAAGACACTAGAGACAAAATTATACACCTCCACAAGGCTGGAAAGGGCTACGGGGAAATTGCCAAGCAGCTTGGTGAAAAAAGGTCCACTGTTGGAGCAATCATTAGAAAATGGAAGAAGCTAAACATGACTGTCAATCTCCCTCGGACTGGGGCTCCATGCAAGATCTCACCTCGTGGGGTCTCAATGATCCTAAGAAAGGTGAGAAATCAGCCCAGAACTACACGGGAGGAGCTGGTCAATGACCTGAAAAGAGCTGGGACCACCGTTTCCAAGGTTACTGTTGGTAATACAAGACGTCATGGTTTGAAATCATACATGGCACGGAAGGTTCCCCTGCTTAAACCAGCACATGTCAAGGCCCGTCTTAAGTTTGCCAATGACCATTTGGATGATCCAGAGGAGTCATGGGAGAAAGTCATGTGGTCAGATGAGACCAAAATAGAACTTTTTGGTCATAATTCCACTAAACGTGTTTGGAGGAAGAAGAATGATGAGTACCATCCCAAGAACACCATCCCTACTGTGAAGCATGGGGGTGCTAGCATCATGCTTTGGGGGTGTTTTTCTGCACATGGTACAGGGCGACTGCACTGTATTAAAGGGATACTCCACTTTTTTCGGAAATATGCTCATTTTACAACTCCCCCAGAGTTAAACAGTTGAGTTTTACCGTTTTAGAATCCATTCAGCCGAACTCCGGGTCTGACGGTACCACTTTTAGCATAGCTTAGCACAGATCATTGATTCTGATGAGTCCAGTAGCATTTCTTTCAAAATGACCAAAGAGTTTCAATATTTTTCCTATTTAAAACTTGACTGTTCTGTAGTTAAACCGTGTACTAAGATCGACGGAAAATGAAAAGTTGCGATTTTCTAAGCCTATATGGCTTGGAACTACTCTCATTCCGGCGTAATAATCAAGGAACTGTGCGGCTGTACCATGGGTGCAGCAGGCGTAATGATATGACGCAGCGCCTGAAAATAGGTCTAATAGGTTAGACAAACTTAGTCCCGGTCACGTTGGAAGAAGTTACCGAGCTGGGGACTATTTTCAGGCATACATTTTTTTTACATTTACATGTATTGCGAGATTTTGGGGAACAACCTCCTTCCCTCAGTTAGAGCATTGAAGATGGGTCGAGGCTGGGTCTTCCAACATGACAATGACCCGAAGCACACAGCCAGGATAACCAAGGAGTGGCTCTGTAAGAAGCATATCAAGGTTCTGGCGTGGCCTAGCCAGTCTCCAGACCTAAACCCAATAGAGAATCTTTGGAGGGAGCTCAAACTCTGTGTTTCTCAGCGACAGCCCAGAAACCTGACTGATCTAGAGAAGATCTGTGTGGAGGAGTGGGCCAAAATCCCTCCTGCAGTGTGTGCAAACCTGGTGAAAAACTACAGGAAACGTTTGACCTCTGTAATTGCAAACAAAGGCTACTGTACCAAATATTAACATTGATTTTCTCAGGTGTTCAAATACTTATTTGCAGCTGTATCATACAAATAAATAGTTAAAAAATCATACATTGTGATTTCTGGATTTTTTTTTTAGATTATGTCTCTCACAGTGGACATGCACCTACGATGACAATTTCAGACCCCTCCATGATTTCTAAGTGGGAGAACTTGCAAAATAGCAGGGTGTTCAAATACTTATTTTCCTCACTGTATATATATACTGTATAAACATAAATACTGTAGATTTTATTTATCAATTAACTTCTATTAACTAAATCAAATCAATATTTGGTGTGACCACCCTTTGCTTTTAAAACAGCTTTTATCCTAGGTACACCTGCAGATAGTTTTTCAGGTAGCTTTTCAGTTTAGTTTCTTTAGTTTCAAGTAGTTTCTTCATGTAATCCCAGACGGACTCGATGATGGTGAGGTCAGATCTCCTTGTGGAGAATACCAGCTGTTGTCAGACTCCATGTGCATACAAAAATCTCCCTGGATTATTACAATTAGTGGCAAAAGGAACACAATACAGCAAAATATATAAATAACTGGCTTAACACAATATATGGAAGTCTTAGTTATCCTTTTTTTTTATTTCCTTCTTATGTGTCTCTATCTAGTCTGGTGAGGACGTTCTTGCTGGTGGATGGAGGTGCAGGTCTGCAGAAGGCAGATTTAGTTGCTGTGGAGATGTGTGAGGAGTTCAATTTGCCTTTTGTGGTGAGTGTTTATCGCTCATGCTTTTACCATGACAGTGCAGCAGGGGTCGTTAGAGTACTATACACTTTTAGCAACTTCTCAGCCTAGATTAGTGGTTCTCCTCCTTCCAAGGGGCCATCAAGATGCTTTAAAATAAACTAAAATAACCACATCTTTTTTTCTTTTCTTTTTTTTCTTAAAGAACCCAGGTTACCGCTGTGTAGAAAACCCTGGATATATGAAGTAGCCTAATTTTTAAAGTGTGATTTCTAGACCTGGAAAAGTCATGCAATTTAATAAAGCTTTATAACTCAATTGGAATTTTTACACATTTTATGACTATGAATTTTCTATTATATTCTATTAATGCCAAGCTCTAATATTTTTATCGGGTAGAAATTAAGTTAAAATGTTATTAAAAAAATGTATTCTTATTCAGAAAATCACAAACAACTGGAAAAGTTAAGTTAAGTGGGGCTTCCTAATAATGTTGACGAAAATGGGGTGCCATTGAGTCAGAAAGGTTGAGAATGACTGATCTACATTGATCAACTTATTCTAAGGCTTTGTTCAGATGGGCAGCAGAGTTCCCCCTCTTTTTTTGTAGTAAATAACAGCAAAAATGCTTTAAATAATTTTAATACACAAGCTCGATCCAAACAACATAAGTGATTTGATATCCATGCTGAGTGTCAGTCCTAAAGATTGGGTTAAAAATACTAATAAGAATTGATTATAGTGTAAACAAGTACAAAATACTTCTTCAGCTCAAAGGTTTATAAGGTTTTAACCAGTTTTCTCTCTGTGTCATGTTTTAGCTGGTTGTAACAAAAATAGACAGAACTCGACAGGGCGCTTTGTTGGGTCTTCTTCTACAGCTTCGGGACTTTATCAAAAATCAAACCAGCACATGTTTCCCACAACCATTTCTTGTGAGGTGAGATATATAGACACACATCATAATAATGCCAATCATTTTGCATCCAGAATGGTTTACACACATGCAGGGTTCAACAATGAGAATTTTTTTTTCTGTTTTGAAATCATTTAAATTCATAAACACTTGTTGGAAGACTATCACAAGTCAGTTTTGACAAAACCTTGTTTATGTTCGCCAGCAAGATAACAATATATATGTCAAATCAGCAGATGTTGCGACAACAATGTAGAAAATATCACAGAAAAAAGGGAAATGGACTAGACTGAAAGGTCTCATATACTGACCAAAGTCCATCCTTATTGTTGAGCCCTGAAAGAATATATATACAGTGGGCTCCACAAATATTAGCACCCTTGGTAAATATGAGCAGAACTGACCGTGAATTTCTCCTCTTGGTCTTTCATTTTTAATTAAACCAATGATGTATTAATTAAATATTATCATAATTATTTTTCTCTGAAATACAGTATATGTATTACACAATTATTGGCACCCCTTCATTTAATACTTAATGTAACTTCCATTTGCCAAAATACCAGCTCTGAGACCATTCCTCCATACAGAATCTCTCCAGATCCTTCAGATTCAGAGGTCCATGCTTGTGGATTCTTCTTCATCGCATGCCAAAGATATATATATATATATATATATATATATATATATATATATATATATATGAATGTCGGGAATTTAGCCTGTGTGTCACTTCATATTTAGAGCCCAGTGAAACAGGATGTCATGACTTATCTCTTAAGTGTTCCTGATAAGTAAGGTGGAATAAAAAATATGCCATGTAAATTGGAATGTACTTTAGTTAGATTTTTACTCATTAAAATGAGTAAGGGTGGCAATAATTTTGGCACACATATTTTGGAGAAAAACTAATTTCATTTATTACACATTTATATTTTGTATAAATTAAATTAATTAATTTTTGTGAATATTTTGAATGAAAGACTAAGAGAAGAAATGGCAAAAACAAATTTTCACAGTCAGTTTTGCTCATTTTTTATCAAGGGTGCCAATATTTGTGGAGCCCATTGTGTGTGCGTAAGTACCGTGCATTTTTGTGAAAATACTAACGTGCCTAAGACTTTTGCACAGTGCTGTCATGTGAGAAAGAAAGTACACCCTCTTTAAATTTTTGGTTTTACGTATCCGGACATAATAAAAAATCTGGTCCTTAGCAGGTCTAAATTTTAGGTAAATACAACCTCAGATGAACAACAAGCCAAACTGGAGAAGCCATGTATTAAAAACTAAGTACACCCCATGATTTAATAGTTTGTAGAACCACGTTTACCAGCAATAACTTGAAGTAAAAAAATTCTGTTTTGACCTTATCAGTCTCTCACATCATTGTGGAGGAATTTCTCGGCACTCTTCTTTACAATGTTGCTTCAGTTCATTGAGGTTTGCGGGCATTTGTTTATGCACAGCTTTCTAAATGTTGGGTTGAGATCTGGACTTTGACTCGGCCATTGTAACACCTTGATTGTCGGAAAGATGGCTTCACATTCGACTCTAGAATACTTTGGTATACAGAGGAGTTCATGGTCGACTCAATGACTAAAAGGTCATGTGGCTCAAAACAAGCTCAAATCATCAGCCTTCCACACCAGCGTACTTGACAGTTGGGAAGAGGTGTTTGTGCTAATATGCTGTGTTTAGTTTTCGCCAAACGTGACACTGTGCATTATGGCCAAACATCTCCACTTTGGTCTCGTCTGACCAAATGACATTGTTCCAGAAGTCTTGAGGTTTGTTCAGATGGAACCTGGCAACCCTTCCAAACATGCCATACATGCCATCCAGTCTTTTTTCTAATTGTACTGTCATAAACTTTAACATTTAACATGTTATCTGAGGCCTGTAGAGTCTGAGCTGTAGTTCCTGGGTTTTTTGCAGTTTCTATGAGCCTATGGGGTGCGTGAAATTTCCGGGACGTCCACTCTTAGGAAGATTGGCAACATTCTTGATTGTTTTCCACTTGTGAATAATCTTCCTCACTGTAGAATGATGGAAATGGCATTATAACCCTTCCCAGATTCCATTATAACCAATCCATTAGATCATTGCTAATGTCTTTCCTCCTTGGCATTGTGTTAACACACACCTGAATGCTCCAGACCAGCAAACTGTCAAAACTTCTGCTTTTATCTTTATATTCACCCTTGCTGATGATCAGTTAATCAAAGGCATTTGATTAGCAGTGCTTGACTGCTACTTACTCTCTTAATTCCTATGGAAGCAGTAAGGGTGTCCTTAGTTTTTCACACATAGCTTCTCCATTCTGGCCAATTTTTTATTTTTTTTATAAATAAGGACATGCTGTAATATGTAATGTGGTGTTGTTAATCTGGGTTGTATTTACCTAATTTTAAGACCTGCCAAGGACCAGATGATTCTTAATATTTCCTGATATGTAAAACCATAGAATGCAAAGAGGGTGCACTTTCTTTTTCATATGACTATGCACACACTACCATCAGTTTGGGGTACTTTTTTTAACTGGGACATATTAAATTTGTCAAAAGTGACAGACTTTACAATGCAATTTTTTTAAATATATTTTCAACATAAGGAATTTCACTTGAGCACCAAATCAGCATATTAGACTGATTTCTGAAGTATAATATGACACTGAAGACTGTAGTAATGGCTTATGAGAATTCAACTTTGACATCAAAGGAATAAATTATATTATAGAAAAAAAATTCAAGTGTGATATTTCACTGTATTACTATTATACTTCTTTCAAAATCTTTCCAACCCCAAACTTTTGAATGGTAGCATGTGTGTGTGAGTGTGTGATAATCTGCATTTATCGCCCACGTTAAGGTCATTTCCTAATCCATCAGCAAGTGTCATCTTGAGCAGTGATGAGTTTATAATGCACACTCATTCTTAGTCACTATTTTTGCTTTTATGTCAGGGTGCATCTGTCAGAGGTTCCCTTGATCGCCAGTTATAAATCTTGTTATACAAATAAATCAGTGCCTCTGACCTGTAGTTTTATAAGAGCGAGGAATATGTTAATGTGGTCAGATGGTTATCAAGCCTGATGATAAGATAAGGCTAGGAGTTCTGGAAACAGTTGCATTGGCTTTGTTGTGTCAATACAGGAAGTCAGTTTTTCACAGATAAGGTGACATTATAACATAACATACATTTCTATCCCCCCCTCCCTCCCTCCTATGACCTGCAGTTCAGTCCAGTTCTCTGGGATTTACCTGCTCAGGTGTTTCATAGCCCACGTAACAGGAAATGTACAGCTTACCACTAAACAGTTGTGATTGTACTGCACTGCCTCACCATGTCACATATCACGGATGAATCTGAGGCCTGGCTGCAATGTTATCTGGGATGGTGTGAACTGTGAATAAAACCACTTTGACAATGATTAATGAATGATTAAATACTTGCTGAATCTATGTATTATTTTTAAATGCAGAGGCAGGAATCACATTGTTACTGGTTTCAGGATTCATGCAGCTCCTGTATAAACTCACTGAATGATCCAGGAATCTATTATGTAATTGTACAGCATGCATATTTGAGTGGACACATTCCTGTCTGTTGCTGTATATTCAACTAGAATATTTGTTCTTCCTAATAAAATGACAGTAAATGTTGCATTGAATCTGTTAAACTTTAAATTCTGCTCTTGCTTTCTGAGCTTAAACCAAAACTTATCAACATGATATGATGAAAAGCTCAAGTTTCAGATCAGTTGTTCTTCTAAAACTGTGGGCTTTTTGTAGAATGAATGAATTACTGAACCTAAATCCCAGCAAATGGTTTAGACCCAGTGAATGGATGACAATGATATGATATGTGATATGAAGAGTGTGTAATGTAACATATTTTAGCAACTGTGTGATAGTGAATAGCACATAATGGGCACAATACCGGTATACACATGAATATCTATGTGTTCTATATGTGTCACAGGACTAAACTTGCGTCATCGTTTTTAAATACCTCCGTTTTCATAAGTAACATACATTATAACATAACATACATTTCTATCCCCCCTATCCCTCCTATGACCTGCAGTTCAGTCCAGGTCTCTGGGATTCACACTACAACGCGAAAACTGCGTTTTCAAATGTATTCACCTTGGAGAGCATTTTCAAAAAGATTTGTTTTTGTTGCTAAATACGCCGTCTCAGTGTGGACGGAAGGCCAAAACGGAGAGAAAAATATGTGTTTTCAAACAAAAACGTATTATTGTGGACAAGACCTTAATTTTGGTAAGTCAGGTTTTTAGATTTCACCTCAGGGTTAACACTCTTATTTGTATATTACAAAGTTATCGTCTTTGATTGGACAAGTACAGCATTTGACAAGCGTACAACTTGTTGTAATTGCATAGATACTTAAATCGATTAAATCTGCCAAATATTCTAAACAATATTCAGGAATAATTTTTTTTAACTTGTAGATTTAAAAATGTTACTCTGAAAACCCTCATTGTGATAGTAAGTCATGGTGATATCAGTCTCATAGTGTAACGAATGCTTATTGTAAACAAAAGCCATGCTAACCCTGGAACAGGGCTTCATAACCCAGAGTTAAAAGCTGCACTAAACGTTTTAAAATTATGAGTGGGAAATTATACCTAACAATAACAATTGAAAGGGACCTTGAACAGAGAGTAAAAAGCATTAAACAAGCTAATTTTTTATGTTTTTATTTTTTTACATACCCTGAGAGAACAGTATGCACCAATTCCATCAATGAACTTTGCACTGAAGTGTCCTTACAGAAGGCATAGGGTTAAATCAGTTATATAAACATATACAGTTTCATTTTTTAAAGTTGAAGTGTGTGCCCAAAGGTATATGTGTGCGCATTTTGTATTGAAAGGAGAGTGAGTGAGGCACCATACATTTCTTTAGTCATATCTCTAATGGGTCCTTTAAAAAAAATAATACTACAGGCATTTTTTCATCCATGATCTTTGATGCACGTACACCATTGTTTGAGGTAGGCATTATGTCTTCTCTACAACAGCAGGGGTGGTGATGGTGCAGGGCTGTACCTGGAGAAAAACAATAAAATTTAAGTGCCACAATGTTATAAAATGGCAAGAGGGTGCAATTGCATTTATTGTGCCTAAACTTAACCTTGACAATGATATTCTTTTTTTTCGTCCTCTCTCTTTTTTATGTGTTGGCATTTGGACACTGACCCCATAAAACATTTGCAGTAAGTTAATTATTTTTCAAAATTGTTTTCCTCTGAATTTATTATAACCCAGGCATATATTAAAGCTCTAAGGGACAGGTAAAAGTTCACTTTGTTACCCGGGATGCAGGAAAGAGGGAACTGAGGCTGAAAAGGTGTTTAAGAAAATGTCTAGAAACACTCTGGAATCTTAGCTCACTTTCTCCAAGAAGCTTCATCCCCGCAACCTCTCCATTGGAATCTATGCGCCATTGACCCTATAGGATTCTACTTTTAATTCTTCACCACTTCATTCAAACTCATTTTTGTCAACATGTGCACACAAGAGCCCACATGCCCTGAAAATGCCACCATCTGCTCGGGCACATCCTGCCTGGTGCCGCGAGATCCGTTCAATGACATTCTCAACGTGGTGATGAGTACCACGCTTACCGTCATGCTTGCCTTGGTCATGTTTTCAATGGGCTGCACCGTCGAGGCAAGAAAGCTCTGGGTACACATCCGCAGGCCATGGGGCATTTTTATCGGTTTCCTGTGCCAGTTTGGCATCATGCCTTTCACAGCCTTTGCGCTTTCACTGATTTTCAACGTGCTTCCAGTCCAGGCTGTAGTTATCATAGTTATGGGCTGTTGCCCTGGAGGTTCCAGCTCCAATGTTTTCTGCTACTGGCTTGACGGAGACATGGACCTGAGGTGAGACTGTCAGTCCGTTGACTTTTTCATTATCATTATTGTTAACATAGGCTCTATATATATATATATTTTTTTATGCAGCAGTGTCATTTGTAGGTTTGCTTTCATTGTTCACATAAAATATCTATTTGGCTAAACTAGATATTTTGACATTTTAACCTTTTACTCAATTATATTTATAGATAAAATGATAGTTTCTAAAATTATTTAGAATTGTAGAATGATAGTATTTTATTCGATTTATTTTATAAACAGTTTTTGTAGAATAAGGATGATATAATAATAAGCATAGTAATAAAATTATATTATATTATAGAACATGATTAAATATATTGTAGAAAATTCATATTGTTCTGGATTTCCTTAAATGTTTAAACTGCATGAGGAACAATATATTCTAAGTTTGTGGACAGAAAGTCATTATTTATAGCACTACTGTTTAACAAATACACTGATTTCTCCTGCCTATAGCATCAGCATGACGGCATGTTCTTCAATCCTGGCTCTGGGAATGATGCCTCTTTGTCTGCTCATCTACACCACAGTCTGGACTTCAGGCGATGCTATCCAGATCCCTTACGACAGCATCGGTAAAACGGCCTCAAATGACTTAAGATTTTCCATTTTATGTATTTGTTTGATCTCGTATCTTAATTGGACTGATGTTCTTTCCAGGGATCACATTAGTGAGTTTGCTTGTGCCTGTCGCTCTTGGTATATACACAAAACATAGATGGCCCAATGCAGCCAAAAAGATCCTCAAGGTGTGTTTTTGTTTCTGCATTTAATGTTGTAAATTCTTATGCATGCCATGCTGCTTCACTTGTGTTATGTATTTGTATGTATAGGTGGGATCCGTGGTGGGAATCCTCCTAATCGTCATCATTGCAGTCATCGGAGGTGTGCTGTATCAGTCCTCATGGACCATTTCTCCTTCGCTTTGGATCATCGGTACCATTTATCCATTTATCGGCTTTGGGTTGGGCTTTCTCCTGGCACGCTTTGTGGGACAACCTTGGCACAGGTAAAAATCTGGACATTTTGTTTTCCCATAAAGTATTAGCTGGTTTGTTCGGAGCAGTTAGCACACATGTTCTGAGGCTTCAATAAAAGTGGCATAATGTCTGACACAAGCACATGTGCTGTTTTCTCCGATGGTTTATTTCTCGTGAACATGATTGCAGGTGCCGCACCATCGCATTAGAAACCGGCATGCAGAACGCCCAGCTGGCAAGTACTATTACCCAGCTGTCCTTCACCCCTGCAGAGCTTGAGGTCATGTTCGCTTTCCCCTTAATCTACAGTATCTTCCAACTGGTTGTGGCTGTGATTGCAGTGGGAAGTAAGATGAAACTCTTGTTCACTTTGCATTTAAGCATTACCAATATGAGAGGGGACTGTGGGGATAAGCATGTTATGATTTTGAAGAGTTGATAATTCCATATCATAAACCCCTGTATGTATTTTCAGTCCATTACTCAATCAAGCGCTGTAGGCAGAAGATATCGGCGGACGAGGATGGGGAAGGTACACATAGCACCGTTGAGGATCAGAATAAGCAGAATTACGCCTTGGAGAATGGTGGCTTTCGCTGTGATGAGAATGGCAACTCTGAGGATAAGGACAAAGGTACAAAGCTGTGAGCTAAACATCTTTCTGCTAGCCTGACTGGTCAACGCTGATCTTCTGGAGACATGAACTGTAAACAAGCCATTCAAGCTCAATCAGAGAGTGAAGAGTTAAAGTCGACCCCAGTCAACACAACTGGATGCACTTTCCTACATTATATATATATTTGAGCAGACGTATATATATTTGGATAGACTCATAATAAAAACATCTTTGAAGGTTTATATAGATATACTATCTATCCACAGGTCTGTGTATTTGGGTTTGTCTTTGGTCAGCAACATTCAGTTAATACATTGTAGAAATTCACTAACTTGTCTCAAATGCCTTAAAAAAAAAAAAAAAAGTAACTCCACCGGTGTAAAAAAAGAAGATAAATGTTTAATAGTTAAGATAACATACAGTACATATATCCAGTACGTTGAATGTAAGCTAATTTTTTTTTATGTTACTTTGTATACACATAATTGTAATAGACCTTTAAGAAATGTTTTGCTTTTTAGAATATTTATGTATGATACAGACTTTTCTTCTTCTTTTTACCATGTTCGAGCAATGGGACTTTTCCACTTATATGGTAACCAAAGCAATGGGACTTTTCTTTCTTTTTTTCTTTTTTTTAAAAGCATTTCATTGCTTTAATTGACTTTCAACATTTAAACATTTACTGCTTAACATATATCAAATGTTATAGATGTTGTCGTTTCAAACAATATGTTTTACTTTTTAATATGTTTGTGATATTTATATGCAGAAGAAAACACCATAAATAAATTTATATTTAAATGTGTTGTCAGATTTTGATCCTAGCAGACTTCAAGTTTTTATTATTCTGTAAAATGTTACAATTGCACTTAACCATAGCTTGATTATATTGGGTGTGTATTAAACCCATTGTTGTAAAATAGCCCTTAGTTGTTGTGAATTGCACTGAAAATATTGCATCTGTCACAATGCACTTTCTCAGAAATAGCAGGAATTTGATTAAATTCCTCAGCTGAATAATAATCAGTTTAGACTGAAGTCTTTCAGAAATATAAACTTAAACTTAAAGGGATAGTTCACCCAAAATGAAAATTCTGTTAGCATTTTCTCCTTCATGTTGTTCTAAACCTGTTTGACATTCTGGTCATACTTTATTTCGTTGGTCCACTTTGGACATTCTAACTATAAGTAACTTTGCAACTGCATGCCAACTAACTCTTATTAGAGTGTTAGGATATAGTTAGCAGAATAGGTTGACATAGTTGAAAAGTTACTTATTATAGTCAGTCAGAGACGAATGTCTGTTGGGACCATCAGCAGATTTTAAGCAGATATTCTACTATAATGAGAGTTAGTTTATGAAAATAAAAAAAGTCCTACAGATTTGGAAGGACACGATGGTAAGTGATGACTGATTTTTTTTTTTTTTTTTTTTTTTTTTTTTTTTGTGAACTGTCCCTTTAAGCCCTCATACGTGTTAAAACCACAGAGAAATAAGGCAACTGACTAAATTCGACCACAGATAAGGGAAGTTGATATCTTGTTCAAATGTTCTGACATGGTTAATTAACTCCAGTGAAAAAGAGAGACAACGCCTAGAAGAGAAGAATCATAAGCTATAAAGATAATTGAGGAATTGAAGATGGAGCTTCTGTTCTCATTTCTAATACTATTTCTGAAGACGCCTTATGTTTCTTCTTGGCCTGCTGACAAATGTCTATTCTACAGTGATGTGGAAGAGTTTCCTATTGCCACAACCTGTGCTGGAAAAACAAACACAGCCGACTGCCAACGTGTCGTTGACGTTAAAGAAGACCTGCTTGGACTTCCATCAAACTTACGGAACCTATGTGTTCAAATGGATCAAGACTATCACGGTGCCTTGGCTCCAGACTCATTCGCACGTTTTGTTTCACTGGATTACCTTGAAATTACTGGATGTTTTTCAGAGATTCCTCCGGAAGCCTTTAACGGTTTGACAAATGTAACTTCATTAAGTTTATATCACTTGGCTTTAGAAGGCTGTTGTGAGGTAGCTCTTGATTTCAGTCACCTTCCCTCACTTAACAGTTTAAATCTTTCAAAGTATGCATTATCATTATCGGCTCCAAATGTTTTTGAAAACATTTCTCACTTGCAAAAATTATACATATACGAAGTGTGTTTGAAGGATATATCTGAGGTTCTGTGTCGACTGGCAAATGTAAAATCACTGAAGCTGTTTCATCTAATTGTAAATCAATCATTAAACAGACTTCAGTACCCAAACTGCTCAGTTTTCAACACCTCTGACATATCTACTGTGTTAAATATTGAAGAGGTACGATTGTATCTGGGAACATTAGAGTATATAGATGAGAGAGCTTTGGAAGTTTTGGGAAATCTGTTTGAATTTAGCTTTATTGCAAAAGCAGATTTCCTCAGAGATCTTTCTTTAATTGGAGTACATAAAATCAATACTTTGGGTGTCACAGTGGATGTACTTCACTTTGAAGACTTTTGTACAGCAGCAAAGCTATATTCGATTGAGTCTTTACAAATTCATTGTGAGAGTATACCTCCTACTAATATCACAGATGGCTGTGAAGATGTTAAGAACATTATGATCAGAAATAATCTATTTAATAAGGCTGTAAACCTCTTAGATGTATATCGGTTCTTTCAGATTTTCAGCAACCTCACTTCTGTTAAAATAATTAAGTTTTTGCTTAGACCAGATGATTTTTATTATCTTTGTGCTATATTTCCACAGATGGTCAAACAGATTTCCCTTATGTTTCTAATAAAAAATCAGATATATGAGATAGTTTCCAACCAATTTAAGTGTTTTTCAGATCTTGGAACTCTAGATTTATCCATGAATAACATTAATTACATAAAAGATTTTGCTTTCATTGGATTGAACAATTTGAAAGAGCTATATCTCTGTAGAAACAAGTTATCTTACATTTATCAACACACATTCAGTGGTTTATATGGACTAATGTTCTTAGATCTCCAAGGAAATCCTATAATTCATATCGAACCTAAATCATTTGGACCTCATCTTATTAACCTTTGCACACTTCTGCTGGGAGATCTGAACTTCCCGCCAGGGATCAAGCTGAATTTATCTGATATATTTGGGATAATTCCATATAATTTGAGTAATATTTTAATTAGTTCAGGCCTGAGACCAATGCATCTTGTGATCGGGAGTAATGCTACACTGGATCAGGCCCTAAACTTACACATCAAAGGTCAATATGTGACTGTTGAGGACTGCAGCAGTTTACTCTTGACATATGTAGTCACACTTCAGATAGATGCAGCATATGTGAGCTGTGGAAATGAATTCATTGGGAAATATGTCCAATCGGTTGTCAGTTTGGAATTTAATTCAACGTTCTCAGACAATATTGGAGACTTGGCTGTAATCAATCAGCTTGTTCATTTAAAAACCTTAAAACTGAAAAACATTGAAT
Source organism: Rutilus rutilus (assembly GCF_951802725.1). NCBI lineage: Eukaryota > Metazoa > Chordata > Actinopteri > Cypriniformes > Leuciscidae > Rutilus > Rutilus rutilus. Next base: position 17,037,136 of record NC_140215.1, on the reverse strand, counting down.
TTACTAAGCAGCCAAACGTGGCCGTGATGTTTCACAATCTGACGAAACTCCGGACACTGATACTGACGAACTGCAGATTCTTCTTTCTGGATGGAAGTCTGACTAAAGATTTAAAGGCACTGACAGGTCTAGTGCTCATTCCAAAAGATAACGTCAATATTCTTCAAAACTTTGTGGAACATCTCACTAGTTTGAAATACCTCCATGTTCTGGGCTTGGGTCTGTACTGCAGTTGTGATAATGCGTGGCTGGTCTCATGGGTGAAAGACAACAGGAAGGTGCAGGTTGCCATGTCCAAACCCACCATGAAAGAGCTGCAGTGTTTGACTGACAATGGAATTGACCAACTCAACTTTATTGGTTATGCTAAGGAGACCTGCTCATTTGGAATTGAATTTATGTTCTTTGCCTCCACCTCTGCCTTTTTGTGTATTTTTATTATTGCGGTACTGTCATATAAGTTTGCAGGCCAATACATTGCACCTTTCTATCACATTGCCAGTGGATGGTTCCGAGAGGCTTTGCATGTGAATGGTAAACATCAGTACCGCTACGATGTTTTCGTGTCTTACAGTGGTAAGGATGAACACTGGGTCATGGAGGAACTTCTTCCGAACTTAGAGCGTCGCGGCCCTCCGTTTTTGCGTCTCTGTCTTCACAGTCGGGACTTTCAGTTGGGAGAAGACATTGTGGAAAACATCACGGACAGCATCTACGCAAGTCGCCAGACTCTTTGTCTCGTCAGTCGCAACTACCTCGGTAGCAACTGGTGTTCTTTGGAGATGCAGCTGGCCACCTACAGGCTCCAGGTAGAACACAGGGACATTCTGATCCTGGTCTTCCTAGAAATGATTCCGTCTCGCTTGCTATCCTCCCATCATAGATTGGCCCGGCTGGTAAAAACTAGAACCTATCTAGACTGGCCACAGGAACCGGAGAATCATGAGGCATTCTGGGATAGGTTATGGTGTAAACTCAGCTTTAATAAAGCCAACTAAAAAAATAATAAATTGCAGTTATTCCATTGAAACTACAATCAATAGGATGACTCATGAAAAAATTTCTCTTTAAAAAAAAAAAACCTCACCTGGCAAGTGGATGAGAATTTTTTTATTTAAAATACACTTACATGTAATGACAATTTTGTATTTACTTTTTTATATGCTTAATAAACCTTGTGTAACATCAAACATGATTTCATCTTTAAAAAGAAAATAGCACACTTTAAACATACAGTACATAAACTGATGTTTGGAGTAACTACTGAAATATCCTTTTCTGATAAAAGCCTCAGACTATTTCTGAATGTGCTGATCAGATGTGTTGCACTTAGGAGATATTTCGAGCCATACGTTTGTACACATTAGTTTCAGTTCATGTATTCGAGTTTTTGATAATCGCTTTGGCTCAATTTTCAAATTAAACTTTTTTTTTCTCTCAAAACAATAAGTTCAGGTTTCTGAACAATTAGTTTCTTGTTCACATCAGATTTTAATTTCTTATTGATTTATGCAAATTGCATGTGTTTTGGTACGTGTTCAAAAGATCAAGTACCCTGGTAATCCAGAGTTCAAGTACAATTGTCTACAATTTGCACAATAACTAAATGCAGACATGTTATATTCCATAAATATTTATGACATGGAATGTTTGTAATGTTTGCTAAATTAGCAAATGGCCTGCCATTGTAATGAAATAGGAATCACAATCTTATCAGTCAACCAACCAAGTTTGGATATTTGGAAAGTTTGAACAGCAGCAGCTACATCAGTGCTGTATAAATACATTCGTATTTTACAGTTAATTTATTTTCAAGAAATGTGTTACATGTAAACAAAAATGTATTGACATTGAAAGAGCAATATGAATATATGTAACTAAGATGATAGTATGTATTGGGTGTGTTAAGAGAAATACATAATAGGGTTTGTTAAATTGAACACGCAACTGAGAATTTTCAGTTTACATGCAACACATTTCTGCCAAAATAAATGTACTGTAAATACAAATGTTCATTTTATTTTTGTGGTCAACCATGTTTACTTTACCCAGTCAATTTTTACCTACTCTCTGAATCTGTATTTACACAGACAGAACTGACATTTTTACATTATAGAAAGCAGTTAGATATATAAAGTATAAGTTTATCTAGTTCACGCGCTTAACTAGGTATACACACATTCATTCAAATAGCTTTTCCCCCCCAAGGCATAAACGGATGTGACATTTTTGTGGGCGTCCCCAGCAATGCTTACCAAGTCTATTACCATTTAAATATAGAAAAATTGTATTTAGTAAAAAAAATTAACGTTTTAAATTTATTTCCTTAGGGACTATTAAAGCTCCATGTAGCCAATCATCAGATTATAAATAATTGACAAGATCAGATCACAAACTTCCTTACTTTGCTTCTCTGGATTTCCACATTCCATGCAATAGAATTCAAAAGGAAATAACATTTGTCAAACATAATCTCTGTAGAAATTTATTGTGCAAAAAAAATACAGAAATCACATACAAGCAGAAGCAATTTCTTTCCACTTTTTTTTTTTTTTTCACAGTGATCAGAGGTTTGTTTTTGTGCCTAGGTTTTAAAAATAATAAAACCATTCATGCATTCAACCAACATTATGAACAACTTAAAATCCAAAGAATTCAAAAATATCATCAATATCATTCTTTGGCATATTTGGTTTCCGCAAGACATTCTGAGAGTCAATTTTTTCTGACTTGGCTACAGGTGCCATATTGTTTCTTGACACTTCTTTTTTTGGGAATTGTTGTGGTTGGCTGCAGTTCCTCACTTGTTTCAATGACACAGACAAGTTTTTAACTGTTCTAGAGCACATCCTGGTAAATGCAGATCTAGATCTGATAGTTCTGTTGCGTGCCATGAAGGTTCTGAGGTGCCATCGAGTTCTCCAAAGTGCAGTCAAGGAACAGGAACGTTTTGGTGGGAGAGTCTTTGGAAGCATCAGTGCCTTGTGAAATTCTAACTTAAACTTCTTCAAACTCTTCTCCACCCTGAAAAAAAAAAAAAAAAACACGATTAGACACACCAGCTAAGAATGACTCATAAATACATATTTCATTGAAAGTATTTTTATGTACCTGACACCTTCAGCTTCCAGACTTTCCATCCTCAGACACTTCAGGTGCAAGAAGGCCAGGTGCTTACGCTCTCGATGAAACTTGCAGCTTCGGCACCAGTGCATCACTTCCTTCAGATGGGCAGCCATGTTTCTGAACGAAGACACCTTCTCCAGTGACTCCAAGAACTTCCTCTTCTGACAGACTGCAATTTGGCTTGAGAAGTCCGATTTGAACAGTGGATCCACAGACATCTTTGGGAATAATGCATCAATATTAAAGGGATGTTTCGGAGTAAAATCAACCTAGGGTCCTTTGCACCATGACCTCGAGCCAAACTCCGCGACGCGAATTTGCGACGTCTGTGACGTTCAGAGCTTCAACATTCCAAAACTTTCGCGCCGACAGCTGAGAAAACATGGACACTTCATCATCATCATCAAGTGAAGACGAGCTTTTCATTTTCTTTAAGAGACAGAAAAGAAGGTTTTGGGTGAACCCAATCTTAAAGAACAGAGTCTGAAGGGCTAATGTCCACTTTTAGTTTCCTTTTCCCATCTCCTTTTTCTCACATAGGTGTCCCTGAGGTTTTTCCAGTTTTTTTGCGTCTTCAACTAAACACAGTGCGTTTTGTAATGTCAATACACATTACATGTAACACAAGAAGTAACAAATTAAAATCATTCGACTAGAAACTGTAGATATCACACAAAGAATGTATAGTATACTAAAAGCAGCCCTAAATAGTCTCACTACATTTTGTTACATGTTCAAAGTAAACACGGTCTCTATCTCTATCTTTGACGATAATAGTGTTAGCTTTCTATCCCAAATGTAGTTTAGCCTGCTAGCCTACACAGCACAGGACTATACAACGACTAAAACTATCACACAACATACTCACAGTCGAGATAACCGAGTTGGTTGGCAATGCTACGCCACACATTGTCTTTCAAATCGTTGTCCTTGTAATATGTGATTGGCTGAAGCCTTTTCTGTCGCCGCAAAAGTAATTGTTTGGCTCGAGGTCATGGTGCAAAGGACCCTAGGTTGATTTTACCATCTATGAATATGTCAGCATATTATTGTTCTCAAAACTATACTTCAGTTTGATCTGTCATGTGGCAACATACAAATCAAGATCAAATACCTGTTTGGTGGTTTTACAAGATTGTGGAAGCACAACCTTCATGTCCAGTCCATAGGGTGAGACATCTGAAGAATTACAACAAGCAAATATGATTACATAGTATATACATATACAGTAACATTAAAGTAGTATAAAATACGCAAAATCATCATTGGTAACAAAACCCAAAAACCTGGCTGTTGTTGTAAAACTGCAGCCCCCAGATCCAGACTAGAACCTTCATCAAGACCAGCAGAAAATATTGGCATCATCTCTCTATCCTCTTCTCCATTATTCTCTTCTTGCCCTCTGTCCCCAAACAACCTGCAAAGGACTGATAATTTGGACATTCTTGGCCCTCTTGGGACCTTTAAAAGGTCTTTGGTGCCTTCTTCCATCAGTAGACCAGGGTGTGCGAGGCACAGGAACTCTTTCAGGTCCCCAGGCAGGGTGAAGTCGGTCAGGTAGGCCATGGGCTTGGACTGTGACACCTTCTGGAGGAGTTCAGTGGCTCTTTTGTACATGGGGACGAGGGCTCTCAGAATACCTCTGAAGAACACCCTAGAAAAAAAGTGATAAAAAAAAAAAAAAAAAAAAAACATTATACCATTACAGATTTATATTTGTTGTTCATTGTTCAGGAAAGGTTTAAAATATTCATAACATTTTCTGAAACAATTCTTAACATTTCATGCTAGAAATACATGCTCACAAATACACCCAGTCACACACACTATTGTTTTTGTAATACAGTTAGTTATAAAACCTAACTCATATCATAACCCTAAATGTGTGGTGACTTCAGCAAAATTTCTGCTAAATATATAGGTAAAAAATGTCCATTGTCTATTGTCAATAATGTAGCAATGCAAACTTCTTACATAGAAGTCAATTTTAAATACTGAATATGTTATTTAAATGAGTATGACAAACAGTTATGGAGATTTCAGGATTCCCCAATTCAAGTAGATAGGACTTGGTCTTGAATGCATGAAAAAGCTGCCCGGAGGCATTGCAAATATGGCCACCAAGTGAACAGACTCTCTTTCAAGGGACTTTGATCTAGCTCACTTCTGGGTACATACACATTTGTCCATAAAACAAGAAAAAAAAAAAAAAAGGTACAAAAAAGTAAAAATACAACATCAAATCAATTTCCTTGATTATGCTGAACACACTCAGGCACAATTATTCCAAATTTCAACCATCAAGTTTGCATGAAATGATATTCCCTCCATAAAGTTTCCCCAATTTGGCATTTTCATACATCCCATATCATACATATGGGAATCCAACAGAGACATGGTCAATAATAACGGTACATAAACTCACCAGAGACGACTGAGCATGCTGAGCATCACCATATTCAGCACAATGAACTCGCGCAGCTGCAGGTGCTGTCGTGTCAGTCTAACTGGGGTGTGAAGGATCACAGTCATTCACAGTTCTTTGATCATACTTTTTATATATTTTCAAAGCAAAGTAAATGGTTGTGAATGTGAACATTTAGGATACATGAAAGCCTGGGTGCACCGCTCCAGCGTTCGGGCTGAAAGACTCGAGGCTCCAAGTAGTTTGAGACAGAGCCACTCCAACATGGGCTGACTGGGAACATCACACTCGCCAACCTCTGCTCCAGCATCCCTGCGCAGAAACCAACCATAAACGGACAAAAAGTATTTTCTTTGAAGACAAGACTTTGAGATTGTGCCATATATACAAGAGAAACGAACAATAAATAAATGTAGGCCGGGACTTCATTTTGTCCATCTGGAATTGATTGGATGGTTGTGGTTTGCTATTGCGATGATCTCATGTGAGTGACAGGTTGTCTCGCCCTTGTGCTGGTAAACACGTCATCAGAGAAGAGATCCTTAGAGGGTGGGGGACTTATTTTGATAAGATTATGATAGCACATAAAGTTTTTTTTTTTAAATAATGATGTGTGCACTGATAAATCATTTATAATAAACACTGCAATATTCCATACAAAAATAAGAATGGTTCATTCTGATTTCATGGTGCTTTAGCCTACACACCTTACCTCTGAAGTTTGTTTGGACACAGTTCCTGCAGATCTTCCACTGCTGCTTGTAACTTCATCTCTTTTAAGCGGTTTACACATTGTTCAACCTGCAGATGGTGTATATTTCATACATTTCATATAAATTAAAAACAGGGATTTTATTATGGGCCTGGAATAATTATGCAATACACTGAAGCACTGGGTTCCGACCTGTTTTAATGCTCGGAATGGCTTGTGTTGTCTGAAGCCGTTGTTCAAAACGTAAAGTAGTTCGTAGAGCACACGGATTTCTGTCTGCAGAACTTCACTACATAACAGGGTCAACACTGCCTCACAGTCAGCCAGCAGACAGTTAATCAAGATATCTAGACAGAGAAAGATAAAAAAAATTATAGAGTAGCATATTGCACACTTATTATACACGTTTACTTAAAAAGTTCATAGTTAATAGAGTTGTTATTTGGTGAAACATGTAGCGACAGTTATATTGAGTACATTCACCAAACAACTTGCACATACAACAATAACTATACAACATGGGAACATTTAACCTATTGTAGTAATAATACAAGAATTACATATTATGTAGAAGACTACGCTAACACTAGAAACAAGTCTTGTATTGGACAACGCAACCGTCTAATGAGTTCAAAAGTTACGAGTTAAATGCTTTATCACTGCTGACAAACTATATCACGTCACGGCGCACCGTTTCACGTGAATATAACCATAGACAGTATATAAACGAATGTAACGGATCCACGTGTCCAGGTCTGTCGGGAGAAAACACACTGTTCGCTTTATATTTTATAATCATTACATGCCGTGTATGTACTCTTCATAGTAAAGTGCAGTAAATATATGGGTTAAAATATTAGAACATACCCGTTGAACCAGTAAAAGGGATTCGAATTGAAGAAACAGCACTTGGAAAAGGAATATTAATTTTATTCCAGGGTTCCTGCGCCATCTTTACAGTTGAATGCCGGAAACTCGAGAAAGAACCAGCCAATCATAAGATTGTTCGTACGATTACGTCATAGTTCTTAAAGGTACATACACAGCATTCGTACGCTAGAAAAAGCTGGTTTGTTAAGGGTATGACGAGTTTCTTTTGCAGTTTAATTTTCCTGTGACTCACAAGGATTTTTCTCTTGTATTTTCTGCAAATAATTTCCCGTTGTAGAGATGTGTAGCCATCGGTTGATATGCCCATAATTAATCAAAGTGATACAGTATGTGGTCAAATTTGTTTGGTACAGTCCAAAAACAACAACAAATCTATTCGTTCTCTATTTCTAAAGGAGGTTGTCACCAAGTCTTGCTCTATTTCTTATTAGATTAAATTTGTTGATGGCCTTGACTGGGAAAACGTTTGGTTATTACCTCATATGTTTTTTGTTTTTCTTCTTCTTTTTTGTTTCAAACAAGGTGAAAGAAATTTGGTTCAAGATAATACAAATTCTACCCTGTCAAATCTGTCCTTAGTAAGTTTCAAAAAGACATTGATGTGCAGCTATTTTTGCTCTTTGCACTTGGAAACAGTATCCCACATTTTCTGGCATCTATGTTTATTAAGGAAAAGTTAGGTCTACTCTTTAATTTTGATTTGATTTAATTTTGTATGATAACAGTGTGAATAAGAAAGCTATTGTAATTAATCTGTTAATTTTATTAGTCACATTTCACATTCATATGTGTAAGTAAAAAAATAAATAAAAAAAAACCTTTTCTCAGCAGTCCTTAAAGATTTTGAAAATGAGTTTTCTAGTACTAAGACTAATGGAAAAGCTATTAAGGCCATTCATCTGTGTACTGTCTTCAAAATCTATGAATGATACAAAGGTCTTGTATCTCTACGAATGTTTTTTTTTTTTTTGGCATGTAATTTTTCTTTTGTGTGTGTGTGTGTATATTGTATTGTTTTGTTGTTTAAAGCATAATAATAATAATAATAATAAAAAGCATTTATATGCGAGGCGCACAACATAGAATTAGGGAATAATTCATCAATTATAAGAACATACTATTTTTACAAAAGCTGTAAGAAGAAAGAAAAAAAAAGAAAAAACAGACAACATCATTTCAGATCTTTTTCCACTTTTAATGTAATATTGAAATCAACCAAATTCACCTAACAAATACAACATTTTAAGAAAACAATACTTAAAATAACCTAATTACACTGTGCACACCTCTCAAATAATACCAGTTGGTGGTAATGGGGATTTGGTTGTGTTTCATAGGGGGGAAAAAAAACTGTTAAATAAAAATAGCTGTTATTATTTATAATAAAACTTTACTCAAGCTTTCACTGTAATACTGCAATGTCTTCATATCCTATTATACTTTGAATTATCAAAGTGACAACATCCATTATTAACACATTTACTGTTGCTATTCCAGAATATAGGCCTATAAGTCCTGCATTGATTCAGTCTTCCACATATCACCGGGGGTGATTCGATTCATAAGCTTGCGAATCGATTCCACTCTTGATTCAATATCAATTAATTTGACTAAATATCAGTTAGGGCCTACATGTTTATTTTTCTCAAGGAAACAAAACCTCTATTTATCAAAACACTCCTCTCTAGAGTTAATTTGTCTAGCAAACTAACCTGCTATGGTCATAGAAAGGCTATGTTTCTGTAACAACCAAACAAAACGATATATATATATATATTATGATCTTTATTATTCTTATATAAATTATCTGTAATGGAGTTAATATAATGAGGTACAGGGTAACATAATGAGGGTTAGGGTAAGGCTCAGCATGTCACCATCTTTTTTCATCCAACAGTAAGAATGATATTTATTTACTTATAAATGCACATTTCATTTGTGTTGTAGTACCCATGCAATAATCTGTGGATTGACTTCCTCCAGTACTGATTCTTCTGTTCTGCCACGCACTTTGAGTCCATGGTTAGCATCTTTGACCCAGTGAACGACAGAAGGGGTTTTCATGACGTGTCTAATCATTTCTAGAAGTCTCTGAAAAGCAAGCAAAGGATAAGCTTTGTATTTCATTCAGGAAATATAAATACGAAAGAATGTGATAGATTAGGTATAATCAAGGTCTAAAAATTTAACAAGTTAAAGGGCTAGTTTACTCTAAAATAAAGATTCTGTCATTTATTCACCCTCATATTTCAAAAAAAGTATGGCATTCTTTATTCTGTGGAACACAAAGATATTCTGAAGAATGCTGAAAACCAAAGGGTATTAGTGACCATTGACTTTCATTGTGTGAAAAAAACCCCCCACATTTCTCAAATTTTCTTTTGTGCTCTATAGAAAAAGGTCCTACAGGTTTGGAACAAAGTGAGGGTGAGAAAATTATGAAAGATTTCTTATTTTTGGGTGAACTATTCCTTTTAAAGGTTCAACAGGAATAATTTTTATTTAAGCCCCAGATCAATGGAAAACTTCTCATCCGTGTTCACCTTTTCACACAAGTTATCTGTAGTGCCGGAAACAAACAGCACAGAAGTTTGCGACAGCGCAAGCAGGCCTCTGCTCCGCTCAACATATGTTTGTGGTTTTCCTGGTAGATGCAGTGGGAATGACAAACACAGAACCCCCTGGACTGCAGCCTTCTGTCTCTGCATACGTTCACACACAGCAACAGCTGCACGAGCACCCATAGAGCGCCCTGGAAACAAATAGACAAAGAGAATTTATTAGACATAAGCAAATGTATTTCCGAGAAGTAAAGCCTCTAAAAACCAAAATGGAATCTGCACATTTTTCAGTTCCTCCTTCAAAAATAGAACACTTTTGCTCATTCAAACAAACAAATTCATCTCTCACAGAAAAGCTGGTATACTTTCTCAGGCTTGTCAAAAATAACATTAGAGAGTGTTTGAGAAAAAAAGAGTGAGTCCTACCTCCCAAGAAAATTCTGTTTGGTGCAAATCTCTCATGGCTCTTTAAGTAATTCTGGTAGATAGCACAATTGCGAGTATTATTTAAGTAATAATAAATTTGTATCGTTTTGTTTTGTTATTAAAAACAATACAATAATAAAATGTGGCTGCAATATAAACATTTCATGTGCATATAATACTGAAAAATAAGTACCACAACGGTGAGATAAGCTCGGAATCTGTACATGAAGTTCACGGCCCTGCAGGTGAATCGCAGGCACAGAACTCCTGAACGTGCGAGAGCGTGCGCGAGGGTCTCCAGCTGTCTAGCGTGCATGTCTCCGCCCGCGCCGTGAGTCAACACCACAGCGGTGCATTCAGCGCTGAGGTCAGCAGGGACCGTGAACGCGCACTCCAGCTCCTTCTGCTCGAACGGAATGCTCACACTCTCCTGTAATATTCCGCGATTAAAATCTCTCAAAAAGTGTCAAAAACGAAGCTCTCATAATTAAATACATTCTTCGTAAAGCTTGACATTACAAAATGCAACAAAACACTGTGAAGCACTCATTTTCCCATTTGTTTAATGCAAAGTGTTACTAAGTAGGATGTTTTTTATATAGAAAATACCTCTGAAAACTCCATTTAGGGGTTAATGGTTGCGTCAAAGAGTATAGAAGTTCAATGTGAGTGCTTGCGTGGTTGAAGGAACGGGCTCGAGGCTCCAAAATTCCCGGGTAGAATTTTCTCACTCACACGTGGATGGGGCAGACCGCATGATCATATGAATCACGTTGTTAACAGCGCCACCTAAAGTAAAGGAGCAAGCATGCGCCTCAGGCATCCTAGGAATTCGGACACATGGAGCACACTTTAAATGTATGAATGTCATATCGTTTTATTATTTTAAGGAAACACTTCACAAACAAAGCCTTTCAAAAAAGGAAGTTCTTAATGTTAGATAGGAAATTAAGTCCAGGGCGTTTTGTCACATACTTACCCAAACATTTCTCAAGATAGGTTTTTAAGTCAGTTTCTATATAGGCATAAACCTTAGAGTCTTGTCTAAAAAAATAAAGAACATTTCTTATATATTCTAATTATTCTGTTATAATTCATTTTTCCGAATAAATAACAGGATTATTCTAGTCCAAGCTTGGTGGAACATATGTCTCCATTGAGTATTGCATAGTTATTTTATATTAAAGTTTACTCTGATTTTAAAGCAATAAGCAAGCCCTTCTATCAAACTTTCTATACGAAAATGGTCCTAATATATAATTCATATAAACCAGACCAGCAAGAGTGTAGCAATAGAAAGATTTAATACAAAAAGAGAAACATTCAGTTAAGACATTGCAGTCACAAGACACTTGATGCACCAAGTATGTGGCCTTAGAAACATGTTCTGGTGCAAATCCATCTAAATTTGATGGTCACTGTTACATGATGAAACAGGAGGTCTCACAGCTCATCTCTGACCTACAGTATACAAAAACAAAAACAATTAGACATGTTTGATATGATCCAGGACTAATGCATTGCAGACTTAAAGAATTCATATAAACATTTTATCAGAGTAATTTGCTGATCAGTCCAAGTCATAACAGTGTATTGCCCTCATAAATCCAGTTTGTCTGCTTTATGAAATGACAATAAACCCATCAGATACTTAATTAACTCTACTGGTACATCATTATACCATTTGGTGGTAAACTGTTGCTACCTTACAACTTTTATAGTCCCTGTCGTTTTTTAACAATAAATATTTTATAGTGCAGTAAATTCAAATGTTAACAGTATTATGTAACTATATAAATAGTATAAAACAGAATAAACTGAAACTTTGTTAAAAAAATGCAAAAGTGCTTAATTTGAATACATGTCTCAATAAGGCTGCATTTTACTGCATGTCTTGATGCCCAATTCGATTTGCTGACTATATCCGATTTTTTTGACGACCACCTTACAACTTTTAAAAGTGACCCATATCTGATATCTGCATTTAAACAACACTTAGTGAAACAACCAAGGTAGACATTAGGGATGTTCATTTCGTTTTTCGTTTTTTTTTTTTTTCTTAAACGGCATCCGTTAACCGATCATTAACCGGTAACTGGCAAGATGTTAAATTAGAATTAAATTAAATTAAAATTTAGTGAATCTGTGATCCATTAAAAATAACAAAATTTGTTTAGTTTAACATGCGCAAATAGCAGCATAAACACAAAGTCGATTATGTTTTATGTTGATAATGGAATGCGAGTGAAGTACAAAGCCCATCATTTACACAATAAATAATAGTTTAGCATCCAAATATACAGTGAATATGGAAACATTTGGATTTGTGCCGAATGAGGTAGGCTACATCAGCCCAATGCCGGTTTCTGTTTTAGTTTAGCCTTTTAATTTGTTTTGGCTTGACGTTTATATAGCTAGCCAACATTTATTTTTCATTCTTGTTCTGTTCTGAATATCCGTTGAATTTAAAAGATATTGTTGTGGAGTGAGGGAAACTAAAATAGCCTAGTGTTTATGATTTCAATTTATTTACCTGTATGCATTATTTCTGAATGTAATAGCCAAATAAAATGCGACTTGTACGCAACTTGAGTTGACGTAATTCACCACCGTGGCTTTTTCTATATTATACGACTCACATTGGCAGGGGAATATCCGATCTGTCCGCTTACATGGCAGGCGAAAATCCATGTATCTGATTCATATCAGATTTATTTCAACAAATGAATGAGGCCTGAAACCGATCTGAGAATATCGGTTTTTCCTGCTTACACATTCGACGGTCATATCCGATCTGTGCCACATGAGAGGAAAAAAAAAAAAAAAAAAAAATTGGTCGGAATTGGCTCACTTGAACCCTGTACTGTAAATGCGGCCAATGGAGTTTGGTTATGATATTTTATTTTGATGGATACCTAAGAATAGACTATTGTGCAATGATGACTTTTTAGTCTCAATCTCTACTATTATGTAAAATAGGTTCAATTACTAACAATGAATGTACACATTTTGGTGATTTCTTGATTTCTTTGGTGAACAGACCTGTTTTCTTGCGCAGTAACATGGGAAAAGTTCATCCTTTGGCTGCTCCACCAGCTCCATGCCATCTCTAACCTTGGGCTCAGTGACCTGCAGTTCAGCGTACTTCTAAAAACAAAAACACAGAGCTAGATGAGTGCAGAAAGTTTATTTGGTGTACACAATTTCAGCAATAAAAATATATCATTTATTTCTTGATATGCAAGTTCAGCTACACAATTTGTGATTAATCCACCCAGTCACACACCCTTTTTCATTGTCCTGGTGAAGCACTATTATTTTTATTTTTACTGTAAAATTTTAATTAACTGCAACATCATCACACTAAACAAGCATCTTTATCTGCAGTACGAATCACATAAAATTCAAGTAGCCGCTGTGGTCTTGACCTCCAACACTTCCACACCTCAAACGCACACAGGTTTATTGCTGAGAAGTGCTTTGAGGCCAGAACTTGTGTTTAAAGATTAATGTTTGGGCCGATGGTTATGGAAAACCATAAAGTGCTGAGGTTCATGGCCTCAGGGATACATGTGCTCAATGACTACTGTGAGCACTCAGGAAACTTGGGACCAGCTAAAAAATAATTATTTTAAAAAATCTGATGGAAAAAAAGGAAAATATTATATTTAGTGAGGTGAATGCCTTTACAGATATTTAGCTCTCAGTGTTAAAAAGGTCAAATAATAATACATTTTATTTGTAATGAGCCTCTCAAACTCAAAGTGTACATGTCAACATGTACAGAAAAAAATAACAAATCAAACAATACATAATACACATCAAAAATACATATGTATTCAATTAAATATATGAAGAGTTCAGCTGCAAAAGCCTCTAAGTGCCATCTGAAATTTTCTTCTAGAATGATCATTTTTATCAAGCTCGTATATTTTAGTTCAGTAATTTCACTTAAATGACAATGAAAATTACCTATTAATTGTCATTTAAGTGAAATTACTGAACTTAAATATACGAGCTTGATAAAAATTATCATTCTAGAAGAAAATTTCAGATGGCACTTAGAGGCTTTTGCAGCTGAACTCTTCATATGCACAACAAAATGACTGTTAAAAATAAATGATTAGATATAAATCATATTTATTAAAAAATCTTAATTATTCAAATATCAATGCTGTTATTATAATCATTATTAATTGTGTACTTTGTTTTGAGAATGTTGATATACAGAGTAAAGAAACAAAACCACCAATTAGTGATTACTGATTTAGAATAAGATTTTTTTTAGAATAAATTTAGTTTTTGTGGTTAATTTACTAGATATCAAGTTTCAGAAAAATTCACAATTAGGAAATAATGGGGAAAATATATCCAACACTGAATATGTATAAAGTAAATACCCACAGCAGACCTAGAAAGATTGAATCTTACAGAAACACGCTCATGAGTCTTTATTATATGATAAAGTAAAGTGCTTCTAGTCATATTACCATAGTCTTATCAACATATACAGTCAAATTACCGCTTAATGTGTGTGCCGTGCAGATGGCAAGACGTGCACTATCTGACCTTTGGCTTTCGAGTCCTTGAGAACATAAAACTTGGAAGAAGATTGAAGATCAAGAGAGGATAAGATATACACACTGATAAGTTAATGTGAGCAGAAAAAGAGGAGTTAAAAACCAAATTTAAATCAAATGTACAACTTTTCAAGACCTGAAGAAATGAAAATACTGTACGCACATAAAGAACAGACTTACCCATTCTCAAAATACATTGTATTATATGTAATATGTAAACAGAACTCTGAATGGCTGTTTGAAACATTTAAGTAACCTACTGTTAAGAAACAGAAAGTAGTGCAGATACTTTGTTTACGGGGTTAGAGGGTAACAGCTGCATTTCTGCTGTTCCTTAAGCGCCATCTACTGTCAGAGAGTGAATGTACATTTTCATTCAGTGCGTCTCCTTCGCTCGTTCATAATTCTCATCCATGCTGGGCTTGCTTACATCAGAGTGCGGATGCACACGCAATGTTGTAAATTTTAACCAGCTGATGGAAAAGTATTCTTAAAATCTAAATAATTAGAAATTCATTCCCAAAGTACCTAATTTAAAAGCCTTGCAGTATAAATTGCTTGGCTTCGTTGCTGTCATTAGTTGTTGGCAACCATCTCTGAAACGAGTCATCTTCGAGATACTGAGAGTTAAATTAGCACTTCTGGGAGTTAAATTAGCACCAATTTTGCTTGAATTTGCCCGCTCTCTTCTCTCAAGCGACTAACCCTCCCTTACTCATCTCCGGTGAAGCGTGCGCTGTGACGTACTATGAAAAAAATACACAGTAAAGTTTCTTAAAATTTAATGCCTAGCAGAAAAATACATTATTAAGGCTTTTTAATGCCCCGTGGAAACCCTGCATACAACCATGAATCTGTAGTGTCAGCGAAACAACGACCTTTCCGCTCTTGGTGTAGTCATTGCCACAACAGTTACACCATAGCACTGAACTTAAGAAAGACAAAAAAATATTACCTGGAAGAGTTTGAAGTAGTAACAGAATATACTGTCACCCATTAGATGGGTTCGTGCAAACTGCTGACCTGCCAGGGCAATTTTCCTCGCCTATAAGATAAAAAAAAAAAAAAGTTTGTTCAGTTAACAATTGCTTCAATCAAGGGTTGACTGCAAACCCTTTCACTCGCATCTCACACTACTGAATAACAAGGCTGCATGTAAACCTTCTGCTTTGAAACCAGAAGAAGAATAACTTCAACATCTGTAATTCAAACAGTTCTGTATGTATGTGTCTGTCCATGTATAATATATACAGTACCAGTCAAAAGTTTGGAAACACTACTATTTTTAATGCTTTTGCAAGAAGTCTCTTATGCTCATCAAGCCTGCAGTTAAAAACCAAAAAAAAAAAAAAAAAAAACAGTAATATTATGAAATATTATTACAATTTAAAATAATGGTTCTCTTTTTTAATATATTTTAAAATGTAATTTATTTTTGTGATGCAAAGCTGAATTTTCATCAGCAAGTACTCCAGTCTTTGGTGTCTTATGATCCTTCAGAAATCATTCTAATATGATGATTTGATACACAGTTATTATCGATGATGGAAACAGTTGTGCTGTTTAATATATTTTTTTGGAATACTTTTTTCAGGATTCATTGATGAGTAAAACGTTAACAGCATTTATTCATAAAAACAGCATTTATTCAAAATAAAAACATTTCTAACAATATAAATCGTTACCATCACCTTTTATCAATTTAACGCATCCTTGTTGAATTAAAGTACTAATTTCTTTAAAAAAAAATAGTTATTGTTCCCAAACTTTTGAACGGTAGTGTATATTGTTACAAAAGATTTCTATTCTAAATAAATACAGTTCTTTTTAACTTTTTATTCATCAAATAATCCTGAAAACAGTATCTCAGGTTATAAAAAAATATTAAGCAGCACAACTGTTTCCAACATTGATCATAAATCAGCATATTAGAATGATTTCTGAAGGATCATAAGACACCAAAGACTGGAGTACTTGCTGATGAAAATTCAGCTTTGCATCACAAAAATAAATTACATTTTAAAGTATATTAAAAAAGAGAACCATTATTTTAAATTGTAATAATATTTCATAATATTAATGTTTTTTTTTTTTTTTTTTTTTTTTTTTAACTGCAGGCTTGATGAGCATAAGAGACTTCTTTCAAAAGCATTAAAAATAGTAGTGTTTCCAAACTTTTGACTGGTACTGTACGTATGTATACTATACTATAAATCATAGAGCAACCTTCCAGCCATATGCTTATCCATCCATTATATTACATGAACTATATAATGCATATTATTAATTAAACTATTGAAAACTAGTCTTATCATATTGTTCATGCTATTTTTATAAAAGCAATATGCGACTCAAGGCCATGCCTTTTTTACAATGGTCAAGAGGGGTTTAGGTTCTCTGCTGTGTCTCATACCTAAAAACAAAGTAAAATAACTGCAATGCATGATTTTTCAACATTTATTTAAAATATTAATAATCCCAATATGGTAATACCAGATAAAAAAATTCTGTGCTCCCAAATTTTTTAATTCACATTATTTTGTGTTCAAATGAGGTGTTTGTGTGTGAATGGGGATGATGTACCTCCTCATCGTGGTCTCTAGCCCACTGGATCTTCTCCACTAGGTCACTGAGGTCAGCTTTAAAGGGGATGTAGTGCACCCACGGCTGGAGTTGCTTGTAAAAGTGCTCATAATAGATGGAGTCGTGTTTTAACACCACACTGTCACCTGCAAGCAGATAAGGTAATCTGTATGCTGCGACCGTCCCGTCCACATTTATCTGGTACTTATACTGTTAAGAGAAACATACACGTCACCTCAGTTAAAAAATAACACTACATGAAACATAAAAAAACCTATGCTGTGTGTTTTGAAGTTATGTGCAATTCACGCACCTTAAAGAAGTCGAAAAAGGACACATGTTTGACGAGGGGCCCATAAAGGCTCTCATCATGTTTGAAAAAGAAGAAGTTGGTTAAGGCGGCATCGAGCATGGCAGGGTTCGCTCGTGCCAGTTTAACCAGCTCAAGACGCTCTTTCCTGCTGTCTCGCCCTCTCCAGAATGCTTTGCTCATCTTCTGCTCCCACGCTGGACCTGTGTGTCCCTGGACAGACATCATGTCCAGGCTCACTCTGCCACAAAACAAAATGATCAAAGAACAAATTTTTTTTTTCCTAATGTTATGTAATGATTCAATGATTTTACTATACATAATACTGAACTTTTCTATTATTTTTTCCCCTCATCACATTTTTTTTGTTGTAAAATTTGTGTAAAGGTAAGAATAGATATTGCATCTTTTTTTCATGAACAGACACAAATTTTACTTAACATCAAATTAATTTACATCAAATAATTCACTCATTATCCACATCTGAGACCAATAGTGGAAATACTACCTTATTGCATTTTTCTCATTTTTTCTATGTTAAACATTTTCCTAAAAGTCTTTGTACTCCATAAAAAGTTTTATGTCGTTCCATAAAAAGTTAAAAAAGATTTACAATTCATGTTTCTTCACCTGCCCATAGTCTCCAATACAGACTCTGTGAGGTCATAAGTTGGCATGACGATGTCTTGTGTGTCATTGGAGCCACACCATGAAAAGATTGGGCTGGGCATCTCAGAGGCCCGTCTCTTTTCCAGGGGCCAGTCCCCCAAATTCACAAAAAACTCAATGTCTGGAAGCTTGACCTGGTCACACAAAAAAAGCATTAAATTCACTTTTTATTTTTCATTTCAGACATTTAACTTATAACATACATAATAATCAAACATTTTGGGTCTGTAAGAATTTTTTGTTTTGTTTTACATTTTACAATTTTAAATAACTGTTTTATATTTTAGTAGAATACCATTTTTATTCTTTGGTGATAGTTTAAAAGAACAGTGTTTATTTGATATATAATTCTATGGTAACATTATAAATGTCTTCACTGTCACTTTTAATCAGTTGTCCATGCAGAATAAAAGTATTAACTTCTTTAAAAAAAAAAAAGTGTATATGTACCCCAAACCTTTGAATGGTACAGTAGGTAGTGTATGAAAATATAAGCACTGAATACTACATAAAAGTCTTTTTCTTTGTAATATGTGCACAAATTTTTTTTATTTGTGCATGCCTCCAACCGCTCTATGTTACAGTGCCATCTAATGGTTCTGAAGGTAAATGACTGAGAACATACTACATGACGTGTTTATAACTAACATTATTATTACTACTTTACATAATTTATGTGCATACATTTTTTTTAGTTGCAGTATACTGAGCTAATACTCACTTTACGCGTGAAGGACAGAAGGAAGGCATCCATGAAGATCCTGAATCCAACATGTTCTCCATGTGTTTTTATATAAACCTACAGTAACAAATCATACAAAGGCACATGACATTATGAGACATATTTGAAACTTTGGCATCTACTTGCTTCTTTATGTAGTTATAGGCTACAGAAAGACTGTAATGAGCACATTGAATGTGTATATGTGTGTGTACCTGGTTGTTTTTGATGGTGTAGTGACACAGGCTGTGTCTCTTCCCGAAGCGCTGAAGGATCTCACGGGCATTACGATCTGGATCCACACTGGGAAAGATGGATAAATCACTCTCTATCTGAGAGAATGAGGCCGAACAGTGCATGTTCTTCTCCCATAATGCACCACTGGGCTCTGGGCAGTCACATGATTCGTGATACACTGCACCTGGGTAGTGAGAAATAGGTTAGCCATTGTTCATCTCTGTATCATGAAAGTAGACTTGATTCTTCTCACCTCTAAGCACATAAGGTGATTTCCCCACCAGCTTGTCTTTCAACAGAATGTGAATGTGCAGATCTGTGTAACTGGCGTACATGCGGTACCGAACTAAAAAGGATCCGTCGTTCCGGTCTAAAATCTGGATCCAGATTCTGGCATAAGGGTCTGTTGGAGATGTAATTGTCACTTCGAAAGTTTTCTCTCCAGGAGAAGTCGTGAAACTAAAGATAAGGACATTCAAAATGTCAAAGACATTATTATTTGAGCCATGACAGAATTAAACTGATGCCTTAAAATTAATTCTTACACAAAATGCTTTCACCACCCAGGGCGAAAATCAAAGAAAGACCTGTCCTGGGAATTCACCAGGCATTTGCTGTTTCATTTATCACAGAACACAGTCTCTGCTACAATGCAGTCTAGAGACAAACATACAGTCATAAAAGACTGACATAGACTAATCAATCACTACTGATTTGTCCTTTAGCGGATTTAGTCAAGCACTTACAACACACAATTGCCCTAGATTAAATAAGGGCTCTACAATGGTTCTTCGTATCACTTTAGGATCAGCAGATAAGCCTATTTTTATGCTTTATATATAGTACTTTTTAGTTGATGCTTCATTATAGGTTCTTTAGACCTGTGTATTAGTCTCTGGCTTCTTCAAGTACCAAGATGACAACAGAATAAGATGATCTAGGTGAAACTCTGAAGGTTCTACTACTGTATGATATCATTTTTGGTTCTAGTTGGAAAAAATCTAACCTTTCATTGAAGTAAAAGAATTGAAAGTGAAAATAAATGTTTTTCCTCCAAAACACATTGGGAACAATTATTTGCCCCCTTTTATTAAATACTTTTTGCAACCTCCTTTTCCCAAGATAACAGTTCCTATAATTCTTGATGAGTTTGGAGAACACCTGACAAGAAATCAGAGACCATTCCTCCATGCAGAATCTCTCCAGATCCTTCAGATTCTAATAATTGTTCCCAATGTGTTTTGGAGAAAAACATTTATTTCATAATGTGATTTCCCCCCACACTTTCAATTATTTTACTTCAATAAAAGGTTCGATTTTTGCTTCTTCTTTTTTTTTTTTAAATAAAATATCAAAAGGATAAACAAAGCAGATTTATTTTTTACAGCCATCTTTGAATATATTTACCAAGGGGGCAAATAATTCTGACCAGCACTGTACATACATCCAACTTTCCCATCTAATTCTGAAAGGGTTTCACATAGAAGTCTGTTCATGTATCATTCGCCTGATTTATATAACATTTTATTTCCTAAAAACATTACTGAAAATGTATTTTTCTGGCTTTAAAAAAATATTTTCTGACTATCAAATATCCATTCTGTTAAACTCTTTAGCTCCAATGTCAACTAAATTAAATCTTGAAAATGGGTTTATCCATGTTCAAATATCTGTTCAGGAAATGCAAAATCCATGCATATTTAATTAGACAATCTCATCTCAATCTCATTTGGATATTTAAACAACATTTCAGAAAACTTGTAATACATTTGTCTTAAATGTCCTGTGACCAGCTTGGTAAGTGTGGTGGTGATATTCATATATTCCTTCTATTCACATGTAGTGTCTTTCCTTGCATAAGAAATGGACGTGAAGTTAAGTTTCGACGGGTTTTGAACTTAAAACTTTAATTTTACTGTAGTCAGATATTAAACACTAAGCCATACCGCCCCAGTATGGTCTTTCTGCAGGACTTACTCACTTTCGTCCGGTGGTGTCCACTGTCTGTATGAAGAAGAACCGAGCAGGAAGGACAATGTTTGTTTCCAGTCCAGGACCCCAGATCAAAGTTTTGCTCGCGCTGGGCGTCGCTGCTGCCTTTGATCTCCGTGTCATGAAAACGATGCAAGGCATCAAGAGCAGCAAAAGTTTTCTCAACATGTTCATGGAGCGTGAGAGCACTTTCAGTAGTGGATGCTTTGTGGATGCTAGTGCATCACCTCATCAGAATGACAACCCTCTTAAGAAGTCCTAATAAAACATTGCTTAAAAACACTAATGATACATTTTACCACATACTCACATTCACCGAAATACCAGCGGTTCGATGTGCAAACTAACCCAAACCCACAGACACCCTCGTCGTGAGAAAATCTCTGTAACAGACCCAATGGGCTCATGTGATTGGTCGCTCGCACCTTGCGTACGCTAATGACGCAACTAACTGGAAGCTGATTGGCTGTGTAATAGGAAGAGGAAAGACGTTTGCGCTATTCATCTTTTGTAGGCTACACAGCGGATCCGTCTATCACAAATTATGATCTAATTACACGTACAAAAATGAACACGGTATTGTTACTACAGCAAACCTGTGGTAAATTAGTATTATCCATCACAGTCATAAAAATTTATTTTATTGAAGAGATTCCATCAACAATGACTTGTCACTCACTGCAATGGTAGTAGGTCTACCATGGTAAATATTTAAAGGCATTACAGTTTTTTTCAAATTGCTTACACACAATTTCTGAAACTATATGGCTCCCTTTCTTGAAACTCTACACACAAAACCACAACACACACACAACATGCAAAACATCAGACGTGTTGCAAAAGCAAACACTTAATTCAAAATTCAAAAAAAAATTTTGCGTAGTTACTCCACACACAAACATCAAATGATTAGCCGCATACACACCAAACTACACACAGATGTGAAAAATGTAAAACACTACTATCTTGTGCCTTTTGCTTGTTCAGTGTGCAGTGGAGTTACAGGAGTTTGTCACACGTACACGTATGAGCACAAATACACTGTATAAACAGTACTGATGAACTTTACACAGTTATGGAGCTGAACTGAATCAATACTGAACTGACTTGAGCTGAATAATGACACTATAGGCTTGTTAGAACTGGATTAGAATTTGTTACTATGTGAAGTTGCTGCAAAACATATTGTATCTTGTATGGAGATTATATATATATATATATATATATATATATATATATATATATATATAGTGAAATGTCACCATAGGCTGCCATTCAAATTCAATTGTTGATATTGTCAATTGTATAATATTTCTTACTAGTTGAAATTCCAATTTCACATATCAGAAATACAATTCTTACTAGTAAATTCTTTATTTTCGATATCAAGAATTCAGTTGTCACTAGTTGAAAGGTCTATTCTTGATATCAACAATTGAATTGCTACTAGTAACAATGTTAATTTTTTATATCAATAATTAGATTTTCATAATTCGAGATGTTGGTGTCCGTGCCGGAGATGGTGGTGTCCGTGGGATCTCTGAAGTTCCAAAGAAGTTGGTGTCCATTCCGGAGACGTTGGTGTCCGTGCCGGAGACGGTGGTGTCCGTTCCAGAGACTTTGGTGTCCGTGCCGGAGACGGTGCTGTCCATGCCGGAGACGGTGGTGTCCGTTCCGGAGACTTTGGTGTCCGTGCCAGAGACGGTGGTGTCCGTGCCGGAGACGTTGGTGTCCGTGCCGGAGATGTTGGTGTCCGTTCCGGAGACTTTGGTGTCTGTGCCGGAGGCGGTGGTGTCCATTCTGGAGACATTGGTGTCCGTGCTGGAGACCGTTGGTGGTGTCCTTGCCGGAGACTTTGGTGTCCGTGGCGGAGACGTTGGTGTCCGTGACGGAGACGGTGGTGTCCGTGTCGGAGACGGTGGTGTCCGTGGCGGAGACGTTGGTGTCCGTGACGGAGACGGTGGTGTCCGTGTCGGAGACGGTGGTGTCCGTGGCGGAGACGTTGGTGTCCGTGACGGAGACGGTGGTGTCCGTGTCGGAGACGGTGGTGTCCGTGTCGGAGACGGTGGTGTCCGTTCCGGAGACTTTGGTGTCCGTGCCGGAGACGGTGGTGTCCGTTCCAGAGACTTTGGTGTCCATGCCGGAGACGGTGGTGTCCATGCCGGAGACGGTGGCGTCCGTTCCGGAGACTTTGGTGTCCGTGCCAGAGACAGTGGTGTCCGTTCCGGAGACTTTGGTGTCCGTGCCGGAGACGTTGGTGTCCGTTCCGGAGACTTTGGTGTCCGTGCCGGAGATGTTGGTGTCCGTTCCGGAGACTTTGGTGTCTGTGCCGAAGACGGTGGTGTCCATCTTTCTGGAGACATTGGTGTCCGTGCTGGAGACGGTGGGTGGTGTCCTTGCTGGAGACTTTGGTGTCCGTGGCGGAGACGTTGGTGTCCGTGCCGGGGACGGTGGTGTCCGTGTCGGAGATGGCGGATACATGCCAGAGACGGTGGTGTCCGTGATGGAGACGGTGGTGTCCGTGCCGGAGACATTGGTGTCCGTGCCGGAGACCTTGGTATATTCCAAAGATTTGAATTTTGACGTATTTTTTGCTGAGTGTTGAAATGGCATCGAGTAAATACACTAAGTTTCGTCATGCTAGCATGTGTGGAAGTATTTAAAACTAGGGTGTTACAACTAGCCCCGCGTTAGGTTGTGCCCCGCTCTCCCCTATCCCTGGGGGTACGTGAGGTGACAGAAGGGGCTACGCGAACAAAATGCAGAGTTTTGCATTCATTTAATTCTACCCCACCTTAAAATAACATTAAAACTGAGCATGTATTTCTAGCAGGTAAAATGCTGTAAGTACATGACATCATGACAATCATTCAATTAATGTGGCATTTAAATGGCAGTGTTTCCCAAATGAAACAAAAGAGCTGTTAGTTTTGAAAGATGTGTGTAATGTAGAGAGCTGTGTTCAGAGTTTTGCAAAAAGTTTGTTTTACAATAGCAAACTGAGTGTAAAGCACGTAATGTGCTTTTAGTTTTGCGGACTTGGTCTGAAAATTCGGTACACGAGTGAATGGTTTCACTGAGTGAGCCTCAAGTTCCACTTTTAGTGTCTAATCAATTTAAAAACACTGTAAGATACATAGACAGACACATTTTTACATGCCTATATTTATCTATTGATATATCTCAATATCAATAGTATGTATTTTGCATATTCAAAATATGCAGTCTTCTGTGAGCATAGAATACACATTTAGTTATTTTATGTAGACCCATTCTTGGCACTGTAGGCTTGATCTTGGTTGACAACTTACTAGCCCATAATATAACAGAAACAAACCAGTCTTATGATGTTGTGTACATCAATAAATGTTTATTTCATTTTGATTTGCATCAACATTATTTCCATTTTATTTTCAATAACCTCTATAACACTACTAGAATATCGATAAGAACGAAAGGTGGCATTATCCATTTAAACAAGACCGACGTTGCTGCCTTCTCTGAAGGTATCAGAGGACCAGGTGTTGGGGTGGAGGAAACTACATTTAGACCTACAGAACTTCAGTCAGAATATCAGACACGGTACCATCTTTAAACAGGTACGACATTCACAGAGGAATATCCAAATCACATAATTTAGTTCAATGACCATGTCGCTCTCCTCCAGGTTGAACTGTACATTTTCATATAAAAACTGAGAACATACAAACAAAACACCCTGTCTGTGAGAGTCAGTTTTTACTTATTTCGACACTGAAGAGGAATCATTGGAGAATCAGTTGAAACAAATATAATGGTGAACATGAAATAAAACCAACAGGTTTCTTCAGCAGAGACCATCTTTACATGATTTTGGCATCTTAAGAGTCTTGAGTGTCTTCTTGAGTCCAAATCTCCACACATGCAATGTCTTCCTTCTTTAATTGTGAGCTATTGTTTGAACGTAAAAGTAGTATAAAGAAAAAGGTAATATTGCGTAAGAGCCCAAGTTTGTCTAACGGTTGACGATGTGTATTCTCATGAGCCTTGAGTTTGTATTTCAATGCACAACATTTACGTTACTGACTAGCAGCTTGTATTTACAAAGCCAAATGGGCAGAGGCATGGACTATGGAAGATATGCTGAGATTGTTACAGTAAAGCACTAGAAGGTCAGAGGTCATCAGAGAACAATCATAGAAACACAACATGAGTCTCAAATACGATTCTGGAAGATTTTGCTTACATGTAACACTATAATTCACGCGCGAACCGCAGGGGCGACTCACTCGGTTTGATCTTTCCAGACACATATTCAAAAAACATAGTAGCGCCCACTGATCAGTCTAAACACCATTTCAACAGTCGAGTGACAACCAGAAGACACAAGCTAACAATCGTCTGACACTACAGTAGTAAGGTAGAAAACATCGTTTTGACGTCATATTGAATGGGGAAAAAAGAAGAAACTGAACAAAAGTTGTCCCTTGTACTGGAATGTGAAGTAAATCTCTCCACGATGCATTCAAACTTTGGCAGAGAAAACAGGTCATTCACTCGTTGTCCTCAGCGAGGTAAAAAACAACGCACAATCTTTGTTACACATGCCCCGAGGCAACCAAAAAGACTAGGAACTAAATAACAGGCCAGCTGAAATTGGTCTTTTAAAGTAAAACGAACACCATGACGAATTAGAAAACAAATCAAACCGTATTTATACTTTCACAGACACGCATGAAGAGCCAACCCTTCTGTCTGAGTTTGGCTGGCTTTGTCTTATCTACATGTAAGAGCCCAGAATATCAACCACAGACAAATTAATTCATCGCTAGTTTACAGTTAAAGATACTTCACCCATCTAGAATATGGCACGTTAAGTATTACATATGAGAAACACGCTCGAAAAGGACCTCACAGACACACACTCGTCACGTGGCGCCAAATACATTTTACTACTCGCACTTCTAAAACCATGTCACGTCATACGTCTCTAGGAGAGGGTGAAGTACCTTTTGGAGACGGATTAAAAAGTTGGTAGTGGTGCTTTTTGCGAGCTAGCAGCAAAGAAAACGGAAAAAGTTTGCGTTTGTGACTGAACGTCGTGGTTGTGGCCAACTGAGTCGAGTACGAGCAGTACGAGAGTGGATAAATTGGTGTCGTATATGACAAGACAGTGGTAAATATTCTGAAAATATACATCGCTGAAAGAAACAGTATGGCGTTACCAAAAAAACGAAATATTTTGGCCTCATAGCAATGCAGGTATACATTTCTTGTTTATATATATTTGTTTGCTATTTCAAAAAATATAAAGTTTTTTGTCATAGTTTATATTATTGGCTTAGGTTATTAAATAAAAGTTTGTTTATCTTTTATTTCCCTTTTGTTTTTTAAAGTAACATGCTGCTTTTTAATATGGCAGTTTTATAGGTCATCCATTTTGTTTCATGCACTCTTGTTGATTTCGTAACTTTACGAGTATCTACACGGCGTGAGCCAATTTGCTTCTTGTGAGTGAGGAGACCCCGATCAAGCCCTGTACATAAATTAAGATGACGTCTGATTTACAACACGGGTATGGAACCCCACTTCCTCATAAACGGTAATGGTACAAGTCCATCGTATTGTAATCTGGCCTTCGCCTTTTTAACCAATCAGAGTAAGACAATCCTGTACACAGACAGAAGAGAAGCTGAACAGCCCTTAAGTCTCTCGGTCCATCCGTCTCGCTCGCTCGCTCTCTCTCTTTTAAAGAGTGAAAGTCCAAGTACCAGAGTAGTACACAAGAGTGCGCCCTCCTCAAGGACCCTCTAAAACTGATACCACTTCTTGTCTTTGCATTTCAGCATCATCTGTGGAGGGAAAAAAGGGAAAACGAAGAGTTTGAATAAGCACATGAAGATTTATTTGTATTTATATTTCTGTTTTCTCATTCTCTCGCTCTCCAACATACCTCGTGAGCGTGTTTAGAGAAGGTTTCGGCGCTGGTCATCATCAGAGCGGTCCTCTCCTCCAGCTCCCCCAGCCTCTGTCCTCTCTCGTCCAGGGCGATACGAGCTCGGGCCAGTTCCCCCACCACCCCGCCCGCTGCTGCCTTCATGCCCTCCATTCCACCCTGTCCTGGGATGTGCTGTGCCAGGCTGCGGGACCCCTTGCCCGCCGATGCCTCGCCAACTACAGAACAAATGGGACGAAGGGAAAAAAGCAAGGTTGTTATTGTTAACTAAAACTACACTCTTTAAAATAAAGGTTCTTTATTGGCATTGACAGTTCCATGAAGAATTTATAAAATACATGGAACCTTTCCATTACACAAAAGGTTATTTATAGTGAAAAAAGGTTCTTTGGATGACCAAAATGTTCTTCACATCATGAAAAATCATGTTCTTTAAGGAACTGTTCACTGAAAGGTTCTTTGGATTACCAAAATGTTCTTCACCATGAAAAATCGTGTTCTTTAAGGAACTGTTCACTGAAAGGTTCTTTGGGGAACTAAAAAAAAATGGTTCTTCTATGGTATTCTTCTATCCTTTTTGAAACCTTTATTTTCAAAAGGGTATAATTTTTTTTTTTTTTTTTTGCAAAAAAAAAAAAAAATGAAAATATAAAAATAAAAAGCTAATTCAAAATATGAATAAAACTATAATAGTATACAAATAATAGTAAAATAACACTAAAACAAGGTGTAGTGGGAAGAGAGTAACAGAGATGTCTGATTTACAGATTAAAACTAATTAGAAGAGTTTTCAGATTAAAACGGTTCACATTGTCAATCTCATGGTCTCAAGTGGGCAGTTCTGAGCTCAAATGTGAACCAGACTTTATGTGATCTATGGATCCGTGGGTCTGGATCTGTGAGAATTTGATTGCTCACACACACACACACACACACAGAAATGATAAATAACTCCACTTACACAGCTCCTCTCTGTCGAAGGTTTGGGCGTTGCCGCCAAAAAAGCCCTTGAGAAAGCCACGGTTCTGTGCCTCAGGGGTCTCGATGGGTGTAAAGAGCTCCCCTAACATCTCCTGCAATTAATCAAGAATAGTAAATCAATGTGTTGAATAAAGAAAAATCATATCAAATACAGCAACAAAAGCAATGGCAGCACAGTCAGTTAAAAAACCCACCAGCAGATGTCAGTACAGTTACACATTTCACTATTTAAAATGGAAAGTTTTGACAAGAAAAACCTCTCTCTCTCTTTCTGGTGTGTTTGACAGAGACAGTTATAAAGAAACATAGTATGTGAAACATGTTTTATGCAATAATAAACAATTTTAAACAGTAGAATGAAAAAAAAAAAAAATTCAATTTATTTCTAATTAAATTTGGGCTAAATAAATCTTAATTTTAATAAATAATGTAGTAGGAAGGAGATCAATATCGCATTTGAAATGCAATTCCATTGGATTGTGGGATACATATACACTAATGTTCAAAAAAATTAGGGTCAGTTCATTTTTTTATTATTATTATTATTAAAAGAAATAAAGAAATGAATATTTTATTCAGCAAGGATGCATTTAATTGATCAAAAGTGACAGTAAAAAAACATTTCCTTTACAAAAGATGTATATTTCAAATGAATGCTGTTCTTTTGAACTTTCTATTCATCAATTCTATTCTATTCATCTTTTCTATTCTAATCTATTCTCTTCATTCTATACATCCTGACAAAAATATATCCACTAAAATATTAAGCACCACAACAGTTTTCATCATCCATAGGCCTAATTATAAGAAATGTTTCTTGAGCACCAAATCAGCATATTAGAATGTTTTCTGAAGGATCATGTGACACTGTAGACTGAAAATTGCACCAAAGGAATGCATTACATTTAAAACTAAATATTAAAACAGTAAACCATTATTTTAAATGTGTACAATATTTCACAATATTATAGTTTGTACTTTATGGTGAGCATAAGAGACTTCTTTCAAAAACATACAAATCCTACAGACCCCAAACTTTTTAACAGTAGTGTATATTGCATTTCGAACATTCTATGCATACAGATTGTACATACTGCAGAAATAGAAAGAATAGTATGGCATTATGCTATTTCCATCCTAACCAGACAGAGAGGGAACGACAGAGGGAGAGAAAGGACAGAATGACAACCTGTGTGGCAGAAATTACAGCCGAGATACAGCAGGGCTCAGCTCAGCAGAGCTCAAAGCATCCATGACAAGCATGACATTTCACTTCAATAGCCACCATCAGTATGCACGCACGCACACACGCACACACACACACACACACACACACACACACACACACACACACACACACACACACACACACACACACAAAGGCACAGCCACCTGTAGGTTGTCACACATCTCCTGGCTGTAAGTAATTCTCTGTATCTCTGTGGGGGAGCACAGATACAGCGCCTGCCCTCCGTTGGTGAAGCAGAACGTTCTGGCAATGCGCATGTCCGTTAGCGGCAGGTAGTTGACGTCTAGCAGAGGTCGTAAACTAGGAAGGCTGCAAAACATACACACATATAAGATAACAAACTTGGAAACTCCTTTGTATCGGAAATGACAGTGAAAACTGGAATTTATAGTGAAGAATGAAGAAATTCATGCCTAAAATATCACACTGCACTGAAGGCAGGATTTAATATGAAGCCACCAAAAACACAGCGCAGCTGTTCTGTCTTGAGGTTTAAAGTTTATTGAAGGATTGAGCTGGTTTCTGTAAACTGGATTAAACTGAAAATCAATACCAAAAGGTTTTGAGCCGGAATGTTGCAGGCTAAATATGAATTAAGCTCTATCGACGGAAACTGTCAAATTCTGTGGATTAACACAGACATTTTTACTCAACCCTCAGTTTGTGAAAAGAAGAAAATGTCCTGTTTACAATAATGCACTTACAATAGAAAGGCGTTCCGTAGGGTTTAAAAGCTCATATTTCTAGCTAATGCACTTATCTTAATTATTCTGTACAGAAATGAGTGGATGAACAAAAACAGTTTGCATTATCACTGTAATCTCTGTGGTTAGATTTTAGATGTAAACAGACCATACAGGATTTACATGGTCATAAAAGGGGTGGAAAAATGGCTATAATAATACTACTGTTTATGTACTATTTTACTTTTAAAATTAATTCTATATTCCCCCTACTGCCCATTCCATGAATAATTCTATTAATAGTAATAATAATTATGTCAATTACAACAGGCCTTTACACTGGCCTACAACCAACAATAATAATAATAATTTATTTTCTATATTTTTTTAATCAATTCTATTTTATTTTAATTTCCGCATAAGCAATATAGCTTAATATCAATTCAATTTGAAATATTCTGTCAATTACCATGGACAGACATGTTTAATCATTTATGTTTTAGTGTCAATATTTGATCACCAATAGAAATAAAAAATTGTAGCACTTTGCTTGAGGGACTAGATCCAGCAACCTTCTGGTTACCAGCCCTGAGCTCTAACAGCTACACCACAATTTCCAAATTCGAGACAAAAAAAAGTGAAAGCAAACCTCAAAGTCATGATGTGTCCGTTGGCACAGAAGCAGGCCAGACAAACGCTGTTACAAGCCGACACCACGTCGGCCCGCAGCACGAAGGATGACTCTGTGATGTTGTGTACATATAAGCAGGCCTGGGTGGGCATCAGGAAGACCTTTGCCTGCCTCTCCGAACACACCACGGCTAAGTGACAGTCTCCACTGGCCTCTTGAGAGGACGAGGGCGAGAAGTTGACCAGTTTTCGCTTGCGGGGTCGATCTGGGTCACCTGGGGCTTGTTGGTCCCGCCACACCTCATAGGGACTATGGATAAGAGCGCCCACATAATCAAGGAAACTAAACCGCAGAATGGAGCCTTTCAGCATTAACACTGTGCCTGAGAGGGAAGAGAACAAAAACATGATAATATAGTGCATTAATGCCCGCCCACTTTTTCACTGGTGTTGGTTCCGAAAATATTTTTTTTTCATTCATTTTTCCCATAGAGATTTAAAAAGTCGTTGTTCAAGTCGTCATGAAATCGAAATTGACCCTATCTACTTAGTACTTTGTAAGCGCACATTACTAGTCTTGTGGTGAACAATTAATCCGTGCAAGTTAATAAACAGACAAAATTAGTTTGTAATGGTAATCTTTGATCAAAATCTGGAATCTATGATCTTCCGCTCTAGAATGGTGTTCCTTCTCTAATAATGTTAGTTTGATGGCTTGGGTTTCACTTATACTCACAACATTTAAAATTTTGCATTTATTCAAGGCAAAAAAGTATTTGAAAATGTGTGATATTTAAGTACTTTGAGAGCATAAGGAGACCGAATTGAATACGTCATTTGTGGTGCTTCATGAGAGTGGACATTCCCTGCAGAACTCTTTTGGCACGATTTGCTCACGACAACCCTGTGATTGGTGGAATTTTCAGCACAGCATCAGGCAGTTTTTCACCAGAAATTCGATTAAACACGATTATTTAAAAAACAAGTAATGCAAACAGATGGCTTCAACAAAAACGTACCAGCGAATAACAACCTCGGAGCTCACAACAGGTCTTTCTTTAAAGGTTTATAAGTTATCAAAAATCAATTTCCCTAAGGAGAAAATGAATGGAGTCTTTACTTCTGGAACCTGGCTGTTGAAAAGTGTTTAGGAATGTTGCATTCAGAGGCATTCAAGAATCAGAGAAGGAAGAAATCAAGAGATACCAGTGGGGGCCACAGTAACGGGGTCTTCCTGACGTTCCTGCTCATCCATAGGGATGGACATTGGGATGATAAGCACCAGGCCCAGACTTGTGCCCACCCACAGGCATGGTGTGGGCAGGGAGTCTGATTTACGCCCGTACGACTCCATAAACTGCAGGGTGGTTACGGCCTCTTTAGTCTCCCTGTCTATGCTGGAAACGCTAGAGCTCCGGGAACGGCTGAACGAGTTTTCTCGACTCTCTGAGAAAGGATGGAGAAGGGGAGAGAGAAAGAGAGGGTAGGAAAGAAGATAAATGTCAGGATAGAAGACAGACAGATGGATGAGTGGAAAAATTATAAAGAATAGTAGAGAGTGAAAAGATAAAAGAAAAAGGGAAAAGATAGGAGAGAATCCTTATGCTGTGAAAGTGGAGTCACTCCACATGTGCGTTCACAATTACATTTAATCCAGATCAACCAGAAATTGAGTTATAAAGTGATACAGATGCACAGTTGCAAACACAACTTATTCTTGATTTTAAGATTTGTTATTGAAAAAGTAAAACAATAAATAATGTACACACAGGACAGTGTGGCACATACATATCTATAGTGAGTGAACACATCTTAAAATTCTCATTTTCACATAATCAGGCACGTCACAGATTTAATTTATATACACAGATAACACAGAACACACGCTCACAATTTAAAACCCATTCAACATCTTTACCATCTATTTGACCTTGAATTACTTCCAAGCTCTTATCCACTGTATATTCATATTGCCAGGCCCACACATAAAAGTGTTTCTGCTTGATTTACACTTCACTCAAGTATTTAAACTCTCATTATCTTAAACTGAAAAATGTAATGGAAAAAACCCAGGCAAAAAAGATTTGTATTGCAATACAATGTATATCAGGGTTATATACGACTGGTTGTTTTAATATCATATATTGCCGTTGTTGTCATATCTTATGTGATATTCACTATCTTGACTTGATGTATTATGTCATGCATTACAATAAAACAGAAAATCTTAATTTAGAATTTGTGTGGTGTGTTAAATTGAGAATCTTGTTTATCCTGTAGAAAAAAAAAAACTGTATTGTGTTTACATAATATAAACGCAAAAACATAAAATCCTGACAGACATTTGTCAATGTCAGAACATGGGTTTTTGTGTGTAGTGATGGAAGGCTCATTTGTGAACATGTTTATAAGCTATAACAGAAAACGGCCAAAAGACTGTGGTATAAGCTATAAATTACAACATTTTAACATTACATTTATCGTATATCACAATGGCCTCCAAAACACAATATTACTCCATTTCTAAACTTCTGCTCCAGGGACATTCTTAGGAAATGGTGTTGTTTATTTGCTACATGTGTCCCTGTGACTTACAACTATATGAGTAAATTAACATGGTACTTGAACATGTTATTGAATATTATTTAAAAGATTCATTTCTTGGATGGAAAATAAATAAATGTGACTATTCTTTTCTTTAAACAGGACATTCCTCTTTGTTATGTTACATATACACTTATATTAGCCTCAACAGTTCAAAAAAATATATAGTGATCAATTTAACAAAGCACAGAAAAACTGACTATAGATAATGTGGCGTGATGCAATGATATTTGCTAGTTAAGACCATTATTTAAGATCTTTGCATTTAAACTAACCATATTCAGCATCAAGCATTTTGAATGGTTGGCAAAAACATGCTTAAGGTTAGTAATAGTAAATGGATTAATAGAATAAGGTTTGAATGAATACATAAATGAACAAACAAAAAAACTTGCACTGTTTCTTGAGAATGTCCCTTCTGTGTTATGGGGAAGGTCCACTTTCTCCCTTTTGTCTGACACATGCCAATGAAGCATCATGGTCATGATAGCACACCTTAATATGTTCTGCGTACACTAACTTATCCCTCCCTTTGAATTCTTTCCCATCACAGAAAGTCATTTAAGAATGACCTCACAACATTCACCTCTACATTGATGACAACATTAATGATTGATAATACTGACACGTCTGCAGAATCATAAGACCTCCTCAGACATTGACATACAGAAACAGTTTCCCTGATACAGGTTAAACCTCGCCTTGGACTGAACAGCACGGTTAACTGTTTGTCACACATAGTCCAGGACTAGATTTAATCCGTGTCTTGGAGATGTCACAGTGCGTGGGATGGACAGACAACTTCAAGCTGACAACACAGCAGTGTGAAACACAAAGCAGACATCATTATAATGTTCAGCTGCTACTGTGCAAATCCAAACCTGAAGATGAAGAACTAGGTGAACATCATTGAACGTGACGAAAGAGGGGTTCTGACCAAGCGACTATGTGCCACAGGACGGGACGAAGTAAGACAGGACGCTACAAGGTGAGAGGTCCTTGTGACCCTCATTAAGCCCCTCCTTACCTCTCTCGCTCCAGGAGTAGGCGGTGATGTGATGCTCATCGTGAGAGTACATACTGACTCCGTGTAACTGCTGCAGCATGGCTCGTCGAGACGCATAACCTATCCATCGAACGCACATACGCACAACACCCCAACGGTCACAATCACAAACACGTAAATACAACCATACACGACCACCACATACAAAGTGACACGTACATACATACATACATATGTCAAGACGTATACCAAAACACAAAGACGGGACCAGAACATTACAGCGTACAGAGAGTGACAGAGAAGGAGAGAAAGAGGAAGAGAAAACCGATAAACCAATATGCAAGAAAGAAAGAAAGAAAGAAAGAAAGAAAGAAAGAAAGAAAGAAAGAAAGAAAGAAAGACCTGACAGGTCGATCTTTTTTCCCCGAATGCCTGCCCACATCACTTTAGTAGATTCAATAGAAAATAACCTGAAAAAGCATCAGCAGAATGAAATCCTTTGGCCTTTGGCTGTGAGAGTTGTGTCAAGGTTAGGATGCTTATAGCTGTGTGTGTTTGTGATAAATAATAAAAGGGACAGTTCACTAGAATTACAGAAAATTCTGTCATTTACTCATCCTCATGTCATTAGAAACCTGTTTAACTAGCTTCACAATACTAATTTAGTGTATTAGTGATTAAGAAGACCGGATCATTTTGCTGACTTGGGACTTCGAATCTTGTTCAGCAAAATGAACTAATCTTAAATCTTAAAGCCATTTATTCATTTGAGCAGAGTTATAAAAATAATCAAAATGTAACATTTACAATAGCCAAAATTTCCCCAACACGTCTACTTCAGAATGATTCATTTACCACTCAACTGTGTCTTCTTGCCTGAGTCATTCATTCTTTTGTCATGTGGCAGCCAAATAGTCTGGAAGCTTTTTTGACTTTAGCTTTTCGTCTTAAAGCAGGACCTTAACATATCAGGGTCACAGTAAATATGTTTCCTGTACGTAGCCTATGCGTCTGTCATGTGACATAAGAATGAATGACTCAGACCAGAGGACTCAAGAGGTGAACTAATCATTTCTATTTCGTATACAGGAGACAAAGTGATTATTTCACCTCCTAAGTCATAAACGAAAGGATGGTACGTATGCATGGTCACAAAATGATGATGAATGAATCACTCTCTGAGACAACTTGATACGCCCAAGTCATATAAAAGAGTCATTAAAAATTGAAAGGACAGTTCATGTGCGACCCATCACTAACCGCTTGTTAAATCTGATATGTCACGTGTCACTGTTTTCGGGTTCAAGCGCTTTATCAGATGGTAAAAGCAAACAACAAACAGTGCTAATATGTACTCACGTTGTGCTGTAATGCAACTGAAAAATCATGATCCTATAACGAAAGACTTTAGATATACAAAGACGGTGCACTTGTATTACTATGAATGGGAGAAAGTGGAATAAGTGCCAATCACCAACTGGTAAAGTCATCGTGTCACTGCAGCTGTCATGATGCTGAGGTCGCTATAGAAACGGTTACATTGGCTGATCTAGCCTGAAAAATATTTTTTTTTTTATGATATGAGACAGTTGATTTATGAGACAGTTGTTATCAGATTTCATTGGTGATTTCAAAAATATGAACAGCTTTGGAGATTTTGATGTTTCCCCATTCAAAGAGTTAGGAGCTGCATGACTGAAACAGCTGTGAGAGAAGCGTTTCAAAGAAGGACTTGTCTTAAAGGGATCTCCATCCTGAAATTTCTGATGGCCAGACGGTGATTGCTCTTTTATGAATCGTTAAAATATTGGTAATATAAAATATATATAATACATAAAATATATGCCGTGAGCGAGGAGTTTTTAAAAGCTTTGCTTAAATGTGTGATATACACTCACCTAAAGGATTATTAGGAACACCATACTAATACTGTGTTTGACCCCCTTTCGCCTTCAGAACTGCCTTAATTCTACGTGGCATTGATTCAACAAGGTGCTGAAAGCATTCTTTAGAAATGTTGGCCCATATTGATAGGATAGCATCTTGCAGTTGATGGAGATTTGTGGGATGCACATCCAGGGCACGAAAGTCCCGTTCCACCACATCCCAAAGCTGCTCTATTGGGTTGAGATCTGGTGACTGTGGGGGCCATTTTAGTACAGTGAACTCATTGTCATGTTCAAGAAACCAATTTGAAATGATTCGAGCTTTGTGACATTATCCTGCTGGAAGTAGCCATCAGAGGATGGGTACATGGTGGTCATAAAGGGATGGACATGGTCAGAAACAATGCTCAGGTAGGCCGTGGCATTTAAACGATGCCCAATTGGCACTAAGGGGCCTAAAGTGTGCCAAGGAAACATCCCCCACACCATTACACCACCACCACCAGCCTGCACAGTGGTAACAAGGCATGATGGATCCATGTTCTCATTCTGTTTACGCCAAATTCTGACTCTACCATCTGAATGTCTCAACAGAAATCGAGACTCATCAGACCAGGCAACATTTTTCCAGTCTTCAACTGTCCAATTTTGGTGAGCTCATGCAAATTGTAGCCTCTTTTTCCTATTTGTAGTGGAGATGAGTGGTACCCGGTGGGGTCTTCTGCTGTTGTAGCCCATCCGCCTCAAGGTTGTGCGTGTTGTGGCTTCACAAATGCTTTGCTGCATACCTCGGTTGTAACGAGTGGTTATTTCAGTCAAAGTTGCTCTTCTATCAGCTTGAATCAGTCGGCCCATTCTCCTCTGACCTCTAGCATCAACAAGGCATTTTCGCCCACAGGACTGTCGCATACTGGATGTTTTTCCCTTTTCACACCATTCTTTGTAAACCCTAGAAATGGTTGTGCGTGAAAATCCCAGTAACTGAGCAGATTGTGAAATACTCAGACCGGCCCGTCTGGCACCAACAACCATGCCACGCTCAAAATGGCTTAAATCATCTTTCTTTCCCATTCTGACATTCAGTTTGGAGTTCAGGAGATTGTCTTGACCAGGACCACACCCCTAAATGCATTGAAGCAACTGCCATGTGATTGGTTGATTAGATAATTGCATTAATGAGAAATTGAACAGGTGTTCCTAATAATCCTTTAGGTGAGTGTAGATAGTATTCTTATTTGAAATTAGTAGAAAACAGTATTCAGTAAACAGCATTCCTTACAATCATGACTTAACAAGCGGATAGCAAATGGATTTGTTGACATGTTTGTGGACATTTCTGGTCACTGTACGCTTTCGCAAAAAGCAGCATGAACATTCTTCAGAATATCTTCTTTTATGTTTTATGGTTTGGAATGACATGAGGGTAATTAATGACAGAATTTCCATTTTTGTGTGAACCATCCCCTTAACACAGACCAAGACTGGACACTGATGTCAAACAGCATTCATTTCACAAACAATATATCTGAACGCAAATTGAACACAAAGCCACAAATCCAATCACACACTCTCGCACAGTGCAAAATGGTCACAAACGTAATCACATATACGCTTTGTGGGAAGACATGCAAATTGACCTTTTCTACTGACAGCACCTGTATCTGCGGGGACTGTCAATATAATTAGTCGTATCCATCCTGTTAGCCCGTTAGTGTGAATATTTCATGATATAGACGGGTGAGAAAAGATCTGCTCGCTCGTTCTCTCTCTCTGGGACTCTTTTGCTGAGGTCATTGACTGTCAATCACTGCAGGGGAGCCAAATGACACACCTGTTATTAGAAACACCAATACTGCCCTCTTTCTGTGGGACACGCAAACATTTCTGTCGATTTTTTTTCCTCTGTGATTGTCTATTCTGTTCCTCTGTGTTTTTGGCTTGTTTATGTATGCATACATTTTGCAATGTCCTATAGTCAGGGTAGCACCATATTTAATTTCTAACGGGAATGTGAACAAGGCTGTGAGGGATAGAGGTACAATGTGTTCAATGGATTGTATTGTTGTTAAAGGGTTAGTTCACCCAAAAATGAAAATTCTGTCAGTAATTACTCACCCTCATGTTGTTCCAACCCCGTAAGACCTTCGTTCATCTTCGGAATACAAATTAAGATATTTTTGATTAAATCTGAGAGCTGGATCACTCCTCCATAGGCTTCTAAGACACTATAACTTGCTGGCCCAGAAAATGCATTAAAGACATCATTAATATAGTCCAAGTGACTCCAGTGGCTCAATCTTAAGTTTATAAAGCGACGAGAATACTTTTTGTGCGCAAAAACAAACAAAAATAACGACTTTATTCCACTTTTCATTTCCTTCTCTCTGGGCCTCGAGTCTTTTCACGTATTGTTTAAGCGTAGCGCGTCTGTGTTGCACGTCACCACGTAGGCTCACTATTGGGCGACGCTGGTCATGCGTGTGATACGTGGTGACGTGGCAAGTTATAGTGTCTTAGAAGCCTATGGAGGAGTGATCCAGCACTCAGATTTAATCAAAAATATCTTAATTTGTGTTCCGAAGATGAACGAAGGTCTTACGGGGTTGGAACAACATGAGGGTGAGTAATTACTGACAGAATTTTAATTTTGGGGTGAACTAACCCTTTAACAACATACTGATTGTTCAGCTGACAAAACAGCTTTCAAACAGACTTTCATTACACGAAATCTCCGTAAAGTTCTGAGTTGTGAAAATTAAATGTGATCTAGGACCATTATACAGCACATATCCCTCACAGCCTCGTTTTTCATCTGTGTAAAATTAAATTTCAATTCAATTCAATTCCAAACCCTGACCAAGGTCTTTTACTATTGCGTTCGTCAATGAATAAAGGCTTTTAAACAAATATTTTAATTGAACAAATCAGTTAACTCAACATAAAATGATACATATAGTTCCTTTATGATGTAACCTGCAGAAAGTGCCCTTAAAAATCAATCAGTGAATTCAATCAGGGAGTCAAGGTGTCACTGGGATAACTCAAAACTTCCAACCTCTTATTTATTGTGATACATTTCTGAAACTGTCCTTATTTTCAAACATTTTGCTTACATCAAGTGTGTGTGTCTTTCCACCCTTAATGGCTGTTTATATGTGACTACGTATCCCAGATTCCCGCAGCTCTCTCTTCCTGTAGCGTGTCTCATTAGCACCGACCTGGCTCTCTTCGCTACTAATTGACCTTTAATTATCTCAGCGACCCCACTGCGGCACCGCATGCCTGTTACCGTAGCGATAGGGACGCACGCCACGAGTTGAGACCAAAGAAGCGGTAGGTAGTCCTCTAACGGACAATAACACTTCTCCAAGTGGGGAGAAGAAAAAAAAGAAACGTGTCTATCACTGGACGGACACGGATTTATTGGAATTTCAAGACATTATTCAATAAAAAAAAAAATCAAGCTGAGACTGTGCTGAAGGTTTCAGGGATTAATATTTCACTCGCAACACTTCAGAATTCCTAGGTGGAAATAAAAAAGAGAGGAAAAAAAGGTGATGGGAAGGCGTTTTGACTAGCTTGTGAGCAATCACATTATTTTTTTCTCAAAAATGAAATCAAATACAGATTATTAGGTTATAAAGGCAATAAAAGCGCACAGCGCGTCTTTCTGGGAAAGATCCAGACACTATGAAAACCTCATGAACCCTGTGACACTATTTGTAGGCTGCAGTTCGACTTGGGCTGGTTGTCCTGGTTGGCGTCCTTCATGTAAACAGGATTATGGACACAGATGAAGGCACAGGAGGAGACGCTGTCTATCACTGTGATTGGATTAGTGAATGACAGGAAGTCGGTGCCCAGTGAGGATATGATCTAAGTGATGCGTTAGCGCTCACGCTAATATGAACAAGACATCTGCTATAGGGACATATATGACTGACAAGGACAAATAATTGACATGAGATAAAGACACAGAGAAGTCAAGTTTGGCTCTGTGTAAGCCCATGATAACAGGGATAGTCTACCTAAAAATAAAAAAAATCATACAGGTTTGGAATGACATTAGGGAGAGTAAATAATGAGTTTTCATTCTTGGGTGAACTGTTCACTGAAAGGGGTCATATCTCTCTCTCTCACACACACACACACACACACACACACACACACACACATTCTCAATGTGGGGATATAGAGGTGTAACAATTTCTATAATGTACAAACTGTACCCCTAAACCGACCTACCACAGAAAACTACGCATTTTTACATTTTCAAAAAACATAATTTAGTATGTCTATTAGTTCATTTTCCTCATGGGGACCACTGGCTGGTCCCCAAAATGTAGGTGATTTCAGGTTTTACTATCCTTGTGGGGACATGTAATATAAACCTCTACTGACACACTCCAACATTTAAACATGGCAGTGATAAGCACAAACATTTAGACTCTGATTATGTGTTTTGTAGAAATGTGTCGTGAAGCAACATAGTAGTGTTTGTAGAGTTGTTCAAGCATTTCATTCTGGTAAAGTCCCCTCTAGTCGCAACATTTCATTTCACGCTAAGAAAGAAAGTCGAAGAAAAAGAAAGCCACAACCATGATCGTTTTGTAAACTCAAACCTAAGCTTGCACAGAGACTGCCTACATTAATTTTTTAAATTCACATCACAACCCACCTGCCAAACGACTGTGTGTAGAGGTAGTAATTAAAAGCATTAAAAACAAAAAGTATAATTAGGCTCACAGCAGTGTCTGCCTCAGCCTCAATGTTTGAAGCACAAATACAGTCTCAAACATAAAAGGGACAGAGGATCCCCAAAGCTTGAAAAGCAGAGTCGTTTCTGTGAGTCACACTTTGAAAGGTTTGTGCTGTTTCTTTTTTACTTCTTTTTTGTTTTACTTTTAAAATTACTTTTGAAAGGCTGATTAATAAAATACTTATTTCATCAACATTCATCCAATTCATCCTAATATTGACTTTAATCAGGATAAATGGGATTTAAATTTGAAGTTTATAACACAAACCAATTATGAGATCACAAAAACTTAAATTTCGGCAAAAATGCAGAATGGTAATTGGTGCATAAAATATTATTTTACCCCTTTTCCACCAACAAGGTCCTGCTTGAATACAAATAAACTGACATAGATTGTCATTCCAAATATATATGACTTCCTCCTTTCCCTGAAACACAAAAGGAGCCGCATTCACAATTCACTTTCATTGTATTAAACAAAGATGCAATGGAAGTGAATGGTGACTGAATGGACTGCCAGTATCACTGATACTGTCTAACATCCCCTTTTATGTTCCACAGAAGAAAGAATGGATTGGAAACCACACAAGGGTGAGTAAATGATGCCAGAATTTTTATTTTTGAGGGTACTATCCTATGTAGGATACTATGCTGAGAGAGGTCTTCAGATCCCACTCGGTGTAAAAGGGGTATGCTTCATATGGCATGATAGGGCTTTAGTAATCACCAATCTCTCCAACAGAGTGAAAAACAAAACAATGAACCCAAAGAAAAGGCAGTGAAATCAGAGCGTCAGAAAACACAGCAATAAAATCCCATACCCTCCTCCTTGTATCCCTTGATGAGTGTTAAACATGCAGAAGGGGGACAAGGCAGTGGAGGAATACATGAATAAAGGGTAGATGGGTTAAAGGGATAAAGGAGTTGGAGAACAAGCACACACCTTCGGTGAGGGAGGACACAGGCAAAGAGACCTCCATGCATGCGGCAGACTGGGCCTTGCGGAAGGGCGGTCGGCCGGGCCCCCTGCGGGCAAGGCGTGGCCCTTCAGGGCCCCCCGGGACTCTGGCCCTCCCAGATGGACAGGGCTGGGAGGTGGGGCTAGTGCAATGTCCATTCACATGATCTGTAACAACGGGCATAGCATTAGCAAGAAACCCAACTGAGATTAGAGAGAGAAGAGTGTGTGTGAGAGAGAGTGGTGAAGAGGGCAGTGGGATGAAAACAATGCGGCTGCAGAGGAAAGCAGCAAGAGGAAGCGGTCACATAATAGCAGCTTTAAGCAGCCAAAAATCATTTCTATTTGAAAAGGAAAAAATCCAAAGGAAAGAAAGATGGGACAAGGAGAGAGGGAAAAAGTAAAAGGAGAATGCAAAGGGAAGGGAAAAGGAAAAGAAGAACAAGGAAAATGGAAAGGAAAGATAAAAGGAACAGGAAAAGGAAGGGAAAAGTCAAAAGGGAAAAGGCAATGGTTGTTGTTTAAAAAGGTAAGCATTCAAAGAGGCTTTCACATCCCTTCTCAGCTCAGACACTTAAAAAAATGAAGGTGGAGGACTTGATTTGACAGAAAAACAGAAGCTTCCGTCTGCAGTCTGTTTGTGCAGGAAGTTGAGGGAGGTCTAGCTGAGTATGCAGAAACAGACCCAGATCCAAACTCCCTGAATCTAAAACAGCAGCACCTCCAACACACCTGAATCAAAGTCTTACTAGCATCTACCTGTAGCCAGAACCTCTGAGATGGATGTACCACAGTACCTTCTAGATTTTGACTGACTATTTTGACATTCTAGCTGTATATTTTCACTCTCCCTCCCTCTATTTTATAGCTATCAATCAATTTCATGCCAACACAGCCAACCAAATCCAGTCTGTCTGCTGTCATTTCATATCAGTGGGATTTCTACTCAGTCATTTTGATATCGCAGAGCAGACTTGGCAACCAAAACTTTGACACTGACTCATGATGAAACAAAGCACTATTAAGAACACCATCTGCAGTAAATTTGTGAACCTTAAAGACTACATTTGTTATTTGTTATTTTCTTTTTCTTTTTTTTAATCCTTTGTTGTAAAACTTATACACTAACATTCAACATTTTGGGGTCAGAAAGATTTGTAAAAAATAAAAAAATACTTATATTCAGCAAGGACGCATTCATTTGGTTAAAAAAAAAAGACAGTAAAGTCATTTATAATAGCCACTTTTTACTTAACCACGCTCTTTACTTAACCGTTCCATTCCGTGCCGGTTTCATTTTCCACTGTGGGGCTGATAACGGCCGCTCTTTGGATTGTAATACAAATGTGTCAGTCATTATCTTGGTAATGCAACGGTTTACTGATCAGCTACAGAGAAACTGGTAGCTACACGCATTCTACCAGCACGGTTAGCTAACCGTACTGAGAATTCAGGGCCAAGAACGGTTTGTAATCATGTCATGCCATACCAGGCTTAAGTGTAAACACAACTGAACCGTTCCTTAACTTTCTTAGAACCGTTCGGCCCGACTTTTTAACACTGTGCAATGCAGCAAATCAGCATATTAGAATGATTTCTGAAGGTGACTGAAGACTGGAGTAATGATGCTAAAAATTCAGCTTTGCCATCAGAGGAATACATTACATTACATAGAAATGCAGCTTTGGTGAGCATAAGAGACCCCAAAGTTATGAACAGTACTTTTATGCTATTTTGTAGCAATATTTGTTATGTCATTAAACTCATGAAACTAACTAAAATCCATCTTGATGGTAATGGTACTATCTATCAATTCATTTTCCTCCAAGTTTAGAGAACATCATCTCAGATCTCATGAGAGAGGCAGGATGAGAAAGCCCAAAACATGGAGCCTAGTCCGCAGACATCCTTACATCTGTTTTCCCTGGCCTGCACTAGGGTCAATGTTTCTAAATGGGCCCATGACAATGAAAAAATCCAAATCAAGGGTTTAGGACAGTAAAACATATTGAGGAAGCCCCAGTGCATTCAAGGGGAGACAGTTCTACAGCACAAAACTACATAGAGCGAATCCAACCTATACCTCTAGACATCCACACACACTAACTCTCTATCTCATCCTCACACACATACATTACACTCACACAGCACTTATAAATTGGCTTCTAATAAGCATTGATTTTTATGTCCTTTTTCTGTTTTTATGACCTAAACCTTCAAGATATTTTCAAAGTACAAAATGACCCAAGACTCTACTGTGCTTTCAAAGTTCAACTATTTTTCAAGCACAAATCTAAACCTTCAAGGAAAGAAACAAGTGTAATTATTCATGGCCCAGGCTGTCTATTTTTCATTGTAATGCTGCAAAGCTTGACCTGTTGAAGGAACACTTTCATTATTACACATTAGGTCATGTTTGGCACAAGAAATTGGAAAGGAA
Organism: Rutilus rutilus; assembly: GCF_951802725.1. Classification (NCBI taxonomy): domain Eukaryota; kingdom Metazoa; phylum Chordata; class Actinopteri; order Cypriniformes; family Leuciscidae; genus Rutilus; species Rutilus rutilus. Next base: position 16,992,772 of record NC_140215.1, on the reverse strand, counting down.
ATTGTTCAGCCCTCAAAAAAAAGTGTGTTAATCAAAGCCTAGCATGAAAAAAAAAGCCAGACAAAAGGAAAGAAAAGGGAAAAGAGAACAAGGATAGATACTCAGCGAAAGAGACAGAGTGAGACAATTCGAAGTATATCCATAAAAGGCTGAAAAATGATCCAAGTCACGATGACACAAGCTCGCTTGCAGAGAATGAGCTCATTACATTAGTGCATGTCGTTCAGAGGTAGAGGATGGTCCAATCACAAATGAGCAGGCTTTTATAGAGTTAGAGAATGGTCCAATAGGGTTAGAGCATGTTCTGAGGTATAGAATGACCCAATTACAATGGAGCAAGGCCGTTTAGACGTAAATGATGAATCAGTCGCGAAAGAGCGAGATTTCAGAGTGATACTTTTCTCAACTTAAGAATGATTATGTTGAACAAACCACCTTTGTAAACACTTGCAAAATGTACATTGAGAAGCTTTTTTTTTTTTAAAGGCCACACGCAGAAATGTGAGGGAAATTTTGCACTACTTCATGAATTCAAATGAGAAGAAAGTGAAAGAATAGAAAAAATGCATTAAAAATGAACTTTTAAATGCAAAGACTAGGGTCTTCATCATGTCATTCTCAACAGGATGGAAACAGAGAAAGTTGATGAATCGAAGGCAAGAATAAAGAAAAAGAACTGCTCGCTTTCGGCCTACCGTACCAAGATCAGTCTTAAGATCTGTGGGTAGACTTAACTTTCTGCCTGGTCCCTTGACTGAAACAAAACAAAATAGGACAGGAAGGAGAAATTAATCCATTTAAGAAACCAAAACAAAAGGCAAAAGATGCAGAGGTCAAGAACATAACGAGACCAGCTCAAATTAAAATTTAAAAAAGAAAAGAAAAAGAAAATCATTTAGTGTAACACATGCAGCTGTACACACTTCCCAGCAAGCAATTTTGCATTTAAAAGACGTCTAATAGCCGTCCAAGCACAGCCCTGACATCTAGGCTAAAACAAGACAAAATTTGGGCTGTCAGTGAAAATGTAATAGTCATCTAACCATAGCCCAAAAATAGACGCAAAGGCTACGCATAGAACATGTCAAAAAAATGAAACCAAACACCTTTTAATCACTGTTGACTTTGCTAACATGATGGAATACCATACATCTCTCAAGTTATTTTGACAAGTTTTTTGTTTGTTCAAGCTTTGGCTAGAAGTGGGTTACTCATAGCCAAACTACATCGGGTCTATAGTTAAACGAGATTGTGAAATGACGGCTATTGCTTGCTGGGATGTGATGTTTCATTCGACAGTCATGCCCGATTGTATACTGCCACCAGACAAACAGATTCATCTGTACTTGTCTTTACATAAGCAAACGCACTCATGCAGAAAGCATTTAAGCACAAACACATAAAACAATAAATCATGATCCATTTTTATTTCCATTTCCTCCCATTTTGATAGGAAACCTCATGAATTGATTCAAATAATTACAAATATGCAAGAATAGAATGTAGGATCTATTGTACTGTATTGAACAGAAACCACAAAAACCATGCAGAAACCATTCACATGTGCATGCACACAATTGGCAAAACATAACACACACAAAGGTTCAAAATAAAGTGTAAAGAGATAAATAAAAGCAAGGTCAACATTTTGCAAGCATTTTGCACCGCAAAGGTTAGAGTGTACACTAAGCTGAATGTCAAGAATAATATACGTATGGCAAGATTACTGCTGAAATGAGATTTAACAGAAAATGTATAAAAAATATAGATTAAAGTACTAATTCAACATCAGTTCCCATTGCTATGCAGCCAAAGAAATTTAATAGCCAGGAATCTTTTTCCAAAGAACGTCTCTCAAATTCTCTATTTAAATGATGTACTCTGTCCAGAACGCTAAAATACACAGAGCAGAATACTTTCCAATATTACTCTCCTCCTTAGTATCAGTTCAATTAAATGTTTTTTAAAGTAGGGTGTGATTTTAGAATGTCATTTTCAGAATGGTGCTAATGCTTTTCCACTTATGGACTCCATCTAATGGTTTGATGAATGCAATTTGCTTTCCTATTGACCAAGAAGGTCTATAATAATCTGGAGAAAGCCACCCATTAGCACTCCCATTCATCTTGGTTGGAGTAAGGCCCCCGTTTCACATTTTTAAAGGTAGGGTATGCAATTTCGGAGAGGCTAGCAATAGCAAGCTAGCTTTGAAAGCAAAGGATCCCACCCTTCCTTTAGAGTGCTCTCCAAAGCTACGCCTCCTCCAAAACAAATAAATGCACACAGCAGAGTCTGCAAATCGTCATGAGACGAGAGACGGCAAAAAAATTAAACGTAAACAACTTTCAGAGCTCTTATTTGTACCACCTGACTGCTGCAGATTTATTTAGCCGTTCATAGAATGAACGAAGCGCAAAAATTCGAGTTTTGGTTTACGATTTTCAGTATATCCGTGATATCCTAACCAGTATAACTTTATATGATGCTTGCAAACATTTTTACATTTAATTTTGAATATAAGATGATTTTTAACCAGCCAAACCTTGACCTCATGGTGCTGATATTTCCTATTTTGTGGGGGTGGGATTTGGACTAAAAGCAACTAAATTGATTTCACTGGTCTTTAAAACACTGGATTAAACCTCAGATATCAGGAACACAAAAATAGTTAAATATAACAAGCTCTACTTAAAAGTATATAATTGCATAATAAATAGATGAAGCAGAATCATTCTCTCTCTCTCCCACTCTTATTCCAGGGATGTGGAAATGGATGAGATTTGAGAGTCAGACAAAGCGGAAATTGCTCCTGAAAATAGCAGTAATTAAAATTCCAGGATCAATAACCTGTGCCTTAGATGTGGAATCCTTCCCATTACTCTTAACACTGATAAGATCAGTCTGCACACATGTCCAGGTGTGTAAACATGAAAGACAGATCGAGATGAGGTGTGGACTACCTATGTTGATAGAAGTACATTAAATCCATTTTGCAAGCTTAATTATCTGTGTGTGTGTGTGTGTGTGTGTGTGTGTGTGTGTGTGTGTGTGTGTGTGTGTGTGTGTGTGTGTGTATGTGTGTATGAAACCATCTGTCTGAATAAACCCATGTTGGACATCTTTGGTTATTGTTATCCAGTGGCACAGCTAAAATGGCAAACATAACAGCTGGCATCCATTGATTTCAACATCAGGCCTCAAGTGGCCACACTGTTTCTTTGTTTTTCTTTCCATGGCACAATTTCAGGAGTCGTTTAGCTGCTCGTTAGAATGTTCAGAACACCATGGCTTCAATCCCGTCAACTCCTCTGTGAGCCTGACTCAAATAAACGGTAATTTGTGACTGTTTTTGGAATTATCACAAAAAATGTCTTCTGCTATCCTCACTGCAATTTGCATGAATTACCGACTCCTTTGGTTTCAGCTCAGGTCATTTTCCACTAATTCATAGAGGCGGATATACGTCAGGAGTAAAGATGCAGACGCCAGAATCTACAATGAATTCAAAGGAATTTCATTTCAGAAACATGCAATAGCTTTTTTGAGCCTCAACGTTGTTTTTGCTTAAATAAAAAGGCTAATCTTGCATTTTACTCTCTTGTAAGCCTTTCATCAAAAATATATTAATTTACTTCTGTCTGGCAAAAGAATATGTCACTAATTAGCATCGCCAATTTGGTGACCAGGTAGTTGTTGTTTTAAATATTTTAAAATGAGTCAACACTAAAGGCCATTCACATGCAGCACATTTACAAAAGTGAACAAAAGCATTATTAGCATAGATGTAATTGTCATGCTTGTAGCCATTCTCCCTGCCATGCTCTCAAAGCTTTGCAGTCTGGCGCATTTGTGTAGCGTTTGCATCACATAAATCCATTTTACATTAGTTAAGTAACTATTGTTTAGGCAAACAGTCTATAGTAGGCATACATAACATAAAGCTGCTAATGCTAGTCATTCCAAAATTTCACCTAGGACAACTTTGCATCAAACCAACTAACTATACGTTTAAATTGTAGGTATTTGCTATGCCTTCCATGACTTTTAGAAAACAGATTTCAGATTAAACAATTACCTACATGCTGAGTAATAGTCATTAGGATATAAATTAATCAGTGAATGAATTCGATTTCAAGATAACATTCTTAATGTCTACAAACACATTAGCATGTGGGATAGCAAAAAACTAGCATGTTCTCAATAACACACATGAACAACTGAAGGCCTGTTGGGGACTAAATAAAGCCAATAAAAAAAGATTCAGGGTTACTGGACATCAACGATCAACGCTCTGTCTGTGCTAGTCACAATATCACCCCTCTCGTAAACACACGTAACGCATACTACTTACTACCATGCCCCAATCACACACATGCCTACAATAGCCACACGTGAAGCACACTGACACATACACACATTCACACTCACACACACCTACACTTCAGGAGCACAGAACGTGGCACTACGAGCGTGAGGCTACTTCTACTGCAGCATGCAACCCCCAAACAAACACACCCACACACACGCAGATTCAAACGTTGAAGCACATGAGCCACGGGCTTGGTGCGTGTGGGTGGTTTTAAGGGTCTGGACACATTCTTACCATTGTCCAACAGGTAAAAAACAGGACTGTAGTGGCAGGACCGGAGGTTGGACACAGGTTCCCCTGTGCCTCGAGGGTCATTATGGAGGGAAGGGGAGTAGGGTGCTGGAAATCAAAGATCACACAGTCATTGTCAAATTCTAGGCTAAATCACATATAGCCAAACAGCTTGTTACTATAGGACATCAGGATTTATAATAGGAGGTTGTAGAGGGATGCTAAAACAGGAGAAAATCATACACAAAAATATTTATAAAATCTGCTATTATCACAACTCATTGTGGATCCTCACCAAGGCCAAATCTGGTCTCAAATTCTTTTTACAAAAAGTTAATGCCAAAAGCAGACAGTATTTTTCTAATGTCAAACGTTGTATCTAGAGAACTTCACAAACTTCACACACTTTCCAAAAACTAACAGCAACAACAACAAAATTACAGTTCCAGAAGGACCACTGTTGTCAAAGATGATTGACAATTAGCATACATTTTGGACTGTGGTATGGTTCTGTTCTGTGCAAGAACTCCAAGCCCATCCATGCAGCCTAGCATGGGTAAGAGCAGGGAGAGCAACGTGATTTCGAATCTGTTAAGAGACTGATATGATGAAAAAATTAGAGCTTTTTGTCTCTAATTTGAGAAATCTTATATACCAGATGTGTTTCAGCGCACACAAGTGTCTTCATCAGTTGTAGAACGGTGGAGATTCCCCCTGCATTAAACCTCATAACACATGATAAATTCATAAGACCCACTGCAGGTGTCGACCTGACGTCATAAATCATGATTGCTGTGTGAATTGAGACCAAACTGCCTAGGGTAAAGATGAAAAAACAGTGTTGTGAGAGTCTGCCAAGCGTATCGCAGGCTTCCTGGTTATTCTACTTTTACATTAATGGCCTTCCTCAGTCCTTTCTTGAACCATTTGCCCTCCCTGTCCGAAAGCTTCACACTGCTCTCTTCTGATTCTTGCCTTTTAGAAATCTAAACCTCAGAAGTTTCCACAGTGTTTCACCCATCTGTGCTTTGGCATCAGCTTGTAAAATTTCTCAAATTTAGGTAAATTATTTTGTAATACAAACATATAGCGTACTAAAATCCGACACATCAGTGCTTCCTTAAACCAGTCCACGCTTCTGTTTCCTGTCAGCTGTGTGCGAGAATCAACAACCAGTAGATAAAACAGAGAAAAGTAAAATGTGACGACAGCTGAGGAAGAGTATAAAACACTGGTATCTAAAAACAGGGCTATGACAATGTGTGGAGTGACTCTCAAATCATACATTTTTCATGAATGGTTAGTAAATCATAATTTTTTAAGTGTTTTTTTCCAGTCTATAAATTGACACAGGAGGCAACACGTCATCACAAATGTAACATTAAAATGTGTGTTATGTAGCACAAACCAAATACAAATTTAGAATTTCACCTTTTTTATCCATCATTCAATAGCATTCAAGTTTTGAGCAGAATCTGAGCAGAGACAGCCAGAGCAGAGTCTGCCAAACGTCACGAGACGGCTTTATATGACCACATATCTCAATGCACATAACATTACAATAATAATAAATGTAAATTTATTTTAACTAAAAAAATATCTTTGCTGTTCACAGTCGATGGCTGACATTTCTGCTTATTAACCACCTGGCAAAGTGCCATAATCAAAAGGCCTCAGCACCCCACCTCAACCCTGCTGACAAAAACAACACCCACACAAACACCAACGACTAGTCGACTAGACAGAGAGATAACATTTATAAGCACTTCAAAATGGAGTGTGGCCAATTACTGGACCTGATGGAGAGCAGGGGAGACCAAAAACAGAGAGGAGATGTGGTTGAGGTCAGAGATGATATGAATAAGTGCAAATAAATAAGATGCAAGAAAAAATGTGATATGGGCTCGTGAAAAATTGAATGATAAAAAAAATAAATCAAAAGATAATATTAGGACATCAACCTTTTACAGAAAAAGTAAATATATTAGCAGTTAAAGCAGAGGGTAATTTTATGTCAGCTGAGGTGAAGTTTGCACAGGAAGTGCTAGTAATGGTAAAGGGTTTGTGCCCCTGAGCAAACACAGGAAAAACAGCAGCAGAAACATCTGTGCAATCTAGAGTTCATTCATTATTCATCTCTTCTGGCGTATTGCTGCTTACAAAAAAAGCACACATCTAAAAGCTGAGACAGAAGTAATAACAAATAAAAATGGACAAATAACAGTGTCATCAAACATTTATTTGACACTGCCAATTCCCATCACCCTAAGTTTAAAAATCTTCCCTGACAATGTAGCACAACAAATAGTTTTGATATGCAAATAACAGCCTTTCGCCTGTAACCTCTAACTAGGCCAGTGTAAGGCACAATGTTAATAGAGGAACTGGATCCCTGAACTCTGCCTGTTTTCCAAACTTTCACTTATGGATTCATGTTTCTTCAACTATGTTCAGTAATTTTTATGCCATTGTATAAACAAAAAAAAAGTCTACATCTTTAAATGCCTTTCATATACAGATTTTGTTGTTTTGTCCTTCTTAGAGAGTGTGAGACTATGACTTGTTAATATGAAATGTGAAAAAAACATCATAAAATTGATTATTATATTCTAAAAACTACACAAAGACAAATACTAATTTATTCAATATTTAGTGTGTGGATTTGCACTGTAAAAAGTGCACAGTTGGATCAACTTAAAAAAATTACTTCAATTGGTAACACCTAAAGAAATTAAGTTTTCTCAACTTAAATTATCACGTTTTATTGTGGAAAAACGTGATAATTTAAGTTGAGAAAACTTAATTTCGTGTGACGTGTGAAGAAAACAGAAAAATCAAGATAAATAAATTTTTATATTATATTTAATATTATTTACATTATTGTGCGTCATTTATAATCAGCTATAATTGTGTGTCAGATTATGCAAAAAGTGTAAAAATTAAATGTATTAGGATACATTAAACGAAGAATATCTGGCATTTTATTATAAAAAAATTTTGTAACATTTTTCCAACGTATTTTCCACCACTGAATGTTATTAAACACAATACATAATTAGAGATGTGGTGGAAAAAAAAAAAAATTAATTATGCAATTCTACTGTGATGCACAGTATTTTGGACATTGTTATACTTGTGACTATAGTGTTTGTTTTCTAAAAGTTCACTATAGTGTTTGTTTGTGTCCATATTTAAACAATACCCAGGCACATTTACATGCACCAAATACCAACATGAATGCAATGAAATCTAGTCCCTCAAACACAAACATATGTTTTTTCCATCATATTCTCCCTCATCATCATCATTATTTATACTTTCTCTACTATTCCTTCAAACACTCTTTTTATGCTTCAATGGCTGATGCCCAGAATCTCAGTCCAATTTTTGGGCAGAATTCCCCAGCCAATCGTAGAAAGCCATTTTTTGACTCCTGTCATAATAGCTGCTTCCACAAAAACACATCTGAATTACTCCGCAGCATGAAGCCAATGCAACAAATCCCAAAGAAGAAAACACACAAAGGATACAGGTCTGAAAGCCTTTTTTTTTTTTACCACAGAAAATTCTAGAGAAAAATTACTACAGCTTCACTACAGACTTGAGATCTTAAAAGGAACTGTTTATACAAACACTACAATACTGTCATAGTTGTATGAAAATGAGCACAGTGAACATTCCACAAAATGTCTTCTATTTTGGTTTCACAGAATAAATAAATTCATACAGGTTGAGGTTAGATTAAACAGTAACCTAATTTTCTCTTTTAGGTGAACTCCTTTAAATGCTTGATACATAGCCACATTTCAGAAGTAAACCTCATGTCTCCTCTCGATCTCTAAAGTCAAGCTACAGCCCTCAGCTCGCCTTCCCAAGTGACTTCCATCTTTCAGGCTGCCTGCTGAGCTGAGAACTGGGAAAACAAGGCTTCAACCGCACTGAGACATGAGAGTGAACAGAGAGAGAGAGAGAAAAAAAAACAGCACATTTTCTAACGCAAAAAAATGTGCCTCATATTTCAAACAACACAAACTTAAAAAAAAAAGACAATGCAATATTTCTTCCCCTGAGAAATCAAAGCTTTACTGAAATAATTCTTCTAAATTAAGAGCTCTATTTAGATCCTCAAGGAAAAGGTCCGTTGTTGTCATCATGTTCAACCCATTGAGACGATGCAAACATTGAGTAAAGCTCTGTAAGCATTATCATATTCTCATAAAAATTCTGCACAGGTTATGACAGCTTTAAAGACGAGAAACAAAGACACTGGAAGTAAGAGAGTGAAGGAAAGAGCCTCCAGGGACTGAAGACCTGTGCTGTGGGGAAACTGAAATAAGGACAGAAAAGAAAAAAAGAGGTTTGAAGATTTCTGTGAGCATTATTTTACCGTTTTTGTCAGTAAAGCTGAAATGTGTGATTTGTTTTATTGGAATTTCAAAAAATAATGACTGTCTTGAAACAGGTTCCTCAAACACTATCTGTCATTGTTTTCAGTGGTGACTATCAGAGATAGACTGATGGTTATGTGTGGTTGTGGAACTAGCAGTAGGGGTGATAGGGTGTTCGGCTGCGGCTGCATTTTATTGAACATACTGACATACAATACACTATGCACTTATACTGTGCAATATGTACTCTACCATCTAGTGTTTGAATTTCATAAGATTATTTGGTTATACAGCATCAGAGTATGGTAGCCCCTCCCCTTTCGCTACATAAGGTAAGCTGAAACAGTAGTGTCCAACATTCCGCCCTTCATTTTTCAGTTAAAGTGCATCGTTAGGGTATTTGAAGTGCACTTCTTGTTGGAATTTTTAGTGTGAGCACATTACTGGCATAGAATGGTGCACAAGTAATTTTTTCTGCATTGAAAATGTTTTTGTGGCTGCCAAGATTAATCTTTGTCCAGCCAAAGATTTATTTGATCATTTGATGTGATGATACCTGCCGCTTTGTACTGGTACCTGCTGATAGCCGGCTGCTTTAAAACGCTCCTGTGAGTGTTTGTGTAGGCGCCCTGTGAAGAGTTTCTATTTGCAAATTTGCATTTCTGTTGAGCGTGTGAACGCAATGGCCAATCAGATGTTTAAGTTAATCAGAATCCGCTCAACACCGTTCAAAATGGCGTTTTGACAACTTTCATTATAAGCAACAAAGTATAAACACAATGTTAATAAGCGATTCATTGCACAGTGCAGACAGCTTCATTGATTATAACGGGAGTTTCACAAGAGTGCAGCTTTGTGTACCTCGCGTTGTAACTGACAGCTTCAGTGATTACAAGTGTTACAGTGATCTTTGCTCGATTTCTATATTTGTCATGCTGCTACTGCTACCCCTACTGCTACACATTGCAAAGCTACTGGATTGACAACCATATTTAAATCCGCGACTGAATCCAACTGACAGTGATAACCATAGCAAAGGACAGAACAATATCTGATACTGTATGTCAAATGATCTGTGCATAAAGTCTTGGAGTGTAAATTCAATAAATAGACCAGCCACTTTTTCAATGTGTTACTTTGTGGTTCAATTTATTACTAACTTTTTAAATCAGTCACTGATATATATATATAACAATGTACAGATTTTTAAATAGTTATACATTTAAAATAAAAATAGTTCTAAGCACTTTATCTTATGATCTATCCTGACAGTGAGTATTTTTTATTTAATGATTAAATAGGATGAGTTAATATTTCGACTGTTTCTTTGCATTTATTTCAGATTTATTGTCAGTACTGGGCTTGCAGTTCACATGGTTAGGGTACTTTGTACTGTGTGTGTGGATGGCCGTGTTCCACCACCGAAGACCAGTATTTGAGGTAGGTGTGGTCATGAGTGGGTTTGGTTCTATTAAGCGGGTGTGACCAAACATGGGTGTGCCTATCAAAGGTAGACATATGTGTGATTATTTAAAGTAGTGAGAATATCGGAGGTGGGTGTGGTCATGAGTGGGTGTGGTTACCTGAGGTGGGTGACTTGCTCCTCTCTAGGTCCAAAGACACCTGATTATCAGAAAGCTCCGTAAGGCCTGCCATGGAGGGACATGGAAGGCACGGTAAGAGGACGCAGATGATAATACCACTAGTTTCCATTATCACCAAACACATCTGCATGCATCAAACCACCAGGACAAACAATGTGGTCTGAGACACTATCATGATCCTGGAGCGATTCAAGGAAGATGTGTATACATCTTCATAACATACAGTTTTTTAACTATTTTAACTAGGTGTACATACTTTTTTTTAGCCATGACGTGGTTGTTTAACTCTTGTCTGCTGTGAACATGAGCTGTTCAACCACATATATACAGGTATATTAACTCCAGAATCAAACATGTACACCAACACCACCAACAATTCCATGCATGTGTGTGTATGCAGGAGAGAGAAAGAAGAAACAAAATTGTATTGATGTTCCTCAAGGCACGATGGTAAATTATAAGGCCTGCACTGCATCAATATCAATCAGTTCATGAGAGTGTGTGCAAACTTAAGTTCTTCTGGAAAGTAGATGCTTAACAGATCTCAATGACTTGAATAATGAATAATGAAATATTATGGTCATATAGAGGAATGCAGTGAAAGCCTCATTTTCACAAACGTGATAATCCCATCGGCAGAGTCTGTTTTTTGGGCCATTCTGATCACCAGAAATATGTCAGATTAAAAAAGATGATACTATATACTTTAAATTCAAAGGTCACTTCCAATGTTTTTTTTAAAAGCTTCTCTATTTTAGCAATGTTGACTTAAATTAGTAGAATTAGTTGACTTTAGTATGAGTATGAAATTTGTTTTTAAAAATTCACGCAAAAATTTTGATTAAATGGAAATGTTAAATGGTTCATTACACAAACCTTTGGCACAAATCAATAAAACACTTAGCAAGGAGACAATCAAAGATGGAAGATTTCAATGTATGCAAATTCAGGATATGTTATGATATTCTGTAACAATTCATTGAATTGCAATAAATAATAATATATTGCACTGAATGTAATGCAGAACAGTAATTCTACCTTTGGTAATCTTCATCAAAACAACATATTTTTGATAAATGACATCTCATTGTCTGTGGTTTGTCTCCTTGCTGTTGTGATGCCCCCGTCAGCGCTTCATTGGAGACGTGACTTACTCTGGTAGGAAGTACGGATCCGTTTCTTTGAATCTGAATAAAAGTTAGAGAGGCCGCGCATGCAAAAGTCTGCAACAGCGCCCCCATGCCCCAGCACCGCCACCCACGAGAGGAGAGATGGAGCAAGGGAGTAAAAGAGGAGGAGAGAAGAACAAAACAGGCTCAGAGTGACAAAACGCGTGTGACCACAATCCGAGCAAGACCCAGTGTATCGAGGGAGAGAATGAAGGCATAAAGCTTGGAAAATTTAGCCTAACCTTTTGTATTTTCTTTCTTCCAAAAAACAACCAAAAATAAGGCAAAAAAACAGCTAAACAGAAGGAAACAGCTTTTTGGGATTAATAGCCGCCTCAACTATGGCAATGAAATTGCTCAAACAAACAAACCAATAAAAATAACATAAGTACAAAATATGAACAAATAAAAATGGCTCCTCTCTCAGCTGTGGCAATGATATTGCACAAACAAACAAACCAACAAAAATAACATAAGTACAACATATGAACAAATAAAAATGTCTCCTCTCATCTGTGTCTATCTAAAAGTGTATGTGTGCAGGTGTGAATTAATTCTGCAGACAGATTCCGTCCAAAATGATTGTGAGTATCTGACAGCAGGCGGATCACCTGAGCTACACTGTCTTCACTCCTTCACAACATTGCATTTGTTGAATAGAAGGTAACCAACCATTTAAATTTTTACAGAGCCAACTGCGGCATCACCGAAAAAGTGGGGTCCAAAAGTCTGAGACCTGACTGAAATTCTGGGATTCAAAATGTATTTTAAACCTGGAGATAAACAGAAAAAATTATATATTTTTTGTGATAAATCATGAATAAGACTGCACTATTTTCTGTCACTTATCAAATAAGCATATTTGTGACCATTTCTCAATCGGCCATGATTAATGTATTCACTAGAAACCAAATCAGCATTTTGGAATGATTTCTGAAGGATCATATGACACTGAAGACTGGAGTAATGGCCTTGAAATTATGTTTGCCATCACAGGAATAAATTACATTTTAAAATGTATTAAAATAGAAGTTATTTTAAATTGTAATATTATTTCACAATATTACTTTTTGCTGTAGTTTTGATCAAATAAATTCAGCCTTGGTGAGTATAAGAGACTTTTCAAAAACACCCAAAAACTCTTGAATGTTAGTGTACATAAAAGTACTATTAATACAGTAATATTAAGTTTTAATGAGAGAAAATGACCATTTGTCCATTTGTTATACTGACAACCTCATTTGCAATAGGGCTTTTCACACTGCGCTTAACCCCGGGTTAGCGTTGTTCTAAACACCGCTTTTAACCCCGGGTAAAGGAGCGTTTCACACTTTTAATTTAGAAGCGGGGTTAGCACTGCTTTTTACCAGGGGTTATGAAACCCTGGAATGGAGCAGGGTTAGCACTGCTTTTGCGGTGTTAACTCCGTATTGCGGTGACAAACTTGTACAGTGTAAAACGATGCGATGTTAGAATGTTACAACTAGATGCTAGCAACCGATAACCAATCACGTGCCTCATATTCACGTGCTTTTGCCAGTCACGGAAACACCACGCAATGTATATAAATAATATTTCTGCGTTTGATATGATGAAAATGTCAAACGGCGATGGAAAACGCGACAATTGGATTGAAGAAGAGACCATTTAATTCTTACCTTTATAAAAATTAACTCTTGATATTACAGTCAGCAATGTGTACTATAAGGACATGCAATGCAAGAGCCTTTATGTAAACAGGTCACATGCTGAATTTGTCCAGTCAGTGATACTGACACCTTAAATATGCAAATAAGGACTTTAACAGTGTAAAACGTGAATAAAGATAACCCAGGATTCCCTTTACCCGGGGTTTAGAATGAACTATTTCAAGTGTGAAAAGCCCTAATGAAAACTGCATTGAAATTTTTAAAATAGAAACATTTTGACTTAGTCTCAGACATTTGGATTCTACCATATACGAAGGGAAAGACTAAACATAATCAATGTTAGAATGAACACAGAGGGGGACTTCTGGCCCTTCAGATCATCAGATAGGAATACACACTGGCCATAGTGTGTGGGTGAGCGTTAAGACGTTCTCTGTCTTTTTCGAGAGCTTACATAAGGTACAGATCAAAATCATTCTTCGACCGCACCAAACGACCTTTCTGCCCACCTCTGCATCTCCATGTCGGCTCAAAGCCTCTCGGTTTCTAAAGATACGGCTGCCTGAACAAGAGGAGGGAGAGCGACCGCTTTGAAGTGAGGAGCCAGCATAACTGCCTCCCCACAGCGTCCTTTTGATGAAGCTCTATGAAAACAGATCTTCATCTCCAGCTTTCACTTATGACATCTTTCTCTGGATGGGACGTGTGAGTGTAAGTGTGTATGTGCGTGAGCAGTCGAGGTAGGAGGATAGAGGAGGGCAGGTGGAGCGAGATCTGTGCTGGATTAGTAACAGCGAGTCCATATGGCAGGTTACGCTGTGTTCTCTGTTAGGTGTCGTGCTCAGGCAAAGACCAACAGCAACAGAGACACAACAGACGACATGCAGAGAAGGCAACCATGAATGCAGTCTGTCCCATGCAGTTAAAGAGAGGGACTGTGTGTTTGTGTGTGAGAGACTACTTTCAGGCAAGGACAGAAGTTAGATTTGCAAAGTTAGTTTTTTGATGGCTGAAATGTTGAGCATGTTTGCAGATGCATGCCAGTGACATGTGTGTTCACAGCTGGTATTACAGAGAAACACAATGTATTTGAACATTTGCGGGCTTCTGAGACACACTGTGCATGTGTACCTGATGTGGACTGCCGGTTTTTGCGAGGAGAGCGTGTTAGTCGCTGGAAAGGGTCAGCGGATCCGTACAGCTCCAGGGTGTTCATACACAGCAGAATGGTTTTCTGCAGGTAGTCCACAACTGCCAAACCATTGCAGTTACCTACAGCCAACCTGTACAAACACACACACTCACTGATCATACACAACTATGTTTCTTAGTAAAAGTGTCAGTTATACAAAAGCCCATTTTAAAGTCAAGTTCAGTCATGACTAACAATACTTTTGCTATTGCAGTCATGATTAAATATAATACAATTACTGAATGTAACATTATGTCCGCTTTAACGCATCTGAGTCGGCCGCAATACTCGCCGTGAAATGGGCTGAGGGCGCAATATGGCTGTGTGCATTGGGTTTATAAAAAGTGCAAAAATTTGGGATTTCGTTAGAGCAGTTCGTTTAGTACGAGGCTGAATCCAGCTACTTATTTGTTTGTCATTTTATGAAGCGTGAGCCTATGATTCTATTCATACTCTCTCTCTCTCTCTCTCTCTCTCTCTCTCTATGTATATACTATTTGTCACAATTATGAATATGGGACTACTATGTACAACAAGCAGAATAATTGGGAAAAAAAAAGAAAAAAATGGTATAAAAGGTTAGAAAGTATGACGTTTGCGGTGTCAGTCAATTCCGAAGCAAGGTGCACCCAAAGTAATGCGTTATGGCAACTACGTCTCAGACAGTCTGATCTGTCTGAGACATAGATAAAACAACAGATAAAAAATAAACATTAAGTAACTTTCAAGTGATTTGTCACGAAAGTGCGCATCAAATATGCTAAACCCAGAAGCTCGAACGTGTGTGACGAACTAGCAAAGATCTCATTGGTTCTCGCGTGTCACATGCACATTTGAGCTTCTTTTCCTTTGGGGGTTGGCAAACCCTTTGAAGGTGCATACCGCCACATACTGCAAGACACATACGTGCCAGCTGACATAAAATAAAGGATCAGGCTTAGAAAAAAAAAGAAAAAAAGTTACTCGCCCCAATACCAATCCTTTAGATCGGCTCGGGACATCCCTAGAATATACAAAAATTCTGTTCAAAATTATATTATATATCAAAGTTAATTCAGTATAAATTCTGAATATATCAAAAATGTAAATATACTAACTAAAAGGAAAAAAAATATACACAACTGTTGAAAAGTTTGGGGTCAGTACGATTTTTTTTTTTTTTTTTTTAAAGAAATCAAAATTAATTTTTTTTTTGCAAGAAATAACTAAATTAATCGGAAGTGACAGTAAAGACATTTATATTGTTATAAATAATTATATTTCAAATAAATGCTGATGTTTTGAATTTTCTTTTCATCAAAGAATCTTGAAAACATGTAAAATGCTATAAAACTATAAAATATATTAAAATGGAAAGTTATTTAACCGTTAACATTTATTTAGTTATATAAATTGTAATAATTTTTCACAGTGATTTTTTCCCATAGATTTTCACTGTATTTCACTAAAATATTAAAACCCTACATTTTTATAAAAAAAAATAAATAAATAAATAAAACTCTTATTTTGTCTAGAATTCTAAACATCAAACATGTTCTACAAGGGGTATGCAACTTTATAAGATCAGTTGCAAGAGACTGATTATAAAATGTTCCATCAATCAAATCTTAAGACACAAAAAAACTTAGTCTGAATGACACTGAGTGTGCAGTGACATTTAGGCTGTTTACACGTTTTCGTTTTAAAACGCACACCTTTTGCTAAAGGTTAGGCCTTGCATCCATACTACTCCGGAGTTTTCAACTCTCGAAAACCGAGACTGTTGGAAATGCTGCAAAGCCCATTTTAGTTTGAGAACTCCAGGGTTGGATTTCCATGTAGACGGACCAAAACCGAGACTTTTGAAAACGAAGGCGTGGATGCCCACATTGGGTCTTCTGGATCATTGCATATGATTCAATGATCATCGTCAAGCCCCTTTCATATGACCATTACACTAACGAAAGACAACAATAACATACCAGCCTCGACGACCGTGTAAACAATAACATGGAGACGGAACTGCAAGCTTTGCTGACTTTGTTGTCCTTTTTAGCAGCCATTGTGCAGTTAAACTCTGCATTTTATACTGCAGATGCCTACATGCGCAAGAGGTAAGCTATCATTAGAGCAATCGGCAACAAATCCAAATCTCCAAATTTACACTTGTACACGCATGCCCAGTGTGCATGAACATTCATGTGACAAGCGTTTTCGGTCGTGTAGTGTGCACAGAAATATTTTCTGAAATGTAGTGGAAACACCAGTACGGAGGAGGATCATTTAAAGATTTTGAAATGCCGTGTTAAAACGAAAACGCACTAGTGTGGACATAGCTTTAATATGCTGAAATCAAAGTCTTTCTGTCCATTGTAGCCAAACATCACCATGGAAACCTTTGCTCATAATTAAGGTTGCGACTGAATTAAAACAGGATGACAAAAAGATAAATATTCGAAAGGAGGCCAAATTACAACTGAGAGTTTTCCCACTTTAATCAAAAACATCAAACACCCCATGAGCTGGGATATTAACATCTGGACACATGAGGCTGGAGTGTGCAGTGATGACAAAATCAATTACATTAAACATGGGAGGACTGATATGAGTCAGAGAAGACTCATATACCACACAATAATGTTTGATTACCATACTCATATACCATGCATGGTACATCAGTCCAAACAGGTAAAAAAAAAAAATCTTGGTATTACCACTGTATATTTTAATGCTAATTCTATGGTATTTATTTGCAAGGAACAGTAGAAGACAGAATATTACATTAGAGGAAAAAGTGAAGATTCCATTGGCTGAATAAAATGGATCAAATAAAAGAGGAGGAGTCACTTACAGTCCATAGGCAGAGTTTAAATCCAGGCTGGTGATTTGTTGTGGCGGCTCGCCATCAATCCATAATAACTGAACCACCAGCTCCGCCTGGTATCCAGGAGGCATTCGGATCATACGATCTTTAACCCTGAGAGGCAAGTATTCCAATTTAGTTTAATGTGGAATCAATTTTTTTTGTTAAACTTTCATTAAACCTAATATGTTCTATATTGTATTGTCTAGTAAGTAAGCTAACAATGTCCCGTCAAGTCCTACATACAGTAGAAAAACATAAAACATTGTGATTTTTGTGTAGTCTAACTTGAGGCAAGGGATGCTGTCCCGCGCGTTGTCCGGCGTGTTGCTGCGGGGACTGGGGGGTTGTGGTTGGGGTGAGAGACCGCTGGGGTCTGAATAACATGGAGTGTTCTCTGTGTCCGACGGAGAGATGACGTCCTCCATTTCACACTGCAGCCGCACCTCTAAGGACTTCAATGGAGTATTCACACACAATATAAAGTTAATCCATAGTATGCATTTAAAAAAGAAGAAATTTTGAAGAATATTTTAACTGATTTTGTCCATTCAATAAAAGTCAATTGGGTCCAGAGTTGTTTTGGACCCAATTGGGTTTAATTATTTGGACAAAATCAGTTGTGATATTCTTTAACATATTATTCTATATACAGAAAGACCATACAAAGGCATGAGGGTGAGTAAATGTTGACAGAATAATTTTTTTGGGGTGAACTATCCCTTTAAAACAACAGAAGTTTTCTCAACTCACCGTGATGGTGGTGTTGGCGTCATGTTTGCTGAAGCGGTACAGGATGACGTGGGCACTGATGCCGACTACACAAAAGATACGGCTCTGCGGGCACCAGCTGATCATCTGAACGGCGTAGGGGTCTTCCTCAACAAGCTCGCCGCCGCGTCCCACGTCTCCACTCTTAGGATTCTCAAATACCTTTGATGTCTTGAGCTTATACAACATCTGCAGTGTGACTGACAGAGATGGAGGTTATCACCTCATCACATCGTATTACATAATGAATATGATGCACAGGGTGTTAAAACGGAAATAATGCCTTAAATGAAAATATTCTGTGTTTAGTCCAAGTTAAGCTTAATCGACAGCACCTAATGGTGGCATGATTACCACAAAGAATAGTGTCTCTACTTTTAGAAAGAAAGAAAAAAACGGTTTAAATCAAGACATTTAAGGCACATTCACACCATGGTTGATAACTGTAATGATAACTATAATTATAAAGTTTTAATAATTGCTATAATTTTTTGAGAATAGAGAAGTCCACACCACACTTCAACAATAACAACACAGAGGAATAATATCTTTGGAATCACATTCAGAACTATACCGCATGGCGGTACAAAATATGACCGCCGCTCAGGCCTGCTCTGGCTTTCCACAAAAATAAATGACGTGGAGCAATTTGGCTGTATTGCGTGTTTATGTAAAAAAAGTAGCAGTATGTGCATGTCTGTCTGTGTGTGTGTATGTGTGTGTGTTTGTGTGTGCGCATGTGTGTGTGTGTGTGTGTGTGTGTCTGTGCATGTGGATTTGTATGTGTGTGTATGGGTGTGTGTCTGTGCGTGTGGATGTCAGTGTGTGTGCATGCTTGCGTTTGTTTGTATTCCTGCATGTGTGTGTGTGACAGTATCATCCTAAACCAGCAACCCTTCGCTCAACAGCACCATCTACAGGCCGATGAGTGTACAGTCACTAAATGTGCACATAAATGAATTTATTTTATACCCCCCCATGGATGAAATTCTACGAAGCTTAGCATACCCCCAGAGGATGTCAAGTTAATCATACACATGAAATATGGTTCAGTTCTGAACATCTCAACTGAAGATAGGGGCGATTAAAGCAGAATAATATTGCATTTTCATTTTTTATGGGAGGGGCGCAAATCACAAATGAGTGATTATGGGCTAGGTTGATGTGGGCCCTTAAGACCAACATACCATAAAAATTTCTTCATCCTCGGTGCCACGGTTCAAGTAGTTATTTAGGAAAAACTGCATTTTTTGGGTTTGGGGGGGCCCAGCGCGGGGGGGGGAGTGGCCCCCGGGGACCAAACGAAATTTTTCGGTAAAAGTCTAGTGGGGCTACATGCCCACCAAATTTCATGTTCCCCGGTGTTTCGGTGTCCCTGGTATCGTTGACGGAAAATTCAGTAGATTGACAAAAAAAAAACAAAAAAAAAAACCTTTGACAATCCCTATATGACCGCTTTTGCTAGCTACGCTAGCGGCGGTCATAATAATTTTTTTTCAGCTGATGACAGCCAATCAGAGCTTGTACATTTAAAGCAGAAGACGACATATCCGCAGCACGCACTTATAACAAACAGAACGTTACTGTTCATTGGTGTGAATGCTAATAAAGTTATTTTTATACTTATCTTTATAGTTATCATTCTTGGTGTGAACAGGCCTTAACAAAGGAAGTGAATGGGGTCAATCTGTTAACAATAAAATAGACACATTTCTCAACAGTATAGCCACAAGACGTAAACAGTATCTGTGTTAAAAAAATGACACATTAAACTTGTCTGTGTAAAATTATATTCAGCTTATTGCAACAGAACACCACCCTCTAACCTTAGTTTGATTGTAAAATTATGATTTAAACAGCTTCATGGCTTAAATAGCAGACTAAAGTTAACACAATCATTAATGAAAGTTCTTTTATAAAATTATAAACGTATTATTTCTGTACAAATCCTCCAAAATTGTCCTCACTGTAACCTCAATATATTTGTTTAATAGTAAACAAGGGATGATCTAGGGATGATGTGGTAATCAACATTATGCCAAAAATGCTGTCAAATGAGCTTAACTTGTATTGAACCCGGAATACTCTTTTAAGTAATGCCCATGGTTGTGAAACCATCACATATAGGTGTGGTATTTGGATGTCCATTTGGGTCATATTGGGTTTGAATTGTAAAGAATGAAATGAAAAATGAGGAATCATATGGCAGAGGTAAGAAAGCATGAGACGGAACAGCATGAGGCTGAAGGGGGGGACAAGCTCTTCAAAGCGAAGACACTTACTCGCTGTGGCATCCCAAAACTTTATCGATCCGTCTGCATGTCTGTGGGGGACAGCAAAGAGGAAGGACAAAGAGTGATCGTATGAGCGAATGAGTGTATGTGTTAAATCGCTTAAGAGGAAGCAGGCAATGACAGCTATGGAAACAGGAGGGAAAAAGAGGCAGAGAGAACAACAGGCAGGGTCAATAGCACTATTGAATTAAAGCGGAGAAGTGCGATACATTTACCAATGAGAGCCAAGCAGGAGGCACATTTAGACATCACTGACTTCAAGTGAAAAAAACGCAATCAATGCATGCTTCAGAAGTACAAAAACAAAATCAATCCAGAGTTTTCAAGCAAATAAAAATTCTATAAATGACCTCCATGTGTGGGTGGAAAGTTTCACTTTCTGAGACAGGGGTGTCAAACTATTTTGAAGAGTCACCTTGTGTGGGCCGATTTGTTCATTTGTTATACCTGCACAACACAACTTCTGAAACTACTAAAGATAAAGATTATGCTTTCAAAAAAATAATAAAAAGGGAGCACATAGATTTTACTACTTTCATTAAGAAGCCTTTAGATGACATAAACATATGAAATCATAACATCAGTTGACAGTTAACCCTATAGCAGTTCAAAAACAAAACTGTATGCGTTTAGCGGAAGAACATTGATTTGTGCTCCAGCCCTGCGTGACTCTGCTTTATGAGAAGCAGGATAACCATATGCATCCGCATTCACTACTATGCTTAATAAATATAACCAATTTAGATGGAAAGGATCTCAAGCTGACTAGCTGAAGACGTTCCTGTAGCTATACCCATTAATAGACATGGCACTACATATGGCAATTTATGTTTTCAATAAAATACCTTAATCACCTGTTGAGTAATAAAAATGCCATCTCCACGTCACTTTTAAAACATTTCAAATTCCTTATAGTCCTCACCATCTCCGAAAAGCCAAGCAAAGCTAATGTTGATCCTTGTTTTATTGCGAGCTCTGTCATATTCTCTTTTTGCCAGCAGACTCTCCTCTTTTTTTTAAATGGGTGATTCCCCAGAGGTTTGAGATATAGCATGCCCCATGTCAACCATGGAGCAACATTGAATTTCCGATGAAAACCATCCCAGCAGGTCTAAAATCTAAACCTTATAATAGGCTTACCATAGTGAATCAGGGTAAGACAAAAACACGTTTTGGAAGAAGGACTGATGATGTATTGACTCGTTATTTACATTTTGTTAATTCTGAAAAAAGTTACATAATGTACCTTTAAATGCTACAGATTGCTGTCTATTTTTTTATTCCAATGCCTAAGTTTCAAATGTATGTACAAATTTTTTTATCAGGAATGATTCTTTGGTAACTGAATACATAAGACATGTCACACACACAAAAAAAAATTGTCAAATAAAGACTAAATCATTACAGTTTCCAATAATTTTATGCAACAATATTTCAAAAGTAGCATATAAAGCATACTGCTCAAATACCTTCAAGTTTAGCTGTAATGGTAAAACTGACATGTTTTGTTAAATCAATTTGTAATATATACTAGCCTACCGTTCAAAAGTTTGTGGTCAATAAGGATATTTTTTTAAGAAATATATTTTTTTCAGCACAAATATATAAAATGTATCAAAAGTGGAAGTAAAGATATTTACATTGTTGTAAAAATATATATATATGTATATATTTCAAATTAAAGGTGCATTGCGCGAGAGTCTGAGTTTTCGCAGAACTACGCCCCCTCTGGCGGCAAGCGAAACTGCAACCAGAGGTGTGCACGCTCACGGACCACATGCACACGCACGCTTGCACGAGCTCGAGCTGGTCATAACCCAAGGAGCATCAGCCGCACAAATCTTTTGTTTACAATCATAATGTCTTCAGAGGTAATAAAGTTTTAAATCTGCAAGTAATTTAAAATATGTGAAAGGAAAGGCAATTGAGTAAATAACACACTTATGTGTGAGGGAAAAAATGGGGGTAGTAGAAAACTTCGTTTTTTATTCCCATCTATCTCCATGTTGAACTGTGTTATGTGTTTACTGTATCCACTTATGACTATTATTATGGAAACACGTTCATGAACAATATAAGTTATAACTTTGTAAAAGCTCAAAATTGTAATCATGATACCATACCATACACAGTCGGTCAACAAAGTACACCCAAATGTCTCAAGGTAATAAACAATCAAGTGGCACTATGACGTTACCATAAAAGCCAAACAGGCTAATCCGCCGAAGATTTGCGGGGGTTTAGCCTGTTTTATTGATCAGCTAAGTAGCATATTCCAATAGCAATACATCGTAATTAAGCAGTAATTTGCTCAAAATTTGTGTCTAAGTATCTAACTTATATATCAGCATTTTATATCACAATCATTCTGAACCTGATCACTGACAATGGTAAGTTAGTAAAACCTATTCCGATTGTACATTTATCTAGCTTACGCTAAAGCATTACACATTTTATGGATCGTCATTTATTGTCATTATTGGCCGTATCAGACATTAGAGAATGGGATATATCTTACCTTTTTATCAAGAAAAAAGCCAACTGAGGATCCCGTTTGAGCCCTAGAGCAGACCGGAGATCTCTCCATTTGTTGAAAGCCTTCCCTATGTTTACTCTCGAGTCTCGTCTTACCCCGACGCCTGTCTGACTCCAATTTGGACCTTTTGGTTGCACTAGACAAAAGTTCTCTTTTTTTTTTTATCTTACGTGGAGTTTGCGTTGGTGTTTGAAATGAACTACAAGCCGGTCTCTTAGAATCCATTTTCTACGGAGAATGGCGGCGTCGGCGCATACACAATCACAAACCTGCCAGACATATGAGCGTGCCGTGAACGCGCATGACGTCACGCCCAGTCTCAGATTCCGACCCGAATCCCTCTTATTTATTTTACTGTACAGGATTATAGAGGCAATCGCAGTGATCAGAGAAGGGCTCAGTCAGCCCATCTGGCAATTGTTTAAGCATGTATGGGTTAGAAAACGGGTATTTTTAACATGAAAAGTTGCGCAATGCACCTTTAATGCTAATCCTGAAAAAAATTATAATAATTTGATCAAATAAATGCCACCTAGGTGAGCTAAAGAGACTTCTTTAAAAAACATTAAACATTTTACTGACCCCAAACTTAAACTGTGGCTTATTCTAAGGTGTAAGCATGCAATACCAGAAATAATCAATAAAATAATACTTAATATGATACATGATACTGACATTTAGCCTTGTTTCTGAGCTTTCAGCCACAGATGCATGTTGAAAACATAAAGCACACACAAATTCACTTACCCTGTAACGATAATCTCTGGATACGTCTGCGAACCGACCGTCCATGTGCCACCACTGACCGGCCACTCCTGAACACAAAAAATATATAAAAAAAATTAAAAAATAATAGATGATGTTACAATGGAAATCGAGAAACTCAAAAAAAAAAAACATTGTAAATTAGCTTAGAACTTTGACAAACCTTGTGACTATAGCCGGTCTTTTTGTGTTTGGCTCCTATGGAGTAAAGCACGGGTATGATGTCGGGGGGACAGTCAGCAAAGTAAGCAGTGCACGTGACTGGAGACTCATGGACGTCCATGGGGTATGGGTTCTCAAAGATAGGAAAACTAAAGGAGAGAGAGATTTATAAATGAACAACAGGTATTTATTAAACAGAAGATTTCTCTGAAGTCTGATTGGAATATATCACATTCAAAATTTCATAAAATAGCCTATATCCATAAACGCATCTGTGCCCGCACATTAACTGACTGACTTCTGTATTAATGTGCATTACGTTGCTACAGGCAAGCGTAAACAGAATACATCAGGGTCTCCAACCTTAAGTGACAGCTACCTGAAGGGGATCAAATGATCTGCAGGGCTACAAATTTGAAATACATAAGAATGAGTGTTATCAAGATAAAAGAAACTGAGGCTATTTATAGAAAGTGCCCTGTGGGCAACTCTATGTGGGCTACCAGGTACTGACTCCCACGAGTACTATATTGAAGCCACTGAACTACATTTATGCAACTGAACTATATTACTCAAAAAAGAATAAAAAATTAAGAATATATTATTATTAATATATTCTTATATATATATATATATATATATATATATATATATATAAAATAAAAAATATACATTTATTTATGGCTAATTTAATGGAATATATAGATGACTGTCTGGTTCTGAGAAGGTTTGAATGCCACAGTTTGTTTGTTCCTGCACTGTGTCTTTGTGAAGAAATGGCCTTAAAGCAGAGAAAACATTTGATGTCAAACTGCCAAAGTCTCTAAAAGAGACAAACGGCCAGTCGGTGTGTGTCTGTGTACGAGTGTCAGGCTGACCTTGGATCTTGTTCTTAATAATGACTCATTTGATGGATGTTTATGAGTGACAACTCCATGATATTTACCCTTAACAGATAAACACACACCCACACAAACTCAGATTTAAACCCTTTTTCACAAACCATCTTTAAAATAACACACACACACAATATTTATTGAGTGTTGAGCGATGTTGCCTCTGGTGGAAGTACTAGTGTGAGGTGTTGTTGGAGTACATCACATTGAGTTACATCATTCAGACACACACACATGGCAGGAAGTGTGTGAGTATGATAGTGGAAAGAGAAAGATGAGATTGCTCACTTGCTCTGGGTTAAATCGACCACAACGAAATCTTTCTCCAGCAGAACCACCACCGCATACGGCTCCTGGACCTCTGTCAACACAAACACATCTCAACAAATCACCATCTATGAATTCTAGACAATGACAGCACAAGAATAGATTCAATACTCTAGATGTATGGATATTACTTAATTTATAGGAGAAGTAATATAGTACAAGACTGGACCCCATTGACTTTCATTGAATGAAAAACTGATATAAAAATATGTTTTAATTTTTAAATTAATTATATTATAAATATTTATGTTCCACAGAAGTCAGTCATACAGGTTTTCATTATAAATGACAGAATTAGATTTTTTTGGGTGAAATATCCCTGTAATAAATAGATGATAAAGA
The DNA here is from genome assembly GCF_951802725.1 of Rutilus rutilus. Lineage (NCBI taxonomy): Eukaryota > Metazoa > Chordata > Actinopteri > Cypriniformes > Leuciscidae > Rutilus > Rutilus rutilus. The sequence continues at coordinate 16,967,235 of NC_140215.1, read as the reverse complement.
TGATAGAACTTCAAATTTCACTTTAAAATTCGTTATTTTTGCAATTTTATTTATTCTGGTGGTGTAGAAATTACACACTTCAGCTTTAATCTTTGTAAGGGAAAACTGGTGACAAGGTGACATCTTGTTGTGTATTTGTGTGTAACAATTAAGCTCTGGAGACACAGTGGAATCCTAATGATACATGATTCTCATGTTCTCTTTTATAAAAACTGTAATGGTCATGAAGATGTATAATGTACAATGTATAATGTACAATGTGTGTTGGTTAGAGTGAACAAACAAGCAGAGAGTAGCAGGGAGACAAGCAGGGAGAAAGGAAGATAAAAATGGGTAACAATTGAAATCACTTCACATTTGGTGGATGCTTGCTGTTTCTTTTCTGTTGTATTCTGGGTAACAAATTCTGTGCATGTGTGTATATGTGTATATGTACTTGACAGGGCTTTGCCTGCCAAGAGAGAGAGAGACGGATATAGCGACTCTTTCTTTCCCCTTGACTGAACAGAGCCAAAGATGTCACTCCTCAAACCATTTAGAATCAATTCTTATGTAGCATTTCCCCTTACTGATGTCAGATTTACAAACGAGTTATTCGTTTAAGCTGTTTGTTTCTAAAGATAATATGGAATCGATTTACAATGCATTTACACTACTGTTCAAAAGTGTCTCTTATACTCACCAAGAATGTGAATAAAAAATAAAATAAAAAAGAAGAAATTTTATTACAATTTAAATAGCCTGTTGTCTATTTCAATATATTTTAAAATGAATTTTTAAAATGTATTCCTGTAATCACAAAGCTGAAATGTCAGCAGTCATTACTTCAGTATTGAGTGTCACATGATCCTTTAAAAATCCTTCTATTCAGATTTGGCGTTCAATAAACATTTCTTAATATTTCTGTGGGAATCAAAAAACTATTTTACTGTGAGCCTTTAATGCAACCTTGGTGAGCAGAAGAGATTATTTCTAAAACATAAAAAAATCTTTACCAAACTAAAACTTTTGAACGGTAGTGTATTCATACACTAATAAAGATATATATAAAATTCATAATGCAGTTAGAGCGGGAATGAAGGCTTCGTCGGGACAGCATTCTTGCAATGCACGGAGAAGAGCAATTGCTCAACATTTTAAGATGAAGAGGCGCTCTTTTGGTATTCAACTGCGATAACTAATGTGCTCACTCACAGAATCAGACACTGCTGCTTTTCTATATAATCCATTCCCCGGTATGAATTATGACCACTTGGTTCATCATTGGTCCGTTGGGTCGGATTCAGAGTTCATTTTTTTCATTCGGACAGAGACCACCTGATTCAGGCGATCTCAAAGTGATTGTTTTGGTACAGATCCGAGCGCGATTGCCAAGTTCATATATGCATAAACGAACCGAACTAAAGGAGAAAATGCATCAGGTTTAGAAACAAACTTTCAAACGAGCCAGGTGTAAAAACGTAGTTTTCGTAGAAAACGAAAAATAGTTAAGGTGATGACATCAAACTTGAACAAATGCAAAAAAAAAATTGAAATACAACTAAAACTTAATAACAGCTAAAACAGTACAATTAATAGTATTTAAATAAATACATATTTCAAAAAAGTAGAAGAACAGGAACTCTACTGTGTGATGATACAAACTACTGTGTGAATCAGATGTTTGAACTGGTTTATTAGAAACGGTCAGAATGAATCAATTGATTCACTTAAATGAATCTCCTCTCCACTCTCTTTTAACAACAATGGATTAGGTCTACAATGAGACAAAGAACAAAAACTTAAGTTTACTCAGTCCAATTAAATGTTCCCCCAAGAACAAGACAACTGATATGGAAGACAGGAGACTGAAGCGCTCAGCATACTCACCGTTGATATAGGGAGTGTCACAGAGCACCATGAAGTCCACTATTGGATAGTCCATCTCTAACACTGTGATGGCTTTGCCATGCATGATGGTTAGGGTGGGTCTCCGTCCTGCCTTATCATACGAAAGCCCTCCGGAAAAGACTACAAAGGCTTCACTACTGGAAGACAGAAAAATGTAAAAGTGTAAATGAAAAACCTAATTTTGTCTGTCTGAAATTAATTATTCATCATGTCAAGACCCATAGCTTCTATCTTATTGGAAGGAGACTTTCATGCCACACAAAACAACCTTGCTTTGACTTCGAAGGTCCTCTCAATATGTTGCATTGTTTCAATTTAAAGTCTTATTCACAACCCTGAAATATTCAGTCTCTATGCAAAATAGGAAGAAACAAAAGGGGAAAAACAACATTACAGCCAAACTAATTTAAAATATCATTAAAACTGAGGCGACCACTTATGACCACTTCTTTGAACAGACGGGGAAAAAAACAAACAATCAAAGATGGAAGTTTCTTCAAATTATGTTTTGCATCTCCCGAGGAAAACAGGCGTTTATAAAAACAGGCAGTAAACTTGAATTGTTTTGTGACAAGATAAAACAGCAGTAATGGTTCTTGAGTGGCACATCTATCGCAAGCAAATAGCAGGATTAAATTAATCCAAAACACTCAAGACTGCATTTCCCATAATTCATTAGCTGTGTTTTGTGTTGCATTCCATTTATCCTCGGAGAAGGGAAATTCCTGGTCCCCAGTAGGAACTTTTAACTGGAACGCCCCCCTCAACCTAGAGTTGAGACTGGGAAACTCTGGGGAACCACAACAACCCCGAATTCAGAATCCAATATGACTGCTTAGCACAATCAACCATAGTGAAACAGTAGTAACATATTGTTGTCTACTGTCATTCCAGGCCCCGACATCCCTCTTTCGAGGTAAATGGAATGAACCATTAGTCTCAGAGTGGAACCGTCATATATATTTACAAACGTTTAAATGATAGTTTAAAAAGTAAAAACTTTTTAATAAAATGCCATCCATTCTAATGTTATTTCAGGAATTCATAAATTGACACTAAACATCTAAATCTTTTTGAGGAAATAAACCCTTCAAATCTGCCTATTCAGTTTGTGTTGCGTCCATTTTCTCCCTATTAGGATTCGTCCACCAAATGCTTTCAGTTCTGTGATTGGTGGTCCAGCTATGAAATTACAGAGGGCCAAGCAATAGCAAATAAATGAGAGACTAACTGACCAATCATAGCGTCCCTCTAAATGGGTGGGGCTTGTTATCACTAACTTTATGACAAGTTCCGCCCACTGTGGGGAACACAGTTGGGGGGAAAAAACACTGATAAAATAGCTAGCGCTATTCGCTATGGAAAATGCAAGTAATGTTAGTGAGTAGGACATCATTGCTAACAAATTTTTTCCCCAAATCAGAAGTTTATTACAGTCTGTTTCAAACATTTAATCGGCAAATGAGCCATTCTAATGATATTATTTATTATCAACATTGATTGTTTGTGGTGGTGGATTCCAAAATGCCACAATCACTGTTAACAGTCTATGACGCAGAAGTGTCTGTCACTAATTTGCTTTGGTCTGAGTGTTGTCATGATACGGCTTACATTAAATTTAGTTGGTTTAGTGTCATATGTTTTTCAACCCGACCATATTCTGCTAAACTGCACACACCGACTGTGTGATGCAATTATTTGTAATGAGGATTTGCATTTTATTACATTTTATTACATTGTTTTATTTTGGTAATAACTCTCAAACTCACTGTGCTGATTAATTGTTGCATTTCTTATCAAAGGTAACTTGTGCAGTACTATAGAAGAGGACACGGTAAGCTAGGGGTGAGGGGGGCAAGGCTTGTTGCAAGAGTCACAGTTTGCTACTGGTGTGACTTTTTTGTGTGTTCTCTTACCTGTTTCTGGAGGTCTTGTATTCGACCTTGAGAATGGGTTTACATGACTCTTTTCTACCGTCTCTCTGAGTCTTGCCTGAAAAAAACAAAACAGACAAAATGTTAAGTTTTAAATGCATTACATTTTCACCTAAACCTTTCTTACGTTTATGTCGAGAACTTTCTGATTAATAAAACACTTTTCCCAGTGCGAGTGTGTTCATCTTTATATAACCACTGAGCTCAAGGCCAGGACCCCAAACATAGCAGCAAAGATTGAGAGTGAATCACTTATTTCCTGTCAAATCAAACTTGCACACACAAATACACACTGCAAACCCACACACTGAATCATCCTCCATAATGAACACACCTGGTGAGGGGGTGTGTTTGCTGACTACGTCAGAGTCAGATTTCACTAATAGATGGTGAGTCATGGAAGATGGGTCTTTAACTGTCCCTGTGGGTTTACTTAGCTATACTTTGGGATCAAAATGTGGCCCCAGAAGTGAGCCAAGCCTTGAATTGAGGACATCCTTATTCGGGAAAAAAATTCATAAAACAAATTTTTTTTAATCTACTAATTCAAAAAGTCTTGTTTTAATTCTTTTCCCACCATTGATGGAATTTTCCATAATTTATGACACAACAGTTCCCTGCCATTGAAGGAATTTTCACTGCTACGCGGCACGGGGAATTGTAGTCTTTGACAAAAACAAGATTTTTGTTTCAAAACATTGCTTTTTTTAATGAAACTTACCTACATTCAAGTGTTGATAAAAATAATGCATTAAGCTAAGATAAAAGGCAGAGGCTCTGTTCTTTCTTTTAATATATTGCATGTGCATGTTCACAATTTGGGTGTGGGTTAAGGTTAGTATGTTGTAAATATAAATGGCTTTATATAAATGCAGTAATTATATGGTCTATGTAAGTCTATGGTATGTCCTCATTAGGTATAGTATATAAAGGATGATACACAAGCAACATTTTTTTCTAACTAATAGGCCTATCACATATTACATTATAGCAAAAATGCAACTGAAACCGTAATTGTGAATTGTAATTTTAAACACCATAAAAATTATCATATGGTAATTGGAGGTCAATGCTTTTTTATTTGTCCAGGCCTATTCATTTCTTTAAAAAATATATAATTTATACAGAGCATGACTGTAATTGTTACATGTTTCAGCCTTGTTTCAGTAAAAATTCATAGATATGCACCTATCCTTAAATTTAATGAAGCTCATTAAAAGGTTTAAATGTTTAAAATAAACAACAGTGAACCAGCTTTGAATAAGATTATTATTAATATGTTGAAAAAAAAAACATGCTTTATGTGTGTACCCACCATGAGGGAAGGTGACTTGAAAAGGTTTGGCTGTGTTTCTCATATTCCACATGCTCAGACTGCCGTCCGAATGACTGCACATGAACTGCCGCCCCTCGTGATGCCAGCTTACAGAGTGAATGGCCTGACAGAGAGAATAGAGAAGCGAGCAGGATTGCATTAATGAACATTTAAAAGTATGCCCAGATTATAATACAACTCATTTATTTCATACTGTTTATTTGTGGCCTTTGTGAGAGGACAGGAAATAAGGACGAAAGTGATCACAAATGATAAAAAAGGAGGTTTAAAAATAAACCTCTAAGAACTGCATAGTATGTGTGTGTGTATATATATAAGTGGAACAAGTTATATAATAATGTGAACAATTCTTCTTGAGCACCAAATGATTAGAATTATTTTTGAAGGATCATGTAGAAGACTGGAGTAATGATGCTGAAAATTCAGCTTTGCATCACTGGAATAAATTACATTTTAAAACATGTTAGGATAGAAAACAGTTATTTCAAGTTATAACTAGATGTACCGCATGGCGGTACAAAATATGACCGCCGCTCAGGCCTGCACTGGCTTTCCACAAAAATAAATGACGTGGAGCAATTTGGCTGTATTGCGTGTTTATGTATATAAGTTGTATATTTTAAAAGACTGTCTGGAGTATTCCTGTGGATCATGGATAATTTAGAGTTTTGTAATTATTTGCTATTACTATTTAAGTTTTATATCAAAAGTCATTAGTTTAGACACTTAACATCCGTAATGTGAAAATGTCACATTCATAACAGTGGTTTTCCCTACATAATGTATTATAAAAATGAGTTTCAAAAACACACGTATTGTGTTCAAGCAAGTCTTTTTCATGCTACATTGGTAACAACAAACAGCTTTTTAAACAAAAAACAAAACAAAATTAAACTCATTCCCACTGTACCTAGTAGAACACTTAAGTAAATGTCCCATTGAAATTAATGGGATTTTATGGATTTAGGTGAAGAAAGTGTACACATAATACATTTTGGTCTGTACCATGAAGAGAAAACTGATTCAACTATATAAACTATATATTTTCTGAAAGCGTAGACTCTCAGGATGTGATCTAACATGGCATGAAACATGTCCCACCCACCTCATTAGTATACTGCCCAAGCATAACACATTGGGTATTGGTAAATCGGGTATATGGCTGATACCTAAAAAAAGTAGTAGTATGTGCTTGTCTGTCTGTGTGTGTGTGTATGTGTGTGTGTTTGTGTATGTGTGTGTCTGTGTGTGTCTGTGCGTGTATGTATGCGTGCGTACATGTGTGTGCGCGTGTGTTTGTGTGTGTGTGTGTGTGTCTGTGCGTGTGGATGTCAGTGTGTGTGCATGCTTGCGTTTGTTTGTATTCCTGCATGTGTGTGTGTGACAGTATCATCCTAAACCAGCAACCCTTCGCTCAACAGCACCATCTACAGGCCGATGAGTGTACAGTCACTAAATGTGCACATAAATGAATTTATTTTATACCCCCCCATGGATGAAATTCTATGAAACTTAGCATACCCCCAGAGGATGTCAAGTTAATCATACACATGAAATATGGTGCAGTTCTGAACATCTCAACTGAAGATAGGGGCGATTAAAGCAGAATAATATTGCATTTTCATTTTTTATGGGAAGGGGCGCAAATCACTAATGAGTGATTATGGGCTAGGTTGATGTGGGCCCTTAAGACCAACATACCATAAAAATGTCTTCATCCTCGGTGCCACGGTTCAGGTAGTTATTTAGGAAAAACTGAATTTTTTGGGTTTGGGGGGGGGGGCCAGCGCGGAGGGGGAGTGGCCCCCGGGGACCAAACGAAATTTTTCCGTAAAAGTCTAGTGGGGCTACATGCCCACCAAATTTCATGTTCCCCGGTGTTTCGGTGTCCCTGGTATCGTTGACGAAAAATTCAGTAGATGACGGAAAAAAAAAGAAAAAAAAAACTTTGACAATCCCTATATGACCGCTTTCGCTAGCTATGCTAGCGGCGGTCATAATAATGTTTCACAATATTATGTTTTTACTGTATTTTTTTATCAAATCAGTGAACATCAGTGAACATAAGAGACTTCTGTCAAAATCAATAAAAAAAAAATCTTACTGGGGGAAAAAGACAGAGAAGTAACAATAGAAAACAGTCAGAGAAGTGAAAAGAGGGAGAACGAAATGTGTGCATCCTCAATTTGGCTCCATAAATTAGAGAACTGAAGACATGACTAATAGTTCCTGCTTGTGAAAGTCTCTCTCTCTCTCTCTCTCTGACCTTCATCCATCTAAGAGTCAATAATCCGATATCAGTAATTACTCCACCATCAAAGCAGCCTGATCTCCACTCATCTACTCGCTAATGTCACACAGTAAATAACAAGTGAAATGATATTGGCGTCAGATTTATTTGATGTTAGTTGGGAGTGTGTATGAAAGGGGTTTAAAGTGTATGAGGGTGATGTTTAGTATACTTTAAATGAATGAGAGGGAAAGAGAGTTTTGTATCTTTCCAAATCTAATCCATTTCCTTTCAACATTAACTAACGTGTCCTTTTGTGTCTTTTGTCTCATTCCCAGTAACTCGCTTCTTTCCTCACTCCCTCGTTCAAAATGCTTTCTATTTAAAGTACATTTTTCCACACACGTGTGCATACCAGGCGGGCATCTAAAGCAGCAATTAGCAGACCCCTAGACATTTCCATTTACCCACTCTGACAAACGCTTGCCGAGCGACGGTGCCTGAGACTCCCTCCGCACAGGCAGCGCTGACAGATGATCAGAGGGTGCCGTCACCGAACTGAAACCCGCAGTAAAGGGCTGGAAGGAGAAAAGGGCGAGTTTTTGGAAGGTTTTGTGCGTGCCGCTGTGAGCCAAGGGGCGCTGTGATTGAAACATGTTTTGGAAGGATGAATGCGAGCAGCTGGCTGCAGGAGGCAGTTCCTGTTTCAGAAGGAAGATAAAGTTGTGTGCCAAGCAGTGATTATGCTAAACACATCCACATGGCACAAGGCGGGAAATTAAATCAGAAAAGTGACTTGTGCTCAGTGTTGTTGTAAATCAGCAACAATGTGGGGGAAAAAATGAGCAGATGAGCCAAGTGCTTTGTACCAAAAGTAAATTTACTTGGACAATGGAGAGCGAGAGAGACGTCATTTTTTATTTATATAGCCTCGGTTTTTTGTTCCTTCTCCAATTTATTTTTGTTTGTCTTGTTTTTTGCTGAGGGCTGGATAATAACAAGATGATACACCGGAGCTTGTGGGTCACAGATGCGCACACACACAAACACACACACACAGAGACTGAGACGCAACAAATAATATGAATGTAAAAATCAAACAGAGTATGTGTGTACTGTATGCGCATACATAAACACTGTATGTACTGTAAAAACTTTATGAAATTATATAGAAAAACATTATTTATATATAGAGTTGTTTCTTGTAGATACATGTTTTTCAGGATTCATTGATGAATAGAAAGTTGAATAATAAATGCCATCACAGGAATAAAATTAGATTTTAAATTGTAATATTATCATATTAAACTTCTTTCATAATCTTTTCTTACCAACCCCCAAACATTTGAACAGTACTGTACATATTTATTTTAGCAAAAAAGAAGTGATAAACACTTGACACTCACCTCATCATAGTATATCCTGAAGTCAGCTCTTTTGACCCTCAGGTCCCACATTACTATTGTACCGCTCTCAAAACCTATCAACAACTGAGGGACAGAGAGAGAGAGAGAGAGAAAGAGAGAGAGAGTCTATAAATCCCAAATGGATGGCAATAAATAGTGGAAATAGTGTGTTACAAATGTCAAGAGCTTTTTGGCTGTTTTGATTTCGAACAGAACTGACACACTGGTGATTGGGCATATTTATTATTTAGCTGGACATGAAGAAGCAAGCGCAGATCAAAACAGACCCTTGCTTGATACTGGGAATCCTCTTGCTGTCACAAACATTGGCAGAACGTGTGTTGGGCAAAAATACTGCTTTTCAGAATTGTCTCCCACTAGTTCATGAGTATGAATTTGAATGAAAGGAAAATAAATTATCACATTTTAACAGTTCTTCCTTTAATCCAAATTCAGATTCAACTTCTGCATCCTATCAATCAGACATTGGACTGTCTCCACCTCTAATATTGTCTGTGCTACAGCATATTTTCTGCTTTGTATCCTTTTCCAAAACCTTATCGGTCCCCCAAACTCGTCCGTATCAATTCCCACAATGCATCTGATCTTCTGTGACTACAGCAGCATGTAACCACGGCGATCTTCTCCGATTCTTTTCTTGGAAGATGACCTTGCAGTACCCACTCCAAAATGCCATACCTCCTCCTGGAGATTGCAGATCAGGAAATGCTTTAAAGGAATAGTTAACCCAGAAATGTGTGACCCTGTGTCGTTCTATCCCTGTATTATGTTCATCTTGTCTTATGTTCTTCTAGGAAGCACAAGAGATGTGAGGCAGAATGTCCAAGCTGTTCTTTTCCATACCTTGAAAAGTGGACGGTGAATTATACTGTAAAGCACCAAAAGACCTATGGCTTCAGTAGACTTAAAATATAGTGCAATAGTCTCTTGTGCTTTGATTTTTGTCCTTTTTGGAGCTTGGAAATCATTATCCATTATCCACTGCTCAGAGTTTCTGTCTAACATCTCCTATTTTGTTCCATGGAAGAAAGAAAGTCATACAGAGTCGAAAAACATGAGGGTGAGTATTTGATGATAAAATTGTCGTTTTTGCATGAACGTTCCTTTAAACGATTGTGAATTTGAGTGCATGTGAGAGATGCTTAGCATGCATCCTCAATTCAAGATGTTAACACCAGTAGTTGGGGTGAACATCAGGTCGCATTACAAGTGTATGCGTGCGTGTGTGTGTATCCTGATGAGTGTTAATGAGTCAGAACTGTGCCAACGCATGCAAAGTACCTTTTATAAAGAACTCCAGCAGTCATGCTAAAGAACACTAATGTATTTTTTTTTCCATAATGGGAAGGCTTTGTGCTCACTAGTTCTTAGTTGTTAAAAAAGTTTTGAGCTCTTGATTCAATAGAAAAATGAGAGAGAGAGGGGAAAAAAAGAAATGCATTCCTCACCTTTCCCTCATCTTTTGGACTGTCACTCAGATGAACAACGGGACCTGGATGTGTCTTCGTTGATCTGAGAGGAAGAGAGAAAAAGAAAAACTCCTTCAAAAGCTAACATGACCATGGAAATGACACATTCTCTGTGCTTGTGGCTTGTAGATCATGTCTGTTAGCTCTGAGGTCATCTATATTCTAGCATAATCATAAAAGTTGTCAAAATAAACAAACACACTTGAAATGTACTGTACAGTCTTTCTCTTTCCTGTTACAACAGGAAATACATTAAGACACAAACACATTACATCTGTCATATCATTGATGGGGTCTTTTAGGAATAATATTACCAAAGTCAATTAACTAATGACCATATCTCTGGTTTTGCAGTAATCTCTTGCTTTTAGCCAGAGCATAACATTTGTGGGCAGTTTTTCAAACATTAATTTGAACAGAAATGCACAGAAGAATAAGAATACGAATATGAATAATAAGGAGAATTCGATTTTTGTCAAACTACAGAGAACTGGTAAATGCCATAAAGTTCTGAAAGTGTTTTCAGCAAAATTGGACACATCAAGGTCTTCTTTTCAGCAGCATTTCACAGGCTCAGAGCGACAGGTCAGTAAATGTGCTCTGACAGCCTCCAGTGAAATGACTTCCCTGGTATTGTGTGTCAAGTACAAGAGAAAAATATTAAAGTGACGGTCAGAGTGAGATGGACACAAAGGAGTTTTATACACACACAGACGTCATGCCCATTCACATCGGTTCCCAAATGCAGAATGCAACTAAAAAGTGGCCCTGGTCTTTCTGGCACAGAGCGCCCAACCACACCTGGTCTGCAATACTCCACAGCACAAGTTTTAGCACCACTTACTAGCATAAAAAATATAACATAATGCAGAAACATAAATGCTAAAAATAAATGCTATGAAAATTATTTAACTTAAATAACAGGTCTTTTGGAGCTTATCATTAACATGTTGGCATACTTCTTTGAGCTACAATTTGCCTAATCTTTCCTGGTGTATATGGCACATAAAATTAGAAGAATTTTTACATATTTTAAATGAATTATAATGCTTCTTTCAAACCTTCTTTCAAGTACATACCCAAAATATGCTTGTTCATGAACCCTAGTGTTTTCTTGTCCAAGTAAGGAGAATTAAAGTTGTAAATAGTTAAAGAATATTTAATTTTATTATTTAAAAAAAAAATCATAATTATTTGCTAATAAGCCTAAAAAAATGTTTATTTAGTTGTAACACTTTCCTTTATTACATCTTATCTTAAACTTAAAACTTAAGCTGCACGATAAAAAGTAGTTTTTCTAAGGTGCTCAACTATTTGCACCTTTCGCACACCACTTGCTTTATAGGCATACTGAAAATTCTGTCATCATCACCCTCATGTCACTCCAACACGCCACAGAGTTATTATAAAAATGTCAGAGCTGCTCTTTTTCATGGAACAAAAATATGTGGTGGTCAGTGGTTGTCAAGTTCAAGTTGCAAGTGTGCTTGGATTATTAAAAAAGTTATATATTAGGTTGGGATTTGAACTTTGGAATGCTAGATGAAAAGTGTACCATGAGACAAACATGTCTCGCATATGTACTGAACTTGAGACATATATATACTGTGTGTGTGTGTGTGTGTGTGTGTGTGTGTGTGTGTGTGTGTGTCTTTTCTCGCCTAGGGCACCAAGGCACACACAAGACAATAGATACACATCTCTGTCTGCCTCTGCTGCTGTAAATGTTATTGGACTAGACATTACAGAGATGCTTGGCCAACAAAAACCAGAGTATCCCATAATGCTTCCAGCCATAAGTTTGTTGGCATAGCAGCAAAGAAACTCATTTAGTCAACTAATCAATCACTGTGGAAAAAAAAAGAGAAGAAGAGTATATAAAAACCCTGTGTATTTCTGTACACTCACCAGTCCATAAATAAATAAGCATATTTTAAACATTTATCTGCTTAAATGTTTCATCTGACTGTGTTAGATTAAACATCAATATTAAGCAAATACATGAACAATAAGCTAAAGACCAATACAACTATTTGACCTTCTCTTTCTCAGCTTGTAGCACTTTGTCATGTTAGTGGGCTTGCCCATGGAAACATTCATCACGTGTCCCCTGCAGAATGCTGAGGATACTTTTGTCAACTCATCATTCTTGTATTAATGCTGCTAGTCTGCAAGAGTTGCCAAGAGCAAAATAAGGTAACAAGAGGACAAGTGGACAAGTTATTACGTGACCTAAATTGTATGCCCAGTCCACTCTTGCAACATACACTCAGTCCAAGATGGTTTATATAACTTTGCTATCGGATAGGATTCCCATTCATCTCAATGGCAGTTCCAAGCTCGTAACTAGAAATTATTCGTAGATGTTACGTCAAAGGCAGGAGACAGAAAAATGTCCAAGTCCAACATAAACCCATCTTCCCAAAAAAAAAAATCAAATTTTCAAATCACGGATTTCAAAGGAAAAAGAGGCTTTTTTGCCTCCTTGATGTGGCATTAACTAGCAGGTGCTAAATGGACCATACAGAACTGAGCAATCATACTATAACCCTGTGGCTCATACATCCATAGGTTAAATGCACTAAAAAACGACCATGCTTGTCAACTTTTTCTTAGAAAAAAATTCAACTGTTTGCGCTCAGAGCAAAACAACGTCTGGCAAGATCTTTTGAAGTGCTACTTTCATGTCGAAAGCAAAAATGCTGCAGTGATTCTTCATTAATTATCTGACTTTGCAGCTCTTTTCAGAATAAAGATGAATGAAAATATTTTTTCATTTAAAGACCATGATCCCTAAGATTAAAATCAAGCAGTGACGAGGAAGCATTCAGAAAATCATTTGGTCTTAGTGCAGGTGATTCTGTATACACAGCGCATCTAATCTACAAGACCGTTTTTCTGTGTCGTTATATCACATCGCCACACAGCCACAGCACAAAAACACATACCTCCTCCAAAACCTCATCCACTCCAGTAGTCCTTTATCTTCAGCCTGCAGTCCCTTTGTCTACTGCATGTTTCTCACAAAGGCTGCTTCGATCCGCACCACTTCTCATAATCGACTGACCTTCAACTCCACCAGACCACGACCTGTCCATCATACTAACTCCATTTCTGCAACAACTCTTTTCTTGACTCTGGGATTAAGCAGTGCTATTATTTATTTTTCTTGTGAAGCCTCCTCTTCCTCATTCTTCATTTTATACCAGTAAGGTAAATACAATAAAGATATATACAGTATATAATGTATTAATGTATGTATAATTTATCTTAAATAAAATAAAATGATTATATACTGTATGTATATTATAATATACATAAGAAATAATATAATACATTACAATTTCTCGACTTTAAACAATTAAGGTTTATGAATTAATCTTGATTAGGGTGAGAACAATGAACATATAATTTACGCTAAAAACAATAAAAGCAAAAAGAATATAACAGAGAAAAACAAAAAGCTTTTGTAAATTAAAATGTTGTAATTTTTAATTATTTATTTAAATTTGTCATTAAAATTGTAACACAAAATTATGTGCAGAGAATAATACATAAAATGTCCAAACGAACCGATTCACTTGTGAAGTGAATCTGACTTCGGTGGTGTAGCCATTGCATTTACCAGTAGATCCTAACTGGGCCAGGCTAACAGGTGAAATCTTGAACCATTAGGAAGTTGTGACCAAATTCAAGTAGTTTTGAGTCAGCCAGTGAGACATCGCCTAGAGAGAGGGGAGGGTGACTTTGGAGGGTGTTTCGATTGCTTTCAGTGTCAAGAAATGATGAAATAGAGTGATTATATTACAGAAAGACAAAGGTAGAAAGGATAAAGGACAGATATGTCATCCCTAAACGAGTCTCTGTCTTGCTGGGCTTCAAATCAAATTTCAGTTTGATGGAATGTCCAGCACAGTCTTGAGTCTCTTTTCAGCTGTATTTACTTTGTCTCTGCTCTTTCCATGATGCCTGTTATTGTGATCTAACACACTGATATTCATCATGAGTGTGCCATAATGTACTCCTCTTCCTCTGTTCATCTCTATCTAGAAGAACACACAGCAGGCCATTTAACTTCCCTCTCTAATCGACTATAAGTAACTTTTCAAATACCAACCAACTACCATTAGCAGACTGTCTGCTTAATATCTGCTAAAACTTTATTTTGATGGTTCCCAAACAGGCATTTTACTGACTATAATGAACTCAGCAAGTAGGGCACAACCTAACGCGGGGCTAGCTGTAACACACTTATTTAAAATACTTCCACACATGCTAACATGATGCAACTTACTGTATTTCCTAGTTGCCATATCAACACTACATAGAGAAAACATTGCGGCAAAATTCAGAAATCTTTGGAAGATATGACTGAACATTTATTTAACCATAGTAAAAAGTACATTTATTACTTGTGTTTATTTTTCATCTCTGTTTTTTGAGTTTATGTAAAAATAGACAAATCTGATATTATTTTAATCTCCAATCTGTTACAGTTGAGATAGTTATTTAATGCTGATCTCACCAGCAGAAGACACTAGCAGGGTTTAAATCCCAGCTGTAACGAAGCACCAGACTCAGTAGGATCCATTTGCAGCTTTATTAAGAATAATCATACAGGCAGGGTCAACAACAGCAGACAGAGCAATGGAGAAAACACAGGAAAAATCCGAGAAACAGGCAGAGGTCAAGACAGGCAGCAATAATCAGAGTCCAATAAACAATCCAAATCAGGCCAGGCAGAGAAACAATCAGGAAATGGTGAAACAGTCCAAGGTCAGAAATACAAGAAGCAAACACGGGTAATAACGCTCAATAGTGACAGCCAGGGCAAATCAAGACTTCGCAGAGATGTGGTGTGTGGAAGTGGCTTATATGTGTGTGTGTGTGTGTGTGTGTGTGTGTAAATGAGGTGCAGGTGTGTTGCGCAATCAGTCCCAGGTGAGAGGTATTATCAGTAGCACCTCAATGCAGTACACGAGATCCAGGGGGCGGAGTTGGATCCAGATATAAGGGGTGGAGATTGGTAGGTTTAGGGGTGGGTTTAGGGATTAAGGGGTGGATATTGGTAGGTTTAGGGGTGGTTTTAGGGATTAAGGGGTGGAGATTGGTAGGTTTAGGGGTGGGTTTAGGGATTAAGGGGTGGAGATTGGTAGGTTTAGGGGTGGGTTTACGGATTAAGGGGTGGAGATGGGTAGGTTTAGGTACATGTAAGGTGGGAGGAGTTGGATCTGGATCCGACTCCTCCCCCTGGATTTCATGTTCTGCAGTGAGGACCATCTCGGTATTATGGGAATTTGAGTTCAAACCGAAATGGTTAATATTCAGGAGACGGATCCATCCGGTGGTGCGGAGGAGGCGGTACGGGAGCCTCCTCTGTAACACCAGCAGCGCAGATGGGGAACGTTGTAACACTGCGTTACAGTGAGCCCCTATAAGAACTATGCTATTCTATACTTTTCTTAATTCTATTGAGAAACCATGAGAAAAAGGTGAATAAAGACAGAGTCAATATTCAAAAAATTATTATTTATGCTGCATAGCTGTTTTGCGGTGTGTTTGTTGTCAAACTCAAAAATTCTTTTATTAAATTCTTTTATTTTTAATTCTTAAAAAATGGCATTATTTTATATGAAAAAGTTAATAATTGTATTTTATTGAGAAAATATTTTAGTTTGTCTTGTATATTTTTTTATTAGATCAGATAACATTTTAAGCTGTCATATGGTCCTGTTACAACGTGCTATGTGTATGCTACATAACTATGGGGCATGTTTTCACATTTCACTTTCATTCTTTCGGGGTATATCAAGAAAAAAATATACATTGTATTAATGAAACAAAACCACATAATTGTACTAGATGTGTGAAATTAATGTGGGAAAAAATTTATACTTAAATTTTGGTTTACACTAATGTAGGTTTACACAGGTTTGTGTAAAGGTTTACACAAACTGAGAAAGTCAAAAAGCATTCGGTTGTGCAACTTATGTCAACTTATTCAACTCGATATCCTAACAGTCTACTAATACTCTAATGAGAGTTGAAAAGTGCTGCTGAAATTGTTGTTTAACTAATTTTGGTATGGTTTTAACTTGAAAACTCCTTAACCTAATTCATATTCATAAGCTTATGTTCATGAGCATTTTCCATTCTCTTACAATCAAGCACATCCTCACCTCTGAACCAAGCTTCTCTCTACCTGTCTAGGTCTCCAAGCAAGCAGACTGTCTGGCTGTGTGTATGTGTAAAGTGGGCCATAGTCTAACAGTAAAAGAGCACAAGATATGTGTGAGTGAGTGTGTGTATGTTTACAAAGGACAGAAGAGTAAATTGAGAACAGGAGGTCCCTGCTTATCAGCTGAAAAACAAGCCTCTTCTCCCTCACCATTATCTTCCCTCACTATCTGTGTGATCACATAATATGTAGATATGCATATGCAGCGACTCATGGCGCAGATCAGAATCACGGTCTAGACTCTAGAGCACGGCTGTCTTTTGCATCATATTTGGTCATTGTAAGACTGGAGAAACTGGAAGGACTGGAAGAGAGAACAAAGGAAATTAACATTTGAACTCTCTTGCTATATTACCATCCCCATTCGAGACACAATCACACTTGAGTTGATCACCTCCCAATTTACACATCATTCCCTTCACCCATCCCTACCTGAATTCACCCAAAAATCTATATGGTTTAATATGAACAATTATCATACAGTATTATACATGTTTGGTACCATTTGAAACGTCTCAGTGTGACTGGTACAAAGGTCCCATTCCCACAGAAGTAAACCAAAAAGGTAATAAGGTGTGGAGAGTTTAAAGATACCTTGTTAATTGCTGTGGGTGTGCCCCCATGCATTTGCATTTGATGTTTTGTATTTATTATCTTTGAACTGATTATGAAATTGGCATGATACATTTACCTGACATAATAAATTGTTACATTTGATTTTATTCCGACTGACTCTGAAATTGTTTTCCCAAGTAGATTAAACGGATTCATATGTTACCGCAAGTTTTGCGTCAGATTAGTGACAACGAATATTTGGCACTAATTCAAGTGTACGTGTTTTGCAAAGACAAGAAGTGAATTTCTGTTTAGGGCAGCAAAAATGCTGATTGACCAACCTAAATATGGGTGTGTCTTACCTCTGTTTTAATTGAATGTTACTTTAGATAAGTGTACGTGGGAAACCACGGCATGGCCAATCCAAAGCTATTATAAGACAAGTAAAGTTGGTTGACTTATATCTGTAGTAGTGGCCATACCTCTACTGAAGTATACGTTACTTTAATTTCAAGTGTATGCAATCACAGGAGCTATACCAAAGTATCTTTGATTGTGTAAGCGTGAATGTGACCGATCTCAGGTATATACAGTAGCAATTACCTCTGTTTGGTGACCGAAGCTGGCGAGCTTGTGATCGTGAGACCCACTTTAAACAAGGTGTGAGGACCTGAGCGACATAGCTTCCTAATATGAACGGGTAAAATATAAGTAAAGAGTTAAATAGAACAATCAAATGTATTGCTAAACTATTATATAACTGACCAATAACCAATTGGCAATCTAACCTAAATTCAAGGTCATGATAAAATGGAGTCAGATAAAAGCTTAAATGGAATTAAATTACTTTGCCACGCGTAAAGACAGTAACACCCGTCTTCACCCGTTCTATCGGATCATGCCGCCTTTGGACCGATCTAGACGGGCTTACATCAAATCCAAAAGCTCTCATTTATTGTTAACTCATCATTTGAAAGCAAACGTGAGGAGCATGCTAACGTTAGCTCACTAGCTGTAAGCGCGTTCGCTCTGTTTGAGTCCAACTTCAAAGGCTATGATAAGAGTCACTGAAGTGCTTTCAGTGCTTGCAGTGGTTGCCGTGGCAATGGTGGCAGCAATCTCATTCAGGATAATAGCTTTGAATATTATGGTGAAGATCCGGAAATTGGTTGGTTGCAATTTGGTGATTTGAAAAGCTTGAGGGTACTGAAGGGTATTTTCTGCTGGATAGATATGTTGTACAGCTTCTTTATACAAACAAGATTTTTGCTCTCGCACATCTGATTGTTATAGCTGTCTGTCTGTCTGTCTGTCTGTCTGTCTCTCTGTCTGTCTATCTATCTATCCATCTATCTATCTATCTGTCTGTGTATCATCGACCTATCTATCTATCTGTCTGTCTATCTATTTGTAGGAAGATTAAATACATTAGTTAAATCATACTTCAAGAATCAAAATTCTTCTGTTATTATAGCTTCATGAGGGTTGACAAACCTAGTTAGCATCAAAATGCAGGGAAATTCTGGGAAATTAAAACCATTAAAAGCTTTAATAGGCTTGAGAGGCACTGACGCATGTCTGAAATATCCTGAGAACCATTAGAAGCGAAGTTATGTAAAAACCTCAGTCTTGTATAAAAAGATTTGAATATCATAACAGACAATCCACATTTTAGAACGTGCAGCATGACCTAGAACATGAAATTCTTCCATGGCATTTCCAAAGATGTTGAAAGTCTCAAACAGATTACTTGGAAATGTAGGCGTGACGTTAGCTTACTGCTGCGAGGCAGATCCGTGGAGTACTGATTATGTTTAGGATCAGGGTTCCCAGCATGCTCAGCAAGCCCTTCAGATATCTTCAGAACAGACACAGAGGTTTAAGATAAACTGTGCAGAATCGAGACAAGCGAACACCACATGCAGTGATGTTCCTTATGGTTTGAGGAGCTGCACATTTGAAGGGTGTCACACAAAGAAAACAGATGAAAAACAGATCTGATGGAGCGAGCACTGCAGGCTGAAGGCAACTGATTTCAGTGTAGCATAGCGTGGAATTGTTGGAGGTTGTGAGGTTACAGGATCTAAGTTAATCTCTCACACCCTGTTGAATCCCTCTCCAGTTTTCATCTCCCTCACTTATTCATGTTTCAGACAAGAGGAAGAAAAACAAATCTCGTGCTTCTCTTCCATCCTTGTACTTGATTCCCTTCAGAGGACGCTTGCTGTCGGCGCACAGGGGCCGTGTATATATTTATTCATATTTATTTATTGAAATGAGCTGCACTTTGCCTCTTTAAAGGGGAATTCTCTCAATACCAGGAGTGTGTGTATGCATTCATTTTCACCTGTTCTCAAACACCACTGGAAAAAAAGGCTGCTTTCTTGTTCAAAAACCGACAAGTTTATAGAACAAGCAAACACTGTCATGAAAGCCATGGCAGAGAGCACCGTGTACAAACAGCTGGGCAATCGACATGCATTCCACAAAACAATGATGTGTGTCATGACATGAGAAATACTGTGATTCGTATGTACAGAGATAAAGTAAATGTTAAGTTTTTCACTTTTTTACCAAAATGTACCATGGTACAGTAATACCATGTTTTTTGGTCATGTACCATGGTAGCATCACAGTATTCATTGAAGGGTGCAGAAGAGTGGCAGCAATTTCCCAGCTCAAGAGTATTCTGCAATCAGTCCACTTCAACTCAAATCTGTATTTTCAATGTCCTACTCCTCAAGGTTGCAGTGCATTAGTGTAATGTTAATATTCCGTAAGTAGTTTGAAATTCTACATAGACTACACATGAGAGGAGAGGGAAATGTTAATAGAATTACATCAAAATTGATCAGACAAGTTGATTTAAGAAAAAAATTATAACATTTCACCATTCTCTTCTTCTGACTGCTGATAGTAAGAAAATAAACAATAAATAAATAAATACAATTTTGGTTGTCTTTCATATATTTTACACATTTCATGAATCATTTTGACTGCTAATAGTCTTTTGCAACTGTGTCTAACACATGCATTCTGGGATGATGATGACATGTTATTTTGCGATAGAGCAGTGATCTTGGAGTGAGAGAAAACACCAACGCTTTTAAAAAAAAACACTCCTTGCTCCAGGCAAAAACATGCAACACTGCTCCCCACACCCCTTCCACTCTGCACTCCTCACATACTCTGCGCTGGAGAATCAATTACAGTAAAAATCTTACGAATATAGTATATTGTTTTATAATAATTTTACCATAGTAACAAAGCCCTTTAATCATATTCACTATATTTACAATACCTCATTGCTGAAAAAACCCCAGAATACTACTTTTTTTAACCACAGCTGCAGCGTATACCAAATAATATGATTAAACGATTTCTGTACAAAAGTATATAAAAACTTCAATAAAAGACAGAAAATGATGCATTTACCATTGAGCACCTTTAAATAGCCCTTCAACATAATCAAACACAAGGATCAAGTTCTCTCATTTGAAAAATACAGCTGTACTAGTGCACACTCGATGTGCCACTGAGCTACTTGAGGAGGTAAGGGGATTGTGGGTAAAGTATTTGTAGTGGGTCGCAAGTAGGCAATAGGAGATCTGCATGTCCTTCAGAAATGCATCCACGGTTACTACTAATGTTAATGTCTGTCAGCAGGGATGCCGCCAAGAGCCTCTTGTGTAGGAGGAGACTTGATTGACACTCACAAGCTATTTGCTTGTCAGATTATCACTCATGGCAGTGAGGTGTTGGTGTTGACTTACACATTTATTCATGAAAAGAGCCGTAGATGTGTGCAAACCAACCGTTGTTTGTGTGTTTCACTGTTAACTGTAGACAGATAAAACGGATCCTCTGGGGTTTAAAATGTTTAAACGTAAATACTTATTCTTCAGCAGGGATGTGGTTTACATTTGTTGTCTATGTGGATTTTGTGACGGATCTGTTTAGGCTATACCCATCTTTGGATCTATAAAGAATGAAAATGATTGTGGTCCTCATTTCATTGTAACACTTACAAACAATAAATGTGAAAAAAAAGAAAAGAAATGTGTCACTTTACTTGAGGCACTTCTATGGTTCCTTGAAAAAGAGCACAAAATAAATCCTCCATTATATCTTCTTTGGTGCTCCACAGGTTTGGAACAACATGAGGGTTGTTATTGATGATAGAATTCTCATTTTTGGATGAATTATTCCTTTAGGAATATAGTTGTGCCAACCTTCTAATATTCATCCATGAAATTGCAGACTCACATTTATAATTGCATTTATAATTGTTTCATATTCCAGATGACTTATCATCACATCATCATCTTTAAAGGATACATGTATTATTTGATAGCGTCGGTGCTCTGGCATTCTATTGATTACCTCTTTCTTAGTTATGTTAGCTGCATTGACTTTTTATATTAAAATAAAATAACTTTTATATGTACTTATACTCACAGTTCTATGGCCTTGTTCCACATGATGACATATCCAGACAAAATGAAGGATTCGATGTTCACTATGTGTGTATTTCCACGCTCTGTCCCCACATAAAGCCATTTACTTTGGAACGGAAGATGGCAAAACGTGATCCTAAAAGAGAGATGGAAAAAGGAGGAATCATATTTGGGCAAGAGAGAATGAGAGATCACACAGGATATGTCAGCATCATGTTAAAGTATGTTATTGATATCTCACTATGAGGAACCAGCAAGCCAATAATCACCATTCTAACTAATATTTATCACTGTTTTTATTCATGTGCACAACAATCACATTTTAGCCAATTACACTGCAGTCACAATTTTCTTCAGAAAGCTGCGGATGTAAATACAAAACCCCATGAGAGTGTAATGTGCATTATTGTACATATTCATTCCCAGAATGTGGTTAGACAGTGAACCGTGCAAAAACTAAACAAGCCAAATTATATGTGCAAATTTAAAGTATTAAAGTAACATATTTCAACATGTCCTTGCTCATCTTTTGAGCCAAGGCTGAACTGTCAATTAAAATATGAAGCACAAAATGACCTTGTGTGATTATTAAACTGGAAAAAGGCTTGTAAAAAATATACATGATAATTTATTTATGTAATGAATTTGATTAATTTCCTTTTTTTAAACAGAGCCAAAATCTTGCAGCCCTATTCTGTGTCGTTCATGTTCAGAGGCAGTGATTCATAGCTCTCTGTGGCTCTGTTTCTTTAGCAGTTGGAAGTAACACTTGTCACACTTGTTCATAGTGTTGCCTGGTTTGGATCTGCTCTAAGGCTCATGCCAGTCAAACGTCAGCCCCTCTTGGGTACACTTGTGTATATTTTGGGATGCAGAAATTAATTGGAACACGATTACCTCAAGACAAACTGGCGCTAATGAGACATGAATGAGATGAGAGGAGACACTGACTCTTAGACTGACTCTGTTTTCTCTATTCAGGCAAACAACGTATATGACATAAAATGATTCCCCCGCGCTGGTGTGTTGTTTGTTTCCATAGTGTTCCACAGTCTCCAGTGTCATTAAAAGGTTAAAAGAATAGAGCAAGATATGATGCTCACTACGTTAATTGCGAAATAATTACAAAATTAGGCAGCCTGTTAAAACTCTGATTTATTTATCTCTGCTACTGTCACAACAGAAACTCTCCAGGGAATGTGTCTAATAACACGTCACATATTTATACACATGTAAACAGGGTTTAGCATTAAAACTGAGGTGTGCATTTATTATTAATGCTAAACATGACATTTTATGATTCAGCAGCTTATATGTGACTGTTCATTTATTATAAAGATTATTCAAGGTTAACTGTGGCTCTCTAAGACTACGTCTAAATTAATCCAAATACATTTGAAAACAGCGTTTTCGTTTCAAAATGCTCTCCGCCCACACTAGCGTTCTGCAACGGATACGTCGGAAAACATTAAATTCACCTCAATGCGCATGCGTAAAACCTAATAAAAGCTCACTGATAAGATCCAGATGGAACAGACATAATAAAGTTCTCATGCTATTCTTCTGGCATCATCTTTTTATTTAGCAAAACATCTCACCATTCACTGTTGTGTCCAGGTTGCACTCAGTCTCCACTATAGGCTATGTTTGTTCTAAATTCTAAAACGCAACTACCCTCGTGTTTTGCCCCAGGACAGCAATTTTCTGTCATCTTTGCAGGACTGCGATATGAACAGTGTGAAAGTGAATAGCACATAACACAATAGCATTATAAACATAGATATATATATCGGTTCAATATGCATCGCATGACTAAACATGCGTCATTGTTTTGAAATACCTCCGTTTTCACAGTCCACACTACAACGGGAAAACGCTGTTTTCAAATTGACCCACTCTCCATAAATTTGAGCCAAAAAGGAGAGAAAAAGATTAGTGTGGACAAGGCCTAACAACATGTCATTTTCTGGCTCAACCATTGTTTTGAGTTTGGGACGAGATTACCTGCTTGTCCAAACAAAATGGAAGACGGGGACAAGACTTAAGGTTTGCAAACATCATTACTTAAATGCAAATAAATGCGAATGGGAACTGTTGCAAGCCGGATTTAAATGTGTATCATTCACTTTTAGCGCCACAGTTGATGCATGTGGCATCAAACTTCTCGATAATATGAAACGCCTGGTGAGTAATTATGAAAATGATCAATAAAACTATCACATATCCAAGGGTCTGTTTGAGACTTCACGCTGAAATCTATCCAGTGGCATCATCCATCATCCTTATAAGCAGGTTAACTAGAAAATAAAGACCAGCACACGATAATTCACTGCTGTCCACACTCATTACATCCCTCTCTGTTTTCCTCGCCTCACGGCCCTGGGGTCCTCAGACAGTCGGGATGATTGGAAATGAAGGTTGCGAGATGCTGGACAGACAGTTAAACTTGTCAGGGTTAGCACCTGGCCATGCTAATGTGCGGCTATACCCGTTTCTGATTGCAACGCATTGAAAGCCCAGATGAGAAAATGACTGTCATGGTGTTAAGGGCATTTAGTGAGCAACTGTTCCAAAATGCTCTTTTGCTGGTTCTGTGGGTAAGGTGAACACGTCTAATTGGACAAAATTAGAGTCATTCATATTTTTGTTCAGTTTCCTAGAAAAAGAGAAAGTGTGCATTTTAAATGTGTAAACTGTTGTTCAAATGTTTGGGGTCAGTATGAAATTAATACTTTTATAAGCAAGGATGCATTAAATTAATAATGTTATAAAAGATTTCTATTTCAAATAAATACCCTTCTTTCGAACTTCCTAAAAACAAAGAATCCTGATGAAAATGTATTCTATAAAAATATTAAGCAGCAATGGTTTTCAACATTGATGATGATAATAAATGTTTCTTGAGCACCAAATCAGCATATTCGAATGATTTTGTGACGCTAACGACTGGAGTAATGATGCTGAAATGCAGCGATTAGACAACAACAAAAAAGACCCCCAAATATGTGAATGGTAGTGTACATCTTGCATACTGTATGTTTTGGGCCAAACATGCCTCAAATGAATTGATCAGCTAAAACAGAATATCGTAGGACTACAAATGTATGTACTGTGATGAAAGTGCCTTGTTTTTTTGTAACAGACAAGCATGCTGGGTGTCTTGAATCAGTCTTATAGCCCCCCTGAGTCTGTCTCCTGACCCTGCTGAGCTGAAAATCTCTGTCATCTGACACAGCCGTGCACGAAAGTATGCACCCAACCGAGAACGCACACACACTCAGACAGGCACCTGCTGATCTGAGAAAACATTTCTCATTACATGTGAATTTGCATAATTTTAATAAAGCCAAATATAAAACACTTCAGGGTCAAAGCACATACATAAGAGAGAAAAAATCCTTGTCAATGTGTGTGAAACTGTCATGGAGGGAGAAACCATGACTTTATTTGTTTGTTCCAGACGGTCTGATGGGGTGATGAACACAATCATCAGTTATTACGGAGGGGAACAAAGCTCATTTGCCATACCCAGAGAAAACAGCACGTAAAACAAAACCTGTATCGCATACCACCTTGTACCGCTATTCCTAAGCTTTCATGTTTTATATGAGTATGATCTAGTGTATCCAAATCTTTGACAATAATTGCAATGCAATATTTCAGTTCTGTTGCACAATATGCTCTATGACACTCCTTAATCAGGCTTCTCAGTTTGATGCAGATCTAATGATTTTATCCCATGTGGCTGATGTGGTTTCTGAGTACTATAATCGATCATTAAAACTCCACATGGTAAAAGATCAATGTCAAAGACGACAATAGTCAATTGTACACTACGCTATCATTAAAATGTTGGGGTCAGTAAGATCTTTTAATGGTTTTGAAAGTAGTTTCTTATGTTCACCAAGGCTTCATTTATTTGATTCATAATACAGTCAAAACAGGTATATTGTGAAATACTATTACAATGTAAAATAACTGCTTTTTATATAACTGTTCTCTGATTTCTGTGATGGCAAAGCTGAGTTTTCAGCTTCATTAATCCAGTCTTCAGTGTTACATGATCTTTCAGAAATCATTCTAAATATGTTGATTTGGTGCTGAAGAACATTTCTTATTTTTATGAATGTTGAAAAGTTGTGCTGCTTAATATTTTTGTGGAAAACGTGATACATTTATTTTCAGGATTCTTTGATGAATAAAAAGTTCACAAGCAAACCAGTTTTTTGAAATAGTAATATTTTGTAACATTAAAGTCTTTACTGTCACCATCTATTTAATGCATACTTGCGGACTAAAAATATCAACTTCTTTAAAGGAAAAAAAACGTATTGACAGCAAATTTTTGCCATCGTTTCCATTCAAAACAGCTCAAATAACCCGTCAGACCACTCAAGCATGTAAACCACACATAAAATGTCCCTTCTACTTAGCAGATATCACTAAAATAAGAGTCCTGAGAAATCACCATCCCGTGTGACAGCCCAAGGCTCTGTAAACAACAAAAAAGCATCAGGGGAGCGACCTGAAAAATGCTCTCTACCTTTACGTGTTCAGATTTACTGACACAACAAGATCTCTTTAGCAGCATTTATAGGTATTCGTACATGAAGTGTGGTTTCATACAAGTCTGGATAGACAATGGAATGTAGCTATATTATTAATGTATTGATTCGGAACTATCATGTTCAGTGTTGGTTTTCTGTTTCATTTTGATGGACTCTTAGTTTGTATATCAATATTTCTTGTGTTTCCCTTGTTCTAGTTACAAGTTTGTTTCTATAGGAACTGATTATGTTGTACACCTGTTTCTCGATTAGTTCTCATAATCCTGTGCATATATAGCCCTCAGTTTGTTCAGTTGTTTGTCTTGTGTTGCTAATTAGTAGTGGGAAGTTTGGATCATTTTACTGACTCGGATCTTTGAATCTCGTTCATCAAAATGAACAAATCTTTTTACGAGTCATTTCGTTCATTTCAGCATAATGTATTTAAAATGTTACATGTTAATAGCCAAATTCCCCAAACACATCAAATGTTGCTCGCATTTAGAATGAGAAAAAAATTGCAATGCAAGGAAAAGGCCAAATTATGAGAAACAGAAACGATTAATTCATTTATCTGGGTCTTCAGGCTGCTGTCTGTTAGTTTACCTCACCTCCCGATCTGAGTTGTTCGTTTATCCCGTGACATCCTCATAAATTGAGCTATGCAGTCTGTAGTACTGGATAAAGAATTGATTAATTCACGTTTCGAGTCTATCGACTTCGGGTTCAAGTCGTTCGTTCATCCTGTGACAGCCACATACGCTGAGCTATATAGTCGGTACCGGATAATGAATTGGGCCCGGTTCCCCGATAACGCTCACTCTTAGCGCGCTAAGAAGACTCGAAAGATACCAAAGTTGTTTATGTTCCTAAGTGTGTTCCCCGAACCATACCTTAGGAAGCTGCTTAAAATATACCTTCTTATGTGCGACGTTACCCGGTGCTGTCCGTGGCGATGGTGCTGAATTGGTTGATATCGATGGCTCGAGAATCAATTATTCTCTCGTGCAGGGGCTGTTTATGTAAGAAAGCGGTGTTCTTTATAAAAGGAGCACTTCAGAAATAGTTGAAATTGCATTTATTAGGACTCATGGGATATTATCAAAAATAATCCAAACTATAATAGCCTATAATAGCCTAGCCTACATATTTAAAAATTTTATCATATATTGCTGCTATGATAACCATTTCAAATTTGTACGTGCTTTCTTCTCTTTCCCATTTTTGTTCGCTGAGGTGGAGCTGCGATGAAATATTGTTCTTGGATATACTTTCCAGCATTTCAGTAATAAAAGTGTAGGCCTACATCTCGGTGCTCGGCAGTGATCAAAAAGGGTTTAAACAGTGGATTTTGAATCTCTTCTTGTAAACTCAAGAGATGTGGATTCAGACGGCAATTAAATTACCACATGACCTGTTTGTCAAAAAACAGTAGACTAATTTGGCCAGGGATTTTTACGCGGGTTGGGTGAGAAAAAACACTGATATTATGGATTCGGATGGCACTAAAATCACCGACTCACCCCTATAAATGTTTAAAATACCATACAAGCCCATGAGAAACAATATTAGCGTCCGAATAGGACTTAACTGACAGTAGCCTATGCTTTCACTGGCCTTTAAAAGCGCTTTTTAATTAAATTAATAATATTGTATAATAATATAATTAAAAATCTAACAACAATCAGTGGAATGACAATTTTATTCTTTGCATGAAAACACTTGAATTAGCCTAATTGAATACTGTCTGGGTGTATTAAAACTTCAGAATTATATTCGTATAGACCTGCAACAGTGATAAGGTAAAGCTAAGAGTGGTCCAGACCAACCTTACGAAAGTGTGACTTACAGAAGATATACTTAGCGTACGAACGTGTCGGGAATCGTGCCATAACGTTAAGAGAGAGGTTAAAGGAGAACTCCGGTCAATTTTAACATTGAGCTCATTTTTTTGTACATTTGGAGTGCTGTCAGTACAGAGAACAACGACAAAAATCGGTGTTGCCTACAACGTGTTATCCTCTTTTTAAAATTTGCACCCTGTTGACTTCAATGGGGCAAGTTTTAAACCTGCTTTTAGCCTCTTAACATCCTTGATGTGTCATTACAAGTGCACAGGTCATGTGAGTGATTCCTTCGGAGTGAACGGGGGTGAATCTAACTGCAGTAGATGTGAAAGATATTAATAAAAATTATGTTTATTCAGCCAGCGCACATACCTGTATTTACATCCTGTTTTCGGTCGAAGTCCACAGTAGTCGATTGTCGAGTTCACGCGCGTGATCATAGGTACTAAACCTATGCGCGTTAACTCGACAATCGATTACTGTGGACTTCGACCGAAAACAGGAAGAAAATACAGGTATGTGCGCTGGCTGAATAAACATCATTTTTTATATATTTCTTTCACATCTACTGCAGTCAGATTCACCCGCGTTCACTCCGAAGGAATCACTCACATGACCTGTGCACTTGTAATGACACATCAAGGATGTTAAGAGCCTAAAAGCAGGTTTAAAACTTGCCCCATTGAAGTCAACAGGGTGCAAATTTTAAAACGAGGATAACACGGTGTAGGCAACACCGATTTTTGTCGTTGTTCTCTGTACTGACAGCACTCCAAATGTACAAAAAAATGAGCTCAATGTTAAAATTGACCGGAGTTCTCCTTTAAGGAATAGGTTAAGAACTACTTAGCGATAAGAACGTTTTGGGGAACCGGGCCCTGATTAGTTCATCTTTTGAGTTAGTTCTCATTCCCGACCCATCACTATTGCTAATGCTGTGGCGTGTTTATTCCTGCGATCTTCTTGTCATTTCTCTCGTCGATTATCTTTTTTGTATTTGATTATAATAAAGTGCTAAATTTAGTTCCTTCCTCTCCTCGTTTATGCCTGAAATGCAGTGACAGCAACAAAAATTAAAACACTTTTACATCAACTTCAGAGATCAGGTTTTTATAATGGACTGGTTTTTGATAGCTAAAATACTCACGAGGTATGTTCACATGCACTAATTTACGTCAATCTGAATGAATCCAGTTTGAGTTTGGCTTCTGAAAATTCTGTTGATATGTACCCCATATGCTGTAATCCAATTCACACATTTACACGTATTCCAGACAAAACTTCAGAGTACGCACAGTGATCAGTCGTCGCATTCAGAACCGGAGAAAGCCATATGATAATGTCACCGGAGCAACCATAAATGCCATTTCAAAGAAGAGCTTTTTTAGCAAACATTTATTAAATATACAGTATTTTCCACTGACCAGTTTAAATGACACGAACAGTAAGATTCAAGCATTTATATGCTTATTTTATTCCTATTGATCAGATTATTATCACCCCTTCCAATCCAATGGAAATTTCATTTGGATCAAACTCAGATTGATCAGATTGACTGAGGTGTTGACATGAAGGTTTTCAGTCCAATTGAGTCATCAATCTGATTACTAACACATTATCTGGTTGCATGTAAACGTAGACACTGTCTTTCATCCCTCTCTTGTGATCCACTAAATAACCAAATGCCTTCAAATGTAAACATTTCATTTTTTTGTGAGGATAACTCAATATTCAATATGCCAAAGGAAAAAATTTAATATAATAAATAATAAAATGTAATATATATTTCCTTCTCTCACACACACATACATGCAAACACATGCATGGTCATGCTGATTTCATTCAGAGGAAGGCATGTAGAATACAGCTGAAAACTAGCTGACAACATTGCTAGCTAAATGATACACACTGCCCCTGGCATCACAATGTAAACACATTAGAAAGCAGTTACATGTTGGCTAGATAGCAATATACACTAGTCTGAAAAAATCATCATTCACTGGATGTTATGAAGATGAAAAAATCATCATTCACTGGATGTTATGAAGACGCTAATGCATATGTGAATGCAGAACTTAACAGAAATGTGGACAGACAACACATTGAATTTTCGTTTGGCATCGTCTGGACTTACAGTATGTGAGCTACAAAATGTCACAGAGCAT
The DNA here is from genome assembly GCF_951802725.1 of Rutilus rutilus. Taxonomy (NCBI): domain Eukaryota; kingdom Metazoa; phylum Chordata; class Actinopteri; order Cypriniformes; family Leuciscidae; genus Rutilus; species Rutilus rutilus. The sequence continues at coordinate 16,937,140 of NC_140215.1, read as the reverse complement.
TTTGTCATTTAGCTGTTTTGCCTCAAGGATACTCGAGTCAAAAACAGTTACAATTTTCTTTTCTCATGACCGTTTTCCACCTTCTCTCTGACCCTGACAATTAAACTGACCTTTTTTGCAGCTGTGTCTTTGTGATTTTAATATAAATACCCTATTTGTATCTGAAATTCTACCAGCTCTATCCCACACTCTCATACAAGCTGCAAGTTTACTGTCAGATCAAATATAGCCTCATTACATTGTGACATGTTCACAAAACAAGTGCTAAAACGTGACACACAAACTGTTAAAATCCGACTGAAATGATCATGCTGCTATAATGCTAAATCATCATATGAGTATTCATCGATCATCGTCTGCTATCAAATGCATTTCAGCTGAGGGAAAATCAGTTATCTTTCTCTCTGGTTCAAATATTACAAAAAATATTTCTTTTTATATTTAATATTTAATATTTTTGATTCTTTCTTTCAATAAGCCACATTTGGACAAGGTCTTCTCACGTCAAGTGATTAGGTGGGAAGGGAACAAATATAAAAAATAAAGAAAAGCGTTTGATTACTTTCTCTTCAATTCACTCAAGGTCTTTCTGTTTGTACAGAATACCTCAGTACTTCAGGAAAGGTTTCTATACTTCTTTACAATTACAAAATTTGTAGAATTTCATACCTTTGAATGAGAGTGACATTTATTAGAGCTCACCCTGACTCATTCAACAGGAAAATAGAGTAACAAAAGCCATATTAGTCATACCAAGTGGGTCAGTCTCCATTGCGTGAATAGTGCACAGTTTGATATATATATATACTGCATAAAATGAGTTATAAAATATAAAATTATAAGGGACATTAACATTTTTTTAATAAAAACCTATTTCAACATATTTCATTTTAAAATGATATATTATGTATAATTATATATAAAAAAATGTAAAATATCACAAATTAAAATAAAGGAAAAACAACAACTTTTGAACTCACAGTATAGGGTTAATGCTACATTTTATAATGGATGTGATATTTTTATTTAATAAATACTGTACTGTGTCCATTGCATTTTTAGAGAGGAAAATCCGCACTATACGCTCTAACAGCCCTGAAGAGAGAAGACATGAGTTAGAACAGTTTAAAATATTGAGGCTTGGCTTCACACTGCAGCCTTGAGCTATCTCGGTTTACTCCATCACATATTCATTTTGACCAATGCTCTGCAGCCTTGGGCAGTCAGCAACTTCTCCTCAAGTTGAAATATTCAGATGGATTCTCACTTTCGATGTAAAATATAAGATCTTTGTTCATTTTTGACTTGAAATATTATGTGTGCTCAGTTAATAGGCCTGTTAATTCCTGAAAATAAAAACAAAAACTGAGTTATATTAGTAGCTATACTCACCGCTCTCTGTTGAATTTGAGAGAGTGTAGGATAGCCGGACGTCGCTGTCGTAAGTTCCAGAGATGCAGCGTGTCGTCCGCACAGGCTGTGACCAGCGCCCCCTATGGATACATAAGTGTAACAAGAACACTCATTCCCTGCAATGAGGTGGCAAATTTACACCATTAAGAATATTCTCTAACAATGGCAGTTAAATTCCTTCTTTGTAAATTATAATCCATTGTATAATTTTGCGCTGATATCAACCATTTTGCTTCTTCATGTGCCAGAAAACACCCTTGGAGATCATTAAAATTCAGTTAAATAAAGTCAGTTTTCTATTTCTGACCTAAAAATCATGCATTGTATATACTATGTAGGCCTACCTAATAACAAACTTCTCACACCTGTACTTGAATTGCTTTTATTCACTTTCTATGATGTAGAAAATGATGTGGCATATGATGCTTCTTCCAAGTCACAAATGAAATAGGAATTTACTCATATAGTTGCAGGGAAATGATAAACCTTAATTTATTTTGTCACATTGATATGTTTCAGTCTGTACAACTCTGCTGTTTTCCCATGCATTTCATGCATATTTCATGATATTAAAGTCCTCCTTGGATAGAGACCGCAATAGTCTGAAAACCATGCTCTATGTATTACAGAGCTCAGGATGGTGTTCATGGTTAATGGAGGACAGAACGAGGAGAGAGAGCAAAAAGTGATGAAAGTGTCTAAAAGTGTGAGTGTGAAAGTCAGAATGACAAAAGTCTTTCTGACCCGGTTTATCTGGAAGACCTATATATAATTTTGAAGTCTGTATCGAATTTTCTATTCAAAGCCACGCACAATGTTCAGGAAGCAAATAATTCAGCTTGTAACCTGGAACAATGAGTGACATTTCAGGTTCTGGATGAGAACATGGCAGTATTAATCAGAACATGTTTTATCAAATCACTGCCTAATCTGAGGGTGATCATATGCCAATAGCAAGTATATAAGTCTATAAGTTTATGTTCCTCATGATTGTGTAGTTTTGGCTCCATCTTTATTCTAATGTCTGTTTCTCTCAGTGCACTGAATCCTAGTTTAGTTCAGATGACTGACAACTGTGTTTCCATGGAGATGGTGTTTAGGTAAACATAGACTGCACCAGAGCACCAAAGGACAAAGGCAGAGAAAAACAGACATCAAGAGGAAACTTTAGTTGTGCTGTTTTGAAGTCTGCTGGTGTGAATTCCCATTTTACTTCCATTATGTGAAGATTTCCAAGTATTCAACAAGAAAACAAAGTAGGTTGTGAATTGAATTCTTCGGGATTTGATTAGATGGTAAGTCAGTGTTACCAAAAATGAGTGTTTGCATCATAGATATATACGTAGATGCCACGTTCCACGCTGTTAGCGTGTCGTCACTCACAGTAAGAATCAATGAGGCCACAACATTGTGCAGCTTCTCGTTGTGAAACCACAGAGATTTAAATTCCCGAAGAAATGGGATAACCTTTCACAGGTGAGTGTTGGTTTGTGTTTTTTCAGTTTGTTTTTATTAAAATATTCTATGTTTTTACTAAGTTTAAATGTTTTTACTTTTACTATGGTATCTTTTTAATGTCGTGTTAGCTGACGCCCCATCTTGTTGTATTGTGAAAGTTTAGCAAATTCATCTGCTGAAGTCTATTTCATATATAAATATTCATACAGTACTTAACTACGGTTGCATACGGTCAGTCAACTTGCTCTTGAATGTTCACGGACCGGCTTTGACCGTTTCAACATGGCGGACAGCTTACGTATAGAGACCCATAGAAACAGCCACTAATGAGGCGTCTATGTATATATATCTGTGTTTTCCATATCAATGAAGCCAGAACAAATGAGGGCCAGGGCTGTTATTGTTAACTGAAACTAAAATTATTACAATTGGTTTTCGCTAATTGAAATAAAATAGAAATATTAGATGAAAAACCATTACTTAAAAAAAAACTGAAAATTAGAGATGTTGCATTAGAAACTGAAGTTGAAGTACTAAATGATAAAAACTATAAATGAAATAAATAAAGTATTTAAATAAAATAAAATAAAGCTAAATATGATTTTTTTAACTAATAAAACGTCAAAAGCACATAACAAAAGGGCTCAAAATTAAACTAAAATTAAAATGAAACCTTAAAATATTAAAATAATTTAGGAATAGTAATAAATACTATAATAGTATATATATATAACACTAAAATAACACTGATGAGAGTTCGCTAAAACAAAACATAAACAGCTATTTTGGCAGTTGGTTAATATTATGCAATATCCTGAATTGCCTAAGAGATGTCAGCTGGAAAGGAAAGATGTTGTAAGACAAACCCTTTTTCTTTGAATTTACATGCAATGATGGATCATATTCACAATAAGATCTGGAACATACATTAAAAGTTAATAGGGTTATTTTGATTGTGTGTTTACTATAAGAAAATGTAATTAGAGAGAGAAATGTGCTGTAATCTACTGAAAGTGAGAAGACGTGGGATTTATTGTATGAATGCAACCATCTAGTTAGTGAGGTACCATCCCTTGTAATGAATGTTATTTACATTGATAACTCAGTGTTGTTAATGAAATCAATATGAATGAAAGCTGAATCTCTAAAGTGTAATGCACCTCAGGATAAAATGTCAAGAGTGTGCGTGCACAATATTTGTCCAATCAATTCTTACAGTCTCATGTCTCACTAAATGAGATGATTTTAAGTGCGTTATAATGTCTGTGTCTTATTGTGATAAATTCATCAGAGCATGTCATTCCAAAGAAAGAAAAAAATGGTTTGTCATTTTTTATCAAAATGCATTTATGTTCTCTTAATCTGAAGCAACATTCTTTTTTAGCTGACATCACCAAGGCAAAGTAATGTTAACCAATAGCGAAATATCTATTTAGGTATATAGTCGTATTACTGCTTTAGGTCCAGTAATACAGCCTTTATGAAATATTGCCACTAGTTAATATCACACAATAATTTAATGTTGCTTAACATTAATTTAATAAATAATCAGCAAGTATAAAAATGGTCACCATAATTTTGCCAAGTAGGACATGTTCCTGAATCAACATGTTTTGTTGATCCTGGAACAACATTCCTGTCCAATAATTGAGTCCTAACCCTAACCTTACCCCTAAACCTAACCCTACCCATAACTTATCGCTAAAATCAAAGGGAAATGATTGATCAATAACACTGACGTAGAAGCACTTAACCCTGGTTGTAAGCCTATACTTGACATAAACTGTAAACTTGTCCTTCAAATCTGATGAGTTATTTGAAAAGTTATTCCAGGATCAACAGTGTTTCCCATACATTGATTTATCTGTGGAGGGCTGCCACAATATCAACATTGACCACCACAAATAGATTTCTGTACTTCCCATTCATTAACTAGACTGTGGCGACCGGAAAATATATTTAAACTTCTCATAATAACATAAAAGGTCTTTAATGTCGTGTTTTGAGCCATTGCAGTCAAACAAACTAAAATCAAAAGTGAGATAAGGCTTTGTGTCCTTATCAAAAGACTGTCTGTTTGCGCTGCGCAAAGAGAAATGCGCACTTCGCTCACGCGATCAAAACATGATCAGTTCACAGTGAATGAATGTAGTGAACTCCATTTGTGCACGTGCTGAGTTTAGCGTGCATTTAAGAACGAAGTTACGCATTATTTCCACATTTGCATAGTTGACCATTACAGCATTTCACTAGATTCGTAATGAGACGAGTTTATAAACTTGTTTTCCGCCTAAATAAAAGCTCAACTGCAGTTTCAGTCAAAATAAAAGCTCACAGGTTTATCTCTTGCATGTATAGAAATAAGGACAAAACTAATTATGAAAGTTTCATTTATTTTTCAGTGCATTTGTTTTACAATATAGGGCTATACAGCCATAGGAACAATATTATATTGTTATTAGTAGTAGTAGTAGTAACAGTATGTAGTTTAATGTAGACACTGCACTGACTTTGTTCAATTTACACAATGAATATTTGAATTTTGAACTCTCAAAATGCACCAGATGTATGAATTTAGCTTCAAAATGTAAAAAAAAAATTCTTCTGGGGGCATGCACCCGAACCCCCTAGAGGGACGAGAACCACCAACCACAATTTCACAAAATACACAAAAAGTATTGTGGGAAACACTGAACAAAGATGTTGATCCAGTAACATGTTGCACTTCAGTACCATCTCAGTTCTCATCTGAGTTCATCTCAGCAGGTAAGAAGCTAAAATATAAATGGTCTGATTCCCGGGGCAAAGATTTCATCATCTCCACAACTGACTGCCATCTCACATTCCGGTCAGGCTCCACTTTTCACCGACCAATGAATTCCCGACGGATCAAATCAAGCCCTAAATGTTTTTTTCTGTTGAATGTTCTTCTTCACTCTGAAAAACGTCTCATTACAAAAGTAAAATAGCTTGTGAATGCCACTTTCTACTGGCTTCAGAGATGTTTATATGGGCTGATAGGAAATTGAAAGAAGACAATAATAGGTAGAGATGAAAAAGTGGAGAGCGTTCCTAAATTGTTGTAGTCCAAAATGGCCACCGTGACAACTCTCGCACTTTACTTCTGTTAACGCTCTAACTTCTTGTTATTCATGAGTTGATGCGTGTGCGTAAGAGCGAGACAGAGAGGCTGAGAAACGTTCAGCACTTGACACGTCTGATGGGAAATAATGACTGACTGCATTAACACCACAGGGCAGAGAGGAAGAGAAGCTCTTGACCTAAACGTATTCCTCTGCAGAGCTGAGCATGCATTCACACATGCGGTATTCACATACACACGCTGTCTATCCTAAAATACAAATTAAAACACATATGCACTCTGCCCTCCTACGTGCTTTCTGCATATGCTGCGCACATGAAAATGGGCTGTAATATAGCCTATGTGTGCCTGCATGTGTGTGTGGGTGTTCGGTACCTCATTGATGAGAAACTGCAGTTGGAGAACTGCCGCCCCACTCTCATGCTGACAATGACAGTCCACTCCCGGCCGTCCCAGACTGATGACATCACAGAGTTAAGGAAAAAAGGACAGTCATTTACAATTAAATTCTGATATTTGAAAGTTCGAAAAGCTTCGAAATTTGAAGGTTGTAAATGGTCATATGCACTTTCAACACTTTCCATACAGCAAGCTGGATTAGACAGATAGACAGCATAAAGTGTACAATATGCGGCTCAAGTATAAACTGTCTAAAGGTCTGTGCCAATATTTTTACCTACTTTTGTGCGTGTATTAATGAAAGAAAGAAAAAGAGAGAGACGGTGAATCTGTGGCACGAGTAAATGGACTCATAAAGTGACATTAACAGATTAGACTCTAAAAGCAGCTCTTCACCCAGTTTTAAACAGATCTTCCTCTAGGAATGAGCTTAATGACTTATCTCAGCAGTCCACACACACACACACCAATTGAACAAGACTGTGGGAACAGAAAGCGTATGATTCCATTTGTCTCTTCTCTTATCTATAAATGTATATGCACACAGCTGTGTCCGATCACTTCAAAAGACAGTAAAATACAGATAATAACAAAGGAGGGAAATGCTTTCAAGACAGAAACCAGGGCAAACTCATTCAGTATAGTTCAGACCACACACAGAAGAGGTTTGTATAGCAAGAATGCATTAAGCTGATGAAAAGTGTGAGAAAAGACACCCATACAAAAGTTACAAAAGATTTTACTATAAAGGCGGGCGTACACGGTGCGAGTTCGGACACTCGGGAGGTCGTGAGATATTGCACACGTTGCGAGTCAGTTTAACTGATAATCGCGTCAAAGCAGCTGGTACACGGCACGACTGTCCTGCAATCACGTGAGCTTTCGCGCTAAACACAGAGACCGTCAATGTTGCATGATGCAGGCAAAGCTTCAGATAGAAAAATGACAGAAATGTGTGTGCAAATGATTTGCTGAAAAGCAGAGAACAGTAGCCATTCCTTTCAACATAAAAACTTAAAAGAGAGAGAGAGAGAGAGAGAGAGAGAGAGGTGTGTGTGTGTGTGTGTGTGTGTGTGTGTGTGTGTGTGTGTGTGTGTGTGTGTGTGTGTGTGTGTGTGTGTGTGTGTGTGTGTGTGTGTGTGTGTGTGTGTGTGTGTGTGTGTGTGTGTGTGTGCGCGAGAGACAGTGTATGCGCACACTGTATGGTTGCTGGGTATAGCCCCATCGACGTGGTTGTGTATGATTTGGCAATAGGGGACAGCTGGTGAAAATCGGCCGACTCCCCTAATTTTTTAAACATGTTTAAAAATGATCGGGAGGTCGGGGAGGTGCTCATAACATGCTCGGCTCGGCTCGTAATTCCTCTCACACGCTGCGAGCCGCGACCATGCGAGCATCACCGATTCCACTCGATTTCTCCCGAGTGAAAAAAATCATCTGCATCTGAAGGATACTGAATACTGGAGTAATGACTGCTAAAAATTCAGTTTTGCCATCACAGGAATAAATTACATTTTTAAATATATTAAAATAGTACATTTTAAACTGTAATACAATTTCACAATATTCCTGTTTCTTACTGTAGTTTAATAAATGCAGCATTGGTGAGCATGAGAGAATTATTTAAAAAAAAAAACACAATGTAGTGTATATATACTGTAGTGTATATATTCCACATGTCTTATTACAGGCCTACACCTTAAGCACAAATATAAATGCACAGCTGTAGTTTTGGTGACAACAAACAAGCTTGCGGTCTCGTATCCAGCCTTTACATTAAATTACATCCATAAAAATAAATACCAGCCAAATGCATAAATGTGAACGTGTCGTGATCTTTGTTTTCAATGCAAACGCTCCCAGGTTCAAAACCCAGCAGATTATACAAATTTCACAATAATAACTTCCTTTCAACCATACAGTCTCTCTCTGAAACACCACTGTCCAGAGACATGTCAATATACCCAAACATACAAAATGACTGACAGGCAGAGAGGTGCCTCCAGGTTTTTTTGGGTAACATGCGTGGGCCATGCTCAGGTTTTTTTAGAGCTGTCACAGAGAAAGGTGTGATTTCTCAGGACATCTAATCTATTTCAGTGATATCTGCCAGGCAGCAGAGACATCTGATGCATGCTATACAGAAGCTTTAAACAACAGGAACTCAACAGAGCAATCAAACGGACATAGACATAGACTTCCTTTTGGCCTATATGATCACCCTCAGTTCAAAGGAAGGAAAAAGACAGAACGTTGTAGAATAAACCCCTACAACCACTAATAAAACATCTAGGGATTTTACACAGACAGTGGTTAATGATGATGGACACTCAAGAAAGGACCGTTACAGCAAGTGTGTGAGTGTATGTATGTTTAAGGGGGATTGGTCATAGGTGTAATTGTTCTGCATGCTTGATTGACTCTTAACTCCGCTTAGTTAAATTGTGTTTACAAACATGGGCATTCAACCCACATGTACAGGAATTAATATGTTCAATAGTGCCTGGGATGGACACAGAGAGCACACACAAGAGACCAATGCACAAACTTCCCCAGATTAAACCACATGCTATATATATCGACTGCACTTAGGCTTGCTAATAAGATGAACATCAACTAGCAGATAAACCACAGGCTCGATATAGCATCAGGGCCTCTGTAAAACATTACTTGAGCGATTTTTTCCTGTGTACCAAAAAGTGTTTTTTAGTCTAATTTCTGAAGCCTTGGTTATCTTCCAGCGTCACAATCTAACAGTAATCAAATAAAGAAATAAACTCGTATAGTACTGTCATTAATCCATATTGACCATATTGATGATCAAGCTACTTCTGCATTTCTACTTAAATGGACAGTTCACCCAAGAAAAAAAAAAAAAAAATCATTTTGTCATCATTCCAAACTTGTATGATTGTCATTATTTCGTATCTACAGTAAAAAAAAAAATATATATATATATATATATATATTCCCATTTCCTAAAGTCATGGAATAGCTTTGTCCCAAAAAACAAAAACAAAATTAAGTGCCCCTATAGCCCCTTTCACACAGAGATTCCGGAAAATACACGGATAATGTGTCCCGGGATTTGTCCCGGGATCGTTTGATTTTGGTTCATTCACACTGCCAGTGATTTTCCGGAATCTGTGAGTGCGTTCACACACATCCCATAAAGACAGGTGATGTCAGGATGTGATAACTCCTGTCAGATGTCAGTTCTGCTGATAACTCCTCTTCGTCATTTCTACACCAAGATGAGTCCATACTCCCCAGTAGCGCCGCTGGGTTTGCCGAGTGGCTCGTTCCCCATATGCTGTAGCATAGGTTGTAGAAAGGCCCGTGCGATGGCACGTGCGTCATCACGACACACCCCATCGGCATTGGTCCTGGCTTATGTTCACACAGGGCGCGTTCCGGGACTGATCCCGGCAATGTTACTAGGTCCCCATCTGGGCATCGATCCCGGCATCAATCCCGGGACGTGTTTGCGTTCGCACAGAAGGCACTCTAGCAATTTTACGGCAATTTCCAGGGATCAACGCACTGTGTGAAAGGGGCTATGGTCATAATTCTCAAATCTCATTTGTGCATGTGGAGAAATTTGGAGTGTTTAAATCAGTTATTAGACACACAAGATCCAATGATATTTAGCAACATTGATGTCAAACTTGGCATGGCACACCATATTTGAGTACACATGAAAAAGATATATACAAATGGAATTTGACTTGAATGAGAATGAGATTGAGCATTATCAATGAATGCGTTTTGTCATTTTCAAGATTGGCAGCCCCTGACTAACATTGACTTTTATTGTACACAAAATACCCAAAACATCCAAATAAATGAAGTTTCATGTAACAAAGTTCGGGAGGAGCACGTTCAGGTAATCAACCAATCAGCACAAGAGGAAGCTGGTATAAATAAAGCCTTTCCTCACCTTCAGTCTCACGACAAGTTTCTCAGCATCCCTCCACCACCCCATCACCTCACACTCGGCTGGGTCTACCCCAGTATAAGTGGGGAGTACTCTGGGTTCGGGCCAAATTCCGAGCTCGGAGCCCTCCCCTGGACAGCAAGTCAAATACGCATAAATACTACATCAGATTCCATGTACGTGTGAACTCGTGAAACTTATTTTATGTACTAAAGAGGAAAGAAAGGCATACATGTTTGGAACGACATGAGGGTAAGTAAATGATGACAGAACTTTCTCTTTTGATTAACTACATTTACAGCTACATCCAAGGCTTTACAAGGTTCAAAATGACCACTGAGAGATGTTTTAGTGGTGAAGAGGGCACTAAATTGATGTCTCCATTGTGAAACAAGGCTAAACTAAATGGAGGAATAAGAAAAGGACGGAGTGAGTTAAGAGATGTAGAATATAAAGACTGGTGACTCAGACCCTGAAAAGATGGGATGGAGGAGCAGAGGTAAAACCCAGAGTATCACTGAGTCGGGAGGTGAAAGAGAGAGATGAGTCAGAAAAAGAGAGAGACTTCAACAGGTTTGACGTGGTGACTCAGATTGAGTAGGAGAGAGAGATTGAACGGAAGAGTTGAAATCTAATGGTGTCCGTGTCATAAAAGCCACAAACACGCACACAGGTAAGGTGATGTTTCATGACTCATTCTGGTGTATTTGGCTTTGTGCTATTTATGCACTCTCAAAACTATGGATTTCCTCTTAATTTGTCAACATTAATTTCTCCTTTTTATTTTCCTGAAATACATTTCAGTGTAAAATCAACAACATCTCTGCTTCATTAAAAATCCCATGAAATAAACATGTTTTGTGACTTTTACTCCATGTCTATTTACATTGTGGTTAACTATATGTTACATAGAATATTAAAAATGTCATATATATATGCATATATATGTTTTCGGGTCATAAGGCTGGAGCGTATCCCAGTTTCTATATATTAAAATATCTTACCGACCCCAAACTTTGACAGAGCGGTTGAAGTTTTGAAACGGTTATTTTTTCTTTTCTTATGGTTTTTTTTTTATACAATTATATTTTCCTTTATATAAAATTTACACAATTACTGTTATACTCTCTCTCCAATGCACATACTGTCTATAGACTGACAAAGAAGATTTTCATTATAATTATCACACAACTGTGCTAAGGACCCATTCACAGTGATAAAAATGAGTTGTTGGATTCCCTACAGAGCTAAAGACTCCCTCCATTGATATAAAGAGAAAATGATGTTGATGAACAACATGACAATTTACCGAGCGCTCACAGCAAGAGAAATGAGTCAGTCAAAAGGGGTAGAATTATTGACAGAATAATTGCGTGCAAGATGGTTTTGCAGAGAGGGAGAGAATCTGTCTAAACTATTCTCTCATGAAACCTTATGAAACTAAACAAAAAAATGTATTGCTAGAGAGAAGCAAAGCACATTTCATTTGGTTTCTTTCTCTCCTGGAAACAACTCTTTCCAATGCTGCTAATTAAAAAACACTGGCGTTAATGTAGCCATGCTAAATTACAGATCAAGCTGTTTTTAGTGGGTCTCCCCCAGTCAAATGTGTGAATATCTGTGAGTGTGTGTGAGACTGAGAGAGATTTTATGACAGTCACTGTGAGTCTGATTGCATCTGGTAATATTTCACTGGTGTTTGTGTGAAGGATGCTGTCAGTCACTGCTCAAACAATCAATCAAAACACAAACAAAAACACTGCTAAATCTGAGAATTCATAATCATGTTCCTCACTTCATCGCTTTAGGAAATATGAAACATACCATGCACCACCTATAAAAAAGAAAAATGATCAATTTGACAATACAGTGAGCAAATTGAAAAGCATCCAGCTTTATTTCTACTGAGAAAATGGCTCCAGTATATAATCTCTCATGTGTCTCCTAAAGTGTTTCAGAAGAGATTTCAAAAATATCTCAAGCCATGTTCAGATGTTCAGTCTGCAATCAAAGGTCAGATATCTCAACGTGAACTCAAACAGTTCTTTATTAAAATGAAAATTATCCAAGACTAAATCATCTGAGCAATGCTATTCACTTTCATTTTATATCCCAAAACTCTATTCTTTCATGTCAACAATTGTCTCATTTATGTCTATTTTGTATCACTTCTAATGAATTTTAGCAGAAATATCAGAGACAGATGTGATTTGAGAACTCAATTAAGTCTCCTGAACAACGTGTGTGTGTGTGTGTGTATGTGTGTGTGATAGCTCAGCTCAGCACTAATATAGTCAGCATGGGGGAAATGATTATTGTAAATTAACACATCATGATTGGGATATGCAAATTTTACTTCACTGACTTTTCACTTACGGCTGTGTATGCATGTACACCTGCACGTCACGGCGTGTTACCGGTGGCAATACCGTAGTATTCTTTATAAGGGCCTGAGTCTATCATGTAAATACCATGGTACATGAATATACAGTACTATTCACTAACATTTACATTTATGCGTTTAACACTTATCTAAAGCGACTTCTATCGCATTCTCATTTGATCAGTTCATGGTTTCTTTGGGAACGGAATTTTTTTGAGCTGGAATATTTTGGGAGCTGGAATATAGCTCACTCAACAGTGTTTGCTTGTCTAGTCTGAAAACATCACTCAAAGATAAATCAATTCAAATAACGTCTGCAGTGTTTATGTTTTGTATTGATTATTGGTGGCAGGAAAAAAAAAAGAAAAATAAGGGGTGCCCCTGTATCTCAATGTGCAAACCTCCCCGCTATCATACCCAATATCCATGACACAGTAGCCGAACATACAGCATTTGCTGAGATTCTGAAATGTTCAAGACATGGAAACTTCTGTCCCATAAGGTCACAGGTAATGAGGAGTTATCAAATTCAAACTGAAAGCAGAAAAGGGGAAACAGAAGTTTAAGGTCTGTTTCACACTGGACACGTAAGCAGTGCATATTTTTTCAGCGGCCATTTGAACAGATTAGAGCATTCACACTACACGGCGGGAAGGTGCGGCAGTGCGTAGCAGGAGCAGAGCAGAAGTGGCAGTGCCGTGATCGCTTTGCCGCTGAGTCTATTTTTCCTGCCCTGCTCACACTGAATTAAAGCCACAGTGCAAGTGTTTTTGGTCAAAATACACCCGCGTTAACACGAAAAACAACAAATTTCACCATAACATCATATAAGTGAGGTGTTACGTGTTTCACAGTCACCATATGACATTCAGCGCTGTCAAAAAAATAAATATAATACATGAAAACACACCATTGCCTGGAGTTTTTGCCCAAATTTCAAAGGAAGCTGTATAAATGATTAAAACTAGAGGTATATCTTAACTTTAAGATTACTTTTATCATGTAAACTACATATATACAGTCACGCTGCTTACACGTCTAGTGTGAAACAGGCATAACTGTTGTAAGTTCAGAGAAAGTTGTTCCTCATCGTTGTATTAAACTTAACACTTTATATAGGTCAATGCCAAGTAGTACACTGACATTTGAAAGTTTGGGGTCAGAAATATATATTTTTGTAATGCCGTTCTTTCAAACTTTCTATTCTTCCAAGAATCCTTAATAATGTATCACTGTTTCTATATAAAATATGAAGTAGCACAACTGCAGTCTGTTTGCAACATTGATAATGATAAGAAATTTTCTTGAGCACCAAATCAGCATATTGGAATGATTTCTGAAGGATCATGTGACACTGAAGACTGGGGTACTGGATGCTTTGCCATCACATGAATACATTTTTAAATACATTAAAATAGAAAACAGTTCAATTAAATTGTAATAAATTATATATCACAATATTACTGTTTTATTCTGATCAAATAAATGCAGCCTTGGTACTTCTTTCAAAAACAATAAAAAAAATCTATTTTGAAAAGTATTGTAAACCACCAAAAAGTATTTAATCAACAAAAGAATTAATCATATTCAGTACATACTATGAAAGTTATAAGTCAGAGACAGTGGAAAACTGAAAAAAGGTTACTGCCGCAGTAAGTATTTAAAAAGAGCAACAGCCATACATATTCAAGATTTGTACATGTGTGAAACCCTCTACCATCAGCACATCAGAGTCTATTGACCTTGTATGTAAAACATGAATACTTATACGGATGTGGCCAGCTGACTTCCAGTAAATCCACTCTGATTAATTGATTGTGAATAAGCAATCTTTCTCATATCTTCTCCCCACTATACTGTGAATTATTCAGCGAGGGGTGATGTTTTTAACTCAAGGACATTCGGTTTGGCATCCAGACTCACAGGCTCAAGGGCAGAGTGAAAATGAGGGTGTGTGGGAAGCTGTCAGCCTGATTCTTTGAATGTTTTTCTCTTTAAATGTGAGCCTTTCATTGTGATTTGCCGGGTAAGAATAATTGTGCAGATGAGGATGTTGGCACCCTGGGCATGTTCCTCATGCCAGATCCCAAGTTAAAGCTCTTTTCAAAGAACTTTCAATGAAAGGGGCAAGAGCGGTTATGATGATCTCAGCTGAGGCATTCGGCTTACGAAATGTCAGCAGGTAACATGATTTTTCTGGACTGTGTCGTTTACTGCGCATTTCTGCCGATTCGAGTTGGCAGCACTGAGCCGGGGCTGGCGGCATCCTGGCTATCGCTTTTAATTATGATCCCTCATTAAGCTGCGCACATTCTGCCGAGCCAGAGGATCCAGGTGTTAATGCCCGCACCCAAACCTGCTCTGACGAATGACCTCATCCACCGCTTGAAACCCCTCTGGCTGCGCCGCACACATCTGCCAGACGGTGCGCGTGAGAATGCGAGGACGCTGTAAAGAGAGTGCGAATGGAGACACGTGACCCTGACGGAGCACAGCTTATGTAGGTCTTCAATAATATAGACAATAGGAGGACACAGGTGTGCGTTACAGAACGGAGGGAGCTGGCAGCCGGTTATTGATAGAAGATCCTCCAGCTGTTCCAGTGGGAAAAAAGCTCTGTCTCACCCAGATAGGACTGCTGACCCAGGGCGACACATTCGATTGGTCTGCTATTGCATTTTTGCAGGGTGACATTTTATGGTTCCTTTCACACCGAATGTCTGACAATTAGAATAAAGGGCGAGAGGCAATTTGCATACTGCGGCCCATGATGACTGCCAGTTATCGGAGATAGGCATGCTCTTCTCTATTGTTCAATTTTTTTGCCTTCTCTAATGCACATGACTGACAGACATAACAGGTCTATGGTGATTACGCATTACGTTTTAGGCCTGTTCTATTATTTTGTGTATATTAATTTTAACTGTTACTAGAGGTGCCAACTGCAGCAAGTCTCACTGTTATTGTGTCTATACTTTTAACATGCTTAATGTAACTCATCCTGTGCTACAGACATGAATAATACCTAAAAACAAGCAGTTTGTTCAGAAGAGGTGTACTAGAACTTTTTGCCTGGAAAATGGGCGAAAAAAGTCCCACGGAGTTACATTGAAGGAGGGACCCGAGCCATAAAGGGACAAGAATGTAATTATGTTTCCATCCAAATTATTAATACACCAACATTCAAAAGTTTGGGGTTAGTAATATCATTATTTTTTAAAGAAATTAATAGTCTAATTCAGCAAGGTTGCATTAAATTGGTCAAAACAGTGACAAAGACCGTTATATAAAAAGGTATGACAATTTACAGAAAAATATTAATATTATTACTGTTTTAACTGGAGCCTTGTTGGGGGAAAGATACTTATTTTGTATAACCTTTGTGTGGTAGTGTACTATACAGTATATACAATATTATTATATTGTATGCAAAAATTGTGACAAATAAAGCAATGAACAAACAAAATCTTCATTTTTTTTGCGAAACAAAGATATAAGTTGAAGACACTGGGAATTGCAACATTTTAATAAATGAAATAATTTACTGGCTATTCAAAATGCACAGACAAATCTCTGGCAAATCTTGTACTTGACTCTTTCTTCTGTGAAATACAAAAGAAGATATGTTGTACCCCAGTGTTATTTTGTACCCCTTGACATTCATTGTTTGGACAACATTGTTTGTTTTGTTCAGAAAATGTTTTATGTTCCACAGAAGAGAGAAAGTCATGTCAGTTTGGAATGAGAGAGATATTAAATGATGACAGAATTTTTATTTTTGGGTGAGCTATCCCTATAAAAAACACACCTGTCAAACACCCTAGAACACCATAACAAGCACATAGCAACACCTTAGAAATCACCCAGAACATCCTAACAAGCACATAGCAACACCTTAGAAAACACCTAGAACATCCTAGCTTTATCCAGAACCCGAGTTGGCCAAATACAAAATGTTCCTGGATCAACATCTTTGTTGATCATGGAATAACATTCCATTCAACCAATCAGATTTGAGGGTTTTGAAGTTTACAGTTTATATCAAGTCTAGGCTACAATCAGGGTTAAGTGCTCATTTCCCTTTTATTTTAGGGATAAGTTATCGGTATGGTTAGGTTTAGGGGTAGAGTTAGGGTTAGGACTCAATTTTCAGACAGGATTGTTGTTCCACGATCAACAAAATATGTTGACACAGAAATGCATCCAACTTGGCAAAATCAGGACAAGTTAGCATATTTCACTTTTTGCACCGATAAGCGTAATTCATTCATTCATTTGTATCTGTGTACATCAGTTCTGTGCTCTAGCTCATCTTGTTCTATTTTTCCATATTACATCTCTTGTTTTGACCATCTTTTGTTTTCCAGCATGTTTCGTCCTGTACTGTCTTAATTACCCTCAGGGGCAGAATGGCTTGTTCCCGTGACAACGGACAGTACGGCAGCTGCATTGGGGTGACAAATTAAAGACCAAATCGATCACCATAATAACAGTAGAGAAATAAAACCCCTTCTGTCTCTCACTCCTTCCCTTCTACTTCCCACTTCTACTTCCTTGCATTGTATCTGTCCCTTGTCTGCCCCAGGCCGCATGTTTTAGGGAACCGGTGCTTGACAGGGCAGTAAATAGCAGTGTTTGTTCACCACGCTCAATTTAATGAGGACGAGATTAAATGAAGGCAGGATGATTGCGCTTAAGGGGACGAGCCAATGAAAGTCAAGCGATGAAGAGAGGAGGAGGAAATGGGGGGAGGGGTCAGGGGTGTCCAAGAGTGATCAATAACCCTTGAGCAAATTATTATTGGCTTGTCAGCCTCAATACACTAGAGCACGTAAAAATAAAATAAAATAAAATAAAAAAATTATGTTGCCCACTTTCCAAACATGTACAAAAGTCAATGAAAACATCTACACTGGAGAATAACTGTCATTTGCAGTGTCACGTCATTTTTCGGTGTATTTTTTCTTGTGGCACAATGTGACATCCAATAGTTTCTGATTGACTGCAATTTATGTTTAATAGACTACAGTGACCTCTTTCACTTTTCCCCCTATTCATTTTCTCCAATAAAACTACAAAACTATTGTCAATAAGGATGAGTAGAACACATTTGAATGAATATAATAATAATAATAATAATGTTTATTCAAATAGATTTAGAAATATTCAAACAAAGTTGTTTGAGAGTTTAGGAAGAGTTCCTCTATGTTATTCCCAATGATTTATGGGATTGGGATGTCACTGTTGAGCTCTTTGGCCGTGATTCCAGTTTCTATGGTAAAAGCATTTGACAGCATTGACAACATGATTGATAACACCTTGCTTCAAGGTTACTGGAAATCTATTTTTTAAATACAATAGTGTCATTAATCTGATCAATTTAGTTCAAGTTTTGTGCATCCGATTTTGTCAGTACAATAAATATTGACAATATTTCTGAATACGAGTACGACACTAAATAAATCTGATAACTTTAATTACAAACGCCAAGCACGTAGCAACACCCTAGAACAGAGGTCCCCAACCCCCGGGCCGTGGGACATTTGGTACCGGGCCGCACAGAAAGAATATATAACTTAACATATTTTCCGGACTATAAATCGCTCCGGAGTATAGGCTACGTCGCATCAGTCAAAAAATGCGTCATGAAGAAGAAAAAACATATATAGCCTAAGTCGCACTGGACTATAAGTGGCATTTATTTAGAAATGTATTTCACAAAAAAAAAAAAAAAAAATGTTACGGACGGGACAGTTCTCCGTTACAGACGTGAGCGCTCTGAAAGCGGCACTAAAAGACTGCTTTAAAACTCTCACAGAGACCTCAAACAGAAAGCACAAAGCCTGTCTTTAAATTTAATATATTAGAAAATAGATCATCACGACACGGAGGCGCCGGCGCGTGATCTGGAGCTGGTCTCATAAATTAACCGAAACTCATTGATAAGGTAGCCTACTTGCCTCACAGACCTGAGACATACATAGAAAGCTTGAAATGTGTACTTTTAAACAGAACACTTCAAAACGAAAGAAAACTGACTGTTCTCTGCTTATCTCTCTGGCGCGTTCACTACCGCGAAGATCGCGAGTCAGCATCGTCAACTTCATCTTTGCAGAGAAAACACTTATTATTAAACAATTAAAATGTCTCCTGCTATATTTTACATATTCATAATCATTAATTTTGCCGGTTCTTTGTGACAGCTTTTAGGTGCTTTATTGGCAGCGCCACCCTTACATGTTACATGAACGCATCAGCACCGAAAACATGGAGATTTTTTTCTTTTGGGGGCATTTTGTTTGTGTTCAGGCTTTCTCAGTTGTCTTTAGGCGCGATGTTACGAGGACGCTGCTAATAAAATTGCGAGTAAGCCTACATTGGATTCACGTTTATTATTATATTAAAAAAATACCCCAGTTTTTATGCCAGTCGTATCATTTTATTTTGTTGTATTTATCCGCCACACCTTAAAGGCCAGTCCGTGAAAATATTGTCTGATATTAAACCGGTCCGTGGCGAAAAAAAGGTTGGGGACCGCTGCCCTAGAACACTTTAGCTCAATTGACTGATAAGAATCACCGACAATTTCTTTGGAAAATTTAAAAAGTATATTTCTCTGCATTCTTATTTGAATTAATTGCAGTAATATAAATAATGTACATTTTAATAATGTCATTTATTCAAATATATGCAAACATATTGAAATTGTTTGAGAGTTTAGAAATATACACTGTGTTCTATATTATTATGCAAGTGACAGGATTTCAGTACAATAAATGTTCAGATTTTTGGTTTTCAAAGATAGTGTTTGTTTTATTTCTCATATCTTTTTAGACAACTGGCATCAATCTCAGACAGGTTTGTTAAATAGTTTGCCAGGTCTACGTAGGTAAATGCAAACCCTACTTAAAGAGGTTCTTCCACATTATTAAGCAAGTCACAGTTCTCATGCAATATGGGGAGGAAGAAAGATCTTTCTGAAGATGAAAAGCATGAAATGGTGCAATGTCTTGCAAAAGCCATGAAAACAATTAATATTTTGTGAAAACTGAATAGAGATTATTAAACTGTCAAAAGATTTTTGAGTGATTTAAAGCACAGAAGAACCCGGTTAGATAAAGGACCCTATCTTAAACCCGGCACAATGCAAGTGTTTTTTGCTAGTTTCAGTCCGACGCAGTTATCATTTTCACGTCCTGCGCCACGTTGTTTAAATAGCAAATGCATTTGCGCCCATTTGTGCGCCCATGGGCGTGCTGGTCTGAAAACGAGGTGTGTTCTGGTGCATTGTTGGCGCGTTGCTATTTTGAGGCAACAGAAATAGACTGCGCCATTGACCAACTGAAACCTGGTCTAAAGTCAATGGCACAATTTTTTTTTTTTTTTTTTAAAGAGCGCGTTAGTAATGTGCGCCTATAGGCGGGTCCACAACGCGCGTACACTCTGCTTATTACACACACAGGGACGCACAGCAGCACACAAACATGCCAAATATTTTAAATAAAAGGATTACAATGTAAAATATTATTATTGTGTACATTAAGATATGGTGGAATCCGGCTTGTCCCGTAGATGGTCTGCTTGCACACTTACCAGTTCCGTTTGCGCTCTGGAGACGGTTTCGGTCTTTCCACTATCAAATTCCGTCATGCACCTCCTCATATTCCACGAGAACTGTGACTTTGCAAACTATTTAACGAACCTGTCTGAGATTGATACCAGTTATCTAAAAAGATATGAGAAATAAAACAAACACTTTCTTTCACTGAAATTCTATTGATATTTGATATAAAAAGATGCAAAAGTATCACAGAATGGTCCGATGCTACACATATTGTATATTCCAGGTGTTCTGGGGGTATACGATGGGGTTTGTTTAATAAAATGTTATGCATTATTGTGCACGGCTACTCGATGTGCGCATTCGAGAGACTCTATTAGCGCCGCAGTTAACTCACCCCGAAAAAGCACACAAGTTGTGATAAATCAAGACTAATTGTTGTGCTCATTTCAGAATGGCCGGAGCTACCCAGCAAAACATTTCAGAATTAGAAACATGTCACTTATTGCATCGCTCCAAGTAAGGACATTGTATCATACAGTGGGTGTTAAAAATCAATAAACATAACAATATTTCCTGTAAGTTCCTTTTCATCTGTCCTTATTTGACTCTATTTTCTTTTCTCCTCTTATTTTAGCACTTATCTTGGCGTGAACACACCTGGGTGTCCCAGACACAGGCCTTCCGGATCACTGTCACTCCATTAGCATATAATGTCTAAACTATTTTCACTATCTCTCTGTCTCACTGTCTCACAGAGCTGATCATCCCAGAAGGTGATGGTTTCAGGGCATGCTTACTGTGTCACTCAGTTTGGGACAGAAAGAAAAAGGCTGCAATTAGCCTAGAGTGGGGTGCCATCACTCCACCCTATAAAAAGGACAAAGGAAAACCAGAAAGGATGACAGGACGAGTGGGAGAAACAAAAGGGAAGTTTTGCCAAATTGCAAGCGATCAGATGAGTCCTACAGGGACAAGTGTGATTTGATAATGATCCTATTGGCACGACCACAGTATGGTACGCTGGGCTCATATGATGCGTGTAGATGAGGGTCAGCAGAACAGAGATGAAGCTGTGAACATAATTGAGTTTTTCACACTCCTTCTCAATTCACTCCTTATCTCTCACTGGTTTTCTCTTTGGGGCTAGTGCGAGAATCCTGCTCAAAATTAACAATTTGTTCCATCTGCTCTAAAATCAATTACTTCCCCTGCAAGCCAGCAGAAAATGGTTTCTGGGATATCCAAGAAATGCCTAAAGGAAAGAGAGAAATATGTGTAAACTCTAAAGAGAGAGGGATTTAGAGTTTAGGGAGGGATAAAAAGAAAAAGAAGAGAAAGAGATTAAAAAGCATTTCATTAAGGAAGAGTTCAGCCAAAAATGAAAATCCTTTTTACTCACTCCAAACACATGACTTATTTTAAAGTCATTAACTTCTTGTTCAAAGAGCTGTTGAATAAATACATCATTTACATTATACTACATTGTTTAGTTGTTGTTGTTGCTGCTGTTTTTCAGTGACACGGCAGATCAGAATACTTGCTTTGAAATACGGTTGACTCAACAAATCTCCCACTAATTGGATCAGAATTCACCGGTTCAGTCACCGTTCCTACTGTTGTCTATTTGTACGCTAATAAACACACACAAAGGGGTCAGTGCACATCTGGAGATAGAGAGATGTAATGCGAGGAGACAGACAGACATGCCGTAAACTCAGTCACTATGACAAGCCAAAGGACCAAGGAAAGGAAGCATCTAAAGAAAACAGACACGGTAACAAATGTAAAAGAATCATTTATGACTGCCAATAGAACCATCAATGCAGTTCATCTCATGATTTTGGATGCTGAAATGTATGACAACAATAATAATTGAATACAGTATAATTAATAATATTGAAATACAATGGTATTATATTATTAATATATTTTATTATTTTATTTATTAATAATAATATTTCTTACAATAATATTAGACCCTTTTTAAAATATGTATAATATGTATCAAATATTGTTGCTGCAGCAATCAGTATAAATGGTGAATTTTTTAATGTATGTAATATAAAATAAAACTTGGCAGCTATAATTACAACATGAAAAGGTCTTAAAAAGATAACAGAATAAGACAAGAATAAGAAAAAAAGACAAATTATGATAAAGAGAAAATTTAATATAAATGAAGAAAGTTCCATAGTTATCAACATCGCAAATCTAATAAAGTTTTTCATATTTTCATTTGTAAAAAAAATAATACACATTAATAATGCTATATATATTGTTATATTAGCTTGTCAGTAAATTAAATTTTTTTTAAAATATGCTGCTGCGAGGGTGTTTCTAATACAACAGCTGAGGGAGTGAAAGATGTGAGTTACAGACGAACAGAATAAGACAAAGAGAAAAGAAAGAGAAAAGATGATGAAGAGAAAATTAAATATAATAGTGTTCCTACTCTTCTGAAAGTAAAGTGGGCACTTCATTATGTTGTTTTCCAAATCTTGCTGAAAAATATGAATATGCATCTCTCTCTCTCTCTGATCTGACATTAACCTGAGGTTTTGGTGCATGTGCATGTGCTGTGCTCAGCTGAGCTGAACATTACGACACTGCAAATATTAATGTGAGGTCTGCTCATATGCATACTAATAACAATGCCAAACAATACATGAATATTCAACATATAACAACCCTCTTTTCATAAATCACTTCATTTCCTTTGTAATGATGAATGGCATTTGACAACACATAATAACACAACAGAGCATTCATCTGCAAAATGAAAAACTTAATCTCACATGAAATGAGATCTTATTGCTTTAACCCCACAGAGGCAATATCAGTACAATCATCTGTGTCACTGCATTGTTTCTGTTATGTTAAATCACTAATGAATTACTTCTTCCTGTATAAGACCTTTCTCTAGAGACTCCATCTTATTGTCTTTGCGGTTTTGTTAGATGTGTGGGACATGGAATGTGTATTTGTGTTCAACCACAGACTTTAACAACACTGAATGACAAACACAGGATGAGACACATTGTCACATTTTGACGAATACACAATAATAGTTGTGGGCAAGTCATTCATCATTGTTAAAGGAATGGTTCATAATTGAGAAATGTGTGTTTTGTCATAATTTACATTTACCCTCATGTCTTTCTAAACTCAAACAACAGTCTTTCTTCCATAGTCAGTACATACTGTTCTAAGCATGGGTACCATGTCAAAATGTACTCAATTAAAAGTACAGTATCAAGGCAAAATATACTTAAAAACGTTTCTGCATTAATTGCCCTTAAGTATTCCAAGTAAAAGAAAACATTTATCTTTGGAAATGGGATGATGAAATTACGACACCGTAGAAATGTTCTAATTGATGTAACGTTAATGCAACTTGTAAAATCATCTTTTTTTCCTGACTTAATCGGGTTATGCACCACTTCAGTTGCAATTATTGAAAGTGCTATCACTGGCAGAATAATTTGTTATATTGACAACTTGTTAAATAAATAAATGCATAAGTAATATACATAATTATGTAAACTTGTTAACTTGATAAGTAAATAAATGAAATTAGGCTATTTCAAAATAAATTAAAATTATTAATAATAACAAACATTTTTTATTATTTTATAATAATTAATTTGAACTTAAATACATAATAATAATAATTGTTATTAATGACATATATTATGTGATAAATAAATAAATATAATGTTCAGTTTTGATGATTATGGTGAAATATGTACCTTTTACTTCAGAGCTCTTAAAGAAATTGTAAGGATAATAAACGGGTAACACTTTAGATTAAGGAACATATATTCAGTATTAACTAGTAGCTTATTAGCATGCGTATTACAAGCATATTGGCTGTTTATTAGTACTTATCGTGCCTTTTTCTGCATGACCATATTCTAGATCCCTTAACCCTACTCCATTACTTACTATCAATAAGCAGTAATTAAGAGTTTATTGGGGGAACTACTAGTTAATGTGTCCCCTAGTCTAAAGTGTTACTATAAAAAGCATTATTGTTTTCCTTTTAGTACAAATACTCAAGTACTGTACCGCTGCATGAAAGTCATATAAGTAGTTTTTACAATTCGTGCACTATTTTGGTTACACCATTGCTGTAAAGTGTGTCCAACAGTGCTAATTATGTTCCTCTCACATGCCAACTGCAGGAGGTAAAGCAAGACCATTCAACTCAGCTGACAGATACAGTGTCTTCTCGCACAGACAGTGAATCAGCATCACGGTCAGCAGCTCTGTGGCACTACCAGAGATGTTACGGGCCGCAAGACAATCGAATAAATCCAGCCTGAATGCTGCCGCTATGAGCTCAAATGCCAAGTACATTCCAATAGCCTTAAATCCCACACCTAGTTTACCGTACTCATGTAATCTCTCTGGGTCCGTGGATGACCCCACTATATTTCTCTAATACTGGGATTAGTCTAGTACAGCACGCTTCTCAATGAAATGCTTCTGAATATTTCTTGCACAGAGCTGTGCGTAAGGTTATGCAGAGGTCTGCTGTCCTTTTGCTCATAACTGTCCATCATTCGCACACAGTGCTCAAGGTCTTGTGTTTTATGTGGATAATTCCCTGCAGGAGGCAAACAGGCCCCTGCCTACATTTTCTGCTCCGAAGAATAAAGTGCAGCTAATACAGCATCCTACCAATCCTCTCTCTCTATCTCTCTCTTTTTCACACATACTCACACTGATGCAGCTAGTTGGCAGGACCCTCCCCATTACCACTTCACTCATGGTACCACATTTTCTCCCTCTCCCTCTCTCTCTCTCTCTCTCTCTCTCTCTCTCTCTCTCTCTCTCTCTCTCTCTCCCTCTCTCTCTCAAGGAGATATTGATTTTGTAGCCCAAAGCCTTTTACAGCATCGGGGGCATAAGAGTTATCTATCTTCAATGCACAAGCAATCACACACCAATGAATGCATTACACAAATCTGCAGTTACACAAATTACACAAGGGTGTGTGTGTGTGTGTGTGTGTGGTTGTCCGATATACAGAACCTGTGCTTGTAAAAGCCTGTAAGCTCTGAAAAAGATATTACAGTATATCCAAAAACTAGTAAGATGCGCTAATATGCTATGCTAATGACAAGAAGGCTGTTCCAGGAAGCTCAGTGAAAAAATAAACAGTCGAGAATGAGTTGAGATGAATGTTGAATATAAATAAATTTGTCGTACATTACCAAAAACAGAAAATTAAAAAATGTTGAAAGGCTCTTATGTTTACCAAATCTGCAATTATTTGATTAAAATAACTTTATTTCTATTTGAATTTTTTTTTTAAATCTAATTTATTCCATGTGACTCCAGTCTTCAGTGTTGAAACCACCCTTTCAAGCCATATCTGAGTAAATATATAGATATAAAGGCATATAATGCACATTGTGAAAAGGCTGAAACATTTTGAGATACAAATTTGCCCAGATATATCTGTCAGTCTAAGCGACTGTCCCACTATCAAAAGTCTGTCAAGCAGACAGCAAACAGAGAGGTTGGGCCAATAGCTCTATACGGTTGTTTTCTCTGAACTGCTCTCAGAGGGCTCATGCAGTATATCTAAGCTTTTACTCATCTGTGGCCATTTCCCTCTGTTTTCACTTCCACCCATTTACAGGATTGGCAAACACATTTTCATAATTTAGCCAATACATAAACACAAAAAAAATCAGCCCATACAAATGTGTAGTTCTCTGTGGCATGCACACAAACAAACACACACACACGCCTACACGCCCACACACACAAAAACAAATGTGTCCGTAAATGCACGGGTTTTTGACAGCAAAAAGAGAGAGTGCAGCAATCATCATGTTGTTGCCACCGAAAACAACCCCAATTACCATCATCGGTGGTTTTGTCTGCAGCTGACATCACTGCTGGAATGATTTGAATCATAATATATACGTCAACATGTCAAAAGCTGAAGCGTTTTGGGTTCATTAAAGGTGCTCTAAGCGATGTTGGGTGACGTCACTTCTTGTTGACGTTCGAAGTATTGTCAAACAAAACGGAGGCTAGCTCGACCCTCCCTCCTCCTCATCCCGTCCCCTCCCCCGATGTAAATTCGGAACTTCGCGCGTTCCTTCTCCTTTTCCCTCTTCTTTGCTATTTGTTCATCGGAACGTTGTCTCTTTGGTCGTGTGTCGGCTATATCAAAATTCAAGAGAATATAATTCTAACGTTAGTCGTTGTCGTTGTCTAGGACATCTCTCCTCTAGCTAACTTCCCTCTTCATGCTTCTCTCTCCTCCACTCCCCACACCCCCCTTCATGTGCACGCGCACTAACCACCCAACCCCCAAATCATTCTTGTCGGCTGGAACACTGTTTGTTATGTTTCGTGGTCCAGGCTGGCTGAGTTTGTTTTTGTTGCCATTAGTGGAGCCTGGGCTGTCTACAGAGACCGCGTTTTTTCACAGTGTGTTCAGGGGACAGGCAGCTAGCGGATAGTGAGGAGATGTTTGCTATATGTGACAAAAAAAATGTTTCAGCCTAAAAAACGTGTGACATCGCTTAGAGCACCTTTAAAGGAACACTCCAGCGTTTTTTCATATTAAACTATGTTATTCCCTTAACTAAGACGAGTTGATACATACCTCTCTCGTCTCAGTGCGTGCACTCAATCGCTCTGGCGCGCGGCGACACTTTGATAGCACTTAGCTTAGCCCAGTTCATTCATTAGGATCCAAACAGAGATGAAGTTAGAAGCGACCAAACACCTCCACGTTTTCCCTATTTAAATACAGTTACACGAGTAGTTACACGACCAAATATGGTGACACAAAATAAAACGTGGCGCTTTTCTAAGCGGGTAAAAAGGATAACTATAATGTATGGCGGATAGTTATCCTTTTTACCCGCTTAGAAAAGCGCCACGTTTTATTTAGCTACTCGTGTAACTGCATTTAAATAGGGAAAACGTGGAGGTGTTTGGTTGCTTCAGCTTCATCTCTGTTTGGATCCTAATGAATGAACTGGGCTAAGCTAAGTGCTATCAAAGTGTCGCCGCGCGCCAGAGCGATTGAGTGCACGCACTGAGACGAGAGAGGTATGTATCAACTCACCTTAAAGGGTTAGTTCACCCAAAAATGAAAATTCTGTCAGTAATTACTCACCCTCATATTGTTCCAACCCCGTAAGACCTTCGTTCATCTTCGGAACACAAATTATGATATTTTTGATTAAATCTGAGAGCTGTCTCACTCCTCCATAGGCTTCTAAGGGAATGAAACTTGCTGGCCCAGAAAAGTTATTAAAGAGATCGTTAATATAGTCCAAGTGACTACAGTGGCTCAATCTTAAGTTTATCAAGCGACGAAAACACTTTTTGTGTGCAAAAAAAACAAAAATAACGACTTTATTCCACTATTCATTTCTTTCTCTCTGGGCCTCGAGTGAGTTCACGTAGTGTTTTAGCGCAGCGCGTCTGTGTTGCACGTCACCACGTAGGCTCACTATTGGCCGACGCTTGTCATGTGTGTGATGCGTGTGACGTGCAACACAGACGCGCTGCGCTAAAACAATACGTGAAAAGACTCGAGGCCCAGAGAGAAAGAAATGAATAGTGGAATAAAGTCGTTATTTTTATTTATTTTTTCGCACAAAAAGTATTCTCATCGCTTGATAAACTTAAGATTGAGCCACTGGAGTCACTTGGACTATATTAACGATCTCTTTAATAACTTTTTTGGGCCAGCAAGTTTCATTCCCTTAGAAGCCTATGGAGGAGTGAGCCAGCTCTCAGATTTAATCAAAAATATTGTGTTCCGAAGATGAACGAAGGTCTTACGGGGTTGGAACAACATGAGGGTGAGTAATTACTGACAGAATTTTCATTTTTGGGTGAACTAACCCTTTAAGGGAATAACATAGTTCAATATGAAAAAACGGTGGAGTGTTCCTTTAATGGAAATTCAAAATAATTTAAAGCTAATTCAGTGTTTTTGAACATATCGTACTCGGATGCTTTCATGTACTCTGAATTTTTTCCGAAATGAACATGAGGCATTTCGTTCAAGAAACAAGACATCTTATCATGAACAAACTAAACAAACAAGACATCTCATTCGTGAACAAACTCAATGGACAAGGTATTTTTGTTTGTGAATGAACTGAACGAACAAGGCATCTAGTTCATGAAAAAAGGAATGGAAAATGCATCTAGTTTGTAATAGAGTTAAAGGAACTGTGGGAACAAGATGTTCATGAACAGTTCATTCAGTTTGTTCGTCACAAATTAAATGAACTTAAGCTAAACTGGTCAGATGGCAAAATTTTGCATGGCATTCCCTCATCCTCAAAAACCATAAAGGAAAATGAAAGAAACTACAGACGACATTAAATTAAGGATCACAACTCAACAAAGACAAATATGATGATGTCCAGTGTAAAATCAGGAGCTGGAAGCAAAACCAGTTGAGAACCACTGCAGTAAGCCACAACACACACACACACATACTAAAAGAGGATCTGGGATCTACTCTCTCGCTCTCTCTCTTTGTGGAACATGAGCTGGTCGGATGACAAGTGGTGAGTCACAATGTGGGCTGATGAATAATCTTGATTTAAACACACTCATACACCCACACTCCAACGCACACGCATACACACGCTGACCTGTGTTCTAAATGTAAGAGATGTGTCTTATGTAAAGCTATCAGGAGATTGTGAAGCTACAGCTTCAGGAATGTACTTCATTCACTTCGGTTCAAACAGAAAGAGGCGAAACAGTCAATACGGTCAGAAAAACACACCGCAACATTCAAGAATAGTGTTAATACAGAATATGATGATGGTGTGCACTACTGTTACTTACAGGTTAAGTGTGTAATTTTCTCTGACATTCCAATATTTATTTTACCTCAGCAATACAAGCAGAGACAACCAGGACCTATCAAAGTTGACTTCCAGAAGAGTGAAAACACTGTGGCTCTGTGGCATTTCAAAAGAATTTCTTAGATTGTTTGAGAGCTCTGACATGGCAACATCTGGCTTAACTAATAGGGTGAGTTTGGATCAAGACCGTCTGTTTTTTTTGTAAACAACTGGTGAAACGTTCATTATTTTTCCAACATGGCATGCATAAATTCTACGCTGTATGTTTAAACATCTGAATCATCACATTTTATAACAGCAGAAACAACATAAGCTAATTGCAAACAAGTTAATAAAATAAAATAATCTACAAATTTAACAAATGTAACACATTAGAAAAGTATTTTTTAATAACTCAAAATAATGTAACTAAGACTACTGTAAATGTGACAATAATTGTAAACATTAGTTTCTCTCTCTTTTTCTGTCTGTTTGTTTTCCTCAGTCTCGCTCTGTCTGCTGGCTGCTAGTGAAACTTTGTGGAATGAAAGTCATGTCACAATTCCCAACAGAACACATCTATCAATCTTTCACAAGCTCTCTTTCCACTCTAATCAGTTCAGGAATCAAAATCTAACATTATCTAAAAGGCCAAGCATATTTAAATGACAGGCATGTCCCTCGTTCAAGGGCAATAACTAATTACAATGATGACGATAATAGAAGAACAGAGAACTGATTGCAATTAAATGGGGAAAAAGGACAATGGATAATGGATAATAGCCCAGTGCTAGAGGTTTTTTTTTTTTTTTTTTGGCGCAGCAACCCTCATTTTAGATAAAATAACCACCTGCTGCTCTGCTGCTGTGGGAATGGAAAATGCATATGACAGAAATGAGCATTTTCTTTCAGGTAAAAGCATGTTTGTGTATGCGTGCATTCTGTATGTGTGCTATATGGTTCTCGAATATGATTCAAAGTAATTGTGATAGAACACGACGAATATTAACATTTAGTCATTTCCTAAACCTTTTGTTCCAGATCTGAATGACTTACTTTCTTTCAGGAAACATAAAACTGTTCATTTCCACACAACAAAAGCAGACAGTTACAACGTAATATGTACAACACCGAGGCCATTTGTAGTAACATAAATGTTTAAATGCTACAGTCATATAATCTAGGTCTGTTAGTCCATTGAATTATTGCTTTAAAAATACTGATTGCAGTCTCACTTATTTTGGGGTTAACTATAGGCTACCTTTAATGCAGCATTCCTGATATACAGGGAGAATAAATGTTCACAAACAGACAGTCCAGGGGCTCATCAAATCAGTCCTGCTCATTCAACCATCCATCTCTTTCTCTTTATTCCATCTCCCTCCTCTCTATTTGTTTCTCTCAAATATTCCAGTTATCCTTTTTTCTCAAATATTTTTCAAAAGTTTAGTGCTGGAGAACACAAACCATTCTTCTTGGTCTTAATAACATTCTGTACACACATATGTCTTCTCTTTCTCTTGCTATATCTATTCCTGCATTCATCTGGAACACCTGAAAGGCAATCAGGGAGGCCTTGACTTCTGAGGATATCGATTGAGCACAGGCCCACATGTGTCTGTGTAAGATTTGATCTGTGTCCCTGAATCTCATGGGGCCATATTTGTATCTGTGTGGACAGAATGTTTCGCATGTTCACCCTCATTAACCCCCATCATTTACTTTTTCTGACTTACATCATAAAAGTTTCATAACAGAGGTTCATAAGACTCTTACACTATATACAAAGGTACTATACCAACCACATAGGGTTTTACAGTTTAACCGCACCTTATGAGAACCTTTTGAAGCTTTATTGAGCGTTTTATGCTGTAGTTCTTCAGTAAACCATCTATGTGCTGGTGCTTGAAACCTTTACATTGGACTTTACACTGGACCATTAAACCAATAATATACATCAAGAAAATGTTCAACTCCAAAGAACCAAATAGTCCCCTCAAGAGTTTTTTTTCAATTGCTGATGCCGAAATCTGAGAGAGCAGGGTGGCCAAAAGAGCGGTGCAGGTATGACATCACTTTGAAGGCCAACCGGCAGTTAGCATCACACTGGTTTCCTCTACAAAAACCCAATAGGATTTCTCCATAGGCTTTTGGATTATCGCTAAAAAACAAGCTCTGTAATTAACAACAGTATATGATACTTACACATTTTGTCCATCAAGATAATTTTCACAGATGAACACAACTTTTATGAATTTCGCCAGAAAAAAAAAAGGTAGACTATAAACAAACAACACCACGGTGCCACCACTAAGCTTCCGACAACTCTTTCAGTTTTTAGCTAAAAACATTTTCCCAGAAAGTTTGAGTTAGGGAAGTTTATAAGAGCACAACTTTAAGCATAAAGAGGCTGTAAAAGGGGACTGAACTTATCTGTTCGGCGTGATGACGTTTAATGTCTCCGACAGCCTCGTTAGCGACCGCCTTTTTCAAGACACATAACAGCTTAAAAAAACACTAATGGGGTAATACTGATGTATTTTATGTTGGAGCATAAACCTTGAAAGTATCTTGAGCTTGTGTTCACCACAGACCTTATTTGACCCATTAAAAGATATTTCTTGATCAGAAGATCTAGAAGTTCCCAGCTGAACCTAAGGTGCTACAATGAACCACTGAAGAAGCTTTTATTCTATTTGTATGAGTGCAGGAATGTTAGTCACAGCGTGAATACACTTGAGAGTTGAGTGTGTGTGCATGTGCTCGTGTGCCAGTTAGTCAGTCAATCAGTTTTTTTTCCTCCACTTATTTGATCTGCTCTTCAACCTCTCCACCTCCATACTCATTAAGCCCATAGGCCTTTCTTTCAGTCACTCTAATTGCAATCATTTCTGCACAATGACCGAATAACGCCATTTATCTCTCTTCTCCATCCTTGCTTCGACGCCAACCCACCCCCGCGCTCCCTCCATCCATATAATAATCAGCCAATCAACATCTGCCAAAACTTCACCACTCTGTCAAACTGAGACCAGGTCAAGAAGGCAGTTCACATGCATTACATGCACATCAAGAGAAAAAATCAACATAGCACACACATACACACCCAGAAATGAGCATAAACATAATACACCGAAGCAATTTGTATGCTGGTTAACTGAACCCTGAAAGGACAGAAGCCTCAAGGACACACAAACATAATCTAAATATTATTTTAATTAAGTAAAGAATGAAAGCCCTCAAACACACACGTTAATCACACATGATTGACCTTTCTTGTCCGCTGCTTTGAATATCTCTATAACCTTTTCCTATATTCATAACTAGAAGAAAAATGCCCACAACTATATACAAAAAAAAAATGTGTGTGGGTCAGGTTTTGCTTACATTGTGGGGCCAAATGTTCCCAGATGGACAGTAAAAACTGAAATAACCTTCACTGTGTGGAAAAGCCAACGGTCCCTTGAGGAAACAACTTAATAAACATACTAAATGATGTTTTAATGAAAATGTTGCAGAAAGGTTTCTATTAAGGTCAGGGGTAGAAAATAGAAAAAACAACAGAAGTCAATGTAAAGTACATATGCCATGACAAAAAAAAAAAAAAAAAAAATCTGTGTGTACAGTAGGTGTGTGTATGTCTTGCATCTCGTTGCAGCCATAAAATGCTCATTAATTTAATTAGCGACGTTCACTATAACTCAGTTTAAATCAAATGTAATTAGGTTATCTGCAAGGGTCCCTCGCTACAGTCTGAGTGTGTGTAATCGTGGGCATATGGCTTGGCAACGTTTTCCACAACACAGAGATTTGCTAACAGGATGAATATTAATGATGTCAGTGACATCATTGTAATATTTGCTAACTAAATTAAGATTGGTGTTCTCTTCCTTGCATCTTTTTAACCACCTATAGACCTTAGTCAG
This sequence comes from Rutilus rutilus, assembly GCF_951802725.1. Lineage (NCBI taxonomy): Eukaryota > Metazoa > Chordata > Actinopteri > Cypriniformes > Leuciscidae > Rutilus > Rutilus rutilus. The sequence goes on along the minus strand of NC_140215.1, from coordinate 16,904,108 downwards.
GGTAGCATCATGATTAATGTTTGACAGGAATGAAAACGAGGCTGTGAAGGGTAGAAGTACAATGTCATCAATAGATTTTACTGTAGTTTAACAAAGTAATTGTTCAGCTGACAAAACATCTTAAAAAAAGTTGACTCTCGTGCACAGGTGACATAGACTTCACAGATAAAAGCCACTGCAAGACTGCAAATACATATCAAGTGCCCCATTTGAGACAATCCCATTGTACGTTAGGGTTTCATTCATAAACATAAAGCCTAGTCCACAGATCAGCTTTTTCTGGCCAAGAATCTTTGTGACATTCAGGACCGAAACCGGTTACATACCATTCAAAAGTTTGTGGTTGGTCTCTTATGCTCACCAAGGCGACATTTGTTTAATCAAAACAGTCAAATACAGAAATATTCTGAAATATTATTACAACTTTTTATTTTAATATATTTTAAAATGTAATTTATTCCTGTGACGGCAATTTTCAGCATCGTTTCAGAAATCATTCTAATATGCTGATGCTCAAGAAACATTTCTTATTATTATCAATGTTGAAAACAAAACTAAGATACATTTTATTTCAGGAATTTTTTGATGAATAAAAAGTTTAAAAGATCAGCATTTTTTAAATAGAAAGCTTTTGTAATATTAGTAATGGATTTACAGTCACTTTTGATCAATTTAATGTGTCCTTGCTGAATAAAAGTATTAAAATAATAATAATCTTTAAAATAATTGTAATAATGACCAAGAAGCAGAGTAAATATACAGTAGTCTGTCTTCAGCGATATCTCATTTACTAACTACCAAGAGTTTTTTTGTTTTTTTTTAAAGGAAAACCTCAGAAAAGCCCATTATAACAGCATAAAAAAAAAGTTTTTTTTTTTTTTTTTTTTTTTAACCTGTGTACTCTTACTTCCAGAAACCACGTAAAGCTAACCCATCAGATTTGAACTTCTTTTTTTTTTTTGAGAAAGCTAATTTTGTATACCATTTGCTAACTTAATAAGGCATTTGATTAATAGGAAACAAAAAAAAATCCAATGTTAAAATCAAATGTATCAGAGTGTAACTGCAAAAAAAAAAAAAAAAACTGCATGAGAGAACTGGAGCAAAGATGTTATAAATATGAAGAGAGCCTGTAAAAAAGGGTGACATATTGTCAGCAGGAAAGATGGCAGCAGCGTGCTAACTATCAGCATCAGCGCTAAGATCTCAGCATTATTCACTGTCACTCTGACCACACGCACAAGGCATCTGTCATTGCCTTGGTGTTTGTGCATGTTTCTGTGACTCTGCGTTAGATGTGTTTGGATGAGCGTGTGAGTGCATGTGTGTGTTTCGTCCATCATTCCGACATTAAATGGACAGAGGCTGCGGTGAACTCTAAACGTGCCCTGACTGATAATGAAAACAGTTCCTGCTCTTTCACACCCTCGCTCTCCCCTTTCCAATAAAAATGGAACAGAAAAAGGGGAAAAAAATGATGCAGAAGGTTACATGACTCCACCCGCCTCTGTTTTGCCATCTCACCAAAATTCATCATCACTCCACGACCAATTCCTCTCTCTCTATTTCCACTAGTCTGCTTTGATGAGAATCGATAGCTTATCACAGAGGAGAATCCTATTACCTGTTCACACACATCCAATCTTACAAACTCTCAGAGAAATGCACATCGAATTGAATTATTTTGTTTTTGAACATACGTATGTACACACATGGGTAGTGAATTCTATTACCAGTCTTCTATTGGACAGTAATCCTCTCTTCACTTCCTGCTACGATAAGGACTACATCACACAAAAAACATCTCACAGTGCACCGGTGTCACAGAGCAGATCCTAACAAAAACACAAAAGATGAATGACGCATACATTGTCCGTCAAAGGACGATGTTTGGAAGGAAGCCAACTGTCGCCCCTCAATGCACCTGTCCAATTTGATAACAATTGAAAAGAATTTAGCATGCAACGCCATTGAAATTAGAACTGACCGCTACAGGGTTGCTGTTAGAGAACTCATGAGTCATGCAGATGCGCATGAACTAGAGATGTTAAAGTGCTCCTATTATGCTATTTTAAAGGGGTCCTTTTATACCCTTTTACCAAGTCTTGATTTTGTTTTTGGGGTGTACTAGAATATGTTTTCATGCTTGATTGTTCAAAAAACGCATAATTTACATTATTACAGCAGAGCTCCTCTCTCCCCAGTCTGGTTGAACGCGTCGTTTTCGATGAAGCCCCTCCTTCTGAAATATGAAATGTGCTGTGATTGGTTAGCTGGACCAGTGTGCAGTGCTTAGCACGTGTTCGAGAAGTGTCACGCCCCTTCGTAACCATATGCTCTACTCAGGTGTAAATATTAAAGATGCCGTCAATTTCAAACCATTTCGAGCTTGATTCAGAGCCTGACAATGTTAACGAACAAGAGGATAGTGCTGAACGGATTTCAAGCACGGACTTTGCAAGCATGGATTTCACAGGAAATTTCAGAGTGGTATGTTTTTTTTTCTTATAGATATGATGTTATCCACCATTAAATCAAATTTGTCATAAAACTATGGTAATACAAACAGTAATCGATCACAAAATCATGAATCATTTTCCTAATGGGCAGAGAACAGCCTTACAAAAGCAAGAGCTTACAAAAGCTAAAGTAAAGACTACATCAATACTGTAATGTTAGTTAGCAGGCGAGCGGAGACAAAGCTTTGCCCTTCGTTTACATCTATCATAGCAACTACATAAAGCTTATAATTGGAACTGTTAATAGAAAACCCAACTACAAAAAATAAGACATATTTACAAGTTGTGATCCATAAACAACAGATTGTCCTGACAAAATGGGAATGGCTAAGTCTTTTAGGAGAAGCTTTTGTGCATATAGCCTGCGAAATGTGCAGCGCACAGACAAACGTTGAGGTTATAATGTTCAGGAACAGTTCAAATTAATTTTAACCTCTCTAAGTTTGTTAGCTTTAGGACAAACTTTTTTCCTGGGTGTAAAAAACAGCGACAACAACTCTTGGCCTCACTCCCAACATGGACTCACCCCCTTTGTTGCGTGTTCCTGGGGTTTATGTAAATTTTAGGGTTTGTGCTGTCACCAACCCGGGAAGAAGCTTGTTGTAGTCCCTACCAGCCGTTTGTTGTAGTCCACAGCTACTCTGATATGAACAGAAACGATGGCATTGGTTTTACAGCATCAATTCGAGTCTGAGTCCGATAATGAAGCATTAGAAGAAATAGTTGATCAATTTGAACCACCAGCGCAAGCACGACTTGAGCAGGGCGTTAGGGCTAAGTGGTCGACGTTATTTGCGGGCAGCGAATGAAGCGCATAGGCTGGTTATGTGCAAATTTGTTACAAACCTACTTAGATTTCAGAAGGATCAAGACCCGAAATTACTGACAACTAGTTTCAGTCAGTTTAGAAAACAGTTCTTTCTTTTGGGAGACAATAACTTTATTTGTCGTGCACTTTGATCTTTGAAATTTTGCAGACCTTTTACATTCACAAACAGCTGTATATTATATCAACTATGTATGTGCTAGCCAGCAAGCTTTTCTGGAGATCTTGGCTCCTTTTCAATACACACAAGTAGTAGTGTGGAATGCAGAAGCATATGTCATTGTCGTGGTAACAAACAATGATGCTTGCCTGTGAAACACCCTGCATCTGAGGTGATTATTATAACTACTGTATTTGGTGTTACATGTAAATGAAAGTTGTTGGGTTTTTTTAATAAGGAAACAGAAAGACATCTATTTATCGAAAATGAATGACAATGGCATTTATTTCTCTATAAAATGTCTGGATTTGGATTTGAGAAACCAATACAAAAAGAAGCGCAATAGAGCTCAGAAAAAGCGAGTAGGCCTATTATATTTTTCTCCATGTCCATTTTTTTTTTTTTTTTATGAATTTTACACAAATTGAATACATAGAAATAGTATAAATTAGATTTCAAATAAATGCTGTTTCACTTTCTATTCATCAAGGAATCCTAAGAAAAATGATCACGGTTTCCACAACAATAAAGCACAACATTGGTTAAAAAAAAGTGTGTCTTGAGCATCCAATCAGCATATCAGAATGATTTCTCAATGATCATGTGACACTGAAGACTGGGAGTAACGATGCTAAAAATTCAGCTATGCCAACATTTCAATTATATTAAAATGGAAAACAGCCATTTTAAATTGTATTAATATACAACAATTTTACAGTTTTTACTGTATTTTTGAACAAATAAATGCAGCCTTGGTGAGCATTAGTGAACGACCCCAAACTTCTACACTTTTAACCATTTTGCATTTAAAAACCGTTTACAAACTCAATCCAGTGCTCAATTTTTCTAAATGGCAATGAAAATAAGCATGGTGCTTCTCCTACTCACAAACTAGTCAGTTCATCTAAAAATGTATATTGTGTACCATTCCATAATTGTGCCATTATTGAAGAATTTGGAAAGAACTTGTTGCTGTTTGTCTAAAACATATTTGTCTAAAAAAATGTTCAAACAAAACCTACGTGGTGTACACTTACAGACACACACAAGTAGCTAGCATAATCTGTTAAGACTGTTACATCAATGTGACGGTTATATTCTGTCAGGATTTCTTACTGTAGTTCAGGGGTCAAATTCACTTGCAAAATAATTTTGTATGTATTTTGTCAAAAGAGAATCTTAATACAGGTTTTTTATCTGTGTTTGGTTCTGTCAAATTGCTTCTTTTCCACAAGTTCAGAATGACTTTACTGGATTGGTATGAGATTGATTATTTGTCTTCATTCATGGGGCTTATGCAGTTAGCTGACTGCAGTAAAGTGAATGCCACACCAATCTCAGCCCTGCATACTGCCATCCTGCCAAGATCTGCATCAAAACACACACACACACACACACACACACACACACACACACACACACACACACACACACATCAATAAAACCTGTCAGTGTAATGTGCTCCTTGCTTACATCAGCATGGTGCCTATTTTTATACACAGTACATATGATAGCGTATGTTTTACACCTGCCACATGTCTTTCTTTCCTAAGCTATAAAGAGAGGCGCTATTTTAATATATTTACAAATCTTTCTAAAACGAGCACAAGTGCAAACTCATCCATGCACACGTTGAGTATTCCCCTATAAAAATGATTTGCAGACAGTGTATGCAGTGAGTGCACAGAGAGGTTGATAATCAATAGTGCAGTGTGAATGTTTAACTTTGGCTGCTTTCAATCAATACAGAGCTCTGAACAAGAACTAAATATACAGTACCATTCTGCCCAGGAAAAGATAAAGAGAAAAAGTGAGGAATGAGAAAGTAAGACGAACAAAATGCAAACTTAATCGGAAACAAACACAATCAGTAAGCCGTAGTACATTATGATGTATACAGGATGAAAGATTGTTATATAGATATATACAGATATATAGATATATTACTCTGACCCCAAACTGCTAAAAAGTAGTATAAGTATATTATATATTAAATAGGTATCAAAGGTCCTTGCAGTGGATGTCATGCAACAGAATACAATGATGATCTAAAATCTGTGCACACGGTTGACTTTACACAATAGTCCATGCCAAAACCTTCAGCTGACACAGAAATGGCTCCCAATAAAGTCAAAGCCCCTTCCTTTCATGTCTCATTAGCATGTGATACATGCGGATGAAAGGGCAGACAGAAAGACACAAACAGTAGAAGAAAAAGTATCAGAAAAAAAGTAAGAGACAGATTGAGAGAGAGACAGGGAGAGTCATGCTTTTCACAGTTAAGTAACACAGTCCTATAGTTATCTACGGTAATGACAGGTCCATAATTAGCACAAAGCTAATTCACTATGATGCAAAAATGGCTCACTATCTCTCTTTCCCTCCCTCCTTTCATCTGTCTGCCACATAATTCCTGGGCATTTCTTCTCTCTACTTCCTGCTTAGTCTGACTCTCTGCACACAGACTTTGTTTTCTCAATATCGCAAGCAAACCTCTGTGATTAACCAAATAAATAGCATCATCATTAAGGACAAACTAAAACATTTTAAGTTGATTTTTTTTGCAGGCAATGTTTCCAAATCATAAAACACTTCAGACACTTGAGCTGTACAAGTGCTAGGATCGGGTTAAAGGAACAGGATTAATTTATTCATAAATTTCACACACCACAAATCAGATCACATATTTTCACTTCTAAATTCTCTACTAAATTGTGAGCTCTTTCTCTTTGGCGAATTTACAATTCATTATATCTGTATTGAATAATTCCGACATGGAAACTGCAGACTTTGCATTTTCTAAGCTGATTTTAGTTTTTTTTAGGAAAAGTCAGCAGAATTATGTGGAATGGATTTAAATGTGGGAAAATGTAGCAAAACTGAGTCTTAGGGTGTGTAGTTGTAGTTTAGTTCTCTAGGTACAAATTATACATTTAGTCCTGGTTCCCTAAGCATTCACACTGTAATTTTTAAGACCAAACCTAAAGATAAAAAAAAAAAAAAAAACTTTTTTGATTTTTTTATGTTTTTGGTCTGTTGCATTCATATTACATTCAAATCACACCAGAGTTTGTTTGGAAGCAGACTGAGACCTATCTTTTTGGCAGTCTGGTGCGTACCAGGGTTTGGATAGAAATGTTCACACTTATTCAAGTGAACCGCACGGCACAATATTTAAGGAACATTTAAATCTGTTTGGAGCCATTTACCTTTTTCTTTTCTTTTTTTCTTTTTTTCTTTTTTTTTAAATGTGCTTCTGAAAGCGCACTGCTTTTTGCAAAGTAGTTGGCCCTTTTTTATTGTTTACATGACGTAAATGCAAACAATGACTGAAGACGGGAAATTACCCAGCAAATCGAATCAGACATCTCTGAAAATAAAACATTGTAGGCTTACTGGTAAGGCAAGAACACTGATTTCACTCAATAATTCATTTTCTGTGGAGTTTTGCAGGCACAGAATCCACGCAGGCCTGTTCAATAATGCTGCCAAAGAATTATAGAACAAAATACTAAGCTAATGCAGGTTTCTGTTAGTGGCCAATACTCATGTTTAGCCATTATTTATCCAACTATGCTGGAACTGGGTGTCTCACTCTCTCTGTCTGTCTGTCTGTCTTTCTCAATTTTTCTGTCAGTCATTCTCAGTATTAATGCATTTGTGACATTGTGCAGCGATTCCTCTGGGAGTCACTCAAATGGTCTTACACCCCTCTATGCCATAGGGAGGTCTTTAAAGCAAGGAAACATGACAGCATTATACCTTACCTCAGAAAGTAGCTATCCCAAAGCCCAAAAGCCCTCCCAAAGTCTTGAAATTACACTGTGGAGGAAACAGCATTGGATCACTGAGGGAAAAAAAGGATACAGCCGTACTCCTCCGGAACGAGTGCCGATGGCAAGGATCTTCTGCACCGGGTCAAATGCCAGAGCTGTGGGCTGATAGGGAAATCCATGACGCACCGTCTACAGAGAAATGAAAACAAGAGCAAACATGAAAAAAGCGTTTGAAGAAAACATTGTGTGCTGCGTCAAGAACAAAGTACTGTATAGGCAACTTCAGTCATTCATTCCCACACAATAGTGACACAGCCTACGGCCTGCCTGAACCCCCTGTGACTCTTCTGAGAACAACTCACATGAGACAATTCTCGCTGCTCAATGTGCAGCCACCCGCTCTTTCCTCTCTCCTTCATAATATCTTCTGCCATATTTTTATTGGTTTGGCAGTACATTATACTGTTCAAAAGTTTGGGTTTGCTAAGATTGTGAAAAGTTTTTAAAAGAAGTCTCTAATGCTTCCCCATGCTGCATTCATTGTATTAAAAATACAGGGGAAACAGGAATATTGTGAAATTATTGCAATTTAAAATAACTGTATTCAATTATCATATATTATAAAAAAAATAAAAAAATCTGTGATGGCAAAGCTGAATTATTTTTGTGAAATTCATCACTCCTTTAATACAATTGTCTTTATTAATAATATAATAAAATTCGATATATATGTCAGTATGATTTACTGCAGTAAACAATGGGATTGTGTCATAAATGTGGGATATTTATGACACAATCCCATTGATTACAACAGGAAATCATATTGGCGACCTGTGGTTTCAATCCACAGGTTTGAACTGAACTGGTTGCTGACTGTATCGGTGTGGCTCAGTGCTTCTCCTGTTTTCTATGGCGTTATATGTGTGCCTCAATCCTGAGCGAGTAATTGTAAGTTTTGAGCACAGAGAACTATATTTTGCAAGCACATTACATTATATTTTGAACAGAAATTAACAATCGCAAAAAAAAAAAAACGATTCCGTGCTCAATAAATGTATTTGCTTGTTTGCTATTATCCAAATTAACGTGCAATAATAACCCCTCTCACGCAGTTTACTCAGGTGCTCTCTCACAAACTTATTCTCTGCGCTCCTGTCAAGTCCCTCTCTCTCTCTCTCTCTCTCTCTCAACCTCTTAATTCTGTGCGCGCTCAACTCTTGACACACACGCTCGCTCAACTTGCAACAGCGTTACAAGTGTGCCACAAAATCAACCAATCGGAAAATGAAAGGTCAATTGTGATTGGCTGTTGGTCTCCAATCAAATCGCTAGTAGAACCAAAGCCTGTCTTGTAGAACTATCCATAGATATCCATATATATCCATATCCATATATAATCCTTTATTATATGATATCTATGGAACTATCTACAGCTTCCCGGAAGCTTACTGAAAAAAAAAATCGAAAAAAATAACTGACAACAGCGAGACTAATGGATTAAAACACATTTTGGTAAGTATTTTTTTTATTATTAACTTAAAAGTGCCAAACAAGCAAATACATTTATTGAACACGGAATCGTTTTCTCTTTTTTTTGCGATTGTTAATTTCTGTTCAAAATATAATGTAATGTGCTTGCAAAATATAGTTCTCTGTGCTCAAAACTTACAATTACTCGCTCAGGATTGAGGCACACATATAACGCCATAGTTTTCCGCATCAGTGTTTTTGAGAATTTTAGCGATGTTTCATCTGGCTTTAAATTAGTTTAATCGATACATTTGATTTGTGGTTTGTATCGGAGAACTCTGCACCGAAATGGATCGCTTCTCACCAGATCTCACAGCGATGGGTAGAAGTCGAGTGATGGAGACAGTCAGCAAGTAAATTCATTCACAGATCACGCTGCGGTGTGCTGATAAATGCGGTGATGCTCCGTGTGGTACACGGTTCAAATGAGGAGCTTGTTGAGAGAAATAAAGTGAGGAGGTGTTGTGTGCGCTGTGTAAACAACATGATGGTTATTTTAGTTCAAGACTAAATGTGAACATGCATTTACTCATCTCGTTTGCACAAAAACATTCAGTATTCCTAAAAATAAATAAAAACAGTAAAATGCAATCTCAGAATTTTACGCAAAACTTTTAAACAATTAACTATATTAAATTACATAAATATACTTTATGTATTTAATCTCACTTTATTAACCAATGTCTTTCCTGCTGACCTTCAATTATCTAATTCAACCATACTAATAAGCAAAAATTACTTTAGATTAGATTTAGAAATAAGAGTGTTGAACTTCCTCCTCCTGTATCCTATTGTTCTTTAATCCAGAATGGCAGCACAGCTGAACGGTTTGTTTGAGCGGCGCCCTCTACTGTACAGGCGTAAATATTCATTTTCTTCAGCCTAAAGGCCAATTTATACTTCTGCGTCGAGTGTACGCCGTAGTGTACGTCGTAGGCTACGCACGTAGGTGACGCCGTCGTGAGCATTTATACTTCTGCGTTATGTCTGTGTTGCTCTACAGTTACACCACCGAGACGCTAGTTGGCGGGGGGGCGGGTTTTAATTTTCCACTGTGTTTAGATTCCTCGCGGCTGTTTTGAGTTTAGGCTACTAGCGTCTGAAAGAGAGTGGATCATGTAGGAGTTGGAGCTTATCGAGGTGGAAAAACAGTTTTAGTGAAATTACTAAAACTAAAAGGCAGAAACGAGAGAAGGCGTCAGAGGAGATGGTACGTGCGACCTGTGAACCTGTTGACGGTTGAACCGAATTTAAAAATGACGGGCGGTGCAGAAGAACACGCCGGAAATGTGTAGGAGGAAATGCGATGCTACCAAGCCGACCAATCACAGATCTTGCGGTCCGCGTCGTCGCGACGCGTAGTTACATTTTTGAGGAGGTGCGCGTCAGGGTACGGCGAAGGGTACGACGTATGATACGCGTCTATGCGTATGCTACGCCGTACCTACTACGCGCACCCGACGCAGAAGTATAAATTGGCCTTAAGGCTTATTCATTTCACTTTTGGTGTGAAAGGCCCTTAACATTTGCCAAAAATATAACTTTTTTTTGTTGTTATAAAAAAAACTAAAAAAACAGCAAGCCCAGCCCAGGTGAGAAAAAGTAACGCAAAAGTAATGTAACGCATTACTTTTCATAAAAAGTAACTGGGTAATGCAATTAATTACTTTTGGGGGGAGTTACGCAATATTGTAATGCATTACTTTTAAAAGTAACTATCCCCAACACAAAAGTTGAAAAGTTGGCGATGGAAGAAACCCTTATCAATCCCATTTTACTCTTAAATGTCAGATGTTAAAATTTCTTACCAAATGCAAACTGTTAGGTGGAGGACGTTGTATTGATAGCAACATGAAGTACAGGTCAAATTACTCAAGTCAATAAAATAACAAAACAAATGCAATCAAATATGCCCTGCTACTACGAGAGCAAAATCACTTGGGATTTGAACCCAGGAACCTTTCAACCACATAATCGTATATCATGAATGATGATGACACCAGATCACTTGATTGAGCCACTGAATCATATGGCATTTCATGCTGCCGTCAGGCTGACAACACTCCACTTTCTATCTCATTTCCTCTTCCATGTCTACAATCTCAGCAAAGATCTCAGCATGCCTTTCTGGCACCTCGCTGACCACTCAAGCTCAACTTCATCAAAACCAATCTCCTCTAACCCCCAGTTAACGCTGCCCCACTCAGTCTCTCTTCATCCCAGCTGAAGGTCACACAACTGTCAACTCTTGCTGTGCAAAAACGATGGTATCCTTCATGACCAACTATCACATTCAAGGACAAAAATGCAACAACCACCTAAACCAGCCCTCCTACACCACCCAGATGTTTGTTTATGCTTGTTAATAGTGTTTTCTCATTGGCCTTCGTGCCTCTGCTATATAATCCCTTAAACATATTCAAAACATTGCTTCTCATCTCAGTTTCAACTCAGTTCAAATCTTTCTTTCAAGAAAGAAAGAGTAACACTTTACAATAAGGTCTCATTTTGTTAACATTAGTTAATGCATTAACTAACATGAAATTACAGAAAAAGCAGTACGTATTTATTAATCTTTGTTAATGTTAGTTAATAAAAATACAGTCAGGTTAGTTACCGTACATTAACTAATGTTAACAAATACAACTTTTGATTTGTATAATGTTTTAGTAAATGTTGAAATTAATATTAACATTAATAAATGCTATAGAAGTATTGTTCATTGTCATTCTTAGTTCATGTTAACTAGTTAACTAATGTTAACTAATGAAACCTCATTGTAAAGTGTTACCAAAGGAAAAAGAAATTACATACATACAAAAAGTATTAATTAATAAAAAATAAAAAAAACTGAAATAATTTACCAGTAATGCCATAAATTAAAATAATAAAATTGTTATTATTATTATTTTAAATAAAATTAAATAAACATTTAACAACATAATAAATTAAGTTATGGTAGGTTTAGTGCCTTACTCCGGGGCCCACAATAGTGATGGCTTTCTAAAAGTGGGTCTTGAACCGGCAGCCTTCTGGTTAAGCGCAGAGAGCTTTATTATGTAAGTGTGCATTTAACCTCTAGAATTTCTCACACATTACATCATTACAAATCAAAAATGAGAGATGCTGTTATCTGCCATTAGCAAACAACTATCTGTAAGGACGGCTCCTTGTGGAGCATCACTGGGTTAAGTGCTTTGCTCAAGGACACAACAGTGACATAGGAACACAGTAAATCTACAGTTCAAGGGTTCACGTCATTTAATCTATTTGCTGATACTTCAGTGGTTAATCTCGTCAACAAAATTACTGGTAAAAATGCTTGTTATTACTAAAGAGTTCAGTTAATAAGATAAAAGACAAAAATGTGCAAAAATATGACAAGAAAAATCACTGCACAAAATATAAAAAATGCACTAATAAGGTTTTTAAGAAGAACATTTGTGAAAGAATATGATTGTTTCAAATAATGCATTCAATAAATGTCAGGGATTGACCTGTTTGAGCTGCATCAGCTAATGTAACACCAGTAAAATGAAGTGCTTTTCTAGTGGATTAATGAACTCACCCAAACAAATTCAATACAAATGAGAGTAATCGGGTATATGCAATATATAAACATATCACAATGTGCATCTGCAGAAAATTATAAAATAGATTATTTAAAAAATTACAATAATGTACTCGTCTTATTTCAGAAGATCAGGTTTTTATAACCAGTTTTTCACTTAAAAAAAAAAAGTTGATATGTTTAAATTTGATTTATTTATGTTTGAATATTTCATATTTAGTTTACAAAATATTTGCAGAATATTTAGTTTATATATATACACACACACACACACATACACATGTCGGTAACTATGAAACTTTTCCTTATATTAGCTGCTTAAGTTTCTGGTCCACACACCTGTCCACTTGTTGCAGCTGGGATCACATCAATCTTTAAATAACCAACAAAAGTGCTTCAAAGTTCCTAAGCCTCTCGCGAGTCACTTATGTGCCATTTTACAAAATGAACATTTGCCTTGTTATACTTGCAGCAAACTGCCTGCAATCGCTGTACTCAATTGAGCTGGTTAGGGGCCAAATTCAAATCATGCAGCTCTGGGTGTGTTTTATTTGGTGCACTGAACAGTACAGATTACAGAAGTTGTCCAGAATGTGTGCTCTGAAATGTAAGAGCAGGTGCTGTCCACAGCCATCGGTGCTGGAAGCGTGCAATGAGAGCTATACACAGCCTGCGGGTCTGTGCTAGTGCTCTGGCACTGTCCACCACAGATGGTGCTGAAATCCATCACACATGCGGCTCCAGAGCTGTGACGCAAATTGTGACACTGTCCAAAAAAATTAATTTTTAGAAACAATTCTGCAGATTAGTGCAGAATAGTTCCTGATTGGGAAACGAAGAGAAAGTGACAAATCCATGAGGTAACTATCTCACTTTTAGCGCACTCTCGCTCACTCACTTCCCCCATTTGTTTGGCTCCCTCATAGAGGTACGTTCATCAATAATTCATCTGCATAGCTCTGGACTGATGCAAGCAAGTACTGGATGAATGAACAAGATGGAGTGATCACAAAGTGAGCGAAAGACAGGCAGAGAGAGAGACGGGATGGAGTGAGTGTGATGTTCCATCCGTGGCTATTAAGCAGTAATAAGGCTGTGATGAAAACCATTGTCATGTCCAAATTCTCTCGACTTGTGACTAAAGCTGCAGGTTTAAGCAAACATCTGGAATCATTGCTCTGTGTCTGCATGGGCGTGGCTGCATTCGCTGTTTCAAAGCGTATGTGCGTGTGAGTGTTGCTTTATCTTCTCTATTAATCAAACGAGTGCTAATGAATGCCTCGCCGTATAGATTTTCATTCAGTGCTCTGCTTTATTGCAGAGTATTTAAGCATCCCCCTCCCATTCCCTTCTTAATTTCTGGGCTTCTGTCCTCTTGCTCTGTCTCTTGCTCTCTCTCGTACTGATATTGGGTGTTGTCTCTGCCTTTTAGCTATTCAATTTCTCCACCCTAATTCTACTACTCCATACTGTTCCATCACTCTTAAAATGGGTTTCATTTTAGGGTGAATTGTGACTTTAAGTGTTTGTGTATGGCAAACCCTTTTTCTCTCTCTCTCTCTCTCTCTCTCTCTCTCTCTCTCTCTCTCTCTCATACACTACCATTTAAAAGTTTAGGGTCAGTTAGATTTGTAATTCCATTTTTTTTAAAGAAATTAATACTTTCAATCAGCAAGCACTTTTGATACTTTTATGATCAAAAGTGACCGTAAAGATGATGGATATATCCATCAAAGAATCCTGAAAATAAATGATCACGGTTTCCACAAACATAATAAGTAGCACAACTTTTTTTTAGCATTGATAAGCACCAAATCACCATATTAGAATGATTTCTGAAGGATCATGTGACACTGAAGACAAGGAATAATTTTATTTTTTTTAAACTGTTATTTTAAATTGTAATCATATTTCACAATATCACTGTTTTTACTGTATTTTTGATCAAATAAATGCAGCCTTTATGAGCAAAATCTTGACTTCTTTTCAAAATCTTGCCAGCCCCAAATGGTATGGTATATCTCATTTGCTTCCTTAGTAGCTCTTACCCATGACTCAATTTCCTTCAGCCACAAACATACGAATGAAACAACACAATCTTGATCATTCACACTTGCAGAATCAAAACGTGGTCACACCACACGTCTAGCTGTCACAACCCTGAAAAAAGTTGTGTTAATGCTGAGAATCAGGCCAGGACCGCATATGCTGTGTGTTTGAGCGTGCCGTAGCATGCTTTTGTGCCAACCAAGGAACAAGCCTGAAATGAACCTCCCCACCCCCACTCTCCATTTCTCCAAGTCATTCATACGGGCTATATCAGCTTCTTCAAGCTGTGTGTATCTGCCCCCTCTCTTTGTCTTGCAGTTTGCTAGATAATACAAAAATTCTTTCAACCCATACTTCTTTTTGTAACTGATGTGAAGCCATGAATAAAATGGAAATCTCTACAGCTACATTAATACTGCCCCATGGTTTTTGAACTATGGCTTTTTGACTTCTTGTTCTGTGAATGTTTTAATAGGAGTTACAGTAAGTGACAGATTGTGTTTAGGGGTTTTCTCTATCAGCTCAAATTTGTAAAGAAGGGCAGAGTCAGTTCATAAGAACCATAAATTACTACACAGAATAGGCTACTTTAAATTCTGTTCCACACATAAACAAATAGGAAATGTGTTTATAGTAAGTATGCACTTATAATAGAAACACACTGTATTGACCATATAACACATTTAGGGCCAGATATACTACCGACGATGCGCAAATTAAAGAACACAGATGAAGCCGTCAGATCATTTCCATAATGACCAATGCAATCTACCAAGATCAGCACAAATTAGCTTCTGGTTTAAGACATGCTTTTTTTTTACGGTAAATAATGGCGCAAATACCAGTAAATTGTATAGCGCAAACCTTAGTAAATCGCGTTGCGTGATTCATTTAAATACTCTCCTCCCATAAATTTTGTGTCTGAAAGGGAAACTCCTACAAATGCATATGAGATCATTTCAGCCGCAAAAATAGCACTGTCTACGCCTTTTCAGCGCTAATTTTTCACTGCGTGTCTTTAGTAAATCGTGACAGTAGTTTTTTAATGGCAAAAGACGATTTACGCTGGCACACTGTTAGTAAATCTGGCCCATAAACTTTTAAAGGGATAGTTCAACTAAAAATACAAATTCACAAATGTATATATATATATATAGCATGACAGATGTGGTACACATACATTAGGTTGAAAACAGCTATTCCTTTAATAAGATACACAAACACACAAGCACACACACAAACCCGTCTCCCACAGCTGGAGTAGGGGCGGGTCACGGGTGGTCGGGGTTTGGCAGCTCTGCAGCCTTTAATCATGGGCTGGAGAAGAGCTTGACACACAAGGGGGCACTGACCTCCTGTCTGTCCCAGCAGGGCAATGTGACCTGTGACAGGAAGGAGACGAGGAGCCTCCCTGTATCCATGCATAAAGGCGGGGTGTGTGTGTGGCGGGGTATACAGGCCCCATACGAGCTGCAAAGAGAGTCGTTTGCCATTAAATATACATAGTACAGAGAGAGGATGAAAAATACATCTACTGGCCCCAATCTTTAAAGCCTCATTCATATTTCATGGCCAGAAGATCTTTTTTTTTTTTTTTTTCTCTCTCTCTTTCTTTCTCATTCTATATCTCTGGCCTTTAATTTTGGCTTTCGGTTTGTAGTCGACAACATGTTTAATTCTGCATTGGAAAGGCACAGGAAGGAGGAGAGCAACATGCAGCAGATAGACCTGCGTGGCACTGATGTTATAGAACTCTCCAGAACACTGAGCAAGGGTCTCTCGCTCTTCCTCTAGCTCTATCTATCTCTATCTAATTAGATTTCAAACCACTCTTTCTCCATCATTCCATATAAATATATAAATATTCCAACACATACACACAATGAACTCTCTTTCTCGTTTATTCACTCAGCCTTTTCTTTCAGAGGGGCGGGCGAGTCTAGACCCCAATCTAAAAATAGACCACACATCCAGCGCTCCCATGCTCCGCTCTGTGCCCAAGACTGCAGATCTCACTCTCACACTCGAACTGTGTCTTTCGCAAACACGCACACACACTGCACGTTATCGTTTTAGCAGAACAACAGGTCTTGTCACATGCTCTCCCAAATATTCTTGGATGGACTGTCGACATCAGTTCCATTCATATAATACCCTCTCCGCACACACACTTATTTATTTATATGTACAACACGGCATTGATCTGTTGCTGCAATGCAATATAACACAGTGTAAGCAAATGATGGTCTATATAAATGTCTGTTGAAATCATTAATGCAGCATGTATTAAAAATGTATTGAGGAAACTATTAATGCTGCCTTTTGAACACACACACTTATATGTCAGAGCACAAACATGAAATATTAAGGAACAAATGAGTCAAAGCTGTGATGTAGTGGTTAGTGTACATATGCGTCCACACATTAAGCCTGGGTACTCATTCGGACAAAATGGGTTCGACAATCACTGATAATGAAAGTCTTGAAAAGACCAAATATAATATAATATAATATAATATAATATAATATAATATAATATAATATAATATAATATAATATAATATAATATAATGTGACAAACAGTAAATTGAGTTCTCTCTTGCATCTTAACATGCTTGATTGATCTTAACATTACATTACTTTATTGAATGATTGGTTGATCATAGGATAGGCCTACATGTGGACCGTCCCCATATAGTGTGATCATATATTGTAACACTAGACAAAGGATGCCAGGGGAAAAACGATGCGTGTTAATTGCAATAAAGAAAATTAATGTGTTAAACAGAAAATATTGAATCGCAGAAAATTATTTTTACAGCCCTAATATATACATACTGTACATAGTGTACATTAAAATCACTATGAAATCAAAATAGACAATTTCTGAATTTTACAGTTTTTATTTTAAATGATTTATCTGTGAATTATTATGGTTTTTTTATTCTTGTGCCCTCATAATATTTCATCAAAATAACGGATAATAGCAAACCACAATGATCTAACAATCCAATCAATTCCCGATAGACAAAATAAAATAATATGTCAAGACATATTTCGTTCAATGACATACACATACACAAGACATACACATATGAATGACAAGTGGTGGAATATAACAGGACAAAATATATTTTACAATTTAAACACAAATTTGTTGTTATATTAACAATTGTTTTGCCATTCTAAAAATGAACACACAATACGTTCTCAACTGCAGCGTTTTCATTTCCGAAAATCCAATATTTAAAACAAGAAAAAATGCCTTTCTGTACAATAAACTTCTGTGGTCATATGTAGCAAATCTCTCAGAGCTGCCTGATACATTTGGTGGAGACACTCTGTTGCTGTTCCCTGATAAGCTCTATGCCTTTAATATCCCACAGATGATCCGTACATGCTTCGGGAAGAGAAGCTTCCAGATTGGCACTTTGTGATGTACAGTATGACTCATACGCATGAAGCTAGAGCTACATCCTCTTAGTCCTTCAGCCAGAAAATAAACATCTAGACACTGAACTTTTGAGTAACTTTTGAACCTTTAGAGCCTAAGACATAGAACGATAGGTATGAGATGGTTGTATTCATACTTCAAAATGATGTTCACCTACAAACGACTATGGTTGTCAATTCTGTATTTGTTTCCATAATTCGGTGATGTTCACACACAGTTCAGTTATTTACGGGAGTGACAATCGCATTCTATAATCAAACTCACACCCGTAAATATTCAGGACTCTCAACCGCATTCTTGGAAAACATGTACTGTGTGAACGCAACTGAACTGGACAGCTAGTTGTCTGTCACGTCATATGAGAGAGCCACTCTGCGCTGCACAAACACGTGTTTACCGCGTGATGTGGGTTTTCACATGTGGTTTCAGAAATTTACTACGACCGAGATACTCTATAAGCTGTGTTTCATCTGAAGGTTTTAGATCCAGTCACTTTTTTCAGTTCCCATTAGTTTTGTGTTCTACGCGCAACTCAAATGATCCGCTCTCCACCCAAATCATAAACGCGGTTGTCAGTTAATGAAGATTTGACGAATGAACTCGTGGATCCATTGGACTCTTGTGGTGTCAAAAGTGATAAGACTTTTCAATTTTAGGGACATTGCCATCTTTGATATTACTTTGGTCACTGTTGCTATGGTTACTGGTAAGAGAATACGGGCTTGACTCCCATTGCATTTGCAGACAGTATTTGAGACACTACGGTAAATTGCTGTGTGAACAGTTAATTTCGAGACTCACACCTTTGAGTAAAAGGGATTGTCAATCCCAAAAAATTACAGTGTGAACGTAGCCATAAAGTAACACTAAAGTACTGCTGCACTTTGTAAATAATCATTTAGTAGGCACGTTTACTTAAAGCAACTTGTTATAGGAAATTGATTCTACAACTATTCAGTTATATAAAAAGATTTAAAAAAAATGAAGCAACTTCAATTTTGAAGCAAGAAATTCTGAGCAACTTTGGTACTTCGATTTGCAGAACATCTCATTTAAGAATGAATTGCTTATGTCACACTCCTCATTTGCAAGTCGCTTTGATTACAAGCATCTGCTAAATGAATAAATGTATATGTAAATAACTCAAACTAATCTGATTCACTCACTACTAACTGCCTCAAATAAAATCCTTATCTTTCAAATACTCAGTGATATAACCCCCAAACTTCAGCAAATCCAGCTATTTTATTTTTTTTCTAATTCAAACTGACAATTTCAGAAAGCTCTTTTTGTGACATAAGCTTGTTCATGAATGTTTCGTGGGTAGTCCATCTGAGGCTGAGACTAGGTGTAGGATCCTGTGTTGTTTCATTCTGGGGTCTAAGGTTCAATCCCTGGGATCCCAGAGGATAGATTTATTGCTCAGAGGTTGCTCTTTCAAAGATGTGTTATTTGGTGACTGGAGAAGTACAGTACTGAGGATTGCCCCCTTCAGCAAATCACTTAACCTCAGATTGCTCAAGCAGGACCATGCCTATAATAAGCCGACTGAAAGTTCCTTTGGTGAAAGAAAAAAAAAAAGCAACTTCAAAAACTAACAAAACCTCTTTTTTTCTGACTGTAGAAAGCAAGTATGGAAACACACACATACACTAAAAGCTTGTTGTGGTCTCAGCTTAAGTTCTGTCAAGAATAATAACCTTCCAAAGACAAAAATGAACTAGGAATGCAATCTGACTCATAATACATCCAAAGGGTTAGAGCCTGTGAGAAAATACATCTGAATAAAAGAAAGAAAAGAAAGAGACAATGAAAATAAAGAATGAGAAGAGGAAGAAACCCAGACAGATAGCATTCTCATAAGACAAAATCAATTACATATACTGAATATATATATATGTGAAATGAGGAAGATAACTACAAATAAGGAAAGAATAAAACAAACAGAGCAGGATTCTAACCATTCTCTATCAGAAATCTGGTTCAATCAGCCTTAAATGGTATTAAGCCTCAAATCCAACAAAAAACAATTGAGTGAAGGGGAGGAAGACAGAAAGAAGTGAGTGGTGGGAGGGAGGGAGGGAGATTGATACCAGATAAGAGAAATGAGGCTCTTTTATTGGGTCAATAAGTGTGTCATCGCCCCGGTGAAGCCACATGAGGGCAAACAGCCCACTTTAAAAGCAGTTCTGTCACCAATCAATTACAAACCAGACCATCATCCTGCACTCACATAACAGAATATGACAGAAACAAAACGATCAGTCAAAAACCAGTTCAAAGTACCAAGAGACTGGAAACAAACACAGTACAACCTGAAGGTTAATTGAAAGTACTTGTCCTTTGAATGACAACAGGACTATTAATGCATCCATCTGCCCATCTTGTCTTTGTTAGCTGGTGTATGTGCATAATATGTCCCTAAACGTCACTTGAACGGAATGTGTGGGCGCAGCTTGTTTGAACCCTGCTGCTGTTTATGCTGCGGGCTTCAAGCTGCGCTAAGAGCGAGACTTAGAATGCAATTACTGAGCTTACAAGCCATTGTGTACTTGAGCGTGCATGTGCACGTGCCTAACTGGATTTCCGTCCACAGACATACAAGCTATCACTCGGCTATCCAAAGAGGGAGACTGTTAAATGCTTAAGTCATTGGAAAGGGAAGCTATGGAAGGATGCCAATCACAAATGAACGCATCTGTCGGAGGTGATATCATCATTGACTTGAAACAAATATTGATGAATGTTGGCAGTGAGGTCAACAGGAGGTGAGACAACAACTTCTTAATTGAGCTTTGGACGCCGTTTGAAGCAATCGCACAATTCTAGCCAGACATTACATTTGTCTCTTTCGCTTTCACTGTCAATATACATTTTACGGTTATCAAGCCTGAGGAGAGTGACAAATAAAGCGCACAGTTGTCTATCAGAAGGCTGTTAGAAATCTGTTTACGCCTCTGCATAGCTTTTTATCTCACACTTGCAACATAATTGCAACATAATTTCTAGCAAACTACAACTTTATATCTCAGAATGTGTCTTTATGGGGCGGTATCCCGGACAGGGTTTGAATTAAGCCAGGAGTAGGCCTTGATCTCTGTCCAGGAAACCGCCCCTATATCTCGCAATGTGACTTATTTTTAACTTCCAGTTGTGACTTGTATCACAGCATGACAATTTCTTGTAATTTTGGCTTTATATCTTACAATATGACTTAAAACAAATATTACATCACTTTTAATGTGACTATTATTAAACTTCATCATACAATTAGTGTTTTTTTTTTTTTTTTTACTGTGATGTAGCAACAGGCTTCCATAGAAATTCTGACAATTTAACAGCTTTAAGAATTTGAATTAAATACATCATGTAGGCCTATCATTTTATGTAATAGCGACTAGCAGATTTTTTTAAGTTCTTAAAATCAAAAAAGATGCGTACGTGCAAAAATACACAGAAACACAAAATCCTCTGAAAAAAAAATGTGTTCTTCCATTTTCTTCTTTTGTGTGAGTCACTCAAGTACAACAAGAGAAAATGAAGGGGCATCAGAGAAGTGGAGTGGAAAAAGGTTTAGAGGATATAGATTGACTGAATAGGGCTATTCATTTATTGGTGATTACAAGCACAGAGCTGTTTGGAGTATTAACTACCTTAGCCCTGCTCAGTCACTGGAGAGACGACACAGAGTTTAAATGATGGAAAGAAATAACAATAAGGTTCAAACAAATGATACCATTAGAAATCAATCAAGTTGAGCAGATGTAAAAATAAAGAGAGATAGATATAGAAAGAAGTAAGGGTGTCAGGCGCTAGGCTGTAGTAAGTGCACGATCATAAAGGATATCAAAGGAGTCTTTAATAGTAAATTCCACTAGAATCACAGGGAATAAGCTCAGGGAATAACCACGCATAACATAAACAATACCGTACAATAAAATATGGGAGACTGAGGGCTTAAATACAAGGGAGAGTAATCAACTGAACAGAAACAGGTGTGTAGAACTAATTAACAATCAAGGAAACTAACTAGGGAACACAGGCAAACCAGAACAGGGAAAACAGAACCAAAACACAATGGTTGTGTCCAAAATACTCTCTTGAGTAGGTACTTAATTTGAATAAGTAATTACTTCACGACCACTAAAAAAGTAAGTTCTATATAGTATAAATGTGTGTATGTAATCTGTATGTACTACATTCATCTACCAGCGTCGGTTACATCGCTTCACTGCCATTCATAAATCCTCTCCCGTGACCTCATGGGATAGTAAAGTGTCCATCATGTACACACTTCAGAATCTCACCAGAAGAAGTAGGTCATTGCCTACTCTTTTATGAGTATTGTGAATTCGGACATACTTCTTTTGCCGCATACTGATTTTCGTCAACTAGGCCTATATAGTAGGAAAGTATGTGATTTCGGATGGAGCCAATAAAACTAAACCAAAACAGAACGTACATGTTACAAAGAGTGAGTGAGAGAGAGAGAGAGAGAGAGAGAGAGAGAGAGAGAGAAACAGTTCAAACAGCACTGACAGAAAACTCTTTAAGAGTCACTAGCTACACATCACTTCAACACACATCTTTAGATGTCATTCCTCTCAAAGACAGAGAGTGAGGACCGTTCTGGGTGCCCAGAACCTCTGAACTGAGAAAATATACTGTGAGGATCTTGGAGATACAATGGATGATGATTAAAAATGCATAATACTACTATTCAAAAGTTTGGGGTTGGTACGATTTTTTTTTCTCTTCTAAGTCCCTTATCTAAGTCTCTTATCCTCACCAAGGCTGTATTTATTTGATAAAAAAAAAAAAACAGTCAAATCTGTAACACTGTGAAATGTTATTACAACTAAAAACTGTTTTTAAATTTTAAAATGTAATTTATTTCCTGTGATGGCAAAGCTGAATTTTCAACAGCCATTATTCCAGTCTTCAGTGACACATGATCCTTCAGAAATCATTCTAATATGCTGATTTTGGTGCTCAAGAAACATTTCTTATTAGCAATGTTGAAAAAGGTTGTGCTGCGTAATATATTTGTGGAAACTGATACTTTGCAGGATTCTTTGATTAATCATTCATACAATTAAATGTCTTTCTGAAAAAAGTATTAATTTATTTTTAACAGTACTATATTTCAGTAACTATATTTTGCTTTTCTAGAATATTTTAATATACATTTATAAACAGTATTCTTATATTAAACAAAGAAAAAAATAGTAAATTCAAAAAGTCAATAAAACAAAAACAACAAAACAATCTTCCACTCTACCATTTGTTTGCCATTGGATGGACACAGTAATGTTTTAAAAGAGTTATACCCTTCAAGAAGTTTAGCACATTCCTAGGACAGAAGAATTCACTCTGCTGAATCTACAAACAGTGTTGATGTGATGGAAAAAAATCAATCTACAATATAGAGACTGTACAATACAATTGATACTTGTTTCTCTTTTGGTCGAGTGAGCACAGCTTTCCTGTTGAGAGATGAGGATACATGCAGACAGAGCGGGCTGCTCTGGAACACAAGCAGCGCTGCCACTGCAGTCTCAGAGCACTGAAGAAGAGGCCAACACTGTTGACAGAGCACTAACAGATTCAGACCACAGTGTCTACCTTGTGATTTGTCATTTGCAAGTGCGGAAACTGATTGCTAAATGGCTTAAAAAACAAGTTCCATGCTGTTTTTTGTTTGTTTTTTACCTTCCATTATGATGTTACGTACACAATCATATATATATTTTTTTTTTTCTCTATGTCTTTGACCCTATTATTACTGTGTGCATGCCAGATCCATCCTGGAGTATAAAGAACAGAGAGAGAGAGAGATCTACATTTTACCACGCATGAAACATGACAGCCCGTGACGGGAGTTGTTGTCAAAGCTCATAATTCAGTTGAGTGATCATAACCAGAAATGGGTGTCACAGTGTGTTCTTGAGCACATGAGAGGGTGTTCGGCAGTCTATTTCAGATCTAAGTCTCCAGAGTCTAAGTCTCTGTCAACATCCCAAAGAACCCAACCCCTTTGACAGTCCATGAGGCATTATACTTGTCTATAGAATAATAACTCGTACAATTCACCATTGCTTATGTCTGCTTGTAGGCCTGATTTCATTTTCATTAAAGGGGTACCATGAAAATGTATCATGTAAATTTTTATTTTACTTTTGTTCAATGCGTGTTAAAGGGATAGTTCACCCAAAAATGAAAATTCTATCATCGTTTTCTCACCCTTAGGTTGTTCCAAACCTGTATGAGTTTCTTTGTTCTGCTGAACACAAAGGATGGAAGAATGGAAGAATGATTGGAAGATTGGAAGAATGTTTGTAACCAAACAGATCTCGGTCCCCATTGACTACCATAGTATATATTTTTTCCTACTATGGAAGTCAATGGGGACCGAGATCTGTTTGATTACAAACATTCTTCCAAATATCTTCCTTTGTGTTCAGCAGAACAAAGAAACTCATACAGGTTTGGAACAACTTGAGGGTGAGTAAATGATGACAGAATTTTCATTTTTGGGTGAACTATCCCTTTAACAAAAAAAGAAAAGAAATTTCAGACGTTCGATTCATAGGACGTGTGTCCAACAAAGCGTTTTTGTCCAGAGGCTAGCGTATTTTTCCAATTGTTTTCAATGGGAGCACTGCAGGTTTTTTTACAACGGCAGCAGCGTGATGAGGCGCGGAGCAACTATTTCATGCTGAGTGCTGAGCGCTCGCCGTTTTATCCCCCGCCTAGAGTAGACTGTTCAACTTAGGGTAAAATGCATCACTGTCACTTTTTACCCAGCCGTCCAATCACAGTGGAGGAGAGGCGGGACAAATACGACCAACCGCAACATCCTGCTGGGACAACGGCAACAGACGACAAAAACAAATTTGTTTGTTTGTTTTATTTATTAATAGAGCACAATTAAACCAATGGAACGTTGAACAATGTGCTGTACAATCATGCATGTAATGACACAAACAGTAGCCAGCCAACAATGCATGCAACCAACATTTTACAAATATAAAAAGACAAGAGCCAATCTGTTGAGCCAAATGCTAATGATATTAAGAGTAATTTTAATTTTCTTTTAAAAGAGCCCAACGAAGGTGATAATCTAAGATGTAAATGTAAGCTATTCCAACACTTAGGAGCCACCTAGCAGTAGCGTTCAGTACTAATTGTAAGCGATTTAAAGGGCACCTATATTATGCAAAATTAACTTTTACATGGTGTTTGAGCATAAATATGTGTTGGCAGTGTGTGTACACAACCACCCTATAATGATAAAAATCCACCAAGTGCTTTTTTTTTTTTAAATCCCCATAAATCTAAATCATAAGCACTGTCTCAATCCGTTTGCAGATTCTGGGCAAAATTACGTCACTTTGCACAGGCTTCTCGCACGACTGTTGACGTACACTACCGTTTTAGCACAGGGCCACCCTGAATGAGCTGTACATCCGCCATGGTTTCGACACTGGAGCAGCTGTAGCGACAAGAATGTCTTGTAAGCAACTCAGGTATTTTGTTGTTGGATGTAAGAGTGAACATAACAGTCTTCATGTACTCCTGACATCAGAGCCACTGAAGACGCAGTGGATTCGTTTTTTTTTTTTAGGGAATGCGCCCCCACATACCTAAATGCGTTTGTTCGCGTGAATCATTTTACACCAGACTGATTCGTGAACGAGGGTCAATACAAAGGGACAATACAAAACACAGGCTTTGCTAAAAAGTTGTTACTCAAGGATGGATCAGTACAACTGTTTGTGATCCAGCTTACAGTCTCTGGAGTGATACTGGTCACGAGTAATGAAAGGGAGAGCGCACACTATATTACAGTTCATTCATAGGAGTTGTTTTACAGATATAAAGTTTACCAGTTTATTAAGCAACCCCCAAAAAGGAATAAAGTCTGTATATATTTGTTTACTGTTAGTTGTAACAAGTGTTTTTGTGTAATTCGCTGTGTATGTTGTATGTACAAAGGAGAGAGAGAGAGAGAGAGAGAGAGAGAGAGAGAGAGAGAGAGAGAGAGAGAGAGAGAGAGAGAGAGAGAGAGAGAGAGAGAGAGAGAGAGAGAGAGAGAGAGAGAGTTAATGGATAAGACTTTAATGCGCACTTCTTGTACTGTGATTTATTCAGCTCAAACAGTGATTTTCTGGAGTGAAAACGGATGCTTCATCCTTTGTGTGATGTACAATAAACTTCATAACACTCATCAATAAAGTTTTTGGCATCATTCAGACGGGGTCCGCTACAACAGGCTTGTAGTGGATAAAAGCAAGGTGACAACATAAGTTATATATTAAGTTATATAGAATATATTCTCTGGCTCTGTAGGCATTATAGTCCGACTCCGGTTCGAACTGAGCACCACTGACATTTCAGTGCATGAGATTATCCTGTTTGTTTGTTGCATGAGCTCTTGAAGTCCCACCCTCTTCTTGAAAGGGGGCTGTGAGCAGCAGCTCATTTGCATTTAAAGGGATACACACAAAATGCATGCATGTTTTTGCCTATCCTCAAAAAGTGCCAATTTTAACATGCTATAAAAAATTATATCTGGGGTATTTTGAGCTAAAACTTCACATAAACACTCTGGGGACATCAGAGACTTATTTTACATCTTGTAAAAAGGGGCATAATAGGTGCCATTTAACAGTGATTGGCTCATACAAGGAATTACAATAGTCCAGATTTACAGAAATAAAAGCATGAATAATCTTCTCCAAGTTACTAGATGACAGAAACGGTTTTACCTTTGTTATTAATCTTAGATAAAAGAAACAGGATTTAACCACAGAGTTGATCTGTTTATCAAATTTCAGACAGTCATCAAACTGCACCCCAAGATTCTTAACCACCGATTTGCAGAATGGAGCTAAATTAGAAAGATTTTGGGAATCAGAGGTCCCAAACTAGATTATTTCAGGTTTGCTTTAATTTAAATAAATAAAAATTCCATAATTTAACATCATGTAAAAAGTTTAGTAATGACTCAATTGACCTCCTGTCCTGTTTTCATAGTGGTAGGTACACCTGAGTGTCGTCAGGTAAAATGGGTAAATTATCCATGCCTTTGAAAATAGAACTTAAATGTAACCTAAAAGTAACCTAAAAGTTACATATAAAGTGAAAACAGAATTAGACCAAGAACAGAACCATGTGGAACACCACAAATCAATGAAGCAGATTTGGAGTAAAGTTGAGAAATATTAACCATTCAAGACCCATACCCCGAATACCCACAGTCTTTTTTAACACAACAGAACAAAATCATTGAAAACAATAACCAGAGGAAATACTTTGCAAATACTTATCGACTTTTTTATCTGGAAAAACCAGATACTAGTAACACTTCTGTGGATATTTCGTATATAGCACATATAGTGTCTCAACTGAAAAAAAGCACTCTCAAGCGCCCACAGCAAAGCATTTTCAGCTGGCTAAAAATGCTTTGGTGGACACACGGCCTTATTAAGTGTACTCTAGGATGGTGAAAACTGTTAGACTCAGTATTCTGAAAATCTGACTGACCTCTCAACATTCATACAGCAGCAAAACACTCAACATCAAACTATGTGAACATGTTAACTATTTCTAAAAGACCTACACAGAAATTTTAAAATATGCTTAAAAAATATTGTTACACATTCATGTTAGTTAACTCTCAATCCCTCTCTGAGCTATAGCTAACTTTATTTCTTTAACTTTATTTCTTTATATCTTTATCTTGTTAATTTTCTTTCAAATCAATGTATTCATGATAGACCTACAGACCATGTGCTTCACAAGGGCTTGTTTATGAAACTCTTATATACATTTAGCTATTATTATTATTATTAAAATAGGCAGGTAATCTTAAATTACAACACAGGTATATTCAAAAGTTAGAAGAAAAAAAAACGGCAGTGCATAGTAGTAATGATGACCCATGTTCTACCTCTGTGGGGAAATACATCCTGACAATATCTGATTGATTACCTCATTTTATTTAGCTGGTGATTAATTCTAATACATCTAATCTGTTAATCTTCAATACATTATGTGAATCGGATATAAGCGCCAACTAAAGGGATGAAAACGAAGAATTACTCGGGGACGTTGAATCTGTATAGCCCGAGTCTCTCACCGTATATTCCCTGGGGAGAACATAGCAACACCGCGGTCCCATCATGGTAAAAACAAGGCGTGTGCCCGTCGGCAGTGAATAAATGTGCTGCGGTGGGAATATTTCACAAGCAGCTTTATAAAGTGTAATTTCTGCACGTGATACATTCCTGCACTTCCATTCAAACGGTACTACTATCGTTCGTTCGTTCATTCTTACCCATTTTCCGCTGTCTAATTTGCTATGTTGGAGAACACACGTGACACGTCCATCCTACATCGCTCTACAAAAGATTATTTACTCCAAATTTCGAGCTCGAACCGAACCGATTCAAGTGGAGGCAGACTCGCTGCAGTCAGTTTCCACCATCCCGACCGGCTGCGTTAGGCCCTTAAAAAAATCTAAAAATAGCTTTAGGAAAAACCACAGCCTAAGCCCGGGAACTAAGGCAGGCTCCTTCACTTTTTATGTAAGCGAAGACACCTCGGTTGTGTCATTGATTTCCTATCACTTGACTTCTGAACATCTCACTTCTGAACATCTCACTCCTGAGCATCTCGATAGATAGATAGATAGATAGATAGATAGATAGATAGATAGATAGATAGATAGATAGATAGATAGATAGATAGATAGATCAAAGTTCAGTCCCTAAAAAATATATTTGAAAAATATATGTGAAAATCATACTGGTCTGAATACATGAGGGTGAGTAAATAATTACAGAATTTTCATTTTTGAGCATGAATTCCTCAACACATCAATATAGTCATGTTTGTTTTGAGCTGTTAACTGCTGTTTACAACTGAGACAACTGTTAAAGGGATAGTTCACCCAAAAATGAAAATTCTGTCATCATTTACTCACCCTCAAGTTGTTCCAAGCCTGTATGAGTTTATTTCTTCTGTTGAGCACAAAAGAAGATATTTTGAAGAATAGTTGACGGGCCCCATTGACTTCCATAGTATTATTTTTTTTATTTTTCCTACTATGGAAGTCAATAGCTACCGTCAACTGTTTGATTACCAACATTCTTTAAAATATCTTATTTTGTGCTCAACAGGAGAAAGAAACTCATACAGGTTTGGAACAACTTGATGACAAAAAAAAAAATTGGGGGGATGAACTATCCCTTTAAGTGCTGGGAACTTAAAGGGACAGCTCGTCCAAAAATGAACATTTTGTCATAATTTACTCATCAGCATGTTGTTCCAAACCTATATAACTTTATACTCTCTGAGGAATACAAAAGAAGATAAAAGATGATTTGAAGAATGTTGGTAACCAAAACATTTTGGTCACCATTGACATCTATTGTATGAGCAAAAACACTGAGGCATTTATCAAAACATCTTCTTTTATGCTCCACTAAAGAAAGTCATACATTGGTTGTGAGGTTGAGAAAATGACAACTGAATTTTAATTTTATGGGGTGAACTATCCTTTTAAGGTCCGTGTCATTAGTATACAATCTGTGGTTTACTGTCTGTGCATCTTTGTGTATATTGTGTCTGCTGCTGGTGCACTGTAATTTATATTGTGGCTCTATCAACAACAGTTCTCCCAACATCTGCATTGATTAGTACAGGCCTCTTTGCCAAAACTAGCTTCATATCTCTACTGCAATGACAGACAAGCCCTTTGCGACAATCTGGAGGGGCACCCACCTTACAGATCTGGAAGTGCTCGGACATCAGCGTTTCCTGGATTTCCAGCTCGCGCGGTGTTGGTCCCGCACTGGGGGTCCCAGCCGCACTGCCGCACGCGGGAGATCCGCCTGGATTCACAGGCGAAGAAGTGGTCAACCCGTCCAAAACCTTCCGGAACTTCTTCATCTTTATCCTTGTGTTTACACTTAAACGTTTCTCTTGGAAAATCACAAAACGTGCCGTAGAGACGCTTAAAACGGCATAGGAGATGATGCGGCTTCAGACGAATTCAGACTCCTCGTTTCTTCTTCCTTTCAGGATTTTATGTGCACCAAAAGTCGCAGAAGAACCTCATTTTCCAAAGCAAGGCTGATGATCACAAATAAAGTAGATGAATTGGGGGGAAAGGCGAAGAGAGGTTCAGTGCGCATTAAAGCCTGAACCAGGCTGGAGAACAACCAAGAAACTTCATGGCACTTACGCAGGACGGTATCGCATCCAACTAGCCAACATTCTCAGAAGCCATGCCAGAAACATATCAAAGTACAATCGACTTTGATGAATTTATTATTTTTATTATTTTCGAGACTCAATAGCGGTACACACCAAAACTCACGCTGAGCGTTTCTGGTTTGGGATCCCAGGCGCAGGGGAGACACGCTGCAGAGGAGCAGCGTATAGCGACGAGCCAACGTCGAAAATGGGTCACAAACTGCCGGGAAAAGAAAGGAAATTCACGGCCTGACAGGTTTTCTGTGAAATCCCCTTCTCTATTTCTTTCTTCTAAGTTATTTGGAAGGAGAGGAGGCGAGTACCCTCTACCCGAACCCTGAATATCTCCCGCAGTCGAGTGTGAGCTGCTGTCCAAGGTGCTGAATGATCGAGCGAAAGAAAGCCACACCCCTCTATGTTCTAAATGGACCATGTGCCACGGCCCTACTGTAATCCCCGCCTTTAAGCAGCAGCGATTGGACCATGTGCTTCAGAAACCACAAACAATAAAATAGTTATTTAATAACGTGCACAATTTTTATTAAACTTGACTTAAATATGACTAAATATTACTTTTAATGCACCAAACTAAACTACAAAAGTTTTGAAATTCAAATGTACCGTTATCATGCCAATAAAGCACATTAAATTGAACTGCATTTCAGAAATTAAAAACACAGAGGACCACAAATGTCCATAACATTATAGTGGCCTCGAATTTGGCATCGGTATATAACAACGTCCTGCAGTTCATTTAAAATTTTAGAGGTGTAGTCTTTTATTGTTAAATGACTAGACTAAAAAACTGAAAATCATTAATATTCTATATTAGTATAAAAAAAATACAGTATTGTACACAAAAAAAAAAAAAAAATGAAATGTTAGACCAAACTAAGGGAGACACCTCACAAGCGGAGTAGTGGTTGCATTATTGTTCTCTGGTTATGGCCACACACTATCCATCCTGTTCATGATTGCTTTGAGAGGCAGCGGTGGCCTCGAGGGGGCGCTGTGATGTGCATCTCGCAGATGCAGATTACATAAACGCTTACATCATCCCTCCCATCGGCACGGTTTATTCCATTCAGTCTTTTCCCCTGAAATCTGCTCATGTTGGAGATACCAGCTCCAGAGATTTTGATGCTCATGATGCTCCTGTGAATTTTATTCGGAATCTTCTGATTAGATATATATTAGAAAAGAAAAGAACAAATAGAACAAAAGAAGCTATGATAGCTCTAAACCTTTTTTTATCTGCTTCATTTGCTGAGTGTGTTATGTAGACATCTGAATAGACTATAAATATATTCAATAGAACATGATATACTGAAGATTAAGAAAAGTCAACAGCTTTGCATAGATGGCAGGCAATAGTGACGCCAAGATGCAAGACAAAATTGAGTTTGTTGTCCTGTTTGGTTAAAAGCATAACATATACTTAATATATACAAATTATTTTTCATTTATAATAATTTAAAATATGTCTTTATATATTCTGTTCTTTTGGATATTACGTAGTGTTCAAGTGTAGCTAGAAGGAAGCTGGTCACACCAAATATAGATTTATTTAGTGAAAAGAAGTTAAATGATAATAAAAAAAAATTGTAAGTGTATAAAAAAAAATGCAGCATTTGTTCAAAAGTGCCTTAAAATTCACTGGTTCGTAAACACACACACACACACACATTATATAATCTATTTGTAGGTGCCTTAAATATCATATTGTGTACTAAAGTGATTTCAGTGTATTTCAAGTGCCTCAAAACCATAGTCTTTTGAGATCTTTGCAGGATATTTTGTAAGTTCCTCAGTGAACAGGGTGCCAACAGATACTTAGCTTTGGAATCAGAAACACTGCACGCTCTTTCGCTCATCTCACCATAGCTCGACAAGGAACGACAAGACTAGCTAAAGAAGGGATTTCGCAATTATCGTGATTATAGGGTACAAATGTTATGCTTTCTAGCATTTTATCTTGACATTTTCAGTTATCTATTGCTTTGACTGTTTATAGGTTATAAAATTATAGATCGGGCTCAAGCTTCCCCAATTAACAGGCTAGAAGCTCAGTAGGCTGCCACATGTAATTGCTTTTTAAAACCTCTTCATTAAATATACTTTTCATCATGAATGCCAGGCCTCTTTATTGGCACATACCCCAGACAAGATTTTCTACGATTGTTTAAAAGGATGGAATCAGAGTCTGAACTTTAATGGTGAGAGAAACAAATAAAACATTTGTAGCCAAAACATTTATGGTCATTCTTCTAAGGATTAAATCCTTTTGGTTTCTCGTGCTAATGCAGCTTGTCGCTTGACAAGCATCCCCACATGGACAGTTTATCTAAGTTATATTATTATGTGGCCTATCGCGACTGAGGCAAGCATGGTAGTGTTGCTAAAAGAACTCAGTAGGGGCCTTCTCCCTCTGCTGCTTGGTGGATGTATTACAGAAGAAATCCATTTGTTGAGAGGATTTGGGAGTGAGAAAAAAGCAAAATAATCCTCTTCATCACTCCCTCAGGGTAAGCAGCATCCAAGATAACGCAGCTGCCAAGACAACGGCACGGGGTGTGTGCTGCACTATGGGGCCGCTGCGTTAATCTTCCTGCTCGAACCTGCAGACACGGATTAGGGAACATAAACACGTCAGATATCCCATAGTGCAATGCAGCTGGGGAGTTTTGACTTGGCATTACAGTGATTAAAATAATGATGTGGGAGAACATTAGCGAATAAAGAGAGGGATAATTTATTCACAAATTCAAAAGTGTGTATGAAATAAAACTAAAACAGGGAAGGGTAAAGACTGCAATCTGCTAGAATAAATGTTATAGATTTGATCCCAGGTAGAAGTGACATATGGGATACTGAGAAACTTGCCATAGCCGTGCCCTTGAGAAAGGCACGTTACACCATATGCCTCCAGGGTGGACTGCACATAAAATTGTTGTATTGTGAGCTGTTCTAGATAAAACATTTATGCTAAATTGCAAGCAAGCAAAAACCAGTGTTTAGACTTTACTGAGCACCTAATTCAAAATGCGACAGTCTCTATTATGTGTTTGACAGTCCCATCAGCACCCATCTTGTTAAAACCCTCTAGCAGATTATTTTCTATGTAGCTACACATACCATTAAAGCTCCTATTTATTCGACTGTGGAAAGACTATCGACTGAAACGTCATTTTGAGCAATACATTTTCTCCTATTCATATTTATACAAATGGCCTGTCTCATATGTCTCATAATATCTTAAAGGGTTAGTTCACCGAGAAATGAGAATTCTGTCATCATTTACTTCCCCTCATGTCTTACCAAACCCGTAAATAATTTCGTACACAAATTTCTGTCCCTCCATAGATAGCTATGCAAGTGACAATTTGACGCTTCAAAAAGTTCACAAAGAGATTGTAAAACTAATCCATATGATTTGAGCGGTTTAGTCCAAATTTTCTGAAGAGAC
Organism: Rutilus rutilus; assembly: GCF_951802725.1. NCBI lineage: Eukaryota > Metazoa > Chordata > Actinopteri > Cypriniformes > Leuciscidae > Rutilus > Rutilus rutilus. The sequence goes on along the minus strand of NC_140215.1, from coordinate 16,870,493 downwards.
ACGATCAGATGAACAGATTGAATTTAGGCTTTTATTCACATATAAACACTGAATTTGCTGTCATATATGTCCTGTTTGTTAGTTTGGATGATTCGGTTAAATAATTCCTCCTTAAATCACTTCATTGAACCACCAACCAGCAAACTAGCTACTTTCAAGTTGAGTAGCAGCACGCTTGAAAAACTCAAGTACGTTTAATCTGTACTTAATTTTAATTAGTTAAACCCGGACAAAGATCACTGACATACCAGCCCACTGCATGCCATGCTAATACTCATTCAACACTTGCTCAGACTGGGGACAAAACCAGGGGTGCTTTCACATAAAATGATCAGAACTGTCAGCAAGTCTTGTATTAAAACACCCTTAGAGATGTAAAAAGCTTGTCACCCCAGCTTAACAAAGTGTTCTGGATTGTGCATCCCCACTAGGCTTTGAGAGAGAGAAACAAATGGAAAACAGCCAAAGCAAATCTAACACATGGAGCTCAAGTTTATGTGTGTGCGCATTATTGCTTGAGGTAAAGCAGGTGCTTTTCTCTTTCTCCATTCCAACATACTCTAACGTAGATCTTCAAATGAATAATTTAGCATTCACTAACCTGTGTTTCACACAATTAGAAGTACCACACTGTCCTGTCCTCAACAATTAGAATAAATGAGCAACACAAGCACATCCACATGTGCCTTCCATGGTCATAAATCAACTCATGGCCTACCGTTAGGAAAATGATTATTAAAATATAATTGTCAGGTCTCGGACAGCATGCATTGTGTAACTGTCCTTTACTGCTCGGCACCCGCAATAACCGTCAGCCCTGCCGCTTACGATCAAGACGTTCAAAAAGGCCAGTCACTCAAGATGAAGCCGCAGTTTTTCAATTAGGGCAAAAATGTGACTTGAAAATTTTAATTACTCTCGCACGTTGTTGCTAATGTGAGCACGTACCACGTGACAGACGGGGTTTGAATATTCCCTTGTGAGAATATCCTGAATTGATTTTCATCTGGTCAGTGTATGTAGGACAAAGTAAAGCCACGATGTTCAACACAAACTCTTTGTTTCAAAAGCAAGAAGCAAATTAATATTGATCACAAGCGTTAATCAGACATCATGTCTTTGAATGTGTACGTCACAATTCAATCATATACAGTAAGTCAATGATGTCCCAGCTAACAATTTTTGGTTCCCATAACGTTCGTTTTTGGTACCCAGAACATTCTCAGAATGTTAGTTTATGGTTCCCAGAACGTTATTTTTTATGGTAACCACCCAGCAACGTTCTGGGAACGTTATTTTATTGTTACATAAAAATAAAACCAAAAAAGAACGTTCCCCTAACGTAAGTATTTGGTTCCCAAAAAAATAACCAAAAAATAACATTAGGGGAACGTTCTGTGTTAACTGGGGTGATATCACAACGGATTAGTTTATGTTTACACACGTATTGGTATCATATTTTGTATTATTTATTTAGTTATTTTTAACTTTAAGATCCTAATCTTGATGACAACCTCCCATTAATAAAATGAAGCAGAAGAAACCTACAATTAGAAATACTAAAACATTTCTTCCTCATTCTGTGACATTTTAAGGTATATAGCCTACTATGAAAGTTCATTAAAAGAAACTGAATAAATTAAAGAGTCTACAGTTTTATTCCTCAGAACAGTAATACATTTTTGCTTCAAACCTTTTCATTTACCACCAGTTGACCTCAGATCAGGTCAGCTACTTTTGTTTGTCTGCACTATCGATCTAACCGCCTACATGCCTGCACCTTTTTTGGAGGAGGATTTTTTTTTTCTCTGCCTCTGGTAAAAAAGGAGGGAAAAAAGAAAGTGAAAGAACAAAAATCAGAACACACACAAAGAAAAGGATCCAACCATTCATTTCGGCCCCTTTCATGAAAAATGAGTGTGAACAGTCTGAACACTGATGATTGAATTAGCGACAATGGTCGCGGCGAGAGCCTTAGCAAAGGACTTCATTCCAGCCTCACCACCTTCATCTTCACTGAGACTAATGCACTTCTTCCAACCCACGTCTGTCAAGAGGCCCCACTCCATCCTTTAACATGTGACCATTCACATATCATGCCATTAGCCTGTTCTTTCCTCTCATTTTCAAGACCCCGGTTAAGTCGTCCTATTTCTATCATATTTTCATTACACGGAGCATATATCAGTGAACATGTCCTGACAAGGAATCACTTTTAACGCAACTCCAGACAAGAGCCCAGAATAACTGGGCATGACAATCAATGGAAGAAAAAAAAAATTATACTGATACACAAATTCCAACACAAATTTTAAAGTGTGGCTGAAGTGTCCAAATGCTTTTTGGACACTACAAGCCTATGATTATATGTAAATGAAGCTACGAACAGAAAATAAACAGGGAGAAAAATCATTCGGTGAATGTGAATATAGACTCAAGAATATGGATCACATAAATTCTGGTATACTGAGAAATTCAGCATCACCAGTGCTGAGCGAGAGTCTACATACTGCACAGTGGAAATGAGAGATGGCAGTGTCAGGGCCGCTTGTTTTTGGATGTCACTGTGACAGTCTCATTGGGGTGAAGGGGGTGCATATCCTCTCTTTCTGTCACAACAGAATTTGTGTCACTATCCCACTGTCAACAGGGTGAGTCACCATAGCATGTACACAGAATGTATCAGTGACTCAAAACAGCTGCCTTGCCAATTTTTCTACATTCATGTATTTCATTTTGAAAGTTTGGGCAGCGCACATCAAAGGGGTCATGCCTTTTAAAAAGTACCTAAAACATCATTTTCATTTTCATTAACATGGAGTAAAGGTTTTAGATGGTAATGCCAAGATACTTTGATTTATAGCATATTATAGTAATGAAATACTGCCTAATTTTGTATGGTACTCCATAGGCTACTCAACACAAAGTTGGAAAACATATTTACCTGCTGCACGTGCAGGTGTCAACCTTAATGAAGGCTTTATATCGCTGGGAAATGATAGGAGGTGTTTGTATGTTTGTTTCAATTGATTGTAGGTAAATATCCACTTCATTGAGCGCTCTTTTTGTTCTTTGTTTTCTAAAAGGTTGCGTTACTGTTTTATGGAGTGACAACATCCAAAGATTTAGTAAGTTGCAGAATGAGAAATCGCGAGCTGGTTCAGATCAGCTCTGTTGAACCCATTTGACCAATTCAATAATAAAGAACCAACCCAAAAGAGTGACTTGAATCGGGCATCTCAAGTTCTGATGATGGCAGGAAATAAGGGACAGACAACATGATTGCTGAAATGTGAGAGAAAAATGTGATCACAACAAAGTGACTGTACATCATGGGCGGCATCCGAAATCGCATACTTCCCTACTAGTAAGTGAAAAACAGCATGTGAACATTGTGAATGTACTACTCTCAGATTACATTCATACACAAATTATAGAACACGCTTTTTTGTGGTCGCGGAAGTAATTATTTAAAACAAGTAGGCCTACCTACTTAAGAGAGTATGCGGTTTCGGACGCAGCCATTCATTTTCTGTGTGAGCAGGGCATTTCAGCCCACATTGTTTCAGCGTTATTTAGACAGTCAGCATTGTGACTGACATAGCCAATAAAAACTTTAGAATTGGCTGTGCCGTGGGGTGGTTTGTCTGTCTTGGTTTGGTGGGGGGGAATTACACATTTGGCTACATGAACAGCAACAACCGTTGACAATGCAACAACATTAACCAAATTTGATGAAGGCAATGTCTAAACATTTATTTTGCTAAATTACATGGCTTCGTAGTTAATAGACATGGACTGAAAACAACAAAAGTCCAATTAAGGCTGTAAGACCATTATGAAATAATGAGTTTGAGGCATTGGAATTTATTCAGAGGTTAGGTGGAAATGACCCAGTCAATGCAGTCCACCCTCTTTCACATTTGAATCACAAACAGCTCTGTGAGACCCAACTATACCTTTTACTAATTAGATCAAATTTTCAGTTGTCCATAGACAACAGCTGATTTAGTAAATCATCCCTCCAACATTTTTGCCCAAAGTTCCATTAACATCAGTGCCCATCACAAGCCTTAATTGTGTTTTACGACAACTGATGAAGTTCCCATTTATCCAGCAAAGAGAAGTCTTCCAGGTCCAACCCATAGACAGGTATAGGGCACTTGTAATCGACTTAGAATTTACATAGGTCAACAACAGTAATTGAGTAACAATGGTGCCAGAGACTTTGAGAGAAGGAACAGACTCCTACCTTGAGGGACTTTTTTTGATTTGCATATAAATGGGCGGGTAAACGCATGTCTGTCATTATCAGCCCGCCTGACTGGCTAGAGGAAAGGTTAATGAGTGCCTGCCCCTTTTCGATTAGCATGGCAGCATGTGTTCCATTTCAGTGCAAAAGACAAACGTGACAATAGGATGAAAAGAAAACATTTCTCTCATTCAGAGGCAATAAACGATAAACTCATTAGACAAAGCAGACAAAAATAATAGTAATTGTCTCCAATAAGACCCTGTTAACGTCAAAGTAGGCCTACCTGTGAAGCTGCAGAGCAAACGAAGACTGCTAATGATGATCAGGATTATGCTTCTTACTGTTTACATTTATGCATTGAACAGAAAGGCTAGGCCCAGCAGAGCAGGCATTTATTTCAGATTAAGCAGCTGTTTTCACAGAGAAATCATGTACCGATCTGTAATTCCAAAAGCTAGAAGGCCAAGTGGGAGGAAACGGCTTATTTTAGAGAAGCTATTCCAAGGCTGTAGGCTCTTTGTGTTACTGTCATTTGGTGCCTATGACTCACCGCTTTATGAAGTCATTACACGGCCCTCAATGTATGAAATGTATTTTTGCTTTATGCAGAACGCATTGGCCACGTGGCAGTTTGTTTGGTCAGTGTATGACTGCATTTATTTATTCAGCTTTCAGTGCTATGACAGCTGGTGCAGCTTAAGTAGCTCATCTGAGTAAAATTAGACTGGCTCCTTAAGTTAACGTCAACTTGGGCTACTGCAACCAAACAGACACTGGCTGCGTCCGAAGACTTAGGCAGCTGACTTGTTGCCTTGCTGTCCTATCAGGCAATGACTTTGCAAGCAGAAAGGTTCTTTGCACATGAAGGTACCTCACAAAACTGATTTTGACAGACTTCTGAGGCAGAAAAATACAGGGAGATTTGGTGATAACTACGCAAATATTGAATTACTAAAATAGTAATTTCTTGCTTGACATCAAAAGTAATAAACATTTGTCAAAAACATACATTTACACACAAACTGACCACGAGCCAACTTTCAGATGTCATCTTTCTTTTTTACCTACTCTGTCACCGAATGGAAAGCACAGAAGGACAGCGAAGGATACATCTCTGCTGCCTTCAAAAATCGATCAGATAAAGATATCTCAGGAGACGGGACGTGAAGCTAACATTGGATTGGGATATGCCTTCCCAGCTAACAGGGAACGTTCCCATAACTTTCACTAACGTTTTATAAAACTTATGTAAATGTTAGTAAAAAAACTTTCCTGAAATAATGTTTCTGGAACGTTCTTATAATGTTTATAGAGTTAAAATACATTCTCGTAAAGTTGAGAGAAAAACGTTCTTAGAACCAAGTTTTTAGAACGTCCGTGTGATGTTATTTGTTCTTGACTGATGTTCTCACAATGTTGAGTAAAAACGTTCTTAGAACAAAGAATGTCCTTGTGATGTTATTTGTATACTTGACTGATGTTCTCATTATGTTGAGTGAAAACGTTCTTGTAACACTGTTCATGGAACGTCCTTGTGATGTTATTTGTTCTTGACTGATGTTCTCATAATGTTGAGTAAAAACGTTCTTAGAACAAAGAACGTCCTTGTGATGTTATTTGTACTTGACTGATGTTCTCATAATATTGAGAGAAAACGTTCTTACAACAACATTCCCAGAAAACAAAAATATGTTCTTAAGTTAAGTCCATTTAATCTCCATTAAGTTATGAAAAAGTTATTTCTGAATGTTTTCTGAAACATTTCCAAAATGATAGAATGGAATGTTCCTGTAACATTCACATTAACCAAGAAAAAACGCTCTTGATACATTAAAAAAAATTGACGTTTTCAATGTTTAAAAAACATTCAGAAATAATATTTTCCTAACCTAATGGGAATGTTAGCAAAACGTTCTGACAACTTATTTTTGTTAGCTGGATTGATGCCTTCTTGAAATGCATCCTCCGAAGGCTGCATTTTTAAGATTTCGGACTGTGAGCGGGGCTGAGATAATCACAACCAGCTGAGGACAATTAACTGTTTGAAGGTAGTTGTGCCACCAGTACAGATGAGCTACAACTCCCACATGATTTCTCTGGTCTTTCTTTGTAGGAAGTGATTAGAGTGGGCTGCCCATATCTCTAGGGTCACATCATTACTTGCATTCATTCATGGGCTGCATCTTGGTTTCATTGACCTTGAGAATCCATAGCATATCCTTACTGTAAATGCACGTCTAGGGTAATTCTTCTTGGCTATTTCGGAATATAATTCTAGTGGCTAAAGTCTACACAGTACACTGTATGTTATGGTTTTATAAAATACCACTGACAAAACACATAATTTGTATCCAATTACACGTTGCCATATAAACAAGTCAGTTTCTCAATATAAGTCAGTTAGTTAAAAGCTGTATGTGTTCATGTTGACTCATTAGTGAATCAAACTGTTTGTTTTTTTTATTCAAGAAAGTTAATAAGAGTCATTCTAATCAGGTTGCTGTCTGTTTCATGCTGTAGATTCAGAAGAGGTGTTTTGGCGCTGCTAAGTAGTGCAGAAAACTGCAGAAAAAAGAGTATTACTGCACTCTGTCCGCAACGATGTAAGAATGTGTGTAAGAAACCATCAACCCAACAGCATTCAGGTTAACGGTAGTGCTTTGCTGAATGAATCTGTTTTAAATAAATACATTTTTTGAATGATTCATTAAGTCACTCATAAAGATAGTCACTTACTTCGTGTCTGAATAAATTGCTGTTTTTGAAAGAGTCATTTGAATGAATGATTAAGTGATTCGCTTCATAAATGAATGAATGAAGGAGGCATTTATATAGCGCTTTCATATGTACTACTGTACACCCAAAGCGCTTTACAATCATATCAGGGGATCTCTCCTCAACCACCACCAGTGTGCAGCATCCACTTGGATGATGCGACGGCAGCCACAGTACAACGGCGTCAACACACACCAGCTATAGATGGAGAGGAGAGGGTGATAGAGCCAATTCAATGGAAGGGGAATTATTAGGAGGCCATGATTGGCAAGGGCCAATGGATGGAATTTGGCCAGGACACCGGGGTTACACCCCTACTCTTTACGAGAACTGCCATTGAATGTTTAATGACCACAGAGAGTCAGGACCTCGGTTTAACGTCTTATCCAAAGAACGGACAGTCACTTGATACAACCTACAGATGTAACCTGCAGGTAGTATTCTACATTAGTCTGACCTCACAACCTTGTCTAATTCAGTGTGTGGTCAGTCATCATCTCAGAAATAAATATGGCTTGTAATTATCTGAGAAGATATTAAAAACGGTTCATGTCTAGTTGAACACTTGAAGTAGGATACAGTATTTCATGCAGTCTGCTCTGGTTGTAAAGCCATACTGCAGATATTGGTATTAGGCCATCTGGATGTTCTATGGATACATGTAATCTGCATAAAGTGGCAAAAAAAAAAAGAGTATGAATATTATGGTTGTGTGCTTTTCTTACATATTTAGTGTACTTTGTCTATGCCTCATTCTTCCCATCATAAATCAGTATAGGTGATTTAGTGATGATGATTTATCAGCATATGAACACCTCTGTGAATGCAACAGATTCACAAGCGAAATCTCTTTAGACACACTGAAGGGGATGAAAGGAGACAAGCATGCACAGCTTTTCCATTCAAACACACCGAGAGCACATCATCCCAGTGGCATAGCTTTGCAAGGTGCCATTTTCATTCCAAACTCTGTACCCGCATGATATGAATATGATAGGCAGCGTACAGATCGTAATACTCCTATCATCATCCAACACGACGTTATTATCTTTGTCCATGTCATTATTAACATTATCATCATTTACATAATCATGATAATTATAAATGGCTTCTGTCTCAGTGAGGGAGATGTTATGAGAAGATTATAAGAGATGAAGGAAAATGAGGACATCGTTTATTATTATATCCTTTCGTACATTTGATTTCTGAATTGAATTACAAGGAGAGAAATCAACATGACAGTGGAACGGAGCTACACCAGATCCACATGCCCTCCCTCTTTCAATTTTGTTTTTTCTCACTCTTAAGTCTAGAGGGAAAGATTGTGTGTATTACACAGTGTGAATTACGACTACTACAGTACATGTAGTATTGACACACATGCACACAGAAAAACACACTTTCACTCTTTAGGCTTCATCAAACCTGATGCTCTAGATATAACATCTCCATTGAGCTCATCACTGATTTCAGTCCTTCATTTAAATGTAGTCTGGATTTTAAATGAAATGTTTTGAAAAATGTACACTTGAAAAAAATGATTCGTTGAATTTAATCCATTTTTTTTATCGTAAGTGGTTGCACACAATTGATTTTAGCTACATTTAAACAAATGCATTAAGTTGAACTAAAATTGATTAAGTTAGTATTTGTTCAAATGTAGCTAAAATCAATTGTGTGCAACCACTTACGATAATTTTTTTTATTAAATTTAACGAATCTTTTCAGTGTATTTTCTATATTTTCATATAACATTTATTTTATATAATATTTGTTATTAAATAAATATTTATTTTTATATAATAAAAAATGTTTTTATGTTAATATTGTATACAATCAAATGCGGCCTATCCACCCTGACTAAGGTCTATGTTTCTGTTCATTTTTGTGCATTTTGTTTTATGGTTTGGAATATATACGGCACTGTTTTATATAGAAAAACATTTTAGCTCTGAATGTGTGTAAAAGCTTAATCTTATTTGACCCCTCCTTCCACATCTTGACTGATTGATTGAAAAGAGAGATGTTGGGAGTGTAGCTCCTCTGTGATTGTGATGCATCTTTATGTTATTAAATTTTGACTTGCTCCTCACACTAAGCTATTCACAAGACTTGGAATGTAGCACACAGGTCATATAGACTTTTTTCTTTTTTGGTCTTTTGCAGCTTGATAGACACAGTTTGCTATCCATTTTTGTTGCATGGAAAAGATGAGCCTTAACATTCTGCAATATGGAAGAAAAAAAAAGCATACAGGTTTGGACATGAGGGTGAGTAAATTATGAAGAAATTGTTATTAAGAAATCATTCCTTGCTCACCATGCCCTTCCTTCTCTTATAGATGTTTGTCCTTTCATGCATCATTTAGTTGATATGGGACAGTGTCAAAGGCAAGATTCAAGGGTTGATGTGAGACCAAACAATCTCATGCCAGAAAGCAGCTACTTGAAACTAGAAACTATAATTTCCTGAGAGAGTGATAAAAGACATTTTTAGTATTTTGCATTTTTCTTTTTATTCTCCCTATACTAAAATGCCACATAGCAACACTCTGCTTTGTCAGTTTTGATCCCTTTAGGCGTGCATCTCTGTTGAACGCATTGAAATCCATTACCCATAAGTGACGTTTATCTTTTTCTCTCTCTCTGAGTGGATGTGCTTTTACTGGATTTTAGCATATATAAAACATGATAATCTCATTACACTGTCACACATTAAATCAAACCGAAATATTTCCATGCTTCATGTGAAAAGAGAAGCCAAAAGTATATTGCTTAACATCATCTAAAAGCTAATCAATCTGATAAATTTCACTTTTAACTGTCCTTTATTTCCCTAAGAAATGGCACCTGTGATCCAAGTTGGCCCAAATTAGAAATGAAAAAACCCACGTCTCTTCCTCACACAGAACTTATGTATGATCTGAATTGAGCCAACAATATATAGGCCTATCTGATTCTATTTCTATATTTTATCATTTAAAATACGAACGTTTTGGGGATGATCAAGTGATATGCAGCGTTGCATTACTCATGGTTTCATTGTAACCCTGGTGCCTGCATCAGCATTTAGCATTTTAAAGGTCATGGGTAAATAGACAATAATCCTGAACAGTCTTTCCGTATGGCTAACCTCTAACAAGAAGAGGTGTGGCTTGAGGAACATATAAATCACATTAACCACAGCGCCACCTTCAATTGCCCAACCATAAATCAGAAGGGTCACATATGCACATGCCACCAGCTGTGCATGTCTGCATGCATGTGCATGTTTTATATGTGATTTAATGCTGGAGGCTCATAACTGAAATTGCAATACAAGGACATGCGCCTGCTGCAGATCAACTTCTTTCATTTCATTTATGACGTGGATGCGTAATAAGGTTCCTTATTTAGTGGTCCCCTGCCCTGATGTGTGAAGGTCTGACTAATTATTATATTGATCAGTGGGTGGCACATTCAATTGCTTGAACAATGAATCGATTGATTGAATAATTGATTCAGAGAGACAAAACCATATAGGTGTTGGACAAGTATAGATTATCTAAACAGCCAGATCCGTAACGAGTTTAATTTAGGGATTTATGATGCTTCAATCAAACTAGAGCTTGTTGAATGCATTCCTCTGGAACTTAAGACTGTAAGGAGACTGCATGTAATTATAGTTTCAAATGTCTAAATAAATTAAAATAATTACAGTATTCGACATTGAGTATATAGCCTACTGAGGATGAAAGGGTGTAATCAACTAATTACTTTCAAGCATTTCATTTCATTTATTCTCATTATTTTTCTTCTTGCTCCCACTGGTGACCTCATAAAGATTTTTAAAAGAATTTACATGAAATGTAAGTAGGCATATTAGATATTGTAATGGAACCTGCAGAACTCATAAATAAACCCATAATATGGCCAGACGTATCACTCAGAACTCACTGATCTGTACATCCCAAATATCCTTCTGCCTTTCAGACACAGCAAGTACGAGCTGACAGGAGGTATCAAAATGATTAGTATTGCTCAGCCTCTGGCAGATGCTGCTTTCAGAGAGATTTGGTGGCGAGATCGGCTTTGACATCAAAAGCGTGAGTCTAGCGCTTCCTCTCGACATGAGCACCGTTCCACTGACTCACATAATTGCACACTGACATCAATTAGACCTTAATGAGGGCGCCCAGATTAGATCCAAACAGAGAAAATATGAAATGTGACCTTTCATGGACTGATAACACGTTTGTGTTTTGCTGGAAGAAATAGATTGGACACTAGCCCAATTTGGGTTTTGTGGCAATAATATTTACAGCATAGAAAATTAGAGGCAATGTGGACTCTTTCAGATAAAACGTTGTCAGCAGCTGTCAGGGTACAACCTTAGTGACAATTCTCATAATGCAATGAACTAATATCTTTTTCTTGATTATTTGATTGGACCACCAAGAGTTTGAATCAGAAAAATATGACAATAACGTAGCACACTTCTATCTGAAATGTTTCTGTATCTTTGTACCCCCTACAATTTTACATGCTATTGTAATATAAACTACTAGAAAGTAAGAGACAGTGTATACTGCATAGTATGCTAGTATTCCATTCTGACCATAGCCTGAGTTTTAATTGATCAAACTAAGTAGCCTAATTGATAGACAGCTTCCTGTTCAGAGGGCGTTTTGTTCCCTCATCAGGATCCAATAGCAGGAACTGCATGTTTATTATAGAAACACTTCCCCCAGAGCAGAATACAGCTCCCATGAGGCCACACAATGATGTCACTGCTCAAGAGTTATTGTTTCAGAAAACCAGTTTGGAATTAGTTCAGTCAACCCCAGATGGGGTAGTTTATGTGTTTTCATAGTGAACACAGAACTGTAGCGGGTTGTGTTCAGTTGCAATGGTTTCTAGCATATTCACTTTTCAAATATAGCTCATGCAAATTTAGGTTTGCAGTTTGCAAATAATTACACTTCTCACCCATAACCTCCAGAAAGACTGTCCCTTTAATAAAATTGTCCCGCAAGCTGCTTTGGATGTTCTTGCCGAATGCCAGAATATCCACAATTCAGTCTGTCCTAAAATTACCTATAACATTAAGTGTACATGCATATTTAAATTATGTAGCCAATTTTGCAATTACTTTTTAGCTACTTATTAGTGGATGCAAATAAGATCTGTTCAACCTCACACAGGTATATGTCATCACATTAACTATGAAAATGATTCTCTAACATTTCACAAACATAAAATATAACTCCTGAAGTCAACTTTTTATCATTTGAATCCTAGCAAACTTTATTTGATTAAACAATTTTGTAGTTGTTTTGCTTGAAATGTGCATTTGTTTTCTCTTTTTTTAAAATAAATGCCCCTTTAATGCTTGGTTATGTTGTTATCGAATGCAGTGACATTCAGATATTTTTACTTATGGCTTTTTTGGTTATGGCTTTTCATGATCCAATTGAGAGGGAGTTCAGTTCAAAGAGAGGCGATCCTGAGTGTGTTTGTGTGTATGAAACGGGATGATATTGCAGAAACTTCTTCCCTCAGGCTGTGTAAATCTCCACACACAGTGTGTTGCTGGCCGGCAGGTGTGTCACCAAGGACAGACTGCATGTTGTGACACTCTAAAAGGCACAGACTCCTGGGAGAAAGCAATAATGCAATAACACACACGGGTTCGCTATCGTTGTGGGGACTCTCCGTATAGTCGTAATGGTTTTTAAACTGTACAAACGGTATATTCTATCCCCTAACCCTAAACCTACCAATCACAGAAAACGTAAAAAATAGTAGCCTATGTTTGTTAATCCATTTCCCTCAAGTGGACCGCTGGCGGGTCAATGTAGGTGATTTCAGGTTTTACTATGCTTGTGGGGAATGTATAAACCTATTTGCATTTCCTGAAAGTGCTCAAAAGATCAAGCTGGTAAAAAAGTTAGTTTTTGTTTTAATAATAGCTGTGGTTTTAGGTATAATAATAGTTATGATCCTACATAAACAGATACAGGAAGAGAGAAAAATTGACCAAATCACAACTCACTGTGAAAATAAAAGTCGGAAAGAGAAATAGTCACAATTCAGTACGCATATCACTGTTGCATTTTGAATGCTTTTGAATAATTAACTTGTTTTCATAAATCTAAAAGTACAAAATCGTAACAATATTGTTTTTTTTTCTTTAAAAATGCAGCCTGTTTGAGCATAAGCAACTTCTTTCAAAAATAATCTAACCAAACCACAAGCTTTTGAAAGGTAGCGTACGTATCTCAACTATGCCCTTGTTTATATTGTAATTAAGTAAATAAGGTGGACATAAATATTTGAAACATGTTTGTGGGGATATAATTATCTTGTTGCAGTCCTCAACACCCCCGTTTCCAACTCACCCACAGCTTTCCATGTAAGAAACATTAATTAGTGTGTTTGGAAGTAAACAGAAAGAGAGGTAAACAATACACCGTAACTAATGACGGAGTGGCCGTGAGTTAAGGAGCAACATGTTCAGATTGGACACAGCAGAAGCAGCCGCAGGAGACAGCTAATGGCTTTTAAATGACTGACAGATGACAGTGTGTGCGCTTCCCTAATTGAATAGAGAAGGCCATCAGATCTGAAAATAACCTTCATGAATTCATCTCTCCTTTGTGTTCTTCATTAAAAAAGATGCAAAGGACGAAAGAGTGATAAAACGGGACTAATCTGCAAAGCATCCAATAAATAAATATTGACCCATGAAAAACTGCTTAGATCTACACACTTCCTATGACTCTTCACCAAAAAGATGGTAAGCATGCAGCGAATGGTGGGTGTTTTTGAGTTTCTCATTTCACTTGCAGCACACTTCTGTCCATAAGCCGATTCTGACTGAACATTTACAGTGGGTACGGAAAGTATTCAGACCCCCTTACATTTTTCACTCTTTGTCATATTGCAGCCATTTGCTAAAATCATTTAAGGTCATTTTTTTTCCTCATTATTGTACACACAGCACCCCACATTGACAGAAAAACACAGAATTGTTGACATTTTTGCACATTTATTAAAAAAGAAAAACTGAAATATCACATGGTCCTAAGTATTCAGACCCTTTGCTGTGACACTCATATATTTAACTCAGGTGCTGTCCATTTCTTCTGATCATCCTTGAGATGGTTCTACTCCTTCATTTGAGTCCAGCTGTGTTTGATATACTGATTTGACTTGATTAGGAAAGCCACACACCTGTCTATATAAGACCTTACAGCTCACAGTGCATGTCAGAGCAAATGAGAATCATGAGGTCAAAGGAACTGCCTGAAGAGCTCAGAGACAGAATTGTGGCAAGGCACAGATCTGGCCAAGGTTAAAAAAAAAAAAATCTGCTGCACTTAAGGTTCCTAAGAGCACAGTGGCCTCCATAATCCTTAAATGGAAGACGTTTGGGACGACCAGAACCCTTCCTAGAGCTGGCCGTCCGGCCAAACTGAGCTATCGGGGGAGAAGAGCCTTGGTGAGAGAGGTAAAGAAGAACCCAAAGATCACTGTGGCTGAGCTCCAGAGATGCAGTCGGGAGATGGGAGAAAGTTGTAGTAAGTCAACCATCACTGCAGCCATCCACCAGTCTGGGCTTTATGGCAGAGTGGCCAGACGGAAGCCTCTCCTCAGTGCAAGACACATGAAAGCACACCTGAAGGACTCCAAGATGGTGATAAATAAGATTCTCTGGTCTGATGAGACCAAGATATAACTTTTTGGCCTTAATTCTAAGCGGTATGTGTGGAGAAAACCAGGCACTGCTCATCACCTGTCCAATACAGTCTCAACAGTGAAGCATGGTGGTGGCAGCATCATGCTGTGGGGGTGTTTTTCAGCTGCAGGGACAGGACGACTGGTTGCAATCGAGGGAAAGATGAATGCGGCCAAGTACAGGGATATCCTGGACGAAAACCTTCTCCAGAGTGCTCTGGACCTCAGACTGGGCCGAAGGTTCACCTTCCAACAAGACAATGACCCTAAGCACACAGCTAAAATAATGAAGGAGTGGCTTCACAACAACTCCGTGACTGTTCTTGAATGGCCCAGCCAGAGCCCTGACTTAAACCCAATTGAGCATCTCTGGAGAGACCTGAAAATGGCTGTCCACCAACGTTTACCATCCAACCTGACAGAACTGGAGAGGATCTGCAAGGAGGAATGGCAGAGGATACCCAAATCCAGGTGTGAAAAACTTGTTGCATCTTTCCCAAAAAGACTCATGGCTGTATTAGATCAAAAGGGTGCTTCTACTAAATACTGAGCAAAGGGTCTGAATACTAAGGACCATGTGATATTTCAGTTTTTCTTTTTTAATAAATGTGCAAAAATGTCAACAATTCTGTGTTTTTCTGTCAATATGGGGTGATGTGTACAATAATGAGGAAAAAAATTAACTTAAATGATTTTAGCAAATGGCTGCAATATAACAAAGAGTGAAAAATTTAAGGGGGTCTGAATACTTTCCGTACCCACTGTATATGCTACAATGAGACATCTTATTTAAAGGGATAGTTCGATCAAAAATGACAAAAAAAACGTAATTTTTAATAAATCACAGTATTTATGTCATTCCAAACTTGTATGACTTACTTTCATCTGATGAACACTGGGGTCAACACTATAGGACTCTATTGTCTTTCATTGTATGGAAAAACAAAACTTATGTTCTTTTTCTAAGTGTAAAAAAAAGAAAAAATAATTGTGAATGCCTCTTTACTACATTGCTAACAAGAATAACACTAAAGAAAGTTGTGTACTAGATGAAACGCAATAGTTGTGTTAGGTAGACAAACACATTAAAAAACATGAAGCCCAGAACACCTTGACCTCACAAACAGTGAAACAAATCGAGAGTTCTCTGAATCTTCCATCTGAGAAATGGCTTTCATTTACAGCTGAGGAGGTTATAAAAAAGGGAGTAAAATAGGTGTGCTGAATGTGGCTAATAAATAGATTGGGACAGGGTCTGCCAATTCAACCCAGTCTGGCTGAACACAGAAATGGTACAAGGAAAAAATTATTTACAACAACAAGGTCAGCTAACATTATATAAGACTCATAAATATGCAAAATCCAATAAAAGCCTTTTCATTTGAGATTCATTTATATGTTAAACAGAGGTTTTGGCATGGCAACTGAATTCAGCTGAAACGTTTCCTTGTAAAAGTTAGCATACAGTGCACACTTCTGCTCTTTTTGGGAGTCTTATTGGTAGACCTGATCACATTTGTTCTCACAGAATTCTGCACAAAATTATATACTCACAATGTTACTTGCATCAGGGGCTCCAAATATAATTTCTAAAGTCTAAATGTTCACAAACCATGTTTTTGTCCACTGGCATTCTGGAAATAAATATTATTTGTTGGTTGAGTAATTGACACCAAGGTGCATAAAATAACCTATTCCCATTTTTTCTTCATTAAATACAACTAAATTCAAATAATAATGAAAATATATGTTTTTTTTGTGACATAGCATTGACATTTTTCTTTAATTTAATATCAATAAACTATATAATGAGTATAACATTTTAAGTGAAAAGGTGAAGAAAAAAAACATGCCTTGCAGAGCTCGAGCTGCGTAAACCTAGTTAAAATGTAATAAAACCAAACAGAGGGAAAATGTTTTCCAGTAGGAATTGAGAATGATTCAATGGAGACAACAGCATCTGACCTTTTATAACCGCCGGTAAATGTCACAAAATTGTTTATACTTGACTAGTTACCTCGAAATAGTGCAAAAGCTCAAATATTTGTCATTCACTTTCTGTCATAACATTCTTTTTTTTCTTCAGGTTTCCAAAATATTTTATTTCAAAGACTAAATTCGATTTTGAAACCCATAACTTCCAGTTCATTACCTTTAGACCCACCCCCTACATTTAGACGCACCTTCTGCTCTGATCTGAAGATACCCATAGTTGACTCCACACTGCCAGTTTTCTCTCTGGCTGCGCATCTACGCACCACAGATTTTATCTCCCGCATCGTCTCATCCGAGCATCATCTCATCCACAGCTGCACCACAGCACATCCCCGGAGACTCTGCTCCCAATTCAATTACATGATCACACATAAGAGGTCAATTCAATTTTTGGGGGGGAAACAGTCAATGCAAAAACCACCTGCTGTTCTAGACAAAATAAACACAGTAAAACGTTATATAACAGCAGGATTGCAGTTTATGAAGATCATCTTTTCATTCATCTTTGGGGTTGAAGTTGTTGCGTGCACGCACACAGATTCATGAATAAACAAACTGACGTTTTTACACAGCTTTTTATTACTATAAAACAAACTTTCAACAAACATACTTTATCCATTACGGATAAACTGAAGTAAGTAATGTCCACTGAGGCAGAGATCAGAGAAAAAAAGTGCTAATTTCTGCTGTGAAAGGAAAGCAATCACTCTTAACCATATCTCATCAAAACTCCATTTAATATCAAGTCAAGGCAGTCAGTCGAGAAAAAATAAAAATAAAAATCGCTTGTCTTTCAAACGGCAAATCCTGCTAAATACTGTTGGGGGAAAAAAAAAGAGCCATGGAAAAAGACACGAAAGCAAGAAGATGCGGAAATTTCTCTGTAGCTTTGAGCAAAACAGAGTCTGTCACTTGCTGTCGTTCAAAAGTCAATCATGTCAGAAAAGCCTCAGAACCCTTCGGTTTGGGGTTTTCTTTTGAGTAAAACCGTCCTAGAGGTCACCGCAGCAACACTTATTTGTTTGGAAGTCCACAAACATACTGAAAAAGGAAGCAGTGCAAGTGTGTTTGCCAATGTATGACACTCTTGTTTACAACCGTGATACTGCAGTATAACTGGCACCAGAGAAGTTTTGTATATGAATATGACAGAGGGTTGAGTAAAAAGAACAGTCAAAGGGTATAACACTGCATTTCTCAGCTCTGGCACGTCGCACAACACCGTTTGAGATTAAGTGTGCAAAGGAGACAGATCGAAAACTGCATCCTGTGAAAAAAGGGCACAAGCAAGATGCAGAAAGAAAGAATGTTATGCAGACAGACATGATGAACTCAGTAGTACATGTCCTGGAAGAGATTTTGGCCCATCTCAATGTACGCCTCTTTCTCCTGGGCGCTCATCTGTTCCACCAGGTCGGGTCTCTGGCTTACTTCCCTGTAAGAGAAGGGTCTTCCCCCTACCATAACCACAGGGTCATCCCCGACCTCCTCAAACTCGTCATCATCTTCGTCCTCATCCTCTTGTTTCCCTGGCCGCAGAGCTGTAGCATTGTGCGCCATGTGGATTGGAGCCTGGGGCAAAGAGTCCTCATCCGATTCGCTGGTATCGCTGTCAGAGTCGCTGGCGTTGGCCACCGGAACGGTCGGTCTGGAGACGACGGCACCTCCTGGACCGACTCCGCTCCTCTTCTCATGAATGAGTAAAGCCTGCATTACCTCCTCATTCTCATCCTGTGCGGCTCCTCTTCCAGCCATGCCCTCCTGGGTTTCTATAGGGTCCTCGCCAGCTGGTGTGTAAAAATTTGAGGAAAAATAAGAATAAAACACCCACAGCAAATTCAGATGCAATCTTTTTTTTTACTATTCTTTCCTTTCTAAAGCCATACTATAGCTTTATATAAGGAACAGGCCATCATTTAAGTTGTTTTTTGATGACAATCTTTCCTTCCATCCTACTTTTCAAATTCCACTCACACTTCCATACATTCAAACCTATTAATGACTACAATTCCAAGAATCATTGAAGTTTACATTGGGGTTCTTTTCAGCCTTCTTTAATGGTGTTAAATATGCAAAATGTTTATTTTTGACCATATCATGATTTGAGCGGGTGGAAGTCAAGACTAAGTGAACGACAACTTTAAATCTGTATATTTCTTACAAAAAGCTATTTTATGGCTATTGAAGACTTGACAGTTGTCATGTCAAGCCGCGCAGCAACAGCTTGAGTCTGTCTACACTGGACGTGACAAAGCAGACTGTTGCAAATCTATTTGCTCTACATGTCAGAAGTAGCGCGAGCTCGGAGTACATCAGAAATAGAACGGGGCATCATTTTACATTTGGGAATTTGTTGTGTCCAGTGTAGACAGCATCACTGTTTATAATGGGTCCTATTTTCTTTTGTCATGTTGCGTTGCGTTGAGCTGCTCGTGTCTGCTGTAGACATGGTGTAACACAAACCTATCCCGAGCAGACATCTATTTGGCAGTCATTGTATTAAAAGAGCGGCTTGGATATTCCGCTATATCTTTAGTGTTCCACAGAAAATCAATGTTTAGAGTGACAATAGTGTGAAATATCCCTTTCAACCAAATAAAGCCCTCACCCTTATACCTAGTTTGACTATGCATTCGAGACTAACAAGGAATATGAAAAAAAAAAAATAAGCAGGAAAATCATGAAATACATAAAAACAGTGTTAATATGCAGCCATGACCAGAAATAATGCTTTCATAATGATACAATATAGTTAATGTGACTTACAGTTCTTCAGAGCATCCTTTTCGCTGTACGCCCCCTGCACCGTGCTTTCTGTCAGCCATATGGGCCTCTCTTTGGGGGCTTTGCCTTCAGCGGTCTGACCAGGCTGAGACTCCTGGTCTTCCATGCTGATGACCACATTCTGTGTGTAGAGGTCATACGACGAGCCTTTGGTTTTCCATGTTTCTCGATCAGCCCCAGCAGCTGCTGCTGCAGACTGGGCGGCCCGCTCCCGACTGTGAAAAATAGCAGAGTTGGATTACTAAAAAGTTATATTGATATAACATAAACCTGACTTATACTGGGCACCCTTTATGACATTTTTTTTTTATTAGTATCCACTAAAAGTGGAAAAATGCATCAAAGCAGATGATAATGAAGTCTCTTCTGTTCGGTTAAAAATAAATGGTCTATTTTTGTATGCTTAATATTTCTATTTAGCTTAATTTTCTTTTTTTTCAGTTTTAGTTTTTAGTACTTCAACTTATTTTATTTCAGTTAGTTGCCAATGCAACATTTCTATTTTTCATTTCAGTTTTTCATCTAATATTTATATTTCATTTTATTTCAGATTTATTTCAAATAACAATAAAGAAATTGTTTGAATAGTTTTAGTTAACTATAACAAAAGTCTTCTGCATATAACTGGCCACTGAACTCTCTGCTGACCTCTGTTTCAGGGCTGGGATTTCTGACGGTTCGGGCTCCAGAAGGTCATGAGATAAGTTGATGTTCTCCGTCTCTCGTAGCAATACATAGATGGGCTCAATTTGCTCATTAAATCGTGCCACCAGAGTGCGGGCATCTTTCTTTGGCACAGCCGATTCGTCTTCCTCTACTTCTGTTTGACAGAAGGTACAGCGGAATGTTCCTGTGTTTGAGAGGAAAAGGTCTTAGATACAAAATATCAAGTGTTGAAACAGTAGTGTTCATCATCCATGAGCCTTAACCACCACAACGACCCGTTCCACAATGTTTGGTGCCTCTGGGTAACTCGGTTTAGAAGTAGGAGCCTAGAAAATATTTTCCTGTCAAGGGGCTCCATATCTCCAGTTCCCTGTTAGCCAGGGGCTCCAAATTCTAGGATTCCATGTCCCCCTTTCCCACAGAAATGGTGCCAATTGCGGAGCTGGAGCCAGTGCCCAATCTGGCCCCCATCCTCTGGCGTTTCCAGTTCTTGGGACAGAAAATTTGACTCTGCCTTTCAAACCTGCTGGTCTCAAACCAAGGACCACTAATGTCAGTGGCAAGGGGGGTGAGATGTTGTCTTCACCATACAAAGTTTTCAAACCAACAACAAATCAGTCTGGCTAGATGTGTATACTTGAATTGGTCAATACTGACAATTGAGTCTAAAATAAAATAAATATTTTACAAATACAAGATAGTTCAAAAGTTTGGGGTTGGAATTATTTTTTTTTTTATGCTTGAAATAAGTCTCTTATGCTCACCAAAGCTGAATTTATTTGAATATTTAAAAAACAGTAAGGTAACACTTTATTTCGATGGTCCACTTTAGACATTCTACTAACTACAAGTAACTTTGCAAGTACATTTCAACTTATTCTACTAACCCTAACCCAACAGTAAACTAATACTCTTAGAGCTAATTGACATGTAGTTGCTGAGTTATTTATAGTGTTTACCATGGTCTGTCTGAATACTCAATTCTGATTGGCTGAAAGGTGTGCAATAAAACCGTTTAATGCACAGGTAGTTCCAAGTTAATCACTGTTCTATATTAATGCGCTGTTTTAATTGAAACGCGCACACACACACACACACAGAAACTTATCAACACTGCCCCGTGACTTTTAGTAATAAAATAGCTTTGTTACTGAATCGCTACATTATATTTCTCAGCAAAGAGGGGGTTACATCACTATTTTGAAGTAATTAAACTCACAGCTTCGTTGTTAATAGAGAGAGACGCTGAACAGACGCAGATACAAGTCTCTCTCTCTATATATATATATAATTAATTCAAATAAATGCAATAATTCATTTATTCAAATAAATGTAATCTTACTCACTACTTTATCTCTGTGTCTGATTCAAAGCTGGCAGAATTCTAGATCTAACGAGCTGTAACTGATGAAAATTACCATCAATTTTACCCTTCCAGTCAAATATTGCGCTGCAAACATTAATAACAGATTTAAGTTGTCAAATGACTATGGTATTGCGGGATAATCCACGGCTAGCTGAGGCAACCAACCTCCGCTTCACAGACAGACAGACAGACAGACAGACAGACAGACAGACAGACAGACAGACAGACAGACATAGATAGATATATAGATAGATAGTTAGTAACAGATTGTGGCCTAATTACAGTTACAATTCAATGCCATCTAGAGGATGGAGCCAAACCCACTGCTGACCATCTAATATTATTGAAAGAGGAAAGAGGAAGAACAATCACAGACACAAGGACAAACATACAGAAACACACACTCAGCACCAGCCTTCACTAGCGGTTCCAGAGCAAGCGAATCTGGTCTGGTTTGCCATCTGCTGCTGAAGTTATTTACAGCCTTCTGACAAGAACACACACAGCAGGGCCCGGTGTATGAGTGTGTGGTGTACACCGGCTACTAGCTGAATATAAAATACACGCCTTGATATATTTTACAAATGTGTGTACTTAGCATTTAATGGTCAGTCACAGATGGTGCTGATATCATGAGCTACTTTTAATTGTAGCTTTTTACTTCGAATGTCATTCTACTCATGTTCATGTTTTGATATCACAAACACACACCAGCAATATGCATTTTATGCTGAAAAAAATCTCACGTCGTTGTGCTGAGTCCATGAAGGCTTCCGAGTTTCTGGCCTTGAGGGGAATCAAACGAGTAAACGATTCACCGCAATTTCCATTTTAAAAGCTTTGCTGGAAAGTTGACAACAAAATCTGTGAAAGCGCTGCTGAAAAACAATCACCTCCAGCTAGGCCCTTTTACTACAGATGTCTTCTCTGCCAATACAGGAGTGGAGGGCGAAAAAGAAAACAATTTGATGAGCACAAAGAGAGAGAGAGAGACTGTTAAAAAGAAAAGAAATAACATTCGGGTGAAGGGAAGATAAAAAATAAAAAAAAAAGTCTTCATCACATTTGACACAGCTCCAGAGGAAATATTGACAAGCCCTGTCTGCATGTCCTCACACAGAAAAGGAATGAAAAAGCACAAGCAATAAAGAATGCAGAGATAACAGGCTACATTTTAAATGTCTAAATAAAGATGAGGCGATATCAAGACACATTTTAAACACATGCAAACATGTAGTGAAGGAATAAGGGCTTAAAACGGCAGATGTATTCGGGAACATTCGTTTTGAATGCATTCCACAGCACTGCCTTTACATTGTTTTTCCTATGTAAACATGCACTAGCTTGACGTGTTTGACCGTTGTGCTCGCTTTTTCAGTGTCTTGCGCATAACAAAGGGATTCTAAAAACACAGTGACAACAGGTGAAGGCGATGCTGAGGAGCGCGTTGTACATCCCATCGTACCCGCAGGACATCTTCTCTGTTAAAGCTACAACGACGAATGGAGCTTCGACCAACTTTCAACAAGGACGTGATAAACTCATTCACAAGAGCAGTACTAGATTTCACATTCAAGAATACAACAGACTGTACTATTCAAACCTGGGATGAGATCCTCGGCCACTGCAATTATGATGATGTTTCCAAATTGCAAGATGTAGTTGAGGGAATGAAAATCAAGGGAAAGAATAAGCTTGATAAATCAAACCTAAACTGTGAGGTTTGCACATAAGAGTGGCTAAGAGTGACACTGTGAAAGCTACTGAAAAGTTCCTCGCTGATACAGCCCCCTATGCGACTATAAAGTGTGTTAGATCAGACAACGGCACAGAATTTACGGCAAAAGAGTTTCAGTCTCTATTAAGCAAGAACTGTATTCGACATGAGACCTCAGCATATTCACCCCATCAAAATGGGACTGCTGAGAGAAATTGGAGAACGCTATTTGAAATGGCAAGATGTATGCTCTCAGAGAGCAATCTACCCAAGATGTTGTGGACGTATGCTGTTATGCCTGCTGCAGTAATTTCCAACAGGTGCTACAATGGCAGAATACGGCTAACCCCACACTATGCACTGACAGGGAGAAAACCTGATCTTTCAAAAATGAGAGTTTTTGGTTCAGTTTGTTAAGCATACAAACAGGACAAAAAGAAAACAGCCCTGCATACCTGGTCTATTATCCAGATTCCAGACACAGGAAAAGTTCAAGCACAGGCTTGATAGATTTGTAACAAAGTGTGTTACTGAACACCAGACACAGACTGACATTTCAATGTCAGATGATGATTTCCATGAGGAATGATGAAAAATGTGAAGAAAATGTGACTGATCAGACCCCAGAAGAGACTGTTAAACCTCAAAATGAGACTAAAAATCAGGGTGGTGCTCAGACAGAGGTAGTTGATCACAGTACGCGTTGCCCTAAGAGAAACAGGAGAGCTCCTCAATATTTGTCTGATTATGTTTCTGATATTGAATGTGATGACCATATTCTGACCAATGTGGACTTCTGTTACAGAGTGTGTGACGTACCACAAACATTCAAGGATGCTATGAGTTCAAGTGAGTCACAGATGTGGGCTAGGGCTATGAAAGATGAAATGGATTCCCTTAAGGAAAACGACACATTACCTGAAGGTAAACATGCAGTGGGTGGTAGATGGGTCTATGCTGTCAAAAACAATGCAGATGAGACTGAGGCATACAAGGCCAGAAATACAGCAAAAGCTATAGTCAAGTGATGGGTGTAGATTACAAAGAGACTTTCTCACCAAAAGCAAATATCACTTCAGTACATGCCTTAATGCAAATGGCAGCACAATATGATCTTGCCCTCCACCAGATGGATGTAAAAACTGCCTATTTGCACGCTCCAATTGACTGTGAGATTTACATGGAACAGCCAGAAGGGTTTAAGTGAAGTCAGACATAGGTGATAAACTAGTCTGTAAACTAAACAAGTCACAGTATGGTTTAAAACAGTCAGGTAGAAACTGGAACAAAATGTTACATGACTACCTCAGTGAGAATAATTTTGTTCAGAATTTAGCTGACCACTGTGTGTACAGTAAACAAACTGAAAAAGAGAAAGTGATTGTAGTAGGCTAATCTGGGATGATGATCTGATAATTGCTGCCAGTACCAATGATTTACTGAATTGTGTGAAAAAGAGTCAAAATGAAAGATCTGGCAAAACTAAAATATTTCCAAGGAATTGATTTTCATCAGAATGAAGGATTTTGTGAAAATGAATCAGAAAAGGTACTAGAGAGATTCAATATGTCAGACTGTAAACCCAGGTCAACACCACGTGAGCAAAAGCTTGACTACAACAGTGATGATGATCCTGTTGATCCTAAAAGGTATCGTGAGGTTGTTTGATCTATCCGATGACATGTACTAGAACTGATCTAAGTTGGATTGTCAGTAAACTCTCAATATCTGTCTGATCCAAATGAACAACACTGGTCGACAGTGAAACATGTGATCATGATCTATGTTACAAGAAAAGAGAAGAACATCTCAAACGTGTGGCATACAGTGATGCTGATTGGGCATCAGATCTAAATGACAGGCGGAATACCACAGGATACTGTTTTAGTCTTACTCAAAATGGTCCTCTGATTTCCTGGAAGTCAAAGAAACAGTCCACAGTTGCTTTGTCTACATGTGAAGCTGAGTATATGGCACTGGCCACAACCACACAGGAAAGCATGCATCTTGTACAGTTGTTGAACAGCAGGGAAAATGATTGTCTGTTTGAGATAACCAAGGTGCCATTGCACTGTCAAAGAACCCAGTGTGTCGACAAAGATGTAAACATGTAGATATTGAAGTATCATTTCATTCGATCAGCACTCAGTGATGGTAAAGTGACAATTGAGCATTGCCCTACTGAAGAAATGGTGGCTATGACTAAAACAAAGAGTTTCATGTTTGGCATGTAAATGTACCACAAGAGAAATACAAGACTGTTCATGTGTTATGTTGTTATAATGGTAAACTGCACAGTATGAGAACAAGAGGGGGTGTTAAAGTTTGTAATGTGTGCCCTCATACTGCTCATGTCACGTGTATGTGACCTGCTATCCATAAATGGATATATGCTAATAAAAGAGGTTCCGATCCAACAGAGTGATGTCTGTGTGTCTGCGATCTGTGTATAAGATGCAGCGGTGCTGAGCGCGCATTCTACAAGATAAGACATTTATCAAGCGCTTAGGTTCTGTTGCGCAACGAATCAGTTTTCACTGTTACGCGATCAGTGAACCGTGATTCCTGCTGCAATGTGTGCGATTGAAACTCGTGCTGGATGAGCAGAGCAGACGTTTACAATAGTTTTTATTTTTATAAAAACAGCAAAACGACAGTGGAGGCAGTGGGCACCGTAATGTAATGTGAATGTAGCGGCTGCGGTGGCATAATGCTTATTTGTAATTTCACCCTCAGGCTCATGGCGATATCGCGAGACTAGATCGTCACACCCCTAGTAAGAGGTCATTTTACTACAAAAACATCCTGTAAGTTTCAGAAATCAAAACTTCCTCAGTTTAAAACAGCTTTTATTTAAACGAAAGCTCAGAAAATGACTCGTTTCGGATTTTGTCACTTTATGACGTATTATGGTGCGTTCAAGTCCTCCTGGGAAGTTCGTACGTACAAGGTGGGAAGTCGTGCTTATAACGGCATGTGCGTTCAAGTCACTTTCGTCGGAGCAAAATGGCGGAGTACTTTCTCTTAATTAATTACACAAAAATACAGTAAGATTCTTAAACTCTTGTTCTAGAAAATGAAGAACAAAGAAATGTGCATCAGGTGTACTTTGTATTTTTATGTTTTTAATTAATTTATGAAGCCACTGCCAACACATTGTTACATGTTGCATTGTTATATTATAATACTATCATATTCTGTGTTGGCGATTAGCTAACTGAGCTGTTAATAGAAAAGCCTGACAATATCACAGCTAAATACCTTTACGTATTGTGTATTCCGCCATGTTAATCACTGACACGCCCCCAACTCGTAAAGATCGGAGCTTAGAGAAAATCCCGAGCTCCCCACTGGTATTTACGACATTGTGGTGGCGTTCAAGTGCGTTCAACTCGTAAATACGATCTATACGAGATGACTTGAACGCACCATTAGTGCGACGAAAGATCGCCTGTGCAATATCAGATCAACCTACTTCTACATCACATCTTTGGCCCCACCCACTGGCACGTTAGTCAGACAAGAAGGATAGAAGAGAGATGGAGGATCACTGGACTAAATTCACATTACCTTTCAAAAGGATCTTAATGCTAGGAAAGTGGTTATTTATTTATTGCATGTTAAATGGAGGGAGACAAAAAGAATCACTGACCCACAGCTGCAGATAAAGGGAAGTTATAGTAAAATAGTAATACTAGTAAATAAAATACTAGTATATAAAATAAAAGGTATCCGGTTTTCTTCCCATGTCATTGGAGGCTCCCCAGCCAACAAGTAATCTGTAGAGAGAAATCAAATCCAAAGCCCTGGACAATTAGTAATATGACACATGCACACACTCCGGTTGTCATCTTTGTTTTTAGGCAAAGTGTGCATCAGGCCGGCACATACACACATTGTCCCAGTGATCTAAAGGTAAATGGCGCAGCGCTGTTAGCGTGTAGGCATACATTAAGGCTTCTGTCGGTGAGAAGTGGGCTGGTGTCTTTGTGTTGATAGTTTTTGTATTATCTATGAGATATGAATAGGTCTGGCTTAAATTACATAGCACTCTCACCAGTGATTCAGAGCTCTTTTGAAAGCAGGACGGCGCATTGTTCAGTTGTCTACGCCAAAGAACAAAAGGACTTTTGTGATCATCCCTTAAAAGATGAATACAGCATCATTTCAGCATTTGAGAGAGGATAAAGTTTTGTCTGTGCAACAGTGACAAATGTACCACATTGATTCAAATTACAGCAGAGATAAAGCAATAATAATAATTAAAATACAAATACAGTAAAAAAAATAGATTTTTCTTCTTCTTTGACGAACTGTATATGACTGTATATAGAGAAATGTTCTGGATTCAATACAAGTTAAGCTCTATAGACAGTACATAAACCCCATTCAGAAAGGATTAGTTTTTCAGAACATCTGGAATGATCATCAGCAATTTGCACTGGATAAGCAGCGTCTGTAGTAAATGCCCAGATGGGCGTATCTATAGCATTTAGGCTATGCAAAGCCTTTGGAAATTGCTGATCAACCACAAAACTTAAGTATTACCACGGCACGTACCATTCAAAAGTTTGCAGTTGAAACGATTTTTTAGGGGCCAAGCCCCAAAAGGGAAGTAACCTCTATTGTATCCTATAGTTTTCTTATTATTCCTCCCGAATGGGAGTCTATGACAGGCCTATGAACGGAACATGAGAAAATGATGAAATTTGGCACAATTGTAGAGATGGTAATGAATAGTGAGTCTCTAGGACCAACTACATAATGCAAAAATTCCATTTTCGAAAGGTTATAACTTTTGAACACTTTGTTCTATAAAAATGACTTTTCATTCACCCGATTCCTCTCTTCAAGCTGACTACATTCAAAATCTTACATTAAGACGCTGCCCATTACAGTATTGGCCATTTTGAACATTTTTCACTAATCCTCCTTCAAATCTTCACCAATTCTTACAAAAATTGGCTCAGATGATCTTTGGACCAAGCCGCACAGAAATTACAGAACGGATTTTGTTTATTCATTTCTTTTCAAAAGTTATGATGTAGCAAACTGTCTCTCGGCCAAACTTTGATAAATCGAAACCTACAGGTCATTAGATGTGAAAAATGGCTATAATGCTAATAACTTTTGAAAAGTTTTTCCGAAGATCAATGTCTATTGTCTATGGATTCCTTGTGTCATAGTCAAACCACCAACTTTTTATTTATTTATTAGGCTATATAACTAAAATACATAACTTTTATTCAAGCATGCATTAAATTAATTAAAGTGACAGTGAAGACATTTATAATGTTATAAATGATTTCTATTTAATAATTACTATTTAATAAATATATTGGGTTCAGATCTAATTTTCAAATCTAAATTCAGATTTTTAAGAACATTCTTTTCGAGAATATGTATACTTCTTAAATTTTATCTTAAAGGTTGTATCAGTGATTTCAGGCCCCCCCCAAAAAAGATCACATTCATCTAATCTTTCCTAACGATCCGCTAGCTGCCAACCGACCCTGTCACCGACAGGGGGTGGGTGTTGTGAGGTTTTGTGCTCGTGCACGGCTGCACGCAAAGTCGGAGCTGAAGAAGAAGTTGGCTCAAAACCTCACAAAACCCTCCCCGTCAGTGATTGGTTGGAACACTATTTGTTTTGGTTTTGAGTGGTTGGTGAAACCAATTGTTTTTGTGTGCAGATCTCAGAGCCTAGGCTGCCTACAGAGACGCGTTTTTTGACGGCATGCTTATGGGGCGGGCAGCTAGCGGATCGTTAGGAAAGATTAGATGAATGTGATAAAAAAAAAAATATTGGCCCTGAAATCACTGATACAACCTTTAAGAACAATCTTAAGAAAAAAAGATAAGAACATTCTTAAGAAAAGTACTTTTTTGGGAATACAAAATATTCTTATCTTTTTTTTCCCTAAGTTAGAAAATAAGAATAAATTGGCAATTAAGAAGAATTATATTCTTAAGAATATTTTGTGAATCCAGCCCATGATTTGGTGTTTAAAAAACACTGTTATTATAATAAATGTTGAAACATAATATGCTGCTTAATATTTTTGTAAAAACTATGATATATTTTCAGGATTCTTTGGTGAATATAAATTTTAAAATAAAAGCATTTATTTAAAATCAAAATGTCCCTCTTAATCATGTTAATGCATCCTTGCTGAATAAAATAATTTGAACAACTAATTATATGCAATTTTGCAAAATTTCTAAATAAACAAAATTATCTGTACTTGGTTCAAGGTTGCATAGCATGCATTTTTAAATAAAGTGCTCACTGAATAAAGATATCTCTGTTGTGAAGTACATTAAATTTCCTGGTCTCCTTTTATTGATCAACATACACTTCAGAACAATAGAAACTGTAATGATTTTTAATGATATTGATACCGATAACTTGACTTTGACACCGGTTCCTGAATGATACTTTTTTCAATACCAATTATATGAAACCCCTTTCATAAAGATTACATTACATATTACCTGTCTTCGCACGTCACTCTCGGATAACCGAAAATTCTGAGGTGATGTGACGGCTAACAGACTGAGACAGCAGACAAAACGGTTAGTAGTGACAGCAGCGGCAATCCACCTGTCACTCAAGTGGACACGCCCTTAATTATGCAGAACTTCGAGGCTAAATGTAATTTAAACGGATGAGTTATACAAAAAAGAAAAAAAAGAAAAAAAAAATCATCCCTCTATGGCAGTGGTTCTCAAACCTGTCCTGGAGAACCACCAACACTGCACGTTTTCTTTGTCTCCCAAATCAAACACACCTGATTCAACTCATCAGCTCATTACCCCATGTGATAATGAGCTGATGAGTTGAATCAGGTGTGTTTGATTAGGGAGACAAAGAAAACGTGCAGTGTTGGTGGTCCTCCAGGACAGGTTTGAGAACCACTGCTCTATGGGATCCCTGGTCTATGGGATTGCACTCACTTCCATGCTGGATTCAAAAGACCGGAAGATTGCAGCTCGGTTTTTCCTCGATGCCTCGCCACAGTCAATCATGTTGCGTGTTTATTGTCTCACTGATGATGACGAGACTAACCCCTTAGATATCGAAATTTGGTACCAAAAGACGAGATTATTTGATACTCGATGGTATGAAGGCAATTTGGTCGATGCCTAAAAAGTATCGAACTCTATTCCCAGCCCTACTTGCAGACTGGAAATGAGATTGCTTTCTGACGGCAAAAAGAAAAAAAGACTGCTTTGTGCTTTTACCAATTATTGATAGCATGAAATAGCAGATGCCTAACGTAATATGAATCAGTAATTGAAATACCCATATTATTTAACCTCTGAAAATTGGTGGTTACGACCCTGCTATATGCATACGTGCGACTCAGAAAGGAAGGAAGGCTACAGGGAGATAACAGAAATGAGACAGAGTGAGGATATGCCGAGATAGGATCAGCGAGTGACTTGTACCTGTGCAAGCCTGACCCTGTCAGATCTCCTTATCTCCCCTAACACCTCACCAATCACAGAGATTTTCATAGATCAATTTGTTTTGCTCAACGAGGGGGGACCTGGATGCGCTTGACCAATCAGATCAATACACTATACTGTTCTAAGACGCAACTAAACCACCTAAGCATAAAAAGGCAGCACAGGGTGAAAACAGCCCATTCCAAAACATCCACGTTTAAGCCTACTCAGAGGAGAAACAACACTGTGTATCATGAAACTCATATTTATAAAATCCGTTCAGGTATACTGGTCCAGAAGAGAACATGGAAAACAAGTATGTTTATAATGGCAGGGTCTACACAGGGTTAGGTATCGTTGCTATCGTTGGCCGTTCCGTTCTTCTGCTCTATCCTCGCCAATCCTCCTGATGTGTATCCTAGCAACAGCTTTGCCTCCCTGACTGCCAGTTTGCTTTCAGCAGAGGTGAGGGTGAACACGTGCCACGCGGTCTTTACCTGCCTTTCTATTCCTCACACGCTAATCACTCACCTCTGGCACTGCTCTCAGCTCTCCAACTCTCTCTCTAATACCTGTCTATTCCTCTCATGTATCCATCACTCTCTGAAACACATGCTTTCTATACATGTTTTCTATACAAGTTCCTCCTGTCTATCGGGTACAAGATGCTTTTCATATCCCCTATGTAATAACATATACAAATGCAGGAAGAGCTCACAGATGAGTCTTTAAGAATGACATGAAGTCAGGGAGAGAGACAGAAGAGAAAGATAAAGTTCATATTAAAGGAATATGGGTAAAATGTTCTTTGTACATCATCTGTGATATGCTGTTGATATTAATTTCAACTTCATAAATACACTTACAATGGAAGCATAGCAAGCAGCGTGGCCACTAATACAGGTTTTTTTTTTCTTCTTTAAGACCAGGGGCCTATACCATGAAGCCGGTTTAGGTGGCTAGCCAGGTATGTTTCAGTTTAGTTTGCGCATACCCTGGGTTTTAGGCACCATGAAAGTGGTTTGGCTTTTAGCAGTGTTCATCGCCATAGTAACTTACGCTCCACGGCTAATCTGGTCCGGGGCAGGTTATGTTCCAGGTAAGAGGTTGCAAACCGAACTAGGACCAATCAGCTGTGAGCAAAGGATAAAGTTGCTCCACCAGTTTCTACTCCAAATTAAAGGTCACTACATAGCAAATGATTTTTAAAGACAAAATCATCTGGCTTTTAGTAATGCTTATTTAGAATAATAATAATTTTGTATGATTTAGATATTATTTATGTAATTATACCCTTAATCGATCACACATGTACAATTTTAGTTCATCAATTATTATTACGCAGTTTAAATGAATAAATATATAAAGATAATATAAATACGCTTTAGAATCAATAGATAAAGCTAAACAATGACTACATGTGAGCTTAAATGTTCAATTCTCTCAATACCTTTATCAACTGTATTTAAACACTTCACAACTTTTACTTGCACTGATATAGCAAGACTTTTTCTTTTAGTAGTCCTCTTTCATAGACAGCTATTTTCTTCTTGCTGTGTAAATTGGTTTAATATTTTAATACATTTATTTAATAAGTGAATGAATCGCGAGAGATTAATCGCAGTTTCACTCTTTCTCAGCATGTGATTGGCTGTTCACTACTGATGTCACACCTAAACTCCTAAACTCAGGATCAAAGCCTGAGTTGACAGAGAAAGTTGATGATCAGCATCATGGTACCAACAAAGCCTGGTTGGATTGGTTTGGTTTTGTCAACTCCAAACTAATCCTGAGTTTGTTCAACTACCATC
Source organism: Rutilus rutilus (assembly GCF_951802725.1). Lineage (NCBI taxonomy): Eukaryota > Metazoa > Chordata > Actinopteri > Cypriniformes > Leuciscidae > Rutilus > Rutilus rutilus. Next base: position 16,837,954 of record NC_140215.1, on the reverse strand, counting down.
ATGGTACAGGCCCCAGGACTGATATCTCAGAAAGGATGGCTGAAGGCTAATATAATTTATAAATAAATATAGACAATAAGATTGCCCAACAGAATAGAATAGACAAAATTGCTCAGTTTAAAAGCACATTGAAATGGATTACACATTACAATAACACAATTCTCTCATTTTCCCACAAAACCCTAACATAGCGCAAACATTGTAGTCTGATTTTGTCAACAATAGTGGTTGACCTTTATGTTTATGATGAACTTAAAACAATAACTAATTCATTTGGGAATCAGATGAAACATGTATGGTTGTCATTTGTCATCACTCTGTATGGTTGATTCACTGAAAATTATCGGCTCTTAGGAATCATTCGTTCAGGAATCAGACTGCACTGGTTGCACTGTATGGTTTTGATTCACTGAAAAGAACTGGCTCAGAGTAATTTGTTCAGGAATCACCATTTGTTAAAATTACTCTACACTAATCAGGCTGAAGAATCAGCAGATGTAATGGCGCTCAATAGTACTGAGGGAAAAAAACAGTTTCGTTTGTTCAATTCCTCATGACTCCTATCCCTAGCACAGCACCAGCAATAGGCTACACAAAATACGTAATTTAATTTAAAATATGGAATAATACAAAATACATAATTTGAAATATGGAATAATTTTACAGTGCACGTTAAACTGATTATGACCAGCTAAAAAGCAAACCTAGTTACTTCTGCTTGATAACTGCGTTTGGATACCAGAAAAAGACATTATAACAATCACATAATTCTGGGGAGCAACTCAACACACAGGAATTAGGTTGTAACACTAGAATTTTTTCCATCTACAGCAGTCTCTTTAACTCCTATTACACAAATTTTATTACTGAAGATTTGCTTTAATATTTCTGCAGATTTCTGTTAAAGCCCACTGGTTTTCTTGTCTTCCATTGTAAGTCCATTAGCCTACTGTAAACATTTCCTGTTTGTTTATATACACTGATGTTTGAAAATAACCCAGAATATTCCTTTAAATGATGAAACCACATTAATGTCATTTCATTGGGCCTAAGTATTTCCCTAAGTCAATACCCTAGACACTTTGCAAAACATCTTTTAGGTTTGGGCCGATAGACGATGCCATCATCCATCGCAACGGCTGACAGACATCACGATGTTGAACTTGAACCGCTGATGAGATATGTAGGCTAGTCTATGGAAAATTACAATGTTATGTTTTTAACACCCGTTTTTCTGGGTTCAGTCCATTATAAAAGCTTAAACAGGGATGGCTAGCAGTGCACTAAGCTTCACAAATACTCCATCTCTGAAACCATTATAACGCTAGTCACGTCAAGAGCAGCACTTGTGTGTGTGTGTGTGTGTACTTCACTAAGTACATAAATCAGCAGCTGTTGAAGTCAGAATTGTAAAACAGTAGGCACAGAAGCAGAAAGGCATGATGATGATGTCAATGCGATATGCTAATCCTTACAGTCGTCTCTATGAGATTACAGCCTGTTTAATTTTAAACCTATGAAAATAGTTTCATTTTCTTTCCTGTCTGTTATTACTGTCTGCAATCTGACGCAATTCAGCATCAGTCTCCAAGCGAGGTTCATTCAAATCTGTTGAATGCATTACAACTTTTGACCTCTGCTGCCATCATGTGTCTACATACAGTTCTGCCACATTGTGGATCAAGAATGTTAACCGTATTAAGCACTTGTTAAAGGGTTAGTTCACCCAAAAATTTAAAATTTTGGGTGATCTAACCCTTTAAGAGAAGATACCAGAGATCAAGCAAAGACATATTTTAGAAACATCCTTCCAATTCCTAATGTACATGGGTTTAGGATCTTCTAGATAAATCACACAATCCCCAACTTTGAGATTAGCTAGGTATTAAGAAATTTAAGCAGGACTCTTCCTACAAAACCACACTTAAATTACGCAATTAAAACACCAATTATAAGCTTAATTTTACTGTCTACATGAAAACTCCAGTGAGCGCAAGTAATATAGCCTACTTCTTGATTGGAGAGCTTTTTCTAATTGATTTCAACATTATGATCACACAACTGTTGTACAATAATATCTTTTATAACTCCTCATTGCTCACTTACCCATCACCTAAATCATTTCAGAAAATATTTTTTGCTCCAAGGAAATTATATATTTTTAACGCTCACCAAGGCTGCATTTATTTGATAAAAAAAGCAGTAAAACAGTAATATTGTGAAATACTATTAGAATTCAAAATACTGGTTTTATATTTAAATATACATTTAAAATGTAATTTATTCCTTTGATGGCAAAGCTGAATTTTTCTTCAGTGTCACATGGTCTTCCAGAAATCATTCATAATTTCATAATCATAATTTGTTGCTCAGGAAACATTTTGCATTATTATCACTGTTAAAAGCACTTGTGCGGCTTAATATCTTTGCGGGAACCAATACATTTTTTAGGATTCATGACGAATAGAATAGAAGAGTGTTAAAAGAACAGCAGTTATTTGAAATATAAATTATACTTTACTGGCACTTTTGATCAATTGAATGTGTCCTTGATAAAAAAATAAATCATACTGAACCCAAACTTTTGAATGGTAGTGTATATGCAAATAAATAATTCAGCTAATCTCCCACTTCCCAACTCTGTCCCGCAGTTTACCTCTCATACTCACCAGTCATGGGGTCAAAAAGCTGGTTGGCCTCAAGGTCAGTGAAAGTGTTCATGCAGCAGGGGCAGCGGAAGGAGGCTCTGTTAGTCGAGTCGCGTTCATCCGTCTCAATGCGTCTGCGCATGTGGTCCAGCTTGTACTTGACCACATTAACCAGCAGCCGGTAGTTAATGAAGTAGTAATTGTGCCGAGTCGTCTTGCCGTCAGGCGCTGTCTCCACGCGCATACGGCATTTGACAAACTTGTCAGCCTTGAGTGTGTTCAAAACTGAGCGCAGCTGCTTGCGGTCGAACTTGAGGAGCTCCAGCATGTCCTCTTCACGTACGCAAGGGTTCCTGATCAACACGTCCAGCGCAAGAGCGTGCTCAATGCCGTAGAAACCCCGGACAACTTGCTTGGCCAGACGTTTAAGAGAGGCAGGGACCTCCGTGAGCAGATCTGGCTCAGTCATGATGGAAGGGAGGGAACGATGGAGAGACAGCAAAAGCAGGAGAGGTGGAGGTATTTCAAGACAAAGAATGTGTACTTAGGAAGAACAGGAGTGGATTATAGGCAGGGTCAGCTCAGGTAGATGCCTTTGGGATACTAGGAGGTAGGTCTGTAAAAAGAGGAAGAACAGGAAAAAAAGAGATCATTTGTACATATAATCCAAAAACTGTATATGCATCCAAATGTCAACAGTTCTATTTGTTAGAGAAAATGGTAAAAAAAACTGACACTTTACAGATGTTAACTTGCCTTGACCCGTAAATCTTATAAATGGCTATTTTTATCAAAATACTTTTATATTTGTCAGAAAAAAATAATATATATATTTTTACTTTCATATTTTCATGTAACTTCAAGACAGCTATAAACTCAAACACATTTTATGCTGAAACAATGATATCATTAATGCAATAAATTACTGATTTACTAATATTCATTATTATTTTATTGTTTATAACTATAACTCCTTGTTACTAATGCCCCCATGAGAAGTCATTCTCACAATTTCAATCTATGATCAATCTATGTTAGTCAACTAGACAACACCTTAATGACATTCACATCAATACAATTCACAACGTTTAATTTCTTTATCTGGGAGGCCATTTGTTGCTGATCCAACATGCCATGCTGGACCAAGATCATCTGACTAAACATACAGAAAGCTAAGAACCATAAATGACCAGTTTGGACCAGCTAGAAACCATTAAAAGAACCAGAAGTTGGTTTTAGATAAGTTTTCATATCAATAACAATGAATCATGTTAAAAGACAGCTTATAAACAAATGTGAGGGAGCTAATTTAGAGATTAATATAATGACCCAGTTTCAGCCACTGTAGTTTAAGAAAGAAGAGACATTTACTATTTATTAGTCACAGACTTTATCTAAAAGTACATAATAATCTGAATGTAAGAAATAAATGCGCTGAATCTAACTAAAACAATCTGACAGTACAGCTCACTACAGTTTAATATTAGATTATCGAGATTCAGTTAATTGAAACATGCCGTTATATTAATACCTCCAGTAAAACAAACAGCATAAAAAGCTGAACGATAGGAAACAGCTCAAACCTTACATTTTCCTCCTGTTTTTTAACAGAACAAGTTTTCTAGCTCAACATCATGCTAACGATCAGCGGAAGTGACGCACAGGATGTTGCTGAAAAGTCCAGAGACAATTCAAAATAATTTATAATAATTACATAAAATGTTATTATTATATATCAATTATTGAAATAAGTTAACATTTTAAATATATAAAATAAATGGTCGTATTTTAGCTCGAAAAATATATAAAATAAATAAACGGGAAAAAAAAACAACAACAAATATGTGTTAAAGGCCTATTTTGCTGGGTCTCACTACCACTGTTTAATATACCGACCACCGGGATGCATGCAAAGGTTTATTTTTTTGACTCCAAAATTATTTGCATTCAATTCTTATGTAAGGTTATATTTGAAACGCTTTTGTTATAGAGTAATTTGCACACACGCTTCCGCTGTCGTGCTTCCTTGTTGTCTCTACGGTGAGACTTGCACGTGTGTTCAGAGTGATGCCAATAAACAGCAAGAGAGAGCAAGGAAAAGATGCTGCTGTGAGTTTGCCAGTGTTTATATTCTGTTGGGTTTCATTTAAAAACAGGGCCAGCTTAGATCCGTGAACTTTAAAAAGGTCAAATATGGCAGTGAAAATGTTATACCACTAACAAAATAGTATCACGTAGTGTACTATGCTAACAGTAATGTAATAATGCCATATTTTTGCTCATGTACCATATAGTGCCTAGAAGTATGTTATTCAAAATGCAAAAAAAACAAAATAAAACACTTTTCTGAACTTAAGGGTGTATTATCACCCAAAAAGGAAAATCCTGTCATTATTGTTCCAAACTCGTATGACTTTCTTCTGTGGAATACATTTTCCCACTGTTCTTTTCTTTCACGTTTTCACTCAGGTGCAGGGGACCAATGACAGCAGTGTGGTCAGTAAGGTGTCAGCAGCGGCACAGGGCTACTTCCACGATGACTTCCTCAAGCATTTTGTGTGCAAGGTGTCAAGAAGAGCTCCACTGATTAATAGGTAAATGTTTAGGAGACAGTTATTGCTCTTTTAGTGATTATATTCTCATACAACAGTTTTTATATATGTGATGTGTGTATATTTTTTTGTCAGAGGTTATTATGTGCGCTGGAAAGCAGTCGATCATTGTATGAATCAGTTTTTCCATGCTACAAACTCCAGCTCGAGGAGACAGGTGGGATGAAATATCCATGTCTTGTGCCTATCATTTTGTGAAAAATGTGAAAAATGAATGCCCTGATCATATACTTCTCTTAATCTCAGATTCTGTCACTAGGAGCAGGGTTTGACTCCCTGTTTTTCCGGCTGCATTCAGAAGGAGCCCTGGGAGATGTCACAGTTTTTGAGGTTGACTTTCCAGAAGTTGCCCGACGCAAGGCTGACTTGATCAATAGCAATGCTTGTCTGAAGGACACATTGCCAGATTGGGAGGCTGTCTCAAATCAGCAGACTAGTAGGACATTCACTGTATTTATTACAAAACATACAACCACTTAAAATATACAGTATATAAACTATATTGTGTGTGTGTATATAGCCTATATATATATATGTAAGCAAATCTTCCAAAGTGGACTTCTGCAACTCTGTATTATGTCTCTAAAATGTAATAGAGTTTAGTTAGAACATGTTTCTTGCCCATGTGTAGATGCTGTGTTCATCAGAAGTGGTCATTATAATCTCATTGGTGTGGATGTCAGGAAGGAGCAGAAGGTGGAGGCGGCTCTGAGCGGAGCTGGGCTGCAGTGGGACACTCCCACACTCGTCTTGTCAGAGGTGGTGCTGACTTATATGGAAACACAATGGTGAGGATTCAGCTTAGTGCAACAATTAGCACATGTGCTCCTGAACCACTGAGCCTTGGTGCTCATTCCATAGATACAGGTTCAAGTCCCACCTGCAACATATCCTGATCACAATGCTTCTCATGTCTCATGTCTTTGGCAAAAAAAAGAGGCCATATTAACTTTTAAGCAAACTGGTTGGTGCATTTTTCACTTGCAGTTCTCTTTATTTTGTTTTGGTGATTTTCTCTAGGTCAGATGCTGTGATTGGCTGGGCTGCCAGGCTCCTCCCACAGTCTATGTTTGTGATGTATGAACAGATCCACCCAGATGACCCATTTGGCAGGGTCATGCAGAACCACTTCCTGAAGCTCAACTCTTCCATACATGCTCTCAAACAATATCCACACACTGTTGCTCAGACACAGAGATTCATACAGAAGGTATACCTCAAATGAATCTATCTATCTATCTATCTATCTATCTATCTATCTATCTATCTATCTATCTATCTATCTATCTATCTATCTATCTATCTATCTATCTATCTATCTATCTATCTATCTATCTATCTATCTATCTATCTATCTATCTATCTACCTACCTGCATGCATACATGCATATCTATCTATCCATCTTAGTATGTAGCCATGTAATAAGTCGGATAATGTCACCAGTTATTATCCAGAATAAACATCTTCAGAGTGAGTAAGACCTGACCTGACGTATCAGGTGTATTTTATGATAATGATAGGCTCACTTTATATAATAACTTAAGCATAAATTAAATGATTTTAATTAGCTTATGTCAATTTTTGAAGATTGCATTGGCCTAATTTTTTTCTAAATTTTTACTGATTAATAATTAAATTAATATTTTTATTCAGCTAAGATGCATTAAATTGATAAAAAATGTCATTTTCTATTTCAAATAGTAAACATTTTGATAATTCTATTTCAAATAAATGCTGTTCTTTTGATATTTCCATTCATCAAAGTATCCTGGGAAAAAGCAGTTTCCCAAAAATATCAAGCAACAATAATAATAAGAAATGTTTCTGGAGCAGCAAATCAGCATATTAGAATGATTTCTGAAGGATCATGTGACACTGAAGACTGGAGTAATGATGATGAAAATTCAGCTTTTCTGTGACGGGAATAAATTACATTTTAAATGTATAACAATTAAAAGAAAAGATTTAAAATACAATTTAAATAAATCTTTTAAAAACATGAAAAAATCGTACTAACTTTTGAGCGGTAGTGTAGATAGATCACACTTGTTTTTCAGTAAGACAGGTAACTGATCTTTATTTGCCACAGGGCTGGGAAAAATGTGTCTGTCTGGATATGAACCAGTTCTACTTCGACCTTCTTCCTGAAGATGAGAGGCAGAGAGTCGAGGGACTGGAACCTTTTGATGAGTTTGAGGTGAGGGGACGGCCCCATTCTCAGCAAAGACTTTTGAATGATCCCAATATGACCACTGAATCTGATCGAATGCCTAATCCTGGACCTGTGTTTATTTAATGATATCAGGAATGGCACCAGAAATGTTCTCATTACTTCATCCTTTCAGCCTCCAAAGGCTCTGTGACCAATCAAGCCCTTCTTATGCTACCGAAGTGTAAGTATTTGGTGAGATATTTGTGTTATGTGTACAGTAGTCCACTAGCAGAGGTACATGTGCTCTGTTCACTTCTAGCGCCTTCCATCCCACACATGACTCCTCAATGGGCTGAGCATCCTCCTCTGGTCATTCAGCCCATGTGTGGGTCTCCGTGTATAGAGGCTGTCGGTATGGCCTCTGCCGTACTGGCCCCTGGAAACATCCTTCTCACCGGAGGCTGTGGGAGAAGGGGAAGAGACACCGTAGCAAGGGTCCTGATCAAAGAGCAGGGTGGCTGGAAATGTGCCTGTGTGGAGGCTCATGGAGACAGAGGTGATTTGATCATGCTCTCTTTTTTTTGCCAGTGCTAATGGTTTCCTTATTGGAATTTAGCTAAAATAAACCGGTTAGTTAATGAACTCACTTTGTCAAGTCAATTTTATTTGTATAGTGCTTTTCACAAACACATTGTTTCAAAGTAGCTTTACAAAAAAATCATAATGTTTATAATACCTTAATGCCGTATTGTACATATTTAGCACTTTATAGCTGGGAAACAGGATGGGTTACATTTCTTGATGATATAAACAGTTGATATTTGGGATATAGTATTTATCAGTGTATGTGAGTGCACTGTATTTATGCTGATAGCTCTGGACATATTTATAGACGTTGGAAGTTGCTTTTATTAATACATTGAGGTGATATGAAAGTTCAATTTATAACAGTCTGGTGCAGTGACAAGCTTTTTATGTATGTATGCATATCGTAATATTTCTTCTCCTTAGTGGTGAGTCTTTATCAGACGTTGACCTCTATCCCTGGTGGTGGAGTGATCCTCTTTGGTGGCAGAACTTCTCCACTCAATCCAACAGGCAGCATTGTGTGGGTGACCTTTGACCTTGGTGATCCGCAAAGTGCTGTACAGCTATCATTTAAGAACATGATTTGTACCGGCACTGGTCCAAAGCCACGATGGAGACACACATCAACCTTAGTATGTCATAATGGTGAGTTTATATATTTTTTGCAGTTTTTTATTTGCATTGTCAGGAGCAAAAAATTAACTCCTTCTTAACATATAATTCCAGATAAGACATTTCTATTTGTGTTTGGAGGACGTACAGAGAAGGATCCAGTTCTAGGTGACGCACATTTCCTGTGTTTGGAGGACAAGCACTGGACTGAGGCACGTATTAAAACCGAATGAAAACATACATACAATTGGACAATGAGTCGATTGTTCGCAGATGTTGCAAAACTAATGCCGTAATACACTAAGCAAAACAATACATAACACAATTGGGTGAAGTTGTACATTTAGAATTTTAATATAAGCAATTTAGCAGTACTTTAAGGTGTTGAAAATTGTAATTTCTCTTGATTCCATCCATTCCAATTTTTACTGAGCAGTGCGTACATGGATTGACCAATCTGCGAAAGGGTATACTACTGTTTAAAAGTGTTTGTTTTTTTATGTTTTAAAGAAACTCTTATGCTCACCAAGGATGCATTTATATTACCTTTCTGGTACCTTTCTGACTTGTGTGAACACCAACTAGTGAGAACTCTTAGGTCTGCCAACCATGGTTTGTTAACTGTTCCAAAGTCAAAGTTAAAATCTAGGGGTGAAAAATCTCTTCTTATTGTTATCAATGTTGAAAACAATTGATAATTGAAATTTTAGTGGAAGCCATGATAATTTTTGCCATGATTCTTTGATGAATAGGAAGAACAAAAATGTTGTCCAAAAGAACATTTATTTGAATTAAAAATATTTTGTAACATTATAGATGTCTATACTGTCACATTTGCTCAGTTTAATGCATCCTTGATGAAAAGTATTGATTTCTTTCTTTAAAAAAAAAATCTTGTAAGAGCAGTATAATGTTCCTGCCTATATTTTGGAATAGCCTTCATGTCTGGAGGGTGATTGTTAGAGAATCTTTTGTGTGTTTCAATTAGATTACAGTTGTTGGTGCCGTTCCGGAAGCCCGTCATTCCCATTCAGCTTGTCCCTATGGAGGGGGGCTTGTGATATTTGGAGGTTTAGGGAAAGGAGGAAGACCTCTCTGTGATGCTTTTTACCTGAGACCCACATCATCCGGTTTCTGCTGGGAGACACAGAATTTACATCCACCTCCAGTGCCCAGGTTCAAAACCACTCACTTATATTTTATATGTGTGTGTGTGTGTGTGTATGTATATATATATATACATCATACATGCATACAGTCATGCTCAAAAGTTTAAATACACCTTGCAGAATTTGCTAAATGGTAATTATATATGTGTGTTATATATTATGTACATATATTTGTTATGTGTGTGTGTGTGTGTGTGTGTGTGTGTGTGTGTGTGTGTGTGTGTGTGTGTGTGTGTGTATATACATATTATTACAGTCATGCTCAAAAGTTTAAATACACCTTGCAGAATTTGCTAAATGGTAATTATTTTGACAAAATAATAGGGATTATACAAAATGCATGTTATTTTTTATTTAGTACTGTCCTAAATAAGATATTTTACATAAAAGATGTTTACATGAAGTCCACAAACTATATGTGAAAACTTTTGAACAGGATAAAGATGATAAAGATCCAACTATTTCTTATTGTTTAAATACAAAAAAAATTATAATAATTTAGTACTGCCCTTCGGAAGTAAAAGAAGACAGACTTAGAAGAACACTTACATGTTTCCCAGAAGACAAATTAAGTACAATTTACCTTGATCTTCAAATTCAAAAAGTTTTCACCCCCCCCCCCCCCGGCTCTTAATGCATCTCGTTTCCTTCTGGAGCATCAGTAACACACTCAATAAGTGCATTCACATTTTTTTTTTTTTTCTTGCTGTTCACGCTTTAAGACACTTAAAGAGAAATGTAAAGAATGTGTCATAAGAAAGATGTGTGTCACCTCTCAGTGATCGAAATCACAGTCTTGGACTCTTCTTTCAGATATTCCCACTCGGCCCATGTAATTAATGAGAAGTTGGTTGTGGTTGGTGGAGTTTGGCTTCAGGCTGATGGAGTACCAGGAGTTGCTGTAATAAATCTGAACACTGGGAGTTGTGTGGAGATCCAGCTGGATACAGTAAGTTACTCTACTCATGGACTCTAGCAGTGGTTAATGGCTTAAAATAAAATGGAAAATTTTGGCTCTACAATTTCATTGGATGAGCCACTCAATAGGCATGATAAAACGGATATTTTCGACTCTAAATTCTGATTGTTCTCTGCTGTTGCAAAGTCCACAAATTCTGTTATAATGCAGGATGTTGCTATGTTGCTTGGCAACAAGTTAATACATAACAAACATCACTGTAATGATAAATATTATGATATATGCTATATTAGTGTCCACACCAATAGACAATAACATTGCTTATTCTTAAGGCCTCATTATACTTCTGCGTCGGACATACGCCGGAGCCTATACGCCGTAGGCAACGTGTTGGTTTTAATTTATACTTCTGTGTTGTTGTCCGCGTTGACGCGCACCTGGGGAGCATGAAACCCCGAGGGAGGGGTTCTGGCAGACCAATCACAGCGCTTGTGTCTGCGTAGAATTGACGCGTTGTTACATTTTTGGAGAGGTGCACGTCAGGGTACGCCGAAGGGTACGCGCGCTACACACAGCCTACGACGTAGCTACGGCGGCAGTTTGACGCAGAAGTATAAAACAGGCTTTAGCATGAGCTGCAGTTGTGTTTGCACGATTTTAAAATCTTTATGGTTATTGTTCTTGGTGTGAACAGACCTTTAGACTTAGTCATTGCTGTTTTATAAAGGGTCTTCGTGGTCATGGGAAATCTGGAAATATTGGGGAATTTTTACTTGTATATTAGCCACCCGAAGACAAATAATGTATTGTTGTAATTCCTGTAAACTGTTTCTCTTTTGGAACTCACCTTAACCTCCACCCTGTAACTGTGGATCTAAGACCAATACTTTGCTATTTAAATGAGTCAGATCACAAGTAGTGGGTCTCCAGCCAAACTTTATTTTAGCCAGAACTTCGATTTGTGTCACAGCCAAATAGCCTAATTAATGTGACATAGGAACATCACTCCGTGAAGCGACGGAAAGACTGCACGGTGGGACAAACTGCACCCCAGTCCACTGGTTTGCGATAGTTGCCTTTCTCCAGGAAGTACTGATGGCCACGATAGTTGGGATGCTCGTAGAAGATCCAGTAACCATCAAGAACTTTGCAGGAATGGACCTCTCTCAGACGGAACCTCTCCACCACAGATGGACAGTCTTCAATGGACTCTATGGCCTGGCCTGTGAAGTCAGGCTTGTCGTACAGCTGAATCTTGTACTGCATTCCACTCGTCTGCATGGGTTAGATGTGTTTGGGAAAGGGGTGGATATATTTTTGTATGAGGGTTTGGGGTTAGGATAAATGAGTCAAAATGGTAAAAAGACACATGGAATAAGATGCCTCCAGTTTTGTGAATGTGAATAAATAACATATAAAACTTGAAGACTTTCATAAGCATGTTTTGTAAATTAATGTATATTTTTATCTTGATTTGACCTTTCTTTAGTATCCGCTGATTTGCATGCGGAGAATGTTTTATACTATTGATGCCTGTGATATATTCATACAGGTCATGGCAGAAACCGTTCTGATATTTTATGGATTCAACATGTCATACATTTTTATATGGAGTTATGCTAATGTTAGAGAAGATGGCCTGTAATGTCAAAACAAACTAAATTAAAGACCATTATATTGACCTGAAATGTAATTTAGTCCTGTGTGTGGTCCTTTGATTAAAACAAGCTGAATGTTTGCTTACATTACACATACAAGTGTGGTCTTTTAACGAAGACTGAAGTAAAAACAGCTGGCCATATGGAAATTGATCTATTGGCAAAAGCCTTGCGGCCAATCCAGTTAACCGGACATAACAGTCAGAACAGGTCTATGTATGACCTTACACTACTCGCACTATCCCATGGTTTTATTGTGCTTTAACCTAGTAAATTGAATTCAATTCTAGCACAGCATTGTGAAACAGCTTGATCATTATGCCAGTCAAAAAACACAGCAAATCATATGTGTTCCACATTATAAACCATTTAAGTATTTAAAAAAGCTTTATGTCAGTAATGCGCACTGCTACAGTAGATGCAGAGAAATAGTTTAACTTACGACGCGGATTATCTTGCAGGAACTGAGACAGTCATTAAGACCCATCCAGCCGATGTACTCAGGATACTCCCCCCTGGTTAGCAGGTAGCGGTTACCCGTGTAGTTGGGCCGCTCGTAAACCACCCAGGTGCCGCTGTCCACACGAATAGAGTTGCAGTGGCTAAGGTAGGCATGGAAGTCGGAGCAGTCGCTGTCACACTCGTAACGGCGACCCTGAAAGTTCTTGTCCTCAAAAAACACAATCTGAGAGACATTAAGATGATATTGAAGGGCATTGTTGTTCTTGAACAGCCAACTTAACATCATTTAAAAATTGTTAATATATGTTTTTGGCCATGTTCATGCTGGTTTTGGCTGGATGCCTAACATGCAATGTACATTTTTATCTTGTTTACACAATTTTTGGTATCCACTGATATGCTCTGGAGAATTTTCAAGATGTCTGTATTAAAATATGTTATAGTATTGATCAGCTGGTCTACCTGCAACATTAACAAGCTTAACAGTCATCTTAGAATTTAACTAATCCAAAATGGTCTGAGCTGTAATTAAAAACTTTACAAAAAAATAAATAAATAAAAAATGTGTAGGCAGTTTCATAAAAGTAACCTAATTAAACCTATTGACTGCAAGCCAAGACATTTAGAAAAGTGAGTTTACTATCAAAAAATAGCTTTATAAGTCAGTGTCATAATTTAGGCATCATTCAAGTTGACAAAAAATTACACATTTGAATTCCTGATGATGTCATGAGGTATCAACAATATAGCAGCATCTCTGTTTGCTTGGTAGTTTTATTCATTAATTTTTTTCTCAAATTATTTTTTTAAGATTTTTAAATAAAATAATTTGTCAATGTAAAGTTAATGTAACTATCATTATATAACATATCCATAAATGTGCTACACAACTTAAAATCTGCCATTAAAGCTGAGAAGACGAAAAAAATACATTAATTATAAACGTTATAAACAAATAAACATTCAAATAAATATTTTTGCATCTTTTCCATTATATTCAAGTGATTTCCTACTCACCCTGCCCATCTTGAATATTGTATTAAAGCTTGTCTGGAGAAGTTGTCTGAAGTCCAGAGTAAATGTTTATGGGGCTGTTTAAATATGCAGCTCCCAAAGTCAAAATGAGGTGGAGGGGAGGGCCAGATATTCACTTTGTCATGAAAATGAGATCCAAAAATCGAGTCAGTGATTCTAGCACTATTCAGCTTTTTTCCAGAAAAGCAAATGGGGATTAAAGGATAATGACTAGCCTGGCACGGGCATTCATTCACCCTGGAACACCACTGCATCCCACAACTGGACCAACCTGAACCACAACAAACGCAGCACACTGGCCAGAACCCGATGCCAAGAGCAGTGCCAAATAAAGAGCCCAGACTCATTGAATTGTCATGCATGCCATGCTGAATGGCACCCATTACCCTGGCTCAGCTCTTTTCAACAGCACAGCCACTGGCAAATAAACCAACTAACTAAACTAAATCTGGAGAAAATGTGAGTGGTTTGCATAGACTCATGAACAGGCAGTGATCATTTAGGTTTAAAATGACAAATCTACAGTGAAATATTATATTTAATAAAGTAACCTGTCAGAATATGCACACTTACCTGCTACAAAATACGCAAAAAGCATTATGTGTCAGATCATGTATAAATACTCAGTATTCATGATACAGTCGGTGAAAAACACCAATTTGTAGGGAGTCCGAGACCGATGTTTTTTCACTGCATTTGTCATTTTTGAATTATTTGGGTAGAGTAACCAAAGGAATATGATTCATATTAGTTGGCTTAATTTGTTCAGCAAATATATTTCCTTCAGTTATTTTCATGCTTAATTAAGCCTGCTAAAATTTAGGCTATTGTATGAGCTTCTGTTACTTTCATTGTTCATTATATTGCATATTTTATCTTTCATTTAATAGCACAGCACATTTTAAGAGCTGCAGGGATCAGTGCTGAGGATTGGGTCAGTTCAAATGTTTAGATACCAGTGAAATATCACTATTTCTCTACACTATTCTCTGTAATTCTCTATTACAATTTTTATACTACAGCAAAAACTACTAGCCTAATTAATGTAAATTTAAAACATTATTAAAGACAAGTAGTCAGTAATAAAATAAGAACAAATAATCAAATGACAAATAAATACAACAGAACAAAGAAAGGCTACACATGAAATAAACTGTTTTTAGAGTTTTTCAGGAAGGTATAACGGTAATTTTCAGTACATTTGAATAAAGTAATTAAATGTGAAATAACACTGAATATTCATTACTGTATAAATTAAATATAGATGGATCTTTATAAAGTTACAAAAGGTATTTAGTCAAGAGCAGTGAGTGATTTCTTTGTCCTTGGTTTTATTCACATTAAAACGCAGCAGCAGGTTTATTAGACTGCTATCCCTTTAAGACCGAACGCACAGATCCCATATAAATGCTGTCTTATGTTCACTTGAGATATAACCAACAATGTTTACTAGGATACTTGCCAAGACAGGCGTTTTTACATAATTTTGTGTGAATTCGTCCGTACCGCGCAAGACGTAAAAAAATAATTCAATTCCGTTTTCGCGCGCTGTCTGAGACAGCAAACACTGAGGCGCAGTTTTCGGGGCTCGCGCTTCGAATGTTTGTGTTCATGAAACTTCTTGACCTGCAAACGTCCTTTAATAATGTAGGGAACCATTCGTTATACATAAATCAGGTAACACGTAACAGTTCATGTTTTACTTATATATGATTTAGTTTTAATCCAAATGACACGTGTGCTGAGTGAACAATCAGCAATCAAGAGCATGCAACAGAAGTTCTCTCTCTCTCTCGCCAGTTAACGTTAATAACAAGCTACATGCCTCGTTTTACTTTTGTTTGCCATTGACATCCGGCTGAACTGCAAACTTTCCACTTATGTCTTACTCAAGCGCAGGATCGGGCCGATACCGATACTGGTATCAGTGTATCTCTTCCCTACCCATTTGTATTTGGTAATATTCTGAAGTCTGCAGCCATAATGTAATGCCGAGAGAAATAAGGACTTATAAAATTCAAAACGTTTTGAACACTGAGATCAGCTCTGTTGAAATGTGTAAGTGCCATATGACAGCCAATCTGCCCAGCATCTGTTGCAACTTGCAAGGCCGCTAGTTGACAGTGCGCTGTCCAGAGGCGGGGCATATCTTGTGGCATGGCCGAATTGAGTCTGGCCAGTACAGCGGAGCTGTCGACTTGAGGGCGGATCCGCCCCCGAGTCTGTTGCTATCAGGTAGGTTACGTAGGTACCAGACGGTCTCTTTCATAGGTTCACTCATCGCTGCGTAGCGATGCCACAATCGGAGCAATTAGTATGCGGAGAGGACCAATCTGCCACCACACAAATATCTTCCAAAGGAACTTTTGTGACACAGGGAAGGGACAGGGAAGATGTGACACTCCTAGTAGAGTGAGCGCCGGTCAGGAGCTGACTCCAAATGTTCGAAAGAAGGTTCCAATAACCCCTCCAAAACAACCGACAAATCTCAGGTGGGGACACAAACAGGACGCGCAGACCTAAAGCGTCTAACTCCACGCATAAATGAAGAGACCAGACTGTGTCTACTTAAGGGGACCTCGTCTGACTCGTGACAGGTGGCGATAGCCGCGACGCAAACCCTCAAAGTAGTCACAGCCGCTCCGACCACAAACTTATTCTGCAGGAATTTCAGCTCTGAACCAACAGCTGACTGGATCCACTGCACGAGCCATACACCAAGACTCAAAGTCCTTCCACTTAGAAAAATACATCCATCTAACCAGAAGGCACACAAGTGTTATCAGTGGTCTCCCGAACATTAGAGGGAAGACCAGAAGCCATTAGCGACCACCCCTGATCGGCCACAACCATAGCTTCCATATCTCGGGATGAGGATGCCAAATCCTGCCCTGGAGCTGAGACAACATATCTCTCCTGATTGGAATTTCCCACGGGGACCCTTCTACCAAGGAGCTCAGCCCCGAAAACCACATCTGGGATGGCCAGAACGGGGCTACCAACAGAAGGTGAATTCTGCACTCCCTCACTTTGCAAAGGACTGCAGGAATTAACTTGACTGGAGGGAATGCATATAGCTTCAAAGCCAGCCATGGATGAGCAAAGGCATCTATCCCCAGAGGCGCCGGATGAGACAGATACAGAAGATAAAGTGCATTTGCTAAGGAAGAGAGAATGGGAACAAGAAAAAAATCAACGAGGGGGACTTGAACTCGGGTCACCTAAAACCCATCAGTGCCGAATATCAGTGCACTGTCCACTTAACTATATGGGCCATTAATCAGCATCAGTTTGATAAATATTAGAACCTCACTGTATAAGAAACATGGGGGGAACAGAATCAGACGGCAAACAAACCAGCTGTCGAAATCTTCCATTATGAGAGGTGTTGATGTAGTGGCTTAATGGATGGGATCAAGAAAAACAACAACAAGGGGGGACTTGGGACACGGGTCGCTTAAAGCCCATCAGTACCAAATATCAGTGCACTGACCATTTGGCTATTGGGGTTAATTAAGCAATATCAGTTTGATAAATATTAGAACCTCACTGTCTAAGAAACATGGGGGGAACAGAATCAGATGACAAAAAAATCAGTCGGCACAGAGACCGGACACCGTCACAGACAACGGCACGGACACCGCAACGGATTCGAATGATTTGAGATGTTGATGTTGTGGCTTAAAAGATTCTGATTCTATCCTGTATGTGCATGGAGCTTGACCAGCATCAGTTTGAGAAATATTAGGACTTCTATGTATACATATTTTTAAATATACTAAAATTTTTATATATAAATTTTTTCAAAATATTAATAAATACTACAATAGTTGAAGTTACATTCAAATCCAGCACATACTATTAAAGTACCATAATTAAGGGAAATATGAAAAATGATTTGTTTTTTAAAATGGCAACACATTTCACACATATATTCCATTCAGAAAGCCAAAGCCAATCTCTATTGATCTGATATGGCCATTAAAGCTCAAAAGAAAGAAAGGCGGGTGTTGCTATGGTCACATCGTTCAGTTTTCATGGAGTCTAAAGTCCAAAAAGCATTTCTTTACTTGTTCACTTTAAACTGAATATTACAATAGGGCATGTTTATAAAACACCCAAACAATATTACCTTTAATAAACTGTAGCCTATTGTTAGTACAAATAAAATGCTTGTTCAAACATATTTAAAATGTTCACTTAAGACATGAATACATCCAAGAGACATTTTAAGTGACAGCATTGAAATCTGTATTGTGAAGATACAGTTATAGTGCAATTACAGTATAAGGCATTGTGAACGAACATAAAAAAAACAAAAACAAAGCGAAATGTACACATTCATACTGGCCGTGACATTTCAGGAGACAATAGCTGCAAACTCTTTGTTACACCACGTACCAGTTGAGCGTATGACACATTTGTCTATTACTACAGTACATGACTACACGCATCTCATTCCCTGTTCTCTCTAAATTCATATGAGGGCAGTAATCATTCCCTTTTTCGATTTAATTAAATAACGACTCTCTTCTGGTGATATTTTATACATATCAAGCTCTGGAATGACTGATGTCTTATAACAATAAGTAACATTATGCTTAAACTATCAGACACCTGCAGCAATAATACACACTACAGCAACTCTACAAACTAATCCAGCATAGATTTCTCTAGACGTCAACAGTGTAAAAGGACACAATGTCCTTGTCTAAATACAGCATTGTTTATATACATGGATTGTTTTTGACCGCCTTTGTACCGGAAGAGTACTAATGTTTGATAATCAGTTTTTGGAAAGTGAGGGTTTTGATTGTTTAGCTGCTCTTTTAGCAAACTGTTGGCGCCCGTCCCATTGCTTGTTCAGGTGGTTGATCTTTCAGCACATTTAGTCCAGAGTTGGAGGTGTGGCTTGAAGGCCAGTGGTCCAAAGAGGTGGAGGTGGAGGGGTTGAGGGCAGACGGGAGAAGACTGTCTAGCTCTTGTCTTTTTCCTGTCTCGAGCAGCCACTCATGAAACTTCTGCTCCACTAAGGCCTGAAACTGCCGCCTCTGAACCCTTTACGACAGAAAAGACAATGCATTACTACTGAAAAAGAACAAACTTATTGCCCAGGTTATTATGGAGTTACATTAAAATTCCATGTCTGATTTAATAATGCTAATAATGCTAGGACTTACGATCTTGAATTACAATTAATATTTGTAAAATATAAAAAATCCACTCTAACATTAATAACTTTTATATATGCCTATTAGAAATACCAATATATGCCTATTATATAGAAAATTTGTGTTTAGTATAACCCCAAATAGCATGCATCTGTCTGTCGATCTAAGAGAAAATGATTAGAAAATTTGTTCCCCCTAAAATTATAATAAATATTAATATAATAAAAATACAAACACATACTTTATTACAGTATATAAGATGGATGATAAATAGACGCCACAATGTGACAGATCTAGAATGCATTAAAATCAACAAAGCTGTTTATAAAAAGAAAAAAAAGTAAATGATTATTTTAATCTAAAAATAATAATAATAATAATAATAATAATAATAATAATAATAGTACTGTATATTATTATAATAATAAAAATAAAATACAAACACATAATGTAATATATTTTGTTATAATAAACCAAAATAATATTTTGTCATGAAACACACACAAAAAACCCAGTCGACAATAACAGCGACTAGCGTGATGCCACAGATCTAGAATGCATTAAAATGCAGCCTTAAAAGGAACCGAAAAGTGGACTCACTTGTTCAAGTGTGCTTCCTTCACGGTCTTCTGCCAGTCCTCTATCGCCTTCTCTCTGCCCTCCACAGCCTTCTGGTAGTCTGCCGGCAGGTCCCAAGGGAACTCACAGTTATCCCCCTCCATTTGGAAGGGTATCACCAGCGGATAAAACTCAGAGGGGGGCTGGATGTGGTAGCAGCCTGCGTCTGAAGTGGAACCCTCTGCTCCGAACAGCAGTGGCTGGTCCCATAAATTGGGAACCACAGCTAGGCCTACACTAGCCATGTGGTCCTCTAAAGTAGGGTAATGTGTGTGGAATGGGCCCAGAGTGAGAGACACATTTCCAGGAAGGAGAAGGGGTCGAGTGGGGGTGAGGGCATGGATTGTGCAGTGAAAGGAGCCGCCTACAATCAGATGGCCAGCCACACACACCACACGAACGTTCTCACAGCTCTGAATGTGGACGCTGGTGCCCACCGGGCCGAGGACCACTGTACTGTTCCTGCACTTATCCAAGGTCACAGATCTGTAAGATAAAGACGGATGTTGACAGTAATAAACAAACACAACAAAAATGACTAATTGACAGCAGGCTATTGATCAGCATTTATTTTGACTTTAAGTCCAGGCAAGGAAAGGATTTATCCATTGCTGCTATTATTAGAAATATGACAGGATGGTTGACTAGAACTGATTTCTTTCAGTAGTGTGGTGCACATTGACTAGTGCACATTTATTTTACTTTTTTATTAGGATGTTTTATTCCATGTCAGCATCTAAGGCCTGATATTTTTGTGGCAAGAACAGGGTTAAAACGGTTAAAAAAAATACCCAAACAAACAAATGAATAACCATATTTAAAAGGAGTTATAACTTATAAGATACTGCAAATGGTCTTAAAATGACAATAATGACAAACGTATTGCCCAGGTACTTATTAAGAACTTACATTAAAATTTCACACCCAAAATAATAATGCAAGACTTGAACTAGGGTTAATTTTTGTAAAAAAACAAAAACAAATACATAATAAATATTGGAGCAAATCTGTGCTGAAAGGTAAAGCAGTTTATTTTAGTTCAAAAATAACTACAATACATACACAAATGTTAACAGTATAGACAGTGAAATTATTATAAAATAAAATAGATAATTATATAAATGTATAATATTATGATATAATATAATAGACTGACAGAGAGAATCTATCATGGAACGTACAAAAAAAAAAAAAAAGGGCTTTTGATACCCAATTGACAAAAATAATGCATTAATTTTATTCTAGTAAAGTGATTCCTCACCGCAGAGGAGAGAGAAGGTAGATGAAAGCCTCACTGCAGCGGTGGAGTTTGATGTTGGCATCATTCAGCTTTTCAGAGTCTTTGGCCAATGTCTGTTTGCAAATGTGCGACATGAGCACCAGTCGACTTCCTGGAGGAGCCAAGTGGGTGTTTCTGAATATTTTGGCTTTCTTCAAGGTGCCCTCAACTACAAAACAAAATATGAAGAGTTAATGATGCTACTAATCAGGTAAACCATCCATCAATTCAAGCTAAAGTCATAATATAAATTTCCTTCATTTCTCCCCTTGAGGTTCACTTAGAGATGCACCAATTGCAGTTTTCTAAGTTTTCTTTTGTAAGAGTGTTTTGCCGATTCAGATTTTCTTTCAAAGTACTATAATTGGCAGAATATACAAACAAAAATCTACTTTTCTTAAATGGACATTTTTATTTTCATAAAAAATATATATATAAAAAAAGTAAAAATACAGTAATAAAACAAGAACAAAACCAAAATTCAAAGTAAGAATATTAACCAGTAAGAAGTTCGTTCATCTTCAGAACACAAATGATTATATTTTTGATGAAATCCGAGAGCTTTCTGACCCCTCCATAGACAGCAATGCAAAAACCACTTTGAAGGCCCAGAACGTATTCTCGTCGCTTTATAACATTAAGTTGAACTACTGTAGTCACATGGACTATTTTAACAATGTCTTTACTTCCTTTCTGGGCCTTGAAAGTGGTTGATGCGTTGCTGTCTATGGAGGGGTCAGAAAGCTCTTGGATTTCATCAAAAAATACCTTCATTTGTGTTCCGAAGATGAATGGAGGTAGACTGGGTAAACCCAGCCTGATCTGCTGGCGATTTGATTTCGCCCTGCAGCTCAGGCTGGAAACCTGTACATTTATCTCTGCTGCTTCCTTTACAAATTTGCGGGAACCAATCACAAACTGGCTTATCCACCTGGCACGCTACTGGCGGGTTTAATCCAATCCAATTCCAGAGCCGTTACGGCTGTGTCTAATTCCTTTTAACCACTCGACGATGCTCAATGGCTTCTTTTGAGCAAACAAATCACTCGAGTGGGTGTAAATACCACTAGCTTTCATGTTTTTTTTTGCATTACCTGCAAAAATTGCTCGATTCCAATGCTTCTTCTGCAAACCGCTGATCAACTGGTTACACATTTCCTGCCTAGAGTTTTCACGTCACTCTGCAAAGTACGTCACCCGGATCGTTGGTCTGATTGGTTGAAGGACTATCCAATTGAGTCATTTGAACTATGCCCGTTGATCACGCCTCTTGTGCAGTAGAAAATACATAGCAGACTCCCCAGACCAATGTTCAATCTTAAAAGATTGAGCTTGGTCTGGTGATAGCCAGACTAGAACAAATGTCTTACGGGTTTGGAATGACATGAGGGTGAGTAATTAATGACAGAATTTTTGGGTGAACTAACCCTAGGGCTGCACGATTAATCGCAATTTCCATGTAATCGCACTTAAATCGAGATGGCTTATTGCGATTTTGAAATCACAAAGGCTGCGATTATGTTGTATGCGCAGCTTGTCATTGATGTACGGCTCTGTAAACGCTACTCCATCTGAAAGCACTGTGAGTTTGAGTCACTTATAAAGTGAATTTGAAAAAGCAACACGCGTCAAACAGTTTTCCAAACATGAGAAGAATTTAATAACCTCTTGTCCAACAAAAGACAGCATTTAATAACATGCTTTTACTCCGAACTCACTTCATAATGACAGTTGAGCATTCTTCTGTGAGATGATGTGGCTTCTTACACAGAATAAGGCAGTCGTGTGTTTATAAGTCATGTTCAATCGATCAAAGCATTTCAATCTCCTGTTTATTCAGCTACAGCGATAGGGATTTCCTGGGATGATGTGCGTTTATCGTACTTCTGCAGCGGGGCATATTTGGCATATCTGCTTGAGAGCACCCTCTGGTGTTCAGATGGAGCAGCATTTACTACCGATCACCACACTGCACTGACAAACTGCGCATAAAATAATCACAGCCTTTGCCAAATCGCGTGCGGTTTCAGTGTGATTAATTTTAAGCGTAGTAAGCCACTCATTTTGGTACTTGCGACTCACAAGAGGTGGCTTATATATATGGTTATATAGATAAGTGGTGCGCGCACACGCTATTGGCGTAAAACCTGCGGGAATTAGTACAATTATGCACAAAAACGGCCGATCATGCAAAAAATCGTCCGTTTCCGGTCCCTGGCCAGTCGATCGGTCCATCTCTAATATTAGTCAAGGTTTTTGCGGTTTTGGAATTTACCATTTTTCACTCTCCCTCAAGTCATTTTATTAAACAGGCTGTTTTTGTTTTGCTACTGTACCTTTAGCATTTTTGACAACTTTCCGTTCATATACAATTTAAATGAAACTATACCACAAACATTCCTAAAGAACGTTTGATTTGGAAACTTTAAGATAAAATAACACCTACAACTTTATTTCCTTGATGAGAACTTCCAGTTTACCTTGCATGGACCATGCCAGTTTCTTGCCTGTCTGTGAGAAGGTGGAGATACCGAAGGGGTTGAGGCAGAGAGCCTGATGCAGAAACCCCTGGAATTGCTGCAGAGAGTAAGTGCGGCTGAGTTTGGAGAATCCTGCCTGAGACTGCAGTGCTGAGCGGCTAAGGAGCTTGTGGATTGGGTGCACAGTATGGCTGTGGCTCACAGAACCTTCCAGCAGCAGACTGAGGCTCTCTATGGCCTCTGAAGTGAGCTGGCTGTCACGCAGAACCTGTCCCGAACTGCTCAGCTGGCCTGGCTCAACTAGCAACTCCAAGAGCTCAGCCAAGTGTGTCTGGATGAAAGTAAGATGAGCCTGGTCGTCCCAGTTCTGGTAAAACAGAATGAATAAATTAACTATTATGCAAAAAAAGAAAAAAAGAATTCTCTCTATACACAACCATTTTTTAATAAAATAAATATTATTAATGTTTAAATTAATTTAATATTATTTTCATGACAATTAAGTACATCCTCCAAATTCTAATTTTATTAATAAAATAAAAAATAAATAGGGCTGTTGAATGCTTGAATCTGGGTAGTTGATGAACTTTCTAAGTTAATGTGCAATTATTTTCAGGGAAACGCACAGCTTAAGTAGTTCCAGGCAGGTCTTTACCGCATTACAATTCCATATCATAATCGCCAAATTATTTCAGTTATTTGAAAGGTCCTTACAGATTACTACAGCAAAAGAACCCAAATCCATAATGACATTGACCTAGCAAATAAATATAGTAAATACGATAAAAACGACAAATTATTTCCATGTTTTTTGCCATAAAATTATGTTTTATTATATACGAAAAGCACATACTCTCTCTCTCACTCAAACGCACATACACATACTGTAGCTACACTCGCACAGAAATGTGTTGTCAGCGCTGCTCTGACGATTTGATCAGTAAAATAGGTTAACAATTAAAAAGCTACATGACATTTCTCACAAGCGAGGTAATAACAGCTCTGTTCTTGGAGCAGATAAACTTACAGTTAAGATGCTGCTGCCGAACACAGACTCAGAAAATTTACATGCTTAATCTCTCTCTCTCTCTCTCTCTAATAACTGCATTAATAACTGCAACAGTCCACCATCAGTGGGTGAAACCTTCATTACTAATACTAAAATTACGTTTTGGAATTAGCAACGGAGACTTGGGATTAGATGCTTACGAAATTAGTCCCACACACAAAAGCATTTTAAGGACGAAAACCTAACAAATATCTTGAAATACATCATCTAAACAATGTTTTGAGGTGTGGTAACCGTAGTACAAGCAGAATAATTGACTCCGGGCCATTGAATTATTGAAAAATAATGTACACCCGCATTATCACCTCGGGTGTGCATTATTTTTCGAATAATTCAACGGCCCTGAGTCAATTATTCCTTACATATACATTTGTTAACTATTTGTACGTACACATACACTATTCAGAGGCTTAAGGTCGGTAAGATTTATTTTATGTTTCTGAAAATAAGTGTTTTAAAAATACCTCTTTTCTATTTTAATATGTTAAAATATTACTTATAGTAATTTATTCCTGTGATGGCAAAGCTGAATTTTCAGCATCATTATTCCAGTCTTCAGTGTCTCATGATCCTTAAGAAATCATTCTAATATGCTGATTTGGTGCTCAAGAAACATTTCTTACCATCAACTGTGCTACTTTTTTTCAGTATTTTTTGATAAATAGAAAGGTTAGCATTTATACAAATTTTTTAAATATAAATATTTTGTAACAACATAAAAGTCTTTCTTCACTGTCACTTTTGATTTATTTAATGCACCCTTGCTGAATAAAAGTATTCATTTAAAAAACAAATACTGAAACCAAACTTTAAAATGGTAGTGAACACAGCACACACAAACAAAAATAAAATAAGTTTAAATAAAATAATATTTAAAATAAGATTTTCCTATTTTTTCTTTTGATTTATGGTGAAATATGACTCATGTTTTCATAAGATTCACACACACCTTATTTTGGGAGCTTATTTTGGTCTCTCTTTCAGATGAGGAAGAGGGAGATCGTGATCTCGGACTTGGCCACTCTTCCCCGATCAGTGATGTGCGGAGAGAGATTCGGTTCAGCTGCTGTAGATACAGGAAGAGTAGAAACTGCAGTGTGTTTACTGACAGCTAGGAAGACAAAGAGAAAATCATTAGTACAGCAGATCTGCAATTCTGTCTAACAGCACTACGACATTTTGTTATTACCTGACAACGCTGTCTGTCAAGTTCCTTAGGACTCTGGCTTTGAGATAGAGCTTCTGCCCACTCTAATCTCTGCTCTGCAGAACGAGGCATTAACAGATCAAAAGTTTCAAAATACAGCCAGGCAAGCTCCTCTGCCAGCTGCAGTTTGCCACAAGCGATGTGTCGCCACATGTGCCAGCCGAGCCTGGGGAAACAGCCATCCCGTGTCCGGACGTAACTGACCATCTTGCGCAGATAATGCATGCTGAATTTGCTTGGAGGTGTGGCGGGAAGCACCCCGATCATAAAGGGCTCCAGACGTGGCCATACACATGCTGTGTATTTGTCCATTTCTATAGAAGAAAACAGATTTGTTGAAATGAATGAGCTGGGTCAGGAGAAATCACCATTAAAGTGGCAGTGATAATGTACTTGCATGAGTGATAATGTACTGGCAAATTGCATAATATGTTAAAAGCAATAATAATCTGAATGTTAAGACATGGTCAGGGAAGGTTTTCCTGTTATCTCTGTAAAGCTGCTTTGAAACAATCTGTATTGTAAAAAGCGCTATATAAATAAATGTGACTTGACTATAGACGGTAAATTATATTTGCTTACAATGATGTAGGTTCTAATCACCTTAAAATTAGTTTAGACTTGTGTAAATCATTAACAATATAGCCTAAAATAATGTAAAGTGTGAAATATTTGGTTTTGAGTAATATCCTTTCATTTTATGAATGGGAAACTTTCCCATTAACATTAACAATTGTGTAACATATGCTATGCCTTCTTTTTTATCAATTCCATTGTTATTTAAATGTATTATTATGTCAAATGCACTCAGCTGTAAAGCAAAATTCTATTTCTTCTTAATTAAATGATCATTTTCAATAATCGTTGATCATCAATCAATATTTAGTTAAAACGTTAAAGCACATGTGCCAATATTAATAAAAGCAACAACTTTATGACAAGTTTAACCACATCTTTTTCAAAACTACACCAACACAGTGATAATGGACTTAGCCTTCACTCTCCTTACCTGACCATTGAACGTTTTACGGCTTCAAACGGTGGTCCTCTTTGTTTCATGGGTTAAAACATACATAAACATAAATATCTAAATCTACATTTAAACTGAAACGCTTTCAAATTCTATCCACGCTGACACACGCGCGCGCAACCCGATACCAAACGGAGGAGCCTCGCGAACGCGCGCTGCTGTGCCGCTCAAAACTTCATTGTTTTCCTCTTTTTATTCACTCCACCATTGTTAGCTGTCCAGACAATCACCAAACCATCATTTTAGAATAATAAAGTACTTCAAGCCTAATGAACATGTAATGTCTCTACAGCAATATTATCTCTAAGAAAACAAACAACGATAAAACGATAAAACAACTGTTCCTGAGCGGTTGCCATG
Organism: Rutilus rutilus; assembly: GCF_951802725.1. Lineage (NCBI taxonomy): Eukaryota > Metazoa > Chordata > Actinopteri > Cypriniformes > Leuciscidae > Rutilus > Rutilus rutilus. The sequence goes on along the minus strand of NC_140215.1, from coordinate 16,810,884 downwards.
TCTGCGTCACAACGTGACGTAACACAAATTGTTATATTTGGAGCCCGGCTTCATTTCAATATAAAAGTCATATGATGTACAATATACATACAAACATATTTTACTTTTTTATTCATATTCATACTTTTTTTCCTAGCAACGCGTAAGGATTTTAAAATACAATTACTTGGTATTATTGATCATGGTGATCAAATAATATTGGGTGTTATTAAATAATCTTGAATTATTTGTTGATAACATGAAATACTGAACAGATTCCTTCTCCAGATTTCAAAATAAAAGTTAGTCAATTTAGTTTAATTTAAAAGACAATAAACTATCTTATTTGTCTTTTATTTCACGTGACCTTATTCAATTTTATTTCTCAAAATATTTTTTATTTTCTTTCAAAATAAACTGTAAAGGCCTATATAAGAACTATATAAGGTAATGATGTATGCAATTTTATACAGTTTTACATCAATTTTAGTCACTGCAAACGAGAAACAAGATTAACCTTATATTAACACTGCCCATATATTATTACTTATACCTACATTAGGAATGAAAAGAAATATAAATCCCTACAGATTATTTGACGTGTAATGCTCACTGCGCATGCGCAGAGAGGTGCAGGAAGTGCTTGCAGCGCAGCCCGATAACCAGCTGATAGATCAACAACCGAACAGCCACCTCTAAAACAGCCGCGACTGGAAACAACAGGTAAATATCACTAATCTCGGTAATTTTATATCACTCTATATATCTAAAAGAGATGTGATTATTTTGGAAATCGGTGTTCACGGCACCTCTTGGCCCGCTTCGCCTGGATCGAGACGAGTCACGTTAATGGTCAGAGTCTATACTGCGTCTCTAATGCATCACATCAGACACATTCACCTGACAGTCAGAGTTATGTATTAGATCAGTAGACATACACCTTATTATTAAAGTTATGCATTATGTCTGTAGACATACACCTGATTATTACAGTTATGTATTAGATCAGCAGACATACACCTAATTATTAGTTATTAATCAGATCAGTTTGACACAAACCAAATTTTTTGAGTATTTATCAGATCAATAGACATACACCTGCTTATTAGAGAAATAAAGGAATAGTTCACCCAAAAATGAAAATGATCCCATAATTTAATAAACCTTAAGCCATCCTAGGTGTATATGACTTTCTGTGTTTCTGAACACAATCAGAGTTATATATCCTGGTTCTTCCCAGCTTTGTAATGACATTGAATAGTGCCTGAGTTTTTGAAGCTCCAAAAAGCAAATCCATCCATCATAAAAGTAATCCATACGACTCCAGTGGGTTAATAAATGCCTTCTGAAGCAGAGCAATGGGTTTTTGTAAGAAAAATTTTCATACTGAAAACTGTTATCACTGGATTTGGCAACGGCTGTACGCGCGTTCACGAGAGAGTTGAGTTCTGGCAGAAGGGTGACCTCTGACCCAACGTATGACATAGTTCCTCTTATATCAAAATCCTCACAACCTTTTTCCTTAACTTCTCGTTTTAGACTTCTAATTTGTGACCGGTGTTTGTTGTGCTCCATCCTCTGAGCATCTGCGTTCGTCAATTCTCACCTAAGTTTACGCTATCCTACGTCATACGTCAGGTCAGAGGTCACCCTTCCAAACTAGATTCTCTCGTGAACGAGCGTACGGCCGTTGCCGGAAGCCAGGGATTATAGTTTATAAAGCTTTAAATATGGATATTTTTCTTACAAAAACACATCACACATTCTGTCACTCAGAAGACATTTATTAACCCACTGGAGTCGTATGGATTACTTTTATGATGGATGGGGATGGATGCGCTTTTCAGAGCTTCAAAAATACATCTAGGATGGCTTGAGGGTGAGTAAATTATGGGATTTTTGGGTGAACTAACACTTTAATCAGATCAATATAGACACACAACCGATTAGTAGAGTTATTAATCTAGATAGAGATACAGTTAGAGCTATTTATCAGATCAATGGACAAACACCTGATTATTATAGTTATTAATCAGATCAATACATATACCGGATTATTAGTTTATTGTACATGTGCACTAGGCTAAATGACATGCGCTATACATTGACATGATGGTAAGGGTTAAATTATAGATGTTATGTAAAAAATAGAGGTTTTGATGGACAGTTAAAGGTATTACATCAATTACTCATGGAAAATCCATCTGTGCATCACCATCAATGTTACTGCAAATTATGGTAATGATTTATGTTACAATTAAGTTCATGTATTGCAAAGTATATGTAAATGCAATTCATTATTACAACAGCATCACCAATATAACTGTGTAATTACAATCAGCTCATCAAAGATGTTACATATTAAGTGTACATTGACCACAGCTGACACTTTATTTAATGCCTTTAAATTGCTGTATGACAGTGGTATTCAAATGGCGGACCGGTAAAATGGCGCAATTAGGCTACTTCCCGCAGTCCAGATGGAACCAAGCCGGGGTCTGGAACCAGGCCGCGGGACATAAGTGTATTATTTGACCATTTATACAGTTTAAAGTGAACAGCGCGTCAAAACAACAGAGAGGTTCAGACCACAAGTGCTCAGGGTCGTTTATGGTAATGATATTTCAGCGCTTCATCCTCTAATATTTTTATCTAGAGCCAAAACCTTTCCGCTCCGTGCACGTTGCTTCTCTCTCCCGCTAAAGATGTAAAGCGCAGCATTAAGAGCTGCAGATGACTCGGTTATTTGATACAACAGCAGAAAGATGTGAGCTGCAAAATAAATACTAAAACTTGCTAAAAAGCTGCAGAAAACGAGAATGCAACAAATACAATTATTTGTATCTGTCATACAGATGACTCAGACTGTTTAACTAAACCATGTTTGTGGCAAGTTAACGCGTGGCACCTTTAGATATTTTTTTCATACATTTAGCATTATTATATCAGCATATTAAGAACATTTCATACATTTGGAAAATTATTTAGAGATGGCAAGGTATTAAGACAAAAAACTTTGAAATTAGAGTTCACTTTTTTTGTGCTCATGATGAGAGTTATGATTATTAGATTATGTACGTTATTTATTTTTAGTAGTTTTATTACTTTGAGTAAAATATAAAAAAGGTCCATACTTTTCTTACGAGGAAAACTGGACCTTCAGTTAGTTTTCGCAGTCACAAGGCCTTCTATGTGCCATACACGTAGGTGTATCAATGTAAAACAAATTTTTTTATATATATATATATATATATATTAATAACAGCCTGATAAAACATCTCATCTTACATTTTATACTCATCCAGTTGGGAAAAATATAATAACTTTTTTTTGGTAAATATTATAAAAAGATATCACTGCTTTGGCTTTCAGGGCCCAAGATTCTCATCTTTGTTGACCATTTTGAGTGTTTAGGATTTTTTTATTTTACGAAGTACTACGGCTGCCCCGATGGAAATGTATAACTGTTCCAAATAAGTATTGTCCGGACCTCTGCTGGGGAGGAAATATAGAGACGGGACCTCTTGAAACTTTAGGCAATAGGCATTGAATACCCCTGCTGTATGAAATGGCTTTGAGCTATGTAGGCCAAACGGCTAAGCTATAAATGTTTGCACTGCAAAGTGATAATGATGCAAACTCAGAGAGCAGAACAGCACACGACCAAGAAACCACAAAGAGGTGACAGTTTTAATCTGGTGGTTTCCTACCTGCTCAACATCTAGTTCATTCATCATTGTTTATGTCGACATCCATTACAAGAGAGATGTGCAACAAAACAATACAATTCATACTTGGGGCAAAATGCTGGATTTGAAATGTATCAGAGACTTTACTTTATTAATCAGAAATTTTCACTGAGATGCCAAGATAAGAGTGCGGTAACTGCAGTTAAAGTTGATTTTCTTCCTGTCATGCCCATCAAGTCAATTTTTAAGTTCAAACTCTAGGTAATACTTGCCACCTTGTTTTCTACAGACATTGTAGGATGTTTAAATAGAAATATATTATGTATGGAGTATGGTACTTGCCTTGAATTAAAACTGTCATGAGGATGTTTAGCAATACAGTCTTACCAAAGAAATGTTATTGTGGTGCTTTACTCATCAGCTTCCCTATTTCTGATGAGAACTGATTCACATATGTAGAGCATCTGCGGTCCTCCTGACTGCTGACTTGAAAGTCGTTGGTTGTGTTTGAAAGGATACGAAAATCTGTAGTCACCTGTTTTCTCACTTATTTTGACTGTTACTACATTTGTTTTAGTTCAGTTTTGCTATAGCTATTGAGGTTTTTTCTAGGCCATAGTTAAAGTTGCCATGAAATGGATGTTGTGATTTTTTTATTTATTTTTTTATTTTTATTTTATTTACGTATTGTATTGAAATTGCTTCTCGAACAAGAAAACATGACTTGATTTTGTTCATCGGGAATTGATTGAATCGTTGGATGGTTGTGGTCTGCTGTTGCTAAGATCTCATTTGTGTGACAGGATGTCCCGCCCTCACTCCAGTTAACATGTCACCAGAGAAGAGATGTTGCTGCAAAAGGGAAGGGAATTTATCAGTGTTCGAATTGAGGGGGGGCTGGGGGGGTCCGGGACCCCCCATAAGCATCAAGGGACCCCCCATAAGGCCCAAAAAAATTACCTCGGGGGGTCCCCTGGTTTTTCATTAAAACTAAAATAATAGAAACATAATTTATTAGGTAATATATTTTTTTTTTATCAAAGTATTTCGCTGCCGCTCCTATTAGAAAGTAATTCAAATTAGATTTGCGTCTGAAAAGACGCTCAAATTTATAAACAGATACATTTTATTGATCGTGCCATTTATATGCCAAAAATAGTTTTTTTTTTTCGTGTAAATGATACACACTGCAAACCCCTTGGGTAGGATTAGGGGTGTGGAGTAAGTGCGTATTACACGCCATAAAGTGCGTATCATATGCACGCAAAAACTATTTTTGGCGAATAAATGGTACGAGAAATAAATTTCGTGCTATAGATAAGCACTTTCACGAGAGTCTGGCAGAGTGGATCCTCATTTTCACCTCACGATGACAGTCAGATAATATTTCTTTCTTTTATGATTGTTTGGTAATTTACTGATCTGAATAGAATTTCGACATTAACGGTTGTCCGGGACACGTGCGTGTGTTTAAGGGACAAGTGAAAGAGAATTGTAGCCTACTTGCCCAACCGGACAAATGCTCTGATTAAAACAATTTTCAATATCAAAAAATTAAATAAGAAATAACGTAGGCCTACTCGGTTAGGCTACTAACGTAACCTCAGTTCCCTGAGAGTAGGGAAAGAGTATAGAGAGTACAAATTAGGGAAAGAAATGCCCTTTATAAAGCTAAAAAAAATATTCTGATAAGAGTGTTTTCCAACAGTGATGTAATGAAACATTGACAATTTAAGTTTGAAGGGAGTAAAGCCTCTGTTTAGGCTGGACATGTAATTTTGACAAAAGAAGAACTTTTATTTTAAATAAATCTTAATTTTAAATCAGCCTACAGTGTGATATTTCATCATATTATCGTGCTTAACACTGAGAATTTGAATAATTGAAATGTGATGATCAGATGCAGATATCTAAATCAGAGAATATCATATAGGTTCGGGAGGTTGGCGGGTGGATTATTTATTTATAACAGCAGATTCGGGGGACTCAAAGTGCACCAGATTAATGAATTTATCTTTCAAATGTACAAAATTTTCTTCCGGGGGGGCATGCCCCCCGACCCCCCTAGAGGTACCGAGCTCAATACAGAAAAATACTGTGGGAAACTCAGTAGGCTATATGATGGTCTACAAAATATACACATTTAATTATCTAGTTATCATTTAGCACCCAGGAAAAGCCCGGATTATTACATAGATTTTGGGTGGAGAAAAGTCTTTGTTCATCAATTATGCACAGAGTTAATGCTCAACTGCAAAAACATGTTCTGAAACACTAAAAGTTAAGTTAATGAAATTATAGTATTATATAAAATAAATAAATGAAAATATGTATATTATTAAAAAAAAAAAATCTTTTTTTTTTTTTTTTGTGGGGACCCCCCAAGAGCTTTGACACAATTCGAACACTGGAATTTATTAAATACATACGTTGACTATAAGTAACATTGCACCTACATGTCTATGTAACACTCTCATTAGAGTGTTAGTTGAGTATTAGTAGACTGGTAGGGTTAGATTAAGTTCACATGTAGTTGCAAAATTACTTCTAGTCAGTAGAATGTCTGTTGGGGGACCATCACAATAAAGAGTTAGCAGATATTAAGCAGACAGTCTACTAATACTCTAATGACTGCTAGTTGATATGTAGTTGCAAAGTTACTTATAGTTAACAGCACATTCAAAAGGAACCATCAAAATAAAGTGTTACCAAAAACATAAATAATAATGATGTGTATGGATAAATTCTTTATAATAAATACTGCAATAGTCCATAAAAAAATCTCATGGTGACTTTAAAATGACAGTTTGCCCCAAAATTAAGATTCTGTCATCATTTACTCACTCTCATTTCTTTCTGTGACTATGACTAGCTTTCTTCTGTGGAACACTTTTTTTTTAAAATAAAAATTCCTTGCAATGACAAAAAAACCCTTTGATTTTCAGTAAGTTAACTCTTACCAGAGCATTTTAGTTGTAAGTGACTTTCTCTTCCACTCATTCCAGTAACGTTCTGCTCTTCCTGTTTTTTGTTTTTTAGCATCACAGTCTGACTTCTGACCTCACAGCCTAAAAAGAAGTCACCAGTACTTCAAAACTGACTCCACTGCTTTGAGTTGCTGCTTTCAGAGACGCTACCAGGGAGGACGGCCACCCTTCCTACATCATGAGCACCCGCGGGACCGGCAGGACCAATGGGAGCCTTCCGCAGACCAAGATCTGCCAGTTCAAACTGGTGCTGCTGGGAGATATGGCCGTCGGCAAGTCCAGCCTGGTGCTGCGCTTTGTTAAGGGCCAGTTTGATGAGTTTCAGGAGACCACCATTGGAGGTGAGGCATAGGTGATGAATTTGAATTCGGTTAATAAAGATGGGTACTACTATTCTTTAGGAAAAATTGGGTTGGTTTAAGCGGTTTATTGCATTTACATTCCTACGTACACTACCATTAAGGTTTGGTGTCTTTATAAAGAAATTAATACTTTTATTTAGCAAGGACATTGAATTGATCAAAAGTGACAGTAAAGACCATTTTTGTGACTTTATCACACAAAAAAATTGATTTCATTACTGTTTTCAACATTACTAATAATACGAAATCTTATTTCTTGAGCACGGAATCAGAATTTTAGAATGATTTCTGAAGGATCATGTGACACTAAAGACTGGAGTAATGGCTGCTGAAAATTCAGCTTTGACATTACAAGAATAAATTACATTTTAAAATATATTAAAATAATATTTCACAATATTACTGTTTCTACGGAGTGCCTTAAAGGGATAGTTCACCCAAAAATCATTTACTCACCCTCAAGTTGTTCCAAATCTGTATGAGTTTCTTTGTTCTGCTGAACACAAAAGAAGATATTTGGAAGAATGTTTGTAACCAAACAGATCTCGGTCCCCATTGACTTCCATAGTAGGAAAAAATATATACTATGGTAGTCAATGGGGACCGAGATCTGTTTGGTTACAAACATTCTTCCAAATATCTTCTTTTGTGTTCAGCAGAACAAAGAAACTCATACAGATTTGGAACAACTTGAGGGTGAGTAAATGATGACAGAATTTTCATTTTTGGGTGAACTATCCCTTTAAAAGTGAAATTACCAGATTTTTCCTGGTATTTGTCACAAAGTCTCATTGGGTGTGAGCAGGACAGTCAACAGTGCCGAGAACACATTTATAGTGATCTGTAACCCTGTGTTAATTTGACTTCAAACTGAGCTAATGAGAGAATGATGACAAACTAGGTTGACTATCTCTGTGTATAATCTTCACACTAGAATTTGCAAAAATTGTTATAGACTTTGGCTCCCATAAAGTCAGAGACAGACAAATACCATATAAAATTGACGTAATCAACACTAATATTAGACTGGAGTTCTTCTTAAACTAATAAAACACTTGAGGTCATGCATTAAAGTGATTTGACAATGGTTAAGGGGTATTTTAAGTCATGAAGCAGAGGTCTTGAGTGGTGTATTGCTTTTATAAAACATTCAAAATTGTTGCTTGTTTTACCCATGGTGCATTTATTTATAGAATTTACTGACCTCAACATTTTGTTTGTGCATCAAAAATTAAATTTAAGGTTTCTATTCTATAACCAGTTTTTATTAGCTATATTTTAGCTATTTTATTAGCAATAATATTAGCTTTATTTTTATATTTTCAGTTTTCCTTAAATTTTTTCCTCGTTTTAGTATTTTTATGCGCTTTTGTCATTTTTTTATTAGTGTTTTTATTTACAATTTCTATTTACCTTTAACTTATTTTAGTTAGTTTAGTTTTCTAATATTTATATTTTATTTTATTTCAGCTGTATTTCAGTCGAATGATTTTTAGTTCTAGTTTTATTTAAAAATAACAACTTTGAATTAAAGCAAAGAACCAAAAATAAAAATCAAGATGGAACCGTATTTTTAATACTTGAATCTTTGGCTTAGATTACTTATCTTTTTTCTTCTTTTCTCTTTTGTTGCCCACCATCAGCTGCTTTCTTGGCACAGTCTGTTTGTCTGGACGACACTACAGTGAAGTTTGAGATTTGGGACACGGCTGGACAGGAGCGCTACCACAGCTTGGCCCCCATGTACTACCGTGGAGCCCAGGCGGCCATTGTAGTGTTTGACATCACCAAGCCTGTAAGTTAACAGTACACTCTTTATACAAAGGATACATACTTTCATTTGGTAAGATAGTAGATTTGTTGCTTAGTCTTTAGCCATCTGTTTGTAGGAAACATTTGAGCGAGCAAAGGCGTGGGTGAAAGAGCTGCAGCGACAGGCCAGTCCCAACATCGTCATTGCTCTTGCAGGAAACAAGGCCGACCTAGCAGACAAGAGACTTGTGGAGTATGAGGTCATATCTTTCTCCCTTTTATTTCTAGACATGGGACGTGTTAGAGTTGTTCCTGTCAATGAAGTAGCAAAAATGTTGCAAGAATCCCTTCTGGGTTTGATTCATAAATAGCTCTGGGATTGTTGTGTTTGTAGTGTGCCCTTGTTTTTATTTTGAACTTAGGAAGCACACAAAACATAATTAAACCGTTTCAAATGTTTATGTAAAAAAATACACTACAGTTCAAACGTTTGGGGCTGGTTTTTTAAAGAAGTCTCTTCTGATCACCAAGGTTGCTTTGATCAAAAATATATTGAAATATAATTACAATTTTAAATAACTATTTTCTATTTAATAAAATATTTAAATGTAATTGATTCCTGTGACGTCAAAGCTGAATTCTCAGCAGTCATTACTCCAGTCTTCAGTGTCACATGATCCTTCAGAAATCAGTCTAATATGCTGATTTGGTGCTCAATAAATATTTCTTATGATTAGCAGCAATACTGAAAACAGTTGTGCTGCTGAATATCTTTTTGGAAGCCATGATACTTCTTTTTCAGGACTCTTTACTGTCTCTTTTGATCATTGTAGTGCATCTTAGCTAAAAAAAAAAAAAAGAAATCTTACTGACCTCAAACATTTGAACGGTATTATTAGCACACAATAACTGTGTAAAGTGTGGTAATTACATTTTTAACACATTTGACAGCCCAAATAATTATTTGAACTGTTGGTTATTTCTCTAATGTCTTGTGTGCAGTAACCCAGACATTCATTTTACATTTCTGAACAGGAAGCTCAGACATATGCAGAAGACACAGGCTTGCTTTTCATGGAAACGTCTGCCAAGACTGCAATGAATGTAAACGAGTTGTTCCTGGCCATTGGTAAGTGTTAAAGTTGTTTTCTAACTATAGCGTATTCTCTTATGAACATTGTTATTGTTACTAGAATAAAACTGTGGTATTATCTACAAGTTTCATCAAATAAGGAATAGAAATTTCAGGTTGTGACAAGGGACTACAAACTTTAGTTTTTAATAAATTCAGGAACATTAGTGAACATTCTTAATACTGTTAGTCTTTTCTTTACACACAGAATTAAAACTCTCCTGGCATACCATCCCATTTCCAGATTTTCTGATTGTTAGTCTAAACAGATTTACAGCGGGGACTATATTTAGGGATTTAAACAGATTCTATATGATTGGAGAAGTCCTGCATATGTCACCAGAAAGAAGTCTGTTGTTTCACTGGTAAATCTAGTTATGACATTTTGATTAAAGGGTTAGTTCACCCAAAAATGAAAATTCTGTCAGTAATTACTCACCCTCATGTTGTTCCAACCCCGTAAGACCTTCGTTCATCTTCGGAACACAAATTAAGATATTTTCGATTAAATCTGAGAGCTGGCTCACTCCTCCATAGGCTTCTAAGGGACTGAAACTTGCTGGCCCAGAAAAGTTATTAAAGACATCGTTAGTGCCAATAGTGAGCCTACGTGGTGACGTGCAAAAACACTACGTGAACTCACTCGAGGCCCAGAGAGAAGGAAATGAATAGTGGAATAAAGTCGTTATTTTTGTTGTTTTTTTGCGCACAAAAAGTATTCTCGTCGCTTTATAAACTTAAGATTGAGCCACTGTAGTCACTTGGACTATATTAACGATGTCTTTAGTACATTTTCTGGGCCAGCAAGTTTCAGTCCCTTAGAAGTCTATGGAGGAGTGAGCCAGCGCTCAGATTTAATCAAAAATATCTCAATTTGTGTTCCGAAGATGAACGAAAGTCTTACGGGGTTGGAACAACATGAGGGTGAGTAATTACTGACAGAATTTTCATTTTTGGGTGAACTAACCCTTTAAGTAAAAAAAAAAAAGAAAAAAAGAAACTTATGCATGGATGAACCGTTTGCAATAAAATCAATTACATCATTTAGAAAATAGAGTGAATTTTAATTTCCTGCCAACTTTAAACAAAAGATTAACAATATTAATCTCGATTTTCAAGCTCATTTCTCGATTTTTTTTTTTTTTTCATTTTTTTTTTCATTTAACTCTTCTTTATTTATCAATAGCAAAAAAGATGCCAAAAACAGACACCCAAAACCCCACGCATGCTGCCCGACACAGGGGCGTAAATCTACAGGACCCAGATGCACAGTCCACTCGAAGCTGCTGTGGGAACTAAAGGCCTGTCAACACTCCATAATGGGAGACCACCGACACCTTCTCCTTCCCAAAATCCTACCCTTCACCCTTTCACCTCCCAAGACGGATACGGAAAGAGATCGAAAGAGAGGGGAATAACAGAAAGAGATTGAGGAAAATCCCTCACTGATGCCATAAAGAGATTTTTCAAGGAAGACTTCTGACGGACAGGGTAGAAAGTGAACGGACGATGGACTCTGTCATATCTGGCAGTATATATGGATTCTGTATTATTTTTAAGTAAACAATAATTTCAGCCTCTGTTCATTTTCATTATGCCAGCAAGCACCAAGGTGTCACCCAAAGAGATAGAGGAACACAGAAGAAACCGGATGAACAGAAGAATTATCTCACCAATAAATCTTCCCATTCTCAGTCCTGAAATGAACTGAGATGGTCCATGATATCCCCTTAAAACATCCGGAAGTCTTCAAACGAAATCTACACAAAGTATCCGTATGCTCTGGGCTCCCCCCATTCTGATCCCAACTCTAACACTGGAAGGAAGTCAGCACCTTAACCTGAAACTAACCCTTACAATTCTTCAACCATGAGCTGCATCTACTAATTTTTTTAAACTACGAGAAGTACACTGAAGCAGAAGTTATTCATTAACCCTGAGCTTGTTTTTTTCAGCCTCCAGCTTTATTTATTACCTTTGTTTGAACTGGTCTCCCTTACGTAGCTTGTCATTCATTGTAGACCCAAAAAGTATTGAAGAACATCAATGTTGTCTTCCCTATCCCCTTCTCCCGACCGCATTGATCTTGAAATTCAGTGTTCACTAAACAACAGCAAGCTCTACGATGCCTTCTCTACGTTCTTGTCACTTTGTGTAAACTACTGTTTGAGAAACAATCGACAAATCATTTACAACGTATTGACACCAAGTAGATGACCCGATCGAAAAGCATTTCGCTTCACAAGTAATTGCAGAATATCGCACATTGATTCGTTTGAACAAGGAATTCATGAAATACCAAGGCCAATGTCTCAGTATGCTATGAAAAAGCAACAAATATATTTAAGCACCCACAAATCAAAAACGTGATGATGATTTAGCAACCGATGCTGTGCAATACAGTGGGATGGGAAATAACAGCAAGGGAAATCTTTACCCACAAAGCCCCTGAAAAAGTAAAAAAAAAAAAAAAAAACAGAAGTGCCTACTCTTTGTTTTGGGCTTGTTTGAGGTCGGCAGACCGCCAGAAAAGTAGCGTTTTCGAGATGTTGGCCCGAAGTGTACAGGCAATAACCTGTAAAAAAATTAATCAGTTGAGCTTGTTAGCAACAGAGGAGTCATTTATTAAGTTTTGTTTTATGGATGCTGTTTGTTGATGTGTATAAAAATGAGTTTTATTTTAAAACTGATTTTAGTCTGTAATTTAATGGGTTACCAGTACATTTATATGGTCATTTAGGGAATGAATTAGGAATCATAAGATGTCACACAGCTAGAAGTCATTTGTCATGTGTCTTCAGGTCCACCTTTTTTGTGGAATAGATCTGATCTCCTGTTAACACCTCTGTGAACTGAATTGTTAAATAAAGCTGTGCTGTTCTGCTATGAATGAAATGTGACTGGTTTCTGTGGCTTTTTGACTAGCCTTGATCTAAACCTCAGCTAACAGTCATTTCTGAGGAAATAGCATTCAACAGTTGTCTGGCTGCACCCATGTGACATGTCACTGCAATATATACCCTTAAAGGTAGACTAGCAGCACTAAACAAATGTGCAAAAATAATGACCAAACAGGTTTTCCAAACACTTCTAGTGTGGTATGCAAATAAATGGCTATTTAGGTATATTGTGCTGCGCTCCAGACTCTTGAAAATAATGAAAATAGCATGACTGGAATGATTTACGATCAGAATCAGTGCTGAAGGAATCAATCCGAAACCTGGAAACGACGAGTGAGCATATTTGCAATTCCGGTTCCATTTTCAGTCGAGATATTTTAACATTTTATTTATTCTATGACATAAAATACATCAGTAAGAACCCACTTGAAATATTTCTTATGCTTTTATGTGTCTTGAAATAGGTGGTTGCTAACAAGTGGCTAATTGGAACTACGGAGGCTGTCGGGGACATTAAACATCACGTCGAAAAGGGAAACTCATCTAACGTTACTCACAAGTCTGCTTTTACAGCCTTATCATGTTTATACTGAATTTTCTGTCCGTTTATAGCCTAACTTTAGCTTTTCACTTAAAAAAAGTTGTTTCAGACGTGGGGAATGTTGATGCTTTCTCATGAAAGACTGAGATAAAATAAAGTATTTCAAAATGCAAAGAATTACATCAGGATCACTTAATATTTGAACTTTGATGTATTTACAATCAAATGGTAAAGCAAACTCAATCACAAAACTAATAAAATAACAGCCAAGACAGAGAGCAAACAATTGAGTGTGTTGTGATATATTTGGCTAAAAATAATAAAAAGAAACAGATCATTAAAACCAATCACAAATGACAAATACAAGATAAAAATGTATAAATGGCTGTGGCATTACTTTATACACATGAAAATACCAAAAATAAAAGTAGTACATAACCTTGACATTTCTGAAAATAGCTTTCCACTAATTCTTCACAATCATAATCAGCAAAACTTCTGTTCTTTAAAACAACAGTAGTTACAAAGCAGATCAAATCAGTCTAGTAACCCATTCAACTCTTTAGAATCAAAAAGAGACAGCAAACTATCTGGCAGATCATTCTTGGTATATGTAATTTGCTGATCTAAAAATATAATTGCATTTATCTAGTCCTCACTTTCTTCATCGTCTACTGCCGTGTAGATGCTCTGGTTTCTCCGTTTTATTTGAGGTGTGCTACCCGTGTGACTGGCGGGCCCCTGTGCCGTCTCACCACTCGTGCGTTTGGGGACCCTGGCTGATGTGAAGCCCCCCTCCTCTTCTGAGCTGCCCTGAGAGAGGGATGCTGAAGGAGGGGGAAGAGAAAGAGGCCGTAAGGAGTGTAGTGGAGCCTCCGTCTCTGGTGCAGCACATGGGGGCGGTAAGATCAGTCTATTAGCTGTCTCTCGCTGGGGGCTGCTGTCTCTATCGCTGTCCTGGCCCCCCATTTGCCCTTCTGGAACCACTGCGTCTGTCCCTTTCTCCTCGGCACATCCTACTCCCTCATCCACTTCCTCCTCCCATTCATCCTCAATGGTGATTTCATCAGGGTTGTAGGAGCTGGAGAGGCCGGAGGTGTCAGTGGGGTATTCACTGGGTTCGTCTACGCTCCCAGTGCTGTCCTCGTCCTCCTCCTCTTCAGTCGCACCTGTGGCACCCTCCTCCCCATAAGTCTGCCTATTTTGCCCAGCCAGGATGTAGATGTCCGTCAGGCCGAGAGTGGCACACACCTCTGTGGTTTGGGGGTTGGTGGAGTAGGCTGGGTGAGCATTGGGTTGAGGGCGGCTAGGGTCGTAGGCGGGCACCGTCAGGCTGAAGTTTTCAGGGATGCAGAGATCACCACTCAAATCTCTCACAACCTCCATCATAGCTTCCTCTGACGCACTGAAATCCCACCTGAAAGCAGAAAAATAAAATGCCAAAATACAAAATTAATTTAAGTGCACCAAATTCCAATTAATATAGGAATTATTCAGATTACATATGCATCCGATGTAAATGTGTAAACTCATTTGTCATAAACCAGTTAAGCCCAGTTTTCAAAATGGTATATGCTTATATTAACTCTATTACACTAAACTGACCCCAAAACTTTGATTAATTCATTTAATTAATCAAAAGTGACAGTGAAGACATTTATAATGATATAAAATAAATGCGGTTATTCAAGTGTTTCTTTTTACTGAAGTATCATAGTTTTCAAAAAGATATTAAAGGTATAGCAGAGGACTCTAGACTCTACCTGCTCCCGAGAGGGAACGCCTATTAAACGTGTGCACGAGAGAGCATGCACGAGCCTAGTTCTCCTCGTGCACGCTCTGTTTACAAGTTGCTGTTGGCATGGCTCATAAAAGCCTACTTTCTGTCGAATAGAAACTTCGCGACTGAGGCATCAGTGGGAAGCCCAACTTGTGCTTTTAGCGCACGCCAGCGTGTGAAATATTCTCCCAAAAACACTCTGGTCTTGTTTCTTTCTTCAGAGGCCTTTCTCTTCTTGTCATACAATTCATAGACACTTTTTCTCTTGCCACCCTCAGACATTTTGAAAAAACCCGGTGAGAACGGGCGAGCTTCAATGAATGGCTGAAACCGTAGCTCACCAAGCACATACACCCGAAAGTGCGCATGCGCAGAAAGCGAAAACTACCTAGGGACGAGCACGTACGACGGCCTTACGTAAACATATCACCAGAATGATTGACAACTAGGAGGACCAATAGTCTTGATGATCCACCCGGAAAAAGAAAATCCTCCGCAATACCTTTAAGCAGCACAACTAATGAGTAATGATGCTGAAAATTCAGCTTGGACATCACAGGAATAAATTACATTTTAAATTGTATTAAAATAGAAAACAGTGATTTTAATTTGTAATAATATTTCATAATATTACAGTTTTCCTGAATTTTTGATCAAATAAACGCATCCTTGGTGAGCATAAGGGACTTCTTTCAAAAACATTAATTCTGTGTCTTTTTTTTTTATATTCAATTACACATTCAAACAAAAGTAACTACAGTATAGGTAATTGTGACAAATGTGACTAAGAACTATGAGAACTACAAGGGACACAGGCAGCTATGACAATTCAACATATCAAAGTGCATCTTCCGAATTTCCACAGGAGATTAGCAGGGAAACGTCAGAATTTATTGGGAATATGCTGGTTACTGGAATATGCAAATAGAATGAAGGCTTAACAAGCAATCAAATAATCATGTGCGTGTAAATGTGGTTATCGTTGTATTGTGGTCTGTACCGGGTGTGTAGTCCGTTGTCTTGTGGGGGGTTCCAAAAATTGTGCGATGGTTTCTGAAGTCGGTCTGTCGCTTTCAAGATGGCCAGCCACTCTGGGTCGTACTCGAGGTGCTCGGAGGAGCCCGGTCTGTCTGCTACCTCCACGATCTGTAATATCAAAATCTTTACTCATTCACAAAGATCTACTTCTTGTTCTACTACTAGATGTACAACTTGGATCCCACAATATTTGGTCAAAGTGGATCTTGAAATATGCTTGTTGATGGAAACTGCAGGATCATTACCTGAAGGAAGTCTCGATGTGGAAGACACTTGTCAAGTGAGAGAAACTTGGTGATCTTTGCGGCAGAATTATTCTTAGCCTAATGTGACAAATAGCTTGTTGTTATTTACTTTTCAATAAATAATGATCTCTGATATCTACATCTTATCTTAGGCCTGCATGTAACTCAAAGGAAGATATAAAAAGAATAAAATAGAGATATTCCAGAAGCTCTTTCATAAGACATGTTCAATTTATGTTCAATTCATTCAATATATAAACATATTTTAAAAGATTGTAACATGTTCAGCTGTTTGCAGATATTGCACACACACACATTACAATATATATAATGCTTTGAAATGGCTTACAAGATTCTTCCCCAACTATTTTTTGTTGCTGAAGTTAAAATCACAGACATCCCTGTATTAACGCTCTCTTGTTCACAAGTCACGAGACAAGAAGGCATTACAAAATAAGTCTGATGATTAATCTAATGGATTGAATACAAATCACAATAACATATTCTAGATATTCAAGCTGTTCTTCATTTTATATTGCCAGCAAATGATTGTGAATGTATTTGTAAGATGCGTGAAAGGGGCTTAAATCTAGTGTATCTGCGACAGCGTAATCTCTACAACTGAAGGCTTGTATATGTCAAAACCACTGACCCACCTCGTGCTGCATCAGTGCAGCAAACTTCACGTGCAGGTGAGCTGAGAACCAGTAGCTGGGCTGCAGGTGGTCTAGGAGTTCTGCAGCAGCGGGGCTGCCCAGGGTACCGCTCTCCACTTCCTGTCTGAGGAACTTCTTCTTGCGCAGAAGCTGATTTGTGTCGCCGTAGTGATAAATGCCTCTCGGCCAATCATGCGTCATGAAGACGTCTATGGGCATCTTGAGCTTGAGAAGTGAGGTTAGAAATTATACATGTAAATAAATAGTGTTTTGCTAGGCCCTCTTTTTATGAATTAACAATCCGTCTGATTTTTCTTGATGTCTATAAAATTTCAGATTTTTTTTTCTGAATCTGCATCCTTATTATTGAATGTGTAAGATATCTATTGATGCATTTCACATTACAAAGATTTACCTGTTTAAGCTTGAAGACGTCAATGTTCCGTATGTGGTACACGCTGCGCAATGTTTCTTGGCTGTACGGCGGAAACTCAAAGTGTCCTGAAATTGCAGAATTTTTTTACAAAAAAATGCATATTTGTGTCTTATAACACAATTGATTTGGAACTGTTAAAACTCACCTTTCTTGTAATCGTGGGATTTAAATATTCCAGAAAGACCGCCAATCCGTACACCTCTAAAGCGTACGACACCAGCATAACCTGAGTAACGAGGAACATCAAATCTATTGAGAATTATTTAAGCCAAGTACCATCAAGAAAACCATAAAAGTATGAGAATATTGAACACTGAAACACAAAATGTATACTAGTCTTGATAATATAACTACATATTAAAGGACCAATATGTGTAAGTATAAAGATCTCACCCAGGTAATAGATGTTGGGAGCCACCCAGCCTCCATAAGGAAGTTCCTGCAGATGGTTTGATGCCTCATGGTTTCCACCAATGAAAATCGTCAGGACAGGAGCCTTCTTCTCACCAGAGTAGTACCTTAGAAAACCAATTGTAATGACATGAGAAACACAATATTTACTTTTTATTTGACATTAAATAATCCATAAACATGCCATTTCTGCTCATCTGTCTATCTATCTATCCAGAGAATAACGTCAGGCGTCTCCTTACTTGTAAAAAGTTTGCATTTGTCTGTATTTGGCAGGCACCGCCATGCACTTCATGTCTCCTTCATTTCTGACAGCCTGGAAGTCTCCGCAGCACAGAAGCAGGTCCACCTTCACACCTTCTTTATTCTCCAGGTAACTGATGCTCTCATATATCTTATCCAGCTCTCCATGACAACAGCCTTCTACTGCCACCTTCATCCTTATTTCTCTAAACCACAGCGTTTACACTCAAAGACGACAAAACGCGTTACCCATCGGTCAGCATGTACATCTTAATTGTTATACTTACTTAATTCTTCCAGTAGCCGCTTTGACTCCCTGCACTCACATGCTACTCTGCTCATGCGCAAAACGGTCATGTGACTAGCGCACTAAATGCATTTTTTATTCTTCATCCACACTTTCCGTAATTTATATTCGTTCTTCAGTTTATATATTATAAAACTTGGTTGCAAGGATATTGCAACCAATTTAAAAATCTTGGTTGCAAGGATATTGATCAGCATGCATTTGGTTGCACGTTAGCAATATTAAAACAATATTAGCAATGTTATTATATGTGGAACAGCGATATACAAATTATAATAATTTTGTTTGTATAAAAATGAACCAATAATAATAATATTAATTTTAGATTAAAATAAGTGTAGAGTAGTAATATTTTATTAACTGCACCAGACATACGGCTGATGTATTGACAAAAAGACAAGACTGCTGTCTATCATCTCCTGTTGCTTAATGTTTTTAGTCTTTTATTTTATCTGTATTATTATTCATACTAATATTGTTTTTTTTGTGTGTGTTTAGGAATTTGACTAATAATTTTATGCCACTGAAGCACTCTGAATTTGACTCTGAAATTATAGTGTGGAAAGTGCAGCCTGGTGCCGCCTGCTTTTGCTTTGTCACATGCTATTGTTACTTTTCATAGCAATGTTCGGTGTGGAATAATAAATCCACTTGTGTTTAATAAACAAACGATTTCTTTTTTCAATTCAAATTATACTGCTGAATTTATAGTCTTTTGTTTTTTATCTCAAGTAATACTTTGAATTAATTAACAGATATATATATACTTTTTGTATAATAATGTCCGCGGTAAGACATTCCAAAAAATCCTATCTTCTAGGAAGAGTTTTGTCTCTCATTTGAACCACATTTTTTATTTAATTTAATAGTTGAGTAATGAATACTAGTTTGAATAATGAATAATTGTTATTTAAATAAATAAAAATTATATAAAATATATATATATTTTTTTATCTATTTAAATTCCTTGAAATTAAATATATATATATATTTTTTATTATCCTTTTAATAAATAAAACTTAAATAGAGTGACACCCAGTGGTGTGGAAAGTGCTGGACTGTATGTTTTGCTGATTTAAATTTGGGGGGAAAGTGCTGCTGTAAATATTCCGCTGATTGAGCTGTGTTTGTGTGGAAAGTGCCGCTGTGAATGTTCCGCTGAGTGAATGATGGCGTGCCTGCTGGAGGCCCCTTTACGCATCAGCGTGTTATCCGTGAGTCTCTTTGATTATACCATTTGAAACCTCACGTTTTCACTTTAGGATCTCTCAGAAATACACTAGACACATTAGATAGACTTTAGCGAGTGATCTTAAATTAAACGGTGTGTTTTTTTAATAACTGCTTGTGTGTTTATGTGGCTAACAGCAGATCTGGATGTGCTCAGAGCTGTCAAATCAAAGTTATATTTAGTTTTCAGTCTATATTTAGAACTGGGGCTTCAAAAACAAAAACAAACCTGCTTTATATTCTCAGATATAGTGGTTAAATGATGAGCTGATGGGTAAATATGGTGGTAACGCCCCCCTTTTGACAGCCCAGTAGTTCTGTACTGTATGTTTTGACACATGTTGATCTACCCTCACTGTGGTGGTACCCAAGTACAGTATTAGGTGTTAATACACTGATGATGTGATGTATAGCTTGTTACTGAATAATTACCAATCTCATCTGCCCCTGTATTTATATTGATACTTTGAATGGGAATGTGTTCATTTGATCTAATCAAAACCAGTAACGTTAGTGTGATATTGATAAAGCTTTAACCCTTTCTTATATTATAAAGTTAACTGTTATTATACACACTGTTTCTTTTCAGAAGTCATATTTGATCATCGAATGTATTGCGTTTATTCATGTTTTACACCTGAAGTCTCTGAGACCCCAAACAATAGTATCTTTTTTTTAATTATCATCAAGACTGTTCATGTCTTGATGCCATAAACTTGCATATTGTATCTGTTTTGAAGTGTAAAGGGTGCTTGAAGTCTTTCAGACCCCAAACTGAACATATGGACTAAGGTTTAAAGGTGCTATGCGCATTTTTTAAAGATCTAAATTATAATTTATAAAAATAATCTCATGTGCCTCATAATATTTATGTGATTGTAGCTGTGCTTCTCTGTAAGCTTGTGTCTGTTATTACAGTGGTTCTCAAAACGGTCCTGGAGTACCACCAGCCCTGCACATTTTGTATGTCTCCCTATATCTGACGCACTCATTCCAGGTCTTGTAGTCTCTACTAATGAGCTCATGAGTTGAATCAGGTGTGATAGATGAGGGAGATATACAAAGTGTGTAGGGCTGGTGGTACGTGTCATTGCCTCGGCTGTCAACTTCATCATAGCTTACTGCAATGTGCAACAAGTAGAGTGACGTTATAACATAACTTTCAACACACTCAAATGTATTTTTAATATATTGTTTTGACCAAGTAAAACAGCGCTGCGTTAGCCCTTAATTTTAATTCGTCAGATAAAGTGACCTGTACGAGAAGTAATTAAGCACTTGCAGCTATTTCGTTAGAATGAAATAAAATAATGTGATTTTAAGTGATCAAAAGTAACTAACAAAGTTCAAGTTCAGGGAAGAAGGAGGTGGGAACTGTCAAACGTTGAACATAACTTTAATCGTATAATAGACATAAACAACTAAACGTAAGGAGCGGCAGCGGCCTACAAACATAATTAAAGCTGGAGCTCCTTCATGGGACTCGAGAGCGGTGTGTCGCGCAGGAGTCTCTCATTAGCATTTGCTTCACCTACCTCGTTCCGCTCTCCACCCCGCCCTGCTTTATGTCACAGTAACGTTAATAAATACATTAGCTCATCTATAAACTTGAGTCCCGTTGGATTACTTTCCGTCGGCTGTGGAGGTGAAGACGACAACTCCTATGAATCCACGCTCATTCAAAGCGTCATCAAGCTACGCCTTTGTTATTGTTTTGAATAAGCAAACTCTAGTGGGGAAACTTACATACTCTGCCTTTAAAGGTGCTCTAAGTGATGTCACGCGTTTTTTAGGCCGAAACATTTTTTGTCACATATAGCAAGCATCTCCTCACTATCCGCTAGCTGCCTGTCCCCTGAACACACTGTGAAAAACGCGGTCTCTGTAGACAGCCTAGGCTCTACAAACGGCAACAAAAACAAACTGGCCCAGCCTGGACCACAAAACATAACAAACAGTGTTCCAGCCAATAACCGACAAGAATGATTTGGGGGTGGGGGTTGGGGGGTTAGTGCGCGTGCACATGAAGGGGGGTGTGGGGAGTGGAGGAGAGAGAAGCATGATGAGGGAAGTTAGCTAGAGGAGAGATGTCCTAGACAACGACAACGACTAACGTTAGAATTATATTCTCTTGAATTTTGATATAGCCGACACACGACCAAAGTGACGACGTTCCGATGAACAAATAGCAAAGAAGAGGGAAAAGGAGAAGGAATGCATGAAGCCCCGAATTTACATCGGAAAAGCCTCCGTTTTGTTTTACAATACTTCGAACATCAACAAGAAGTGACGTCACCCAACATCGCTTAGAGCACCTTTAACTAATCTCAATGCATAGAGATCTTATTTTGGTAAATGTCAAATAAATTAATTATGTAAGATTTGCAACTTAATTGTTTATTTAAGTAATGACCTCTAGAATGACAGCTACAAAATTAGGACTGGTTAATAATACTGTAATATATTACTGTAATTTAATAATCTCAAATTATCAAATGCTTTGTTGAAGTCTGTTTGAAATTCATTTGTGTAAGAACAGGTTATTTTAACACGTTTTATTATGTTGCAGGTCAATTTGGCAAATTTAAAGTTGTTAGAAATACTGGTTAACCTATGATGTCTTTCTTGAATTTTTTTTTTTTCTGAATTTTTTACGGTCATAAAATACCTGCAAAGTATCAACATGTGTTGTGGAGTGTGTGTACAAAATGTATATTACGATTATGATCTTTGCAGATCATTTTGACCAGCATATTTCATTTTTAGAGACAACTGCGCAGACCTTAAGTATATATATTTTTTGATGAATTTTGTTGTGTGAGGGTGTCTGAGGGTTTGTATTTGGCACTGCATTGAAGTCATAAATTTGTATCAGTTCACACATTTTCAGTTTGCTTGGAATTGAACCCATTATCTTGGCGTTGCTAGTGCCATGCTCTACTGCGCATAGGAAAGCACTCAGAAGAAGTGTTTTTTTGTTTGTTTAAAAATGGTTACAATATTGTTTATAATATTCAGTTTAGGGAGAAAAAAAGTACGTTTTAGCCTAAATATCCTATGTTCTCATGTAAAAAAGTTTCTTAATATAATGTTAAATATTTGCAGTCATTTTCTCATAGTGTGATTTTTAGTGAATTGTGTATTGAATCCAGAAGGAACCTTCTCCATGAAATTGTTTTCAGATTTGAACATAATACAATGGTTATATTCAGTGTGAAATTCTAAAGTTCATCTGAGAATGTGATGTTTTGAAGCATGAAGTGACATTTATAGCAGTGCAAGCTGATTGCATAGATTCTTTGGTGTGTTTGGGGTGACCATCGTTCCCACAGAGCATCATTCCCACTTTTCTCTGGCCTGAAATTGCCGTCTCTATACGAGAGAGCTGCGGTGTGTGAAGAGGCGGCAAGCAGGTCTCTGCTCTCCTTCTAGAGACTACCACCAACAGCCGGTGACTGTAAGGATAAACAGACTGATGTATTTGGACCCTGTGAGCCGGAGAGGTGGCTATGGGGCGAGAATGAGGGTGTTGTGATGCCTCAGACGGGATGAGTTTGCTGAATCCTCTTTGTGCTGTCTTTTATCACCATGCAGGAAGTCACAGCCACGAGTCGCCACTATGTTGACCGGCTTTTCGACCCTGACCCACAGAACGTGCTGCAGGGAGTCATGTGAGTAAACAACCATATGTCCTTCCTGTGTGCTCTGTTACAGTTCACCATGCTAAAGATGAGGCTGCCACCATAGGCATTGGTTTTAGTCCTTTTAAAAAAGTTTAGTTTTTTTGTTGTTTCATGCGAGACGTTGTGAGGTGCTGTACTTGTGTGTTTATGCGAGTGTGTCTGGGTAGCTGCGGCTCGGGTCTCTTCATCTTTATTTTTAACTCAAGCTCTGGTTACTGTTAGCTTGACGTTTCTCGACTGCCATTGGCGCACTTTTCCACAGATATAAATCTTCCATCAGAGTAAACATCAACCAAGACACTGATTGTTATGGAGTTATTACGTTAATGCTGCCTGGCCCTGTTCATCAAGTTCAAATGAAATGATTTGAACTAGATGAATGTGCAGAGATGCACCACTAATAATAATTGATAATTCTCTTGGAGCTCTGACTTTCCCAGTTGGAGGCGTGTCAGCTAAAGAATTATGGGGGATTTAAGCTAGACGAATTAAGCTAATTGGTCATAAATAATGTTGTGTTCAAGCCCTCCTGGGAAGTTCCCGTTCCTCCTGGAAATGTTGCCTTGGCAACTAACTGAAATGTAAAAAAATTTCATCTAATTTGACTCATTCTAATTTAAATCAACTGGTGATTTAAGCTTTATTTAAATGACCGAAAATGATTAGTTTTTCCCTCCCTTTTTCATTTCCTGACAAAAGCAGGAAAGGTTTTTGTAATGATGCAACAAAATAAAGAGCAAATGATGCACATTAGGTTTGTAATTGGTGCTTTATCTTTGTATCTATCATCATGTGCACTCAACTCTCAAATAAATTATTTCAATATGACTTAAATGCTGCATAAGTTTATTATGACTATGGTTACATTTGTAAACAATTTGAGTTCTATTGACGAAGAATAGCAATAATCCTTGCCAAAATATTCACTCATTTGACCAGTTTTTTTTTCCCTATAAAGCAACAGGCTTGTGTGATCAGTCCTCCCATCATTATTGGTGGCAGAACGATATTGATAAAATGCACCGATAATGTCATCATTGCCTTTTATTTGAGTGCAAAAAGAAATATGATATTTCACTTCATCTCCATTTTTATTCAGACCAGGATCACTTTGTGTCGCAATTCTGTTGTTGATACTAAGTTGAAACTTCACAGGAGAACTTGAATGTGGCTACATTATCTGTACATGCTGTAAGTGAGCTGAACAAGACATGAGATCTCTGCTGGGAAGGTGCTACTGTTTGCTCTATCATTATCAGCCTCTATTATCCTCAGATCATTCAAATATACGCTAACTGTATGATATGTCAAACAAAAACATCAGTGTCCTCTACTTCAGTGGTTTTAAACAACATATTTCCAATTGTGTAATAATTATACATGCAGTTTCCATATCAATTGAAAGAAAACATAATATGTGTAAAAAAAATCTAAAAAATGATGTCTCACATTGAAACACTATTTAAGCAAACTGCAAAAATGTGGATTATGGTCAAATCTTGTTAAAAAAATGATGAACGCTTACTAAAATATCCATTTTATTCATACACTACCATTAAGTAGTTTGGGGTCTGTTAGAATTTTTAATGTAATGAAAGAAGTTTCCAATTTCTAAAGAAATTCCTTTAGATTTCTAAAGCAATTTTGATCAAAAATACAGGAAAATAGCAATACTGTTCTGTGTTATTACAATTTAAAAACAATGTTTTTGTTTCTATAAGAAACATTTCTTATTATTATCAATGTTGAATTACAGTTGTGTTCTTAATGTTTTTGTGGAAACCATGATATATTTTTAACAGCATTTATTTCAAATAAAATTATTTTGTAACAATGTAAAGTCTTCACTGTCACTGATCAATTTAATGCATTTGGAAGAAGAGTATTTAAGAATCATGCAAGGTGATTTACAAAGGTTTGCACTCATAAATGTACTGGTGTTTGCGCCATTATTTACCACCCAAAAAAGCACGTCTTAAACCAGACGCTAACTGGTAGTTGGTCTGTTCGTCTGTAGATCACCCTCAGAACTTTCCACTCCCATCGGCACTTTTTTGGGAATTGCGCTCTCACGCTGATTTGCCCTGTTTAGTAAATCTGGCCCTAAAATAGAATTTTTTTAAGTAAAATAAATCTAATTCACCCTAAACTTTTGAACAGTTGTGTATATACATTTTCAGCTAAAAGTTTGAGGTCAGCAACCTCAATTTTTCATCTGAGCAATAGCACCCTCAAAGTATTGAGAAATTCTGTTAATCTATTTTTCTGTTATGCTATTTTAAATGTGTGTGTTTTGTGCATTTCTGGATTGACAGTGACATGAAGAATGCAGTCATCGGAAACAACAAACAGAAGGCCAACCTGATTGTGCTGGGAGCCGTGCCAAGGTAGGTCCACTCACTTACATTTTTCTACCAATAGCACTACAGTTTTGACACATCCAATAAAACTGAAGCATCATAGCTAATTTATTCAGGTTTACTTCTCCGGGAGTCTTAGGCATGTGAGTATTTTTCCCAATTCCAAAAAACAAGAATTGTCCATTTTGATTTCACAGTGACTTTAAGATACACAAGAAGCTGTTCTGTTGATTTTTCAACTTCTGATGTTTTATGCTAATCGCTGACTCTAATGATGTTGTTGATGATGATGATGATGACAAGGTTGTGTGTGTGTGTGTGTGTGTGTGTGTGTGTGTGTGTGTAGACTCCTGTATCTTCTCCAGCAGAGCTCCTCCAGTCTGGAGCTGAGGACTGAATGTGCGGTCGTGTTGGGCAGTCTGGCCATGGGCACAGAGAACAACATCAAGTCCCTGGTGGACTGTCACATCATCCCAGCCCTGCTGCAAGGTTCTTGCTTTTTCCCCTCTCTCTTTTTCTCTCTACAAATCCATGCTGATTTCTGCTATATATTTTTATTTGAAAAGTGTTCATGTGTTTTGTGTCTCTGCAGGTCTCTTGTGTTCTGATCTGATCTTCATTGAGGCATGCCTGCGCTGTTTAAGAACCGTTTTCATCAGTCCAGTCACACCAGTGCAGCTGCTCTACACAGTAAGACGACTACGACTCGCATGCGTCCCATTCTGAAATGACATATGCACGTGCATAAACAAGTGTGATCAACATGTTTTTATTTGCATCAGGACCCTACTGTGATCCCCCACCTCATGTCCTTGCTGAGTCGGTCACAGCACACACAGGAATACATCACGCAAATATTCGCCCACTGCTGCAAGGTAACACAACTCAGCATCACACTGTAAATATGCATTTATTCAGATTCATAAGACAAATAGTTCCAGCTCTACTTTAAAGTAGTTGCAGTATTACAGCAAAGAAGCCTAAACTTCCAATAAAAAATCCTAAAATGTTGAATAATGTGTGTGTTCAGACTCCAGAACATCAGACAGTGTTGTTCAACCATGGTGCCATCCAGAACATCGCTCCACTGCTCATCTCTCCATCCTATAAGGTACAAAAAGGAACAGAATGGCTTTTCCAGTTGTTATTGTATTTTTTTTATGCATGTTGGTGTTGGCGTTAAACGATTTTAATGCACGATGTGGAGGCAAAGAACCGCCTGACACAAAGCGGAGGGTGGTTGCCTTCGGAGTGCATTCAAATCGTTTAATGTACAGCTAGCAGTGGATTATCCTGCTTATACTATGGTCATTTGCCAGCATTGACAAGTTAAAGGTGTCATTGATGTTAGCAGTGCTAAATTTGACTGGAAGGGTTAAAACTATGGTTATTTTCATCAGCTACCACTTGTTAGACCTAGCATTTTATCCGCTTTAAATGTGACACAGAGATAAGTAGTGCAATAAAGTTACATATATGTAATTGAATTATAACATTTATTTGAACGAATTAGCCTTTTGAGAGAGAAAGAGATAGATGTGTATGTGAATTACATGCATCCGTGCATCTTTTCTGTATTAGCAATGAAGCTGTGAGTTTAATTGCTTCAAAAACAGCGACATTACAACCTTTTTGCTGACTAATATAATGTAATGATTCAGTAGCAAAGTTAATTTATTAATAAAAGTTGCAGGGAAGCTTTGACAAGAAGTTTCTGTGCTCCTATTTCTGTGTGTTCACTGTGCAATCTCCGATCTCTGTGTGCTTCAATGAAAGCAGCGCATTAATTACAGAACAGTGATTAAACTGACTTGGAACTACCTGTTTTATTGCACACCTTCCACCATCAGAATCGAGTATTCTGACAAACTGTGGTATACTGATTAATAATGTTTTACTCTCTCCGCAGGTACGGATGCAGGCGTTAAAGTGTTTCTCAGTCTTGGCCTATGAGAACGCTCAGGTCTCCATGACACTGGTGAATGGTGAGAATTATTTTTTTTTTTTTTTATTATTATTATTTTTTCGCTGTTGGTCGGGACTGACTCTTGACCAAATGTCAGTGTTGTGTTTTGTAGTGTAGTTTGTGTGCTACTATGACAAGACAACGACAGATGAGAAACCTTGTGTAGTGTAAGCTCCACAGCAATTCAGATTTTACAGTCCTGTAGTGTGAGCTTGCCCTTAGTTAAAGGTGCTATATGTAGTTTTTCTACTAAAATGAATCCATTTGTATTGCTTGTGTGTGAAGGGGTTGTAATCTCACATTAAAATGATCCACTTTGTGGGTTTTGCTATTACCTTGGAAAGCAAGTATTCTTATTTTTATGTGAAGGTGCCGGGTCGGATTTACCGTGAAATCCAGTGACGTGACCTGCATGCGCGCGCTCCCGAGCCTCTCGCCTCGTCTACTGACTTTGCACTCAACAGCGACGACACTGCAACTTATGACATGGACTTATGACTTATGCAACTTATGACACGTCTGATAACACTAAGAAACGACCTGCTCCCAGCACAACACAGACTCCACATATTGATAAAAAAACTAAAAAAGTTTTTTCTGACGTGAATCGGGTCAACTTCGGACGAAAACACGGATCAACATTGGCAGGGCATTTGAATCATGGAGAAACCTTATCTACAAACCTAGAATGTACATTTCCCGAAGAAAATGTGAAGTGGTGCTTGCAGTGGCAAAATTCAGCACGGTTGCTAGGGTTCCATACTTATCATGGTACGAGCATGGAGCATTAGTTCAACGTTAAGCTGATAAAAGTAGCCTATTATTGTAACGTTGCAGTGGGAGTTTACCTGAGTTTCCAGCATGTTGTGTGATGCTTTCTCCGGTGTGTTGCGTCTCAGTCTGGCCGGTACCCAGAGTGCTCGCTCATGAGTTCGAGCACGCACACGAGCACGCGCTTGTAAACTTATTGGTTGCAATCTGAAACATCACCGCTAGAGGCCGCTGAAAACTACATATAGCCCCTTTAATAGTGTAGTGTTAGAGCCTGATAAACATCATAAATACATGAAAAAGACTGATATGACATTATTTGCAATGCTTCTTTTTTTCTTTGAATCAGATGTTGTGATTTTGTTTCCTTCAGGGCTTTATTTAGGTTTCCTGTATGTCTATAGAAAAAAATCAATAATTCTTCAGCCTGTTAAAAATCATATTCATTTGTTGTATGTTTCTCAGTGCTTGTAGATGGTGAGCAGCTCTCTCAGGTTTTTGTTAGAATGATGCAAAGGGACAAACCCATCGAAATGCAGCTTACAGCTGCAAAATGGTAAGTAAATCTCACCCTGCAGGTTATTTGTGAAAATACATGTGTATTCCCCTCAACCTGTACATGCTCACACTCTTTCTCTCTCAGTTTAACATACATGTGTCGAGCAGGAGCCATCAGTACAGACGACGGCTGTGTTGTACTAAAGGTACCTCCCGAAAAAACATCCATATTTACTTGATGAATGCAGAAGTGTAACCATTGAGAGTGCATAGTAACTAGTTGTGTGTGTGGCTGGACAGACTTTGCCTTGCCTGGTCCGGATGTGCAGTAAAGAGCGGTTACTGGAGGAGAGGGTGGAGGGGGCCGAGACACTGGCCTATCTGATGGAGCCGGACATAGAACTACAGCGGATTGCCAGCGTCACTGACCACCTTGTGTCCATGTTGGCTGACTACTTTAAATACCCGAGCTCCGTCAGTGCCATCACTGATATTAAGAGGGTAAATTCACGCACACACATACACATATACATTTACACACATTTAATAAGCTTTATCAGAGACTTCTGTTGTTTTTATATAAAGCTAAGTATGAAGATTCCAATAGCAGGTGTATCCAGGTACATTTTGATTTTCCGATCAAATGAAGACTCAGTTTAACTGATCGTCTGTCTTCCTGTAGTTGGACCATGACTTGAAACATGCGCATGAGCTCCGACAAGCAGCTTTTAAACTCTATGCTTCACTGGGCTCCAATGACGAGGACATCAGGAAAAAGGTGAGACACCATGGGGGTTTCTCATCATGGATTTATTACCAAAATGTATTATATTATATTATATAGTTCCCCATTAATTTATATAAATTTCCCACTACAGATTACAGAGACAGAAAACATGATGGACAGGATCGTTAGCGGCCTATCAGAATCTAGTATCAAAGTACGGTTAGCAGCAGTCAGGTATGACACACCTTTTCTCTTAATTGTTGTCTATCAAAAAACAAAAGCTACCATTCACTACCATTCATAAGTTTGGGGTCAGTAAGATGAACTTGTATCATGTATCATGTTTTACTCAAGTATATTTAGCAACACTACTGTTTTTAACATTGATAATAATAAATAAGAAGCACCAAATCAGCATATTAGAATGATTTCTAAAGGATCATGTGACTGAAGACTGGAGTAATGATGTAAATTCATTTTGTAATAAATTACATTTTAAAATCTTAAAATAGAAAACAGTTATTTTAATTTGTTATAAAATTTCATCATATTACTGTCAAATAAATGCAGCTTTGGTGAGCATAAGAGACTTAAAATTCTTACAGACCCCAAACTTTTGAACAGTTGTTCAAATGTGAAATGTTTGTTGTAAGGGCACAACAACTGGATATATAAAGACTAAAACAAAGAAAAGAGGTTTTGGTTGCTCTTTCAGTTTGAACTGATTTCATTCAAATTTCTTCTAGATGTCTGCACAGTTTATCACGATCTGTACAACAGCTAAGGACGAGTTTCCATGATCATGCAGTATGGAAGCCACTAATGAAGGTATGATATTCATATGATGTTGAGTAATTGCTGAACGCTAATCAAACCCTAACTGAATGCACATTTGTTTTTGAGTGTAGTTATTACAGAACGCACCAGACGAGGTGCTGGTCATGGCCTCTTCAACACTATGCAACTTACTGCTGGAGTTTTCACCCAGCAAAGAGGTAAAGTACACACACTCTGTCGGGCTGAGCGTTTGTTAGTGTTGCTTGCTAAAGCGTTGTTTGCTGAGCACACTCAGAACACCTTAGCAACCATATAGAATAGGTCTAAAAAAAGCACTTGCTAGCAATCCAGAAAAAAATGTTTTTGGATCCAAAATAGGTCATTTGTGTGATCTGTGTAGATTTGTTGTTATTTATTTAAATCTTTATTTAAAATAATTGTATTTTGGGGGTGGTTTGGATCACTTGAAAGCTTGAAAGTGCAACGTGCCAACCATCTTCCTAAATTTGTAATATGGACCCTTTTCGCAGACTGTGGTGATACGTTTCCACAGTTATCAGCATTGCAAATCCTGTAAAGTTCTTCATATTTTCATTTTCACATATATTTACAATGCTATTATAACACTGATAATTGGTGTTATTACATTGGCAGTAAATTTAGAAAAAAATATTCTGACCCTCTTTTAGAAAGTCATGGAAATGGGAATACAAAAAATTATATTTGCTTTCATCTCATTCACCGCTATAGAAGTTTACCCAACTATGATGACTTCCGCTTCCGCTTCAGGGAATGTGAAAAGGGTCCATGAGAATAATTTATAAAACTGTTGTCAAAACAAAAGAGAAGCTTTAAGATCTCTTTGCAGTTTTTCACTAAAATAAAAGTTCTATGATTTAACGTTTGACTGTGTGTGTGTTTGTTCTCAGCCTATCTTAGAGTCTGGGGTTATTGAGTTACTATGCAGCCTGACACAAAGTGACAGTCCAGCTCTGAGGGTCAACGGCATCTGGGCTCTCATGGTAAGACCAGCTGACTTCGGTCCTCACCAAAGCTTCAGTATGAAAACACTCGATGTCATCAGTAACTGTAATGCGTGTTTGTGCAGAACATGGCCTTCCAGGCAGATCAGAAAGTGAAGGTGGAGATAGTTCGAGCTCTGGGCACAGAACAGCTCTTTAGACTCCTGTCTGATCCTGATGTCAATGTGCTCAT
Source organism: Rutilus rutilus (assembly GCF_951802725.1). NCBI lineage: Eukaryota > Metazoa > Chordata > Actinopteri > Cypriniformes > Leuciscidae > Rutilus > Rutilus rutilus. The sequence goes on along the minus strand of NC_140215.1, from coordinate 16,779,199 downwards.
GAAAACATTGGGCCTGCTTCGAAACCTGCTCTCCACCCGGCCGGTAACACTCACATATATATATATATATAAATATGCATACTCGGTCTGATATGTTCTCAGGGTCTAACAAGATTATGGGCTTCTGTTACACGCACACACACTAATTGTCTTTCCCTGTCTTTGGTAGCATATAGACCAGATCATGAGCTCACATGGGAAGCAGATAATGCAAGCGGTCACGCTTATCTTGGAGGGAGAACACAGCATAGAGGTCAAAGAGCAGGTGAGCTACACAAACACACTAAAGCCGGGTGCACACTGTACGTTTTATAATAGTCCTTTAAGACTGTTGCTTGTCAGACTGTACGAACATGATCCCCGCTGTAAGCCGTGTCGCACTGTGGGATCTCAGTTGTCATTAAGATGTGTTAAAAAACATTCACATGCAAGAAGACTTGTCTGGAGTTTTACATCATCAATCCTCGACACGTTCAGTGACGTGAACTGCATCATATGCGGGATAGAATTTAGCAAACAAAAACAATCTGTGTTTATTTTAATCATGACTTCTATTGAAAGGAACTTGGGAAAAAACGAAGACGGTGTGTGTGGAGCAAGTGGTGGTTTGTTGTTGTCTCACTATCGCGTCATCAGGTTTGGTGCCCCTATTGGTTTTTGATTTGATTGTTGTTGTTGTAGGAGAAGTCACTATAGGACTGTTGGTCAAATCTTCTGACACTGCCAGAATTTCGTCTTGAGGTCAAATTTGATCGCAATGGTCATTAATCAGCTGTCGGTGAACTAACGATCAAAGACTTCAGATTTTGGCCTAGGATCCGAGGAATCTTTTAGGATTCACGAAATTTTCCAAAATCGTTCAGTGTGAACGGCTTAAGATAAGAGAGATTAGACACTCAGATGACAATGTGCTCGCTGGGTCTTACAGAATAAGACTAGTAAGTCTTCCTCAAGCAAGTATTATATTCCTGGTGTTGTTAAAGGAATGTTCTTGGTTTTATACAAGTTAAGGTTTATGTTTAATTCCGGGTGTCTTCAAAAAATCCTTACCCCAAGGCTTAGGTTTAGTCTCAGACTAAAATGCATGTTTGAGCTGTTTTAAAGGGGTGGTATAATGCCCTTTTCACAAGATGTAAAATAAGTCTCTGATGTCCCCAGAGTGTGTATGTGAAGTTTTAGCTCAAAATACCCCACAGATATTTTTCTATAGCATGTTAAAGTTGTCCATTTTTGAGGGTGAGCAAAAACGCACCATTTTTGTGTCTGTCCCTTTAAATGCAAATGAGCTGCTGCTCCCGGCACAGAGGGAGGAGCTTCAACAGCTTGTGTCCTTTTACCTCACACAGACATGCACTGGAAATTTCCAAACTTTTAGCCTTTTATGTTCAAACTGGAGTACCATAGAAATACCATAAATACCATAGAAAAAGTCTTTAGCTCTTCTGTCTTTTCATCAGGTACTTGTTTATCTTTATTGTTGTTGGCTGCGCACAGGGTTTGAGTGCGATATACTGTCTGTGGTGCGTAAACGTGTAAATATGCCATCTTGTGGCACATATATCAATTCTGAAATTTAAATGTTTTATTGTGCAGGTAAATATTGCTGTTTATTAACACATTAATATAATGTTACATATACACTACCACTCTTTTATTTCGTTTTTTAATGAATACTTTTATTCAGCAAGGATGCATTAAATTGGTCAAAATTAGCAGTAAAGACATTGATAATGCTGTTTATTTGTACTTTATCATGGTTTCTTTCCACAAAAATATTTGGCATCACAACTGTTTCTTGAGATTTCTTGATCTTGTTTTTACCTGTATCACCCAACCTTAATCATTATTCATACAGGTATGAATGGTGCTATTAATGACCTAATATGATTTTTCTTTTTTCTTATTATAAAATAAAACTTATTTAATTCTCTTTTGTTTAGGAGCCTTGATTTTTAGATAAAGAAGTCTAAAGGTGATGATTAAGTCTCCAAAGTTGATGCTTAACAATGCCTTTGGCATCTTTTGCAGACATTGTGCATATTGGCCAACATTGCTGACGGAAACACTGCCAAGGAACTCATTATGACCAATGACGACATGCTCCAAAAAATTAAATATTACATGGTCAGTGTATTGTCATTAGCTCATCTGGTTTCTCAGTCGTGGTCTTTTGTTTTCAATGCTTCTTTGTCACGCTAGTTTTTCTGTTCTCTGTAGCATTTCTTTTTTTCTAATTGCTTGCCTTAGTCTCCTTGTACTGTTGTTGGTTTCCCCCTTGTCACTGTCCTTTTCTCCTGCTTGATCATTGTTTTTGCTTCTCTTCTCTATGATTCAGGGTCACTCCAATGTGAAACTGCAGCTGGCTGCAACCTTCTGCATCTCTAACCTCATCTGGAATGAGGAGGATGGTGAGGAGCTCATGACGCATGGTTTGTGGAGGTTTTGAAGAATCAGATTTTAGAGCACGAGTTTTGTTGCACAGTATAACTGTTGTCTGAATTGTGGTGTAAATAACAAGCCCAACAGGATATAAAAATGCAATTAGGGCTGTCAATTAAGTAAAACATTAATCGCAATTAATTTGTGGGTTTTAAAACCTTTTTTTTTTCAAATTGTACATTCAATGTTAATGCATTCAAACTCCTAAAGAAAGAAAGCACAATAAAATGTAACCTCAAAAATATGTATGTTCAATTTAATGGTGTTATGGCAAAATATTTAAAAAATAACAACATCTTAACGTTAACTTTGTCCTAAATATTTCCTGTTTGGAGGCTCTGATTATTTATTATTAATATTATCCAACAGCAGTGCAGTTTGTAGTTCACTTGGTGTTGTTTATTCATATCTGATGGTGTAACCTTGAGTTAAATAGGACTCTTTGTGTATTGCCAACAATACAAGTTTCTGTTTTTCTACTTCCTCCAGGCTCACAAGAGAGACAAGATAAGCTAAGGGAGATGGGCTTTGTTGATATCTTACACAAACTCACCCAGGCATCAGATCCCAACCTCTGTGACAGGTGATGGACAGACTGGCATTTTGGATGGTGGTTTCATCTGTTGTATGGTTTGTTGCCACAGTAATGATGTGACTGTTCACATTTCCCTCTTTCTCTCAGGGCAAAAACAGCGATGCAGCAGTATCTGGCATGACCTCGAAGGAAGGCGCGCTACGGCCTCACTAACAATCTCTAGGAGGATCACATCTCCTGTGTTTTTGGTTTAGATTTGAGATTATTTTTTTTTTGCTCCTCCTTTTTTGTTTTGTTGCACAAGACACCTTTTGTTGTGGATCCCCCGAACAGCTTTGTAAATCGGAGACACGGTTGCCAGGGGGGCCACAGCACATTTTGGGCTTATGTTTTCTGCTGAACTCTTGGAACTAGTTTTTTTTTTTTTTTTTGGACTTCATGTGAAGGAAAAAGTTCCTCAAAGTGTGTTGCAGCTCCACCTAGTGGATTGAGGCTTTGATGCTTTGGACTCCCTTTGGAGAAAGCTGACTGACCTCTCAGTGCTACGCTTATAGGATCTTAGTCTCCTCATTTTGGTTTGCTGATTTACTATTGATGATATTATTATAACAATAATTATTATTATTATTATTTTAATTGGGACTTTGACACAAAGTAAAAAAAAAAGACTGCTTGTTTTTTGTTCTTTTTTTTTTTTTTTTTGTGGATACATACCTCGTAAATATATATAAATATAAATATATAAATATATTTTTTGGATTTTTAATTTACCCTTTCAGGTTGTTTTTTCCCTTTGTATTTTCCTCTCTGTAATATAGGCTAATGTGGGTATATCTGGAGAGGCAGCATGTTAGGTCATATACCGAGACATTTCGTAGAAATCATCCAACCCCAAATAGGTGAAACTTTGTTTGCTCTTTTGACAGTTTCTTCGTTTTCTCGTTTTCACTCCCTTTATCTTCACGCAAATCAGTCTCCTCATAACTCCCTCTTTTTGAAGCTCTATAGTGAATGTTTCCACTCAAATATATGCAGGCCTCTGCCATGGAGCAGTTTACTGGTTTGTGTGTTTTTTCCAGGGTTGGGAAGGGCTTTTTAGCACAGAAGATCGGGCCTAGTAGTTATCACATGCTTCAGAAATGTTGGACCTTGGTATTCATGTGGGGAAAACCGGTTTCAATCCTGACTGCGTCCCTTATTTTATTAAATAAATAAATAAAACTCCCAATAACTTAAAGTAAAAACCAAAGTCACTCTTTGGTTGATATGAAATAATTTTCATATATTAATACTCAAGTATTTAATTTCATTTAATTTTGTGCATTATTTTAAGAAAGTGGTTTTTAAAGGAGCACAGAAGTCTTTATTCTTATAAAACATCACTTTTTGTTTTATTATCCTGGTAAGTGTCTCTTGTAAAGCTTGTTACAGTTAATAAAATACATCTGGACCCCTGTTTGCCTTGGGCGTGCAGCCCGTCCCCTCCCCCCATATATGCAGGCACATTCCTCATGCAAATTAATTGGACATGCAGGAAACCCCAGACCCCAAAGTTCATCATATTCAGACCCCCTGACCCAAGTACAGAAAATAGAAACCAAAGTATTCTATTGTCTTATGAACAACGTGACCCTTCTCTATTCAAGCACGTACACGTTAGTCAGGATGGCGCGCACGATTGCACCAGCAAACTGATAAAAACCAGATGATGTCCATCTGCTTCCGAGCTATGTGGCAAATTATACAGCAACTAGTGGAAAGAAATAACACTGGCTGCTCGGTTTAAGCCAGTCTGTTGCTGGTCATCAGATATCAGAGATGCTGAGGTGATCGTTACTGAAATCCAGAATCACATGGTGTTGAGAAACTAATGGTGTTTCTGCTTCCATGGGCACCAGCTGCAAGAATCATCTGTGAGGTTCCTCACGGGAGTCTGTTCTTCTCAGGATAGCAGGTAGATAAATACATACATACATAAAATCATTAAATAAATAGATCAGTGAAATAAAAGCGCAGTGCTTTTTACTGATGCACGACCAAAAGCTTTTGAGAAATATTGTGAACGCTAAAAAATGGGGAGCGACATACGATTTCTTTTCATATATAATGAGAAGGCACGCTGGCAGGATGGCTAAAGCTGAGTGTATATGTTTATTTCAGGTCGTTAGGTGTCACGCCAAGCTCTCGGGACCCTGCGTGGGCTGCCCAGCGTATGGCATGCCATGTCTGACCGCTAAATAGAATTATGGTTTACTGTTTGTGGTATTGAGATGATTGTCTTTTTTTAAAGGAGATTGGAGTAACTTGGGCAATAGAACATGACTTGTTAGGCCATTACATGCTATAACACTTTAGACAATCCATGGTTGTTCACTGGGTCATAAATGTAAGTAAACTGGCTTTGGCAAGTAAATGAAATGACCAGATGGCTGGTAATTCTTTTAGCAATTTTAACATGCATAAACATAAATTACAATGCAAGAATGATAGTGTGTTTTTTTTTTTACAATTGCAAGTGAGAAATAGAACTTTTAACTAAACGGGAAATATACCATCAAAAGTTTTTATTTATTTATTTATTTATTCATTTATTGTCATAGCTCCAGAAATGAGGTGGCACACTTGTGACATTTATAGCACTGAAATGAAACAAGAAAGGCAATTTTTTTTGTTTGTTTGTTTTCTTTTTCTTGTGGGGATGGGTGGCGTTTTACGAGAGTTTGGCTTAATTGTGATGCTGTGAACAACAATGTCCTGCGCTAATTGCTCCAACTATTCAAGGGACAAATGGCTAAATAAATCCATTGTGATAGAGATATATATATCAAATGTAAAATAGTTTCATGGCTGGTAAAAAAATATTTATAGCATGAATCAATTACCACATAATTTTAGACACTGGTTGTATATATCTGCGTGTGAGCGAAGTATTACACTTTCTGCTTACTCTAAATCATACTTGTTTTGACTGAATATACTGAAGAAATCTATAAACTGACCAAACTTGATCATTTTTCAGAAGTGGAGGAAAGGCATTTCCCAAGGTCTTCATTCTGACTAAATATGCAACTCATGGTTCTGGCTAGTGAATGTGTTAACTGGCCTAAGACAGCCTGGAGGAAACAAATGAATTATTATGGTGATAATGTGACAGCTTCATTCATTTACCAAGTCTGAAAATTTAAATATAAACTTGTTTCATAAGGTGGGAAATTCTTAGAGTAAAAACATTATTTTGGTAATACAGAGATAAGAAACACCACCTGACAATTCCTGTATTCTGTGCATGATTAGTGCACAGACATGCAAGTTCATCAGTGCACTTTCACTTATGTTATATTAAATTCCCACAGCAAGGTTTCTATGACCGCAGCGGGATGCTCGCAGTTTGGGTCACCATGCTCTGTGATGACTGGTGCCTGTGAAGGCCCTATAAAGCCTTTAGAAGAGAAACTTCATGAAGTTGTGCTCAGAGGAGAGTGACTGGCTGGTATCAAGTACTGAGGTGCTGTTTCAAATCATAGTGAGCTGCCTCACTGTATTCGGACATTTTTGATTGGTAGCATCTGTCCTTGCTGAAAAACAGATCGTCTCTTAGCCTGACCACATAACCGCACTAGAGACTTAGACGTTCTCATGTTGCTAATTAATGGCTCAATTCTCTTAGCGCAAAAATACATAGTACACAGTATTAGGCTAAATTATTTTTATATATAATTAGATCGAATTTTCATTGTTAAAGTTCAGTTTGCGTTAGCTTAGCAGCAAGTTAAACTTAGACTGTGTTGGAGTCAACTGTGAATGTGTTCCTGCCATGTATGAAATACCATAATTGCGGGATGTCTACATATAAAAAGCACTCGCGTCCTCAGGCCTGATAATTACAAAATTCACAGAATTTTCTGAAAGCTCCAACTTGTACCACATGACCGCTGTAACGCCATGCGGAAACACTCGAAGTGCCAGTGGCTTCAGCAGTAAAATGTAGTTTTTTAAATTTATTTTTAATAATCCTTATAATTGCCTATTGTTAATGTCAAGACCACATCATTTTAGCTGTCTACTATTTGGAAAAGGTGTAAGTGTCATGCATATGATGGCTAAAAATGCTGTCTAGCTAGGCAGCTCACTAGGGTTTGGGACAGATCCACAATGTGTCATCCTGTAGAAACAGCAATCAGTTTTGTCTGTTATTCAGAATGTAGGTGTGTTGGGGTAATTGCTGTTGGCCCAGTTCATCACTCCATTATTTGCTAAGTCAACTAGTTGTAGTAGTATTCATGTTTCAGTCACTCACAGTGGCGGTCCCTCTTCATCTATGAAGCTGATATGCTCTGTGGTAGGCCTCTCTCCTGCTGCCCACTCTTGCATCTCAAACTCTAACTGAGGAGGTCCCGACCTGGGGTTCTGCGGGGACCAGGAAGTGCCGAAAGAGGCCTGGGTTTCTGGCAGGGAGTCCAGGGAGCAAGGCAAGGGTGGGGAGGTGTGTGGACAAGAAGGAGGAGTGCATGACCGTGGCTGAATCCGAGGAGCGGTGTCAGCAGAGGAAGGGGACGAGGGAAATGGGTTGATCCCCAGCCTGTGGTCGCCAGGGGAGTTATTGATCGAGGGTGGTGCTGAGCAATGAGAGGGTGGTGGAGGTGGGGTGTCCTGTGAGGGGGGTCTAGGTAGCAAACCTCTGCTGTGACTGGCAGGTCGGTGAGGCCCTTGGCAGGGAGAGCAGGAAGTAGACTGGGAGCGGAAAGAAGGAAGTGAGGAAGAAAAGGTTAGAGATGGAGATGAGGGGTGATTGGTCTGCGGTGGCTGGGTCGGAGCTACCTGGCAGCCTGGCCCCTCCGTTTGGGCTGTCACTGGAGAAAGGAGAACTGGCAGGGAAGGTCCCCTCAAACAGCCAGCCGGAAACACCTGAGCATGTGCTTGGTGTCTCTGAGGTGGGCTGGTGGGTATGAGGCAGCTGGGCAAGCCAATGCTTCCAGTTTCTGCGCTGTCCAATAGTAAGCATGTAGGCCTGAGTTGTGCAGACAGTGGGGCTGTGGGCGAAGGAGATGGTGGTGTGTTTATTGTTGGACCACTGCTACTGCTGGGAGACGGAGATATCGTTGGACTGATGGCTGTTAGGAGGGGTTGAGATCCAATGACAAGCAAGGGCCGGAGGAGACGTGTCATTTCCTGTAGTTCTTTGCTCAGCTGAGAGACTTGCTGGGATAGACTAGTCATCTGTGAATGAGATCAGTGGAATGTGAGCTATGGAAGAGATAGTTCTGGCAACAAAATCTGATTGGATGTTCTTCATTCAAAGCTGTTCCCGCACATCAGTTCAGTTCAATATTAATGCACCAACAGTTAGAATAAACAACATTAAACAACAGCGTAATTCTGATTGGTCATTCGCAACAATTTCTTTATAGTGTTATGTCTCTCGTATCTCACTGTGGTCTCTTCAGGTCTCTGACTACTACTCAGACCAATACTCTGATTCAAATGAGCTGTTCTCTACTAGCTGTGCAATCATTTTAAACATCTTTTATGTTTAAAAAAGTTTAAGATTTATTTTGATTCAATGTGCTTGATTCAATTACCTCCTCGCTCAGTTTGGTGATGCTCTGCTTGGTCTCCAGCTGCTCCTGGTTCACTGCACACAAAACAGGGTAAGTTTAGATTGTTTCATATATTGAGTTTGTTGTAGTGATTAAGCATATTTTAAGGTGAGCGAGTGAGAGGATTGGATACATGAAGAAAAGTTCACTGTAACACAGACCATTTTCTGACCATCTCACGCATACTACACACGAAACAGGTAAGATCTGCAATCTGATTGGTTGACTTTATGTAATTTCTCTGAGGCCCTGTTTACACCTGGTATTAAGATGTGTTTTGTTCAATCAGATCACAAGTGGACGACGCTAAATACAGGTTTTCCAGGAGCTTGTCCACTTTCGACCACTCCCAGAGGTAGTCGAAAACGCATTCGACCAGATTGCTTTCGTAGTGTAGATGCTCATGTGATCCAATGTTTTCAAACAGCCAAGAAAAAAGACCGCCAACTGATCTAACGCGTAAACATTATGGGAAGCGCGCTAGCCAGATGGGATTTAAACTTTGTGGGCTGGAGACCCAAGTTTGGTTTGGAGACCCAAGTTTGGTTTCAAGACAATAAAAACATACCAAGTAATGCTGAGAATGTTCTCTAAACATTCCTGATTTCTAACACTGTGTTCGGCGTGGTCTTGCGGCTATCAGAGCAGTAACGAAAGCAGGCCCGTTTATGTGTAAATTGTGAGAGCTTATTTTTTTCCAAATTTGTCCAAAACCCATACATTTACCTGCCCATAGACCCTCCCCCTGAAGAAATCAGGACAGAAGTGGTTGACAGTGGACAAAAGAGACGGAATTCAGGTTGTTTGTAAATTTCCCATGCTGTTACAATGGACTCTGAGTAAGAATTAATAGCTGATATATATCTCTGGGCATGTGCAACAAAATATCCTGTTTTGCTTTGAGGTTTATATCCAATTTCAGATGTACCACCCCTGTGGATGTGTTAAAAAAAATTGTTAAAAAATAGTTGGCAACTTTACATATTGGTCAGATGGTCCCTTCCTGTCTAAGTGGGTGGTTCTTGGCCAGAATAAGCTGCAGAATAAGTCTGACTGTGCAAGACAGTCTATTTTTGGAAATTTCACTACACAATATTTCCTTCCAGAAATCGCATTCTGTCTTGTAGATGTGTTTGTACCTGGGGAAGGGGACGGGGGGCCGCTCTGAGGTAGGCTGGGACCGAACTCAAACCTTTGTGTTGAGCTGGAATTGCTTTCTGTCTCTATGCCGTCCACAAACCTGCAGAGATAATAGAAAAATCCGCTGTTGTTCATGTGCAGCAGATCCAGGACTGGCAAGAGATTTAAGCAGTTTGGTTAAATGCATGATCATATCAATGTCTACATATAAAATGGAATATAAAATGCCTATATAGAAATGGATTCCTTTGGTTCCAGCTCACTAAATTGCAGCTTTGGGTAAGCTTTGATTTCTTAGTGTGAAATGGAAGAGCTAATCACTAGAGCAAGCAGTGATTCCACCCAAACTGGTTGCCATGGTAACTGGAAACTTCTTCTAAATTATGAATATATAAAGTTCTTATGAGAGCCACCAGAGGGCAACAGCTCTTTGAGGATGAGATGTGAGCTGTGGATGTGTACCTGGGGCTGAGTTCTGGAGGGGCGCTGCTGAAACTGACCACAGGTATCTGGAGGGTGGCTGGTCGCGTGTGGTCTGATGGAGGGCGGAAGGGGCGAGGGGGGAGGAGTGGCGATCGCAGTGGGGAGTTGAGGCCCCGGGTCAGGCGAAGAGGAGACCGTGGGGCTCTTGACACTGAGTTCTGCTCTTCATCATTCTCCTCGTCCTCACGGATAGCAGGAAGTTTCTTCACCAGACCGCCGTTGCTTTCCCAGTCCAGCTGAGAGAGACAGACCAGTATTAATAATGCTGTTGTCTATATAATGGAGTGGATACACGTCTTTGACCAACAGAAGTGAGTTTAATGATTAGAGCTTGGATGATAGCACTTTATTATAGTATTTATGGTCCAATCTGTGGGTTTTTTTTTTTTTTTTTTTTTTACAATTTTCTGTGAGGTCACATTAAATTTATCAAAAGTGACATTTATAATGTTTTAAAAGGTTTCTGTTTCATATCAATATATTAGCATGATTTCTGAAGGATCATGTGACACTAAAGACTGTAGTAATGACTGCTGAAAATTCAGCTTTGCCAACACAGGAATAAATTATACGCAGGAATCAAAGTAATTCAAAGGAACGCAATTACTGCTTTCGATTAAATAAATGCAGCCTGGGTGAGCATAAGATTTCTTTCAAAAACATGACCGGTAGTGTATATTACAGTTTAAAAAATGAACAAAAGTCTCACATGAACAAAATGTAAAACACTGTCACTGTAATATTTGCATACCGAATAGTGATTGGCCCTCTCTCTTGCATGTATTTGCACACTAAACTGTGATCTTACTATATATTTAGCCATATATAATCACTTTTACACTGCCATGATGCTGTGCCATTGTGTCGAACCTGTTACCGCCAACATTAACACCATTCTACTGCTGCTTTGCAAGCACTAATATTTTCATTTGAATAGTCAAATCTAGTTGTAAAACCAGTCTTGGTCCTCAATAGCATGTAATTATAAAAATTATTTTCAGATGGGTAGTAAAGAGTCATGACCAGTGCGTGGCAGAATAACACAGCCTGTTGATTATTCTTGTCCTTCTCTCCCTCTCTTACATGTTTCTCAACCTCTAGCTCAACTCTCTGCATATTTTTCCATTGTGCTAGATTAAGGACATTCAAAACATTCTTCTTTATAGAAGCTGAAGCTGAAATTGATTTCGATTTCTTCGTTGTTAAACTCTCTCAGCACTGCATGTTCTTAGAATGTCTGCAAGCAGCGGTATCCTGCGGCACCGCAAAAGAGGTTGAAGAGAAGGGAGGCGGTACTGTTTATTTTTGTTTTGTCAAAACACATAAAAGATTGTGTCAATCACCGTCCTTCGCTATTGGATGGCAACACACACAGTCCTCATTCCTGTATTGCTAACTACTTCATCACATATCCAGGGAGGAAAGAGGCTGAAAAATAACAAAATTCAAGCTTATCTTAATTCAAATTAACATGGTTCCATTCATCTCCCCTGTCCCTTTCTTCCCATCCCTCTGTTTGTTCTCCCCCATTCACTTTGACTGAAATCTCTCCATCTTTATCCGCAACCCCCCTCCCGTTCTCCGCACCCTGCCTCTCTCTTTCTTCGCATCTTGTTTTTCCCCCGTTCCTCTCATGATCTCCACCCCCGCGCTCCGTCTGCAGTCCCACACCCCACCTAAAGCAGAATTTATTTTTAGCCATCTCCTTCCAATCTTAGTAACACAGACCCCAGTGGCACAAGAGGAGTCTGTGTGCATGTAAGATGGTTAAATTGGTTTCTACAGAAGTTTTCACTTTCTTTCCCTCCCCTTCTCCAGAGAGACAGAAGAAGAAGGTGTTTATAATTAGGCATTTCCATGTCCCTCGAGTCACCAAATTCAGTCAATCACGGCTAAGTATAACCAGAGTGAGAGGAAAGAATGCATTACCTTTCTCCTCCAAAGCCCTACTGCACACACACTTATATATGTGGTTCATGGGGACTCTCCATAGGGGTAATGGTTTTTATACTGTACAAACTGCATATTCAATCCCCTACACTAAACCTACCCATCACATAATAAATATATAAATATAATGTTTCAAATCAATGCAAATCAACATATTAGCATGATTTCTGAAGGATCATGTGACACTAAAGACTGTAGTAATGACTGCTGAAAATTCAGCTTTGCCAACACAGGAATAAATTATACGCAGGAATCAAAGTAATTCAAAGGAACGCAATTACTGCTTTCGATTAAATAAATGCAGCCTGGGTGAGCATAAGATTTCTTTCAAAAACATGAACGGTAGTGTTTTTACTATATTATTTATTTATTATATATATATTTTTTTTATAAGCTATTTGGTATATGAGAACATAGGATGAAACCATGTTTATATGTAATACACGTCATGATGATACACATTTGTGTCCTCATAAACCATATATAGCCTAAAAGAACAAGCACACACAGAGATAGTAATAGGGATGCTTCCCCAATAATCACTTCTATTCTCACCAGCTCTGCAATTGTGGAAATGTATGTGTGAGAGTGTGTTCATTGGTATTCTGTGTGCGTTCTGGGGTTGCACACATGTGAAATGAGCATCGATGCTGATCCGTTACGTGTCATGGCACAAACAAACTTGATTTTTACATTTTCTGATGGAAATGAAGTGATTGCATATGCGAAAGTCACTGCGAAGTCGGGGCATTTCTATGGTTGCTAAGGTGTTCTGAGAAGCATTTAGCACATTGTTATGCAGCTGCTAGGGTGTTGTCGGTGGTCTTTCAGGTCAAACAAGTCCCTTGATATTGCTTGGTGAAAACTGTATATCCGACCGAACACCTCTTGTCAACAACACGCACGATTTGAGGTAGGTCATTTGAGGTAAGGTTGAAGTATCTTTTATACATTGTTTACTGGCCACTCCACCAACCAACAGTAATGAATTTTTTTCTTACTTGATCTCCCTCTTTCTCTCCTCAAACACAGCGATATCTTTCTACACGTGACACCTTGCAGAAGCAGCACTGCAGGAAAAAGTGAAAAGGAGAGAAATGAGGCACCTCTCCCCCCGCCCCGTGCCTCTCGCTTCAGAGCTATTTTTATCTGCCACGATCCAATCTTAGCTCGAGGGGTGGGGGACCCAGCCAACACGGAGTCCCCGCCTTCCCTCTGTGCTATTCTTAGTATCAGCACACACTCCAAACCGCAGCCTGCTGCTATTCCTGTCCTTGCAAGTTACACTCAAGGCTGGGAAAACGTGCGTGTGTGTGTGAGGGCGCATGAGAGGGGTCTTGTGCACAAGCAAAACATGTGCATCCTGAAGATGAGGGGGGTAGCGGCTTTATCCAAGTCAGGGAAAGGACATTGACTTAAAGAATGTGCCAAAGAAAGGAAAGATGCCAAAGACAGCAGATGGGGAACCATTTTGTATTCTGCTGGTTGTGGATGTGGGTAATGCAGCATTACACACGCATACCTCCAGTCTGTAGGTCACGGCTCATGAATTCATTGAGTAACTCTGCACTCTACATGCACAAAATCACTATGGTCAACTGGGCTTGTGGAAGTGGAACGCATTTTTTTTGCGTTTTTATTCATAAAAAAAAAAAATCCTAAATGACTTGTTCACACCAACACAAATGTTCTGTCTGAAAATTCTGATTTGTGTGTTCAGAACAACGCATAAAATGCTAAAAACGATGCTAATTTAGTCTCTGATTGTAGGTGATGCTTACAGACCTTAAGCGCTAGAGAAACAAGCATGCAGCCATCTTTAGAATAGTGTCTTTGAACTTCCGTTTTTGCGGTCGCTCTGTATATTTCTATGGCATCGCTGTCGGGGAGTAATTAGCTGGTGAAGTGAATTTACTTATTGTAAAGTTAACGAATGTTATCATGAGGATTGTAATGTTTAAAATGCGCAACTTTCTCTTTCTAATTCAATTGTCATGGAGAAGTCAAACAGTATTTACACTATGAAACAGCCATTGAGATTTTTGCATTCACTATGGTGTTTATCAAACAACACCAAATACAAGAGTACAGAAACAAGAGAGACAGTTCTGTCATTTAGCAAAATTGTCTGTTCATGAGCGTCACTTTAAATTAGCAATGGAATTATATTCTCTAATGTAAGAAAAACACTTCTAATGTAAGAAGTATCAGATTTTGTTATCCAGAGACAAAAAAACAACAATCTTGGATTTTTCTCTAGAAATCTATAAGAAATAGTCTCAAATTTCTCAAGATCCCAAATTCTGCAATCAAAAGGCAGAGATCACATTATGAACTCAAACATTTCTCATCAAATTCCTCCAAGACCAGCTTATCTGAGATATACCATCTAAATTTAAAGAATCGTTCACCCAAATATGAAATTTGTATTATCCTTCACTCAACCTCATGTCTTTTGCAGAAAGCAATTTTGAGAAATATCCGTAACCAACTGTTATGGTTACCACTGATTTCCATTGTATGGACGACAAAAAAACATTTCTAAAAATGTTTTATATTCTGTATTAGACACGTTTGGAACAACACGAGGGTGAGTAAATGATGACAATTATTAATTTATACATCCCTATTTATAGCGCTATATTCTTATTTTAGATAACGTGTTTCTATTTTTTGATAAAAATCTGAAGCAAAATTGATACAGCAGAGAATATGAACCATAATACATGTTCACGAAGGTGACTGTATTATGTTTGTCTATTTGAATGATGCACTATTTATAGGACTCATATCAGCTCCACAGCACAACCGTACAATATTGATAATCCAATCCGAGGCGATGTATCGACTCCTGACCTGTACTTTCAAGGTAATTGCCTCAGTCCCTCATGCACATGATTCAGGCTAAAAAAAGCTCTATTGTATGCACACACTCCTTGACCTTTACAGTCATATATGTAGAATCGAAAGATTGTTGCTCTTTTCCCTGAATACCGTCATGTGTGCTTGCAAGTATCACTCACGTCAGCTCCACTGCCCTCCCGCAGGTTATAGGTGAGATCGTGCTGAATTTCGCTGACAAATTTCTGGGCGTATTCAGGATAGAGGCGCAGCACCTCTCGCAGTCCTTTCAGGCTGATGTACTGCAGGTCGCAATATGTCAGAGCTTTCACGTTTGCGTTGGTCTTGATCACCTGCTCTTTTGTCAGCGAGTCCGAGCCGATCAGGTCCCCTTTTCCTATTTGAGAAAAGCATATATAAATTAATTTGTTAGTGTATTTAATTTTAGTTAACAAACTTATCCTTTGGATTAGAATGTATTGTGGCTGTATCGATATTGGCCAAAATATTTTTTATATAATCATCTCACCTGAATTAATTGTACTCAATAGGCCAATATTGGAATAATATATTTTTTCCCCACTTTGAACAGTAAAAATGTCTATTCTAGGTTTTTAAATGGCTAAAATGCTAAATGGACACTTTGCAGCTCTTGCAGTTGTAACAAGTATATTTTAAGGTTCTGATGTGGCTTAAACAGGCATTGTCATGTAGCATTCATAAGTACGCAATCAAAGTTGCATATGCATCTTGCCAATATATTGTGTAAATGTGTAGAGACAAGTAAACAAAAAAGCTAAGAATGTCAATCAAATTTAGATGCTAAAATTATAAGCAAAAAAAAAGTTTCTGTTCTGGGTTTGAAAATAAGACTCAGGAGAGGCACACAAGGCAGCATTGAGGCTAAAAATATGTTCTTGTTTGGTGCAAAGGGACTGTGAAAGCAGTGACAAATTCTGAAGTGTGCTGAAGTGTCAAAGCAGTGCATTCTGGGAAGGCACACAGTGGAGGCAACTGAGTTCAGCAGCACTAGGAGAGAGATGGGTGGTGGACCATATGTGCATCCTTCAAGTAAGCAGGTGTGGTAAAAATGCATCTGCCGCATGTGTTTATGTGTGCGTGTGTTTGCATGTTTCTACTGTCATGTTTACAAAAGCTCAACATATCTCGTCTCTAAGATAACATGTCAGAGCCCAATTACAGCAGATTGTTTTATATTTTTTCATTCGGCTGGCAAAAGCACCTTTCTCTCTCATTCTCTATCTTTTTGTTGCTCTTTTACCCCTTGTTCTCTTCTGCTTCCCCATGCGAGTAAACTTTTTATTTTATTTTTTATTTATCATTATTATTATTGTTTTTGATTTGTGTGCAACACATTGGTTGTTTTGATTGATGTGGATATTGTAAAAATATTAAATAATAATAATAATATTAATATTAATTATATATATATATATATATATATACATACAGACCCTTTCCAAAAAATTAGCATATCATGGAAAAGTTTATTTATTTCCATAATTCCATTCAAAACATTAAACTTCCATAGATTACAGATTCAGGGCCCAGAACTTAAACGATTTCAAGTATTTAGTTGTTTATTTGTACATAATTTGGGCTTCCAGCTCATAAAACCCACGAAAACAGGATTTCAAAAAATTAGAATATTACATGAAATCACACAGTAATTACACAGTGATACCATGGTCATTGAACCAGGTTTTGGTTCTTTTGGCAGTATGGGCAGGTGCAAATCCTGCTGGAAAATGAAGGAAGCATGTGAAAGTCATACTGTTACAGCAGAATACAAAGAAAAAAAGAAAATAATCAGGAGGAAAAAAACGCAGCAAAATACCAAGCGTTATGGTATTCTTCTAACGTCTGAAAATAAAACGAAGCAAATTCAGTCAAACTGGCTGATAAGGATTATTTGTAGAGCAACCATATGATTTGAAATGATTTGTTTTAGACTTTTTGAGTGGAAGTTCCCCAAACCGGAAGAAGATGGATACAGCCATGTTATATTAGGTGTCCAAGATCTATATTATAATTATTATTGGTTGCTTTGGTCTCTAGAAGACCTCGTTAGAGAGCCAAAAGCATGTATGAATCATAGGACCTGTCACTGACGGTAATTATTGACTGCGCTTTAAAAGGTCAGCTGGAAATGGGGTCAAAGTTGAAATTGTTTGAACTTTGGCCTCCATGTTATAGAGCTTGACTAGCATGCATTGCAGCATTATGGGATAGACTGTAGCTGACGCTTCAATCCATAGAGTTCAATGCATCAAGCAACATTGACGTCAGTCATGTGACAGGGCCTTAACAGGAATCTCTCTCTCCAACTTTTTGCTTCCTCCTTTCCTTGTCTTTATATATTTGCGTTCTACTCTCTTTCTTTCAGATTCAGTCTCTCGTTCACATCACAGCCCCGACAGACTGTAGCTCTACAGTGCAATAACAAGTGTAATCTCATTGCAAGGTGACATGAGTCTAGGTGGAGGAAGCCATTTCATATCACAACTTTAATTAAGACAATCACTCCCACTCCAACTGCAGCTCAGGGACGTCTGCGCGTGTATATATTGGTCTGGTTCTGAGAATAAGTGTTTATTGCTGTCTGTCTTGACTAATCATTCGCTTGCATTTCATGCTTCATTTTTTTTATCAGTCATTGCCAATTTGCTCTCTCTCTCTCTCTCTCTCTCTCTCTCTCTCTCTCTCTCTCTCTCTCTCCTGCTGTCTCTCTGTTTTCCCGTCTGTCTGTCTGTTTGTTTCTTATTCTCCCTCTCTCCAGTATTCTCCAGAGCCCCCGTGAATCCCCGGGTCAAGCTGTCAGATCGATAACGCCACAGGAAAGTGCCATTACTTTGCGTGTGTGCAGGTGGTGTGTTTTCAACATCAAACGCACATCCTCCAAATAGTCTCTTGATGACAGTGAGTAAACATGCATTCATGTGTGCATTCATTCACAGCTCTGCATTTCCTCTTCCTTTGAAGACAATAGTCTTACACTCAAATAATATTTACGCATAAATTTATGATCTATGTATTTTAATTCCATTTAAAATTGGAATTTGGAATACAGTTTTACAAAAACTTAAACATAAATGAAACAAGTAAGATTTTTGTAATAGTGTTAATAAACTAAATGTGTTTTAAATACAAATTAATCAGGTTTATAATTATCATAAATAAATTAAATTTTGTATTTCTATCTCTAATGGCTTGTTCCAAAACTAACAATATAAATAATTAGTTTTTATACTAATACATTTAATTGTTTTTTCACGATGAACAGATTTATGCTGATTTCAGACTATTTGAATAAATGCAAATTTTAAAATCGTTGATGATAAACTATGGCGTGATTTTTTTTATTTTTTTTTTCAGTGTTGCTCGTTTCATGACTGACATGTGTGCATCACATATGGATTTTTAGTTAATGTTAAAACTGTGTAAATCAAATGGATTTGCAATTATAATACAGGCCTAAATATGGGTTATAAATCTTATGTTCTAATGGTCAATTCACACTGTAATGAAACTGGATGTGTGAGATTAATATATGACAATATATACCCAATGGCATCATGTAAATGATGTCTACTGTATGTAGAATGTTTTGGAACATACAGTAGTTCTAGTGCGCAGAGTGAAGGAAGTGTGTCTTGATGCGTTTATTCCCTCTTACTGCATGTTCCTTTTCTCATAGCTTGATTCAGTCCCTCCTACATTATTTTCCATGTGTGTTGAGATCTATGGCTCTTGCCTTCTCATGTGTCAGCCTGTATTAATAGTCAAAGTACATTAATAAGGCATTAGCCATCAATTATTTAGTGTTTGAGAGAGAGATGGATGTGGCCTAGCAGCACGCCAATATTTGATTGATCAGAGCAATAGAGTCCAGGCATTTGGAGATAAAGAGAGCCCCCCACACACACACACACAGGAACCTTTAGCTCAGCGAGAGCTCGGCTCATCGTTTATTGTGACCTTTTGAGAGCCTTTATTTCCAGATTAACTGTAGGCACTGAATGACAAATAGTGTGTGTGTATATATATATATATATATATATATATATATATATATATACACATACATACATACATACAATATATATATATATAATAATAATAATAATAATAAAAAAAGTGTATATATATATATATATATATATATATATACACACACACTTTATTATTATTATTATTATTTTAGGGCAAAGGGCAATATATATATATATATATATATATATATATATATATATATATATATATATATATTTATTTTATTTTATTTTTTTATTTTTTGCCTTTTGTTCTGAAGCAGCATTTAAGGCACCATGTGAATAAATGTTATATATAAATAATGCTTGCTATCTTCCTCATATCGCATAATCTAGTACAAATCATTATCTTTAGTCCAACAAATATGTATGGCCCAACTGGTCCATACTCAGATAAAAGAAGAAAAACACAGTAAAAGTTTTATCGTCCATCAATGCTCACAGCTGTTGTCTTCCAGTTAAAAAAAACAGGAGGCACCTAATACCCTCAAAAGCAAACAGACGATGTCTGAGACAGTGCTGCATTGATGTTACATCTCAAACAGGACAGCAATTGCCCATAACATTGGCCCCTACGGTCTGGTGCATCACATAATATAATGATTATGAAAACAATCCTTGGATTATGAAGAAATGAAGGAGGTTGTCCTTGTGTGCATGTGTAAGCAAAACCCAAAGATTAAGACTCATACAGCAACTCATATGGCAGCAACAAACATTGTGCAGTCTCCAAATCTAAAATACATATTCCTTTGACATTTGCATCATCTGTAAGACAAAACCTTATCCTACAATTTATAATTTTTTTATTTTTAACATTTGGTTTTGAAGGTACGGAGCCCCACACATGACACGTGAAAAAAAAAAAAAAGTATATTGTGGCCACAAATTAACAATTTGTTCTCACAACTTACTAATACTTCAGCACGTTTTACTAATTAGTTTCCTCGTTTTAAGTAAATAGTGCGCACAATATAATTATTTGCCCCCTCGTTTAAATGATACTTTCTGCCCAGGGACTGCAGATGAAATTTAGCCCTGTGGCTAATTCTGGGACCGTTTTTTTACTGTCCATTGTCCCTGTCAAATAAAATAAAATGAAATTTAAATCATGGCCATGTTGCAATAATTTGTTCCCTTGTTTTAGTTGAATCAAAACGTGGGAACAAATTAGTTCAACATGGCAATGGATTACTAAAACGAGATAACTAATTAAGTCGTAGGAATGAATTCTTAATCCGTGGCCACGATTTAACTAAAATGAGTTTTGTAGAAACGACATGAGAGTATATAATGACAAAATTCATTTTTGGGTGAACCATTTCCTTTAAAGCAAAAAAAAGTGCATATGTAAATATGTATTTTAGCTATCATTCACATTTAGGTTAGGAGCTTATTATGAAGATTCCTACTGCTATTGGCCGAAGGCAGTTTCGCCTGCTGTTATCATACTTCTAAAAGCTTCCCATCAGGATTTTTGAAGGGCCTTTTAAGCTATGTACAATTCCCATGAATCCTTCCAGATGAAGCAGAAAGGTAAGCACAGTTTTATTAAATTACCCATAAACAAAATCTACTTATAACAATGATATCTATTTAAAATAAAACCACAAGCTTTTCTTTTCTTTTTCTTTTCAATTTGCATGTTTACATGCTTTTCTTTCCTATCATTCCTATTACGTATGTGTTTTTATTATTGTGTTTTTATCTATGGGATTGAAGCGAATTGATTAGCGCTGCATGACATTGAAAGGTCCTATGTAAATTCAGCTCATAATTACAAGCCATTAAGGATATCAGCAAAGGCATTTTATCACTGATCTATGTATCTGGTGTGACCATTTTTAGAGCCATATTTTTTTAATCTGTTTTCAATTCAGACGTTATTTCACAATTTTAGCAATGTGTTACATTTGTAAAACATGAGGCACAGATTTTTTTTTTGTTAATGAAATCATAAAATTTTAATATAGACCGGGGCTAGTTGTCACAAGAATATCACTGCATAAAGAACAGTCTTCCTAACTTGTCTGGGAAGCAGACACACTCTGTCAGTTCAAATCTAGACTAAAAACACATCTCTTTGACCTAGCATACACATAACATATAAACTTCTGTAATTCAATGTTAGGCTGCATAGATTAGGTCAGCCGGAACCGGGAACACTCCCCATAAATCCTGATGTACTCGTTACATCTAGTGGTGCACGATCAGGGATGTAGTGGAGGCTAAACGCACGTAAACGCCGTTTACGCACCTCCCAAAATTCGGAAATAGCGTTTGCCCACCTCCAAAGTGCGTTTATCCACCTCTACATTGAGGTGGATAACCTCTAAATTTTATCCACCTCTAAATTTCACGTTATTTGAGCGGACTTTGCTTTTCCAGTGCGTGATCGCCGATCGGTACATGATTCGAGCATTTGTGCCGTTAAGGACAGAGCAGAACGCGCAGCGCAAACACGGAGCAGAACATTGAGCAGAGAGCGCAGCGCGCCGACACACACACACACACACACACACACACACACACACACACACACACACACACACACACACACACACACACACGGAACAAAGAGAACGGCGCACACACGTAGCAGAAAACACGCTCGTGAAGTTACTAAACAAGCTGCGCGAGAATGAAACTTGATCGCAGCCGCAACATTAAAACAATGCAAAAAAAGAGATTTTTTTTTTTATTATTCATTACAGGCAGCTGGTTTAATGTAGGGAGCATGTCAAAACCCAACTGTACAAGAGATTCAGAGGGAATCAAGCCTGCACCAGGTTAAATACTTTTCCCTTTTATAGGGAAACACTGATCCACATTTTTCTGATAGACCAAACAACTAATCAATTAATCGATGAAATATTCAACAGATTAATCGACTGTGAAAATAATCCCAAATCCCTAATCATTATGTACAAGTGCATTGCATTGGAAGCCCTGGATATAAGCCTCCCTCTCTATCTCTCTTAAATATTTTTGTGATTTAGTAAACTTTATAGATTTCAACCATATTATTCCTTTTTGAGTCTCTTTAACAAGAACTTAGATTAATGTATGAATTGAATAGTGATTGTGTGACCTATGATGAGGGAACAACCAGTAATACTCTTGGTAGTACCATCAAATGATAGCCTATAGCGATGTCATCAGGATACACATACACCGGTAGGCAGTGGCCCACCTTTCCGGGTGACCACGTCGTGGTCCACCAGAATTTATAGTTTACCCACCTCTTTTTTTACCACTACACCACTGTGCACGATATATCGGCCGCCGATATAATATCGGCCGATATGGTCATTTTTTTACAGATCGGTATCGTTCCGATGTCAAAATAGGGCCGATGTGAACAGGCTGATAGTCATTCCTGTGTATTTGACGTGTGAAGTTAAAGAAGAAGTTGACGATGCTGACTCACGATCTTCGCAGTAGTGAACACGCCTGAGAGAAATGCACATTTCATACGGATGACATAAGCAGACATAAGTTTTCTTTCGTTTTGAATTGTTCTGTTTAAAAGTACACATTTCAAGCTTTCTATATATGTCTCAGGTCTGTGAGGCAAGTAGGCTACCTTATACCTGAGTTTCGGTTAATTTATGAGACGAGCTCCAGGTTCACGTGCCGGCGCCTCCGTGTCATGATTATCTATTTTCTACTTTATTTACTTCTTATTTATTTAATCCAGGCAATTGGTTGATGAAACATTGATCAAAATTAAGATACAATTAATACAAAACTAAATTAAACTTAAAGACAGGCTTTGTGCTTTCTGTTTGAGGTCTCTGTGAAAGTTTTAAAGCAGTCTTAGTGCCGCTTTCAGAGCGCTCACGTCCGTAACGGAGAACTGTCCCATCCGTAACATATTATTTTTTTTGTGTGTGAAATAAATTTCAAAATAAATGCGACTCAGTGCGACTTGTATGTCTTTTTCCTCTTCATGCCGCATTTTTTTTTAACTGATCGTTTTTTGACTTGTAGATATTCGAATATATTGCTTGATATTTGATGCCCGTTCAAATTAGATTTTTCTCAAAAGCGACACCACGTGTGATTTTGTGGATTACCGATATGCGCAAGTCTGGAGAAACAGGTGTTTATTTATTCATTCTCAGTGTTGAGAAACGTAGCCTTCATGCGTTACGTTATTGTGTTAATAATAACTAAAGTACCTACTTATGTTACATATTTATTTTGTATGAAAACTAGCGCGTTCGTTACTTCTAGATTAAAAAGTACCATTGTATCAGTCCTGCGCTCTCTCTCTCTCACAAACACGGACACGCGCACACAGAGAGAAGATAATTGTAAAATGAAAATTGACGGGCTAAGTTTAAATTTTGTTCTTGCTTGTTTTTTTTTTCTGTCAAAATGTCAGAAAGCATTTTGTATTATCCATCCCTGTTTTTAAAATTCGTTAAATGACGGACGTATTACTGTTAACACAGCCCTCATTATATGTCGGATTCATCTAACTTATACTTGATATTATTTTTAGAATAAATGATTCGTTATGCTATTATTGGACTCCTGTCTATTCATTGTCAACTGTTTTCTATAAATATGTTTGTATTGGCTAACATTTATTCAGCTAATGCTTGTCCTGTTTAAAATGTGCAATGTTCAAACGCAAAGACAGCATGTCACGAATAGAAGCCCTTTTCCCTGTGGTATTTAGTATCATATTTGGATATTGGAATATCTTAATTGTACACAATGTTCCTATGTTCTTTTTATTTATTTTTACTGTTTTCTAGGGGTTTCTTAATTTTAGACAAGTTGACCAGCACACATTATATGCAATGCAATATAATGCATGTGTGTCGTCGTCCCCCTTAATGACAGAGGTTAGGTACAGGCAGCCTACACAATCGTTGAACTAGGCTGGAGGCATAAAAACAGCACAGTTTTTCAGCACTTGTAAATCTCACCATTTAAACCCAATGAGCATGTTATACAAAACTCTCAGACATTGACATTGCCTATGCAATGCCTTTTCATCCTTATTCATAGTGTGAATTCAGGACACACTTGTATCCTTTATAAAAAATTATTTTTAAACAAATTTTTTTTTTTTTTTGAAAATCTGATGATATATTTTGCACACAGGTAAAGGTGCCCAATATCAGTCATTTCTAAAGTAAAAAAAAAAAAAAATGTGTTTTGGAAAATAGCTCTTTATTTGATTATCATAAAAATGTGTTTTCTATTCAGAGATATCGACATCTGTAAATATCGGTATCGGCCATAACAGCAATATTAATATCGGTTATCGGTATCGGCCACAATTTTCACATCGGTGCATCACTAGTTACATCATAAGAAGAATGGCGTCTATGCTAATATTAGTCTCTCTGTTTATCCTGAGGTTTACCGCAGTCTGCCGGATTCAGGCCGTATCCAGATCTGATGAAGGACCTGCGCCTGGACACGACGACACCGCAGTCCCGAAGTTTCAACTAGTCTCTCCCCTGTGAAGGCCACCCTTCTCCTTCCCTTTACCTCTGTACAGATAAAATGTTGTCAAAATAGTTCTGGTTCACATGGCTACTCGGAAGCGATAAATAATTCTGTGAATGAGCGGGCAGGAGCGCGTTAAGGGTTTTCTGTTAGAACTGTGTTGTGCAAGTGGCCCCT
The DNA here is from genome assembly GCF_951802725.1 of Rutilus rutilus. Classification (NCBI taxonomy): domain Eukaryota; kingdom Metazoa; phylum Chordata; class Actinopteri; order Cypriniformes; family Leuciscidae; genus Rutilus; species Rutilus rutilus. The sequence continues at coordinate 16,754,492 of NC_140215.1, read as the reverse complement.
AAGTTAATAACTAATGATATTTGCAACGGAAGTGAATCAATCAAAACTAACTTTAGCCGGACAATAACTTTATCCCAGAGCTGCTGTAAAGCCAAAACAATCTCTGTTACTTTAATTTCCTATTATCACTGTAAAGCTGCTTTGAAACAGTCCATATTGTTAAAAGCGCTATATAAATGAAGGTGACTTGACTTGACTTGACTTGACTTTTTTCTCCAGCAGGCATTATCTATGTTGGCTTCAAATCTAATCTAATCTAAACTAATCTAATCTAATTACAAATCGATAGTTATATTAATCATATCTAAATAATAATAATAATAATATCTAAAACTATTATTCTCAAATCCCTGCCAATACATTACAGGTTTTATAGGGCTCAGCATGTGTTAAATGAACTGTATATTTTTGCATTTCAGCCTAATTGAAAGTTTTAATGTTTAGCTAGTAGACGTCATCAGGGTGCATTGTGTAATATCACTAGATTTGCAGAAGAAAGAAGACATTTACGTTGACGTTATTTCTGATTCTATTGTTATTTGTTATAAAAAAGTAACTTACAGGGTGGTTATTGCAGCAACCAGTAGGCTAAGTGACCATAGGTCACAAAATCATGCATCCTCATGGTTTCACATCTGGGCTGCCTGCCCAGCTCATTAAGCACTACAATACCATAAAAAGCACTGACCTTTTCTAGTGCAGTGCAGTGATATTCACACATTTCCAAAATTTAAACAGAAAATATCTCTGTTAACTCACGCGATCAATTGACTCAAATTCGATTGGCTATACTAGATCTGCCCGCAGATATGCACGTTATGCTGTAGTGTTATGTTTGTGTGGCAACATTTTCCTTCACATAAACTTTAAAGTACAGGACTGGAGAGAATGTTAGTAATGCGAATGTAAGTGTGGGAACTACAGACACTGTGCATGGAATAGCAATCACAGACTCAAGTACTGAGCTGGATTCCTAATGTCTCTTATGGCATGAAACCACAAGGTAACATCAGAATGCAGGCTTCATATTTCAACCAGCTATTGGCTCTTGGGTCAGTCAATTGCTCAAAAGCAGCATATAGCTCATGGGGAAAAAGAGGAATTTGTAGGTATCAGATGCTGTTATGAAAGCTGCCAACAGAGAAATCATTTTTAAGGGATCATAGTAATCCAAAAGGTAGACAAAATGATTCTGCCTTCTAAGATATCTTGTTTTGGCTAAGAAGGCAATCTCAGAATGCATTATTATGAGCTCAGTGAAAAAATCCTTTCAAGATGCCGGACCAGTCGTGAAACACAGATTATAAATGTTTCATTTAATACCTAAATCATAGATACAAAATGTGTGTTGTTTATGCTCTATAGAGTACTGTGTTGTTAGCTTGTTAACCTGTTAACGTTTTGAACTAAGTGTGAGTCGAAACTCCGGTGCACTTTGTGCTAAGAGCACTTTGTGTGATGAACATGTTAATAATTTAGCATATTGCTGGGTATGTGCAGTTCATTGTAATATTATGTTAATTACATGTTTGATTTTAATGCTATTTGGATGATTACAAAAATATTGTGTTGTAAAATTTACATCCTGAAATAAAATCTTTGATAATTTAGGTCCATATCTTATGAACTTTCATTTCAGTTAGAATGTTGCCTTTAGATGAGGTCACATTAGCGAAATATCAGCATAATTTCACGGCAAAAAGGTCCATTGTCAATAGTGTAGCAGTGAACACAGAATGCCATTTCAAACCAAGCATCTTTCTGTTGGTCAACATGACAAATTCGCTTGACCAACTTGCAAGCAATATCTGCATGTGGAACTTTTTCACCCTTGCTTGAAACAGATTCCTATTGAAATTACTTTATTCCGACTGAATACAGAATACATTTACAAAAACAGTAAATGTGACCGCACCTTTAGAAGGTAGTTGCCTAAGCAGGCACCTCTCTAGATTTTGGAACTGAGCTTGTATGTTTTGGCATGTCATGTAAGAAACCGTAGATAGCCACATCATCAGCAGTAGCTGAATCTCACAGATAATTTATGCATTAATATGCATAACAAAGGAAGACAATTAATGAGAAAATGAAGCCAATGCGCCAATTGTGCCCGTGTAAAGGGGGGAGGGGATAGTTACTGTTCAATAGACTTGAAAATTATATGGGAATCCTCCCTCGAAACAATGAGAACTACAGATAGTGGGAGGATGAGATCCGCTAAGCAAGTGAGTGTGTGTTTGTTTGATGAGGTGCTTTAAAAGAGTCATTATTTAGCTCATTTATAATGTCTCAGTTGTGTCATAAATGATACAATGATATTAATGGATGGTATGTGTGCGTGTGTGGGCAGTTTTTGTTGTATTGGCCTGTCTCAATCTCACAGAGGAAGCACAATTAATAGTGACAGGTAGGAGAAATTTAAATGGGTTTTGAAATTGCTGTGAAATTATAATATAAAAGCCAGCTTGCCTGACACCCAGAAATGTCTTAGCACTATAGCTGTAGTGTTACAAATGACATCTGAGTCTGAATGTAATTGTTTTGTTTTAATTTCAAAGGTTTTACCTGGTTACCACTTTTATTAAATAAGTACTTATAAAATGTGTGTATTTTTAGCGCCACTAGTGGCACCAAATGGAATTGCAATCTGTTTATTTGAGCAGGCTGACTTGTTTTAAACTTGTTTTAAATGCAATATACAATTCAAAACAGTTCAAAAGAACATTTGGGGCGTCATCTATTAAAAACAAGCATTTCTTAAACACAACCAGAGCAAATTTCAGCGCAAATCTTTCATTACATCATTATGTCGCAGTGGTCACAAGGTTTTTTTTTTTTTTTTTTGTACAAAAATCATTGTGCTCTCGTTTCCTCATTGAGGCCGATTGTGTGTATATATGTTTGTGTATATGTTTGTGTGTAATCTCACCCAGTATAGCCAGCACAGTGTTGTCCTTAAGCACTTCCATGGAACCCGAGCAAACAAAGTATATGGCTTGCAGAGCATCACCCTGGCGAATAAGGAACTCCCCAGGAGCACAGAAAGAGGTTTTGATGATGAGCGACAGAGAGCGCAGACACCCTCGACTGGCCGATTCAAACAGAGGCAGCTGCAGCAGCTCTTTATTCAGGTGCATGGCAATGTCAGCCCGCAGTTCATCTGGGAAGTCCTTCAGAAGCTAGGAAATGACAAAGATATTTTATTTTAAGTACTTTAAGAGTACACATCTCATTCTCAAAAAGCTTCTTTTTTTTTTTTTTTTACATTTGATTATCAAAAAAAACTGTAGATCAGTCTTCTACTTGGACTTGGACTAATGGGATATTACATTGAATATCAAAGCAGAGAGAGTGGGTTATGAGTTATGTAACGAGTGTTTTGAATTGGACTCATTAAATACATTGTGAGTGTAAGATGGAATCTCTTGTCTATGAGCACGACAGATATGGATGAGATAGTGAACGAGAGGCGGGTGGAAAGAGAAAATAAAGCAAATTATAAAAGACATGAGGGATTGTGAAACAGAATGAGAGATAGTAAGAGAGCATGGTGAAGTGAAAATGGAATAGAAAAGGATAATACGCTCTAATCTTAGACAGATGCATCAAATCACATCATTAATATCAAGAAGCCCAATAATATGCAATGCGGACTGGAACCAACTGTTGCATAGAGAAGCTAGAAATTGCATAAAATATACTATGAGCATGATATTTAATTCCAAGTGTTTATTAGTTTTGCTATATTTTTAAATGCTACAGGTCAATGGGAGATCCAGCATTTTCCTATTAAGAAGCGTAACATTCACATAGAGAAATGATGAATGCAAAATGCATTCTCTGTAAATGTTAACATTTTCTGCTGAAAGTCATGTAATATTGAATTAATTGTGCTTATTGCCTTGAAATAAGTGCACTTCAGAAGAGGCACCTTCCACAAATATAGTATATTTCAAGGTCATTATTCCTTACAAATCCAATTTAATATTTATTTATTTTATATACATTTAATTTTGATGTTTATCGCTAGACAATGTTTATTGCTAGACAATTGCACACAAAATTTTAAATAAAAATTGTCAAAACTTTGACAACAGAACAACGGCAAACCCAAAACTTGTACAATAGTTTGTCTAGCTGAGGTTGAAGATCATCAAAAATTTCTATATGTTAACCGACTCTTTCACTAACTGTTATCTGAAAAAACAAAAAAGATATTCGTACTCTTGGCAACCAGAAACCAAGAAAACCCAAGTGTTCAATGAGTAGATAAGAACAGCAGCTCTCATACAGCTACATCTTCAAAAAAGACTTCCTTCAAATATAACACCCACATGACTGCACACACTGTCCACACTCATAGTAAAATTATTTATAAATTCTGAACTTGTTTTGACAATGTATTAATGTGCGCGCACAGATTATTGAAAGTTATTTTAAGTCCTACCTCGCTGACATCGATGCCGTTGTTGACAGACCACGTTGTCTGAAAGCACTCCAGCATGCGCTGCGCGAGAGCCTTGGGCAGCCGATGCACGCGGATGAAGTCTTTGAGGTCTTTGGTTCGAGTGTGATAGAGCGAGCGCCGTGAGTACATCCGCTGGATAATGGCTGTCACGTTACCAAAGACCGCGGCATGCATGAGTGCTGGTGGGAGACACACAACAAACAAACAAACATTTCAATTTTAACCATGACATTCGGTGTGTCCAAAATTGTGTACTGTCTGAGTAGGTACTACATTTGAATTTGAACTTACTTTGAGACCGTTAAAAAAGTATGTTCTATATAGAATGAGTGTGTGTAGTATGAATGTAATCCGGATGTGCTACATCTGCCATGTTGTCACTTAGTAAAGAAACACTATGCACCTATATACTAAACACATAATAAGCATGCGCATGACGTCACCGTTTTCACAAATGAGCATTTTTATAGTTTACACAGAGATGATATCGTTATCATTTTCAAAAGTTTGTGTTTTCAGGTCTCCAAATCAGCATTGTCACGTAAATTAATGGCCAAAATGCAGAAAAAGTTTTCCGTTTATAGTTGAAAACACTGTCATATAAATTGCCCCAGAGGCAGATTGCCATTTACACATGGTGTTTATTACACCCAGCTAACAAAATTGCAAACCATTATTCCGTTGCAATGGACAGTCATTCACCTGTTGTGCATCAGAATGCATTCATGTTTATGCCACAAATGCAATCTCCAATCTTTGTGATCTCCACGTGTGACTGGATTCACCCGATCTAACCAGAGATGGATTTTAAGTGGCCTTTTGTATGAAGCTAGTTAAACAAACTCTGGCCATGTCCACACTAATACGTTTTCTTCTGAAAACGTAGATTTTTTCTCTCCGGTTTGGCCTTCCGTCCACACTGAGAAGGCGTTTTTATTAATGAAAACGAAGCTTTTTTGAAAACGCACTCCAAAGTGGATACATTTGAAAACGCTGTTTTCGTGTTGTAGTGTGGACTGTGAAACCGGTGGTATTTAAAAACGATGACGTAAATTTTGTCATGTGACGCATATTGTACCAATAGATATTCAGATATTCACTTTCACACTGCTGCTCAAAATATTCTACATTGCACACTCTTCATATCACAGTCCTGCAAAGATGACAGAATTTACTCACATTTGCTGTCCTGCAGCAAAACATGAGAGCAGTTTCGTTTTAGACCAAACATATGGTGACTGCATGCGACCTGGACCGCATCAGTGAATGGTGAGATATTTTACTAAATAAAATTATCCTGTCAGAAGAATTGTGTGATAACTTCAGTATTTATTTTTCACTCTGAATCATCTCAGTGATCTTTTGTAAGGTTTTACGCATGCGCAGTAAGGTGAATTTAGCGTTTTCAGGCATTTTTCAAAAGTTTCTCATCCACACTGAAACGTCCGATAACACCTGATAACGCTGGTGTGGACGGACAGCGTTTATAAACGAAAACGCCGTTTTCAAATGTATCCGGATTAATGTAGACGTAGCCTCTGTGTTTCAGTGTAGGTTTAGAGTTGACAAAACCCTGCAAATCCATCCTGATACAGCTCAGGTTCAGCAGGCTCACAATGCTCAATATAAATGAAGTGTTCTGGGTTTGATCCAGAGTTTGTGATTAACTCGGAAGCACCTGCACTCTGCCCAACTTGTTGGCAGAGGCTATTTACACTAACTCCACCCACTGACGTCTGGTTGGGCCAGACAAAGTTACGGAAGACGCTGGCTCATCAACAGTACCAAAAAGGCACGTGGTAGTAAGTTTTGACGCAAATCGACTCAAGGTTTGAATCCGCCTTTTGCAGAACTTGCTCTACTCCCTTTTCCCATCACATATTGGAAAAGCATTTATTTTCATTTAGTCATATAGTGAGAAAGTTTTAGTATCTTGCTCCAGCCTGTTTTCTCCTCTATTGTTTATCTCATTGTCAGTGGACAGCATACTGGTTTGCAGCTCAATCCGTTTTGTTAATCTTTTCAGTGTTTACTTTTTCCTCTGCATATATTCTGTTCAGCGTAACTACTTTCACTCCACCACCAAACTCTGTATCATCTATTTATTTAACATCGTGAACTTTGCCAACATGAGTGTAAACAATCAAGAAGGACTGGAGAGTACTCATGGAGCGCAAATTGAAGTCTACATAAATTGTTGCGGAAATTGCATGCTGCTCTTCTGTTTGAGAACTGTGCTTAGAGTAAGTGGCTGCACCTGGGTTATGTGCTTTTTGAGTGCTTGGATGAGGTTTGTGCTGAAATCTATGAAAATCTTAAAATAGGGGCAAATAGGGCTACAAAATTAATATGAGCTATTAAATCCTGGTTCAATCACCTGATTCCTGTAGCAAAGACAAATGAGTTATCTTGCTGAATTGTTCCTCCAATACAGAAGTGAGATTATATGAATGGTGGTGCTGTCTCAAAATCTTTTGAGTACCTTCAAGGAATGGTGCCGATGGCACATACAGAGTTTCTTAATGTTACACCAATCCATTCGTTAAGTATAGCATTTTATATCACAATACTGTATTGAAGTCAATGGCAATTTCATGTTTTGTTCTATTATAGCGCCAACAAGAGGCACAAATGTTTTTTAAGCGCTAAATCACAACGTTACACAAACCGTAAGGCGAAACCTAGCATGTTTGATATCGTTGGACTCGGCAAGGATTCAGGAACCTAAGGAGATGAGCCCTGTGAAAATAAGTCAACCACACCCAGAGTTCTAAGCATTTGAAAAATTAATTTTACCACTAGGTGGCACTTGTTTGAAACTTCTCAGGCTCCTTCATGGCATCGTACTGATGACCCATACCGAGTTTCAAAACGATACAATCATGCGTTCATAAAATGCAGCATTTTGGTACAAAATTCAAAATGATCGACGCCTAAAATTGTCGATATGGTCAGTCGACTCGGCATGACGGCCTGAATCTAACAAGACCACTTTTATGATTTTTGGACAAACTGTTCAGATGTTATAAGCCAAAATAGGCATTTTTCGTATCTCCGGACCAGTAGGTGGCGCTGCGTTGAAACGCAGCAAGTAGCCTCAAGTCGTGCTTGTGATGACATGTACCAAGTTTGGTCTGCATACGATAAAGCGTTGCAGAGATACAGCCTTAAGTCTGTTGCAAGCACTAAGTAAAATTAGTTTGCACAGTATTCAAGATCAGACTGTCCTCTATCAGTGTGCCAAATTTCATAACTTTCCCGCAAGCGGTTCTATGGGCTGTCACAGACTTCCAGAGCGGAAGAAGCGGAAGAATAATAATAAGAACGCCAACGATTTCAATAGGTGCCTCCGCACCTTCGGTGCTTGGCCCCTAAAAACAAGAATTGTCTTTTCGATTCCATGTTGATTTTAAGTCTAAGGTAAGAAAGCTAAACCAAGCTAATCTTAGCAAGCTTAAGCTATGAAAATGCCTACTCTGAGAAATATTTCCTCTGGGTTAAGTGGTGGACATCATATTGTTGTCGGGTTAATATAATGCTCAGTCATTTGACATAATTATGGTAATTTTTAGTCTAAGGCATATCAGTGTTCCCCAAATACCCTCTGTGTGTATGATCTCTGTGTGTGGTTAGGAGCCCAGCTGTCAGCTGGCTGTGACAGTAATGGCCCTTAGTGTTAGGATTTGGTGACAGATTGATTCAGTGTGCATGTATGTGAGTGTGCATGGATTCAACCAGCCTTTTTCATCCAACCATTTGCCCCTCTTAAGTGCAATGAAGCCTGTGTCTCTCTCTTCATGGCCCAGAGGACATGCCTTAAAATTCAGTCCACTGTCACAACATCTCCCTCGAATCCACATGGGGCACATGCAGCCACAAAAATCATTACAGCTGTCCCAGCAGATAACAAGTAGCTCCATTTCTGTGGCATTCGAATCCTAGCGGTCAAGTTAGCATAAAACAGCTAAGAGTAGCCAATGTAAGCTGCCTTTTACTAAGAGTCCACACAAATATGCCAACATTAAGTTTTGAACCGTATAAACAAATACAGACTGAATCAAATCCCTTGTTTTGCAATGAAACAATCAATGCAACATGCAGTGAGACATCCTGAATGTTGGCCATTGGCATAAATAGGTAATTGCAGGACTATTATACAAATATGCACTTAACAGTCATGTTTCTAGAAATATGTTTAAAGTTTCTGTAGTAGTTAAACGATGGTCAGTGCTGGATAGTAACTGATTATATGTAATCTGGATTACATAATCAGATTACAAAAATTAAATACTTGTAATTAGATTACATTACATTTTAAAGTACTCATAATCAGAATATTCACTTTTTTATTGATCACATAATTACTTAATATTCACAAAATACCAGTAAATTAATCAGAATTCATTGATTATCCCTAATTCTTCTTTTTTTTTTTTTTTTTGCACACACAAAATAAAAGTAGATTTACCTCTGGTAGATTTTTTTTTGTTTTTGAAAAAGTAATATATATTTTTTTAAGTATTACTTTTTAATAAAAATATAATATTATAATAAAAATATTAAGCAGCAAGAAAATTTTAAATGAGCACCAAATCACTATATTACAATGATTTCTGAAAGATAAGGTGACACTGAAGAATGGAGCAATGACTGCTGAAAATTAGTTTCAGAATTTTGCATCACAGGAATAAATAACATTTTAAATTTTTTATAATATTGAAATTCATTTTAAAAATATCTTACCAACCCAAACTTTTAAACAGTAGTGCACAGTATATATATATATATATATTTTAAGCTGATCAAGAAAAAAGAACACTTAATTTCGGGTATCAAAAGATTCAATTATTAATATTTAGAAAGGGTTATTGGCACATCTCTGTAGTGAAACATTATAAATCCAAACCTCACAATCATTTAAGAACATGTATCTGTGTTCTTTTGCAATTACCTCCAATCAGCATGGTGCAGATAGAGAAGATCTTCTCTGAGTCAGTATTGGCTGAGACATTGCCAAAACCCACGCTGGTCAGACTGCTTAAAGCGAAGTACAGGGACGTCACATATGAACTCCGAATCGAGGGCCCACCTCCCAATACGGCTGCAGTCTGTCCGGCATTTGAAGTGCCCATCGGCCCCGCTCCTGTTGTGTTCCATTGGCTCGAGTTCCACACAGACTCATGTCCCACTAAATCAGTGCTGCTTCCCTGGCTTGAATTGACCACCAATCCATCCAAGATGGTGGGGCGAAGTGAATCAGGAATGAGGGATGCAAGAGGGGACAGGAAGTAGGGGGTGCCCAGACGTTTACCCAGCTCATGCAACCAGCCTATTAGAAAGAGGAAGAGAAAATGTAAGACAAGACACTTTTACATTTACTATTTTGCAGACTCAGTTGTTTTGGCCAGTGAAATTATCTATAATACTCATAATATTCTATTGTGTGTGTTTGGCACTAACTACCCAAAATGCAATTGGTTTGGCACTCCTATAAGTTTTACAGTGGGTACATGGCCACTCTCAGAACTGAGCACATATAGAGCAGTCGTCCCTGTCCATGGTGCTGAACTCGAACCATTTTGAACATCAGTTAGTTAGCAGTAGGCTGAGACTCTACGTTTGTCTCTCTCTCTCTCTCTCTCTCTCTCTCTCTCTCTCTCTCTCTCTCTCTCTCCTTGTTTGTCTGTAAGCTTCTAGTTTGGAGGTGGTATGTGGCATTAGAAGTGATATTTTGGAAAGAACCATAAAAACTCCCAAGGGAGATGGAGAGAAGTGTGAAAGGTAAGAAAGGGAATGAAGGTTGAGAGGAAAAAAAGTGCCAGAGAACCTCTAGCTAGCAGTTGTCAATCACACAAAAACTTCACAAATACACAAACACTCACGCTTTTTTCTCATTTACACAGCGACCAGCTCCAGTTTACAAGACCTTTCTCATGTACACATACACCAGAAACCTTTCCTAAGCTTTCCTGTAGCTCAAACAGTAGAGCGTTGGCGCTTGCAACGCCAAGTTCATGGGTTCAATTCCCAGGGAACTCAAGAACTGATAAGAATATAAAATGTGTACCCTGCAATGTAAGTCACTTTGGATAAAAGCGTCTGCCAAATGCATAAATGTAAATGTAAAAGTAAACCTTGGTCATGCCTTTCCTGACATATACCATCCAAAGTCTTCCCTTTGTTGTCTGTAATACATTTTCATGTGCTAATAGGCAGAATTGTCTTTCATGATGTCCATGGCCAAGATATCTGCTTTCTAATTTTCCCCATTTCTCTCACTTTCACTTATGCTTTCAGAACCAATATCACTTATTGACCAGATTAAGAAAAGAAAAAAAAGTATCTAAAGTATTTAAAACCTCAACTACTATTAATAGTATGTAATAGTACCATTAAATATTTACATTGAGAAAGATTTGGTAAGTGTTATAATTGCACCAAAGTGTTATAATTGCACCATTACACTAATTGTATTCCCAGCAGTATCCCACTGTATCTCAAATGAGAGCTCACCTCAAAGTAAAATAATTGCTTTAATACTTAATAATATTACATATAATAGCTATCATTTTTATATGGTACTAATGATTTTAGCTGGCAGGCATAATGTGCATTTAAAGAACGACCTACATCTGACAATCTTCAGCTATTTCATTTTAGTTAAATAATGTTCCTCACACATTTTCAAGATTACATCTTTCAGTTTTTATTTCATAAGTAATGTTAAAATTTGCCCAGACTCACAACCATGATTAAAGCATGCATATTTTAAGTAGCTGCATTCATATTAACTTACCAATAATCAACAATGTAGAGGTAAAATAGATATTATTTTATATTTAAAGGCATCAAAACTTAAAATTTGCATGTGTGTGTGGTCCTGGTTATGGGGAAAAAGAATTCCCCACAAAGATGGCAATATCCAAAATCGTTGTTGGGACATTTTTGGTCCCCGTGAGGAAAACAGCTTATAAATAATACAGAATGATGTTTTTTGAAAATGTAAAATTGTGATGGTAGGGTTAATGGATAGAATATACAGTTTGTACAGTATAACAAATAATTATGTCTATTGAAAGTCCCCAGAAAACATGAAAACACAACAAGCGTGTGTGTGTGTCTGGGTTGACTGGGTGAAGCTGGTGTATAAGTGAGAGGTTCCTCCAGATACCACAGAGATTTATGCCTGCTTTCCTGTCACGTTATTTGTATTATTTGAGATTTTGAAAATTCAAATGCACTTGTGCTTTCACTTTTTTGTGAAAAACAGCCATCAACCTGTGCACTTACAGCCTTTAGAAAGAATAGTGCAAATGTATACATGCAAACAGCATCGCAGAAGATTAATTTATACCATTAATGCCTCTGATGGAACAGCCTGCAAAGATATATACTCTACATATCCTGCTGTTTATTTAGGATGAAACTATGATTAGAAAATCGTTAATGTATGTAAAAATGGTGTCTCAGACCACAAAGCTTACATTGGGTTGTAAATCAATGCAGGAGGAAAAAAAAGGACAAGTACACATGAAAGCTTACTTTCAAGCTTACAGGATCCTCAAGCAGAAATAGAGGGCTACCGAATCAGTGTTGGTTGAGGGAGATGAGGGAGATTGATGGGCAAGAAGAGGATATTAAAATTCCTGTAATAACAAGACTAAAAAAGGATAATTTATTTCTAATAGTTGGGCAATCTATGTTCTCCTCCAAACCACTTAAGAAAGAATCAAGAAGTTTGCTGATTTGACACTGGGATTTTTGGAGCCAACTTGAAAATCCTCTCTAGTCTCTCAAGGTCTGCCGGGCTGCTAGCCTTTAAAAAAAGACAGAGACAGAGGCGCAAAGCAACACGAGTTCAATCAGCTCCTGGAGGAACCCTCAGAGAAACCTTTCATCATACAGCAGAACTCCAATCCATTTACATTCTTTCATTTCCCCATTTCCAACAAAGATAGACAGCACTACTCAAAACTACTTCAATATTTCATTACTATCAATAACACTATCTCAAGTTTCCACAAATATTAATAGATGTAAAGAGCCAATCTAAAACACGATATAAAACAGCTTTTTGTAAATCTAGAAAATTAACAATATTCTACATTCACCATTTGAAAGCCGAACTGTAAAACATTTGAGTCTCATGTGATGTGTCATGTGTTTCAGTGTTAAGAATTCCATCTGATGTGCAGAATGCTAAAAAGTTCCATTTCCACTAACAAAACTAAATGTGTCAAGACAGCCTCATGTGCTTAATATTTAATGGCTGGCCAATGTAAAACTGGGCAAAAGGGAATGGTGTGTGATATTGTTGGCAACAGCAGCAGAGACTGGATACTGAAGTAGAATCCTTGCTTTTCGGGAGAACATGTGCATGAAATTTAAACTGCTGGCCAGTAGCCAGTGTGGTATAGTGGTCAGTTAGGGCTCAGATGTGCCTGAGGTTACTACTGATGCTGAGGCTAATCAGAATTGCTTTCATTAGACATGACAGATGGTATTAGACTGTGGGCATATTGTAGGGGATTTTCTATGAATAAATTCTCAAATAATATGTGCAAATAGGTTGGACACACCCATATTTTAAGTAGGCTTCTGTGTATGACAACAACACCAAATGGTAGCCAAAGCCACTTATGGATCTCACCAAGTGTCAGGAATTTAATTAATTAATTTAAATTAATTTATATATTATATCAATTTATATTTATATATGGTTGTGAATCTTTGAATCAATTCACAAATCATTGGTTTCTGTCAATTCAGTTAAAAAATTTGTTTATAGCAATTTAATTTAATCGATACACTGAACATGATTCAATTCAGTGACTGAGCAATATCACACAGGCATGAGTGCTGTTGTAAGTAACTGGATCAACAGCATGATCATGATATCGTGAGTGTTATATTGTTATTAAACGAGTGAGTAAAAGCAATGTTAATATTGAGTAACTTACATTTTAAACATTTTAGATTTACTTTTTTTTATTTTGTTGAGGTCAAAGCAGTCTCACTGCAGTGACGTTCCTAAATTTATTAATGTTTTTGACCGAATCAGTTGAATGATTGATTCAATGACTCAGTGATACTGTAACTATGTAACCTGCAGAAACAGTCAGTAAAAGGCTAATCAAAATAGAGGACCATAACTAAATGCGGTCTAGATCATATAAATTTCATCATACACTCTTCTGTGCACTACAGTAATTTATTTTACCCTTGGTCTTTTTTTCTCTTTCATGTGGAGAGCAGCACATGGGAGACTGAGAGAGAGGTTCATTTCCAGTCAAATTGATACAGTAATTCACTTGTTCATGAACAAATGTGAAAAAGGTAAGTTTGTTCAGAGTTAGACTTGAAATGACGTGAAGATAATGTCTTATATCGGAGACTGTCTCATCAGGTCTTTAGAGGTGTGCCTGTGGCGTTCAAGAGCCAGAGAATGTTCTGTCTTTCTAACAAAATGCATTACGTCTGGCGTATTTTTCAGTCTACCTGATTTGAAAAGTAATTTGTAATCTGAAGTCTTTTTGTAAGGCACATGAAGAGGCTGTCGTACATTTTCAATGTAATAAGCATGTTAGTGGACAGACATCTTCAATAACGATCCTTGTGTATGAGACACTGTGAAAAGAACACTTTCACATGTGAAAATAAATAAGATGGTTTCTGTCCAATTTAGGCTAACAAAATAAGGCCAGCATCTGATCTGAATCAGTACGTATGCTAATATCCTAACTGCCATCCAGTTTTTTTCTTTTGTTGTTGTTGACTTTTTAATTTCACTTACATTATCTGGTTTCATAAAACATCTAATAAATTTTTAAAATCATAACTTTTATTTGAACTCAGCCAGTTCAAGGGAAAAACTGACCTAAAGAATCTGTTTAAATACATTTGAAAGATTGACACAGCTATGTTGACAGTTTGTAGATATGATACTCACCAATGTCCCAGGAACCAGGGCTGTTATTCTCAATCTCGCTGCGCCCGATTACGTACCAGACACAGGCCATCCAATGTGCCAGCAAGGCAAACATCGACATGAGTAATGTGAGTACAACTGCACTGTATTGGGAGTAGCGCTCCAGCTTTTGCAGCAAGCGTAGAAGCCGTAACAATCGAACAGTCTTCAGCAGATGAACTCCAAAGTACTAGACACACAGAGATGGAATGCATAGCTCAAAAGGAAATTATAGTATTAATAATTATTTAAGATGGAATGCCCAGCATCATATAAAATATGGTGTGTGTGTCCCACAAAGCTCTGTGTGAGGCCCATTAAAGGCACAGTATGTAGTTTTCACAGATAGAAGTCGCATATTCAAATATACAATAACAAAGGCGTAGCTTGATGACGCTGTGAAGGAGCTTGGAATGATGGGAGTCGTTGCCTTATACCTCCAATGTAAATCAATCTGACGTAGACATGACACAACTGACAAGTCGACGCAATGAGGAGGGCCGCTAAATTTGCAAATTTATCTGTATTTAAACATTTTTGGAATCATTTGGGATAACGCAAGTACACAAGTGAACAAAATATATAACACTGTGCTAGTGGTTTTGGGATATTTTTATGTAAAAATTTTACATATTGTGCCTTTAAAAAACTATTTAAGCACAAATACATAGATACTTAAAACTGTGAATAAACAGTTGGCTCAAAATGACATATAAATGAGCAAAATTAACACTTACCACACTGACATTGAAGGCATACAACAGGTCAAAAGGTAGCGCAGCAATCAGGTCCACGAAGAGCCAGGTTGTGACATAATGCACACAGATAGATCGTCCATCATACACCACCTGGCCTGATGTGCTCACAAATGTGGTGCGAAAGTTTAGTAAAATATCTGTCACAGGGAAAAAAAGAAAAAAATAGAAGACAGATATTATTTTATTATTAAAGCATAGAAAACTGTATTTTAATCATTACCTCGTTCAGTGACAGGTTATACAAGTTTGGTCTGGGTAGTGACTATAATACTACTTAATGGAAATTGCAATTGCAGCAAATACAGTAGCACTTAATTGAAGCTCAGTTTAGTAAATGACTTTAGGCACTTCTTTGCAAATGTTTTGATGATACAAATAGTTTTTTCTACATTATGAAATTGTGTTTAATGGGCAGAAACAGATCCTGTCATTAAACACTAACTGCCCTTAAGAAGTGCTAAAAAGCTTATCCACACACTGTGAATTTCTAATATACATAAAGGTGATGGCTGGAGATATGATGTTTTGTCTAATGGATTTGTATACGAGTATATCCTTAACCTGTATGGCAATAGCTACAGATAGGAATCTTACTTTACTCATAAATGAATTTGAAAAAATGGGCCTTCTGAAGAGTTACTTTTGATATATAAAACATATCTTTAGCATTTGTATTTGCTGAACTGTCCTTCAAAATCTTTTCAGTTTCTCGTGTTTTTAAGGCTTTATAATTGCTAGATGTGTTTTAATGACGTTTGCTTAGTAACATCTTGAACTTTTTACTAGCTCCGAGTAATTGAAAGATGTCTGACTGTATATTACCTGTGATATAAAAGACTGTCTGCACAGCACACAAACCTGAACATATTAGCAGGCTATGGGATCAAACGAAAAACTATAGCACTGAAGGTTGAGCCTTACCTAACATGAAAAGGATTTCCACAAGGATGTCGCTCACACTCGGTGGACTTCTAGGGGTCGATGCCTCATCCCGTCCACCGACAACAGTGAAACAAACATTGTAGGGAACAGTAACTGCTACATAAAAGGTCGCTAACAGGATCAGCCAATCCCAGCCAGCTTTGAAGGTGCCATAATGGAGAAGAATGAAACGGCTCTTCTGAATGGCTGCCACTTTGTACTCTGGGATGGGCGGCTTCTCGCCAAACATGTTCTAAATGATAGCAATGTTCAGACAGAAATGTTTAATGAATTTTTAGTTACATTTTTAACTTTAATCAATATTTCCATAAACAGTATGATGTGTGCTGCTCAGTCACAATTAATTAAATAATCCAATACCTTTGAGAAGAAAAAGTAAATGACCTGAAAAGCCACACTGATGACTTTTTCTCATAAGTGAACACAATATTGTTTATCTATTTATTCATCTTTACAAATTCATTGTTGTATTTTATACTTCTGTAATACTTGACATATTCAATGCAAATAGTGTAAATATTGCACTGCTGAAGGTGCAGGCTAGGGGTAAATCCAGGTAAGACATTGTAACTGAGAGTTTAAGGACTTACATTGTTGATCTTGAGTTTGCTCTTGTCTTGTTTCTGCAGGTGTCCAGACAGCTGGTAAAGCACAGCTCTACTGCGCCGCCGGTTGGCATTGAAGCCCGGTGGCCGTGTGACCTTGTGCACCTCCAACCCCGTCTCCACGTCTAAGCAGAGAACAGCCATATATCATTTTTATTGATTTCATTTCAGAACTGTTTTGCTCAACACAAAATAACATCAAGGTAGAAAAACAAAAAAAATACCACGTTGCTTTACTGCGCATCAGTGAAACAAGAGCACCGATTTGAACCATTACTTAACTGAAGTTATTAGAAAAGTCTACCTTAATTTCTCACCCATAATCTTCTGAACGAATAGAACGATTACATTTATCCATTAGCATGCTGCCTGCTCAATACAAATTACATTTGCATTCATTAGTTTATCAAGGGTTTGTAAATATGACAAAAAAGTAATGCATCCAATGTAAAACACAACACTTATTCATTTGAAAAATTGCGAACACAGCTAGATAACACCATGGGAAATAAACAGCCACATTTATAATGGACAATTGTAGCCTTTTGAAGCTTTTTAAAAAGGAAAAAGATGCTAATTTGGTTGTTTGTGCTTGTTCTTCTTCCCTCTCTAAAGGCTACCAGACTCTCATTCTATCATGCACCAGGGGTGTTCAGAGATATTTTGAAAGGTGGCCTGATTCTGTGACATAGTGACTTAGTAGCCATAATTTGTTTTTAAAGCAGTAGTGCACCCAAAAATCTAAATTCTGTCATAATTTTACTCTAATATCATGCCATTCCCTACCTGTATCATTTGCTTTAGTTCATAGAACACAAAAGAGAAATTTAGTTTTGGTTGCTTTTTTCACGCCAAAAACATCTCAAGCTCCAAAACAACAACAACAACAACAACAACAACATATTTTAAACAATTGCAAATAAAAAGAACATCATTTATTTGCATATATACATATACATTTATATATGATAAATGTCTTAACTCTCATTTTTGATTAATTTATTTCCTTGCTGAATAGAAGAATATTACAGAAAGAAACAGAAAGACAGACTGACAGAAAGACATTAGAGGAGATTTGCTCTCTTCTCAAATGCAAACTAACATGTTCCCAGCAGCCAACCCTTGACTGAAGTGTTGATTTTAATTGATGGCTTTAGTTTTAATTGATGACTTTAATTTGGAGAGAACCATCTGTCAGTTTCTTGTAACTAGATGTCTTACAAATCCTCCAATGTATTTTTTTTTAGTTCTTTCCAAAATCCTCATTCTGTCCTTTTTTTGGGGCTTTTCCCCTTTATTATATAAGTCTAATTATGCTTTTCTTAAGTGATTTCAATAATTCACTTTTAATGAGTTGACATCATTGACTAGATTTATTATTCCTAGTGCCAGTACAATGTTCATCCATCAACCAAATGAACAGTAACCGTGCTTTGGCTCAAGCTCAGGCCACTAAAGGGAGCTTCACACCTCTGTGCCAAGCTCTCCTACCGGCCCTCCCTGTGTCGTTTGTGTGTGTTTTCATCTCCCTCTCTTTATCAGTCTACTGCTCTCTCTCTCTCTTTCTCTCTGGGGAGGAGAAGTGTCAGGATTACTGTAACAGCGAGCACCACATGAGATGCTGCTGGCCTGTATCGAAGCATCCACAACACATGATTCAGTAGCCAAGAAGTGAGAGGGAATGAGAAATAGAGGATAGGATAAGCTTTCTAAGTATGACACTGACAGGACCAGGTGTTCGAGGTATGTGTGCATATGAATATTAGTGGAATTAAGGGAGAATAGGCAAAATTATCCTGTAATACGCTTTGTAGAGCATCCCGTAGAAGGCTAAAAATGTTGCTGTCTGTATAAAAAGACAATTTGCCCTTTTGAAACCATACTCCCTTTGTTATAGCACTTTGCTTCTGTACCTACCTTTACTGTATACTATACAGCTATTTTTTTAACTCATTATGACCCTTGCTTTTCTCTTTTTTAATCAAAACAGTACAACTGTGTTTTTAGTACATTTTAAAAGGTAACCCTCATTACTGAAGGTATTTGCCAGACTGGATTAACAAGCAAAAACTTTTTTTTTTTAAACTGCAAGAATCAGTGCATTGGTTTCTGGGTTCTTTAAACCACCAGTACATACTGTAGATGGTTTACTAAAGACCTAGAGGATAAAAAGTAGGGATCTACCAATATTACATACTAATAAAGAATTGTAAATATAATTTTCTCATGTGATGGTTGTGAGCGAGATGACAGCAAAAAATAAAAATAAAATACACTTAAAAATAGAGACAATTAAATATATATAATTAAATAAAATTATATATTCACGTACACACACACACGCAATAATAGTATATATTATTATATACTTAATTAATAGTAAAAGAAATTTGGTTTTAACTGGAATCTGGAAAATCCCATCATGCAGGTAGCAACACTCACCTCTTTCTGGGCTCTGTTCTTCATCTTGGACTTTCTTGTTGTCTGTTATGTCCTTGTGTGATACTAGAAAGAGCACCACCTCTCCCTTCTCATTCTTAATGGGCACGATATCCAGAAGACACCAGAACTGAGTTCCTGTCACAACATAATATCTGCCGTCAGAGTTAACATTAAACGTGAACATTCAATATTGACACACAATAAGCATTTACTGAGCCTTATATTTAGACCAGACTTCATGTTTAAAATGTAGCATAGATCCATAAATGGCTTGATAAGACCTTTTCTGCGTATTGCTTTTAGTCTAAATCAGAACTAGCTTTTGTTTTTCTCAAATGGCTGTACTACCTTAATTACCCATGAGCCAAGATATAGTGCTGCAACAACTAATCAATTAAATTTACAAGTAAACAGTCAAGAATTAATTTCCTTTTCGATTAGTTGGGTCTTTTATGTTCAGCACAGAGAATCTCCATCAGTGACGTCACATTGCAATAGTCAAAACCTTATTTTCACAATGCGAGTCACAATGCAAAACATTCAACAACGCAAGTTTGGGAATACCATTTTAAATAATTTTAAATATTTTACATTCATTTTTAATTTAATGAGCATATAGATTTGTGTAGATCCAGATTTAATGTATATAAAACACCATTTTATTTTACTGTCAGGTATTTATGCATTCATGTCTTGAATGCTGAGCTCAGAATTCACTGTTGTGTGTCTGTGTTTGTGTGCGGATATGTTTGCCTTCTGTAGGTTCAACGTTCTGCAGCTGCTCAACATTATGCCACAGCATCATTCCATGCCTCATTAAATCAAAACGGAGGGAAACGGAAAGAAAGAGGTAGAACGTGTGTGTGTGTGTGTGTGTGTGTGTGTGTGTGTGTGAGTTTATCACCAAACCCTATCATTAGGCACAGCTTGAGTCAAGAGAAGTAAATTTCAATAAAAAAAGAACACATTTCATTGAACCAGCAGTCAGAGACCATAGACCATATAATACAATGAGCAATACGTAAAAAAAATGGCAACATGCCAACCTATGAATAAAGCATGTGCCGCTGACAATAGCTAAATACAATATATTAATTTGTGCCACATGCTGTGAACAGCTAAAATAAACATTATGGATGCAAGGTTGTTATGATGATTATTGGCCTAAAGCAGGGGTGGGCAACTTCGGTCCTGGAGGGCCACTGTCCTACAGAGTTTAGCTCCAACCCTGAAAAAATCACCTGCCTGTAATTTTCTAGTAATCCTGAGGACCTTGATTAGCTTGTTCAGGTGTGTTTGATTAGGGTTGAAGCTAAACTCTGTAGGACAGTGGCCCTCCAGGACCGAAGTTGCCCACCCCTGGCCTAAAGGGTCAGCAATCATTCTTAAACCTCACATAAGAGCTCTTTAATACACTAAATTAACTACCATTGTATCTCAAAGCAACTGTGCATTATTTATTGCCATTTCCAGTTTACAAAATGTAAAAGTTTGTGGCACGAGTTAGCAGAGATCTACAAGTTGCTCAATCAAAACTCACTTTCGGACGTGCCTAACAGTCATCCCTGCCAACTCATTCAACACTCCAGTTAGTCCAAGAGTACTGTCTGCCGAGGGTTTCATAAAGGCAGCAAAATGTATGTTTCTGTTGTATTTTGCTGAAAAGCATAGAGTATAACAAAAGAAACGAATTGGAAATATAACACTGATCTGATGGCAGTAGTTCTCGAGTCAATAGCAGTACAGTGATGATAGCAGTTCTTTCTCGAGTCAAGAGTCGGTTAACGGTACCGTTCTCGAGTCACCAGTACATTAAACTAAGGAAACAGTTCAGACTCAGACATGTCTGTGAAGAACCGACAAGCTGCTGATACAAGCATGTGTAAACCATGTAGTTGACTTAAATTAGGCTTTTTTTTAAACAGGTCATTGAAACGAACTGTCCGAAAGATCCAGAATCTGACTTCCCGTCACTAATACTTATGTAAACACCTAGTTACTTGTATATGTTTTTATAAAAAAAAATAACTATCCAATTAATTTAGAATTTAAATCGCAGCATATAAACAGCATATAAACCCTTCACTGACACAAAACCAGAGAGGGATTTTGACTAAATGAACAATCTAAGGGTGACAGTATTAAATTTGAACTGTTACATTTATAGTAATAAAAACATAACACACCTATTTATATTATTCAAGTCAAAACCATAACATAGTAGAGGCACTTGGGCTGGTTTTTTTTATTATTATTATTATTATTATTATTTTTACCCCAAAATGAATAAATCGCTGTCACAGTTCTGTCACCCTTGTTCTGGGTTTTCTCTTGGTTTGTGACAGAGCTGTGACACTCCCGGTATGTCATGTGTTTGTGTTGTTTGGTCTGTTGTGAGCACATGGCTGTCATGTTATTTCCTTGTGCCATGTCCTCCTTGTCTAGCCCCTCCCATCTTGTTATCCGATTATTGGTTAATTTGTCCCACCTGTCCTTCTCGTTACCCTCCTTTGTTTGTTCCCCTATTTAGCCTCCCTGTGTTTGTAGTCCTGTGCTGGTTCGTTTGTCCTAGTTGCTTGTTCCTGGTGTTTCCTTCCCGTTTTGCAATTTGAGCTTTTGAGTTTGTACCTTGTCTGCCGGTTAATAAATTTCCTCTGCATTTGAATCCTCGTCTCACATTCATCCATTCCGTGACAATCGCTTGAGAAGGCATTGATAAAACCACTGTATTCATAAGAATTACTTTTATGCTGAACCTTATGTGCTTTTTGGTAACCATTCACTTGCACTGTATGGACCTACAGAGCTGAGGTATTTTCTAAAAATCTTTTTTGTTCTAAAAAGAAAGTCATACGCATCTGGGATGCCATAGCATAAAAGGGTGAGTAAATATGAACTATTCCTTTAAGTTTGAATAGCATCGCTCCCCAACATTGCCCAAAACATTGTTAAAACGTTTAATATAATGGAGATTTAATTAACAAAAAAACATTTACAAAGCAGTCCTTTAAATGCTATTCCTAAGACATTTTAATTCTACCCAGTTATTTCAGCAGTATAAAAGTACTTATGTTGAGTCTTCATTGTATGATCGTCTTTTTAATTGGTGTATTTGATGTTTTATTTCAAAGTGATATGTGAATGTGCATTTGACAGTCTGTTGAGCTCTTCATCTCACTGACAGTCTCTCAATGCAAAATGGCAGTTGTGCAACTGTGGGAATTTACAGCAGTCTTGCAACTATGATCTTCTATTCCCTTTGAACCATGTACAATCTCAACCTGAATCTGCGGGCCATGAGAGGTGCGTGAGATGTATTTTGCGAGCACCACAGCATTTAGCAGTCCTTCGACTCCATGACAAAGTGACTGGAGGATTGTTGGGACCAACGTACAGAGGAAATGTGAAAGAGGAAGCATTCGGAATGCTACACAGGACTGCAGTGGCTTGTTCAGACAATCCACAAATGAACCATTACCAACTGGATAGAAGAATACACAAATTGCCTATTTTCTTTGAAAAGGCAACAAACAGATAGAGTATCTCTTACAAACCAGTCAAATTAATGAATCGAACTCAACACTGCTCCCACAGTGTGCTCTCTGATTTTGGACACTGAATTAGGAGCAAATTTCCCCCAATGCATGTTGCACGAATGCTAAATTAAAGTGAATCAGGTGAGAAATTGGTTGTCAATGCTGCTGTGTTTGGAAAACCTTTTGCGAAAAATGTCTGGCAGATTCTCCCTAACTGTTCTGGTGTCTGATAGGGTTTGACAGAGAGATCTACGCTGTATGTTCACAGCAATTCACAGTGGTCTCCTGGTACACGGATGGAATCGTGTTCTCTTGACCGCAGGTGGGTAAAAACGTGGATGGAATTAACTATATGACACGCTGCACTCAAGAATCAAGCCATCAGAAATCATTGTTATCTCTGAGCCACTGTTTATCCAAGGCTGGTTTAAAGGCATACTGTGTTATTTTCAGGGAAATCGGTGAGGGAGAGAAAAGACAGCTGTTGAATTATGATGTTATCATAATCTATGCTCAGCTGCTCCAGACACAAGTTAAAGAACAAGGCAGGCATTTAAAGTCAATTTGTTCAAAAAAATGGATTGTCTGGACTGAAATGGTATTTGTTTAGTCATCTACTGTGAGGGGTTAGCTCAAGATTACTCCTAATGTGAGCCATTGTAAATGTGTTTTCCTTTCAGATCAGTTGATTATAAAATCAAGATTGCATTTATTCAGTTTGTACATGCATTTTATTATCCATTAAAATGCCTAGCACTGCCAATTCATAATCAAATCATTTTTAAATGTTGATCAATAAGTAAGGGATCATGTACAGTACATACTCACATGTCTTACTTATTACACTGCCACTTAACTAAATTCACATGAAATATCGATTTGAGGTGAACTTTTGTTTTTATTAGACAGTGGAATCTAACACAGCTGTGTTGGAAATAATTTTCATTACAGTCAATTATAAAAGATTTAACAGCAGAATCGGCCAATTCAGCAAACTATTCCAGAGTAGTAAAAAAAAGTCTAATAAAATCCATTGTTTCAAGATCTAAAGAAAATACTGGGTTGATTAAATTTAAATGATCTTATTCAGTACATAGTTTGCTTCTGTTCTTTTATTTTTAATCCCTCCATCACTGTTCCTCACCCCTTTGTGTGAATTAATTTCTTTCTTGCCTGCAGCTATGCCTGCTGTATCACTCTAATCAAGTCAGCATATACAACATGTATTTGTGATTAATTGATTTTAGAGTTTGGCTTGATTTGGTGTCCTCATCCACAGTGGACCTGCAGTAATTGAATTGCTTTATGGCAACCTTTGGCAACCTCCTTAATGAACCCTTTTCCCTTTCTGAATGCAGGTCACATTTAGGTCTTAATGCAACTCATTATTATTATTATTAACAATAACTGATAATTAAATTATTGATAATATGAATGATTAATTACTATATTGTAAAATTATAAACAACTAAATTAACTGTGGGAAACTGGGATGGACTAATACTAATGTTGCATGATACTTAAGATGGATGTTATGGGAATTGGGATGAAGTCCTGGTCATTTGCTTTTGGTACTGTAGACAAAGGCATAGATCACACTTTATATTAGGTGTCCTTAACTACTATCTACTTACATAAAATACAATATACTTTTGCTGCTACTGATGTGGGATACTTGTAAGGTTAGGGACAGGTTTGGTGGTATGGGTAGGCTTAAGGGTGGGTTAAGGTGTAATGGAAAGATCAACACTGTAATTACAGCTGTAATTTTTTAAAAATAAGTACAATGTAAAAACACGTATGTATACAATAAGTGCATTGTATCAAATGATTCATTTAAACGTTAGTACATAGAAAATACACCTAATATGAAGTGGGACCAAGGCATGTAGTTAACTACGTGACTCCTACCTCCTTTTTTGTAGAAGACCAGTTCCGTCTTAAACTCCCGCCTTTCGTCCAGTGCGCCCTGGATCTGTGCCATCAGCTTATCACTGGTCTCTGGCCCATACAGAAAATGACAAGCACAGCTCTTCTGCATCAGTTCCGCCCGGGCATAGCCAGTGAGTTCACAGAAGCCATCAGAACAGTACACGATGGGATAGAGAGACTGGACCTGTGCATTCCCCAGCACAAAGTTACTGTCTGAGAGTGAAAAACAACAAAGAGAAACAGGTCTGCTCATAAGAAATTCAACAAAGTTCTTTGAGTTTCAACACTCAAAAGTGTTAATATGCAAGGCTTCCTTATCCTGCACCTCCTCTTGCTCAACACAGTAGTAGGTATGCTCACATGTTCATATAATTCTTAAGAGTGGTACGGGTAGATATCTCTTGACTTTAATGGAGGGGTTCAAGCTTGAGATTCGACAACAGCTCTATGTTTCCCCTCTGACAATTTGATTGGTGCCTGAATGAATGTGGCAGGAGTGAGGTGAGCAGCCATTTACATGTGCTGCTGTGATGAGCTATACTCTAAAACTTACGCTTACTCATTTAAAACATTTTGTTTTGCACTATGTGTCATGTTTTGCATTAGGCCTATATATTATAAGTGTATTGCTCTGAATATTGTATATGTATAGTGTAAATGGTATACTAACCGAACTAACCTCAACCAGAAAGTGTCCAAATACATTCATTTTTAGAATATTTTTGGGAGCCACTGTTGTTATAAATTAAAATCAATAAGCATATTTTTGTTTTTTAATATAATCAGAGTTGTATTACATTTGTTTGTATATTCAGATTTATTGAACTAAATTGCATAACTGCGTTTCATAACAATTTCCTATATTGGATGAAATTCCATTCATCATCCTTCTTTATTTTATTAGATTTACAGGCTGCAGTTTTAAGCAGAACCAAAATAACACCATTCAGTTCTGAAAGTGTGAATGATAAACAAGATGAAGCACTGAATCTAAAGCCCAGTATTATTCCACACAATTTCCTTATAAAGCCAGTGCAAGCACAAACATGCATGGCATGTTTATCATCAAAAAAAGAGAAAAGAAAGATGAAAAATTGAGAGAATATGCATGACAAAATAATGGAATGTGCCGCCTTATATAATCAGCAGTCATTAAATCCTCCCTTTGAGCTAAGAAGTCATAATCATATTCTGACCAATCGAATATTTATTGCTTCGCGTCGAGGCGCAAATATTGATCCATGGGCCGGTGGGCGCCCCTCTCCCTCTCTCTGTGTGTTTAATATTTTAAAGGGTTGTGAATGGGAGTAGATTTGAATGTGGTATTTAAAATGGAGCGGTGAGCTGCAGGTTCATTTTCGAGGTATAATAAAGTGGATGGAACAGGAGAGAAAAGCTACCAATCACATCAAGACAACAGCACAAAGAAGTCAGCAGAACAGCTTTCGAGAAAGACAGCCAGTATGTGAAGAAAGAGTGGAGTGGAGTGGACAAGAAACGTGATGTAATATTTTATTACTACACTACACTGTTTACTCAATTCTGATTGGTCAATCGCACTATCCAGCAGTCTGGTATTTCATCAGATATTACAGCGCTGTGTATTAGTCCACTGTTCCAGGTAACTGAAACTGCTGCTACTGTCTCTAGTGCTGTCCGCTCTTACGTCTCACTAAGTGAAAATAAGCTTTGAGGATTTTAGTACTGTAATACTGTTACAATTAATTATATATATATAAAAAATTATGTCTATGTATACTTATTTGGTAGGTAGCGGTGTGATAAGCAGGATAATATACAACAACTCTCACTGACTGCCAATAAAAAAAGAAGGTGGAAATCTATCGGGCTGATATCTCAGATGGTTCTTCCAATAAACTGCGGTTAAAATATTGGAATGTGTGTGTGATAACACTTTAGAATACTGTTATATCTAGGGCTGGCTATCGAGTTCGATACTTTTTAGGCACCGACCGGCCGACCGATTTAGGAATCCAGAAGAATTTTAACGGGAATTTAACTCACATTAAACTAGGCATCTTGTAAAGTGTGCTTATCCTTAAGGTTAGCTGCATTAACAGTTTAGCCTTCTAGTTATTGTTCCCTCTTCACATTAATGTTACAGCCTCTGCTATAACATTATCTGTTCATAAAATTGGTATCGAAAAAAGTATCATTCAGGAACTGGTATCGAAGTCATGGTATCGGTATCGATTTAGAATTTTTTTTAACGATACCCAGCCCTAGTTATATCATTAATGCATAACTACACAGGAACAAATGAATAACGTAAATTTAACATTCTAGTAACTATTATTAACTTAAAGACCTAGAAATTTTTTTGGAGCATCTGACTCGCCTGTACTTATCTTTTGTTTTTCTAACCCATTATAGCAGTCAGCATCAAGTGCCATATATCATTTTAAACAGGAGAATTTGAAGTTTCAATCTAGCTCATTTAAATTTGTCTTAGAATGGATGAATTTACTAGATTTAAGGTTTAATATTATTTTTATTTTTTTTTAACAAAACCTCCTGAAGTTTGGATTTTTTCCTTTTTTTTCCTTTTACGTTTTACTTGGATATTCTAGATTTCCAGATGAAATTTTGTCTACATGTAACAATCCCTAAGTTATAGCCATTTATTACAACATTATTATAGGCGATTTTCAGTGAAAAAAGTGATTACTTCCCTATGAAATCCCTCTGATGGATTTGGTAACACTTGAGTCATTACTAGTGGGTTATCATGATACTTCACTTTAGAATACTGTTCCAAATAATTAGTAATCCCTTTAGAATGATGTAGTAACACACAAGTCATTACTATCCAAAACCTTACAAAAAATGCTTACAATGACTTCAAACATTACTTTGGTTACATTTTAGGACAAGATGGTAATATCCCTTGCTTTTAGGCAATAGTTATCATGCTTCTCACTTTAGAGTACTGAAGGATTTGGTAATACTTAAATGTCATTACTGGTGGGCTAACAATACCATGATCTTCACTTAGTCCCCTGGGAGGTATGAAAAAAATAGTAGTTACTGATTAGCTAATGTGAACTACCACATTCAACTGGGCACTATTACTTGCTAATTTGTTAATCAGAGTTCCTTATTAGTTAAAGGGATGGTTCGGAGTAATTAAGTACATCAGGAGTTTATTTAAATAACACTTGCCTGACGGCTTATGCTACCGCTAACCCGGATGTCGAGGTCACTTCCGTGATTTGGGTAAAGCCCGTAAAAGTCCTTTGCAAAACTCACAAGTGTAAGGGAAAAGCTAGTGAATTTAACACTCCATAGAAATGTATTTTTTCCGAAGTGTTGACAACTTAGTGTTAACTAATAATTGTTGCAAGCTGGTACTACCAACTAAATATTAGTGCATTCCTGGAACTGGGCGTCGTTACACTACATCCTTATGCATTGCTTTCTGGCAGGACTTTTACAGGCTTTTCCCAAATCACGGAAGTGACATCGACGTCCGGGTTAGCGGTAGCATAAGCCGTCAGGCAAGTGTTATTTAAATAAACTCCTGATGTACTTACAAACTTTCCAATGCCTCGTTTGATGAGTACAGAACCTATTTGTACTACTGTATAAGTTTGGTACCATTCTGGCCATTATTAGTGGGGTAATTTACGAGATACAACCTTGGATCCATTAGCGCCCTCACTAAGCCATTTGGCTGATATCTCTAAATAAGCTCTAACTTTAATAATGTCCGACTAAGGGGAAAAAAGCTTCTGGGGGGGTGTTTGGCTCGAGGTCATGGTGCAAAGGACCCTAGGTTGAAATTACTCCGAACCATCCTTTTAATAGTAGTTACTAGAATATTCCATTACTCATTTGTTCCTGCTATTCATTACTGAGGGAACAGTATTCTTAAGTGTTACCATGTTTGTGATATGTTGTGTACATGAGCAGTGCCACGTCTGCGTTGTTGAATTCACATACATGTCTTATGTTTTCTCTGCTAAACCCTATCTTTTCTACCTGGCTGCAACTTCCTGTTTATTCTCATTACTCTGTAATGAATGAAGTGAATCCCACTAACAAGAGCTTCCGTATGAGTTTTATTAGATGTACTTGCTGTTGCTGTGATGAAACATTACCGATGTAAAATAAAAGCTGAGGGTGATTAATGCAGGACCTCTGAGACGGACAAAAACCTCTCAACTAAAGGGGCTTGCAAATCTCTCTGCGGTTGAATAGATAGATCTATGACTACACTGATGGGAAAATAAACACTAGAAATCGTTTACAAGACAATCTGAAGATATTGTTTACTTGTATTGTCAAATTTCAGATTTGACTGTTGCCACCTCTCTCTCTTGTTGACACATTACTCAAGTAATGGAAAAGAGGCTTGAATTAAAGTTGACAATACTTCCGATCCAGTTACGTCTGTCTTTTTTCCTCCTACTTTTTTCCTTTCCTATTTATCTCTTTAATGAGTTAACTTGACGCTGCACCACTAATCTGAACTGAACTGCACACAACTTTTTCAATTATCTAACGTTTCAAACACTGCACACTCGCATGGTTGTAAACCACTAATGTTTGTTCTTTTATGACTAGACAAGATATATTGGCAAAGTTTATTGTTTAATGAGTTTGTTTTACAAATTAAAAAATATAATGGTCACATAATGTATGATAGTTCACTTGTTTTTATTGCTTAATCAGCAGTGCCTCATAAAAAAAAAAATTAAAATAAAAAAAAATTCATCATGTGAGATTTCTTTAAATGTCTTTTGTTTCTTCTAGGTTTCTTCTACATTTTTTATGTTTCACTTATGGTAGTCCAAAATCAGAGCTTTAAATACAGACTCAAATATTTCTCACGTCCACAGGCCAACAAGTATTTTGTAAGCCCATTATCCAACATGTTTAGCTCAGTTAAATAAAATAAATATATAGTATAACATAAAATATACTTAACACTTCAACAGTTGTAAGCAGGCCCCTGAGGTTGAAAATGCTAATATTTTTCTAAATTTGTTTCTATTTTTCTAACTTCACAAGTACAACCTTGTTTCTCAGCACACACACATTCCTCTTACAGGCACAAAGTTGCACCCTTCACACTATGTCAGCTTTATACTGTAGGAACTAAATAAAGTGTAACAGAAACATTGCAGTTATTCCCATAAACAACAGAATAAAAGCAAAGCTGATAACATGCTAGTTGCTCATTACAGAAGCATTAGCATAACAGCTAGTAGATACTGCTGTTTGCTCTGTATGGTTTCACATTGACTGCTTTTTAATGACTTCTTTATCTCTGCTAGCTTGCCCGTGGCTTTTCTCCCTCGTAGACTTTATTAATTTTACAAAATGCATTCAATTCCCCCTAAATTTTAGATGAAAAGCTTTACTTCAAAAGTTTGTATACTTTGCTCTTTGCACTTGGCCTGGGGGCTATGCTTAGGCATCAAGTAACTTTAAAAAAAAAAAAAGTTATTTCAGGTAATGACAAGAATATATAAATTCTTTTGAATAGCCAACTAGACTGGGGAGTCCCAGACCCTAACATGATGAAAGCTGCATTAATCTGTATGACAGGTCGCAAAAACAGCAAGAAAAAGTACTGTAGAGCATCTAACTGAACTGCTTCTTCATGAGATGTGTTCATTTACTTTTATCCATTTGATATTATGTAAAGTGACTTACAGTGCATTCAAGGTTTACATTTTTGCCAATATGCGGGTTACTGTATGAGTGAACGTATTCTTCTTCAGAAATATGCTCCCATAGCATCAGGGGTTAAGGGGGAAAATAAAACTTTTTGATATTTATCCTTTAACAGACACTTTATTTAAATACTCAAGATCAATAGTGTTTAAAGGGAATAAGATATTTTAAAACAAATTTAGTTTTAGGTAAAAACTCATGTTGATATCACTAAAGACACTGACAATTGAATCTCTTACTGACATAGTATCTGCACGTTTGTGTTTATGATGATATAATTCAAGAGGGTGTGAACCCTTGAAATAAAATGCAACTGATATTAAGCTGTTATGAAGCCTCAATTTATGATCTATGGGGAGAAGTGATGAAGGAAGTCTTTGATAACAAATTATTCTCTGATACTGGGCTATTGTAAAGGGAAACAACTCTAAGGAAATGCAACCGCAAACATAAAATCAAACTAAAGCAGAAATGAAATGATAGAACAAAACATAACCCTGACAGCATTGTGATGCTTTTACACATTTATTCTCAAGGTAAGACCATTCGAGTATACTTTTAAAACCTGTTTTACCATGTTGAACTGAAGAAACTGGAATATTATGGACTATTTTGTTATTCTTGGTGACTCAAAATAATGTAATGCTTGAGCGGATTTCATTTTCTAATGCTATGAATGAGAATGAATTAGTAAACAAAATATAATGCAATTTACATTTGCATTCGTTGAACTGCAATGGCTGAAGAATAAAGTTACAGTACATGAGTGTTTCTGGATACTTCAGTACAAGAGAGCTCAGAGTAGATAATAAGTCAAGTCAAGTCAAGTCACCTTCATTTATATAGCGCTTTTAACAATATAGATTGTTTCAAAGCAGCTTTACAGTGATAATAGGAAATGAAAGAAACAGAGATTATTCTAGAGCTGCTATAAAGCCAAAACAAAGTTATTGTCCAGCTAAAGTTAAAGGCACAATATGTAACTTTTTTGCTTTAAAAATAGCAAAAATCACTATATCTATGTTATTTCTTTTTTTTTAGTTGTGTACTTACATTATCCCAACTGTTTCCAACAACTTTCAAACCAGGAGAAATTTGTAATTTAATTCAAAGACACGTCCCGTTTCTTTATTTCCGTTTTGTCGCCGTCAATGGCGTCATATCCGCGTTGTCCCTGGTTTCCGCTCGTACTGCCATAGCAACCAGAGCTATGAACCAGAGCCCTTTGATAGTAACCAAAGCGACAGACGTGGACAACTGTGTAGTTCGCAATGTCTATTTGAACGTTGTTGTTTCGTTCAAACATTATGGACCATGGCAAGCAGACTTTGGATAAAAAAGGAGAACTAAAATGAGAATCAATATCAGCGCGGTGTTTTCGAGATGCCGAGAGCTCCCATAGACAGTATATAAACGAGAGCTCCACGTCCGAGACTTCGACCGCTCCTACATGTACTTTATTAAACAGGTGAGCACATTTACATAAAACTAATCAATGTTATATAGTTCAACAATGATAAAATGTTAGAATATGATCTGTATGTTATTCTAATGTTGATCTAGCTCACTGCTAGTCTCATACAGACAAACTAACACATAAATTTCAACACATTCAAATGCAGTTTAGTGTGCTAGTGTAATGTTAGAACAAGTGAAACAGCGCTGCGTTACCTCACAAGTTTAATTTGTCTAATAAACTGACCTGTGAGTTGTAATTCTGCACTTGCGTGTAGTTCGATAGAATGAAATGTCCATATTCCTTTTATATCCGCGGGACTCGCGTCGCGTGTGGAGCTGATAGCTGTCTCTTAACAATCCCGAACTGCTTCATATCACAGTCATGATAAAAACATCGATGTATTCAGTCATCCATAAACATTATTAGATCGATCGGCTTGACGTTGACGACAAGATCCATAATTCTTAGCAAATGTTGCGTCATCAAACTACGCCTTTGTTATTGTAAAGAGGTTAGCGACCCCTAGCGGCGAAAAAATTACATACTGTATGTTTAAAGTTAGCAAGAAGAGATCTCAGATCTTGAAAACGCTTTGTGTGAACACAGGCTCTGCAAGGCAGACATCTTGCTACAGGGCAAAAGAACCACAGGGACCTTGATGAATAAAATATTGAGACTTCCAATAGCGACATCCCATAAATAATAAACTATTCCATGGTAGAGTGTGGAGCTCGAGTTTGTGTCTTGTGTTGGTTAATGAATCAGGTACAGAAAACAAGGTCATGGAAGCGTCCTTTCTTCAGTTCAGATTGGAACAGAAACCAACTTTCCACTACCCAAGTGCTACACGTGTGAGTGCTTGTATACATGTTTTATAAGTGCACGCACTTTATACTCGTTATTCAATAATATTAATCATAATTATGCAACATTTGCATGAAATCTGCATACAAACGTTTAGCGTTTAAGTAAATCAGGATTCACCAATAACTTTCATAATAAAATGTATTTTAAATTTAGAATTTATGGGTCTGTAATCTGTATGAAAGGTGTTTATTGAGTTTGAACTGGTTTTGAGGATTGGCAGTGCTGGAATATCTTGCTGCAGGTGATCTTTGTGGATCTTTAGAGAGCGTCAAGTAGGTTTTGAGAATGACGAAAGACTGTTAAGGTTGTATAGAAAGCCCATATATGGAGATGGTTTTGCTGTTTTATGCAAATGACTAACCTTGGGCACACGGTCGCTCATTTAGAATACTCCAAATCCATTAACATTAGAACAAGGTTAAGAACAAATTCATGTGCATATGCATCTGTCATGAATTAGGTGGCATTTTTTTGTTAGATGTTCTCCTGTGCGTACAAATACGAAATAATCCAATTACTGTGAATGAGACCCAATGTCTCAGTTAAGTGACTCTTTCAATAGGTTACATGATCGGTATGCTAATAGGTAGCAATAAGTTACTGACTGTCTTTATGAGTGAGTCATGGAATCATTACCTCAACCGATTTGCTCAAAACTCTGATTTATTTAGGAAGGATTCAAGTGACTGGCTGTTTCCAAATATGCATACTTCCCTACTATATAGTAGGTGAAAAACAGTATGTGAAAAGTGTTTTATGTCCAAATTTACAGTTTTTAAAAACAGTAGGCAAAAAGTCTGCAGATGACTTGGGTTGTTTGATTGATAATGACATCTTAGGTTCTGGTTTAGCTAAATTAAGCAGCAGGAGAGCTGAAGCCATATAACCTAAAATCCAGTCCAGCTCTGCTGTATCTAGAGTAGCATTGAGATGCAGTGAGTGATGTACCATCAAAAGAACTGTGAAAAGAATATTGTGTAAAGTGGTGTGTCAGTCTTGAAGACTTTGATGAAGACCTTTTGAAACTGAAATTGCAAGACTTTTTATACAAAGACGCTTACAAAAATATGTGTTGCAGTCACTATAAGATTACTGCAAATGTTAAATGAATAAATATGCTTGATAATAATTGCCTGCTTTCATAAAGGTTAATGGTTTCCAGTTAATGCTCGTTAAGCCAAATGTAGTGAGTATGCGAAGCCTTTCACATTTACCTCTGAACCACTGACCTCAGAGTAGTTAAGTCATAAAACAGAAATCTCAACTGGCATTCAATTGTATGTTTTTTCAGCTGCTGTTCTTTATAAAATTTACAAAGGTGCAAAGGCTTAGAATTTGGCATTTGTAGAACAATGTGAAATAGTCTTTCTCTTACATACAGTAGTATGCTTTTGTCTCCATTCATATAACAAGCCAAAGTGTCAGGTTCTGATTTTGTTTCTTTTTCTTGCTTGTGTGACTTTTTAAATGTGGTGACCGTCCTGCTCTTCTTGATGCCAAAGGTAAATCAAGTATGCAGTTACTGCAAATAATAAGTAAGAATAGTGCATTTAATTCCAAACTGGCTGCTTTCAGAAAGTCATATTGCAAAAAATCTAATATGTGTCTGATTTACAGCCACATGAACATCAGATCAGAAATGGGATCATGTGATCATTCTCTGTAATTACCTGCCATGTAAGAAGTATTTCTAGTTTCCCTCTGAAATTGTGACAACTGTGCGCTGGCCTGTCCAGACAGGACTTTTCCAGTCTCTCAAGTTGGCAAGTACAAATCCTGAATAGATCTGCTCAGTCAGGCAGCAACTTGCGGAACAGCTGGCACTCAGATCACAGCTGATTACCACTACTCATGTGCTGCTACTGTTTACAAGTGTGACTAAAACATCCCAGAACTTTTATACCTGCTCCCATTAGCACACACATCTAATTGACACTAGGCCTTCATGATGTTGCACAGTGCATGTACAGGCAGCAGTGGGTATTGTCAGCAATGAGGTTGCTAGAGATGGAGTTATGTTCGCAATAGGTTAACATTTACCATGTCAAGACTGCCACTGACTACCACATCACTCACTATTGTTAATGAGTGAATCTCACAGGGAAATGCCCAGTCATATTTATCCCCTATGTCATAGAATAAAACACATTATAGAATATATAATAAATAATAAATAATGTGGATAAAACATATTCCCATTACTGTAATTCTCAGTATTATAATGCAATTTCATCATACAAAAAATAATTAAAAAAAATCTTAGATTTCGTGGGGAAATGTTGCAGTTTTTGACATTTTTTAAGGCTGTGATTGCCAATACTGACAAATATGCTAGGTAAGTTGGCAATTATTTTATATATTTAGATGAAAAACTTACGGAGCCCCCCTAGTCCCACTTTGGCAAAAAAAATTTATTATAACTATCTTGTGGCCTCAAGATAGTAACTCGTGGCCTCAAGATAGTAACTCGTGGCCTCAAGATAGTATCTCGTGGCCTCAAGATAGTAACTCGTGGCCTCAAGATAGTAACTCGTGGCCTCAAGATAGTATATCTCGTGGCCTCAAGATACTAACTCGTGGCCACGAGAAAGTGAGTTTTTTCAAGGCGAACGTTTCCATGTTAATGTTTCCATGGCGACGCGTCACGCGATTGACCGCAGCCACAATAATACTGTATGATGACAGATGTGTCGCTTTTATTTCGCTTTTCCTTTTTTATTCAAAATATTCACAAACTTGCTTACCATGTCATCAAGCCTATCTGATATTCCGATTCTCACATACGTGTAAGTGAGTGTGTTTAGTCGTTTAAAAACCTTTATAAATAATCTTGATCTATAATAACATGATGGGCGCTGCAATGTTGTCCGTCGGATTTACAGCACGTGAATTCATCAGTTTCTCCCGAAATAAATGCAAGAAAGTGGCCGGTGAACTGAGAAGAATAGAGTAAACTTTATAGTTCCTTGTCTTGCATTATGTTTGTCTAATATGAATAACACATGTCGGCAAATTATATTTGAATAGATTGTTATTGCTGCTTCCACAGACATCAGTGTGTTTTACAAACTCCAAATGTATTGTTTTACTCGTGCTTATGTGTATTTAAATATCTGAAACCAAAAATAAACATTATGAAGTTGAAAAACTGCTTAGTTGTGATGACAGCGCTGAACGCGTCCGACTCTGGCTCGTTTAAAAACCTTTATAAATAATCTTGATCTATAATAACATGAGATGGGCGCTGCAATGTTGTCCTGTCAGTCGGATTTAAATATCTGAAACCAAAAATAAACATTATGAAGTTGAAAAAACTGCTTAGTTTCGCTCTGGCTCAGCGCCAGCCAATGCGCGAAAGCACAGTTTGAATCTGGCAGCACTGAACATTCTAAATGTGGCGCCGTACTCTCAGGGGCTAGTTGATGACATGGTATAGCAAGTTTGTGAATATTTAGAATAAAAAAGGAAAAGCGAAATAAAAGCGACACATCTGTCATACAGTATTATTGTGGCTGCGGTGTATCGCGTGACGCGTCGCCATGGAAACATTAAAAGGAACGTTCGCCTTGAAAAAAATTACTTTCTCGTGGCCACGAGTTAGTATCTTGAGGCCACGAGTTACTATCTTGAGGCCACGAGTTACTATCTTGAGGCCACGAGTTACTATCTTGAGGCCACGAGTTACTATCTTGAGGCCACGAGATATACTATCTTGAGGCCACGAGTTAGTATCTTGAGGCCACGAGTTACTATCTTGAGGCCACGAGTTACTATCTTGAGCCCACGAGTTACTATCTTGAGGCCACGAGATATACTATCTTGAGGCCACGAGTTACTATCTTGAGGCCACGAGTTAGTATCTTGAGGCCACGAGATACTATCTTGAGGCCACGAGATACTATCTTGAGGCCACAAGATAGTTATAATAATTTTTTTTTTTGCCAAAGTGGGACTAGGGGGGCTCCGTAAAAACTGACATTTTACTGGTAATGTTATTTTGTTGGTGCACAGAAGACATTTATATACAACTCATGAATTGATCAAATATTATTATGCATTTTAACTTCGGTTACCATTATTTATGAAAAGAGAAAGTTCAAAAGAACAGCATTTATTTGAAATATAAATCTTTTGTAACAATGTAAAAGTCTTTACTGTCACTTTTGATCAATTAAATGCATCCTTGCTGAATAAAAGTGTTAATTTCTTAAAAAACTAAAAAAAACTGACCCCAAACTTTATAATGAAAGTGTTTGTGGTCATGAGGTATTGCAAAAGCTGATAACCTGCTACTATAACCTGATGGTGCTCATTAATGAAACACGAGGTCATGTGACAACAAATGTTTATTGTTGCATACTGCTAACTATTTTGCATACTATATTACATTTTTGTTGACAAGAACGATCAAAAAAAGCAAGTTTAGTTTCTCTAGTCGAGGGGTGTCCAATCCTGCCCCTGGAGGGCCACTATCCTGCAGAGATCAGTTTTACACAAACTCAGTCCAACCCTCTACAATGCAACTAAATTTCCTTCTAGGCGACTAAAACATGTCTTTAATTAGCCAATGGCTAGTAAATTTTCAGATTTTACCCGCCGATTTGAAAATTTCCTTCTAGGCGACTAAAACATGTCTTTAATTAGCCAATGGCTAGTAAATATGTAGATTAGTAGATTTGAAAAGCGCAAAGAAAATTAAAGAGTCCAGTTTCGTGCAGACAGAAGACGGTGAATGCCCCGGCGAACCCCAGCGAAGCACGTCAAATGTGGCGGAAAAGACTGTGCATTCTGAATCAATAAGTGTCAAAAAGCAATCAAAAAGCGAAAGTCCCAGAATCATTGGCTGTCGGACTTTGATTGATGTGATGACATGTAAGTACTGCAGTAGAAAACCTAGCTTAGCAGGTAAAACGGACTTTGTATCAGGGTCAAGCAATTTCAAACGTGAAAATCTCACAGCGCACTCAAACAGCAAACGACATGCAGCTTGTTGTGATAGTGTGATGGCTCTAAGCAAAGACCCTGAGGAATCTGCAATCGCAAAAGGTTATCAAACTCAAAATAAAAAGAATGATAGCGCAGAGAGATGTGAGCTTTCTGTGAAAATGAATAAAGCATATTATATCGCAAAGGAGGATACTAGGCCTGAGTTTCACTCAGATGAAGCCACTAACTCTGCTGCAGAAAAAAACGGCCAGGACATTTCCCCAACGTATGATAATGACATCCGTTGCGCTGAACTAATTTCAAACATTGCCGCAGATTTACAGGATATAGAAACAAATAAAGTGAAATTGTCCAACTACATATCAGTCATGATTGATGGTGCAACAGATTATTCTGTGACAGAAAATTAAGCTATCTATGTCAGGTATATACATGATGGGTTGCCAGTAAATCATCTTGTCTCTGTCACAGAGCTGTCACGTGCTCATGCTGATGGTGTGACTGACTGCATTCAATCCTCAATGTCAAAATTTGGATTAGAAGAATGGAAGCAAAAGCTTGTTGGATTTTGTGCTTATGGTGCAAATGTGAACAAGGGCCAATCAGCTGGTGTTGTTGCAAAACTGAGAGTGGACAATCCAAAACTGCTAGACATTCACTGTACGGCTCACAGGCTGGAGCTGGCACTACTTGGTGTTTTGAAAGAGGTGAGTGTAGTAAGTTGTGTAAATGACACCTTGCACTTGATTTGGAAAACCTACCATTACAGCCCAAAGAGCAACAGAGAACATAAGACAGTTTGTGAAAAACTTGAATCTTGGTTCTACAAACCAAAGCCAGTGAAAGGAGCACGTTGGGTGCCTCATTTAGACAGGGCACTGAAGGTCTTCCTGAGAGGAAAAGATGATCTTGTGAGCCAAGCTGGGCAGTATGCAGCTGTTGCCATTCACATGGAGAATTTGGCCCAAACCAGTCACAATGCTAACATTGCTGGTAGAGGGAAAAAGGTTTTCAAAACCCTGAAGGATCTGCAGTTTGTTGCATTTTGCCATTTACTGGCTGATGTGCTGCAGGAGATAGCAACATTAAGTCAGACCTCATCCTACCAAGTGCTGTTGCTGCAGTTGAGAGCTGTTTGACCAGTCTTGACTACATGAAAACCAACCCTCTCCCAGATGGTACGCTGGAAACTTTTATCACACAGTGTCTGGAAAAGCAAACTCCTGGTGCTCATTCCACAACTTTTCAGGGCATTGACTTGAGATTGACTTGATAGGGGAAAGAGACAGTCTTATGGACAATCTGAGACAACAGATGGAGCATGCATATTCAGCCTTTGAGAAACACCTTCATGCTAAATTGGATAACCTGCTTGGAGTTAACAAAGATCAAAATGCACAAGCTGTGATGCATTTGCGATATTCAACCATGACAAGTGGCCTGATGACAGTAAGCAACTTGAACTAATGTATGGCAACAAGGAGCTGAAGGTCCTCACTGAATGGTTCAGAGAAAAGCTTGTTATATCTGGATGTAGAGTTGAAGAAATCCCTGGGGAATGGAGACGCTTGAAAAGGCGAGTATCTAATGATCTTCATGGAAAGTCCTACCTGGACCTGTACAAGACACTGCTGCAGAAGCAACCCTACAGAGATGAGACATTCTTCATCTCGTTCAGATTCTTCTTGTTCCACCAATCAGCTCTGCCAACTACGAAAGAGCCTTCAGTGCCCAAAAGAGAATAAAATCAGATGTCCGCAGCAGTCTCACATCCTCAAGCCTTTCAGACCTGATCTTCATTTCAACAGAAGGCCCAGAGCTTCAGCAGTATGATCCATCATCAGCTGTCAAGAGAAGAGAGGTGGCAAGAGAAAGCCATTTGCTAAAAAATGGTAGATTAAATCCATATGCAACATAAAGAATAATTCAGACAATGTACTTTTTTTTTCAGTTGCATTGTTCATGCATTTCATGTAAAAAGTCTGGCGAGTAAAATAAAAAATGTACTAGCCAATGGCGACTCAAGCTTCATTGTGTCCGTAGAGGGTTGGTATGGACACACCAGTTTGATATCTTGGTGGGAATATCAATTGACATCTATTTTTTATATTGAGACAATTCAATATTTTATCCCTTAACATATTTCAGTGCACAACTGAATTACTCTAAATGTTTACTACACACAAATAAGCATGCAAGATCAACATGAACTTATATTAATGTCCATATCATTTATTCGCAAATGTTTTTTTTTAAGCTGCAACAGCCTCTGGGAATTTGCATGAAGCATTTGACAGAGGCTATGTTTTTCAGCCAGAATGGTTTCTACCTATCACTAGCTGTAGGACAGGGCATATAATTTTCTAACCCTATTATTTTTGCGTAGTCTGTAATATGTTATTCATTATATAAATAATACATCTCTGTCTGTATTAACAAAACCCCTCTGAAAGAAACAGCTTAAAAATAAACTGATGGCCTGAAATATTTGCAACCGCTTCTAGCTACACAAGCTCTACTTCACACACCGTTGTATTCCTGAAAATATGTCAGAACTTCACAACTGTTTACACTTGTCAGGTTGGTATGATTCAGTGATTTAGTAGGTTTTGGGTACGATAGTCAAACCGAAAGTTAGACCTAGACCCTACAGGTGTGTGTGTGTGTGTGTGTGTAGAGCTAGACAGAGTACTATAGAAATGAAAAGATGCTGGGTTTATAAGCCCAGTAACTCCCATTCACTGATGTTAATACACACTCATGCTAATCCCACCCCCAGATTCATCTGATTGGCCCATTGTTTTTTTAACACTACAATTCAAAGGTTTGGTGTCAGGAATTTTTTTTTTTTCTTTTGGGTGAATTCAGATCATCTCAATAGCAAAATGTGTCCTAATTAACCTAAATCCATATATATATCATATGATATCGAAACACTGATGATCCATAACAACGGAAAACAACATTTTTCCACCTCGTCTCTTTCTAAAAACGAAGCATGGAAAAAAGTAAAATGCAGACAGCAGGCAATTTATTAGTGCTGTACCACAGCAAGTTGCGTGGCACTTTGGCAACATAATTACCAAGCTGAATGCCCAGGTCTCTCTCTCTCGTTGCTTCTCTTTCTCTCTAAAACACAACGCTCTGTCACTGGCCCCTAGAGCCCAGGGAGAACTATGGGGACGGCCCCCACACACTGCTGATTATAGCCTAGAGAATGAGCAAGAGAGAGAGAGAGGTGCACTGATACAACACACATAAAAAGCAGCACACCCACATGACAGAGAGAAAGAGAGAGAGCAACAGTCTGTCAGTTTGTGAGTGAGCAAATGTGAGAAGTGAATAAAACCATGGTGTTAAAACGTGTAAGCAAGGGTTTGTGAGGGAGAGAACAGAACATTAATAATCAGACTGACTAATAATTTGATACAAATAAACTCGATTCTGCCACACTTTAGGCAACAGCACAACAAATAATTTCCACTATTCATAAATTTCATTTGCCATGCAAACAGCTTTCAGGAGAATATTTACTAAACAGTTGACAGTTGGATTACAGTATTTAAATTAAGTCATTATCATTCTTTCCAGTCTAAAAACACCTCCTTTCATTACACCTTGTTCACAAGGTCAAATGTAATGCTATTTGTTTGGAGCAAATAGTATCATGCTGTAAACTTTTTTACATTTTTTCACGACAGATGTTTTTTTTACATTTTCAAAATGATGGAGAGGACATATTGGTATAGAAGC
The DNA here is from genome assembly GCF_951802725.1 of Rutilus rutilus. Lineage (NCBI taxonomy): Eukaryota > Metazoa > Chordata > Actinopteri > Cypriniformes > Leuciscidae > Rutilus > Rutilus rutilus. The sequence continues at coordinate 16,713,113 of NC_140215.1, read as the reverse complement.
ATTGATACTTCTCATTCATTTTGAATTCATTAAGAATAATGATTTTTTGAAGTCAATGATTTCATATTTTATAATAATTATAATATAATTTATTATTAATAATTATCATTTATGCACATTTATATACACATTTATTGTTTTTGCATTTAATTATTATAATATCAATGCAAATATCTAATCAGCCAATCACATGGCAGCAACTCAATGCTTTTAGGCATGTAGATATAGACTATCTGCTGAAGTTCAAACTGAGCATCAGAATAGGAAAGAAAGGTAATTTAAGTGACTTTGAACGTGGCATGTTTGTTTGTGTCAGACGGGCTTACTCTGGGTATTTCAGAAACTGCTGATCTTCTGGGATTTTCATGCACAACCATCTCTAGGGATTACAAGAGAATGATCTGAAAAAGAGAAACTATCCAGTGAGCGGCAGTTCTATGGGTGGAAATGCCTTGATGATGGCAGAGGTCAGAGGAGAATGGCCAGACTGGTTCGATCTGATAGAAAGGCAAAAGTAACTCAAATAACCACTCATTACAACCGAGATCTGCAGAAGAGCATCTCTGAACAAACAACACGTCGTTGAGCCTTGAAGAAGATGGGCAACAGCAGCAGAGGATCACACCAGGTGCCACTCTTGTCAGCTAAGAACAGGAAACTGAGGCTACAATTCACACAGGCTCGCCAAAATTGGACAACAGAAGATTGGAAAAATATTGCCTGGTCTGATGAGTCTTGATGTCTGTTGCGACATTCAGGTGGTTGGTCTGAGTCAGAATTTGGAGTAAACAACATGAAAGAATGACTACATCGTGCCTTGTATGAGCGGTTCATGCTGGTGGTTTCTGGTGGTGCAATGGTGTGGGGGATATTTTCTTGGCACACTTTAGGCCCCTTAGTACCAATTTAGCATTGTTTAAATGCCACAGCCTACCTGAGTATTGCGGCAGACCATGTCCATCCCTTTATGACCACAGTGTACCCATCTTCTGATGGCTACTTCCAACAGGATAATGCACCATGTCACAAAGCTCAAATCATCTCAAACTGGTTTATTGAACATGACAATGAGCTCACTAAACTCAAATGTCCTCCAGAGTCACCAGATCTCAATCCAACAAAGCACCTTTGGTAGGGATGGAAATTAACTTTTTTGTCCACCGGCCACTGTGGCTGGTGGATTTCAAAATCTACCAGCCACTCAATGTTTTTACCAGCCACTTTCTTGTTTTTAACCGACAATGTGTAACTGCATGTGAAAATTAATACTACAAGATCTACAATACTCAAGCAGTTTATTTAATTTCAAGTCTCAATGAAATACTGACATTTTCTCTTTCTCTCTTATATATATTTCTCTTTTTTACCTGGATGTGGCATTTGAATGATTCGTGGTCTTTTATGGCTTCCAGTTTTAGGTTTTTAGTCCCAACAATGAAACTAGGGCTGGGCGATATGGACCAAAAGTCATATCCCGATTATTTAGGCTGAATATCGATATACGATATATATCCCAATATTTTTTCCGCAAAGTGAGAGCAAATGTTCAGTCAAAGTCAAAGCCAAATATGACATGTCACAAGTAGTTTTATTGAAACCGGCTATTTCCACACACACAAGTACTGTCCCCCTTTACTTAACATAAATTGTAAGAATGACTAGCAAAGACTAGTACTAATAAATAAACAGTAGGCCTATGCGAAAGCTATTAAATAGCAGTCCCAAACTAGTTTTTGTTAATACAATGTTGGTATGAGCCACTAGAGTCATTTAAAAATATAAAAAATAACACAAAGAAAAATAAAGTGGCATTTTGGGGTTAATATGGAAACGACAGTTACCATGGTGAATACACAATATTAACAAGAACTGTTAATGAACCATGGAAACTGCTCCTGGTGAATAGTATAAAAATCATCCCTGCATTACTTTTATTTTGTGTAATTTACAACGTAACGGCGTTGCATGCTCGTAGTTTATTTTGCACTTTATATACAGTGAGGCGATACATAGCGCGCGCCGCCACATTTGCGCGTGCAATTGAAGAGCGTTCGCTACGAGAACAGGATAACGGCTGACGTGACAGGACAAGAAAGTCCGTTTTTCTGAGGTGAAAGACTTTATTTCAGCGTACACTTATGTCCTCTAAAAGTGTCCGCCGTCTGTGTGAAACAGTATATTTTTATTTACCCGCCACGGTGGCCGGTAGGTGAAGCGAGTTTACCCGCCACAACACAAAATCACCCGCATTTGGCTGGTGGCGGGTGCTAATTTCCATCCCTGACCTTTGGGATGTGGAGGAACAGGAGTTTCGCATCATGAATGTGCAGCTGACAAATCTGCAACTGATTGATGCAGTCATGTCAATTTGGACCAAAATCTCAGGAATGTTTCCAGCACTTTTTTTCATTTAAGCCATGAAGAATTGCGTCAGTTCTGTTATGACATCTATCTTTTCTTTCTTTTTTTACTTAAGTTTGTTATCTTGTTAGCCTGAATATGTGTTCAAAACCAAAAAAGGTTTGTATAAAAGAATTACAGCAGGAATTCATCATTGATCAAATGATGTTACAACATCAGGCCCTTAAAAGAGAAGATGAACAGACATCTAAATGCAACGCAGGATGGGTATAGAGCGCTCGTTTCTGGAAGGAGCCAAGTCGAGCTGTGCGAGGGTGTGTGAGAGCAAACAGAAAAGTGTTTGAGAGAGGGAGAGTGTGCAAAGCAAAAGAGAAAAAAGGACTCGAGAGGGAGAGACAGACAAAACTCCTCACAAATAAGCAGGAGTGCACTTCAGTATGGCACAAAGACCTAAGAGTGTTCAATTTATTATAGACACAATGTAATTAAGCCAACTGAACAGTAAAATCTGGTTTGTTATGTGATTTAATGAGAAAGTGGAACCCGTTTCAAATGTGTCCTCTCTCATTTGGGACGCTGCAAACGCTATTAAAAAAAACTAAAAACAAGAAAATAATAAGGGAAAACCAAAAGATATATTTTAAGGCACAAATGCTGTGACTGCCTGAAAAAAACATGCAGAGCCAAAACAATGATCTCCCATCATCCCTTTTGTTTGCCTTCTCTTTGCTTTAACAAGGCCCGATCAAGTCTTCAGAGAATAGTAGAAGTTGAAATGCACTTCAAAGAGGATAATCTCTTTTTCTCCAATCTAACTTCACATTAGCCATGCACAGAGCTCTTTTGTGTGAATAAAAAAATAGACAGAAACTGGATTTTTACAGATTTTGAAGAAATGCTTACAGATTCTTTTTTGAAAGAGTTGAAATGTTGCTTTCCTGCACAAAACATGCCAACACAATGTTGGGGTGTCCTGGGTGGTTGCCAGGGTGTTGCTATGTGGTTGTTTTGAGTGGTTATTACCGGTTGCTACACAGTTGCAGTGGTGTTTTGAGTGACCGAATGGGTTACTTAGTGGTCTCTGCCCATTACAATGGGACAGAAGAAAATCTTATATCATTTCAACACCTTCTAGTGCAATGCAACAGTAAATAGCTACAGATCTGTGCCATGTTGAGGGGCGATACACAATCTTTAGGGGCAGTATGCAAACTCACAGGCAACGTTAAGGGCATCTTTCTTCAGCGGGCGCCAGTTTCGCTTAGGAGGGGGAACTATGTCTGGCAGATGGCATGGTGGGGGAAGACTAAGAATGACACAAATTGACAGGAAGCCAGTATGGAAATGACAAGGCTTGGCAGGACGTTAAGGATGTGATGGGTGATGAAAGGAAAATAGAGAGAGGATTGTGTGGGAGAAGTCTTCATTGCAAGACTTCATGTGTGTGTATGAACATTAGGGGTGGGAATCTATGGGAACATTACAAGCAATAAACAAAGAGTGCTTTCAGTATTTAAGAGTATCTGAAGGTTTTCCATTCAAGAGCTCTGAGTGATTTTTCTCTTTCTCATCTTTACTGTTGTTTAATTATTACTGATGATATCATAGACATCACGAGATCTAATAAGCTGCATTAACACTAATGCACAGAAATAATGAAATACTATAAGATGTGGTTTGTCCTGTTTAATGCCTTAAGACATAACTGACTGTTTATGTAAAAGCATTTTGAGATGCAAGTATACATGTACGCTTACACGAGTTGTACACAGCCTGCATGCGCAATGCGCAAGCACTCTTTACAAAGCACACAAGCATTTGAAATTGAAAGCAGCCTTCTGTCAGTAAGTTTCATATTTCTGATATATAAGCACTGCATTCCAAACGACATAAATGATGCCTTCGTAGAGCATTTGTGAGGAAAATACCGGCGGGCGAGACCACACACTGCAAGCGTAACATCAAGCAAAGCATGCGTTTCTCACAGCGCATATCCAGTGCAATGAAGCCCGCGAATTTCCTTGTAATTCGCTTAAACCTTTTATGAAAGATTATTTTATGGAAGTTTCGAGTGTTGTGTGTGTGTGTGTGTGTGTGTGTGTGTGTGTGTGTGTGTGTGTGTGTGTGTGTGTGTGTGTGTGTGTGTGTTAGAGGAATTAAAAGCAAGCAGAATAAGTGTGTTTCCGCCAACGGCATCTGCGGTTAAATACTAAGCTCAGAATCAACTCTGAAATTCTCAGAATCGATCCAGAATTGTTGGAGAGAGAATCATGATGTATCGACTTTTTCTCCCATCCCCTAATGAACATGCATGCCGCTTTCTCTGCAATTACTATTAAACAGCAGCCTGTCTTGCAAGCCACTAAGTTACATACAAGAATCTGGAAAATGATTTCATATATGCATTATGCAGATAAACACAAGCATATTCATGTATTTCTCTCTCGCGGTCACAAACACACACATCCCAGCTTGACATAAACAGGCAAACAGTCCAAATAATAACATACTGTATAACATAATGTAAACAAATAACATATCTGTAAGTTTTATTTAAATAGTAAGCTACTCAATCTACATAATATAAATATTAAACAACCTAATTGTTAACATGGCCCAAGACAAAGGCATCATATCCAGGATCTGAAAGCAATCATTTGGAAGAATATGTCAATATCACTGTTATAGCCCTGAAGATTGAGGGATTAGAGGTGTGATTGCACCGAGGCGACAAATTCCTGCTACCAGTGATTGTTTGCAGTGTTTGCTTTAGTGTTTTGATGTATTTGAAATGCATTTTGATATATTTCAAGGAATGGTACTAGACTATGTCTAGTCTATGCTCAGAAATGGTTGTTACAGAGAAGAACATGCGACACCATATAAATAAAAAATATGTATCTGTGTCCATTTTACAGTGCTATGCATAAGTTTAGACACCCATGCTAAAGTTGACTAAAAAGAGGAATAAAAAATCATCTTTTGGAAATTGAACTTAATGCCTTAATTTAAAAAATTAGGAAAAATCCAACCTTTAAGGACACCAATTTTCTTTGTGAATGAATAATGTATCGTAAATAAATAAATGTTCTTCCTTAAAATACAGGGTGCATAAGTTTGGACACCCCTATGTTAAATTCCCATAGAGGCAGGCAGATTTTTATATTTAAGTATTTAAAAAAAAATTTTTTTAGGATACCATGCATCCTGATAAAGTTCCCTTGGCCTTTGGAATTAAAATAGCCCCACATCATCACATAGCCTTCACCATACCTAGAGATTGGCATGGTTTTATTTCAGTTAGCCTAATAGCTAGTTTGATTTGCATTGAGAGATGATCTTATGGAAAGTACCCCATGCCAATCTCTAGGTATGGTGAATGCTATGTGATGATGTGGGGCTATTTTAATTCCAAAGGCCAAGGGAACTTTATCAGGATGCATAGTATCCTAAAAAAAAAAATACAAAAAAATACTTAAAAATAAAAATCTGCCTGCCTCTATGGGAATTTAACATAGGGGTGTCCAAACTTATGCACCCTGTATTTTAAGGAAGAACATTTATTTATTTACGATACATTATTCATTCACAAAGAAAATTGGTGTCCTTAAAGGTTGGATTTTTCCTAATTTTTTAAATTAAGGCATTAAGTTCAATTTCCAAAAGATGATTTTTTATTCCTCTTTTTAGTCAACTTTAGCATGGGTGTCTAAACTTATGCATAGCACTGTAGCTTATTACGCTGCATTCACAGTTGGTGTTGACGCTTGACGTAGGGAGTGTCTGAAGCTTGGTGCTAACGTGGCCATCATATTGACAACAGCCAATCACATTACTTTTCTGGTGTTGCTTGAACGCAGTTGACTAGCACACTGTAAACCCAGATTTTGTTTCTAATTAAACTTACGAGTAATCATTACTTATTCTTTTATGTTTAGTAAAAACCTGCTATCATTACTAAACAACATTAGTTGTGTGCACTATTTAGCTGAAAGATTCATTGCACTAATCATGTTAAGCTGAGATAACTCGCTATGTTAAGCTTCTGTAAGGGAGGGGTGTGGCCTATTTAAACAGGTGACAGTGCGCAGAGTGCGTCATTTAAAGTTTGAACCGAAGAGTCGAACATTACCAGCTTAACTTATTACTAAACAGACTGACTTTATTTCTGTCAGACGTCTACAAAAGATCTTGTTGAGAATCAACAGAGGTTTAGATGTTGATTATTTATTGTTTCATTTGTAGTCACCATGATGGTGAAAGGTGTTGGCTTTAGTTGGGCTCTTGCCTTTGATATTTAAACATTATATTTTCTCTGGCTGCTTTAACTGTGAGTTTAAAAGGCACAATAGTGATAGCAAAAAGCTAAGAGTAAAATGATCAATTAACTATAACTGCCTATTGATGCTGTTATCAATAGGGATTATAAGTCACTAAAGTCAGTAGCACTTGACTTTTCCTGTGATTTTACAGCAGGAAATCCAACAGAATTGTATATGAATCTCAACAATGGTGCTGAGTACCCAATAGTAAACCTATTATCCTAAACAGTGTAAATACAACATAACATGTTTAGTTTCAGCTTGTGTAAAAGGTTAGGGTTATATGTTAATACAACTCAACATGTTTAGTTTCAGCTTGTGTAAAAGGTTAGGGTTATATGTTAATACAACTCAACATGTTTAGTTTCAGCTTGTGTAAAAGGTTAGGGTTCCATGTTAATACAACTCGACATGTTTAGTTTCTGCTTGTGTAAAAACTAAAGTGGTATAAGGCAACGGGTTTCCTCGCGATTTGCGAGTAAAGTCAACTAATTCGGGTTAAGAGTGCATCTGTGCTTGTGTATTTGCATAGGCGATCTGACCTTTCAACTTCTGCCGCAGTGACGCGATGCAACAGAACCCACAAATCAGTTCGGCAATGCATGACATCACCATTTCAAAGTAAATGAGAAGCGTTAACGCCAACGCCCCGTGTGAATGCAGCGTTAGTTCAGTATTGGGTGATATCCTAAAGTAGCAATGCTTTTCTCATGTTGTATTGTGAGTATTTGGTCCTCACTTGCCGTTCAAAAGTTTGGGATTTTTTTAAAAGAAATTTATATTTTTATTCAGCAAGGATGCATTAAATTAATCAGAAGTGTTAGTAAAGACATTTCTAATGTTAAAAAAAAAAAACTTTTGTATTTAAAATAAATGCTGTTCTTTTGAACTTTCTATTCATCAAAGAATCCCAGAAAGAAAAATCATAGTTTCCACAAAAATATTAAGCAGCACAACTGTTTTCAACATAAATAATAATAATAAGAAATGTTTCTTGGGCAGAAAATGTGACATGAAGACTGAAGACTGAAGTAATTAGGCTATGCTGGAAATGCAACTTTGCCATCACAGAACATATTACATTAAAAAAAATTATTATAATAGAAAAGGTATTTTAAATCTTAATATTTCAAAATATTATTGTTTTATTAAAATTATTTGTAAAATATTACCAACACCAACACCATACTTCAGACCAGTAGTGTAAATCATTTTTCTTTCTTTCTCCTTCTTTCCCTTTTTTTTTTTTTTTTGTTAATGAATGGTTGTGTATGATCGGAAGGAATCATTTATTCTTCCACTCACATTATCTGATCAGAAATACAATAAGTGATATCTCCCATCCCTACTGATCTTGTATTTGCAGATATGGCTGTGTATCTCAGTGACTGGAAGAACTGTTTACATTTTTTTAAACACACACATTCCCTCATAGATCATAAATGGCTGACAACACTAAACAAAAAGTGTCCTGTGTCCAAATTGTCAATGAGCTGCCTTTTGCAACTAGTATAAAAGAGGCCTACTTAATAATGAAAATTCAATAGCAAAGTCAATACCAAAGGTTTGTCATCACTACAAGAACAACAATGTGAAATGACATTAATCAAGTGCAAGAAATATGAACCATATGTGGACCGGAGGCGACAGCACATAATTTGGTGTATTTAGGAAAAAGCAGAAAACAATCAGTCATTCTGAAACTAATTTGAAAGGGTTTAAGAGAGTCGATGGTGATAGTCTGTGGGTTTCACCTGATTTGTTAAAAGTTGAAAGGAAATTCTATTTTAAGATTATATGATTTTTCTTGAGAAAAAGAGTTCAATACTGTAAGCTAACATTCCTAAAACAGATAACAGCTGGAAACTAGCTTTCCTTTCCCCATCAGATGAGGGCTTCATTTGACTTGTAAAACATCTAGGTCCAGCAAGTATGATCAAACGTCCCGTCCACGCACACACCGGACATTATGTTTATTCAGACACAAGGCTCATATATCAAACACTATCCATATGTCCTGCAGCAGTCACCTCAAGGCAACTTGAAATGGAAACTAATGCATTTAGTATGAATCTGATCATAGCGGCTGAACGCACTGCTTAGAGACAGACTGAAGGGTTCAACTGAGGTATACATTTCAAAAAAGTGCAAATTTACTTTACACATAAGCGACTACTGGTAGTTTACAGCGTGTGTAAGTGCGCCTGTGTGTTTGTGACTGAGTATCTCGCATGCCCACATGTTCGCACACAGACACCCACATGCATTGAGTGTTAATGTCGCTGCTTGTTGGCAGCTATCACACTTTCTCTGTTAATCTGCTTTTTGTTCCAACAGCTTGTGGCTTGGAGATACCAGGCCATGTTGCCAAGCGACAGGTACCCATTCTGTTTTTCTTGGTTGCCATGGTGAGAGGAAGGAGGGTGGGGCCTGAATGAAACAGGTACAGACTACAGAGGTACAGAGAGAGCATGATCTCATGTGCACTACATACAGTAGATGTACGCATACAAACACCATGCAGACTGTGTAACTAACATTAACAATGGCATATTATTATAAATCATGGTATCATATCATCATGGTATTGTTGCAGCAATGTCATGTTATATAATATATAATAATTAAAATAAAATATAAAACAGACTATTTTATAAATGTATAAATATATAAAATATATTCATCTTAAAAAAAAATTATATATATATATATATATATATAGCTGTGGGTTTTAGTTACGCAAGCAATAAGGTATGAGAGGCTGTGCTGTATCGTGAATAAGTCAGGTAGTGTAACAGCACAGCACTTCTGGGTTGTACACCAGAACGTCGGCTCACTATTGGCCGGCGTCACACGCATCACACACATGACCAGCGTCGCCCAATAGTGAGCCTACGCTCTGACGTACAACCCAGAAGCGCTGCGCTGTTACACTATATGAACTCACTCAGAGGCCCACACAGAAGTAAATGAATAGTTGAATAAAGTCGTTATTTTTGTTTGTTTTTCCGCACAAAAAGTATTCTCATCGCTTGATAAACTTAAGGTTAAGCCACTGTAGTCACTTGGACTATTTTAACGATGTCTTTACAAACTTTTCTGGGATGGCAGAAATCAATTACATAGAATCCTATGAAGGAGTGAGCCAGCTCTCAGATTTCATCAAAAATATCTTAATTTGTGTTCCGAAGATGAACGAAAGTTTTACGGGGTTGGAACAACATGAGGGTGAGTAATTACTGACAGAATTTTCATTTTTTCGGGTGAACTAACCCTTTAAAGTCGACTAGTCTTTATATATATAATTTATAATTTAGAAATTGCCTGTAGATAAATATATGGAAACAAGTAAAGGGCTGATTGAATGAATGAATAAATGAATGAATGAATGAATGAATTGAATGAATGAATTGAATGACTATATATATATATATATATATATATATATATATATATATATATATATTTATTTATTTTAGCCCTTTACTTGTTTCCATATATTTATCTACAGGCAATTTCTAAAGCATTTCCGACCTGCAGCGAGCTTCAACAAGCCTTAGTGTTATGAAATTACACAAAAAAGCAGTACTAAATATGCATACATCATGTGTCTGATTTTTTACCATAGCAGAGTTGTTTTGTCTGCACACTGCTAGGGATAAAACACTGCAAGCTGATCTCAGATCAGATTCACACTTTTTTTTTTTTTTGTATGATTAGCACTAGAAAAACAGCACAATACTCTGAACTGACTAATAGGCAAGATAAGGAGGATTTACAAACATTGACATTATTCATCATGTGTATATTCTTTGGAGGTTATTAGACCATGTGATTGTTCATAGAATTACCCTGATGTGATAACATTCAAGGTGTTGTCTTAGTTAACGAGAATTATGGTTTTGTTCGTGTGAAAGCAGCAAACAAAAGAACGGACAGGCAATAAAGTCTCCGACTGTTTTTTTCTTGGCGGGTGCAGGGTGCCGGCGGGAGATGAGGGACAAAAACCTCAAGCTGGTATTTCCTGGAAAACTGAGATAATGGGTCGGAGAGAGAAGGTAAAACATGGCAAAGTGTTAATTGCATGACCTGGCAAGTGTCTTAAAAATGATTCAATGCAACTATTGCGAATTATCAAGTGAATGACTGCTAAACTGACCACCACAACTAAACTGGTTGAGATGTGACAAATCAGCAACACTTTTGAGTGGAGGTCAGGTCAAGTGCGCTGCTAATATGGCCTTGGTTTTCTCTTAATTTCAACGAATAACATGCCCACCACGCCCCTTCCCCCGGAGACATACACCGTAAACACATGCTGAGTTTGGCTGCACTTTATCTAATGATTGTTTCTGATTCAGTTAGTTTAATTTAATGATTGAAACGTTGAAGATTTTACTTTTGTTAGGTTGAGCTTAAACTAACAAAAAATGTGCTTTGCTGTCAGTGTTGCTAATAATTTCCATACTGTTCTTATTTAAATTGTATTTTGTTTCGTGATGAGAACTGTTGAATACAATTGAACAGAACAGTCAAACAGCAATGTGCCTTGCCTATTTTTCATAAGGTCTTTTTGGCATTATCGCGTAAGTAGACACATTCCATGATGATACGTTTATTTTCCTTAATTATAACGTGGAGCGCTGTTTTAAAACTTGTATTCAAGATATAATGTATTTGTTATTTGTCTAAAAACAGGGATTAAATACAAATTGGTTCGTTCTGAGCAAAAATGGTAAGGTTATTTTAGTTTTTTTTCTGGTTAGTTTCAAGGTCTCCTTAGGCCGCTTATAACGAAATAAAAAGTACTGCTTTATTTATTTAGAGCATTGCTGCCAACATCGGAAACTCAAAACGCTCAAAGCACCAATATCTTCACCCGTTTGCAATATAACTAAATTGTATTTATAAAATAATATTAATTACAATGGTCATGTTTGTGATTTTCGTTTTTTCATTATGTACACTATTTAAATTAATATTCAGAAACAGGTGCAGTTACTGATACCATTTTATTTTATTTTTCTGATTAACTTTTATTAGACTGCAGACCAAAATAAAATAAGCCTACTTGATGATAATATTCTTTTTTTAAATGGGAGATATCGCTGCTATTCCGAATTTATAGGATACGGTTTCCTTTTTCCGTCTGCAGAAAATAAATTGCATAAAAATGAATAGCAAAGTTAACTTAGGAATGAAAAACATCAAATACAGATGTGTAATCAAGAAAAAATATTTGACAAAATTACGAAATTTTCAATTTCAGAAAATCAGTTTAAACATGATTTTAAAAAAAATTATCGATACTAGAGGTTGGAATATCTATACACTTTCGTAAAAAAAAAAAAAAAAAAAAACGATGGTTAGCTGTATCAATATTTTTGCACAGCCCTAATATGTAGGTACACCACATATGTACATACATATAAGGTACACTACCATTCAAAAGTTTTAGATCGGTAAGATTTTTTTATATTTAAAAAAAAAGTCTCTCCTGCTTACCAAGGCTGCATTTATTTGATCCAAAATACATAAAAAAACAGTCATAGTATGAACCATTTTTTTATTTAAAATAACAGTTTTCTATTTGAATATATTTTAAAATGCAATTTGTTGGCAAAGCTGAATTTTCAGCATCATTAGTCTTCAGTGTCACATGGTCCTTCAGAAATCATTATGCTGATTTTGTCATTTCTCATGCTGAAACATTTCTCATTATTTTCAGTGTTGAAAACAGTTGTGTACAATTGTTTTCATGATTTATTGATGAATAGAAAGTTCAAAAGAATAGTGTTTATGTAACATGGAAAGCTTTTGTAAATCTTATAAATCTCAAACAGTTTTGCAAAAATGTAAGTACCGGTAGATACACTTTATTCCAGTCAGCCTAGGTTGATATTTAGCATAATGTAGTTATATAACTATTTCTAAAAACATTCATACATTCATACATTGTCTAAGTCGACTCAATGCTGCATCAACACCTGTCTTCGTTGCCTTTCACACACCCCATGTCCCCCTCATTGCTTTTCAGTTTGTACCTCTTTCTGGAGAAGAAGGCAATTTTTGGACCAGTAATAATAGCTACAATGCATGTCTACAGCACTTGGACTAGCTTATGGGCTATTCTTTCTATTCATGTCATTCTGAGGTGTTCTGCGTGAAGTGTGCATTTGTGGCAATTCACTTCTTGTTAGTCTGCAATGAATGGCCTCTCACGCTGCTCTCTTTTCAAGGATGCTGTTAGGGATCTTTGTGGGATGATGTTGGTGATAGGAGGCTATTCATGCATGGCAGAGAGAATTGGTTATTGTCATTTAAGGGTGCAAGTTTGATGCAAAAACTGTGCAATTAATAAAATACTTGTCACTGTCAGGGAATCGTATCTGACTATTACACAATTTTACGGTAAATTAAAATTTTAACAGTAAAATGTATTTTGCATGGTGTCAACTACTAAAGAGCTTTAATTAATCAGAATCCTATAATTAATCAGTCATTTTTGTCAAGTAAAAACATGTAAATATTTAAAACAAGATAATTTTGCGCGAGATTATATTAACTAAATTTTTGAGAATACACTGTATATTTAATCAAATTATTATTTTTTACCACAGTGGCTTTTTTGGAAAAAAGTGGCCAAGGGGAAAAAAACGTTTATATTTATATATTATTTCGTTTAAATTTATCTTAAAAATAAGTCTTTAATACTTAAACACTGATGGAGAAAATGATTGTTTGCAGTGTACTAAAATTAGATTTGATGCAAAATTTCATTTTTTTCTGATTTCCTGCGTTACATGATAAACAAATCAGAATTTATAAAGGCAGAAATTGCAATGAAAATGTTCTTACTGTATGCACACCAACAAACATGGCTTATGCTCAAGCAGTATGATCTGACTACTTTTAGAGATGCAATTAAGTAAGTTACTGACTTACTGACTGACTGACTGAATAAATGACAGTGACCATGCAAAAGTACATTAAGATACAATATGAATCTGAAGTTGTTCATATTCTAAGCATGCATCATGCGAACACCTTATTTTAAATGGCATTGTATTGATTTATTTACAATATCTTAGCATTGTATCTGAAATATGTATTTATCTGCACATCTGAAACCTACAGTACAACATAACAGGCAGCTGCACTGTAAGATGCCAAGGACACATTTTTGTAGTGAGGAGGAGCTTAAAAAAAGACCATAAATCAATATAAGGGCAAGCAAAAGCAGCATGATATTCACAAAGGTGACCTTTGCAATTCATCCTTCACCTTCTTGTCTACTATGATAAAGGACTTGAATATAAATGAAAGATTTGATTAAATTACTAATAATGTAGTGTTTTCCAGTAGCTGTTTGGAGAATGGAAAACACTATTTCAGAGTAAAGGCCTCCTTAAATGGAAAATGGTGTACGTGTAAATGATTATAAGACTGATTAAATGTTATTTGAAATAAAAGTTGAATACAGAACAAACATGTAAACAATGTGGATAATATGCTGATCAAGCAGCATCAAACCTGGACTAATCAGTACAAACCACCCTAGATCACCATGGAATGCATGCTGTTCCTTTGAGCAGGATTCCACTGCCTACAAAATCATATTTTTGGAATATATATTCTGACTAACCCTCAGTAACTGGATTCAAGCTGATTTCACAAGATCAGTTCCCCTAGTAAGTACATGTGAGTGCAGGAATCTTACGAAGGCTGTGAATTTCAATGGACCAAAGATTAGAAGCAAAGTTGCACCGGCTGAACCGACCGCACGCAGCACACTGAAAGGTGTGTGTTTTATGTTTGATTTGAATAGCCTTCCTTCACATCCAATAACTCACAGACATGTAGTAAACACACCCTCTAAGTCCTTTAATACAGCATTAATTGGGTCATTAGGATGTCCACAAGCACTAAAACCATGTTGATCATTAACTAAATATTACAGCATGAGGTATCCAGGGTAACAGTGTCGCCTTTAGTCTGTATGTTATTCCAGTCAGATAAGACAGCGCTCACATACTTTGGTCACCAAAGTGTCTGTTTTTTCTTTCGTGCAGTAGCCACTTTGATCAGTGCGTTCAATTTCATACCGTCATTGTCAACTTCTAGTTGTCCTCCAGCATAAGACTTTAATTTGTAAAATAAAGCTATTTTTAACAAATGTATTTTTTTACACTTAATAATCAAATATGATAGCTAATAGGATTAAATTCAGATTATCTCTGCATTTTGTCACTCCAAGACACCTAACAATTTAACATTTCATCTTTCCATGTATATTAAAAGATGGTCTCAAAAGGCTCAGTTTGATTAACACTTAACGATTTAGATTTGTTTCATTCAGGCATAAAAATAGGACGTACTTAATCTCTAATGTGATTAAGATCAGAGAAAAGGATATCAGAGGCATATTGTTTTGATTCAGCGTAAATTAATTAAGAACACAAGGGTGAACATTATTGCGATTTAGTGGTTAGTGGCAGAGAGTGAGAGAGAATAAGAGCTGCACAGATAATGAAAATAACACAAAATGAACAGCGCTTCAAATTGCATGAGAAATGTAACTGCAATAAAGAGCCGATCAGAGCAGCATCCCTTGAGTGAGCTGCATACTGGTGTGAAATCACCAGTAAACTAACATTATATGAAGTCAAATAACTTTTGATTAGTCAAAAGTTTGGACCAAATTCACTCTGGACAACCATAGTATTATTTTAGATGTGTGCTTACAAAAATATTAAAATGTTGTCATCATTTACTCACCCTTATGTAATTTCAAACCTGTATCACTTTCTTTCTTCAGCAGAGCACAAAAGATGATATTTTGAAGAATGTTTCAAATAATTTTGTCCATACAATTAAAGTCAAAGTGACCAAAACACTGGACTTTCATTGTATAGAAACAAAAACACTCAAAATCTCTCAAAATATATTATTTTGTGTCCAATAGAAGAAAGAACAGAAACTCGTAGGTTTGGAAACGACATGAGGGTGAGTATTTTATTTTTTTGGTTCATGGTTAACTTGTGGAGGGGGGTGGGGGTGGGGGTGGGGGGGGTGCATGGTTAACTTTTTAAAGATAAAAAAACTTCAATATTTTCAAAGCCTAACTTATTCTCTAAAGTTAAAACGTCTGAGCCATCCTTTCACATCCCTGGCACTTCAGTCAAATTTTCTGTGTGGAGACCCCAATACATGTACACAATGTTCTGTTAAATTATGGGCAGGGGCCACTTGTGCTTATAGCTGGTACACTTTAACATTTATCTTAAAGGTATAGTTCACATAAAAATGAAAATTCTGTCATCATTTACTCACCCTTATGCCGTTGCAAATTTCTTCTTTTGAACATAAAAAAAGGTATTCTGAGAAATGCCTTAGTTTTTTTTTCTCCATCCATACAATTGAAGGCAATGGGCACCGAAACAGTTGGTTACCAACATTCTCCAAAATATTATCTTTTGTGTTCAACAGAAGAAAGAAACCCTACAGTTTTGGAGCAACATGAGGGTGAACTAACACTTTAACCTATTTTCAGGATTATTGGAAGTCATTTTTATTGGGTCATGTATTACTCTGCAATCTCTACACGAGTCGTGAACTAAAGTAATTTCAAGTTTATTTATTTATTTGACAAGTAATCTTGCATTGTGTGATAATGAGCAGTGATGACATAACACACTTTTAATATCTAGGCACTTTTCTGCATCTGTATACTTGACACATAACACAAAACAAATTGATAACAAAACAAACAAATATGCTGTATAATCTTACAGATGGGCCTAACACAAATCAACTTAGGAAAATGTATTTATCTGTAATGTTATCATGTATGCTTAATTTATATAAGCAAAACTAAACCGTTTATTGTTATTTTGTGACCTACATCTGTTCTGTTCTCTGATAGAGGACTCTTTGCAAAGTTTGCATTGTCATGATTATTTCAAGTTGTTTAAAAACAAACATCTAATAGCCTACTGTAAAAGCAACACTGGTCAAATGGATAGATTAATATTATTTCTTACTATACGTGAACATGACTGAAATTAAATATTATCTTTTACCTGTAGGCCTATCTTTTCTCGGGTAGGCTATCTCTGTGGTGAAACTGTCTCTGTGATAGTTGCTCATGAATGGTTATTACGTTCATTGCGTTGGTCATTATTTATCTTTGGCTGCATTATAATGACTGCTTAGTTTGGGATATAATTAAAGATTGCCAATGTAGAAATTAGCTATTGAAAAATTACATTTTAACTCCGGTCAAATGAATGAAATGACTTTAGAAATGAAAGATTATTTAATTTTGCTGAACGAAATTCAAAGTCATCAAATCAAATGATCTGATCTATCAATGCTGCGTCTGGATAAAGTTACACACACAACTTGTAAAAAGAGAGCTTGTTTTATGCATAACCAAGTGCGTAGCAACAATTTTAGTCTGCGTTTTACAACCATTTGAGCGAACGCGGTCAGAGCAAAGAAAGACTGTAAAAAAAATATGGACGTGGTGTCCGTGACGTCACCCGTAGGTTTCTGAAGAGCAGTTTTGAACATAGACAGTAAAAGAAATGGACACAGCGACCCCATAGACTTCGACGGAGACCAGTGAAGTCAATACGCTCTACGCACGAACGCTGCTGACGTATTTCCGGTAGAATCTCAGCCAACGTCTTTACTTCCGCATAGCTCGTTCTATAGAGAAGTGTACTAGCGGCAAAACTTTCATAAAATGTATTTTCTCAGAAACGGAGACAACGATTTTAGAAACCGATTCGCTAGTTGGATTTCGCATGATATGAGAGAATACTCACTCTCAAAGTTGTGGCTATAGCTCGAAATATATAATTTAAAGCCCTTCTTTTTCTTACTCTTAGGTGTGACAGCTAACTGCCTCTCAATATTGTTAACATCATTCATGTTAACTGCTGGAAGTTCTTGTAAACAGCGAGTGTAATTTGCCATTATCTCCACCTAATGCAAAAACGGCTTCCAACGCAGCACCGGATGTAACTGGGCGGGCTGAGACAAAACGCAGAAGCGATCGTGCATAGAGCCTATTAGAAGCACTCTCTTCCTGATGGCTGAGCGTACTGCGCAGCCTCAAACTGAGCTTGACGACGTAGATGTGACATGAGCAACCTGTCTAACAGTTATAAGTCTTCTAGTAGCTGTGCCAAGAGAAATCTGAATCATTCCTTTACGAATCTTGCAGAGGGTGAGTAGGAGCTGTCCATGAGCTAGGAGCAGGAGCAACTTTTGGTAAGTATTCTGATTAATTATTTTGTCATTTTGCCTCCACGTCCCCCCGATTGCCTGCGAGCTTCTCCTCCTGTCTATACGGTCATTTCTCTACTGTGCGACAGAGAGTCGCGTGGTTATGACGCAATCGTTAGCCTATTTTTTACAAAAACGGCTTCTACGGGGCCATAACGTAAGACACAAGGTAATGGAGACTTTTATACAGTGTCGTGTTTCTTTAGAAATAAACAATGGAAAAATAGAGTCTTTAAACGCCTCAGATGTAAAGTTATTCGCTGTCAAAGTGACGCCAAAATGAATGGGAGTCAATGGAATGCTAACAGCAGGTGATGGCTTGTAAGCCAATGGATGTCCCCATAGAAGGTACGCTTTCCGGATGCTGGATTACCCCCTTGGTTTTGAAGCCTAAAATGGGTGGAGTCAGCCATCGCCATCTTGGCAGTGCGTCACCGTGTGTCACTCCCGGATAACAGAAAATGGGCAACTAAAGACAACTAAAAGTGAGACTATGTGTATCGTGATGCTGTATTATTCTACTAGTTAAAAATGTATTATGTAGTAACTTACAATATTGCTGTGAGCTTGTGATTCATACGCATACATGTCAGCCAGCACGACATCGCACGTCAATTTCATAGAGAGATTTATTCAGTCCATTTTAAATTCTGATTTTGGCCGCCCCCCTTCACAGAAGATGGACGTGACAAAATATCTAACCTTAATGTGTCAGCCAATTGAATTAATCACCAGGTTAAACACCTGTTATTGTGGGATGAGACACTGGCTTTTACCTTGGGGGGAACGAATAATGAATGCAGAATGGCGTGAAGAGACACTGACATGCGAGGAAATCAGCTCTCGTGTCAATGAGAGGATCACATTGCTAAAACTCTCCAATACCTGCACTTATCATTCATGAAATGTGAGTGAAAGAGAGAGACCGTCACCTGAGTCCTTTCCTTCCCAGGCATTTGATTTTATAAAGGTTCTTAATTAAAATGATTAAGTGGAGAGGCTGCAGTGTGAGCTGCTGTGACATGGATACACGGATCAATCACGGGTCAATTACATCTGCTTTAACAAGTGGCTTCTCTGCTCATTACTGACCAGCACCACATCCATATATTAAAATATTTTGAAATATAATTTATTGTTGATGGAACAAATGGCGGCTCTTTGGGAGGCCTATGTGGCATGTTGTTGGTTGCCACCACAATAGAAAATAATTTTGAATAAAATAAGAATAAAATGAATTTTATGATTTTATGAAACGATTTTATGACACTACTCTCGTTCAAACACGTAATATAATTTCATTGTGATTAACTGTTCTTTTCCTGGAACTATGGTATTGCCTCATAGACTTCCATTGCAAGTGCATGTAAATATGTTTTTCTTGTTTGCTTTTACAAACTACAGGATGGGTAAAAAATATTTTCTGCAGTAACCGATAGCATGGCACAGATGATATTCATAGAGCTTAAGTTGTATTTACTGGAGATGACTCCTTAACTACAATGTTATCTGCAGCACCTTGGGGGCGGTGGAGGTGGCACAGTAAAAGTAGTAGAATTAAACAAAGACTAAAAATACTCTAGAAATAGTTTAGACATCTGGTTTGGGCATGCCTCGATATCCTGGCCTTCAGTCAAGTGACATTAACATCAGATACACTCCTGTAAAACACATTTTATTTTCATTTCTGATTTTAGACAACTCCTTGCAAGAACAAGGTGTTGAGAATGGTCTAAGATTGTCGAAAGTAGGGCTGTCACTTTTTATTCGATATTCAAATATGCATTCGAACATGACGTGAAATATCCGTAATCGAACTATAAATATACTATTCGGTTTTTAAAGTGCCATGTGTGGCGCATTTTTTACAGTCTATGATTAGATTTTTTTTTGATTTTTTTATTGTTTGCCATCTCATCCAGTAACGGGCGCTCTAAACGTATTGTAGAGTAGGCCCATGACCAAATCAAGCGAATAATAGCCAAAAGCCACCCTGTTTTGAAAATGGAAGATAACGCACAGAACGGCCAGTCTGATCGGACAATTCTACCCCAACTCATCTAAAAAGTAGTGTCTGGAAATATTTTGGGTTCTACACCGTAGATTGTAAAATACCGTATTTTCCGGATTATATATCAAAATTAATTCATACTGACTGACATGAACCAAGAGAAAACATTATCGTATACAGCCGCAAGAGTACATGCTACTCCTGTAGCCTACCCCTGAAAAAATTAACTGAAAACAACTGAAAAACTGTTACCTGAAACATTAACCTAAAGACAACTGAGAAAGCCTGAACACAAACAAAATGCCCCCAAAAAGAAAAAAAATCTCCATGTTTTCGGTGCTGCTGCGGTGGTGACGCGTTCATGTAACATGTGAGGGTGGATAAAGGTGCATAAAGCACCTAAAAGCTGTCACAAAGAACCGGCAAAAGTAATGACTATGAATATGTCAAATATAGCAAGGAGACATTTAAATATTTTACTAATAAACAAGTGTTTTCTGTGTCAGTGTCGGCTGCAAAGATGAAGTTGACGATGCTGACTCGCAGTAGATCTTTGCAGTAGTGAACGCGCCAGAGAGAAATGCACAATTCATACGGATTAGGCTACATAAGCAGAGAACAGTCTGTTTTCTTTCGTTTTGAATGGTTCTGTTTAAAAGTAGACATTTCAAGCTTTCTATATATGTCTCAGGTCTGTGACGCAAGTAGCTTATACGCTGAGTTTCGGTTCATTGATGAGACGAGCTCCAGGTTCACGCGCCGGCGCCTCCATGTCGTGATTATCTATTTTCTACTATATTTACTTCTTATTTATTAAATCCAGGCACTTGGTTGATAAAACATTGATTAAAATTAAGATACAATTAATACAAAACGAAATTAAATTTAAAGACAGGCTTTGTGCTTCTGTTTGAGGTCTCTGTTAAAGTTTTAAAGCAGTCTTTTAGTGCCGCTTTCAGAGCGCTCACGTCCGTAACATTTCTTTTTTTTTTTTTTTTTAAATAAATTTCTAAATAAATGCGGCTTATAGTCCAGTGCGACTATTATGTTTTTTTCCTCTTCATGACGCATTTTTTGACTGATGCGATTTATACTCCGGAGCGACTTGTAGTCCGGAAAATATGGTAACCGTTAAAGATAAGGTAGTTTGCCGAATTTGCAAAAAAAAAGGTTTACTTACGCATCCTCGACATCCAATCTTAGGGGCTCGTAGATATTCGAATATATTCAAATACATAGCTTGATATTTGATACCCGTTCGAATTTTATTTTTCTCAAAAGTGACAGCCCTAGTCGAAAGATGTAGTTTGGCAATTCGATTATACAAAGCCAGAGTTATAAAGAGAGATGAAAGAAGTGAAAGCAAGACACAAAGAGTGAGAGAGACATCAAGGAAATCAGCAAAGAAGACTCCTGTCTGCATTCATAGACATCTGTAAAGTAAAGTGAAGTAAAGTAAAGACACCAGCAAATAAAACAGGCGTCTGAAATTGAATAAGACTTAGCCTAGGTCTGAAGTTGAGTGCTGAGACATATTTCTGTAAAGAAATAAATTATAAATACACCTTCATGCCTGTCCAAACTTAGCAAAAAAGCTCAGAAAGAGCCAGGATGTGGAAACGCAAGCGTGGTGCCCTTAGCCTTTATTGTAGGCCGGTTCGCAATTGCCTGCTGGTTCATGCCACTTTGTTTGCCCTCACATTGTGGCTCTCAGCAGCCAGGAACAGGTGACAGGTGGAATGTAATTTAAAACCCTGTGGAGTGAGCTGGCAGACTAATATCATTCTCCAAGTCCCCAGACGTGGCGTGAGGTATAATATTGGGCTGGTAATTGGGTTGGGGAAGGTGAGCTCCTGTGTTTTATTAAGTTTAAACATAAACATGTTGTGTATGTGCCTTTAAGTGATGGGTAAGGAGTGACAAGGTTGTCAATGAGTTGAATGTTCAAGTCACACAAAAGAACACCACAGAGGAATTATAGATATTAGGGTGACACATTGCATGGGTTTGATAAAGTGTGTTAGCCAACTAAAGCAAAAAAAAAAAAAAAAAAAACAAAGAGATCGTCATTGCTTTGATAAGTTTATTTATTTATTTAAATGTCATGTGACCATCTGGTCTGTTTGGTCGATAGAGACCCTCTTTGTCACTGGGAATTGAGTGTCAGTCAGACATTTTGTGCCAGTAACTAAGCATGAAGTTAGGCTAATCCTCAAATGTTCTCAATTCTGATGAAAATAACAAATATATAAATCTCCAGGGAATCAGTCGGCCGTCACTCTCAGAATTCTCAAAAGAAAAGTGCCAATCAAGAAATAATTCATGGAACGCTGCCCCATCCTGAACACAAGTGTAATGAACAGCCACACAGCTCCTGACATTCAATTTATAGCCTTGGCTCGTGCTGTAGTTTATTTTTCCTCTTTCCCAGATGCCACATCTCTCGTCAGAGCCTCTGAACTCATGATCTGTCATTCTCCATACTGTAAATTCCTCAACAATATGAATTTATAAAACTTGATATACATTTAAGACAAAATAGTATAGAATTTTTTTTGCAGTAAATATTGATTCGGGATATCGCATGGACTATACAGTAGATGTAATATCGGTGTATCCCTAATCATTTAGCAATTGTAAGGGTTCTTCCATAAATTTTTCAGGAGACACGCATGGAGTCAACAAAGTGTACTTTTATTGACTGCAACACTTACTTAACAACACTTTGTGCAGGGAGGGAAAAAAAAAAAACACTGATTCATAACTTGTGCATCAGCACACAACTGAGTTCTGGGTCTCAGATGTTTACTCAGGGATCCCTCACCCGAACTAACTCAGCCACAGAAAATGAAGCCCTTTTAACAAGCTGGACCAAACCATTCTTATAATTACAGGGGTCTCACAAGTTCTCAATTACATCAAACTTAAACGGGTGAAAGAAAGAAATACTTCTATACACAAACTCAAATAAACAAAATAAAAATCACATTTATCATAAAGTCATAATGAAAATACACTTAAACATACACACACAAAACATCTATTAAACATTCAAACTAACACACAACCCCCTGGAACATTATCCCAAAAACTACATTTCCCATAATTCCTAACTGAATATATAAGGGACACCAGGAAAGGCCGCGCCCTTTTAACTCCAAGCCTTTGTTCCATGCTGCAGTCATGGAGCCCGGCGGAACCACGGGTAAGATGTACACATTTAAACAGACTTAAATAAAATGTTAAACCCATAACTTGGTTGTGGTCTCATTTACTCACTAGCGTGCACTCTAGAAATAAATGATTATTGACTTTGTTGCTCATTGGGATTTACAGCACCAAAGAGACATGTGTTTGGGTAGATAACATTTAAAGAAACAAAATAATTAGTAAATAAACAAACAAAAACATGAATCCTCTAAAACAAACAAAATATCACTTCATATTCAAAGTAAACTAAGTGCTCATTCAGTGTGGCCTTAGCCATCACATTTCCCCCCACCTATACATTCTCGCACGGTGAGCGAGAAAGAAAATCGGCTGCTATATTTTCGACCCCCGGGCGATGCTTCACTGTAAAACGAAAGGGTTGTATAGATAAAAACCATCGTGTCAAGCGAGAATTTGTATCTTTCATCC
Organism: Rutilus rutilus; assembly: GCF_951802725.1. Classification (NCBI taxonomy): domain Eukaryota; kingdom Metazoa; phylum Chordata; class Actinopteri; order Cypriniformes; family Leuciscidae; genus Rutilus; species Rutilus rutilus. The sequence continues at coordinate 16,689,485 of NC_140215.1, read as the reverse complement.
TATTCAACCATTTCAAAGCTTTATGGTCCGTTTCGATAACAAAATCTCGGCCGAGCAAATAATATTTCAATGAGTCGAGAGCCCATTTCAAAGCTAAACATTCTTTTTCCACCACAGAATATCTAGTTTCTCTGGGAAATAATTTCCGACTCAAATACACCACGGGATGCATTCCTCCGGTCTCTTCCTGCATCAGGACAGCTCCCAACCCTAATTCGGACGCATCTGTCTGAAGAACGAACGATTTTTCAAAATCAGGACTACATAAAATGGGTTCATTGCTCAGCGCCCCCTTTAGCTCACAGAATGCTTCTTCAGCGGGTGTAGTCCACTGCACTTTGTTAGGATTCGTCTTTTTAATTAAATCAGTTAACGGTGCCGCGATGGTCGAGAAATGGGGAATGAATTTCCGATACCAACCGACTAAACCAAGAAATGATCTAATTTGTTTTTTTGTAGCTGGAAGTGGACAGGATTGAATAGCACGGAGTTTCTGCACTTGAGGTTTAATAACTCCATTTCCCAATACGTACCCCAAGTACTCGGTCTCGGTTTTTACTAATGAACATTTTGCAGGATTAATGGTTAAACCAGCATCTTTAATTCGTTGGAAAACCGCTCGAAGATGTTGAAGGTGATCCTCCCAAGATGTACTAAATATCACAACATCGTCTAAGTAAGCTGCCGCAAATTCTCCCAAACCATCCAATACGGTATCCATCAATGTTTGAAAAGTCGGGGGTGCCCCGTGCAAGCCGAACGGTAACACCCGAAAATGCATTAGCCCCCTTGGTGTACGGAAAGCGGTCAACTCTCGCGACTCCAAGTCCAGAGGCACCTGCCAGTACCCTTTACTTAAATCGATAGTACTAATGAACTTAGCCTTTCCGAGTTTTTCAATTAACTCCTCAATACGAGGCATAGGATACGAATCGAATTTGGAGACGGAATTTAAATAGCGAAAATCAATACAAAACCTGAGGGTATTATCTTTTTTTGGCACCAATACCACCGGATTACACCATTCACTCTTTGACGATTCAACTACACCCATTTGCTGCATCAATGTTACTTCATCTTCGAAAGCTGTCAGCAATCGTTCAGGGATGCGATAGCTCATTCGTTTTGGATGCGCATTTTCTTTAAGCACTATTTTATGCTTTGTAACTGTGGTATAGCCTGGCTGATTTTTAAACAACTCCGGATCACACAATTGCTGAATTTGAGCCTGACGGTCTACAGGAAGATGACTAAGGTCAATAGGCAGCGAAGGTTGACTACCAGGTAAATATTGCTCTTCTGGCTCCTCCTCATCCTTCACTAGTCGGATCAGATTAACAACTGTGCTCTCACTCTGCGAGTACCATCTCTTCAACAAATTAATATGCAACACCCGATGTGATCGTGCCTTGCCTGGGGTTGCTATCTCATAAGTGGTTGTTCCTATTTTTTTAGTTACTTCAAACGGCCCTTGCCATTTACCCAAAAGTTTATTTTCAGAGGTAGGAAGCATGACGAGAACTTTCTGACCTGGTTCGAAAGATCGTGTCTTCGCCTTCCTATCATACCACGTCTTTTGTCTTTTCTGGGTTTCTTTCAAATGGGCAGAAGCAAATTCAGTCATTTGTTGCAATTTTTGTCTCATGGCTAACACATAATCAATAACATTTGTTTTGGTTGAAGTCCCCAAACTCCCCTCCCAAAGCTCTCTCACAAGGGACAATGGTCCCTGCACTTCATGGCCATACATGAGCTGGAATGGCGAAAACCCAGTTGACGCCTGCGGAACTTCCCTATAAGCAAACATAAGATATGGTAGCCACTGATCCCAGTCGGTCCCCACCTCATTCACGAATTTCCGAAGCATTTGCACTAAAGTTTGATTAAATCTCTCTACCAGCCCGTCTGTCTCCGGATGATAGGGAGTTGTTTTTAATCCTTTTATTCCCAACATCTGATACACCTGTTGCAGAAATTGAGACGTGAAATTCGTTCCTCTATCGGTTAGTATTTCTTTTGGAATACCTACTCTAGAAAAAAACTGAACCAGACATGAAGCGATAGCCTTAGCTTTGATGTTTTTTAACGGAAACACTTCTGGAAACCGTGTCGCATAATCACAAATGACTAACATATACTTATAGCCGGTCTTACTCCGTTCCAGTGGACCTACAATGTCCATTCCCAGCCGCTGAAAGGGAACATCAATGACTGGTAAAGGTATTAATGGTGCCTTACAAGGTTTGCGAATTTCACAGCATTGGCATTCAGGGCAAGCTCTACAAAATTCAGCAATGTCCTTAGACATTCCCAACCAGTAAAAATGTTTACTAATTCTAGAATGAGTCTTTCGCCTCCCCAAATGTCCAGCCCACGGAATGGAATGCCCCAGTGTCATTACTGTATTACGTACACTAACAGGTAACACCACTTGTAATTTATCCCCTGTTTTACGATATAGCAAATCATTCATCACACTGAAAGATTTCCCTTGAAACATGAATACGTTTGACCCTGTTTGAGCTGCCTCTACCACCTGGGAATACAATTTAGAAATTTCAGCATCCTCTTTCTGCAACTGCCTCAAATTTTCAGGTATTGGGATCTGATCAGCATTCAACAATTTGTCAGGCTCTTTTAGTTCCCTAGCCTGCACTACAGTTCTCTTAAATTTTTCCTGTTTCCTTTCCCTCCTAGACTTCTTTTCTTTACACTGATTCACAGACAGTTCAGAATCAAAAAAAGGTAATGACAACAATGAGTTTTCCTCTTCCTCACATTCATTCTGTCTGCTTTGAGCCCGTGTCAGAACTACATTACAAGTATCCCAAAGAGGTAACAAATTCATCAGCGCAGGAAAATCATGACCTAAAATAACTGGGTATGGCAAGTTCTGTGCCAGTCCTACCCTCATCAAATAGGTTTGCCCCGCTATACCCAGGTATACATCAGTGACAGAATACTGACGCTCCTCCCCATGAACACATCTCACTATTACTGGGGTATCACCACTAACACCCAATTCAGGTACAAGTTCTGATTCAACTAAGGTCTGCATGCAACCTGTATCTATCAAGGCAGAGACTTTTTTCCCATTCAACTCAACAGTTCTTATCACTTGCTTTGGGATGGGAATGTTCGCAGGTTCAGGTATAGTTTCTCGAGGCACATAACACATATTAGTAAGTGTTTTTGTCAATTGCGGACACATTGGCTTTTTATGACCTAGTTGACCACATTTATAACACTTAATAGTCTCTAAACCAGAGACACCAGAGTTCTCAGTTCGTTTTCCACTTGCCTCAGTTGTGAACCTACTTCCTTGAGATGTTGAAATCGGTCGTCGAGAAGCTCCATCTCGTGCAGTCTTCCAGCGAGCGAGACTCCAGGGCTCAGCTCTTCGTCGTGCCGCCACAAATACCTCAGCCAGACGCGCCGCCTCCTCAGCTGTAGACGGGCCGTGTTCCTTGATCCACGTCTGTAGCTCTGGGCTAAGCATCCGCAAAAATTGTTCAAGGACAATTATCTCTCCGATCTCCTGGTTCGTTCTCTCTGCCGGTCTCACCCACTTTTGATACAGGTCTTTCAGTCGAACATACAGCTCTTTAGGGGTCTCTTCTTCCAGCACCTCCATAGCTCGAAATCTCTGTCGATACGTTTCATGATTAATGGAATACTTTTTCAGAATAGCCTCCTTCACCTGCGGGTAGTCACTTGCGTCTGCAACATCCATGGCCACATATGCGCTGCGCGCCTTGCCAGTCAGCAATGGAATGAGTCTAATGGCCCAATCTTCCCTTGGCCATCTGCACACCTCAGCAATCCGTTCAAACGTGGTTAAATAATGCTCGATGTCATCCGCTTCACACAATTGTTGAATCTTTGGTTCTTTCAGCACATAACCATGGCTCATAATGCGGGAGCCAACAGAAGCTCTAGGCGATTCCTCCACCTCAGCGTCTCCCCTGTCTCGCAAATCCTCCAACGGAGTTCGCTGGCTGACCTCATCCTGTAGTAGACGGAACTGATGCTGAAGCGATTTCCATCTCGTCTCTTGACGAGCTGCATCTTGCATCTGACGGGTATCTCTCTCTTGCTGATCCTGCATGAACCGTTGAAACATCCGCTTAAGCTCCAGTACATCACCCTTCGACTCCTCTTCAGACACCTGCTCAGCCACACCTGTCGCATCCTCCATCAGCATCTCACCCTCATCTGGTGCGCTCTGGACATCAGCAGGAACAACAGCGCGTACTGCTCTCTTAGGCGCCATTCTTTTAGTACTTGACTCTCTACAGACAGTCTCCTCCTGGACAGAATCCCACCGCTGCCACCATCTTGTAAGGGTTCTTCCATAAATTTTTCAGGAGACACGCATGGAGTCAACAAAGTGTACTTTTATTGACTGCAACACTTACTTAACAACACTTTGTGCAGGGAGGGAAAAAAAAAAAAACACTGATTCATAACTTGTGCATCAGCACACAACTGAGTTCTGGGTCTCAGATGTTTACTCAGGGATCCCTCACCCGAACTAACTCAGCCACAGAAAATGAAGCCCTTTTAACAAGCTGGACCAAACCATTCTTATAATTACAGGGGTCTCACAAGTTCTCAATTACATCAAACTTAAACGGGTGAAAGAAAGAAATACTTCTATACACAAACTCAAATAAACAAAATAAAAATCACATTTATCATAAAGTCATAATGAAAATACACTTAAACATACACACACAAAACATCTATTAAACATTCAAACTAACACACAACCCCCTGGAACATTATCCCAAAAACTACATTTCCCATAATTCCTAACTGAATATATAAGGGACACCAGGAAAGGCCGCGCCCTTTTAACTCCAAGCCTTTGTTCCATGCTGCAGTCATGGAGCCCGGCGGAACCACGGGTAAGATGTACACATTTAAACAGACTTAAATAAAATGTTAAACCCATAACTTGGTTGTGGTCTCATTTACTCACTAGCGTGCACTCTAGAAATAAATGATTATTGACTTTGTTGCTCATTGGGATTTACAGCACCAAAGAGACATGTGTTTGGGTAGATAACATTTAAAGAAACAAAATAATTAGTAAATAAACAAACAAAAACATTAATCCTCTAAAACAAACAAAATATCACTTCATATTCAAAGTAAACTAAGTGCTCATTCAGTGTGGCCTTAGCCATCACAGCAATACATTCTTGTCTTGTTTATATCCATTTATATTTTATCCTAAGGAATTTTAGGAGAAACATCTGATACTTACAGTATATAAAATATAACTGAAAACTCTAACACTATACCAGACACAAAGTTTCCTGCAGCAAGACTGTCATGAATCCAAACTGTTGTGTGATGAGTGTGTTGTTTTTGTACATTAACGTATATCTTTAGTAGTTGGTTAGGAAAAAAATAATGGAAGATAGCTTTTAATGTTTGTTGCTTTATCACCTTGAACTTGCCTGGGTCAGTTATGAAAGAGCAACCTCTGAGCAATAACATTTTCCTCTAGAAAGATGTTTCAGCTTTCATCAAGAAGACTTTGAAGACATATCATGTGCTGAGGAGATAAAGAAAGTTCAAATCATTTGTCTGTGCTTGCTCATAATTCTGAGAAAGCATAAGCGAGGAACAGGTGGAGGGTTCACCACACGCGCCTCATCAGACATAGAGAAAGTAAGTGTGCACAGCTGATAAAGGGCCGTTTCATTTGAGCCGAGTGTGGCGGAGCACGCTCCCAAATTGCTCTGCCTCCTCTACAAAGATATGAGTCATTGAGAGAAAGAGAGCAGAGAAACTATCAGAGGGAAAAGAGCAGCAGATTACTTTGCATGAAATAAACGAGGCTGATACAACCGGACAAAGACGAGAGCAGTATAAATGGAGATTCAAAGCGATACGGTCCAGTAAATATATGCGTATTAGTGAGGCTGAGGCAAAGTACTGAATGAGGGAGAAAAGAATGCAATGAGCAATGAACACATCCTCAGTCCATTACAAAAAGAGAGAGCGGGTGCCAGACAGGAAATGAGGAATGACAGCAAGCCATGATGAAGGAGTTCTGGCCCATTTGTTTCATTGTGAGGTGGAACAGGGGCTGATGGCGGGATGGAGTCTCTCGTTCTGTTCCAGCTTCATCATCATTAGCTACTGCCCTCGCAGGTGAAACAAGCACATTTTCAACTCTCCAGCAGTGCGTTTCCATTTACCATAGATAGCTATGGAAGATTTCCTATAAACAAACAGTGGATTCCCCCACATTTTCCCCACTGTTTTCCTCCAAATCAGGACTTAACATTGACTTAACAACTAGACGCACTCTGACAAGGCTCACAAGGACATTATAGAAGGTATTAAGAAATGATTCTTCTATCATCACTGAAAGCAAAAATGCTGAACAATGTGATAGAAAAAAGCAGACAATTGGAACATATTTGATGTTCAGAATACATACGTGAAAACTGATGAAATGTTAAATGTAAAAATGTTTATGTAAAATGCTAAATTAAACAAACTACACTAACATCTCACGTTACTAAAAATATTAAATGTGATAAGTGAAGGTAAGTCTTCAAGACATTTGTACTTAATCTCCCTGTAACTCATTTTAAATTCAGCGAGATTTTACCTCCTCGTGTCACTGCAGCATAAACAGGGTTTAGAACACTGCAAGATTAAGTGGTTCATTAATTGTCTCCAGGCAACTATTAGGCCTAACAAAGCAAGGTCACTAAGATCCAGTGAGAGCTGATTGTAATGAGTAGCTGTGGAGTGTTTAGTGAGGCCTAGCTTTGTCAACTCCTTGATTTTCACACTAGTTATGTGTGGCGAACCATTTTACTAATTTCCAATTCTGGGCCATTTTTTTTAAATATGACTATCATGTCCCTTGACCTTTCAGTCATAAAAAAAAAAATAAAAAAAAATCACATTTCATGTGATTGGTGAGATCAACGTTGTTCATAAAATTAAACCAAGAAAATAAAATGAAACAATATTCAAGAGGAATTCTGTAATACAATGTATTTTTAAATAATATGAAACTTTACTCTATATTGTTTTGCACATTTTTTCTTTATTTTATTTTTTTCTCTTATCCCAGTAATAACACTTCTTATTTATTTACTTTGTTTTCTCTGGATAATCATCATTAGCTAAAAAGTGTACAAAAAGCAAAACAAAATAGGTAATTATTAACATTTTAAAATGCCTATTTTAAAATAAAAAGAATGTTTGACCTTTTTTGTCCCATTTCATGTTATTTTTATAATACAGTTTAGAAAAATAGGAAGAGGATTAAAGAAATTGTTAATAAAATAAAATAAAATTTAGTTTTTTAGATAATCATAAAAATACTTTATGATTAGTAATAACATTTTTTGAACTCAAAACTACAAAAAGATATTGTAATTCCTCTATACAGTATATTCCATGGATACACAGAGATGCCCAAGAGTGTCCACTACTGTAGGCTAGCTTGCAGAGAGATGACAATGACTGAAGCAAGAATTTCTCATGGGGATGACAGTGACCAAATACAGAAGAAACCGCTTTAGACCTCAAAGCGGCAGAAACACCTTTGCTGAGCCAGTTAATCCCCTCTGTTCGGCCTTCTGGGAGCACAAAAGGAAGTGATTTCCAGCCTCCAGACCAAGCACTGGCATCTAATATGAGTCATACACGACTGACCATTAAGACATCCCAGGACCACCTGCAGGTTAACTTTCCATCTTCTCACCTCTGGACTAACATAACCTCATAATGAGTGGCACCAGGTCAATGTTGACCGTCATACATCAAAGCCCTCCAGACATCCTAACATGTGCGCTCTAGTGTAGCTGTCATGTGAGGAGGAGGAGGGGCACCTAGTTACCATAGCAACAGACTAAATTAACACTGCTGCCTCCGGAAAATCTTCTGTTGTCATTCATTTGTTGCATTGCTGTGGTCAACATCCTCTGGGAGAAACTGGCTGTTTGGGAACAATGGCGAATCTGTATGACTTTGCTTTTTCTGTGGAACATTAATGAGAAGACTTTTCTTTCTTTTTAAGAAGAAGAAAAATATGATAAAGAAGAAGAACGTAGATATTTAAAAAAAATATATCCACTGAAGAAAGAAAGTCACGCAGGTTTGTAACAACACACGGGTGACTAAATAATGTCAGGATTTTCATTTATGAGTGAACTCTCACTTTAAGAATGGACCCAGCTGGTTACCAGCATAAGGTTGGGAATGACTATGTATCCAGATAATGGTGTTTTGGCTGCACTAGTCTTTCATCATGTCTTGAACCGGAGATGAAAGAGGCACTCTCTCATTATCCGCCCTCGGAGTAGTTCGGACTGGAAAAATACTATATAGTGATTCCAGAAGACTACAGTGAAGAACACAAGTATCAGCTACCCCTTCTGCCGAGAGATCATTGTCACATTCCATGTCAGGAAAAACCCCATTATTTAGCAAAATGCATGTTCTACTGAATATCAACACTGATTTTGAACCATTTTGACAAGGCCGCCAGAATCAATGTCCCCCTGTCACAGCTACTTTGCTGTGTATGAGATAGTGCCATTTTGAAGCTGTCATGGGCATTTGGAATAGGAAGAAGGACAGGCAGGTTGAGCCATCAGATAGCTTTAGTGCTATTCATCGGCCTCTGTTATCTCACAGCCTACAAGATGACAACTTACAGCACTTGAGAAAGGACAGTCACACTTAGGTCAAGTCAACGTGAGGCTTTTGAAGAGGCAAAGAGATGTCAGCTGTCAAATGGCCAGAGATTATGGGTTCTCCCTAAACCCGATGCGATCATGTGGAGGATGAAAGAACTGTCAGACAAGTTCATAAAGAATCAGCATGAGTGAACTGCATGTTTCAAACAGAACTGAAATCAAACATTTTTAGCTTTTCGTCCATGTGTGGTATCTTTGAGCTCACCTATATGCTATTGTACTACTAAATGTTGACAAAATTAACCTTTAGCAGGTACACATGGGAAAAAATGCAGTCTTTTGCTTCCAGGAAAATGCCAAGAATATTGATTACTCATCCTGCACTACGCAAATTTGTGTCCAATCAAATGCTAGAATGAGAATATTCCTCCAACCTGTAACTAAAGCCTATTACTAGTTTAAAAAAAGGAAGAGATTCTCAAAACTTCCTGTTCCAGTAAGAAATATACTGTTCAAAAGCATGGGGTCAGATATTTCGTTTTTAAAGAAAATAATACTTTTATTCGTAAGAATGCATTAAATTGTTCGAAAGTGACAGAGGACCTTTGAAAGCATGCTGCAAACTGCTCCCGCAAACACTGACTAAACTAAAGACATGCAAGAACTATTTAAATGTTGAGCAGCAAGCTCATTGGCTGCAGATGCAACAGGAACCAATCAGACTGTGCCTTATAGTTAACAATGTCTATTGTTAACAGCAGGTTGAGTTAAGGACCCATCAGCAAAAATATTAAGCAGCACAACTGTTTTCGACATTGATAATAAAAAATATCAGCATATTAGATTGATTTCTGAAGGATAATTTGACACAGAACACGAATGAATGGCTGCTTAATTTAGCTTTGCCTTCACAGGAATAAATTACATTTTAAAATATGTAAAAATAGAAAAGTTATTTTAAATTGTAAAAATATTTCACAATATTACTGTTTTTGCTTTATTTTTGATTTCCTGTATTTTTACTGTTTTTTGTATTTTTGTATTAAAAATGAAGCCTCGGTGAGCATTCTTTTAATAGCATTAAACATTTTTACCGACTCCACACTTTTTAATGGTAATGTATGTAAACACAGGAAAGAAACGTATCAATCATGTATGATCTCCGTTGGTGAGTTTAATCCCTGTTATTGCATGTAATTCTGCAGCAAATAAACCTGACCTGTTTTTCCACAAAATAGACACTCTTAGCTTCACATTCCTCTTCCTCCTTTTCTTTTTCATCTTCTTCCACTCAATCAGAACATTATTTTTTTTGGAGGCATCCAAATCCATCAAAGCATGAAACCAGCTTTCCTTAACCCAAAAAACTTCAGTCAAATTGCTCCGAGCAAATCTGTGCAAAGTAGATCCTGGTAAATAAACTGAAAAATCCAAGAATCAAGTTCTGTGCACAATAGCACATTCCTTTTCCCCCCCCAAAAAATAGACACAGAAGACAAAAGTTATTCAAATGCACACATGCCTCTGCTGAAAAGACCAGCATAGACCAGCACAGCCATACTGTCCATCCACAAAAATAGTTTGTTGGAACACAAGTACACCAGGGATAGTTAAAGCGAAACTGAACATTTTCTCATCATTTACTCACCCTCATATCATTACAAACCTGTTTGACTTTCTATCTTCTGTGTAACATAAAGATATATTTTGACAAATGTCTGTTTTTTCCCATACATTTTTGTCCATACAGTGGAGGTCAATGGTCATCAAAACTGTTTGGCTACAAATACTCTTCAGAATATCTTTTCCGGAAGAAAGTCCATCATACAGGTTTGGACATGAGTAAACGATGACAGGATTTTCATTTGGGTGCTATCCCTTTAAAGGGGTAAACGGGGTCATAGGTGAATAATCCAGTCAATCACAAAGTGTCATTAGTGCTGTTTATTTACATCATTTGGTTCGACCATTCCCAAGCTGAACGCATCCAAATGTTCATTAAGGTTGAGTCAAAAGACAGCAAAGAAGCACCCTATTTTCACACAATGTTCTAATGGCGAGATTCACTTGACACAAGGCAGAAATCCCCCAGGAGTCGCATCACTCAAATAGCATTATATAAAACAAACGAGAGTTTAGCACAGAGGGAGCCAAATGCAGGATAGAGAGAAAGGGAAACTTAATAAGCTGCACCCGCCCTCCCCCGTTTTGTTTTTTAAATGTTTACACCATTTTGTCTGGTATTTCGGGCATCTGCGCACAGAAGGAACGGCAGAGCAGTACTCGCTTCAAAGCTGAGTCTGAGCAGCAGGGACCATGGGCGCTTCTTTACAGCTCAGCAGGCTGACTTTATCAGAACGTATTCTGCAGCTGTGAACCCTGGCAATATGAAGACTGGAGAAAATGAGGGAGGGAAAGGAAGGCGTGAGATATGCAAATGAAGACTAACCATGAGAGAGCGGGGAGGGACAGGAGAGAGAGAAGGAAGACAGAGCAAAGGGAACTGTGCTTGAATATCAGATCAAAGGAAAATACAGCTTAGCCAAATGGAAAGATAAAGAGCACAGATTGATTGATTCTTACCCCTCACTGCATTTCTTTTCTAACCACTTGACAAAATTACAAATTAATGTGACTTTAGATGCAGCCTGACCTTTGAAAAATTATTTGGTGGTACTATGATACAGTACCGGTACAGTATCAGATATATGGGTGTCTTCAACTTTTATCCACTTAATTCACTTTTAATTAGTTTCAAGTATTTAAAAACTTTATATTCCTTAATCTTTTAGTATCGCTACATATCAAAAGCATTTAAACTTTGAAAGGGCATCATACAAATATATAATACATTTAAAACTATGATAATCTAAACAAAGAGTGAAACAAAACCATTAAAAAATATATTAAATTGCTTTGGCAATCATAATGTTATAAAAAATAGTCCCAAAATTTGAGACATATGATGTAAATAAAACAAATATACATTATAATATTAATTTTATAATTACTTGTGTACAGTGATATTAATTTATATTAATATCTACTGTACTATTACAGTATTTATGAATATTTTAATTTAGATTTTATTTTTATATATTCAGTTTACATTTAGTTTTCATATTTTCCTTTTCATTGTTTTAGTAATTTTTTAGGTGCTTGTCATTTTATTGGTTTCAATTTTTTTTTTTTTTTTTTTCAGTAATTTAAATAAACTTCTTTCAGTTAATTTTCAGTAAGTTTAAAGTTTAAGTTTTTCATCTGATATTCTTTCTTTTTTTCAGCTGTATTTCAATTACGGAAAATGATTTTTATTAGTTATAGTTTGCAACTGTTTCCAACCAATCTGTAATTTTGTCAAATTATGTTGAAAATATTATTTAATTGTTTGTATTTAGAATACATAAATAGCAGTAAAATCAGCCTAGTAAGACAGGAGTCAGCTATATCAGCTTTTTTATTTCAATAATTTAGTAAAACATAAATCCACCACCATCATTCATTTCCATCACAAAATTCTAGTACACAATTCAAAATTGGAGATGGTGGAAATGACACTCTGATGAAAATTGTCAAGAAAAAAAAAACATTTCTCCCATGATGCATGTAAACTGTTTGGCATTGTTAGTAGACAAATTAAACAAACTAATGTGAGTGTGAAAAGAGAGTTTATTTTCTAAAAGAAGTCAAAAAACGCTTTTTGAAGAAACACCCATTCACCCTAGTAGTGAAAAAACAGAAAGTACTTTAAAGAATACCATGTTACCATGTCCACACCAACATGGTCATACCATTCTTTTTTTGTTGGTGAACTTCAACATGGGTTCAGTGATGACTCAGACCACCATTGCTTTGTCATAATTGGTTTAAGAGGGTTATCATCTTTCTCCAGACTAGCCATTCTCCTGCTAGCATTAAACACTGGCTCAAGAGCAGGCGACCGTAATGGAGCACTTTTGTATCTGCCGGCCCGAGGGCCACTGAACGGAGCACCTCCATTACGAACCGCAATAACGTGAGCAGGATTGAGCACTGCCGCAGGAATCAATCTCTTCAATCGCATTGCGTTCGCTGGATTCGGGGGGTGAGTCTAAGACCCAACACTTTCACCCTAGGGTCCTGCTCTCGGTCTCACATTTGCCCTTCATTGGCAATGACGTCACCGGCCGTTCCCCTGGCGCCGGAACAGGGATGGGAGACATATGAGCGACATGGAAAAACACAAGCCAGATCCCTCCAGGGGATTCGCTAATATCTGCCAGTGCTGCCAGGTGCATGGATGCTAAAAAAGCACAGGGCTGCATGCAGTCATTGTTACAGACCATTAAGTGCTTTAAGCAGATGGATGATCAGGCATGAATGGGAAAACGATTTAGGGTACTGGAAACCCTAATGCCTGTCGGGCGATACTGTATGAGACAAAATAGGGAAAGAATGATGCCTCTGGACACACTAACAAAAGGCTGCTGTAACAAGAGAAGGACTAATTGTGTTGTAATACATGCTTTTTCAATCACTTGTCATTTAAAGGTCCCATATTGTCAAAACTGAAATTTCCTGGCTTTTTTCATGATAACAGAGGTATATGAAACTACCATATAAGTTTCAAAACAGTCAATCCACAGACAAATTGCACACAGCCTGCATAAAGTAGCTGTGCCATTTCACAAGCCGTTTTGACTTCCGTGTGAAGTCAGTGACGTCAGAACTACTCAGTCCCACCCCGAGCACTGCCCACCGTCAGGAAACTACATCATTGCACAGGCTTCCAAACAACATTAATATAACAGAACAGTGGCTAATGTTTATTTATTCATAAACGCCACAGCAATTTATTCGACCTTAACCGTCTCTTCTGTATATTTCACAAGAGACTGCTTCGTCAATCAGGCACAGTTCAATGCCGTTTTTTCAAAGAAGCTACTCCTCAAAGATGCTGCAGTCCCTACAGTTCATAGTTTTACAAGATTACCTTGGGCGTCAATCACATGTTCTCGCGTTCTGTGGGCATCTTTGCACATTTACCACAAGTACACCTTTCACAGAAAAAAAGTAACATTGTAAAAGAAATTGTAGCACATCAACTTACTGTATCAGAAGGAAAGTAATAGTTACAAGCTTACTGCATTCGGTGTCTGTCTGCTAACGTTACATTATAAAGCAGTTAAGTGTTTCAAAATCAGTGTCTAACTAGCTATTAACGTACATATTTTGGAGATTTAAATCAAATTTGAAAAAAAAAAAAGTCTGAGTTTGTTTACAGAAAGTTTAAGTTAGAGTTAATGTTAAATCTGCGTGCAGCATTAAATGTAATTGTAATTATAATACTCTTACAATAACGCCGAAAGTAAGGAGGTGGTTGTTTTTCTCCTGTCATCGCCGATTCGGGGTCTGAGTCCGTCTCGAACATATAAAGCCGGATAACATTTCCCTCAGCAATGTCCATCATTACAGGTGTTTTGGTTACACTTTATTTTACGGTGTCATTGTTACAGTGTAATTATATATTTAAGTACTGAGTAATATTAAGTAACTACATGTACTTACTATAGAGTTAGGGTAGGATTAGGGTTTGGTTGAGGGTTAGTTGCATGTAATTATGCATAATTAACTGTTAATACTATTGTAAGTACATGTACAATAGTATGTAACAAGGACACTGTAAAATAAAGTGTTACCGGTGTTTTATTTACCTTACTTGTGAGCATCACCAAGCCACAGCAGGCTACAGCATACATGACCCTAGTTACCTGTGGTTGGCCTGGCCGTGCGTCGCTCAGAAAACAACAGGCCAATCAAAAGAGAGGCTCATGAATATTAATTGGAAAGGCCAAAATCGACCTGTTCTTAGCAGAGCTCCTGAGAAAGGAGCTGTAAAAATGTATTGGGATGGTTTTTGGTACTTATACCGCAAATATATATTCTTAAGGACATCAAAACCTAAAATAAAACTTAAGAAAGGTGTACAATATGGGACCTTTAAGTGGTTTGCTCTGGTCCACATTGGTGACTAATCAGAAATGTGATCTCAGTTACTTTCCAGTTCATGGTTCTCCCCTGTTTGTTTTAAGCAGCCTGGATCCTAACCTCTCAATAGTTTGATTGCCTTGTAACTGAATGTGCTATTGGATTTCTAATTCAAGGAATATTGTAGCTATTCTTTCAATGAAACGGCTGGGTTTTTCCTGCATTGAAAAGTTTTTTGGGCGGCCGCCAAAGCGAATTTTTATCCCGCTAAAGCCTTATTTGATCAGGTATTGTGAGGTAGATGACTGCTGCGCTTGTGACAGAGCGCATGGTAACTGAGAGAGAGAACGAGAGAGAGAGAGCCCCTCCCCCGTGCACGCACTCTCTGTCTTCAAACTAAGCACTGTCTTTGCTCTCTCCCTCGCACATATTGATCAAAATCAATTGACACGATGGTAAAAGGTTGGAAGACCGAAATGTTTTTTTTTTTTTTAAATGAACACACAAAATAGTTCCGTTTTTAAGAATGAATAGGGTACTTTATTTAGATTGTCCACTTTGTGCAATCTACTAACTATAAGCCTCTACATGTCAACTACTATTAGACTGTCTGCTTAATTTCTGATAACGTTTTATTTTGATGGTCCCCCAACAGACATTATTGGAATAATTGGACATTATTCCTGATATAATGGATCCTGGATCTTTGCCCCCCTCCCCCTCCAGGGGTGTTCTGTGAAGCAAGGTCTCACGGGGGGTATTGCATCCCATTAGGAGACAGCATGTAACAATCCCTTCACAGGAGACCAGTCAGAGATACCTGCCCCGGCCTCCAGAGCTCTGCACAGCCCTGCGAAGCTCTGTGGTCTCCATGGTGAACGACACAGTGGAACTACACACTTAAAGGAAGACAGCTGAAGTGTTCTTAAGACTTCAAAGAAAGGATTTTAACTCCAATCAGTATATTTTTAAATCTAAACGCAGAGGTGCAGACATATCCTTTATTTCTATATTCCCACGTGTCACTCTTTAAATGCGACATGCATGCAGTAGAAGTCAGTTTGATCTATGTGTTCTGACAGGTGGTTGGTGCTCGCACGCTCTTATATCATGCACGTTACATCACAGAGATTACAGGGTTTGGTTGTAGTGTATGCGAGTGTGAGAAAATAAAAAGCTCTTTCTTAGCACAGTAAACCTAAACAGTTCTCAGTTGTTTCACTTATGTTTCAAGTATCAATTTGTCAGAGATGTTTCTTCTGAAATGTGGCTTAAGAAGAAAATAAATAGATATGAATAAGTCAACTTATATACAGTAAAAGTAGACATCTATAAAATGAATGTAAATAGTACGGCCTTGATTTAATGAGAAATATTACAAATTCTCTGACTTTGGTTTCTTGATACAAAACTCTTGTCAAATTGAGCACAATCAGATCTGAAACTATAGAGGAGTCATTTGAGATAACTGGGCTTTTTACTGGGAGATTAAAAACAATATATTATTAGTAAATACATTTATAATGTCACAAAAGATTTCCATTTCAAATAAATGCTGTTGTTTTGAACTTTCTCTACCAAAAAATTCTATTCAAAACAAATTCATCATGGTTTTCACTAAATTATTATTAACTTTTTTCAACAATTTTCTCGCATCGTTATTAAAAAAAAATCCTCCACTGACTTCATAATAACTGCATGGATCAACCTTTCTTCGTTCGTATCTTTCTTGCTTTTTTACATTAGGAAATGTAAAAGGCTTTCCTGTAGCTCAAACAGTAGAGTGTTGATGCTTGCAACGCCATGGTCATGGGTTTGATTATTTGGATAAAAGAGTCGCTTTGGATAAGACGCTTTGGATAAAAGCGTCTGCCAAATGCATAAACGTAAATTTAAAGGAGACTATTCTATTCTGCATTATTCCAGTTCATTCTGTAGCTTGTTAGAGGGAATTACCAATCATATCTCGAACCCCAATTTGGGACACTCTCATCTGCTGAAACCAATTGAACATGACCTGATCAGAGCGATCTCAAACACAGAACAAGCAGAGAGAGACACAGACAAGGCCGTAAATGTAGATGGATTATTTCAGTTGCTAAGCCACACAGTTACACAGAGAAAAGTCGTTTGGAGAGTATTCACAGAGATCATCATTCCCTGTAGGTCCTGAGACATGAAGAGATCCAGGACGGGGCTCGACAACTCGTCCTCTCTCTGGTTTATGTCATACTGTGTCAACAAAAACGGATAAGAAGTGACACATGCCCCAGATGATTCTTGATGAGCCTTTTATGTGCTCAAAACTAGAGGATATTCATGAGCCGGGTGGAATGTTTGTGGCTGCAATAATTATCTGTAAGTTCTTAAGGTGAAACGCATTGTAACTGAAGTGAGTTTTGGGGCTGAGAACAGGTTTTATAGGTTACAAAACTGACATGCCTTGCCGTTCAAAAGCACTAGGCCAAACAATAGAGCTATTGTGTATAGGCCAAAAGGAATCAGTGTCTGCAATTTGGGTCTTTTTTTGTCCTCAGCATTATTCCTCAAAGCAGAACTGAAAGGGCACTGTCAAGAGGTGTGAGATTGCAAATGGATCTTAAGTAACAGACTTGATTGGATCTTCCCGCTGCGGCTCGACTGACAGGCATCACGAAACACAGCGTGGCCCTGTCCCTCTGGCCATGGGGTTTGCCATGGTAACTCATAAGATTAGTGCAGGTGGCAGCCTCGCTCCGAGGTAGATTACACACAGCTAGTATTTTTGACAGAAATTAGGTCAAATGAAGTTGCCTTAAATCCCTGTGTAGCTGCCTGGCTTAAGAAAGGTTGGACTCTTTGACTGATGATTCCCACACACTTTATTTGAATGTCCGTCATCACAGATACAATCACCGTTGGACACCATGACTCGTTGAGAATCAACGTAAAAGCTTGTTCTCCATTTAAACCAGGAGCTAAATCCTTTTAAACTCCTTGCAAACCGTAAACCTTCGAAACCATAACCATGCATGTCTGGGTCTCGTTCCATACTGAAATGTTTGGACCATATGCGTGTTATATCCACTCACGCGAGTGAACGTCAAAATAAAAGACCTCCGTTACCATAACAAAAATGAAACCCAAGATCAGAAATTGTAATTTGTGCAAATCTCACACCAAAATGTACAAGCACGAATAATTTCCCTTTATCCCTTTTTTTTTTTCGCTTTTTTTTCAGTTTTTATCTTTTTTTTTACAATTTAACCTCAAACCAACATTAAAAATTCTAAACCATGAGTTAAGAAATTAAAATGATACTCATTGACCTTTCAATATTTCAATGAGAAACTTTCGAATGAAAAAAGGATAATGTCCCTCCATCAGTAAAATGAATTTTTGCACTGGTCTTTCAATTATGGACGGTTTGTTAACACGCTTGCCCTTTGCATTAACCTTCGGGTCGCCTAGAAAAATCTTGGCTCTTCTTACAAGCCCGTCGTCACTAGAAATAATTTCCTTTATTCTGCCAAGCCTCCATTCGTTTCTAGGCATTTCCTCTTCTTTGATGATAACAAGATCATCAACTTGAAGATTTCTCTTAGACACGTTCCACTTTTGTCAGGCGGCTATATTCGCAAGATACTCTTTGCGCCAACGACTCCAAAATTGTTCCGCTAAATACTGCACGTCTCCATCTTTTCCATGCAAATACATCCTCCCTGACGAAATTTCATGGTGGAGGCAAAGCAGTAGTCAATTTTAACGTAAGCAGATGATTTGGAGTGATTGGTGCTAGACTCTGAGGATCAGTCAGGCAATTATTCACAATGGCCATCGCCTCATACAAAAAAGCTCGTAAAGAGGAAACTTTATTGTATACTCCTTTTCAAATTTACAATATTTTAATTCTGTAAAAATAAAGAAACACTAGTGAATCTTGTAGTCAGAAGGCAAAGCAGTAAAGCATTAAATAATGACTTCTTATTGATTCTGCTTGATATTGATTGGCTCCCTAAAAAGATGCCTTTAATTGGTTACAATTGCATATTTCAAGCTGCTCAACAAAAAGAATTCAGACCCTCTCATTTGCAAATGAATGCTGTTTCTGTAACAGTCAACCAACATTACGATCATCAGTGTTGGGGGTAATTCATTTCAAGTAACACAAGTTTTGTACGTAATCAGATTACTTTTTTCAAGTAACTAGTAAAGTAACAAATTCCTTTTAAAAATTTACAACAAAACATCTGAGTTACTTTTCAAACAAGTAATGCATGCAAATTATTTCCCAATTATTGACTGACACCTGTCCTGTCGCCATGTTGAAAGAAATTTGAAGTGCGGAGGCGTTGTGTGCGAGGTGTAAACATTTACATTTACTTATCTCACTTGGACAATTCAGTATTCCTCAAAATAAATAAAAACAGTGAAATGCAAACTCAGAATATTACGCAAACCTGCAATAATAAAATTTGTTAAATAACACAAATATACTATTTAATTTCACTTTATTAATTAATGTCTTTGCTGCTGACCTTCAATGATCCGTGCCATAGAAGAACCAAAATGTAAAATAGTGTGTTGAAATTGACAAAATTAGTTTTTTGAAAAAAGCTCTCATAAGCTTGCAAAGGATGTAATTTCACAAAGAATTAACCTCATCTACACTCGTCTGATGTTCTCTCTTAAATAATAGAGGTCAACATTAAAGATCTATTTGAGATAATGTTCCTGATGAGATGTTTCTATCAAATGGAGTGTTTATTACAAAAATAAATTTGAAATAGGCATTTTTCATGAATTACGAACACAAAGAACATCACGTCCTGACAGGTATGCCATTGTGCAGCAGAAATTATAGAGACCAAAGAAAACACACTTAATAGACCAGACAAAAAAGAACGATGCTTTGGATTAATACATGGCGCACAGTATTACTGCATTACCGCATTACTGAAAAACACACATGGCAGAAAAACTTATAACAAGAGCCCAATGAGAATGCATAGTAAGGTAAGGCAAGGTAAAGTAATATGGCTAAAGCAATACGCGTTCTGTGTATTCAAGTCACAGTATAAATGATTCAGTTCAAAAGCCACAAACAGCATTATGGTAGATGACAATGTGACTAAATAAACAGAACACGGCATAATACACTAATACACAAAACAGAATAGGGAAAGAAAGATGATAACAGCTTGGAAAAATATACAGAGTGAAAATTAGAGTCTAGATGAGATTTGGATTAAACATTTTCAATTCTGTGGTTATGTCTAACTTTGAAGCCTTCTATATCAGGGCCTAAATTTCCTTTTGTAAAATGGGGGGGGGGGGGGAATCCCTTAGGTGATTCAGTTAGAATCCCTTAGGTGATTCTTATGGGGGGGATTTTTCTGTTTAGGCCTACAGAATCTGAATAATGTAATCAAATGGAAAATAACACTGGGTAGTATTTTAGTCTTGACTAAATTAAATACATAGGCTATTAATCCTGATTCCTTAAATGTAAAGCTATCTTTTGTTGTTTTGACAACAAAATGAATGACAGACACATATGGCTGCTGTCACTTTAAGAGCTAGTGCACGGATCCTGTGTTCATTATACTGTGACTGTCACATGTGTTTTATGCTTATTAAAGACATAACCAACTGTGTTTAGAGGATACTCACGAAGATGGAAATTTTGACACAATTTTGCATGTTAAAGCAATATAATCCGCAAAAAATAACTTTTGTTACTGGCGAGCTGTTTTTGATGCGGCTTTTCTATGTATGTGCGCACAGAAAACCATCTCTCAGAGCACGCGCGAGTACTGAATAGTTTAAAATCGCTTGAATGTTTAAACTGGTAAGACTTAAAAAGACGTGCAAATGGTAAACTTTAGTCACGATGCACTGCTGGCCCGATTGTGCAGGTGAATATTCCGTGCGCAATACCCGCAATCCCGTGCCGAAATTCGAGCCCTGTATATGCTAGTGTACACCTAAACATTGATGCAATTCACTTATGCAGATATATATATATACAGTACTGTTCAAAAGTTTGGGGTCAGTAAGATGTTTTTGAAGAATTTTATACTTTTATTCAGCAAGGATGCATTCAATTGTTCAAAAGTGAAAGTACAGACTTGTCATTGTTACAAAAAATGTATATTTATTTCAAATAAATGCTTTTCTATTTAACATTCTATACATCAAAAGTCCTATTCGGATGGGACTAGTTTTCTAAACAACTTTTGAGTTACAATTCTTATCACTCAACGTCTGTGATTTCATGTACCGATTCGGATGGGACTAACATCTCCATGTTTTTTTACAGAGGAGGGAGTGTGTGTTTTCTAGTTGTGGGCGTTACAGAAGGCTGCTGTGCTTGCATGCTACATGCATCATGTATAACGTGTGTGTCTTTTAATTTATTATTTGTTGATAAATGTTTTATTTACTATAAAAACCCTTTTTAAGTAAACTTCTCACAGTTAAAAAAAAGTATCATGGTTTCCACGAAAATATTCAACTTCGATCAGGTAAGTGATCAGCTAAAGTAACCCATTAATAATTATTTTACAGAACAACAGTAAAATTGCAATACTAACATTTGTGGTTGTCATAATTTCTTTGCTTTCAAATGTAAAACCATTGAGCTTTTATTTTCGCAGGGAGACCTTAAAGGTGCAGTAAGCGATCTCCCAGAATTGTTGTTGAACACTGTTGATATTTGAAATCAACCCAAACAAACCCACCCCCTCTCTTCATTGCTCCGCCTCCAAAATTCACAAACACTTTACAGCCAGCACATAACAGCCTCGCTCCGAGCTGGTCTCGACCCTGTCCTGTAACTATGGCTAACATTACAACAACTGCCATTTCTTGGTTCTGTGAAACCGCAAAATTATGTTACTCATGTATGGAGCAGAAACAATGCAACCTTGGCGTTCGTTTTCATGCCATCTCGCGTAGGTCTCTCCAGCGCTGAAAAGCTTTTCTAATATTAAAGCGGGTCCTAAAGCTTTTATCTGATCATAACCCTTCTTTTTCCAGTGATATTCCTCTGAGATTTTATATTTTGGATCATCTCTCATCACTCTTTCTACAGTCTTTCTTAAAATCTCCCTCTTGCTCGTTCTCTCTCCTCCACCATCATACTGATTGGCAAGGCCGGACTTACCATTGGGCTTGACTGGGCTCAAGCCCATGGGCCCCGCCCAATAGGGGGCCCCGCCCGTTTACGTTTGATTTTTTCAATAATATGTCAGTCATTTAATTTTTCATTTAAAGTTTGTTGATTGGTCTAGCATTGTTACCTGGCCCTGCCCTGCAATGAAAAAAATTAATTTAATTAGCTAAATTAAATGTCAGTCATCTTGAGGTTTTACCTCACATGAGGTGGTTTTTCAGGCAATTCGAAAAAGGAATATTTCGCAAAACTGCAATGGAAACAGTTTTTGCGCATTTACAGTCACCACAGTTAGAAGACGCGGTGTGTTTGAGGTCCATGTATAGCTACGCAAATAATAATAATTTTATATTATTTAATTATAACATTTAATAGGCTATATTTAGAAGACGCGTTTATGCAAGAAAGGAACAAAGCTGAGTGTGGAGCGCGCACTGCATGGCACGGAGGCGCGGCCGCGAACACTTGCATTTTCCTATCAACAGTGGAAACAACTTAAAATACTCTATCATTTCTGGTCATACAGAAAATAATAATACATTATTCCCAACTACGTTTATTTGTGTAAACTCACAATAACAAGAAAACGTTGTGCTTTTGTAAAATAAAAGAAAACAATCAGACGCACTTTCATGATCTCCGTAAACTGGAGCGCGAGAACTGAAACAAAATATAGCCTATGTAGGCTAAAGCTTGAAATGTCCACTTTAAAACGAACAAATTCGAATCGAAAGCTAATACCTTCTGATTAATCCGTATGAAATGTGCATTTCTCTCTAAAAGCGCATCTGCTTAGCGGAGATGGAGATGTGATTTTAGCCAAAGCAATAGTTTATTAATAATATTATGGCTCTTCTCATTCAGCACTGCGGGAAAAACATCAATTCCAGGTTCTAATTTGGCCTTTGAAAACCAGTAAAATCGGCATGTTTTCCATATTAATTTGTGAATATTTTAAATGTTTAATAAAGGGGCAAAAAGTCGTAAACAAAAATCTGAAAATTCGTCGATATTTACTTTTTTTGCGCAGCAGTTGGTGTAGCCAGTTCAAATTAAAATGTTGGTGTTCAACTTTGCGTTTTAAAAAGACAACAACCGTTCATTTTTCGTTTTCAATTACGGGTTAAAAAAGGAAAAACGAATGGACACAAAAGTAGCCTACATGGATCGTTTGGACAGAATACGAGACAGAGTTCTTTATTAAATTCATAATTAGCCTATAGGAAAACTGGATTCTAAATCTCAAAGAAATGCCACGATCAAAACATATGTTTTCCAGGTAAATAAGTGTTTTATTCTCATTCTGACCAAGACATTTCTGCATTGCAATAAACTTATGATCACTTTGAACTTTTTTAATCATTATTTATTTATTGGAAAATAACTTCAATCGGTGGTCATATAAATAAATTATTACGTTTTTTAACATGTAACACTGTCTATGGTACCAGTCACCTTTTGAAAGTAGCTTTGCACTTCAAATAACGATTGGATCGATTATATTGTTATGCCACCAGATGACGACAAATGACTTTTAAAAAACATTTGTCATTGAATCGTTCATTCAGGAGATTCGTTCAAAAATGCTGATTCATCTATTGAAACAAGTGCATTTGATTGAGGAATTGAATCATTCATTCAAACCCAAGTTTTTTTTTTTTGTTTTTTTTTTAATAATTCAGATTAATTAAACATTTTTAATAGACTTCAGTAATTAACATAAATTATGTTATTTTGTTTAGTTGTTTGTTCAGAATCGTGATCTCTATTTTTATTCTCAGTTTATCCAGAATTTTGTAGCTCTAATACATAGCTTGTGTATGTATCATTTTGTTCTATTTAAAGTAATGTATAGAAGGTAGGGCCCGAAAGTGACTCAAGCCCAGGGGCCCCCACCACCCTAAGTCCTGCCCTGCTGATTGGAATCACATCCCTGATTGATGATAATAATACAATTTTGAAACGTTTTTTATTGTAGTAATAATAATAACAATATTTCACAATATTACTGTTTTAATGTATTTTTTTATCAAATAAATGCAAAAAAGAAAATTCTAAAACATTTAAAAACATATTAGTGACCCCTAACTTTTGAACAGTAGTGCATTTAAAATGTACAGTCTTTCTTTTCCTGGAAAACAAAACAAAACAAATATGCTTGACTCAGACTGCGCTACAGTTTTTTGTCTAATCAAATGTTAGAATGATAATGCCCCTTCCCTTATACCATCTGCAAGTGACTTGAAAGTAGCAAATCATGTGACAACTAAAGCCTGGCTATTTACAATATATTTTAATACAGGTTTTTTTTTTTTTTTTTTTTTTTATGATTCAAATAACCCCAACTTTCTGTTAAATGAGAAATATATCAGCAACAAGAAGTTTCATGGTCTTTAGAACTATTTGGTTGTAACTACACAGTGGAGAACCTGTAACTCAAAGTTCAGGCTGGCCATAATCCATCAAACCTGCCTGTTGTTTTGATTTTGTCACTGGCTTGGATTAGAGAGATTTCTTGGATCTTACTCTGGCATGGATGTCTAACCACATCAATGTTCCATGCTGGAGTTCCAGAGAACCAAAGCAAGTCTCTACCTTTGCATTGCTGTCTAAACATAGCCCAAGGGAACTATGCTGCTGAAACAGGAAGCGAACAGGAAGCACTCACACACACATTGTGCTAAGTGTGTGTGGTGTGTAGATCACATCCAAAAGGAAAGGTTGAGATGAGAGATCTCTTAGATTTCTGATTCACATTCTCTGACAGACACAGATGTAGTGTCATCACTGTTGTCAGCCTAGTGTTCATTTTATCCTTGACATATGACTTGTCAAGGTGCAGCGGAGTGACAGCTGAGCTGTTTCAGCAGCATATAGTAAAAAAGAAAAAAATATGTTCACCCCCAAAAAAACAATTCTTTCATCATCTATGTACTGTTTGTTAAATGTACTGTAAGTAAACAAGTATATAATTTGATTATTATATACTCCCCCCTTCCAAAAAAATAATAATTTGAGTCTGTCTCTCATCTTCGGGAGACTTGGAAAATAGTGCATGAGTCATATGGACATATGGTTTTATGTATGGCTGAAGTTAAAGAATAACCTCTATACAATAAACAACTCGAGGCCTAGAGATATATAAGAAAAAAACTATATAAATTATTTATGGGAGGTATGTATGCAACTATGCATGTATGTGTAAAATCTGTTTTTATATAAATGTGTGTGTGTGTGTGTAACGTTGTCCTTGTCGGGACATTTTTTGGTCAGTATATTAAACAGTATATTAAATGATGTTTTTTGAAAATCTAAAAATGCAGAAATAAGATACAGAAAAATAGATACAGTCTGAACAATGATATTAGAGAAGGAAGAGGAAGGGAGGAAAAAGGAAGGAGAAGATGCAGAGAAATGCAGCCCTCTTGCTGTTTCACAGTCTGTGCATCACAGTTCGTACGGCACTTTGTAGCAGGTATGAACGTATCCCGGTGGGCGGATCAATGGAGGACACAAAAATATTTCAGGGGACTCTATTGTATTTGTGGCCAAAGAAATCTACCCACTCCTTAACCACAAAGGTTTTTTACTTAATCACCACACACAAAAAGAATCCCTAGTGTCCCTTTAGGGGGATGTCCTTGCTCAAATGTCCAGAACATCCTCTGGGGAATAATTAGCCTGTTTTTCCATCTATCCAGCACTTTATGTGGGCCTTGACATGAGCTAAATTACATCTATTTATCAGATTTGCTCTTTCAGCAGCTTCTGTGCTGTATGTTGTCACATGTCAGGTTGGTTCAGGCCTTTAGCTAAATATGAGGCAGGGAATGGACAATCCTGGAATAAAAGATGTTGGTCTTGGTTATTTGATGTGCGTTTATGTGCATGCGTTTTAAGAGAGAGACATGTTTTCTTTTCTGGCCCTTTCAGCTTGCTCAGTCTTGTCCTTCAGACTCCAATTAAAGCTGTTGTTTCAGATAGGGCCAGAGAGGGCACAGCACCTCAGATCTGACAAATGACACACAAGACTTGTCTGGAGAACAAACACATCTGTAAAAACAGACACCTCAGAAACATATTTTTGGGGTTAATGAAGAACAATGAATGTGTGTATTTGGGTATGTTAACTTAGCTATACTTTGGCAACAAAATTGGCCCCCAAAGTGAGCTAAACTTTTGGGGATGTGCTCAGAGGTAAAAATAAATAAATATATAAATATATATCAATGTTCTTTTTTATCATACAATCATAATTTCCTTTATATCAGATTAATTGAAGTCTATCCTAACTTAGATATTGTAGGTAAATAAGGTAAAAATTTAGATATTATAGCAAGATCAAACAAATGTGAGTCCTAATGCAAAGATCAGCTTGAGGCCTAGAGACATGCATAGAGATTTTGAAGGAATAATAAAATATTAAATAAATGGAAGGAAAATGGTTTATTCAATTCTTAAACTTAAGGCGAAACCATCTGGGTTTTTTTACTGGTCAATTTTGAGATTTTTGGATATTTGTCTTCAATAACATGTCTTCTTTCAGACTTACACAAGTCCGAAATACACATTTAGGTCTTTATTTTACTACACTTTGTCTGTTTGCGTCTGTAGATTTCTCATAAATTCAACAAAAGTTTGCGTTCTTAATCAACATGCTGCTCTGCGATCGCTGTCTGCACCCTGTCATCACACGCATCGCTGGAAAGCTCTCTCTCTCCTGTACGATGCTGTCGGATCCAAATATGGTCATTTCCTTTTCATCAGCAACCAATCGTGAAAGTAAAAGGGCTGAATGCGCAATCTCTTTGGCTGATGATAAATCTTTAAAGCCCGTTTTCTCAAAATGACTTTTCTCTCATACTCCAAGTCCGAAATCTCCACTTCAGTAGCACCTATATACACCAAACTTTCCAGTCTTGTACCTAGTTATATTATGAAGACATTTACAGAGGGATTTGTAAATATATTATTCCTAGCCTGATTTATATAACATTTTATTCCAAAACACATGGCGAAAATTTTTTTTTTAAGGCTATTGACAGTATATTCTGATTTACAGGATAACAAAAGTAGATATCCATAAATCCCTCTGTAATTTTTTTTCCCATCTAATATGTGAACACAATGAAAAAATAATTTTTAACCTGGCTTTATCCAATACTCAGATGTCGTGTTTTTAAATATATGCAAATTAGCGCATATTTAATTAGATATTGCCTAATTTCCATATTTAAACATTAAATTACAGAAAACTTGTAATACATTTTTTTCTCATCTTAATGTAGGTAACCAACTGGAAAAGTTTCATGGTGATATCTGCTAGTTAAAATTTTTACCCTATTCACCTGTAGTGTCTCGTCTTAAATAACTTGTATGAAAGAAGAGCTACAACATCTACAATACATACTAAAGAGCTACAGTAGTGTTTATGTTAACAGAGGTTATCTTCGTAAAACATAAAACAATTAGGAATGATCATTAAAGGTTTTTGAAGGTCACATTAAAACTGTCTCAGAGACTTTTTAATGCTTGCATCATTCATTTCCTTTTTTTTTTTTATGCCTTTTATGTGAAGTTATTCTCATTTCTGAGTGCTTTGTATAAAAGTCTGTTTAAATGTACATATAATTTTAATTGTTTGATCCTTGTCCCAAGGCCAAACTTTCAATCTATTATATAATATAAAATATATAAAAATAATATATTATAAAATGTGTATTATGAAAGAAGAGTTACAACATGATTTCACATGTAACCATACTAAAGAGCTACTGTAATGTTTGTTAACAAACGTTATCACCGTAAAACATAAAATAAGGAATATGATCATTAAACTGATCAAAATCATTTAGCAGAACCCTAAAAAGCAATATATCCATTCAAAGGGAACAAAATTCACCAAAGGTCTTTAATAACTATAGCTGTAACTTTTGGCAAACACAAAAACAATCGAGCGCCAAACATCTATGCCATTCATAAATTATTATTGTCCTTCAATAATTCATGCTGTCTGGAGCCTAATGCCACTACTGGGTATTGCCATAAAATGTGAAGTCTTTATGGTGACTGGTATGCCTTTCAAGGAAGTCATTAAACAGCATCAGAGAATGGGCATGTGTAAATATACACAGTGTGTGGTCACTTTATCCTGGAGCAAACACTCCTCCAATGAGCTCACCTGAATACATACACACACAAACAAAACCCATAGGCCAGCAACTTGTGCAATTCATGCATAATACACATACTCTGATGCTCAATATGAACATATAACACAGCTGCACAATAAAATCTCTGTCTACCGAGTGTCTTTAAAAGGGCACTCTTGTTTGATGTGCTCTCATAACGCAGCTAGAACTCTATAGTTTTTACCAATAAACACTGCAGTTAAAAGAGCAGAAAGCTTTCATGAGTGGAAAGTCAAACTCATTGAAAGCGCAACCTGACCTGACCAGCACACATTATGAACCCTAATAACTGAGTTAATGAGCACCTTGATGTGATCATCTCAGGAAAAGCACATAAATAGAAGAAATTATCTTTAAAAAATCTGAATCTCTCATACAGAAATAATTGTTTATGGGTGTTTCTATTTTATTTTTTTAGCAGGTTTCTGCTTATTTTTTCTTTTAGTTATTTAAATAAATCTCGGATAATTTTTAATATGCCTTCATTCATTTCTTCTTTTTAACTTCCTTTTATATGCAGTTATTTTACTTTCTAAATGCTTTGAATAAAAGTCTCTTAAATTAATAAATGTAAATGTTATTTTAATTGTTTGATCCTTGTCCCAAGGCCAGACTTTCAGTCTGTATTTAAAAAATCTGAATATTTATTGAAAAATATTTATATACATTTTTTCTTCAGTAGCACCCTTTCCGTCACGACAAACCATTTTTAGATAATAAAAACATAAAGGTTAACATCCATTGCAGAGAGAATATTTTTCATAGTGCATAATTTCCAGTCAAGCTGCATAAATGCTAGCAATTAATATTAGCTTTAGTGAGATAAGTCAGTAAAAATGACATTGTGATGGAATAAGAGCCATAAGTTGCATAATAATATGTATAATCCTCATATTCAACACCATCAGGACCATGGACAGTGACATTAGGCCACAAACAGGTTTAGTGTTGAATTCTTGGTTCATCCATCAATGGGTGTAACCACATATTTAAAACAAATTTAAGAACAATGTGGTACTTAAGACCCTGCTTTGGCACATTAGTTTTTTAGTTATTTTTGTGCATTCAGACCCTGAGAAAGAGAGAGGAACAGAAGTCTGGCAGAAGTTGGCAAAACTCTTTCCATATATCTTCTTCAAAAATCTAAACCAAAGTGATCATCTCTGCAGAGCCGTCGGGCTTTGCAGGGTTGTTCTCTCCAGCGTCCTGGTGTGTGTATTAAGGAGGAACGGTTCATAGCACATTTGGCCCTGATGGAGCGGAGGATATTTAATCAAGCGAATTCCATCTGCTGCGGTAAGCGTCTGACCGTGTTCGAAGCGGGGCCAATTACTGGCTGATTCGACGAGGCCCGGCCACAGCGAGACACGCCGAAACGAGGGAACAGCAAGTGCTTAGCTGCGGCTTAGTGGTTTTTCTGCAGTTTACTCACCACATAAGGACGGCAAAAATGATTTCTAATTCTATTCTACGAAGTCTGAGTCATCCATAAAATTGTAAAGCTCCGGAAATGTTTTAGAAAAAAAGGAAAAACGAATGCCTTAACTTGTTCCATGTGCCGGTGTTGAATATGTATCCCTGCACGTAGTGGTGGAACGGATAAAAAAAATTCACGGTTCGGATCGTTTACGGTTTTTGAGCCACGGATCAGATAATTTTTCGGATCAGCAATAATAATAATAATAATAATAATAATAATAAATTAATATATATATATATATATATATATATATGGGGGGGGGGGGGGGGGGGGGTGTAACTGCTTTTCATTTATTACTTAAAGCTTACTTGAAGTTCTTCGAGCTACTACACCAAAAACTACTAGCCTAACTTATAAAGTTCACACATTATTTAAAACAAATGAACAGTCAGTGATAAAATAAGAAAAAATACACAAATTACAAGCAGAGATGAATACTAAATAATAAAGTTACAAAGTCTAACAGTAGTATTCAGGTACAGAAATGAATTAAGCCTAAATGTAAAATACCACTATTTGTTCACTGCAGAAATTAAATATAGTTTCATCTTTGTTAAAGGAGAACTCCGGTCAATTTTAACATTGAGCTCATTTTTTTGTTTTTTTGTCACATCCTGTTTTCGGTGGAAGGCCATAGTAATCGATTGTCGAGTTCACGCGCATAGGTTTAGTACCTATGATCACGCGCGTGAACTCGACAATCGATTACTATGGCCTTCCACCGAAAACAGGATGTAAACAAAGGTATGAGCGCTGGCTGAATTAACTTCATTTTTATTAATATCTCTAACATCTACTGCAGTCAGATCCACCCGTGTTCACTCGGAAGGAATCACTCACATTTTCTGTGCACTTGTAATGACACTTAAAGGATGTTAAGAGGCTAAAAAGCAGGCTTACTACTTGCCCCATTGAAGTCAATAGGGTGCAAATTTTAAAAATAGAATAACTCGGTGTAGGCAACACCGATTTTTGTCGTTGTTCTCTGTACTGACAGCACTCCAAATGTACAAAAAAATGAGCTCAATGTTAAAATTGACCGGAGTTCTCCTTTAAAGCTGTATTTTGTTGTTTTATTCATATTAATGACACAGACAACAGTAGGGATATTAGGTGTGTGCTGCCACTTTAAGACCGACTGCACAGACCGAAAAAACATCCTTCATAAAACTTTGTCATAAGAAAATAACGGCACACATATTCCCTCCAAACAGAAATAAGAAAAAACAGATGCCTTAAAGCAAGGAGGAATTACTCTCAAGGACTGCTAAAGCTAATTAGTACTTCAGTTTGAGAGTCTGACATGATGGTTCATGTCATTCAGAATAACATCCCCATGGGTCCTCAGAGGGGCGTGTTGAGGGAGGGATGCAAAGCAAGGGAGCGTGGGTAGTGAAGGCAGGAGATGCCTGACACTTGGAGTCACCATGGGTCTAATTCAAATCAACAGCAGGTTATGTTATGTAACACATGTCTCTTGAACACGGCAACCACTCTAACTATTAATGACACACTAAAGGGAAATGAAAATGACCCTCTGAAAAACATAACAGACTAGCACCTCTTTGTCCCCAGAGTTTTACATACACGCGTTCTGACAACACTTCACACAATCTTAAATGCACATTAATTTCACTAAAATGACAGACAGTGCAAAATAAAACAAAAAACTATAAATGCACCAATGGTCAATGTAAAGTGATTTAAAAAAATACTTGTTTGCTTAAGCCACACTTAAAAATGATGTTTGATTTGTCATATGACTGTCATTGTATTGATTACATAAAACATCAAAAGCACAATCAAGAGAGTGATATAGTTTTATACTGTTCAAAAAACAAGAAAGTTAATATTAACAGACATTTCAGACACAATATTGCCAGTTACTAGTCTAGCTTTGCTCCGGCAACAAAACTTAAGTCACAGCTGAGCTGTTATTTGTCTCTGAGCAACACACAGTAGTGTGGTTTCATTCCTGCAAGAAACAATGTAGAGGTCTGCGCGGGACTGTTTTTTTCCGCTTCGCTCCCGCAAAGCTCTATTCCGCACCCAACCGCTCCTGCTTAAAAAAAATGTCCCAACCCAATGGATCCCACTAAATTTAAAACTTGTTTGCAGAATCTCACATTTAAATTTCCCCTAAAGAAAGAGAGAGTGATTGGGGATAACGAATATAAAATGTTGGCTATACAAGAATTATATTTGTCTTATCATGATACTGTCAACATCGTAAAAAAAAAAAAAGTCACAAAGAAATTTAGGCTAAATTAATTACTCAAAACTACAGGCTAAGACAAATATATGAATAAACGAAAACGTTTGGCTTATTAGATATCCTGCACAATTAAATATTTTTTAACATTCATACAAGAACAGAATGTCGCTGACTAATGTCTCCTCCAAAATCCGACCACATAGGCTGAATGGGGTGCAAACAACATATCTTGCCAGGTTGCTCAGGGCAGGGAACTGGGAATTGTGTGAACGCCACCACTGCAGAAAGTTTTGTTCACTGCAAGTTCAAGCACGGATGCGCTGGTGTCAAAGGATGTCGGGATCGGCCGGGGTATTGACTGCCCGCTCCTGTCCAAAGGAGTAACCAACCGCTACCGCCATTCATTCAGAAATTTTATCCCTAGCCGCAAGAAATCTGATCGGGTGCAGACCTCTAAAACTATGTTTTAGAAAGAAATGGTTGAGTGAAAATTTTTATGACTCACTCAAATATGATACTTGATTTGTTCCTGATTAAATAATTTTTTGAGCAAATCATTCAAACAAATTTAACAGAAAGAATCACTGAAAAATCTCCACAAAAGCCTGTCTGAAGCAAAGTCCCATTGCTTTTGAACTATATTTCAACACTCTTGGAAGCTTTCTAACAAATTTGAGTGCTTTATTATCCTGTAACAAGCTCTTTATGTAAGAGATCGCCTGTAAATATCGCCAGTGAACCGCTGCACTGTTCAACTTCTCACTCTTGAGAATGAAGATGATTTTGATGCTGGATGACAAACCTGTGGTTGTCACTCCCAGTTTTCCTGTCACCTCAAACACCCCTTTCCGGATCGTTTACAAATACCTTCCTCCACCATCTGTGAAGAAGCAACTTCAATCACAGGGAGACGCAAGCTAAAAACAGGATTTAGCAGGTGCAGGTGTAATAATGTAAATATAATATAATTGTGCACTGCAATTTTGTTAATATTTTGTTGATCTTAATATAGGCAAACTATGGGAATATTTATATAAGAATTACATGGAACTTGTTAGGCAGACCTGGCGTAGCGATCATCAATTAATTTGATGAAATGATTAATCATTTCCCATAACTGACAAATGAGGGATGTTGTCTAGAGGGGACTAAAGCTCAATGCCACACCAAATCAAACTATTTCGTGGCATGGACAACCCATTTATTTTAAAAGTGACAAATGTAGATTAATTGTTAAAAGGAAGCTTGTCATTTCTGTGCAATGTAATTGCAAAAATAATGACTTTTTGAAAAGTCAAAACTTATTTGACCTGTATTGCTTTTGGTCATTAACAGATAGTTCCACCCCCTATTGTATGCCATTGTTAGAGCTTATGTTGCTATGTTGGGAAAGCTTGGTGATGTTTCATTTTCACATTTGGAGCTATATGAAATCATGTCTTATGTTAAAATAAAAATAATAAGGTTGTAGAAAAACTGATGAAATTTCAGCAGATATACCAAATCCATCTGCTGGTACAAAGTTAAAGCAAGGAAATACCAATAGTCATGACCTAATATACTCTCTCTAACTCCCTCGGCATTCAGAGCCCTGGGCATGAAAGAGCTTCAGAAGTTTTTTATACATGGATTCATTGTGATTAAAGCAATGCCAAAAAGAGCCAGGTTATCCAGTAGTGCCTGGAGACCCTCAAGTGCAAAGTTCTTCTCTACAAACCTTTTATTTATTTGCTACATTACTCCTATCAATGACTGACACTTGGTTATTGGTTAAAACATTTGAACATGGTTAAGAGCCTTTGTTTGAGGTAAATCTACAATACTGCATTAGCTTCAGAATTTAACATTATTGGTCCCCAAGAGATTTTTCGAAGGCTTCTGCTGCACTTTGGCTTTCCTCTACATATTTACCCTTCTAGAGCTTGATAGACCAATGAAGTGACAAAACAAAGCGACTCCAATAACCTTGAAAATGTATTGTTCTATATAGTTTTAAAAAACAGCAAGCACTGAAGTAGTGCTCTTCAACCCACTGTAAACCAGTGTTATAGAGTGACCTAAAAGTTAAACACAAATCAGATAGATGGTAAACAAAACAGTAGCCTATGTGTAAATTCAGTTCTTTGTGTCTTTTTGCTACCCATTACTAACATTATTTGTCTAGTTTTACAGATATCATGACAAGACTTAATGTTCTGCTGCTGTAATCTTTAGGGGTGTGAACCGACACTGGTCTCACGGTTCGGTTCGATTACGATTATCATGTCATCGATTCAGTTCAATTCGATTTCACGATGCACCGCATCCTCAATTTGAAATTTTACTTCAAAAGTGATGTGTGTGCGCGTGTGTGTGCGTGTGCTCGCCTGTTCGAGAAGTCGCAGTGACAGAAACAGTGACATTCCAGTTTAAGTTTCAAGGGAGTAAAGCTTGTTTATGCCATTAAGAAAAGGAAAATCTGTCAAATAAATTTTGTTTTAAAGAAATGTTCATTTAAAAGCAGTGCTCATTAATCAGTGTATTATGTTACCATTAAAGATGCGCACATCAACCGTCGCCGAATCCGCTGTTGAAGGTGACGATCATCCATTTATAATCACGTGTAACAACACAGAATAATTGTAATTTGACCATCGGGTGCGGATACTTAAATCAGAGAAAATTATTGGGGCGGGTGGATGATTTATTTTTGGCTGCAGATTCGGGTGACGTTGGAGCTCATCCGCTAAAGCAGTCAGACTCTGACAGGTGTTAACAGCTCGGGGTGAAAACGGCTAATGTGGTTTATCAAGTTAGTGGTATTACCTCCTGCATATTCTATTTGTGCGTGACATGAGCGCACACAGCGCGTGTCTTCTGCAGCTCGTGCTTACCAGGTTGTTCATCAAAGCCGAAATGTGCCCAGATGTAGACTTTTAAAGTAGTTGGAGCATTTTTTATTTTCTCGCACTCGCGTCTCACCTCTCTCTGCCATTGTATGCTACAAAGCACGTACGCGACAAATGACGTCAGAAAAGCATCAGTACATTATAATCGGTTATGGTCTATTACTGAACCGATACCGAATCGTCCCCGTCTGCATCGCGATGCATCGTAGAAACGATTAATTTCGACACCCCTAGTAATCTTATTAGAATACACAGCAATATCAGGCTCTTGGCCCTTTATTGAATGCAATACACAGTATGTTTGCAACATTAACAAGCATACTGTAACTTCCTGCAAGGCTGAAATCAGTTTGCCAAAGGCATTATACGGTGGCCCAATAGGGCACAAAGCAACTAAATTTAAAAAGCAAACCACAACACAATGAAATCAAGCCACAACACAACTGAAACAAGCCACAACACAATGGAAATAAGCCACAACACAACGGAAACAAGCCACAACACAATGGAAATAAGCCACAACACAACGAAATCAAGCCACAACACAATGGAAATAAGCCTCAACACAACGATAATGCTCCTGACCACTGTTGTGCCCTACTGGTCCACCGTAGCATTAGCGACACTGCGGGATCATAGTAATTAGTCTCATACCACAGTTTACAGTTCCCTTCCGAAGGCAGCCTGCTAGTTATTTTTTATAGTTTTAATGGCATTAAAGTTTCATGGACGTTGCTCTGAATTCATTACATTGAATGGAATCAGATTGCCACAGTAATTGGAAAACTTTATTGATTAATTAGGGAAGTTGTGTCACTGCTTTGCCAATAGACCAGTGAAAAGGAGTTCATTAATTCAAACAAATTAGAGTCACTTCAAAACTCAAGCTGTCAAAGGAATGCGGCCTGTTGCACGACACATTCGCATGTTTGAGTGTTTATGCATATGTGTCATGATTTTTCCGAGAATTACACCGTACAGCAGGCTCAGTGTCTCTCAGTTTGATGTTTTCTTTCTCCCCTCAACTCTGTCTCTGCCTCTTCATACATAATGACAGCATGTATTTAGTCAGATTTAGTCCCATATCCAGTGAATGAATACAGGACACACTAGCTCCCCTTACATGGACACCTTCATTCTCTGAACGTAGTGTTCACATGAACGCAAAATAAAGTGATCGGGTTGATGTGCGCGTTTATATGTCACAAGCTTCAAAACGGAATTGATTGATTTTGACGTGCACACTGCACGAATACAAAGTTTCCCACTGTTTCCACATACTATTCTCCTGCATTGCTGCTTTTCTTGTTTTAAAGAGCAGACTTAATATTTATTTATTTTGGGTCCTAATTAGGAGACGATGAGCAAACGAACCATTGTGCCGTGCTGCTTAAATTTATCAAGCAGTAAAAAACGCCCTGAATTTCTGCGCCCAAAACAAGGCATCTGTGGATGAGAGTCCGAAACAAGGACTGGTGTGTCGTTGTCCTGCTCCACTTCAGAGAAGATGAGTGGAAGGGGAATTTTAAAATGACACAACAGTCATTTATGACACTTTATTCAACTACAACAACAACTCGTTCCATGCGTCATACGTCATTACGCCATCTCTAAATCACTGCACATTTGTAGTACTTTCCAGTTTCAAGTGTTTACATGTTCTCTCGATCGGATTAGAAAAGGTTTAAACCACCCCTTACAATCAGAATGAAATTGTAATCATATTTGCACAATTTATTCCGATTGACATTGTTACAAGTGACTTTTTTAATCCGAGTGTGCTACTAGTCCGATTACAATCGGATTATTAGGGTCCATGTAAATGCAGCTACTGACATGTGAATAGATATAGACACATCCTTTACTGGAGAGTCTTTAATGTATCAAACAACATTAATATACTATAATATAATATAATATAAATGCCATAAATGTTCCAACATTTTATATATACATAGATTATTGTGCAAAATAATATTGTTTATTTGCCCCATACACTGTTTTCTTATTGCAAATTAGCGTAAAATTAGAATTTTAATCTAATTTGAGAGTCGTAATTGTTTTGTTTTTTTATTAGTGGTTTTGCACTTATTGGCTATTCTTGCTGCATTCTTCCTGCAGAGTGTGTACTGAGTGCTTGCACAACGGAGTGAATTTTTGAATAGTGTTTCCACACAGACCTCATGTTCATAATACACAAAGGGCTTTGACAGGGTTGTCAATTTTGAAGCTTCTCGTGTTGGCACAGAATGCTCTATGTGACTTGTCTCTAGGGTCATTCACAGCCTGTCTCTCTTTCGCTTTCTTTCTGAATTGTTGTCTTACCGGTGACCAATGTTTTCGTCTATTTATAATGAGGGGCAGATTGTGCCTAACCATGGAGTCAGTGCACCACCCTGGGGAGAGACTCTCAGCCACACAAACACACACACACCAAAAAAAAACTCTCATAGAAAACAGTCTTCAACTTAGACCATCATGCTAACTTCATCAGACAGCCGTAGCCTGTGCTGAATCGCCTTGAAAACACCGAATGGACATTTGGAGATTGTGTTGATTGCCGTTACCCTCTCTGCTTCCACAGATGGATTGTTTACTCTTAAATGCAGCCACTGCAACCCTTACAAAAATTCACCATGGTAACAATAGTTTCTGGCAAAACTTCATAGTTTCTGCACTGACCAGCTCATGTCCGATTGCTAGTTAGATTCTACCAATGGAAAATATTCTCAAACATTTGCTGTAATATTTATTTTTCAATTTGAAAACTGTGGCCTGGTTTCACAGACAGGGCTTAGATTAAGCCAGGATTAGGCCTTAGATAAATTAGGACATCTAAGTAACTTTTATAAACGTACTTTCGGAAAAAAAACATTACTGGTGTGCATCTTGAGACAAAACAATAGCACAGACATATTTTAAAATATGCCAGTGGAAGTTGCTTTCAGTTAAAACAGCTCAAACATGCATTTTAGCCCAGGACTAGGCTTAAGCTTGTCTGTGAAACCGTGAGTAAAACTCAAGGTCGAGCCCTGACCGCATGGGTGTCCAGAGTGGCTTCTAGGCCATTGGTTGATCTGATTCCAACGGTTACCTGAATGGTTGCTAGACTGTTCAGAGTAGTTAATGGGACATTGCTTGATGGTGCTGGGGTGTTCATAGTGGTTTCAAGGGCATTGCTATTTGATTGCTAGGGTTTTCTAGTTCCTGTGGTTCTCTGAATGGTTGCTACAGTGTTTAGAGTAGTTACTATGGCATCACTTGGTGGTTGCTAGTGTTTTTTTGGTACCTACAGTTCTCTAAATAGTTGCTAGAATGTTCAGAGTAGTTGCTAGGGCATAGCTTGGTTGTTGCTAGGGTGCACTGGATGGTTGCTAGGGTGTTCAGAGTTGTCATAAGGCACTGCATGGTGGTTGCTTAGTTTTTCTGGATGGTTGCCTTACAGCTACAGAGCATCCCAAAGAAAGCCTGAGAGGGAGGGTGGAGAGAGAGGAAGAGAGAGAGAGAGAGAGAGAGAGAGAGAGGAACTGAAGGAGTAAACAGACCTGACTGCTACACACAGGTGCAAGAAAACTGTCCAAAATGGCTGATTGGAACAAATAGAGAAGGGGGGTCTTCAGGAGACTTGATGCCCTTAAGTGAGAGAAATGTGTGTAAGTGTGTTTGTGCAACTTACAAAGACACACAGGAGTCCAGAAAGGGTCCATCTGGTGAACATACTCTAACCTGATTACAGAGAGCAGACGGACAAAATTAATATAGACGATTTACTAATACAAGGACTCTGTGGCTCAATTAGGGCATTTCTGGCACTATAGTATGACCATATCAATATGGGAGCCGAGGTTTGACCAGGATATACAGAAATGGAATTCTTCAACAACAACAACAACAACAACAACAACGAAAATTGAAGAATATACATTTGCTCCGCTGTGTGCAATGAATTTTTGAATACATACTGTTTAAAAGTTTGGGGTCAGTAAGATTTTTTTTATATTTTTAGTCAGCAAATCAACATATGAGAATGATTTCTGAAGGATCATGTGACAAATAGAAATCTGTTTATTATCATTTTATTATTATTATTCTTTTCTTTTTCTCACCACTATATGCTGAAAGTTATCTTAATTGTATTTAATTATACAGCCAAGTTGTGATCTCAAGCTGTAGTTGGGGATTTGTTGTGGGGGTGGGGGGAGGAATGCAATCGGGGTAAAAATGTTGCTTCTGTACAGATATATTGTGTTGTATTCTGAAAAGCGTCTGAGAATCAGTAAAAAAAATGTTAATCTGAAAATATAAAGCAGTTGTGTTGAATTGCAATAATCATTGTAAAAATTAGGCTTAACTGTTTTTAGTTTTGACCAAATAAAGGCACCCTTGGTGAGAAACCTTTAACAAACATGAAAAAAAAAAAAAACCAACACTGTAAAAAGTGTTCAGTTCACTTACTTGACAAAATGTTGTAAACCTGTTGCCTTAAAATTATTACGAAAGAAACTTAATGCTTAATTAAAAATAAAAAAAAAGTGACCTTGACAATTCCACATTACTTATTTTTTTCAATTAAGCATGAAGTTTATTTACTTCATAATTTTAAGGCAACAGGTTTACTATTTTTTTTTAAGTTAAGTCAACTGATCACTTTTTACAGTGAAACAAAACCATTTATCATTCTCAAAAAAGGACTACAGATCAAGTATACATCTGATTTGAATATACTGAGGATTTCAAGAGATTGTTTACGTGTGTGTGTGTGTGTGTGTGTGTGTGTGTGTGTGTGTGTGTGTGTGTGTGTGTGTGTGTGTGTGTGTGTGTGTGTGTGTGTGTGTGTGTGTGTGTGTGTGTGTCACTGTGCATCTAAAGTCAGTTCTTGGATCACTCTGATGTTTTGAACAGTTTCTTTGGAGATTTAACAAATGCTCAGACAGGCCGAGATGAATTCTTGACACTAGAAGCAGTTAATTATGATGACTTCATTCGTTTTGTTAGGGGGTGTGTAATTAGCTGTGTGATTGGTGAATGGAAAGGCCTGCATTTATTCTGTCTGAAATGTGCTGAATGCTCTGAATGAATGTTTGATTGAATATGGATGACAAAGACCGAATCAACCCCCCCTTTATTACTTTCTCTCTGAATCTGAAGCTCTTCACAGCAAACACTTTGGCTGGCTGGATTTAGCTAGCTCATATTGAGATCAAGAGTTAGCCAACATTTGCAGAGAAATGTGATGTCTAATAGGGATCAACACATCTCTGACAGACGGAGGATTGTCTGATATCTTCATGCTTAAGAGAACTAATTTATGTAGACAACAACAACAA
Organism: Rutilus rutilus; assembly: GCF_951802725.1. Taxonomy (NCBI): domain Eukaryota; kingdom Metazoa; phylum Chordata; class Actinopteri; order Cypriniformes; family Leuciscidae; genus Rutilus; species Rutilus rutilus. The sequence continues at coordinate 16,649,580 of NC_140215.1, read as the reverse complement.
CAAAAATCTATTTTGCATGGCTGTAAGGTCGGTCAGTCTAATCTAAGACACCAAAATTATAAATGCATATAGGGGTGGAGTGATTTCCCTTAGAATTAGGAATTTATTTTCAATACAATGTACATCAAAGCCAATGTTCCCAATATAAGTTTCATAATTCCTGAGGATAAAATAGAATTGTAGCCAATAAACATTAAATAGCCACAAAATATTCATAAACTGCAAATTAACAGACTGTTTAGATTTGTTTATTAGCAATTTCTATAGTTTTACTGAAAAAAAAGAAAGAAAGAAAAAACATTCACTATAATAAATGTCACATTTAGCTTTGTTGTTATATAGTGGAGTGAAACTGCAAATGAAGCTACTTTTTTTTTAGTCATTACCTCTGGCAAGCACTGCTCTCTGTGCGTTTGAGTGCTGTGGTGGCTGAATGCTGAATTAGGACAAATAGTTTTTAAATAACAACTATTTTCTAGCCATGTTCATATTTTTCACTAATAAAATTTTAATATTTATACGAAATTTGATTTAAATGTACACGATTGAACTTTTAGCCCTCTAGTGGTTAAAAAACAAAACCGCATGCATTTTGCGGAAGAACATAGTTTTGGTTGTGCTTTAGCTCTGCGTGACTGTGCGGATGAATATGGTTATCCTACTGTTAAAAAAAAAAAAAAAAAAAAAAAAACCTTCACTATCCTAGGCTTAAGAGATATAAGCAATTTAGATGACTATCTTAAGATGTTACTGTAGCTATACCCATTAATAGACAGTAGCCTACTTCCTTGAAAATTAATTCCATCACAGAGCTACAACAACCTTAATGAAATGACCCTCACAATAGATAATTCTTTACCAGTTTCACAGACAGGTTTTAGATTAAGCCAGGATTAGGCCTTAGTTCAATTAGGATATTTAAGTAGCTTTTATAAACATGCCTTAGGAAAAAAACATTACTGGTCTGCATGTTGAGACTAAACAATGGCACTGACACATATTTAATGTCTATGAAGACCTACATAAGACAATTTAAATAAAATAACTTACTCACCTGTTGAGTAATAAAAATGTCACCTCCGCGTCGCTTTAACAACATTTTAATCCCTCAGTTCTCGCCGTCTCCGAAAAGCCGTTCTCTTTTTGCCAGCAGACTCCCGTTCGGCGTTTTTTAAAACGGTTGATTCCCCGGAGGTTTGAGATGAGATTTAGCGTGCTCCATGTCATCCTTTCTCACTTGTTGTGACACCTACTTATGCTACACTGAATACACGCGACAAAGTGGCTCGACTTGACGAGACAAGCACTGGCCAGTGACGTAGGTACGCGATTTTCCCGCGAAAACATCCTGTCAGGTCTGAAACTTATTCACTATGGCTTACCATAGTGAATTAGGGTGAGACAAAAACACATTTTGGATTAAGGATTGATGATGTATTGATTCATTATTTAAATTCACTTAATTTTGAACAAAAAAGTTACATAGTGTAGGCCTACATTTGAATAAATAGGCCTATAGCCTATAGAATAAAAATATAAAATAACAAAAACGGCATAATATAGCCAATTTAGAATTTATCCGTTGGTTTTAATGTTGTTTATTATTTTCAGAAGCATCATATTTCAAGATTGATCCACCCATCACTAGTAGTAATATCTCAAAATATCTGACCTGATATAGGCTGATGCTGTCACTTCCTGTTAGAATGTGTGAATGTGAGGTGCCCCACAGCATTAATGAAGTCCAGTGTTTACCAATGTTTACCAGTATTCCCTCTCTCTATGGACCTGTCTTTGAACTCCTCTCAATGGGAGCACACCAACAACACAAAACTCTCCCCTCGCTCTTTTCTCTCCTTTTCTCTGGCATCAAACAGCAGAATAAAACCTTTGATAGTGCACGCCACATTGAGTTTAAATGCAGCTGATCCTAATCATGTACAATGTGACAAAGTGACAGACGTTAATCTGAGTTTTTGTCTTTACCAGCTCTGATCATACCACAATAAAGCAAAGGATCTCCAGAAGGTGTTTTTGCTATTTTTAATTTTCAGTCATGGTTTTGTCTTAAAGCATCTGTTTTATCAGGATAAGTTCATGATAAAAAGTGCACATCTCCTAACAAATTGCAAGTTGATAGTGATGTGAACTGAACGATTTGAACCTATAACCTTCCAGTTACATATTCAGATCTTCAAAATAAAACCTATTCAGATCTTTGAAGGAACTCAATGGAAGTAAATATGGGCATTTTCGGATTTAATAGCAGAAATATAAAGCTTACAATTTCACAAAAAAAAAAAAAACTTCTGTTAAAACTTGTGTATTATTTGAGCTGTAAAGCTGTTTAAATAATTTGAGTCACTCTATTGAGTTACAGGTTTATGACGTTTCATTGTCATGGCAACAAAGTTGTAAAATGTAAGGGTTAGTAGGCATTTTTTTCCACACCAAATTGATGTTAACAACATGCATATTGTTTATGTCTTGTGGCTATACTATTAAAACCGTATATTTGTTACATTTGCAGATTGGCCTCATTCACTTCCATTGTAAGTGCCTCACTCTAAGGAGAAAGAGGGATTTGAGGAAATTAATATTTTTTTTTGTGGTAATCAACATTATGCCACAAATGCTCTGAACCGAGAATATCCCTCTAACCACTAAACTACATCACCTCAACCATTGGACAGTTGCATCATGTTGGACGTGAAGCTGCATGTTAGCGACCCTCTATCCACCTACACACCCACTGCTCACCCGGACAGCACAATAGTTACTCATCCCTTCTGTTCAAAAATACTTTACAAACTAAACAAGAGCTATTTCTCTGCAGACTCACTCTCTGTGGTTAATAGAGTTCTTTTCACAATCATCTGCAGTTGTTGAGTAGTGACAGATGCACCTGTTTTCCCTCTAAAGGATCTTTAACCTCTTTCACCCTCAATGAGCCTTCCAGATGTCAAGTCAAATGTATTCTTAAAAACACAGTGAAATCCTATTGCTTCTATTCTCCAGATTATGTCATTATTTTAGATGCTGAGAAGAAAATGAGACAAAATGTCCTAGGGATGCAGGGATCAGATCACTCCACAGTATGTCTAAAATAAGCAGATACGCAGCAACCCGAACTCATGCAGCGACACAGGGAATGAAAGTATAAATCCCTTTCTTTAAGATTGGTTAAGTTTAATCAAGTTTTACCCAGAGCTCTGTGTTGCGCAAAAGTTGAAGGGGAGCTGACAAATAACGTGGACATTAACTTTAAATTAAAACCTAACTTTTATGAATATATTTAAATTTTTTCATATTTAAACTTTTTTGAAGTTCACATAAATAGACCTGCAATGTGTCCAATTTTAAAAGTACAAATATTTAATGCAATTAATGCGACTATAAAACTGCATGCATAAAATGATGCAAAAATGTTGTCTAAAATAGTTTTAAATGTGGTATGGTAGAATGACTGCTGTCGATGGCATGCCAGCAACCCACAACAATGTTACGAGACAACTATGCAACCTGCCACACGAAATGACTCCACGCATGCATTAAGAGCTTTCAACTGTTTCACTTTACGCACTGATGCAAATACCTTAGGTTGGATGTTGAATTGGCTCAAAACACTTTGTATTTGCATTTGACACTTTGGTGAAGGAAATGTAAGTTGGTACGTTCTGCGCACTTACGGGTGCCATCGAAACGGGTGGCGATGGTGTCGAGGAAGGTGTTCTGCGGGGCCAGCAGACCTCTCATCACCGGCATCCTGCTGCGGGTCGACTGCGTCCTCCTCCCGCCTCTGCGACCAGCAGAGGCAGTGGATTCCTGGTCAGCCCCGAACCCAGGTAAGAATCGGGATGTTCCGGGCGCGCATCCTAGACCCTGCAGGAGCGCCCCGATCCGTGATACGTGCGGCTCCACTTTGGCAGCTCAGCAGTGACCATATCCCTCAACGGAAAGCCCACATATCTGCCTTACATCGTGTCATAAAGAGGGCGAAAATCCGCGTACTTGTCTCTGTAAATCAGGTGCTTGGTGATGAGATGAACCTGTGCGTAACGGCAGCGCTGGAGACCGGAGCTCCGACTGGTGAAGCGACTGCGCCGTGTGAACTCCTCTGTGCCACCACGATCCTTTCTCTCTACATCAATATTACTGGCGTTCTCTAGTTGCTATAACCAGCAGATGTCACGTCACGTGGTGAGCAGGGTCTGGTGAAGAGGCTAGAACCCGTGTGCCAGCTCATTGTCTTTTTATTATTTATGGAAGGTTCTTTGTTCAGATGAAATAGTCGAAAAACAAAACAAATTTGGTAACATATTTAAAATACATAAAAAATTACTTGAATAGTCTTCACCTCTATAATATTTACATTTGTCAAGGTAGTGTAACTGTTTAGAGATATTTATAACTCTTGAATTATTTAAAAATACATGTTTGCATATAGTTGCCATGACTTGTTAATTCTTAAAAATAATAAATAAATTAAAAAAATCGTATAGCCAAATCAAAAATGCGTTTTTGAACTGATGAAATGCACAATACATTTGTTTTACCTTGAAAGACATGTCTGAAAATGTTTTTGAAAATATAATAAAGTGATGTGGTAAAATTCAAGGCAAGCACTTTGGTACTTTTCACTTGGTTACACCACTTGACTCTTTTTGGGTTTAATTGTTAAAAAAAATCTGATTTTTTGTACAAAATAATGTTTCTTCTGAGAACTTAGCATTTGTGTGATTTCTCCTTTTTATCATCTACATCATCTTTATTTGTTATTGATTCATAAATCAAACAGTATAATAAAAAAAATATTAAAAAAATTATATATAATAAAAACAGTTTAACTATGTGTTCAAGAGTGTTTTACTGTTAAACCTGACCATTTATTTTATCTTTAATTTGTACTCGGTCAATATGTGTGTTGTCAATAATACCAGAATAATGGGGGGAATAATCTTTATTGTTTTTGTTTTTTTTATAGAAGAAACAAAATACAGTGTCTCCATGGAACAACATATAACGAGACTAACAATTGAACGTGATTTGACACAGGCAAAAAATTAAAACTATTTCACAACTCACCACTGATTTGACTTATCAGGATTCCCTTTAAAACAAATTTTGCATTGCTAGAAAAATATACAAAATAAAAGGCAGATTTTAGGAATGCTAAACCAGGGTTTTTAAATGTGGAGCCTCAGGGGACCATTGGGGGTTCGTGGAAAAGTTTCGAGAAAAACAATGTAAAAATAAATAAATATAATGCTTTTGATTTAAATAAATAAATGATTAAAATGATTAAAATGATTAAAATTAATAAAATTAATAAAATTAATAAAATTAATAAACAAACAAATTAAAGAATAATTTTTTTATAGTATACGGTAAATGGGGTCTTTATGAAAATGTAGCCTACTATAGCTGTCATTTTAGAATTGGGGTCCCTCGCATAAGGATGATCATATTTGGGGCTCCGTGTCATTTAAAATACTGAAAACCCCTGTGCCCAAGCTTTACAATACACATCGGTATAAATTACAAAATATGGTTGTGGCACCCACACTTAGAGACTTACAAACAATGAAATGGTGACATCTTCCGGTAAGTCTGAATTCTGCACTCAGGCAGGAGACAGTGAGATACCAAACGACTGCTCACTTTCATGGATCGTCCTTACTGCTCACGCGAACTCAGAGGATAAATACAGTGTCGCACATGAAGAGCAGCGTGCTCGTGATGGTGGACTGAGAATATGGACTGCTCAAGAAACAGAATGCGTTTTGGAGGTAGGCTGAAACTGTATCTGTTTATTTCACTGTTTCTTATGCTTTTGTTGCTATAAAGTTAGCAGGATGTATGATAATAGAAATCACCCATTTGTTTTGTGTGTAAGGGCTGCTTCAAAACCATTAACAATTTGGGTTATGCATATTGCAATTGGTATAGGCTACCGCTTTCTGTTACTTTGGGGAAATAATTCTGTTACTTTGGTCAAGAGACGCACTTTTATGACGCGGTAGTATGTTACACCAATGCATACTTGACAGGCGTGAGTGCATTACCTTTAAATAGAACGCAATACCTTAAAATAGAAATTTAGATAGACTGGTAAGGAAGGAGCATAGAAGTATGATAAAAGTGAGTAGAATTGCTAAAGGGTCCAAAATGGGCAGGGCATGGTGGCCCGGATTGTCTCGAAGTTGGCAGGAACGATATGGGTCTAAAAATATTTTTCTGTTTCAACTCTTCATTGTTTGTTTTCAGTTCGGTGTAAATTAATAATAAAATAAATATTGACAAGACGGCCGCCGTAGTCACGTGGTATTTTCTTTTCTGAATCAGACTTTACTAATAACAGTTTGAGTTAGATATGTTATTTGTTGTTGTTGCGTGAATGAAATCCAAACCATATGCGTCATAAAACACAAAAACATCAAATGTATTCATCAAAATTGACCTATAAGCACTTTTTTGTTAAGATCATCAATTCCTTCTGGAAATGAGAGAGAATGAGAGGTGTTGTTGTTGTTGTTGTTGTTTTGCATTTATGTTTAAAATATTGGCCGAAACTACAATATTACCAAAAATTAAACGTCAGAATTCAGTGTGAAGGTCTGAAGTCTGGTAGAGATAAGACATATCAATGTTAAAATGGTTTCCTTAATTGCATAATGAACTAATTGACAAAAAAAATATATATATATTTTGTGCGGATGTCAGAACATATGACTCTAAATGTGTTTTGTGTTCTAAGTGATTTTTTTAATTCGTTTTTTTCAAAGTCATTGCTTAATTATTTGCAATTTTAGAAGGTGAAGAAAATGTGCAGCTCAACGAAGGATTCGGGTTTTTGAGCAGTGTAGCGCCACCTAGAGGAAGTCTGGTGTCTGTCCCACTTCAAACAGCTAATTGTCCAGAAACATGCCTCCAAATATGATTCATAATGAGGGAGGGGCTAGTCGTTTGAGTTAGTTCCTTATTCTCTTGGATTGGTGGATGATTATCTGATTGAGGAGTGCAGAGCAGGGGAGAGCCTATGCCATCCGATCAGCTGATACGAAAACAACGCCTTCCAAGACCAGTCCAAAACCTTTCAAGCTTCCATAAGAACACATCAACCATCTGAGATCTCTTCATTTTACTCCCGTACAACCTCGAGAGAAAAGGTAGGCTTCGTATATTGGGTTGTGAGACTTAGATTGTTTGCTAAACAATACAGTCGCTGTCGTTTGATTTGACGTCTCCTGCAAAGTGCTACCGGTATGCTGAGCATTATCGAGGAAAACACTATAAAGTGGTGCATTCATCAGAAAAGACCTTGTTACAATCTCGCTGATGATATATAATTGACATATTTAATGGATTGTTTATGTTGCATTAATAATTTTTACGACAAATCGTAAAATAACCCCCACATTCGTCTAAAGCTTCATTACGATTCATTTATTATTACAACATCAAGTTATGTGTAAATCAGTATTTCACGCCCTGTATTTGACCTTTGTTCTAGTTGCTTTATGTAACCAGTATCAGTTCGTGGAACTAAAAAAAAATTAATAGTGACACACAATTGATACAATGATGCACTTAATCTGTCTTGGTGGATAAAAGGCCAGTGTCATATTACACAATGGCTGCCTGTCTGTCAGGTGCTGTTAGTTTAGCTGAAAATACATGAAACATGAGAATAACTAACTGATGTCTTTCACTAGCTGTGACATTAGTACAGAGATAGTAATACCATACTGAACTATACTTGCATTTTAGTCCAAGGTACTTAAAAGAACAGCATGGCACTGCAATGTTTAAAAATAAAGCATTGAAAACCATTAAAAAAAAAAAATTGTTACATGCTACAGAATTTTAAATCGGACACGTGGTGCTTATTAGTCTGCATGTTCAAAAATGCTGTCAGTTAAAACAGGTTTAAGTCAAAAATGCTGACTCACTGGTTGTGTAACTTTTTTTCTCAATGGAATCTATTCATTCTTCAGGTAGTAAGTACTAACACATCTTCACATATAACTGTCACCAATCTTGCAGGGTCCAAAATGTCTCAGAAGATAAAAGCCGGTTCTGTGGTCGAGATGCAAGGAGATGAGATGACTAGGGTAATATGGGAGCTCATAAAAGAGAAACTCATCTTTCCTTATCTGGAGCTGGACCTGCACAGGTGAGATTAAGTGTGTGTGTGTGTGTGTGTGTGTGTCTCTCTCATTATATTTGATTTCCCTTATGTACATGTTAATCTGATTTAATGCAACTTTACTGCCAATTAGTCATGCATTACAAACATTTGCCAGGGTAACCATAGTACTAAAGTTGATGCCATATCACTACAGTTAATGTTTCTAAAATGATTATAAAGTAATATGCACCTCTTTTCAAAAAAAAATTATTTCTATATATTCTAAAAATAATTAATAAATTTTTTAACTGATATTTATTTGTTTTTATTATTTTGATATTTACCACATATTTATTTTAGTGCCAAAAACTGCATTACTAACAATAATCACACCACTGAGAAGGTACCTGCCAAGTTTTACAAATATTACATTTCCTGTTTTTCACAGGCAACAATGTGGTAATCCTCAAGGCCAAAGAAAAGTGTTATCATCCTATAAGTTAGAACATTTATTACTTAACATCGCTTTTTGTGCTTGAAATTGTCATGAATCGTCAGCATCTGAACTTTGAGCTTATGGTAACAGTTTAATCTGAGTGGCTCTTTAGCTGTGAAGTATGAAGTATAAATAAAGTGCATGAACTTGACCTGAAGTATGGTAAAATAGTGCAAACTAAAACCGTATCAGCCTGATAAGAGTATTATCAGTACGTTAGCAAACAAGGTGTCGTCACTTAAGAGGGATCTCCTGATGCATGTTCATTCAGTCACTGAACTGCTCTTTGAGCTTGAGTTGTAAGATTGTTTGCGTATCTTTACCTCTCAACATCCTTTAGTCGCATTGTTGAGCGCTAGAGGCTTTTATTGACGGATTAAACTGAGCTAAGTCTATGGCAGCCCCTGAAAATGTATTATAAATTGTTCTGAAATGTCTAAATCCACTAGCGCCACCAACAGTTTTTCACAGTCATTATGGCACCAGGGAGTGGAAGTAAAGTGGGTGAAAGGTCACTGGATACTTCACAATAGCGAGGCCCGAGAACAAGGAAAGTATGGGAAAGTTCCGCCCCCCCTGTGTTGTAGCTCAGGGATGCTCTATCTAAAGCGTGTAAAGTGTGTCACACTCTTCCTCGCTAGTTGTAGAGACTCTGAGAAGACGCCTTCATTATTTCAGTCACATATATCCAGAACAGATGAGGCCTTTCATTTGCTCATCTGCTGCTGAGAGTTGCTTGGATGAATTTAAATCAGCATGGATTTAACTTTAGTTTGGAGATTCCCGACTATTCAAAGGTTTGAAGGCATGTGTTTGGTAGCTGGAGATCACAAAGTATTTACTGAATGAAATGCATGGGGATATGAATAATAAATGAAATCATTTTGAAACAATTCGGCTCTAGTACTCTCTGCTCAGTTAACAGATTTTACTATGTTTAAAATGCTTTCTACAGAATTCCACATGTTGTCCCCCTACAAGAAGGCAAAAAAAAAGCATGTACGCTACCATTTAAAAGTTTAGTGACAGTACAATTTTTATTATTATTATTATTCTTTGAAAGTAATTAGGCCTAATGCTTTTGTTCAGCAAGAAGGATGCATCCAATTGATCAAAAGTGACAGTAAAACATTTGCAATGTTCCACAAGATTTCTGTTTCAGGGAAATGCTGTTTTTTTTTACTTTCTATTCTTCAAAGAATCCTGAAATGTAACCTGGTTTCCACAAAAATATTAAGCAGCACAGCTGTTTTCAACATTGATGATAATAAATGTTTCTTGAGCAGCAAATCAGCATATTAGAATGATTTCTGAAGGATCATGTGACACTGAAGACTAGAGTAATGATGGTGAAAATTCAGCTTTGCCATCACATGAATAAATTACATTTAAAAATATATTAAAATAGAAAAGTTATTTTAAATTGTAATGGTATTCTGTCTGTTTTTATCACAGTAAGAAATTAACTCACTGGAAAAGTGTCTTTGTGCTAAATTACCATGGCTCTAGTTTCCTATTGACCTCATTTAAAGTGTGCCGTGGGGCGCCATCTTCTGACTGCTAGTGTTCTGATTGTGTTCCGAGTCCAACGTTACAAATTTGGCTGTCAGTATGAACTGAGTTATAAACGTTTTTTTTTTTTTTAAATATCTTTTAGACATTTTTATTGTAAAGGATTATGTAGGCAGGAAAGTAGGGGTAAGAGAAGGGAATGGGATCGGAACAATACCCAGGTCAGACTCAAACCTGCTTGTATGTGTTCCGAGCATTTGACGGTCCACTACACTACAGTTCAGACAGGTTATAAGCTAGAGACCTTATGTAGCCTGTCTTCCGGTTTGTATTTCCACAGCATGAAGATAAGATCTTACAGATTTATGAATGAACTAATTTTAGAATCTTCCCGGTTTTCTGACATTTGTTATGACATCTGCTTCAAACATTACAATGCTCATGATAACTTTAGTTAACTCTACAATAAGTAAACCCACTTCACCAGCTAATTACTCTTCTACAGCAATGTCATAGAAATATACAGAGCTACCGCAAAATTGTGAAGATGGCTGCGTGCTTATACATGCAGGTTTATACAACGCATTTTTCTTCCTTTCCACTTGAATCAGCATCAATAATAGAACCTTTATAATAGAGCTTTATAATTATCCGATTTTTTGACTGCTAAAATATAATTTGCAAAGAAATGTATAATAAATATTAAAATGTCAAGAACATCACAGAGTAGTTCTCATAGATGAGCAAAACTCAAGTTTTTTTTTTTTTTTTTGCTCTATGTGTGTGGTAGCTTTGACCTGGGAATGGAGAACCGTGATGCCACCGACGACAAGGTGACGGTTGAGGCGGCGGAGGCTGTGAGGCGCTACAACGTTGGCATCAAGTGCGCCACCATCACTCCTGATGAGAAGCGTGTGGAGGAGTTCAAGCTCAAGAAGATGTGGCGCTCTCCCAATGGAACAATTAGGAACATCCTGGGTGGCACTGTGTTCCGAGAGGCTATTATCTGCAAAAACATTCCCCGCTTGGTTCCAGGCTGGATCAAGCCTATAATTATTGGCAGACACGCACATGGTGACCAGGTGAGGAGCTCCTACATATATTGTGCATAATTACAATGTCTATTATTAAGTCTAATTGTGAATTTGTTCTGGTTTTTTTTTCATATCGCTGTTGTTTTATCAAAATGTACATGCCTAAGAAAATATCTTTTAATCTTGGTAAGATCACGTTACAGGTAAAAGATCTTCTGAAATGACATGTCCTCTTTACTTTTACAGTACAAAGCTACAGATTTTGTTGTCCCTGGCCCTGGAACAGTGGAAATGACGTACACTCCCAAAAACGGAGGGGAGACGCTTAAGTTTGTTGTCCATGACTTTAAAGGTAACCTACAGTGATTTACAATAGTATTGGTGGTTTAAAATTATGTTTAGAATATTTTTTTTTTTTAAAGCTACCATGAAATCAAAATGTACAATTCTTATTTTTTAAACTTAATCTTTCATTAATGAATTCATCATTAATCCCTCCCCATATATATACAGTGGGGAGAACAAGTATTTGATACACTGCCGATTTTGCAGGTTTTCCCACTGGTCTGTAATTTTGATCATAGGTACTCTTCAGCTGTGAGTGACGGAATCTAAAACAAACATCCAGAAAATCACATTGTATGATTTTTAAGTAATTAATTTGGATTTTATTGCATGACATAAGTATTTGATCACCTACCAACCAGTATGAATTCCGGCTCTCACAGACCTGTTAGTTTTTCTTTAAGAAGCCCTCCTGTTCTCCACTCATTAGGTTGGATTTGGTTGGATTTGAAATAATTTGGAATGTAGCCTACTTGATTCTAAATATAATTTTGCTCAAGCATATCTGCTTTCAGACCAGGTTTTCTTGACAAATGTCATGATTATATATGTTCAGGTACTGGTGGAGTTGCTCTGGGAATGTACAACACAGACAGCTCAATCCGGGACTTTGCTCACAGCTCTTTACAGATGGGGTTGACCAAAGGCTGGCCGATGTATCTCAGCACCAAGAACACCATCCTGAAGAAATATGATGGCCGTTTCAAAGATATTTTCCAGGAGATCTATGAAAAGTGAGTAACCATGAAATGGTTGCGTTTGAATTGTCACTGAATAAATTGACCTTGATCTAGTTAAACAGGGTCTTTTGAACTAAAGAAGCATTGAGTGCTTTTACAGTATGTATGATAACTGTGAAAATCTGCCTGTTATAAAACCATTTTTTTAATGACTTAAATCAATAAACGCATGGCATTTTTCATTATAAAAGATTTTCTCCTGTCATGGCATTAAAGCATAAACATTTAATCATAATTATGCGCACACTAAACAAGTTGGAATTTTTTCTTTTCAGAAAACATTATATAAGTTGATTTTGTAACTATATCATTCTGACACTGTATGTGTGTGTGTGTTGCAGAGACTACAAGGCTCAGTATGAGGCCAAAGGCATCTGGTATGAGCATCGGCTGATTGATGACATGGTGGCTCAGGCCATGAAGTCTGAGGGTGGCTTTATCTGGGCCTGTAAGAACTATGATGGAGATGTGCAGTCAGACTCTGTAGCTCAGGGTGAGTAAAACTAACATGCAGTGAAATGACCACATATTATTTTAGATATTTATCTTTTGCACCCAACCATTTTTCATGCATTTCATTATTTATTTATAAAGCACATTTAAAAACGATCCGTGGTTGACCAAAGTGCTGAACAGGACAATATAATCCAAAACAAAAGTTGCAATCGATACAATTATAGACAAGAAATTAAATAATACATTAAATATATTACAATTCAAAATTGATAAATGCATTAAAGATCCACATTAAGAAAATGTGTTTTAAGCTTCGATTTAAAAGTGGCAAGTGATTACACCGTTCTGATCGATAGTAGAATGTATTCAATCAGATAAGTATCCTGGTGCTAGGCCGTGTAACGATTTAAAAACTTAACTCAATTCTCAGTTTGACCGGTATCCAGTGTAAAGAAGTTAAAATAGGAGTGATGTGATCGAATTTTCGACTACCAGTCAACAGCCTGGCAGCAGCATTTTGAACTGAAGACGCCCGATAGATGATTGGTTAGCTCCAAAATAGAGTGAATTGCAAAAGTCAAGTTGTGAGGTTATGAACGCATGAATGACTATTTTGAAGTTCTTTGGAGAGAGAAAAGATTTGACTTTTGCCAGACGTTGCAAGTGAAAGAAACATGATTTTACGACGGAATTCATTTGTTTATCAAACTTCAGGCCTGAATCAAACAGAACACCTACATTTTTTTTGCAGATGAGGTAACATGAGAATTTAACTCGCCAAGGTCCGGAATACCAGAGTCATAGAAATCACTTGGTCCAAACAGTATTACTTCAGTTTTATTCTCATTTAAAGCTAAAAAATTGTGTGTAAGCCATGGTTTCACTTCCTGAAAACATGCAAGCAGGACTTCTAAAGAGCTTGAATTATTTTGTTTAAATGGGAAGTACAGTTGGGTGTCGTCAGCGTATAAATGAAATGATACTCCGAATTTGGAAAAGATGGAACCAAGTGGCAGCAAATATAAAGAAAATGGTATCGGAGCTAGAATAGATCCCTGTGGTACACCACAGGAAAGATGTGCTGCTGAGGAAGTATGATTTCCAATGCGTACAGAAAAGTTTCTGTTGGTTAAAGAAGACTGGAACCAATTTAAAACGGTACCCTGAATGCCAACGTAATTATTCAGTCGAGAAATAAAAATTGTATGATCAACCATATCGAAAGCAGAGCTGAGCTCTAAAAGGACCAGAGCAACAGCACTCCCATTATCTGTAGCCAGTATAATGTCATTAGTAACTTTCAATAGAGCGGATTCGGTGCTGGGTAGTTTCCTAAATCCTGACTGGAAAGTATCATATAGTGAATTTGTTCTCAGAAAAGATTGTAATTGAGTGAAAACAACCTTTTCCAAGGTTTTTTAGATAAATGAAAGATTAGAAATTGGTCTGAAATTACTTAAGTCAGATATATCAAGATTAGATTTTTTCAGAAGGGGAGTAACTGAAGCATGTTTTAGGTAGTCAGGGACCGTACCAGTACTCAAACAAATGTTAATAAAAAACGAGATCAGGCCCTATGATATTGACGATTTGCTTAAAACCGTGTGATGGAATAATATCATATGGACAAGAGGTAGGTTTTAGATGTTCAGCAATATCTCTGCAAGTATGTAGAATGCCAAACATTCTATGGAATAAATGAATTGATCAGCACTGAACATAATAAAAATGATGGATTATCTCAGTGTACACTACTATTGAAAAGTTGGAGGTCAATGAGTTTTCTTTATTTAAAAAAAAAAAAACTTTTATCCTGCAAAGAAGCATCAAGTTGATTCAAAATGACAGTAAAGACTTTCACATTAATATAATTCCCTTTTTTTTTCTTTTTTTTTTTTTTACAAAAAACAAAGCAGCATATTAGAATGATTTCTGTAGGATCATGTGACACTGAAGACTTGAGTAATGCCTTTGCCATCACAGGAATAAATTGCATTTGAACATATGTTAAAACTAAAAACTGTTGTTTAAAATTCTAATAATATTTCACAATATTACAGTTTTACTGTATTTTGGTCAAATAAATGCAGCCTTGGTGAGCATAAAAGAAACATCTTTCAAAAGCATTTAAAAAATCTTACCAACCCCAAACTTTTGTATGGTAGTGTATAATTTTGAGTTAAACTCTTATGCATGTTTTTGTGGTGACCGGGTGTGAAATATGCATTCATTTAAAGTCCAACTGAAATCAAAATTGACCCTATTTACTTTGTTAGCGCATATTACTAGTCTTGTGGTGAAAAATTTATCCGTGCAAGTTAATACACAGAAATTTTTTTTTGCCGTTGTAATCTTTAATCAAAGTCTGAAAAGTTACTTCCGGTCTGGAATGGCGTTCCTTCTCTGATGATGTAGGTTTGACGGCTTGGGTTGGGAAACGCTTAACCACTCCCCTCAAACCGTTAGTCTGCTATGAGCAGAGATGGAAACCCTGAGTAAAACCCTGCCCTCTGTTCAATATTCCTTTTCACTGGGAAATACGTCACAACACTGAAGAAAAGTCGTTTGCAACTTCCGGTTCACGCGGACTTTAAGCCCTATCGTGAATTTGCGTAATGGGTTGGCATTACTCTTTGTGAATGTATTATGAAAGAATGATGAAATTTATAGTGAGTAAACTTTTTGGTCTCTGTCTCTAGGCTATGGGTCACTGGGTATGATGACCAGCGTGCTCATATGTCCTGACGGGCGTACGGTAGAAGCTGAGGCAGCCCATGGCACCGTCACACGGCATTATCGTATGCACCAGCAGGGCAAGGAGACGTCCACCAACCCCATCGGTGAGGAAAACACTTACTTCATTAACAGTCTTAATCAATAAATCCACAGATGATGCCATAGAAACTGTTTTTCATGATCATATAAAAACAATGCTTGTCGCACAATGCAACTTCATAGACTCACAATTTTATCCCATCAGCCTCGATCTTTGCGTGGACGCGAGGGCTGCTGCACCGGGCGGAGCTGGATAAGAACGCAGAGCTGCGTGTGTTTGCTGAGGCACTAGAGGCCGTTTGTATCGAGACCATCGAAGCTGGTTTCATGACCAAGGACCTGGCCATCTGCATCAAGGGCATGTCTGGGTACGTCCATTATCTACTCTGGGTCACTTGCTCTAAAATATATGGTATTTACTGAAGGTCATTAGATAGATTTCTCGCTTATTATGGTTTTGTCAGTTATAGAGTGGTGTTAGACATGGGGATTTGATGATGACTTATAGGGGACTTACAAAAGACAGCATGAATTCAGTGTTAAAGTGATATTGTGACACTTTCTATAAAAATACAGTTTTTAAAGTATATCCATGCCTGTGCAAGGATAGTTTTGATATTTATATATGCATTTCTTTGTTTATTTCTTTGAAGTGTTGCACGCGCAGATTACCTCAACACTTTTGAGTTCTTGGACAAACTGGCCGAGAATCTGAAGATAAAGTTGTCAAGCCAGCCCAAACTGTAAAGCTGCTGGGTTTTGACTGGGTGTCCATGCACATGCAGCCCTCAATCCACGTCAAGCCGCAGACTCGGTCAGCCTCGTCTCCTGTCTAACCGGGACCAAAGACAGAGAAATTGACTTCACCACTACAACCAGTAGGGGGAGCAGTGCACTTTCAACTGGAAGACATGAAAGTGCCTTTTTAAATGGAAGGAGCTACTGTCACCTTCATTATGCTTTTAAAAACAAATTGGAAACACTCATATAGGACATTTTTATCTGTATATATACATTTTATCATTGCCATTTTATTTTTAATCATGCCCCCTGTAGTGCAGCCCTTCTCTCAGGTGCTTGAATACCTGTTGCCTTATCATCTGCATCTGTAATTGTCTCATCTTCAGAGAGCCACTCTTGAAGCCATCCCAAGAACCGTAAGATTAGCCTAGGTCTTAACAATGTAAATACCTGCTTTTAACTGAAATGCTGGTAGTTAACACCGGTAGACATTCCTATTCATTCTTCAACACTCTGTACCACTGCCGGTCACTGTTTTACTAATTAATTTCCTTATATGCTTCGGTTTATGTCAGTCTGTGTGCTCATGTGATCAGGTCTTGTGATATGACGTCAACAATAAATGAGACTTTTTGAGAAGAGTATCTCATGTGTTTTGTCTTTGTCTGATCTTGTTAATTTATTAAATATGTTCGTTGTGTGAATTTAAATGTATTAAGTATTGTAAAGTGACATGGGGCTTCAGCTCTACTACATGGCATTCACTTCAATAATTCAATGGAAACAAATTGATATCACTATATAGTTTTAAATACTTCAAGCAGGGTCCATGATCAAAACCATGTAAATGAGTGAATTGATGCAATGATTAAAAGTCTTTGTGATAACTTCCATAAAGTCCTACAATCTAAGTAGCAGAGCCTCCCAACCTAACTGTTACTTCCAAAAGGGTAAAAGACACAGAGGCTTGCTTTTACTCTTGTGAGTATTTCACAGTGTGATGTCCGGCCTAGAAAAATTGACATCTTTACCCTTTATTCACAAAATCTTGAACGCATTTGCAATTTATTGTGTAGTTGTGCTTGGATTCAATTGTTTTATTTGTGACTTTTTACATTGTATAATAAAACCTGTAACTAGTGGGGTTTTTTTTGTCAGACGAATACCTTAACTAAGTTTATTTAGATTATATTTAAAATATTTAATATAAAATATGTTCCACATATTTTGATGGTTTAATTGAACTTGCAGAGTCAAATATTGATAACACTTTATTTTTACAGAGTCCTTGTTATACATGTTACATGTAGTTATTATGCATAATTGCATGCAACTAACCCTAAACCAAACCTATTCCTAACCCAATAGTAAGTACATGTATGCCTGGTTTTCACAAACAAGCCTAGTCCCTGACTAAAATGCATGTTTGAGCTGTCTTAACTGAAAGCATCTTGCTTGATACATACAGTATCTTAAAATATGTCAGTCCCATTATTTAAAAAAAAGTTACTTAAAGGGGTCATTGGATGCAAAATTCACTTTTATATGGTGTTTGCATATAAATGTGTCTTTGCAGTGTGTGGATACAACCACCATACAATGACAAAAATCCATTCACCAAACACTCTCAATAATCAGGCGTTTGGATTTTCTGAGCACTATGATGTCATAATGCTCATACTCCGCCCATGACCGCTGACGGACTGTCCCGTATTAGTGTGTTTCTGCCCTCAGCCATTCGACACCCTCCATGGAAGAGAGAGGTGGGGTGAGCAGTTGCTCATTATCATTTAGAAAGACATGGTCACTGTGAACAAAGCTGTTTTTGAGGATGTTAAACGGGTGTTGTTTTACACAACCATTGAGGAATTTTAACCAAAGTATATTACAAACTTTACATGAAAACCCTAAAGAATCATACCAACTTGTGGAAAATGGGCATCCGATGACCCCTTTAAACATCCTGATTTACTAAGGCCTAATCCTGGCTTAATCTAGCCCTGTCTGTGAAATCTGGGGCCTACACCATGAAGCCGGTTTAGGTTGCTAGCCAAGTATGTTTCAGTTTAGTTTGTGCCAACCCTGGGTTTTAGGCACCATGAAAGTGGTTTGGCTTTTAGCAGTGTTCATCGCCATAGTAACTTACGCTCCACGGCTAATCTGGTCCGGGGCAGGTTATGTTCCAGGTAAGTGGTTGCAAACCGAACTTGGACCAATCAGCTGTGAGCAAAGGATAAAGTGGCTCCACCAGTTTCTACTCCAAATTAAAGGTCACTACATAGCAAATGATTTTTAAAGACAAAATCATCTGGCTTTTAGTAATGCTTATTTAGAATAATAAATTTGTATGATTTAGATAGTATTTATGTAATTATACCCTTAATCGATCACTAATGTACAATTTTAGTTTATCCATTATTATTATGCAGAGTTTAAATTAATAAATATATAAAGGCAATGTAAATACGCTTTAGAATCAATAGATAAAGCTAAACAATGACTACATGTGAGCATAAATGTTCAATTCTCTCAATACCTTTATCAACTGTAGCCCATACTTGTCAACATTTGGGTACCAAAATACGGGAGACCTGGTGGGGTTTCAGTTCAACCACATGCGGCATTGCGGTTTCATGTCATCTATACATTACAAATCATAGAAAAATTCAGTTAAGACAGTTGTATTCATCTTAACAATACACAACACATCAATATACAGAAAAACAGATTTCTAAAATAAGGTATAGGCCACAAATCTGTGAGTAGGCTACAGTTTTCAAACCTGAACAGGTGATGTTGTGTAATATTCATAAACTGTTCCAGCGGATGGAGTTTACTGGTACTGAATATTACACATCACCTGTAGCCTACTCCATTAACTGGAACAGATTTTCACTGGAACTGAATATTACATCCAAATATTGTTATGTAATCAGTCAGCATATTGTTGTGTAACTTCACCTATTGGAACAGTATTTCACATTTTTTCACAGGAACGTATATTACAAACAACTAAATTGCGAAAGAACGATTAGCAACGATTGCAAAAGCGTGCACGGATTATGAATTTGTAAGTAGTTTTTTTTTCTGTATAGTTCTATTTTGTTAATAGATTTTGCATTCTATTTTGGCTTTCTCGTGTGTCCCTATTTTTATTGTGTCCCTTTTGAGCCACGGGGCGAAACGGGTAGGCTATGGATTGAAAAACCAAAGCAACTGTACGGTTTACAAATCTGAGCACAGCTGAGACTTTTTCTCTGGCAGCTACTTTTGGCGTAGGATATTTATTTCCGTCAAGGTCAGGCTGCGATGTCAAATGTATTCCCAGGAATGAGTGATACGCTTTCCGCTTTTAAAGTTTTACAAAATAATTAACGTTAGGCTAGCCTAAGATATGGCTTGAATGGTTTAAAAGCATTAGCAAGAATAAAAGCGCATCATAATGTAACGCCATGCAGCCAAAGGATGACAGAAAAAAACGGTCACTCTTTTCCCATTTATACCAGTAACTCTTATTCAACTTCCCGCGTCTACTAACGTTACCTGCGCAGATATCGACGGCACAACTGGGTTGTAGGTTGTCAGGTTGAGCTCACAAATGGGTTGAAATTTGTATGATGTGCTGCGCGAGTAGGATGGGTTTCATACAAGATCTGGCAACTGGACAACCTTGGAATAATATATTGATGTGATTATTCATACGACGTTTGGGCCATACAAATAACGGGAGTTTCAAGGCAGGAGAAATAACTAAACGGGAGGGGGGCGGGGGATGGGTGTGAAATACGGGAGACTCACGGGGAAAATGGGAGCGTTGACAGTAGCCTATAAATTAACTTCACAACTTTTACTTGCACTGTTATACAGAAGCGAGACCTTTTCTTTTAGTTGTCCTCTTTAATAGACAGCTATTTTCTTTCTGCTGTGTAAATTTGTTTTTAAACAAAAATTCTTAATAATTTAATACTTTTATTAAAAGCTTCTCTCACGAGAAATGAATCGCAGTTTCACTCTTTCTCAGCATGTGATTGGCTGTTCGCTACTGATGTCACACAGAGAAAGTTGATGATCAGCATCATGGTACCAACAAAGCCTGGTTGGATTAGTTTGCTTTTGTCAACTCCAAACTAATCCTGTAACCCTGAGTTTGTTCAGCTACCATCATGGTACAGGCCCCAGGCCTTGGTTAACTAATATTAGGCTAACGTTACTCAGTAGCCTAGGCTACTTAAATGTATAATTACGCTGTAACAAAGACATCTTAAACAACGTAACCCAAATATCCCCTCCAGATACACTTTTGGCCACTAGCCTACTGTGTGTAACTTTTAAACTGTAGTGTATATTGAATACTGGACTACAAAAAAATGCTGTGGTTTAGTTACAGACTCTGTTTGTTTACATAAAATATAACATTTTGAACTTTGCTGCAACAAAATGTCATATTTTTGGTGGTGTGTCTGTTACCTGATGAAATCAAAATGTTGTCAGTTGAGGAGATTGTGACAGTTTATTCACTAGATGGCAGCACAATGACGTGAAGAGCGAACGGACAACCTGTTGCAAGAAACCTGCAGAGATTAGTAGGGAGCTGTCTCTCTTACCATTGGAGAAAGCGCAACGGCTTACTTGGATCACGTGAGGCACCTCAGCCTATCATGTAATGGCAGTGACGTCTGTGCCCGCCGTTCAAAGTGTAATGACAGTCAGTTACAGTTTAATCAGTTTCTTGTGGATTAGCACCTTGGTCTTGTGAATAAATGTTCTATATTTGGTGTTATATCGGTAGTAAATGTACGTACAGTAGGATTACATTGTTTGTGGAATGTGCTTTACAGCGGGAAAAAAGAGCGTGAATATCTCTATTAGCTGCAAAATATTAGACACTGCAGGGCTTTTTTTATTTTCATTAAACAACATACAATATTTATAATTAAATTATTAATTTTCTTTTTATTCATTAAATTGTATATGCATAGCCTATACATGCAGTTATAATAGTCATTACAATTCAAGTCTTATCATAACTGGTATAAAACCTAAAAGCCAAAGAAAGAAAACATTGATATTTTTTACTTTCTTTAGACAATATAGGCTACAATGGGTGTTTCTCAAACCGAAGGCTGCATCCTACCTAGACTGTGTCCTTCCTAGGCTGCCTTCCAAAGATCCTTCAAAGATGGCCTTCAAATGAGTCTTACCTGTAGTGACATTCCCTTATCGGCCTTCTCTTACAACCTTTTATCATAGTAAAAATCTACATATCGTTTCCAATAAAAGTATTGTTTAGCATAAAACATGTTGAAGACTAGTGGACAGGCAGTCAATTCATTAAAGGGATACTCCACTTTTTTCGGAAATATGCTCATTTTACATCTCCCCCAGAGTTAAACAGTTTAGTTTTACCGTTTTAGAATCCATTCAGCCGAACTCCGGGTCTGACGGTACCACTTTTAGCATAGCTTAGCACAGATCATTGATTCAGATGAGTCCAGTAGCATTTCTTTCAAAATGACCAAAGAGTTTCAATATTTTTCCTATTTAAAACTTGACTCTTCTGTAGTTAAACCGTGTACTAAGATCGACGGAAAATGAAAAGTTGCGATTTTCTAAACCTATATGGCTAGGAACTACTCTCATTCCAGCGTAATAATCAAGGAACTGTGCGGCTGTACCATGAGTGCAGCAGGCGTAATGATATGACGCAGCGCCTGAAAATGGGTCTAATAGGTTAGACAAACTTAGTCCCGGTCACGTTGGAAGAAGTTACCGAGCTGGGGACTATTTTCAGGCGCTGCGTCATATCATTACGCCTGCTGCACTCATGGTACAGCCGCACAGTTCCTTGATTATTACGCTGGAATGAGAGTAGTTCCTAGCCATATAGGCTTAGAAAATCGCAACTTTTCATTTTCCGTCGATCTTAGTACACGGTTTAACTACAGAAGAGTCAAGTTTTAAATAGGAAAAATATTGAAACTCTTTGGTCATTTTGAAAGAAATGCTACTGGACTCATCAGAATCAATGATCTGTGCTAAGCTATGCTAAAAGTGGTACCGTCAGACCCGGAGTTCGGCTGAATGGATTCTAAAACGGTAAAACTCAACTGTTTAACTCTGGGGGAGTTGTAAAATGAGCTTATTTCCGAAAAAAGTGGAGTATCCCTTTAAAGCTACACTGTGCAATTTTTTAAGTTGATTCTTAGCAAAAAAACACTTTGTTCTTTCAAAATGATATGTGCTCATTAATGTGTAATCACTTCAACCAACTAATCAAGTATTCTCGTAAGCGTAGAATCTGCCATTTAGAATACATACGAGCGAGTCGCTCGAATGGCGGCAGCCATGTTGCGCCTCCATCTTGAAAATACATTAGCCAAAGAGGGACATACCTGGAAATTCAAGCTTCGCCTTTCGCGTTTTTACACTCAGTGGCACCGTGACGAATGCGAGGGGGAGATTACTCGCGACTGCCGGCAGATTTGAAATAGTACGGCCACCGTAGGAGTTAAAATGCCCTCGGAATGGGAGGGGCTAGAAAGTAATATTCAGTTGGTAGTCATAAACAATTTCACCGCTAGATGGGAGAAAATCCTACACGGTGTAGCTTTAAGCTATTTCTTCACAAAAGTGATTTATTCAGTGTAGTGAAGCCTCTTCTCCATTGACATTCATTAAAAACAACGGCCTCTGGTCTCCTTCCCTGCGTACTGACACAACCGCAGCATTAGCATTAGCCATTACGCTTTTTTGGCTAAAGGTTGCAGGCTTGCCTTCTAGTGGCTTTTGGAGCCTGCCATCATTCTACAGCGAAGGACACAGAGATTTTCAAATTATTTTTTATTTATTATTATTTTATAATCAGTGTTTAAATGGAAAAATACATTAATTAAAACACCATGAGCACTGTAAAATGTGCACTTGTAGGCCTACAGGATGTGACTTCCTCCAAGTGACCAGAAATCAGAGTGTGTCTGAGTACCGAATAGTCCGAACAAAGACTTCTACCTACACTCTCCAGGCCAAGTGTCCTTGACTTTATTAGATATCTGTGACGCCCAGTGAGAGCGGAGAGTGGAGGGAAAGACATCGGGCGTGAGAGAGAGAGGATAAAGACAGCATCCCTCAGACTGTCACCATTGTGCCGTGATAATTGGATTCTCCCTGTGTGAATGGAGACTCATTCATGGGCATTGTTAGAGTAAAGATTACTATTGTGCCACAGGAAGTAAAGCCTTATGAATATGAAATAGAGGCCGGTGGTCTTTCCGACGTAAACGTAAAACATGCACAAGCTGAGGTCACTGGACTGGAGTATAGTAAAGGCCACTGCGATGCAAACCCCGCCCCGCAGTCGATTTCATTGGTCAATTCAATTAGGCATCAGCTGTCAAGAAAAGTTCAGGCTTTTCATGAACTCAGTTAAAAAAAATGCTATCTATCAGGATACCAACTTATAGTTTGGTTAAAGTATACCAACTCTATACTTTTAAGGTTTAGGTTAAGGGGCTTTTATTTGTATTGAAATCTGTCGAATATATAGCTATATTTTGCATTTACAAACATTTTAACACAGGTCACAAAACCAGTCAACATTTGCACCAGCATGTTTGCACCTTTAGAGCAACATTGCACATTGAAAATGAATAAAGCGATCAATGATTGAGATATGGCTTGACGTTGTTTCTCTCTCTCTCTCTCTCTCTCTGTTTGAGAGTACACCTTTCTCCTGTAGGGAACGCAGTGGTTTCCATGGGGACCCATAGCCACTCTGCTCTTCAAAAGCGGGCCGAGCAGAGGCAGAGGGGCCCTTTGTGTTGGAGAGGAAAGCGTGGAACAACGCTGGGCAGATGAAAGCCCTGCTATCCTTATGCCCAATCATAATTTAGTCATCAGTGCAGGAGCACAGAATCCAAATAGACACTGAAAACACAAACAGTGAAAAGAAGAGGCTCATGGGTCAAGATATGAGCAAGAGAGAGAGAGAGAGAGATGGGAGTCTGATATGAGGATAAATTTCAAAGACATAAAGGAATAGTTGTGCTGTGGCTCAGGCTTGTTTTTTTCATGCTGATGATCAGTTCTCTGTGCTGTAGTTTGTGCTGAAATGATGGTACCCACTTCCATCCAATTTGAGAAAATTATGCTACATCAACTATATTGTTCAAACCAAAAATAGCAACCTTGTTCATAAGGATGTATTTCTTCTTTGTCTATCAAAGGAATATAAGTGGGCTTTAGATGTTTATTTACAAGTAAAATTTATTATGAATTAAAGGTATCATGTAAAAATACTAAAGTATACAAGTATGATCCATAACTGTTTAACAAAGCAAACTAATGAGGGTATGGTACAGTAACCAAAGCTTTTGAGGAGCAGCAAGATGTATGACTGTATTGTTAATTACGATTTAATAGTTATTAAGTTAGCTTCAGAAATGTTCTAATGTTCAAAAGTTTGGGGTCAGTAAGATTTTTTTTTTTTTATATATAATATTTTTATGTTCACCAAAGCTGCATTTATTTGATCAAAATATTTAAACATTGAAATACTCTTATGATTTAAAATAACTGTTTTCTATTTTATTATATTTTAAAATGTTATTTATTAATGTGATGGCAAATCATTCTAATATGCTAATTTGGTGCTCAAACATTTTTTTTCATTATCACTGTTGAAAATGGTTGTGCTGCTTAACAAAGTGTCTTTTGTAGGATTTAAGAAAGTTTGAAGAACAGCATTTATTTAAAATATAAATCTTTTGTATCATTATAAATGTCTCTACTGTCATTTTTGATCAATTTAGCGCATTGTTGCTAAATAAAATAATAAAAATGGTACACATGATAAAATATGAATGCATATGTGTGAATTGTGAATTGTGGACTAGGAGTTTATTTGCTGCCATTTGACAAGGTTAGCAAAGTTAACATTTCTTTAATAAACATTAATGAAGATAAATTCATAACCACAAGTGGACAAGCATTTCATACAATTGCTACCTTTGTCAAGGTTAACAAGGTTAGCGTTTCAATATTAATTGCTGTGTCCCATTCTCTTCTTCTCCCTCTCTACATGTCACTAACAGCGGCCTGTCCAATTGCTGACTCTCTTAATTGAATCAGAGCAACAGAAAAAAGAAGACAGAAAAGAGAAGGGGGAGAGAAACGTTGAGTTTTCTGGGGCAGATCAGCATTCAGCATGGGTTCAGATGAGGGTCTATATAGGTCACGCACAATATGGCTCCTGCAAGTTTACAGCTGGGTCTCGTAGCGCCATTATCCCACAACAATATCGCGGAGAGGAACTTATTTGAGCCCATTAGTCCATGTCCCCTCCTCCTTCATTAACGAAGCCTTTCTTTAAACAAGTCAAGACAATGAGCTCTCAGAAAGGGTAGCAGGGGGAGAAGAGGAGGATTGGAGGGGAGGTCGCAGGTTTAGCCCGGAGCCCACGATAATTACTGTGTTTCTGTCTGTGGCCTGAAAAAGACTTGAATAATGTTTCTTTTTCTGTGGGGACACTGAACAATAGATGCAGGGCTGGCTTCAAGAACGGCTGTTGGCTATTACAAAAAATCCCATCTTTGCCACTCATGCCAAACCACTTGGCTTCACTATTGCACAAAGTCTTAATGTCGACCACAGTTTTCACATTAAGAATGCATAGATCTTTTATGCAGTTAGACTCCTTTTGTGTTCATTTGTATGGCATCTCATTCCAGGTCCACGTGGGTTGCCAATGACTGAGATATGTGCAAATGATGCTGGTGTTTGTGAGAGAAGAGAGATTGATTAAACAAGTCTCTGCGATATTACAGAGTAGCTAAAAGGATTTTATACACTCCTACACAACAGCTGATGTCATTATTCACTATTTATGATGGATTCTAATGGAGGTTTGGTGGCATGATGTCAAGAAGCATAGGCCCATAATATTGATGCTGGGTGACTCACAGACGCTTTTCTTTTGCAAACCTTGCAGATTATTTTGTGACTCGTGTTAACAAGGAAACACTGAAAGACGTTGTTCCACTAAAGTAGCCTAAATCTGAAATCTCACTTGGCTTACAGAAATGTACTGTGGTGGTACCATGATGCAGTGATAGTGTCAGATGACAATACCACGGTACTGAATAATTATGTCCATGTACCATGAATTAACATGGTAGTCCAAGATACTACAAAGAATACCATCATAATCACGAAATAGAATAAATGAAGTAGTAGGCCTATAAAAAATAAATAAAGGCAGCCGGAACCATTTAACGCAGGATGTTGTTTTACCCGGTGCGCATTTTTGCTGACGGAACTGAATGTGACAGATTGTAAACAGAATCGGGTGAGTCACTTTCACATACAAATAACGGATTATCTGCTCTTTTCATGCTCGTACTTTGTGTCATAGTCATTCTCTTATTACCAGTGATACATAAACTTATTATAATCGCTGAGAGTTAAACACAATCGGATGACACAAATGTCATTGGCAGCTGATGTAGCCGAGTGCTAACTAGCATCATGGTATGAAGTCATCGGCTAAATTAAGCGAATCAGCGACTTGTGAATAAAAGCACCATTTCTTTCAGAAGAGGGGCAAACCTTGATATTAGAGGGGTTTTATTTTATTTTATTTCAATTTTTACGTCTGTTCTCGTATATCTCGCAGCTTGCTTGTGTGTCAGCTGCACATGTGTGAACTGTAAGTACATCAAGTTAGTAATTAAAGCAATCCATGACTCTTGTCGATTTAAATATTGTATATGGTTTTTATTCAGTGAAGAAGGTCTGGTGTGAACAGTCTGAAGTAAGGGGTCGTCGCTCGTAGTTTTGTGTCTGTTTTGTCAAGTCATATCACGTTTAATTACAAAGCGCAGTCAGTGTCAAGGAACCAAAACTCCATCAGCTGACAGCAGTGGAGAAAAAAAGAAAAGAAAACACTTGCCTTACAACACTAGCATAAATGTAGCGATGGTGTTTTACAATTGACCAGATTTACCATTGTATTATTTGAGGATGGTATCATTAGCATCTGATACCACAGTACTTTTTAGTGTAACATCTCAAAAGATAAGCAGTTTAGTTTACTGGCAGTTAGCGGTTTTTGTGTTTCCATAAAATCATATTATCATAGATCTGTGATAATATGATTTTATGATAACACACAACTTACCGCTCATCACATTATAACAGAATAAATCTGATTTATTGCTGCAGCAATAACGTGAACATATTGTGTAAAATGACATTTAAGAAGAGGGTGCACATCTCCTCTCTACTGCTTTCACTTTATGATTCTCACATGCGACATGCAGGACATAACTTTGCTTTGTCACTGCCTCAGTGTGCAGATTGATGTTTGCTGTGAGATGGCTAAAAATAGAACGGCAGAAGAGGGCCTCCTCATCACCGTCTGAATAGTGTGTCCACAAGCAGAGGTGTGAAGATCACCAGCTCAAGTTTTTACTGTTGTGGGTCTGGGTCTCATGGCTGGCTGCTGGTCTGTACTACTAGTTTTTTTTTAAAAACTGCACAGAAAATTTTCGCTATGTTGTACAATTTTCGTAAAATGTTGCTAAAGCCCTATTCGGACGGGACTAGTTTCCTAAACAACATTTGAGTTACAATTCTTATCACTCAACGTCTGTGATTTAATGTACTGATTTGTCATCTGCTGAGCTTGCGTGCATCACGTATGTCGTATGTGTCTTTTAATTGATTATTTTTAATTTATTATAAATATCCTATTTAAGTAAACTTCACAAGTTTATTGCAGTGGCTGTTTATAACAAACTTGCATAAGTATGCAGAGAAACCTAAACAAGTATCTTACTTTTACCTGACTGATATTAAAATGGGCAATCTTCGCAATTCCACGATTTGGCTCTATTTATTGATTGTTTATGTTATTTTTCCGTCGGAGACCATCTATATTGAAACTAAATGAAAGCATGCCGAAGATTGGTGTGCAAACGATAGCTCAGGTAGGACAAAAACACATGAGGAGAAGCGCTAGAATAATTCTATTAATCAGCAATCACAGACATTCGCATTCAGACGGGATTAGATTTCTCAGAGGACCATTGAGTTTGCTGAAAAACAGTAGGGTCTAGGTAATTTGCCATGGAATTTTTTACAGTGGTTGTGTGAGAAAAACACTGACTTGGCAGATACGGACGGGATTAAAATCTCAAAGTACGTCTGAAACATTAATTTCTCTAATGTCCCCATGGAAAACTAGTCCTGTCTGAATTGGCCTTATGTTTACCATGGTGTCAATCATTGTAATTTCCCATATTGAAATACAGTTGTCACTCCAGAAACTTTACAATGTACATGGCCTTACACACCCTCATGTTGCTCTGATCCTGTATGAATTTCTTTCTTCTGTGGAACACATTTATCCACGGCCTTCAAGGTACTTGCATGATATTGCTATGATTCCTTATAGCATAATAGCGTGACAATGCCTTGCTATGATTGTGCCTTGAGTTTGAAGAATGTTGTCTTCCATGAGACTTTTCAGAAAATTTCTTCTTTTTAAAGGTTTGGAATGACTTTATGGTGAGAAAATGATGACAGAATTTTTAGAGAACTATCCATTTTAAGTTTTGATACTCATTATTTTATAGTATTAATTGATTTGAAGATTTGCTTGTTTTGTTGGTGAGTTTTAAACCAACGGAAATCACTGATTTGCACAGCTGTCTGTTGGTCTGCCTTTATATGTCTTTCTTTGTTTCTCTGTTTATTCTCATGGGTCTGGTGAGCCTCTTCTCTGAGATGATGTAATGATGTAATGGTCTTTTTAATAATTGATGGTGTAAAGAAAGTGAAAGACACTGAGCCGGAGTGCAGAGGAAATCAATGTTAGTGCGGGAGGATGTAGACATGAGTTAGATGAGGAGAGACTGCATAACTATGTGAAACAAAAATCAAAGAAAGAACCAAGCCATGCTCATGTTTGGAGAGGCTGGAAACTTCCAGGTTTGTCTGTGAGCCCGAAGCTCTGGAAAATAAGGTAGCCTGTTGAATGGATTCCACGGCGCTAAGGTAGTATTGTGAATTTGACAATGTCTTGTTATGATTTTGCCATAAATACAGGTCAAGGTGAGTGAAGTTCAGCTGCTGACACATCGTTTGTCATAAAGATGTGAAGGCTGCATCAAAAGGAAGCAGCATTAGGGGGCATTCACGCAGAACACGTTTTTGCGTTTGCATTTAAGTGGAATGGAAAAGAGCGCGGACTCTTGAAACAAGCTACTTTTTACTTTACACATAAGTTACTGTGCAAGATGCTGAAAAAACAGCAAGACGTGGTGCAACTGGGAAAGTTGTCCATCGTTAGATACAAACTGAATCCGAAGTCTGATAGGTAGATGCCACATTTGAGTAGGTATCACAAGTTGAGTACCACAATGAAAAGTACATTCTTTATAGAAGTAAGCTTTAGTTTGAATGTAATCTGGACGTAACATTCATCATGTTGTTAACCTACCAGCATCAGTTGCATCAGTGCGCATGTCTCACATAGTTGCTGGAAAATCAGTCACTTATGATGTTCAGCTGCAGAGAGTATGCCACCTTAGAGGGCAAATGTCTATATAGGTGGTAGACTGCAAGGAAGCTCACTAGGGTTTGGGACAGGGCATGGTTTGTCAGAAAAATTACTTGTGTAGTTGGGGCTCAAATGTTGTACAATTCCTGATGTTATACTTTTTGCTCAGAGGCTCATCACTACTAGAACATCAGCTGTCCATATTGTCCTTTGCTGACCGTATTGTGCTTTTCTTTCTTGTTTGTCTAAATTTAGGATGTCTGGCCCTGGGGAAGGACGTCCTGGTGCCACCTTGGATTTATCACTCACTGAATCAACGCCTTACTGACTGCAGTGATTTAATTGTCTGAATGAGGCAACACCTGTTCTAAACAGCTCTGAGTTTACACTCAGGTTCTGCTGACCTCACCTTACCCAGTGGTGATACTGATAGCTGGCACAGCGGTCAGTTCTCATTAGGTGCTTGATTAACAACGTTGGCTGACTTGGCACAGAAAGTGACAGTATTGGAAGGGGTTCAGGCTTTTGTGTTCCATCTGTTTTGCAACTCTCCTTTCGGGTCAGACAGCAGATGTTCCGTCTGCGGTGCCTTGAGGCCTCTCGATCCTGCCCTATCTACCCTCGCACACGTAAGGAATCGGTCCATTTGCCCCACCCCTCCGCTTCTGTGACACCAAAACTGTTGAGGTGATGGAGGGTCTGGAGGTCGTGGACATTAGCCCTGCCCTCGAGGCCACAGAGGATTACCTGCACTGCCTCGCTGACAATCAAGGGGATGGCCAGGTACGTCCGCCCAAGCTTAAAGAGGCGTCCACCATGGACAAGTTGAATTCCAGTGGCGTGTGGGGGCTACTGACAGGAAAGCAGTCGGAGATATCACCTGGCAATATGGCCTGGGCAGAGCAGACGTCCTTCAGCGTGCTGGGCCTACGACATGGAAAAAGGAACCGGGCACGATCCACCAATGATTTGGCGGCGCATGCCAAAGAGGCGAACTCAACCACCAATTCATCCAATGGCGGCTTCAAACGTGGCCACAACCGCTCCCGTTCAGACGTCAACAACCGCACTTACACCGATAATGGCATACCAGCCATTGACAAAAATACCCTCAAGAACATGGCACTGAACGACTACAGAGATGGTAAGAATTAAACTACAATTATTATTTATGCATTTAATTGGAATTGATGTGTAGTGCAGAGATGCAACAAGTTCAAACAAATCGTATCTCATTCAAAACCAAGTGTCCAAGTGTCAAACCAAGCGACAGGAAATTTGGCCGTCCACACCGAAAGTAAAAATGCTGAGTGATGCTATATAACCACTTGGTTAGTGGTCTTGGTCTAATTCATTTTTTCCATAGGGATTTTAAAAGATTGTTGAAGAGTTGCAAGGTGAATCATCACATTAAATGATTTTAACCCAAAAAAGCATTTGGGGAAAAAAGACTAAGGTACAAGACTCTATACTTAGCAGCTTTAATGATGGAAAGAACTCGGCTACAATTCCTGTAAGTGCAATAAATTAGATTTTTTATTATTAATGCAGAATCATGGGTAATGAGTTTTGACCAGGAATTCCACTGTTAAACACAATTATTAAAAAAATGTGTTGATAGAACGCAGGCTGATTGCTTCAACAAAAGGATATACCATTGATTAACAACCTCATAGCTGACAGTAGCTTCGTCTTTAAAGGTTTACAAGTTGTCATTAAAAATCAGTTCCCCTGTGGAGAAAGTGAATGGGATATTTACTAGTTCCTGAACTTGAATATTGTGCTGTATATACCATCGGTTGCGTTAAGTTGGATTTTGGACCAATGAGATTTCACTGTCCCACTTGTCACCTTTTGTGGCTGGTTAGGACAGAAGCTCAACATTGGAAAAAACTCTCAACTTTTATCGATTAGCCTAGCACTTTATCGTGTCACATCTGTTTAGATGGTATTATTATTACAGCTGTTATCCATCAAAAGACTATTCACTTGCTCAAATGACATTGTTTTTCATCACTTTGTACACTTTATTAAAATGTCATCATGTGATGTTGTAGCTTTTATCTCCTCACACCTTTGATTTGTTGTGTCTATGTCTCTGTCAACACCACTCAACTGCGCTCTTTGCAGGAATCACGTCCTTTTATGTCGAGGGGGTTCAATGAGTTTGTTTGTTGTGTTTTCTACTGAAGGGTTTATTTAGACAAGGTCATACCAGAACAAGAACAGTAGAAACCCAGAGGCATATTATGATTAACATGCTACTTTGATTTAATAAAATACACGTTCACTAATATAAATGGTCACTTTGTTTTAAATCTTTTTATATCCAGTGTAGTCTGGTTTAATTTTATATTAACTCATTTCGAAAAGGCTGATTTATTTCTACATCCAATAAATCAGTACTAGGTTTAGCAAATCGGCAGGTGATACCAATCCTCTTGGCTGTCCTTGCTTCCGTATTAAAACTTAATGGGGCAAATTGTTAATTACAGCAAAATGTGCCAAAGGGAGCAACTGGAAATAGAAGCAAGTTCCATGCTCGAATGCCCACCGTTTGTTCAGTGACTGAGATTGAATCCTAGGTGACATTAAGATATTGGCAACCCACCCAGTTTCTAATTCTGATAGATCTACTGATTAAAACTGGAGAAACCCATACACTCTTCACTGCACAGGTCAGTGTTTGCGCTATGCTTGACTTGGCTCCAAGCGTCAATTTCAATTTAGTCTGCTTTGTTTGCACCCATTTTTCAACGTCTTGTTTGACTGGCCTTAGATTCAACTTAATTAAAATGTATATTTTTTTTTTATTAAAGAAACCTTTTTTTAAGACATTTTACATGTTTAAAATTACACTACCATTAAAAAGTTTGGGGAACGGATTACAGAAAGATATTATTATTTTTTTTTTTTAGAAATTAATACTTTTATTCAGTAAGGATGCATTAAATGGATCAAAAATGACAGTAAATGCATTTATAATTTCACAAAAGATTTCTATTTCAAATAAATGCTGTTCTTTTGAACTTTCTATTTGAATAATTTCTGTTCATTAAAGAATCCTGAGAAAAAAAGTCTATCATGGTTTCCACAGAAATGTAAGCAGCAAAGGGTCAGTGCTACAGAACTTACTAGTTGTCTTTAATTGAAGTGCTAAGTAGACAGAGATTATACTCCCAACATTTCATTGTTTATTATGATGTCATGTTATGATGTGACTCTTCCATGTGTTGCTTTCTCTTTGATTACTGCAGGTCTGAAACGAGTCGTGCCTACTCATTTGCATGTTTATTGGACCTCAAGCAATACAATTTTATTCTTAGTTGAATACAGTTACAGATCTTAAATTCGATTTATGCTGAAATCGCAATCTAAAGCAAATTGCAGAGGTTCTGGTTAAAAGATCAGGGAGTCAATCAAGATTGCTTGATCTGTTATGTCAAACTAAACCAAATTAACCCATCACTGTGTAGGTATACTGCTGTTTATTTTGAGTTAATGTGTTAGTTTCAGAGACCGTAATATTGTAAAATATCATTACAATATTTTAATATATTTTAAAGTTTTGTTTATTTCTGTGATGCCAATGCTACATTTTCAGCAGCCATTATTCTAGTCTTTAGTATCACATGATCCCTCAGAATTTCTTATTATCAGTGTTGAAAACAGTTGTGCTGCTTAATATTTTTCTCGAAATTTCAGGATTTTTGATTAATAGAACGTTCACAACAACAGCATTTATTTTAAATATATTTTTTCTACCAATGTATTTACTGGATATTTTTTGTATCTTAAAATTGTCCAGATTACTTCCTTTCTGCTCCATTCTGTCTGCTTTTTTTCCCTTCCGGCTCAGATTTCGAGTCAGACTGTTTCCCTCGTGCCCATCTGTGAGTGGTATAGCATCACTAGTACTGTGTTTTTTTTTCCGCCAGTCTCTCTCAAATAGGTGTTTTAGTAACTTGCAGAGGGAACGGTCTTGGAAAGGTTCAGGCTCTGCAGGCCTACTGGCTTTGCACCAGCTCGCTAATTGGGTCATGTCAGCACGCCTCATGTCCTTTCTCCTGTGAAATTAGTTGTGACTCTTTCAATAGCTGCAAACTATGCACCTTTGAAGACCTCTGAGTGCAAGGAGTCCCCAAACACCCACAACAGCACTCCAGAGGCCCAAAGCACGTCAGCTGTCGCAGGTTTTGCTGGCTACTCAAAGTAACCCAACCTTCAGAGCTCACAGTTTATCAGCAAAAAGTGGGAGGGGATTGTCCGTTATAAGTTACAGATGTTATGGAAGGTGCAGTTTTGACTGGTACATTAGAGATAAGACTTAAAGAAAACAATACAAGGGCATTTGCTTTTAATTTACCCTCCTCTTGGCCTCTGTCTGTTTCTATTGGTCTGGCCAGGCCCAGAAGTACGGGGAAAACAGCAGGTTCCCGATGGTTGAGAGGGAAACGGGCAGTTTCCAGCCAAGGAATTGTAAGGATGAGGAGTGTTGTGGACCAAGAGAGGAAAGGAGATAAAGGAGGGAGTATATGAAAGAAATGGACAGAAAAAGGAAGGACTGGAAAGGAGTGGCAAAGATTAGGGGTCACTATTTGCCGTTTTGTTTGCACAGCAGCCCAACACACAATAATGGTTCTTCCTGCTTTGCGGTGGCTGGATAGACTGCTATCACATACCATAATAGCATCCATCATGGATGATGTGAACATCTCTCATACAGAGCTCAAGAGTAACATGAGAGAGGGGGGGCACTGGTTCCACTGAAGGAGGTACTAGCATGATGGGCATTTAAAATGAAAAATTAATGAATAATATTACCATATAGCCTTTTTCGGACAGGACAATATTTTTCTAGTGACTAGTGTAAGTGTTTCACATTCATGCCTTTAATTTTACGATTTTCTCACAACCTCGCTAAAAATTGCCAAAAAAATTGCTACATTTTTAAATCTCTGAGCAATGTAATGTTCAAAAATGTCTTCTTTTTCAAAAATGCGTTTCTCATTTATTTGGACATCTTTTGATGGCAAATTGGCTAAAATTACATATTAAATAATTACATATATTAGCTAAAGTCTTTGGAGAAATGTAATCCTTTTTGGGGGTTTTTCTATAATGCTTCTCATTTATTTGGGATATTTTGCCATTTTTGGGTTAGTAAATTGGCTACAGTTTTTTTTTTTTTATATGTAGTCCTCGGAAAAAGTAATCATTTGAGAAATGTGAGTTGAAAAAATGCAGTTGCTAGTTAATGTTGGCATTGTTGGTTAATGTTGGTTAATGTTCTTTCCATTTAATTATGTACTTCTTGTTATAAAAGAATCAAGAAGTAAAAAGTCTTGTTTGCATAGTGCAAGTCACCAGAAAGTATTGGATCCACAATATTCCCTCAAATTGTCCTGTGCAATCACAGGTTTGCCATTGGCTTGACACAGTGCAGCAAAAGGCCTAATATTCATATAAAATTGTATAGTTATTTAAAGACATTTTTAGTTTGTAGTCTGTTATTTGTATTAAAGGTGCTCTTTCTGACTTTTCTTTTCCAGCTCATAAAGAGAGCAGCCCAAGCCTGGTGAAGCAGGGAACGCTTGAGCAGAGAGAGGGACCGTGGGGACGCTGGACCGCCTGTCATGTGGAGCTTACGCCCTGTGAGTTGCGTCTCTACAGCCTGGACAGCAGCGGCAACCAGCAGCTATGTGCCGCCCTCTCGCTGTCCCACTGCCAAGGGGTGAGTGCTCCCCAGACGCAGGATGGACGTGTGCTGCAGGCCGTCTTCTTTAACAGCACCCGTGTGCAGTTACGCGCACCGTGCCAGTGGGATGCACTGGAGTGGCGTAGACTCCTCTGGGAACGCGTCTTGGCCGCCCGTGCAGCCCATCGCAAAGGGGAGCCGGCACCTACCCCCCACGAACCCGATCCAGACGCGGCGACCGTGCCAGCCCCTCGACCGCTGGTACGTCCCACGGCCCTACCACTGTTCACCCAGCACTGTGCCGATGTTCTTAAAGCTGGCCTTCTGCACCAACTCACTGACCTCAACAACTGGAGGGCCTTCACGTTTGTACTGAGCCGCACCGAGCTGCAAGCCTTCCCGACCGAGGGAAGAGGCCCGGTGTCGGAGCCAGTGCTGCGGTACCGGCTGGCTTGCTGTCTGGCTGTGCAGCGGGATGATGAAGACGGAGGCTCTAGCTCCCGCTTCCAGGCGGTCTTCCCTGATGATGTGCTGCGCTTGCGGGCAGAGAGTGAGTCCAAAACTCAAGACTGGGTGGAGGCCCTAAGAACAGCGGTGACGGCTCAGCGGCCACAGTGTGAGAATAGTCAAGTCCCCTGCGGAGTGCTGATGAGGAGTAAGCCAGCCAGGGAGCGACGGCACAAGGAAGCCCAGAGAGCTAAACGACAGTCCGTCACCACTAGCTTTCTCAGTATCCTTACCTGTCTGGCTGTAGAAAAGGGTCTCACCGCTCAGAGCTTCCGATGTGCAGGTGAACAATACGCTTTCAACATTTCCTCATATTGTAATAGCTTTTTGGTTCGCTAATAGGTTTGCTTCATCATCATTAAAATGATCGGGAAGGAATTCACTAAGAGTGAATTGTCTTCACTTTTTGCGCATTCATTTGTATCAGTTATGGCATAAGCATGCCTGCATAATTAGTGTTGATCACAATTTTCCTTTAATGATTGAGTGTCACATTTGGCCCACGTTGTAAATCCTGTATATAGTCATGAAATTAGAAACCTCCTTAATTAAATCTGTTAACAAGTGGTCACGAGACACATTTGATATGCATTTACATACCAGGTAAAATAAGCAATGTGTCTCGGCTGACCGCTTGTGGTCGTATCACTCGTGACAGATGTTAATGTCAGGTGTAAACAGAGCTAAAATCATGATCATTGTGTTATATTGCTCTTTTTGCAATGTCACCTTTTCTATTCTTAGATCTGGACCTGACAACACAGGTCTAATGCTGCCAGCTCATATCGACTCCTTAACTTTGAATTTTGCCTTTCGAAAAGGCCATGACTGTATGAACTTCAGCCTTTCTCCATGAGTCAAATGATTCAGCAAGTTCACTCAACCCTCAAAGAAATAGATGTTCCACTCACTAAAGAATTGTTTCAAACCAAATGCCCCATTTTTGAACATAGGCCACATGATATGGTCATTCACACAAGCTTGCAACCTTTATACAAAGCCAACCCTGGTCTGTAATTTGAGCGTCATCTCTCCAGTCCAAATACTGTTTGATTATGTTGATGTCTGTGGCTTTGCTTTAGTGGCCTTACAGTTATGTCATATTGTAGTATCTCTGTCGTTCTTTTTCTGGTGTGAAATTTCCCCCCTTGAAGTGGATATAAATTAATCGCTTTCCTCTGTGGTTGTAACAACCAGCTTTTTAATGCGGGATATTTGAAAGCCTCACCGAACAAGGACAGCAGGCACCTGACGATAATTGGCCCATATAAAGTGGAAAAAATCCCCTTTTAGAATCAAAGGCTCCCTGGATTCTGCGTTCTGTGCGGAAGCTAATTGTTTGATTCAGGGCCACGAAAGAGATTTTTTTGAATGGGACGTGTCAGCCTAAAAAGAACAGAACAGCTGGGTACGTCCATGCACTCAGCAGCCCCTCTCTCTCTCTCTCTCTCTCTCTTTTTCTCTCTTTCTCTTTCTCTCTCTCTCTCTCTCTCTCTCTCTCTCTCTCTCTCTCTCTCTCTCTCTCTCTCTCTCTCTCTTTTTCTCTCTTTCTCTTTCTCTCTCTCTCTCTCTCTCTCTCTCTCTCTCTCTCTCTCTCTCTCTCTCTCTCTCTCTCTCTCTCTCTCTCTCTCTGTCTCTCTCTGTCTTTGTTCTTCCTCTCTTGTACATATGTTTGTCACACAAAAACGCACACTTTTATGACTTTTTTTTATTTCCCCCTAACAGATGCTTGCACACTTTTTCTTTGCTTTATCAACACTATATTACTTTTGACATTTGCGATGTGTGTTTGTCATTTTAAATTGTTTAAAAGATTGCTTCCGAGGTAGAACTACACTCTAAATACACCTCGTTTTTTTGGCATCTTTCGCAAATGTTAACCTTAACCATAACTGCACCCAAATTGTCACACAAAAACAAAACAAAAACTGTGATGTATGTGACATGTCAGTCGGAAGGGCCAGTCCTATCTATGTGGGCTATCTTTCAGTCTATTCTTGGCCAGAAACAGTTGCAAAATGGACCAGATTAGTCACATCAAAGCAGTATTGGTTTTAAAATGATGGGCCAATCAGAAAATATTGGTGGCGAGACAGGTGCATTAAGTATCTTGCATGTTGGTTGTAGCGTGTTTAAGAAATGGGCCTTGAGACTCCTGTGTTCTACTGCCTATTCCATCCTATAGTTTTTTTCTCAAATTCAAGAATGTGTTCTACCTGTATGTGCCCTAATAGGATTGGATCTAGTGTGGGAGAGAACGGACTCATCCAATGCAGGGTAGATTCAAAAGACAACGTACCCGGTCTGGGTTGATGATTGGATGTGGTAGTGGCTCTTCATTATGAGGGTTCATTGTGAGGTTGGAGTTTTGTCTCATTACTGTTGCAGTCTTTTATTATCCTCTGTTTAGTTCTCTGTCATTTGTTCACTTCGCAATACCTCTTGGCCCCTGCATCCATGAAAGGTTCTGCCAGCTAACCCAAGTCCTATGTGGGGGTTATTGAAAGGGGTTGTGATGCATTCACATTACTTAAAGATGACTTGAAGATCCTAAAGAGGAGAAGAACTATTGAAATGCAACAATAGAAAAGAAGGAATACTCATCCCTGCCTTTATTTGAATACATTTCAAACTTATACCATCTGTTGTTTCTGTTAAGATTTTGGTTCTTTCTTGTCCCAAGAAGGAAGAGCATTCATGCTAGATGTCTAATGTGGTAATATACTTTAAAAATCAGTCATTGTTCCTTCTCTTCAGAAAATGAATATTAAGTGGTTGACCAGAGGTGTGAATATTTGTTCTGATAGTATGAATACTGATTACTATATTTTGATTCTTTCATTATTGCAATACATCGTAAATTCTGAAATTCGAACTCTTTTTTTAGTTTAAGATATTTTATGCATTTTATTCGTCTCATTCATCTCGTCTTTTTTTTTTTTTTTGCAAAGAATTTTCAGCAGCTTAAGTCTTCAGGGTCACAAAACAAAATCTCTCTGACCTCGTAATTTTAAATGGTAGTGTGTACAAGTAATATATCATTGTGATAATCAAAGTTTTTATTTTTCCTTCAGTGCTTTATTGGATTGTTCATTAAATGAGTGTTAGTATGTGTTGCGACCAACCCAGGTTGTCCAGTTCACTCTAGCTCATCTCCTGTCAAAACACTGCTGATATACACTCAATGAGCAAACTCTATTCAAATCAATCGGCAGACAGAATAACAGGACTTTGTTTAGGAGGGTCATGCATGTCGTCCTTTTGAAGCAGAAAAGGAGACCCGTCCTCTTACCTTCCTTTCTCAAACACACACACACACACTTTTTCTCAAGCCAAATCACATAGTTTGCTTGAACCCAGCTTGGGCTTTTTTCCACACATTTCCACTAAAGTATCCTGTAGCGCGAAGAAGGACAGCAGATCAAATGGGAAGATCCAGCTGTTGTTGGGAAAAGAGGGAGTGCAGGGTCAGGTGGAGAGAATGGAGGTCCAACGGACTGCTGTTTACATCAAAAAGATGGGCAGTGCATCTGTCTCAAGCAAACACATGTGTGAGCACACTTGCGCACGCACAACCTTATGCCATCTTTTTTTCTTCTTTTTTTTTGAAGTGGATGTCAGCTTGAATAGGGGACATCAAAGCTGGGGCCTTGTCTTCTTTCACGCTTATCGAGCCACAAAGCCCCACCCTGGAGTTCTTGTCCCATGGAACTCGGCGGGCTGCTTGAAAGTGGCGCGAGTCACAGCCTTTGCAGCTAGAAAACAGCAAGACCTTTCTCGCGCTGAAGGACCGAACACCTCCTCCAGATCTGTCACGTTTATTCTACTAGAAAACCATTGTGCAAGTGGGACCTCAGAGCACCCCACTTCACCTCTTTTTTCCCCTGCAGATAGTTGTAGTTTTAGGACAACAGGGTGCTGCTGAAAATGAAAGAGGGGAATCTTGCGGACAGTCATGCATTGAACACATCAAACGACTCTTGTTTGGCATGGCTCTCTGTCTTTCCCACAGTCTCAGGTTGGCCCCGCTTTTTTGTGCAAAGAACTTGCCGTTCCCCTCCACTTATGCTTGGCTATGAGATTGAGAAATGTTGAGAACCGTATTCAATTCATGTAATTGAATAAGCGGCACATGTGTGCTTCAGGGCCGCAGTTCCAACCTGCTAGAATGTATCGTAGGCTTCAATTGGCCCTGATTTTTTTTTTTTTTTATGTCCACAGACATCACTGTACCCAGAATGGCGAGATATATTCTGTCTTGTCTGTCTGGCTGTGCCGTGTAAACTGGCACCTTGTGTGTTTGAATGTATGTGGGAACTCATGCGTGGGGCTGTGTTTTACTGGCACAGACTGTGATGTCCACAATACACAGAGCCTGCGGTTACCAAGCGGCCAACTCCTTCTCAGAAGTTACATGCTCTCTGGCCACTGTCCAGAATCTCTTTAGCCCAACAGGCTTGGTGTAAATGGATCAGACAGTTTGCTAGAAAGCTGGACATGTTAATAATTGTGTTGGCACTGTTTACATGCAATAAAAGTTCAGTTTTAGTATGTCTAATATGTGATCAGTTGTCTTTTTAAAATGTCACAGTAAAGCCCAAAGCAACTGTAGTTTGGATGCTAGCACTTAGCGTATGTGTACAGCCAAACGCACAAGTAGACTCCATTTAATAGCGCGTGAAAGATAGCACTAGAAAGTCCTTGTTCAGTGTCTGCGCTACAAAGCGCATGTGTGAGCTGATCGTACGTTGTACGCGTGGTTAGAAAAATCTGTAACGTTTGTCTCATTTGTTAACATTAGTAACTAACATGATCTAACAATAAGCAATACATTTGTTACAGTATGTATTAATCTTTGTTAATGTTGGTTAATGAAAATACAGTTGTTCATGATAGTTCACCCTGCATTAAGTAATGTTAACAATTACATCTTTTGATTTTAATAATGTATTAGTAAATGTTAACAATAATTAAAATTAAGGAAGATTAATAAATGCTGTAGAGTTCATGTTAACTAAAGTAGTTAACTAATGAAACCTTATTGTAAAGCGTTACTGAAATATCATACACATAAAAACCGACTTGCATATAATATTTGCATAAGTCAGGCTAACAGACCCATTGTAGCTTTGCTTTGACATGCATATATGCTCTACTGTCAGAATACAATTGGCTGATGCACGGTTTGTATTTAATTTTTTTAATTTTTTATATTGTTAAATTTTTTACATATTGTGTGTAGATGAAGGCTATAGCTTGACTACTAGCTCGAATTTAAACATTATCCATATATTCTCTTTTTTTTATTATTCTACAGCATATGACGTGAGCTGTTAGCTGCTGATTCTTCCATGAGGTTATACAGAAACTATGCTTTGGAAGCCGGTGTAATGCACAGAAACATTGTCGACAAGTTTTGAGTCACCGCTTCTCCTTTAATTTTTGCACAATTTTTGTTTTCCTTTTGCTGTAAAGCCCAGCCTCAACTAGCTCTCTCTTAATAATAGTCTCCGTAGCATGAGCGCTGTACAACGATGTGCTATTTTTGGAAAAGGGTGGTATTTGTGGGTTTACTCTCTGCATGTATGCTGATTACAAGGCAGCTCTGACACACGACACCCTGCTGCTTGGTCTGTGGTTCAGCCCAAATATCAGGCGCCCATCAGCTGTGGCATGGGGGACACCACCTCTGACTTTTTATAGTCTGGGGTCCCTGCCCCTAAAAACCTCAAGTTTACATTGGCAGCACAGTGCAGCGCATGATGCTAGCGCCTAACCTCAGCTAGAACAACCCATTACGTATGGGTTTGGAAATGGAATAGAGTGAATTTTCTTTTCTTGGTCCAATATGGCTGTATTTCTTGGCAACGTATTGTGCAAGTCAAGAGTCACAGAATTACATTTCACAGAATAATTTTTGCCCAGTGTTTTGTTTTTTTTTAGTTTTTTTTTTATTATGCATCAAAAATGGCTAACACCGTTCTCTTTAAAATTTCTTAGGGCAGTGCAACAATGTTTAAGTGGCATGCTTAATGTCTTAATCATATTATTTATATGGTAGTATACATATTACCGTTCCACAAAACCACAAAATGACTAAAGTAATTCACATAAAACAACACATACAACATTTTTTTTTCACTTGTTAATGTTCACTCTTATGTGAGTTATTTTAGTTATTTTGTGGTTTTGAAGCTCTACAGTATGTGTACCCGTTCACTGTTATTTTTATGGAAATAACTGTATGAGCATTCTGCTAAACATCTCCTTTTGAGCTCCACCGAGGAAAGGACCTATTACAGGTCTGGAATGACATGAGGCTGAGTAAATGATAACAGAATTGCTATTTATGAGTGAACTGACTCTTTTGAATCTGGTGGTAATGATGTAATTCTGCTTACAGTCAGAGATACACGTACTTCACTGTTTTCGGCTTGGTCCTTTTCAGTCGGCTAACAATGCTTCAAAAATAGACCTACAGCATTGCCTGTAAACACCGTAATCAGTGTCTCCCTCTACAGATATGTGTAGCGATAACATTCTGCCTCCCTCTTTTAGAGACTGTGTTTTCTGACTTGTTTTTGTCCTCTCTATCCTACCTCCCATCTTGTCCACATTTCTTCTCCCTATGAAGTGTATAGCTGACGCTACGCTCCACTGAAAAGATTGTCCATATCCGTCTGTGCCTGTTCCTTTCATTCTCTCTTTTTATTCTTTGAACGTCCACACTGTCCTGGCTCTGGTTCTCCAAGATGGCTTGGATAAGGGACACCTGCCATGTTCACAATCACCTGTTTTGGTTCCTTCGGCTTAAGCCCTTTGGTAGAG
Source organism: Rutilus rutilus (assembly GCF_951802725.1). Lineage (NCBI taxonomy): Eukaryota > Metazoa > Chordata > Actinopteri > Cypriniformes > Leuciscidae > Rutilus > Rutilus rutilus. Next base: position 16,606,759 of record NC_140215.1, on the reverse strand, counting down.
TGCCGCCTGACTGTTTGAAGACAACTTGAACAAGACATTTAAAAGACAAAGCAAAGTACTTTCAGGAGATATCTCGCATTAAATGTGCTCAGTATTTGTGCCTGTTCACAACTAAGAAGCATTTGGATTCTTTCAGTTGTGTCTGGACAGGTAAAACCACCTTTTTAGTTTTGGTTTTAATCAGTGACTCAATCCTTTTGTGTTGTATAAATCTTTTTAAATTTCTGGATTATCTGTAATATTTATCTGTGTTTAACCAGGGTTGTGTCGTAAACCTTGACATATCAGCACATTACCCAAACAGATTGATCACCTTCCACTAATGATTGTCAGATTTTAACAGGGTCGTGCCCTCATCAGTAGATTAGGTAGTCATTAACATTTTCATTAACCCAGACTTGATCTCTCCCCTCCCAGGTTTGATTTGTGTGTTGTTTGAGGTTCCTCCTTTTTATTGTTGCTTTGTTTTTCCATTCAGGATGTCAGAGGCCAGTGGGTCTGTCACGGGGCAAAGCTAAAGTTTGCTCTTACAGTGGCTGGTACTATTGCCCAAGTTGTCACCAGGACAACCTCTTCCTCATACCTGCTCGTCTACTGCACAATTGGGACACTAATAAACACAAGGTATGTGTACAGACCTATTTACCCAATCCATATCTTTAATATCGTTAATAATTCTATACGTTTCCATGGTGCATTTGAGTTTAGAAATCAGCTCAAGACTCAAGACATCTAACAAAAGCTAAAAGTGATTACAAGTAACAACATTGTTGACATTGTGGTTCAGGTGTCGAAACAAGCGAAGGAGTTTCTGGAGTTTGTTTATGAGGAGCCATTGTTAGACGTCCAGCAGTTGAACCTGTGTCTGTATGAGCATTGCGAGGCGCTGGCGGCCGTTCTCAAACTGAGACAGCAGCTCCAGTCTCTCAGGGCCTACCTCTTCAGCTGTCGGGCCACAGTGGCAGAAGACCTCCGCCGCAGGTGAGCTATGCCAGATAGCAGGAAGAGGAAAGATAGGGAAAGTAAGAGTAAAACAGATTAAAAATGACAAAATGGTATATTTTGATATGGACTGTCTTTTGTTGTTTGAATCAACAACATTTTGTTTACCAACCCCGTTTTGCTTTATTAACTCTGTGGGTACCGAAACAGCAGATTATTGAAAATGGCAGTTACTGCACAAAAGGGGGTTTATGTAGCGATGACATAGAAGCCATTTTTGGTTCCCCAAAGAACCTCTCAGTGAACAGTTATTAAACGCAAAATTTCTAAGTGTACAGAACATTTTAATAATCAAATAATCTTTTTTCATTCTAAAGAACCTTTTGTGCAATGTTATGTTAAAGGTTGTTTATGGAACCATCAATGGCAATTAGTTTATAGTAATCAAATCAACCAATGAGGATGTTTCAGTTGCCAATGTGACTTGATATCACACAATTCAATGTCGTACTAAAAATTGCTGAAATTAAATGCATTATAAATATTACATATTTATTTTAAAAAACTTCTTTTTTTTTAAAGTAGACAATCAGTTTTATTTTGTTTTTATACGTTTTAAATAAATTTAGAATTTTTATTTCTTACATTTTTTATTCTTATAATAAAGCACTTTGAATTTACCACTGTGTATGAAATGTGCTGCATAAATAAACTTCCTAAAATATATAATAAGCTTGTTTTATTTTATTTTATCTTATTTTTTGGCCTTGTTGAGATTGGTTGACCACAACTGGAGTAGCGTTTCTTAGTTTCCTAACAAACAGTAATTTGCTGCAGTTTTTAAATAAATGTTTTCTTGTAGGTCGTCTGGGAAAGTGTCAAGGTGAGAGTTTAATGGCACAACTTCTGCTTAAAAAATGACAGGTTCAGTGATCTATGAATGTTTATGCTCCCGTGAAACTGATCTCAAATGGGTTTTCGCCTATTGAAAAAGTTGTTGCAATAACTCGAATCATATGCAAATGAAATAAAATGTGCAAAGGCTAATTATTGTGACAAATTTTTATATAAAACACACGACCATGGAGCAAGAGCAAAACTCACTGTGGAGACTGTAGAAGTGATCAGTTGTTTCATCCATGCCTATATGGTGTTTTTTTTGTTTTTTTCTGGTTAAGAACCAACACAAAAGATTATATTGTTGTTAGTGACATCAAAACAGTTATAAAGTTTATAAAGAGTTATAAAGTCAGGAAGATAAGATTAAGTTCATAAATACTTCATTGATATCAGTAGATGAGTGTATAAATATTCCCTGGTTGTAGTAGTCCAGTGATTGTGATAACAGTGTTTGATTTAGCCTAGCAGGGATACACACTGAGATTTTCCTCTCTCTGTTTCCAGATTTGTAAGATAGAAGTAAATATATATATTGTGGAAAAACCTAATTTGTTTCAAACAGGACATTATCCTATTTTTGAATAATAAACACCTACTTGTAATAGCTACCTTTTTCATGACAATAGCATCTTCATTAATCATTTGATGTAGGCTACATTACTGTGATAAATATTTGTAGAGTCTTCCAAGGCACATCAAATAGTGGTTGACTGCTGCTGGTAGCATCTGGTTTGTTACCCTGCAAATGTGCACAATAGAGAGAGATTCATCGTAATATAGACATGTATTTAGCATGTATTTAGTCATTTGTAATGCTATTTCAAGGAATGCATTTGGGTTTTTTGGGAATAAGCAGATCTTTGGTGGATTTCTAAGGTCCATGTTCAGCAGGAATGTGAAGGAGCTGTGTTTATGCAAAGGTTTCAGCACTAAAAGGCTTGTCTATGTGATGAATGCTTTGTGCTCTTACCAGGGTCAGTGTGGAGACCATGAGATTGCGCTTAGAGGCCTTAAACATTCACACCATAGGAGACGAAAGCATGTACAGCTCTGTGATGAAATATCACACAGTGGAAAGCTACCACCAGCGTTTCCCCAACAAATGGCTCAGCTCCTTTTATACTAACAGTCAATCATCAGAAAAAGATAACTGTTTACTGAAATTAGGGTTAAGTGGAAGTTTAGATGTTTCACCCAAAAATCGACTGTAAATTTTGCAATCATTTACTTTAGTGTGGTTCTTATAAGCCTGCATCGCAATCTTTATTATTATATATTATATATGAAACGCTGAGACATTCTTCAAAATATCTTCTTTTGCGTTCCACAGAAGAAAGTCAAAGAAAGTTTATAACATCACGGTGTGCAAATGGAAAAAATAGAGGAAACTGCAGTTTATTTCTCCTAGTGCCTATGAAACACATCCTCAGATAGACATAGAGCTCTTTTTGTGGTAAACTAATTTCCATCTTATTCTTTCTTTTCCCTATTGAAATCAAGTATGGCAAAACAAAAACGTTCATAAAAAAAACTTCAAATGTTGACTTAATGCTGTTGCTAATGCACTCTTAGCTACATGTTCAGAACGCTGTTTGTTGTTTTGAATCACTGAATTATTGAATGGGCCAGTACCCTTTCCTATGTATTCGCTCCTTTGAACTCCATGGTGACGTAGAAACAGGATGGCCGTTTGAAGTACAGACGTGAGGGCTCTTGCAAAAGGGAACCTCAGCTTGAACTGAATATCCTCTCCGAGGTTCATCTTCTTGGAGCGGTCCCAGCTGCCCACCGAGCGGTGACTTTATCTGTCCGCTGTGTTTACGGGGTGTAGCAGTGGTGACCCTAGCAGGAGGCAGCGCTAGAGGGCTAGTGTTTATGGCCAGGCTATTAGCAGGCATCAGGCTAATGCTTCGCTTTTCCAAACAGTGTAGGATTGATGAGGGCGGTGGCGCTAAAATATTACCTTAGCCATTCATCGCCCAGCCCGGAGACTCATCAGCGGTTGTGAAGAGGCCCACAAGTGTTTACACTAAGCCTTTGAGAGAAGGGGGAGATCTGTCACAGTCCACACCTAATGCACCTCATTGAACTGCAGGGGCATCCACACACACGCTTACTACCTTAGTCTTTACCTTTCAATAGTTCTCCCTCGTGTCTAGGCTTGGGAAACAAGAACCAGTTTTGATTTGCTCTACTATTCAGGGGCACTGCAACACTGCTACTGCATCAACTGTGTGAAACATACAACACGACCAGTTAAGTCCATTTTCCAAGCGAATTTAGTGAATCGTAAGCATACAGTGCAATTGGTATTGTCTGATTCTTGAGAAATTCTTTAAAAATCTTTTGAAGTGGATCAAAAACAGGATAGCCAGTGTAGTCTAATCGATTCCTGAATGAATGACTCCTATAAACCAGGGCTGCATCCGAAATCACATACTTCCCTTACTAGGCGAAAAACAGTATGAGACAAAAGAAGTATTTCAGAATTCTCTATACTCATAAAAGAGTAGGCAAAAAGTACCCGGATGACCTGCTACTTCCGGCGAGACTTTGAAGTGTGCATACGATGAACACTTTATTATCCCATGAGGCCACAGGAGACGATTTATGAATGACAGTGAAGCGATGCAACTGACACTGGTAGGTCACATGATGATGACAACATGGCGGATGCAGTACGACCGGATTACATTCATACTACACACACTCGTACTGTATAGAACATACTTTTTTAGTGGTCGTGAAGTAATTACTTATTCAAAATAAGTACCTACTCAAGAGAGAATGCGATTTCGGACGCAGCCCAGTTCTTTTTGGTGAATCAATCACATACATGTGTTTTCTAATGTTTTGAAAGAAGTCTCTTATGCTCACCCAGGCTGCATATATATGATAAAAATGAATTAAAATAATAAAAGCATTAATTCTGATATATTATTAAAATTTTAAATAACTATTACTGTAATTATATATTTTAAGCAGCCAGTGTCTTTCAGAAATCATTCTAATATGCTGATCTGTTGCTTAAGAAACTTTTCTTATTATTATCAATGTTGAAAACAGGTGTGATGCTTCATATTTAGTGGAAACTGTGATTCATTATTTTTCAGGATTCTTTGAACCGAAAGTTCAAAAGAACAGCATTTATTTGAAATATAATTTTTTTGTAACAATGTAAAAATATTAAACTTTTGAACGGCAGTGTAGTGTGTTTTTTGTTTAGTGCTGGTGTCTAATGTGTCTTTTACAAGGCGAATTATTGAATTGTATTAATACCACCGTTCATAATTATTAATATTAATTAATTTTTAATTAGTCATATTTCATTTTTCGAAACATTTGTTTCTCAAAAGTAAAAAAAAAAAAAAAGGTTAACGGAACCATTAAAGAACTATAATTCTTAACTTGAAACATAAATTCCATGTTTCGAACCTTTAGCATTTTATTCCATGGAATGCTGTCTTTCCACTTGTTTGAATACTTGAATACTAATTCTCTAAATAACAACTACAAGAAGCCTGTTTATTTAAATATGGTGCCTGCTGACTTTTCTTCTTCATCTACTTTTGACCAATCACAGGTTACTTCATAATCACAGTTTCTCTGCCATTAAAGAGTATCTATCCATAGGCGGTTGAGGGAAAACGGCAAAATCAACATATAGCCTCTTGCTTATAATGTGCTTGCCACCCTCTGATTCCGGTGGCTGGATTTGGTTGTCTTTTGTTTGACGACAAGTCATATATCGTCTGGCTACCAGCACTGCAAACACTTGAATGTATTTACCCTGAGAAATGACAAAAGATTCAGACATGAAGCTCTGCCATGATCAGAGATGAGTTTATGCTGGAGGATATAGAAAGCAGAAAATAGACACCATGTCACCATGACCAGAGGTAAATGAACACCCAGAGAGACGCCGGTTTCTTTTCAAACACTGTCCTGACTTGAACAAGCTTGACAAAGGCAGGCGAATCAGTGTGACAACACATCCGCAGGGATTAAGTTAGGATTTCATCTTGTCATACAGAAGATAGCGCATTAGAACATGGAATCTTGTCAATGCAATATCTTTTCTTTGTCAGCCTTCCAAAAGATGTTCAGTAATACCACACTTGTTGCACAGATTTGTGGGTATGTAAAGCTTTGAGCTCTGTGGTTTCCAGACCCTTTATTAGGCGCTCATACCTCTCTAAGGCCGCAAATCTGTCAAGAGTGATCTGTAAACACTTCAGTGGAAAATTCTTTATCATCAAAATATAAAAATTCTTGTCTATTCCACTTCCTCAATGGTCCCATTATGACTTTTTAGAGGCATTTAGCTGTATGTGTTAATTCATTAAAGAACCAACTCATGCATTTTTCACTTTGTTTTTAAATCACAAAAAAAAAAAAAGGTTTATAAGAGTCATTTGTTTGGGAATCAAACATGCTCTATTTGATTTACTAAAAAGAACTGGATCATGATTTTGAGAGTCATTTGTGTTGGAATCAGACTACACTGGTTTTTGCTGGTTGCAGTCAAACTACACTATTTGTGTGTAACGGAGGTCAGCTAGTAAAGAGCTTTGCAGGTAAAACCTCACTCAAAAGGTGCGTTAGTGGCTGATGCTGTATACTTTGCACTATAGATTTAGCAGTGGTGTTTTCATTTGGTTGGATCTCGTTTACCAACCCTACTCATCGTGCATCATTCTTTTTCATTAAGGAGTTTAAAGAACATCTACAAATACTCTGACCCATCTGAGAACAGTACAACATGGCCAAAAAGACAGCACATTTAAACTCTCTCTCTTTAAGGTTTAAATGCATATATTTCTTAAACCTAAGACAACGCATTCACAACTCTTGATAAAGTATCGTTTTTGACGTGCCATACATCAAACCCTAAACAAAGCTGCTGTCATCAGCTCTATTTGTACTAATGACACCTGCTGCAACTCTTGTCTGTTGACCCTTGAGCCTTCCATAAACAACTGAAAAGAGATTTCATCCTCAGCTTAGTAAACATCCCACCCCCTGCCTCCATGCCTCAGTTTAGACTAAGATTAGTGCTGTAATGATTGCTTGGCCTAATGAGGTCTGAGGGATGAGCTGTGAATAGGGCTGTCTGGAGTACCGCCATGCTTCTCTTCAGCCAGCAATGAGATTATGGCAGTGAATGAAAAGATGGAGGTTCACCACAATCCCTAAAGCTGAAGACTGAGATGTCCAGCGAGTCTCAAAACACGCGTGCATTTGAGCAACATAGGCGATTTTTAGATCATGTGCGACTCTACATAATATAATAGCTAAATTCACTCCTAAATGCCCCATTATAGCTCAAAACTACCCAGCATGCTTTCCTCCCATGCCTTAATGCCATAAATTCCCTCTCTCCTGTCTCTAGCTGTGTTTGTGGTCTGCAAGGCTGTCTCTAATTCCCAACATCTGCCTGACGGGCTGCTAATGACGGAACCAAGCCACTGAGGAAGCGGAGTGGAGGAACTATTAGTGGGCAGGAGTAAAGATGCACCGGTTTCCAGTGCCAAACTTCCTAATAGATCCAATTTTCCAGCCTTTTGTGGTAAAAAAAAAGAGACAGCAGTAGTCCGCTATAGTGTGGCTACACCAATAGCTTTGTGACTGAATGATTTGTTTTACGCATCTCCAATGAGGAACATTAACATTTCATTAGACTGAATCGCCTGTTCTGCTGGGTCAGTTGTCAGTGGTTGTTATTGACTGACTAGTTAGTAAAAGATGGGATCAATAACAGTTTTTCGTTTCATTTCCTTCTCGCAACCGCACATCGTTTTTTTTTCTCTCCACCTCACAGTGTGCCTGTTGCTTTTCCCTTCCCCTCTTTTCTGGATAATTCTGTGGGCCCTTGAGTTTGTAATGTGAGCAGGCGTGGGTGAATGAGAGAGGGAAAGAGCGAGTGTTGGCTCATGGGAGGAGAGAGGTGAAGAGGGCCATAATAGCCAGCCAGATGGAGAGAGAGAGACTGAGCCGCCCCACTTCACCCATAATAAGGGATAGTGCTTTTAAATGCCTATTTTACAGCCTTTTTCTAATTCAATTGAATTAACCCCTATTTCCAAGCAATTTGGACCCATGTTGTCATGGATACAGAAGCAGAAAGGCGGGAAACTAGCGTTCCCCCTGAAGTAGATTTGTGTGTAAGCTATTGCAGTTATTTTTCTACAGATATGATCAGGCTCAGTTATGACTTGAGGTAATATTTATATGCTTTTTATGCTATTTCATGTTATTTTTCTTGTTTTTTTTCTGCAGGATCTTTCCAAGAGAATACCTGTTACAGCACGTGCACCTCTACTCATTGGCAGACCTGCAGCAGGTGAGTTTCTTCCCTGTCTTAACCATTCCTTTTTTTCTCTCTTTATACATATACATGCATGTAGACTGACACAGAATCATTTTCATTATTGTTTTGTAATCTATGAAATAATCTATGAAGTTTCGCCGAATGGAGTAAAACTGTAAAATGTGTAGCCGACTAAGCGGAGAGCACACAACAGAACGAACAAACTTGCAGATGTGTAGATTCTTGAAAGATTTTGAACTCTGTCAACACACAACAATTGCTCCAAAAAGTATTTGGGCACAGTTCAAATTGAATATCATTGCACTAGAAAAGATCGATCCAAATGGAAATGAATTGCCAACCAAAATATGTCAGGTGTTTTCTCAGGACTAATTCACTTCTCTGGGCCTTTTACTTACAACCTCAACTGGTGTATAGGTTTTGTTTTGTATGTATGATATCAATTCTCAGTATTGTAACCACATATATTCATCACTGTAACTATGAATATGATCCAGAAACAATACTTTTTCTCTTTGTTTTGAACAGTGTAGACTGTCGTAACAATTTTTTTTTATTTCATTCTGCAAGGATGCATTACATTGACCAAACGTGATCGTAAAGACGTTGTTACAAAATATTTATTTTTCAGATAAATTATACATTTATTACCATTTCCACAAAAATACGAAGCAGCATGACTGAAAAATTTATATTTCAGTTTTAATTATTTTGTAAAACACAATTTCTTAAACGGAATATTTCTTGAACAACAAATCAGCATATTAGAATGATTTCTAAAGGGTCATGTGACACTAAATATTGGAGTAATTACTGCTGAAAATACAGCTCTGCCATCACAGGAATAAATTACATTTTAAAATATGTTTAAATAGAAAACATACATAAATGCAGCCTTGGTGAGCAAAATAGTTTTTTTTTAAGTATTGCCAAACATTTGAATAGAATGTTTTTTTAAATGTTTTACTTTGTGCTTGTGAATTATTTCTTGAACATAAATGCCACTTGGTTTGATATTTTGTATCAAACCAACGCAATGACATTCATACATGTTTAAAAAGAGTGGCTAAAGTGATAAGTATGTATGGAGGTGACTATATGTACTCATATTTCCTCATACGATCCTGATAAAAGACTTCATCGCTTTCACAGACACACACCTGTAGCACCCATCATCACCATGCAGCGTGTGTCTGGTCATTGTCTTCTGGCAGTGGATGTTGAGAGGCTGTGAGAGTGAGGGTGTTTTTCACACCCTTCCCTCGCAACCCTGACATTCAGAGAGTTACTGTAGATCTATGTGCAGCTCAGTGTCGCTGACACATTAACCTTCTGCTCTTCACTTAGTGTTTTCAATGGCTCATATTTTTATGGCTTGCAAATAATTCGCTCTTGTTTTTGGGTTTATTGTGTCATCAACTTTTTTCTCTTTGTTCTTGCATATTAGATAAAAAACTGAATTGAACTGAAACTAAGAAATGTACACGCTTTTTAATTGAAATCAAGCCTCAAAACATCATAATGTACAGGTTACTGTTTCACTTGGAAAAAGTTTCCCATTTAGTCCATTGTTGTTAATTAAACAACTGTTGTTTGCAAACAGTGTTCTCGTCTCCCCTCTTTTTCTCTCTCCTTCCCTCATTCTGCCCCCCCAAACCCCACACCCCTGCCACCGTGCCTGCATTTTTTTTTTGTCACTCTTCTGTTTCTTGGGAATGACCCCTGCCCTTATTTTTCTGTTGCTCTCAGAACATCTATTCTTCTGTCCCACATCCCCTCTCCCTTCTGTCTCCTGGTGGGAGGCTGGAGTCCCTCTCCACCCTATGTTCCCCCCACCCAGCCTACTAATTACTGTCATTCAGAAGCAACAGGCAGAAAAACAAAGCGTGACAGTCCTGCCTCTGCTTCCATTCCATTCTATTGTTCCCCAATATCCCATTGCCTGACACTGCCTCTTTAGCTTTTTATTGTACGTTTATTTATGTCTTTTACATTCAACATGTCAATTAGAGCTTGCTTTTTTCATTTATTTATTCATTTATAGTAAATTATTTATTTACTTATTTTATAATTAGTATATATTATATGAGTTTTAATTCATTTATTTTTTAACTTATTTTTATTTTTGCCACAAAACAAAGCTGTATAGTTGATTTTTAAATGTATCTTTAAACCCCTAACCCTAAAGCCTCTTTTACATAGAGATTCCTGAAAAAGCAGTGATAATGTGACCTGGGATTGTTGTTTTTTTTGTTTTGTTTTTTGGGTTCATTCACACTGCCTGTGATTTTCTGGAATCTGTGCGTGCGTTCACACACATCCCGTAAAGATCCCGTAAAGACAAGTGACATCAGGATGTGACCTGTAATGTCTCCGCACTGTCTGAGATTCCTTTCTTGAGAAACCACACTCGTGTATTACATCAAAAACTAGCGCTTCGCTTACCGTTCCACTAAGTTGGCGAACGATCTAAGCTTCACACCCCTTACGGCATTGGTCCTGTCTTTTGATCACACAGGGCGCGTTCCGGGACTGATCCCAGCAATGTTACTAGATCCCCATCCCGGGATCAATCTCGGGATGTGTTTGCGTTCACACAGAAGGCACTCTAGCTTTTGTATGGCAATTTTCTGGGATCAATGCTCTGTGTGAAAGGGGCTTAAGTAAGACCAATTGTAGTAGTAATGCTTACCATAGTCTTTCTTTCTCTTTTTCTCTGCCTGTTTGTGTCACAGTAATATTGCTCAGTATTGGAGCGGTGGGTCTTAAAACAGTGCCTAAAAATTGGCTTCTCTTTAAAAATTCAGAATATATTTTGCTATTGTGAACCAGTTTTCTTTGTTACATCAATTTGGCTCATACTTGCATCTTTGAAGTGAAACGGCACAGTTGTCCGTGGTTCTTAAATACTCTCTGCACTGTCAGTACTTTGTCCCCCTTCTTGTGTACTTTTTATTCAGCACAAGACCTTTATACTCTCTCCCCCACTGCCTGTGTAAGGCCCAAATTCGAGGCATTTCCCATTCACGTCACATTACTTTCTCTTTCAGCTTCTTAATTGGCTTACCTTATTAAGGAGCCATTTTCTTTTAGTGTTTCTACTTAGTGCCGGTTCCTCCGCAGCTCTGGAATGCTCGCCCTCCGTGTTGAGGTCACTCAATGCTGATCTCCAGCAAGACTCCAAACACACTATTGACCAAATCCGAATGCTCTCCTCATTTATTCTAACAATTAGCACTAAGTTTTGGGCAATCTTATTTTAAAAACATGACCCCCTTTACCATATTAGTTTGCGTTAAACTTGCCTATAAGCCAGCTTTGTTTGGCCACTGCTTGTTTGATGTCTTCACTGGAAGAGTATGAAAAGTTTACCAAGTGCACCAAGTTGGACACAAGTAGAGTGCTATATAAATGCTAATTGTATTGTATGTGTTGTCCCGAAGGCAACAGCATTAGTCTTGCCAACATTCTGCAACAATATGCCCTTAATTGAGCTCAAGCGATAACATTCAGGTCCTCAGAAGTTATATATCTGAATCAAGTGTTTTTTCTCACCAAGAGAAACATCAACTTTCGGAAGACCATCTTGCTTCTAGGATGCCTAAATCACACCTGGGGCCTACACCATGAAGCCGGTTTAGGTTGCTAGACAAATATGTTTCAGGTTAGTTTGCGCACACCCTGGGTTTTAGGCACTATGAAAGTGGTTTGGCTTTTAGCAGTGTTCATCGCCATAGTAACTTACGCTCCACGGCTAACCTGGTCCTGGGCAGGTTATGTTCCAGGTAAAAGGTTGCAAACAGAACTTGGACCAATCAGCTGTGAGCAAAGGATAAAGTCACTCCACCTGTTTCTACTGTACACTACATAGCAAATGATTTTTAAAGACAAAATCGTCTGGCTTTTAGTATATATTATTTATGTAATTATTATACCCTTAATCGATCACAGAGTTTAAATGAATAAATATATAAAGATAATATAAATATGCTTTAGAATCAATAGATAAAGCTAAACAATGACTACATGTGAGCTTAAATGTTCAATTCTCTCAATACCTTTATCAACTGTATAAACTAACTTCACAACTTTTACTTGCACTGATATAGCAAGACTTTTTCTTTTAGTTGTCCTCTTCCATAGACAGCTATTTTCTTCTTGCTGTGTAAATTTGTATAAATTAAAAAAATATCAATTTTAAATTTAATCTCGTAATATTCTGCAGAAGAGAGAAGTGAATCTTGCGAGAAATGAATTGCAATTTCACTCTTTCTCAGCATGTGATTGGCTGTTCGCTACTGATGTCACACCTAAACTCCTAAACGGATCAAAGCCTGAGTTGATGAGAGAAAGCTGATGATCAGCATCATGGTACCAACTAAGCCTGGTTGGATTGGTTTGGTTTTGTCAACTCCAAACTAATCCTGCAACCCTGAGTTTGTTCAACTACCATCATGGTACAGGCCCCAGGTCTGTTATGACCAATGCGTTTACTGTCCACGGTTCACAAATATGATGGATCTTCACGCTGTTTCTCTCATGCCCATCTCACGCGGCTGTACCCTGGCTGGCCAGCTCTCTCTCACTTCCTCACACACGCCAGTTGTAATCCTGTTTTGCGAGGCCCTGGCAGGGAGGGTGTTATCCAAACAGAGCTCACACTTTCTTTATCTGTCTAATCTGGGCCCTTTCTCTGCCGTTTAATGGAGCGGGCGAGGACATTAGGGCCAGGGCTGAGGAGGGGATGAAGAAGTAGGCGCTAAACTGTGGTTTTAGGGGATTAAGCAACTGACAACAAAGCACATGCAAGACAGGAGCAAAAGGTGGGGGATTTGGGGGGAGCTGATTTGGCAGACGTCACCCATGCCCCCCGAAATAGCCACAAAGATGCTGGTTTTAGTGAGTCGCCCAACTTTAATGCATGTTTAGCATTTTTATAGGTTTTTTCTTCAGCATAAAAATTTGAGTTAAACAATGACTTTAAAATGAACATGAATTTCAGAATATCTTATTTCAGTGTCTCCCTTTTGCTTGAACTGCAAGTTTGTTTAAAACCTGATGGTCATGTTCTCCAGCCTTATTTGAGATGATCCAATGTGCATATTGTGCTTCAACAGATAAACATCTGACCATCTGTACAAATTTTTTACATTAAAAATGTCTCAAATTTGAATAGTGACTAATATTTCTCATTAGTTTTATGTAAACTTTTTTTTGTAATGTTTATTTTGAGGATAAAATTGTATTATTTTACATATATACTTTTTCACCGTTCAAAAATGTGGGGTCTGTAAGAGTTTTTTTTTATGTTTTAGAAGTCTCTAATGCAAGGTTGCATTAACTTGATCAAAAGTACATTATAAACAGTAAATTGGTTAAATATTATAATTTGAAATAATGGTTTTCTATTTTAATATATTTTTAAATGTAATTTATTCCTGTGATGGCAAAGCTGAATTTTCAGCATCATGACTCCAGTCTTCAGTGTCAGATTATTCTTCAGAAATCCTGCTAATATGCTGATTTGCTGCTCAAGAAACATTTCTTATTATTATCAATGTTGAACACAATTTCAGGATTTGTTGATGAATAGAACATTTAAAGTAACAAGAATAAAAATTAACATTTAAACAGAAATTTTTGCAACATTATAAATGTTTTTAATGTCAATTTTGGTCCATTTAATGTGTAGTGTACAGTAGTGTATATTACGTATAATAAGTGTATTAACGTATATTAAAGAAAATTAATATACATTTATATGTATTAATGTGTTTTAATGTATAGTCATATTTTAGGTAACATTTTATCCTTATTACTATTTAACTGAGCCCTTGAGGATGATTTAATGCAACTCATTTTAAATCAGTTGATCTTGTCTAGCTGTTGATGCATAAATTCACACTTTCACTTCTTTGTCAGTAACTCTTCTTAACAGCCCTCTTGCTCTTCACAGTCCCTCCCCATTAAGTCTGGCGTACTCGCCGTTTCGCTCACCTTGCCTGCTAAATTATTGAAATGCTTAATTACTCCCTCTGCCAACATTGATCAAGGGGAGTATACATCATCTTTACCAAAGGACGGCAAGTGTGCTCACCACACCGCTTTGATTGGTGGCTTGCAGCGTTTCCTTAATGCCTTGCTATATTACTCCACCACATGGGAAAAGGCAGGGTATTGGGCTCCTGTCAGCCCGGGCAGAGAAAAACAGGAGTGCCTGACTCTGAACTGAAAGCTACTTGATGGATGGATGGTTAAGGGCTCTCCTGGTGCCTGTACTGAGAAAGGCTGCCAACAGCTTCACCTTTATGTTCATTGGGCATTGACAATGACTACTTTATTGCATGTGGGTCTTTCTGCCTAGTGTCTTTTTGACTTGGGCAGTGCTTTGGTGGAATGTGAAGAATTCTTTCTAATAGTGAATTATGAAATGTTGAAAAGGGATCAAATGTAATGAAAATATTCTTGGAGTGTATAAACCTCTGGTGCTGTTGGGTCATTTTTTACCAACATTTTTATCTCCATTGGAATGGTACAAAACTTGGTAAAGGTTTGTGTGTCACACTTGTCAAAAATGACAGCAATGGAAATGAATGGGAGACAAATTTCATTTATTGGAAACGTTTGGTACTGCGCACAAACAAATTCTTACTGAAAGCTACTTTTTATCAACCTCAAATTTGGAGCACAGCTTGTTTAGATTAATGGCCTTGATTTTCTCACAGTTTTAGAGTAAAATGTGTTTTTGAAAATATATATTTCATATAAAAAATTTGAAATAGTATTTTTGTGCATTTTCATAACAATAAATGTAAAACTTATTTTTGTTTTTTTGTGTTTTTAAAAAGAGACCAAACTTAAGTCTGTGTTCCAAAGCATTCAAGAATTAATGGCAGTTTAAGTTGGAAATGTAACTTTCAGGTCCATGCTCAAAAAAGTGAATGAATGGATTATATAACTACTGCATAAATATAATTTAATACCGTAATATGCCCCAACATACAAAATATTAAATAAAAACATTATCTAATTAAAATATAGTACAATAGTACAAAATACAGAGGGTTATACCCATATTTGTATTGTAGATTTTATTATTAAGCACCTAAAAGCTACATATGTAAAGTATAAGCTAATTGTAGGCGCTATATAAAATTGATGATGATAATTATTATTACATTTTTAGAGCACGGTAGGGTTTGGCGTTAAAAAGCCTTTTGACTATTTAATATATTCTAAAAATGTTATTTAATAGAATCTAAAAATATTTATATACTATATTATAAATGTACATCTGCATTATGCTTGCTTTGAAATGGCTTAAAAGGGTTACTTTCGGCTTTCAGTTAGAGGAACCATCTGCAACAGTGGTCAACAAAATTATTGCCAAGTAGATTTAAAATGCTTCTTTGTTGCTTAATCTTATATCACTGGAAAAATCTTGAAGTATGCGATATATATCGCTCAGTCTTAGAGCACAATACACATTACCCAGTTCATTCCCATGGACATTTATACATTAATGTAAGAAATGTAGACATTTTGATGTACAACCTTCCAATAAACCCTGTAGCTCAAACATTAGAGAATTGCACTAGCAATACAAAAGTCATGGGATTCCAAGGGGAGGCAAGAACTGATAAAACATGTTCCTTGAATCCCACCTAAGTCGCTTTGGATACAAGCGTCTGCCCAGTGCATAAATGTAAACCATACACACCATGTTTTAAGTAACTAAACACATCATCTGGCAACTTTGGCCATGACTGTAGAGTCTAGATTCCCTGTTCCCACACAAACCTTCCCCTTTTCAACCCATTCTCCCCGCTCACATATGTGTGTGCGTGTCTTTCGTGGGAGACTTCGGTGGTCCTCCTTTTATTCTTTCTTTTCCCTCGAGCCTTCCCGTCCCACCCTCCCCAGCTCTCCTGCTCCACTGTCCCCTCTTCTCCTCCTCCATCCTTGTGGAAGGGCTGAAGAATGCTGGCAGACCCTTTAATTGGTGTGCTGCAGTGCTGCCAGGTGTAGCCACTTGTCTCTGCCCCCTTGGTGAATATGCACTGGAGGTCTAGGCCCCTTCCCCTGTCTCATTCAACATCCCACAATACACCTTCTTCAGCGCCCCGCTTTCAAAGACCAGGCCGATTTTTAACTACTCTGGCCGATAAATGGCATTCACATATTATTTTTTGCAAACAGTCTCCCAAAAGGAATTACCCCACCCTCGATCCGTAGCCAACCCCCCACTCTCTAAGCATTCATTAGTTTTCATGTGGATTCCTGATGTGATGTCTTTTTTTTTCTTCTTTTTTTTTTTTTTTTGTACTTGGCTCCCATTGTATCTTGTTCTTAAGTGTTTGTCCAGTCGCTAAAAATCTCAGATAGACCTCTAACTGTTAACAGGATGATTACTGTAATTTTCAAGATCCAGTCTTGTAAAGGTGAGCGACATACTGGTAGAGTATGGCAAAATGTGTTATTTAACAACTGGTCGATTTTAGACTATTGCACCTACTGCGGTTACGCTCATATGAGGTTGCAGTGCTGCGCTGTCACAAAAGTATTTCATTTGCATGCGTTTTAAAGCCTTACCAGTTTAAACGTTCAAGCAATTTTAAACCATGCAACCACACTAAGATGCTAAAGAAACTCAATTCGGTACTTGCTTGCTTCTGATTTCTGTTTCTGTGAGCACACATCCGAAACGCACACAAAACGCTGCTCACACAGCGTGGCTTTACATCCTACATTTCTGTAGTGTTTCGATAGACCTACCTGAAAAACATAAAGCACTCTTTATTTCGTTTGTATCTTTGTACTGTTGCATTTCTTTGTCCTATTTGCTTGTAATTAGTTCCTTATTTTATTGCTAACAATTTTGCTGCGAAATTGGTGTTGAGAATTGTGAAATTTGATTGGAATCTAAACTTTTGGTATCGTAATAACCTTATTTCCAGCAAAAATAGCTATATTGTGATATATCTTGTTAAAGTGAAATAAAATGACTCCTACTGTGACAATCATATCGGCCACCCCTCAGTTATGGAATGCTTACAGTTTCCACTTTTGTAATGTCTTTCTCTTTTCTGCAGGTCATAGATGGAAAGCTCGCTCCCTTCCTCTCTAAGGTGATCAAGTTTGCCAGCTCTCATGTCTACAGCTGTAGTCTGTGCCGGGAGAAGGGCTTCATCTGTGAGCTTTGTCAAAACGGTCAGGTCATCTATCCCTTCCAGGAGAATTCCACCAGAAGGTGAGATATGTAACCGCTGTTTCACCTCTAAATGTCTCATGACGTTTCAGCTCTGTGAAATCAAAGATGCTACATGCAGTGGCCTAAAAAAATAAAAGTAGCTGAACTTTTCAACCATTGTTGCAATTACGTTTCACTAACTAGACTCAGTGGCACCACAGGTGTGGTCAGGGCTGGACTGGCCATCGGGCATACCGGGCACTTTCCCGGTGGGCCGACGTGCTTTTTGGGCCGATACATCTCATACTCATACATACTTTTTTTTTTTTTTACGGCCCATAAAATTAATTTGTACATCGACGGCCCATTCGTTTTGTTTTGCTTAATTGGCAGCGCTGGGTTTGTGCCGGTGTAATGCAGTGGTCAAAAAAAGTCCGCGTTTTTTTTTCTTTCTGACAGACCAGCCCATGAAACACGTAGATCAGCGGCCCATTGGTTCTTTTCTTGATTGACACTGGGCTGGCCCAATCACAACTTTAAACGAGTGAGCGAGCATGCAGCAGTGTCAGTGTGTATCTGTCAAAATAGTCTGCGAGATGGAGAAGAAACGCAAGGATTGTGCAGAGAAATAGCGTGAAAAAAATAAATAAAAATAGAAACAGGCCCTTAAAGCAGACACTGTAAAATGTGTCAAAATATATGTTTTCTGACCTTCATCAGCTCCTGTGGCAACTACTTTCAAAACACTTAAGCTATGTCATGATCGAGTGTAGGAACCCATAACCCAGTTACAGATTATTTCCACATTGCATAGGTGACGATTGCCTGTGAGAAACACTGGTATTGCTATGCCATTGCAGCTTATAGCTTGTTTTAGGATTCATCACTGTGTTATGCATAGTTCAACTGTATTAATAAATGTCGAATTTTTACTTATTTCATCTGTTAACTCATTACATGGCATTAGTGGTTTTAAGGAATAGGAGTTGGTATGCATATATTTAAGGGCGTGCAAAGATGGGTGGTGTTTATGATCATATAGTGGGCCAGTCTGGGCCAAAATGCCAGGTTATTTTTTTTGTCCCAGTCCAGCCCTGGGTGTGGTTTATTTAAGTGCCAGTTGTCTGTCAAATGGTCCGCAGCTCATTGCTGATGATTGTCCAGCCTCTGTGTCATGTTAGTCACACCCAGCGGGTGGTGGATTGAGGTGTGATGATGCAGTGATAGTACACCCTTTGTAAGAGGACAGTTAATCCTTCGAGCATCTCAGCTTTTTTTCAGCAGGCTGTGTGTTGGCCGCTTATGGCCTGCAGCTGATAAACCACTCTCTGGTCTTCATGCCACCAGTGTGACTAGAATCTTTCGGACTCTCCAGCGAAGTGGAGTGCAGTTCCCAGAACAGATGCTGCCATTTAAACATAGCTCCTCACACGGCAACACTGATAAAGCCTCAATGACTATCGGTTAGGGGTGTGTTATATTTTGAAATGAATTAGATAAGGTTAATGCAGTTACATTTATCTAAAATAGTTAAAATATTTTTCCCCATTTCATATTTAAACTTTCAATATTTCATTTTGTTCTGTCTGATTTTCTTTAGACTATTCTGACCAAGTCTACAGAAAATCAGACAGAACAGAATGAAATATCGAAAGTTTAAATATGAAATGGGGAAAAATATTTTATTATTTTTAGCAGACCTATAAAGTATGTATGGAGAGAGACCAAAAAATGAATGAAATTTGTGTGTATTTTTAAATATATATATAAAAATATATGCACAATATGTGAATACATTTTTGTTTCTTTTAATATTTAAAAATTTTAAAAGTGTGTAAAAGTTTTAATAAATTTTATATATATTTTTGATTTTTTTAAATACATATAAAATTACGAATATTACAAATATATATATTTGAAATTTTTTTTATATATATATTATATATTTTTCTAAGTACAAGACACTGTTTTATTTTCTCTCCTAAAAAAAGGAATGAATGCATGAGGAGATTCATTGCATTTAATTATAAATCGTTTTACAGCCTTACTATTGGTACACGTTGATTCACTGATAGACCCAGTCGATGGTTGATTGAGCATGTCTGTTAGTACAGCTGGATTCAGGTGTTGCACTAACTGCTTCACTGCGTGACCTGTTTAGTTTATCCAGAATTTCATGGGTGTGTTTGTATGCACTTCATGTTGTATCTGTAACAGTACATGCTCAATAGGCCACTACTGTGCAGTCATAAGAGCAGAAGGTGTTTCCACGCCCCACTGTAAATCCATAAATTCCACAAACCACCACCACACCTCTGATGAGCAAGTACACCACAGCCCTTATGGCTTTTGGATCCTTACTGTTGGAAAGAATTATTTATTTATAGAGGCCGATTTAAAATAGACATCCTGTCAGCTAGTATTATCTTGTTAGCATGCTTTAGGTTTTATTTATGTTGGGCATGCTTCAGATTGCAAGACTTTTGCATTTCTGGGGGTCTGTTTACTAATAGTTCTAAATAAAGAGGAAATCATATTAGATCAAGAGGAATGCCTTTCTAAAACTCTAATAAGAGCAAGGCCTTTTTATGCTTTTGTGCAAAGCAGACCGTTTTCAGGAATAGACCACCAGTAGTACTTCTGGTTAGTATTGCACAACCTCTTTGCCAACAGTGATCTTGGTTTAAGTCTTGGCTTGGCAGCCCAAAAACTTTAACCACTGGGCTACTACCGCCCATGATGGTGCACAGAGAGAAGTCGCTTCTCTTTAGAGGAATGAGGAGCCCTTGAGCTCCTAATTGTTCTAGTAAAGGAAGTAGTAGTTTTATATAGACTGTGACTAAACTTTTTAGCCTGCATAAAAGAAGATATTTAAAAGGACATGTACTATATGTTTACACACACACACACACACACACACACACACACACACACACACACACACACACACACACACACACACACACTCACACATATAATTTATATCTACGTATACATATATATACAGTGAGGAAAATAAGTATTTGAACACCCTGCTATTTTGCAAGTTCTCCCACTTGGAAATCATGGAGGGGTCTGAAATTGTCATCGTAGGTGCATGTCCACTGTGAGAGACATAATCTAAAAAAAAAAATCCAGAAATCACAATATATGATTTTTTAACTATTTATTTGTATGATACAGCTGCAAATAAGTATTTGAACACCTGTCTATCAGCTAGAATTCTGACCCTCAAAGACCTGTTAGTCTGCCTTTAAAATGTCCACCTCCACTCCATTTATTATCCTAAATTAGATGCACCTGTTTGAGGTCGTTAGCTGCATAAAGACACCTGTCCACCCCATACAATCAGTAAGAATCCAACTACTAACATGGCCAAGACCAAAGAGCTGTCCAAAGACACTAGAGACAAAATAGTACACCTCCACAAGGCTGGAAAGGGCTACGGGGAAATTGCCAAGCAGCTTGGTGAAAAAAGGTCCACTGTTGGAGCAATCATTAGAAAATGGAAGAAGCTAAACATGACTGTCAATCTCCCTCGGACTGGGGCTCCATGCAAGATCTCACCTCGTGGGGTCTCAATGATCCTAAGAAAGGTGAGAAATCAGCCCAGAACTACACAGGAGGAGCTGGTCAATGACCTGAAAAGAGCTGGGACCACCGTTTCCAAGGTTACTGTTGGTAATACACTAAGACGTCATGGTTTGAAATCATGCATGGCACGGAAGGTTCCCCTGCTTAAACCAGCACATGTCAAGGCCCGTCTTAAGTTTGCCAATGACTATTTGGATGATCCAGAGGAGTCATGGGAGAAAGTCATGTGGTCAGATGAGACCAAAATAGAACTTTTTGGTCATAATTCCACTAAACGTGTTTGGAGGAAGAAGAATGATGAGTACCATCCCAAGAACACCATCCCTACTGTGAAGCATGGGGGTGGTAGCATCATGCTTTGGGGGTGTTTTTCTGCACATGGGACAGGGCGACTGCACTGTATTAAGGAGAGGATGACCGGGGCCATGTATTGCGAGATTTTGGGGAACAACCTCCTTCCCTCAGTTAGAGCATTGAAGATGGGTCGAGGCTGGGTCTTCCAACATGACAATGACCCGAAGCACACAGCCAGGATAACCAAGGAGTGGCTCTGTAAGAAGCATATCAAGGTTCTGGCGTGGCCTAGCCAGTCTCCAGACCTAAACCCAAAAGAGAATCTTTGGAGCGAGCTCAAACTCCGTGTTTCTCAGCGACAGCCCAGAAACCTGACTGATCTAGAGAAGATCTGTGTGGAGGAATGGGCCAAAATCCCTCCTGCAGTGTGTGCAAACCTGGTGAAAAACTACAGGAAACGTTTGACCTCTGTAATTGCAAACAAAGGCTACTGTACCAAATATTAACATTGATTTTCTCAGGTGTTCAAATACTTATTTGCAGCTGTATCATACAAATAAATAGTTACAAAATCATACATTGTGATTTCTGGATTTTTTTTTTTTAGATTATGTCTCTCACAGTGGACATGCACCTACGATGACAATTTCAGACCCCTCCATGATTTCTAAGTGGGAGAACTTGCAAAATAGCAGGGTGTTCAAATACTTATTTTCCTCACTGTATATATATACACTCACCTAAAGGATTATTAGGAACACCATACTAATACTGTGTTTGACCCCCTTTCGCCTTCAGAACTGCCTTAATTCTACGTGGCATTGATTCAACAAGGTGCTGAAAGCATTCTTTAGAAATGTT
The DNA here is from genome assembly GCF_951802725.1 of Rutilus rutilus. Classification (NCBI taxonomy): domain Eukaryota; kingdom Metazoa; phylum Chordata; class Actinopteri; order Cypriniformes; family Leuciscidae; genus Rutilus; species Rutilus rutilus. The sequence goes on along the minus strand of NC_140215.1, from coordinate 16,584,647 downwards.
GGCCCATATTGATAGGATAGCATCTTGCAGTTGATGGAGATTTGTGGGATGCACATCCAGGGCACGAAGCTCCCGTTCCACCACATCCCAAAGATGCTCTATTGGGTTGAGATCTGGTGACTGTGGGGGCCATTATAGTACAGTGAACTCATTGTCATGTTCAAGAAACCAATTTGAAATGATTCAAGCTTTGTGACATGGTGCATTATCCTGCTGGAAGTAGCCATCAGAGGATGGGTACATGGTGGTCATAAAGGGATGGACATGGTCAGAAACAATGCTCAGTTAGGCCGTGGCATTTAAACGATGCCCAATTGGCACTAAGGGGCCTAAAGTGTGCCAAGAAAACATCCCCCACACCATTACACCACCACCACCAGCCTGCACAGTGGTAACAAGGCATGATGGATCCATGTTCTCATTCTGTTTACGCCAAATTCTGACTCTACCATCTGAATGTCTCAACAGAAATCGAGACTCATCAGACCAGGCAACATTTTTCCAGTCTTCAACTGTCCAATTTTGGTGAGCTTGTGCAAATTGTAGCCTCTTTTTCCTATTTGTAGTGGAGATGAGTGGTACCCGGTGGGGTCTTCTGCTGTTGTAGCCCATCCGCCTCAAGGTTGTGTGTATTGTGGCTTCACAAATGCTTTGCTGCATACCTCGGTTGTAACGAATGGTTATTTCAGTCAAAGTTGCTCTTCTATCAGCTTGAATCAGTCGGGCCATTCTCCTCTGACCTCTAGCATCAACAAGGCATTTTCGCACACAGGACTGCCGCATACTGGATGTTTTTCCCTTTTCACACCATTCTTTGTAAACCCTAGAAATGGTTGTGCGTGAAAATCCCAGTAACTGAGCAGATTGTGAAATACTCAGACCAGCCCGTCTGGCACCAACAACCATGCCACGCTCAAAATTGCTTAAATCACCTTTCTTTCCCATTCTGACATTCAGTTTAGAGTTCAGGAGGTTGTCTTGACCAGGACCACACCCCTAAATACATTGAAGCAACTGCCATGTGATTGGTTGATTAGATAATTGCATTAATGAGAAATTGAACAGGTGTTCCTAATAATCCTTTAGGTGAGTGTAAGTGTGTGAGCATATTGACAAATACAGGCAAAGTACGCTCTCACACTAAAATAAATAAATAAATATATAAATATATATATATATATATATATATATATATATAAAAGACAGAACTGTTTTGAGTATCATTGAATGTTTGGATCAACCATCAGCGTTCTTCTGTTTTGACTGCAGATGCGATGGCTGCGGAGCTGTCTTCCACGCCGAGTGTCGGATGCGAGCCCAGCCGTGCCCGCGATGCGTACGCAGAGAACTGCACAAGAAGCCGGCGTCATTCTGGAGGAGGCACGGCCCTCACGACAGCCCTGACGACCAAGTGCTAGACTGCTTCGAGCTGGACACCTGAACACACTGCTCCAATGAAGTCCGAGTGCTGCTGTATCCAAGAAGCACAAGATACTGTGTTCCTTCGGTGGACGTGCTCCCTGAAAACCAAGAAACAGAGGAGTTTTTGTTTTTTTACATTCTCCCTCACCTGAGAGAGATGGGCACAGAGACAATAATTCAGCTCCCGAAGAGCAGAGGCTTCATAATGATACCAATTTACCCTTCCCTTTCATCTACCAAATGACAGCCAGGGCCAACCGACAAATACAGGCAAAGTACACTCACACACTTGCACATAAACACTCTCACTGACTGATGTAAAATAATGCACTTTTTTTGGCAGACTCACAATCCAAGAGTGATGATTCAAACCAATTTCGGGACACAAATAGAGCTTCTAATCCATTAATGGTTTGGTGAAAATGAGCGCTGCAAGATGGCTGTCTGGCCGCTCCATTCGGTTTCCCTCCCCGCTGTAGTTAACCTACGATGCCGAAGAACCTTGATCTAGAACATGAAAATGAACTTCCTTAGAACAAAAAATATCATTTTTTATGTTTTTAACATGATTTAATTATTGCATTTTCACATTTGCAATTTGTTCAATGTTTTTTTTTATAAGTTCTTTGCACTTTCAGTCACAGTATGTTTGCACACCTGTTTTTTATTTTAAATCTGTTATGCTTTGTGGACTGAAGGTTTGAGTTATGTAATATGAGCTAGGACTTCTGTCTTGTCCCGTCCAGCTGAAGTTTAAAACGTTTGACTGTTTATCAACACTCAATGGCACTGCCTATAAGCAGCCGAACCACGTTGTTCTTGCTAACCGCCTGGTCTATGATTACAAACTACCCTTGGCCACCAAGCCCCAAAATTACAGTCTAGAGTTCCAGGGCTTTGTTTAGCATTCATACGTCTATTTAACAAGAAACGTAAAGCAAACCCGAAATTCTTCAACCAGACCTGTTCTTCTGTATGTGGACGATACAAAAAATGACCCCTTTTGTCAGACGACCCCTGCTGTAAATGTAGCGAGCTTGACTGACATTTTAGAATGTTCCCTTGAATTCTGAAAATCATTTAATTTTTTTATTTCTTCAGTTTTCTTTTCTTCTGTAAGCATACAGTAGGAGAAAAGAGCAGTGTCTCTCTTCCTGGACACCTCACCAGCAAACAAAGCGTTAGATATAAATCACATTCAGCTTTACTGATAGAAACGCATTGGAACTACCTACTAATTCAAAAATAGGCCACAAGTTACTGGTTGTACTGGATGTGAAATATTCAAACTGATGCCGTACACTTGATGTTTGAAACTACGACAAACCATCTTAAGTTTATTACTGGCCAACAATTGACATTAATTGAACTCTTTCAGATGGGTCTAGGTCAACTTACATATCATTTGCTACCATGTTACATTTTGTTTGTGAGAAAATGTGTTTAAGTTTTTGAGCTTGTGAGCTTGTTTTGCACCAAGAAGTTTACTTCTAAATGAGATTCAGTCTTAGTTTACGTGTGGTTTGCGTGCGATAGAATGATGTAAAATCATGGATGGATGATCGTGTTAGAACATTTGGTTGTATTTATTGAATCTGTGTTTGTTTGCCTGCCTTAAATTGAAAGCCGACGCATTGGCCTGTTGATGTTCTTCAATTAGCAAGCTATAATCAAATAATAGTTTCAGTATTTAATCTAATCAGAATATCAGGCTATAGAATATATCGTAATATAATCACTTAATCATTTTGGTATTTGAAGGCGAAGACCTTTACTTATCTTACTAAAAAAAAAAAAAAGGAATCTTCCCAAAATCTGGCAGTCTCTTGTTTTCCCATCAGAGATCTTGTCATTACACCATTTTAAACTTGAACTGAGCGAAATGCACCATGTTTTACATGTTACTGTAAGTTATTATGTTATAATTATGTTACATTGCATTATTCGTACTGTTCTTTAAAATCAGGGATTCTTAACACAATGAATAATGGGACAAACAAAAAGGGAACTCAGTGGATGTACTTGGTGAATATCTTTTGTTCCTTCAGTACACCAAAATGGTCTTTTATTTTCATGTTTGTTGAAGGTGTAATGGAATTTTTTTTTTCTGCTGTCATCTTGTTCTCAGTTGTATATTTACATGTCAGTTTTGTTTCAGACATATTTATTGTATTTATATACTTAACTGCAATTTCTGTATCAGTTTTCGGATTTTCCCTGTGCTTTCTTGTACTCTGTAAACTCTCCGTTACAGACAACCTCTTGCTACTACAAATATTTGTGTTTCAGAACTGGTGTGGGTTCCTTCCAGTTTTCCTCTTCTTTTCTTTGCCTTTTTTTTATTTATTTTTACCACTGTTGCCAATAAAGAAAATTACTTAACAACACATTGTGCTCTTTTTATGCTCCAGCACTAATGGCGTCATCTAAATTGACTTTTTAGGATTTTGCAAAGTATTTTTGATTCTGCACGGATTATTTTCCTGGTCAGAATCCAAGGCAGCAGTGGAACAAATGCATCATGGCCGTGGCTGTGGTTGTGGTGTTCCCTTTTGGGTCCTGGTGCACCGAAGTGGGTCCAAGCAGTGAATCACGAGCTAATCCCAAATTAAAAGCCACATGCTTGTATCTGGTTCTGTTTGGAGTTGTACCAACAACCACTGGACCTGTTAGAGACCACAGCATGAGGCTTCTAATTTTTTGCATAGTGGTACTGACGTATAAACATTCGAAATTCAGTCTTGTGATGTGATATGATTCTATTGAGAACAGTTACCATGGAGGTATTTTCTTCATCTAGGCATTTTAAATATTTGTCCAACCTATCCAGGGCTCAACAATGAGGATGGTCCGCTGGCCCAGGGCCAGTGTGAGTGAGTTTCGGGCCAGTTGACTGAAAAGTGCTCTGCTGACACTTTCATGAAGCTTACAGATCCAATGTTTATTCCTTTACAAACTTAAGAATTTGATTTTCTGTAATGTATACTACATTTCTGTGGCAAATTCTATTGATTTGTTGCTAAGTTGATGTTATTTAGCTGACTAACATAAACGGGGTTTTGTTGAATTTACAAAAAGTACTTTTGGTAGTCTTGAAAGCATCAGTATGTGTTGAAAACTACAAACTAATCAGTGATGGTTTGTATTTGTAAAGTGTTACTGAATATAAAGAAAATTAAGTTTTATCTAGCTAACATGGAAATGGATAATTTTGTGGTTAAAAAATCTGAAAGTTAAAAAAACTCCCCATTGTTTAGCTCTGCTGTCTTTATTATTTTTCTTCTGAATTATTTTACATTGTATTTACATTTCAAATTAATTATTTTATAATAACTGTTTTAATAACTGTTTTATTCCATCGTAAAAAAGCAATTATATACATGTACATATACAGTATATGATCACACCTTCATTCATTCAACTGCTATTAAACCATTCAAGTGCGATAAGATGCAAAAAAGAACTTAAGTCTGTACTGGTGCGTGTCTGCGTGTCTGTGACAGACACACACAGGACTCATGCATACAGAAAAACACTTCAGGCAGCACTCCCTTTAGCGCTTGAATGGACAAAAAACACAAAAGTATGCCAAAATGCCCGCTTTGTTGAGTATCTTAAGTCTTAAATTAGTTAAATAAAGTCTTAAATGACCATAAAGAGTCGTGAGGACATTGGATGTGTGTCAGATCCACGTCATGTGCTTCTAATCTTAAAGTGACAGAAGCCTAATAAACCTGTTGCTGTGATATCTGTCAGTAGTAATGTAAATCACTTACTGCTCTTGACGGAATAACTTTTGTAGCTTTAATAAGGATTAATCTATATTTCATTTATAATATGCAGTGAAGACTGTCTATTAAATTGTATAAATTCCTTACCTGTTAGATCAAATATTTAAAATATGCTATCTTTATGCTGTTTTATATTGTTTGTACATTCATTTGGAGATTACCTGTGAAATTATTACAATATGAAAATATATTTAAACTTTAATGGGTGCGATTATTAAAAGATTATTCAACGTTGCATTTTCAGTTGAATTTGGGGAAACATTTGCAAACATCTGAAAGTCTGTAAATTTTGCCAATAAATCTGATTTGCAATGGGGCTTGAATAATTTCGATTACAACTATGTGTGTATGTATGTGTATATATATATTATATACACACACACACACACACACACACACACACACACACACACACACACACATACATACATATTTGAATATGAAAACATCTAAACTGTATTTGGACACTTCCATGTAGTCACATTAGTGAACACCTGTATTTTTTGTCCTGTTCCATATATTCACTTTCATCACCTTACATGTGCAGGAAAAAAAAAGAACCAGGCTTGTTTAATATAGTTTCGCAAACCTTTCCTGATTCTTGTCTGAGTGATGTCTCGGTTAAGCTAATGGCCGGCCACCCCAGACGCTTCCTCCTCTCCTTGTTTTACTTTTTCAACACTTCCCTCATGTTTTTTCCTCCTCCCCTGCTTTTTTCTTCTCTTGAAAGAGAACAGTAATTTGTCCTGGCTTTAGAGAGCTCTAAAGCCTTTCTCTGACAGAGAATAATCCACGAGAATCCAACCACTGCCGATGGGCCGGAACATGCCAAGTCTTTCCTCCTTTGTGTGTGTTTTTGTGAGAATGTGCTTGTTCCCCAACTCTTAAAGCCGGTTTTCGAGCCTCGGCTTAAAACCGAGGCGTCCTGCTGATCCCAGACTCCATTACGGTCTTAATGTGTGACAGCTCAATGCTGAAGATGCCTTTAAGATGGGTGTTTTCACACATATCTGGACTTGTTGCGTCCTTTTGCTTTTGGAACGGTGAAGATTTTTTCGTGTCTAGAGGATGTTTTTAGGGATATGCTGTGATTATTATTTTTTTACACACGGAACAATAGATGAATTATGCTGAAGAGAAAGAGAAACAAACACTTTAGATACAATGTTTATTAAGTATCAAAGCAGAATTTTTGTCAAATCTCTTTTTTAAATCAAAATAAAAATCATAACGCATTAAATCATTCAAAAGAAAATAGCTTTTGTGGAATTTCCAATCCGTCTGGACAAGCTGAACAGCCTGTTCTTGTTTCACCCTCCTCACAGTTTGAGTCTCCTGCAGTATTTCCCTTCACAGCTAACATGAACTTGCTGAAGGGGTGGGAGCGTATATTTGGTAGTTGCACTATGCTTATGAGAATAGCTGTTATTTTAGCAGGGCCGTGTGAATGTGTGTGTGAGCTGTGTGTGCACGGTCTGACTCATTTGCCTGTGATTTGTATTGAGGAGTGGGCAAATTGAACCTGAGTGTTGGTCGTGCTTAATTGTCGTCGCCAATTAGTGCATTGTTGAAAGCCACAATGGCTCCACTGTAGCGAGGGGAACGCTCTCCTTTGTGCTTCTCCAGTGGCCCACAGGCCAGTCAAGACTCATTTAGGACTCTGACAACAAGGGGCCAGAAATGCCATCAGAAAAAGACAACAAAAGGGCGGTTTAAGGAGAAAAAGACGACGGCAGAATGGAGGCAGGAGGGGTGGAGACAATAGTGACATGGGATGGAGCGCCAAGGTCCGGTTCTCGTGTAAAAGGGGTTAGGGAATGTCTGCTTCAACCCTCTGGTTTCCTAACGTCCACCTGTCGCTTAAACACACGGGACCACTGAGCAATAACACTCCTCGACATCAGCTGCGTTCTGCTTTTTCAAGCTCATTTGTTTGGGATCTTCTTATGCAAAGTGATGTTACACAAATATGCTGCCCTTAAATATTGATGTTTAGCAGGCAAGCTATAATTTATACTTGAATATGATATCATTTTATGAGATATAAATGCACAAAACAGCGCATAGTGAGGACACACAGGGGCCCAAAACTGTGTTTGTTTATAAAGTAAGAAAGGAAAAAGAAACATAATGATTTGTGGAAATCAAAAACAAGATATTTAATGAATACCTGGATTGATAAAATGCATTTCTTTTAAAGATTCAGCAAAGAAACACTCAGCCATGATTGAAATAACATAGAAAATGAATACGGGTCATTTTAGACCCATGTTTTGCATTAGAAGGGCAATGACACAAAAACTGTTTTTAATCGAAAAGTAAGAAAGGAAAATTTGAAATAAGGATTTGTAATGATAAATTGAGGAATACCTGGAATACTGAATGATGAAATTAATTTCTTGCAAAGATATAGAAAATAAAAACTCAGTCGGGTCACTTTAGACCCATGTTGTGCATCAAAGGGTTAAAGCCACAAATGAAAATGTATGTCTTTGCATTGAATAAAATATCAAACCAAAGAAATAATTTTTTTAGGTTTTATCCAAATATATAAAAATACACTAGTTCAAAGATTTATTTCATGTTTTTGAAGAAGTCTCATGCTCACCAAGGCTGCATTTATTTGTTAAAAATACAATAAAACAGTATCACAAAAATAACAGTTTTCTATTTGAATATGTATTAAAATGTAATTCATACCTGTGATGGCAAAGCATTCTGATATGTTGCTCAATAAACAGAAATTAATATTTGCTGTCACTTTTGATCAATTTCATGCATCCTTGCTGAATAAAGGTATTAATTAAGACGTATTAATAAATAAAATTACAGTGTGTGTACATAACTATAATTAAATACCTTTGTAAAGATATCTTTTTATTTTGACTGCTGCAGTTTTACACAAGTAGTCCTGTTGTTATATTGACCAATTTTGAACATTGCGCTACCAATATATCCAACAAAAGCTATTTCAATTACAAATCCTATCAGTGTACTTCTCCTAAATACAACAACAGCATCCCATATCATATAATCTTCTCGTGACAGAGACAGAAAAGCAAATAAGGATGAGATTAGGATCAGTTTGGTAAGACTGCTCCATCTTGTCATTGTATGAATTGTCCATCCACACACATAAAGAGTCGGGTATCAGATAAAAGCATGTGCCCAAATACATGTTCAGGCATGTAAAGAAAGGGAAGAGGGAGTGGATAAGAGAAAAAAGAGGAAAACCCAACCACCATGGGATGTTTTCATGCCCAGGAGACATCATGAAACACAACAGACGGCTAGTGAGCACCACACCTCATCACGCTTCAACATCAACTCTACAGCTCAACTAAAGTAAATCCAAGATCGACTTATCTAGAGCATGACCTCCCCATATCAGTATTCAACAGACTAGCTAAGTCCTTTCCATACAAGTAGGCTTTGTATACTAGCAATTTCCCTTGCAAGGCCTAACTACTGTGTTATGGACACAGTATACTGAAAGGAAGTCGGTTGGCGTTTGTGGTTGACTCCTTAAGGTGGGGTTTTGTAGTTAATGTGTGACAAAGTTCGTAGGTAACCTATGAAACAGGTGCACAAATGGCTGGCAAGATTGATTCGGTTGCCATAGCATTTAAGACACAATCAAACATCCCGAGCGTTACAAGGAAAACAATGTAATGGCCATGTCTGTCTCAGTGATTGATTCCCTAAGCAAGTCTGTGGCATGTAGAGTTCTGTTTACTCTCGTCCTCTCAGACTTTCTGTGAGCTGATGTCATCTAAGTGTTAATCGAGCATTAGAAATACCTGACGGAGCAGGCGGATTGGTCACTTGCACTTTTAAACACACACGTATACTGGCACACACCCTGTGAGAACTTTGGACTTATAGAAAGCTGTGAGATTACAGAATACTGAATCAACAATGAGAGAGAGAGAGGGAGAGAGATAGAGAGAGAGAGAGAGAGAGAGAGAGAGAGAGAGAGAGAGAGAGAGAGAGAGAGAGAGAGAGAGAGAGAGAGAGAGAGAGAGAGAGAGAGAGAGAGAGAGAGAGAGAGAGAGAGAGAGAGAGAGAGAGAGAGAGAGACCCTTTTGTGAAGAATTCCAAAACATGCTTCCTGTCTGAGTAAGTGCAGTTTGTATATCGCCAGTCCAGACGTGTAGGAAATGGGCAATAGTTGGTCACAATTCTCTCTTAAAATAGCACAATAATTGGACTGTACTTTATCAGTATTACTATATACAGTTTTTGCAATGATATTTAACCTGTTCCCAAAGTGATTTCTAGAGGATGTATGATGTCATTTTTTCCTTCACACAGGTCTAATTCCTCCCAATTACTATGACCTATGGTCTACTGTTTGACAACTAGAAAGTGTCCAATGTCTTAATTTTGAATTATAGACTATATCTTATATTATATCTAATATTTTGCTTGGAAAGTGTGTTTGTGCAGCTTTTCAAATACATGCCACTTGGTTTACTATTTTGTTATTTAATGCAATTCTATTCATGTGGCTGACTGTGTTACTTAAGTATTATTTATACACTATAATAATATGTATTAGAATTTTGAAATAACTGTTTTTTTTATGTGATTTTGTCAATTCTATTAGTTTTTCAAATATTTTTTTAATTAGTTTTAGTTTTAGTAATTTAAGTACTTAAATTCGAATTTATTCAAATTCTGTCAAGGCAACATTTCAGATACGTTTTTTAAACGTTTTTCCAACTAATGTTTATATTTTACTTCATTTAAATTACTGCACACAATTTGAATAATTTTCATTTTAGTTAAAGTTTGCAAATACAACACCAAGTGTGGCAAAATTGTCCAAATCATTCACAGGATCATGCAACCATAAGTCATAAAGATTTACAGATGTATGTTCAGTGCTTCAGAACACTGGACAAAAATACTTTTTTTTTTGGTTGACAATTCATAACATCACAAATGAACTCTGACCTAGAGATGCCATCATAGTGCACACTAGCTGTTCACAAGCAGAGTATCAGTGTGGCAAGGTGCTCCTCTCTGTTGCTTTCTTTGTCTTGTTGAGGCGTGAGTGATTAAGCTTGCGTTAGGAGTCATTATCTGAGTGTTTGCACAGCTCCATCTGTCCTGAATGGGCCCAGAGGGTAAACACAAACGTAATACAGGATACACTTGCACAAGAGACTCAAGGCCTTTTCATAGTCAAACACACACACACACTGGCCAGTGCCATTCACTTCCCCCTAAATTTCCACTGCACTGACTAATTTAAACATCCTCATTATGGTTAGAGGAGTAATGTGTGACGTCTTCCTGGTATTTTTTGACTAACATGAATTTTCATTGTGTTGATCTGTTTCTGTATTTTCTATTTAACTGAGGGTGGATACCATGTCATAGTTCAATACTTATTAATTGACAGACAGACAGACAGATAGATAGACAGATAGATAGATAGATAGATAGATAGATAGATAGATAGATAGATAGATAGATAGATAGATAGATAGACAGACAGACAGACAGATAGATAGATAGATAGATAGATAGATAGATAGATAGATAGATAGATAGATAGATAGATAGATAGACAGACAGACAGACAGACAGACAGATAGATAGATAGATAGATAGATAGATAGATAGATAGATAGATAGATAGATGGGACAGTTCTTTTCACACAGATGATTGTCTGTCAGTGGCCCCTGGTAAAAAGGGGTTGGGGCCTGAAAGTTGTGGGCGTGTCATCGCGGGTGGAGTATTTTCACTCCACTGAACCTCTACGGAGTGAGTAATTACTGGCTCCGCAGCCAACAGAGGGAACACACGCTCTGCCACACAGAAAAACACGATCTCAACAAATTAGTAAAAGAGTTCAGTGTGGAATTTATACATGTTAAAGTGCGTGAAAGGACTCCAGTGGACTGCTGGGAAACACACTGAAGGAAATGGCAGGAAGCACCTGAAACCTGTTGCCCAGAGCACTAACGCGAAAGGTGATTTTTTTTAATTTATTATTATTATTAATATTATTCACCTTTATTATACTCTTAAAAAAGGATTTCATTTTTGGACGTCAGATTTATTTTCCCTGTATTCTTCTCGCTTTTTCGGCGTCTTTTTTGTTGTGAATCCGCCGGATTGCATTCATCGGATGCATTCACCTGCCATGTGGAATTTAAAGCAGATAAGAAAGGAAACCGACGCTTAAAATGTTACTTTGTTACAAAGTATCTGCGGGAAATGAACTTTCGACCTTAACACGGTTTACTCGGTGAATGATTGACCATTCAGTCCACGGTTGCGCGTGCTCTTCCACGGTACGTTCTGACGCTCAATTATATGTTTATGATTTTCTGTAAAATGATTAAACTATTGTTTGATTTAACTATATTTGTTCTTTTACTCTTTCAGCCCGTGTTTAGAATGGTCTGTTTGAAATGCACTCACACAGTTGGAAGAAAGAGTGCTCGGGATCTGGAATGAAACTTCACTGTGATTTACAACCTTGTGGACTGTGGACATGCTGCTGGAGCAATTAAGGTTTCCTTTTGGGATTTCTTCTTTACGAAACGCAGCCATAAATTAAAAAAGGAAGGAAGGGTGGTGGGGGGGAAACCTGAGCTGAGAAAATACTCAAGAATTGAAATTCAAAGTTTTCCAGTATGAGAGAACCTGCAGATATGGATCATTTCACCATGGAGACCTCTGGGATGCACCTGGTCGGATTTTGGCTTCACGTTCTGCTGCTGTTGCAACTGTCTCGGCTCGGCAATGCTGCCTCTAAGGATATAGTGTGCGAGCCCATCACCGTACCGATGTGCAAAGGGATTGGATACAATCACACCTACATGCCCAACCAGTTCAATCATGACACCCAGGAAGAAGTCGGCTTGGAAGTGCACCAGTTTTGGCCGCTCGTCCGGATCCATTGCTCCCCGGACTTGCTTTTCTTCCTGTGCAGTATGTACACCCCCATCTGTCTTCAGGACTACAAAAAACCCCTGCCGCCTTGCAGGTCTGTGTGCGAGAGAGCTAAACGGGGTTGCTCCCCTCTCATGAGCCAGTATGGGTTTGAGTGGCCAGAGCGGATGAGCTGCGAGCAGCTGCCCATGCTGGGTGACACCGATCGGCTTTGTATGGACAGGAACAGCAGTGAGACTACGACTCTATCACCTCCTTTCCTCAAACCCACTCCCAAGGGAACACCACGACATAGAGCCACTGCAAAATCCGCTCCGCCGCAAAAGTGTGACCGTGATTGCCGTTGTCGGGACCCCCTGGTGCCCATCAAAAAAGAAGTACATCCTCTCCATAACCGTGTGTATACTGGCTCTTTACCCAACTGTGCTTTGCCCTGCCACCAACCTTTCTTTTCCCCTGATGAGCGTACCTTCACAACCTTCTGGATCGGACTGTGGTCGGTGCTGTGCTTTGTCTCGACGTTCACCACCGTGGCCACTTTCCTCATCGACATGGAGCGTTTCAAATATCCAGAGCGGCCGATTATCTTCCTTGCTGCTTGTTATCTGTTCGTGTCGCTGGGGTACATTGTGCGACTGCTCGCGGGCCATGAGCGAGTAGCTTGCGAGGGCTCCGGCGACCAACAGCACATCCTCTACGACACCACGGGTCCGGCCCTTTGCACGCTGGTTTTCCTGCTCATATACTTCTTTGGAATGGCCAGCTCCATCTGGTGGGTGGTGCTTTCCTTCACCTGGTTCCTGGCGGCAGGGATGAAATGGGGGAACGAGGCCATCGCGGGATACTCCCAGTACTTCCACCTTGCTGCTTGGCTCGTTCCTAGCGTCAAGTCCATCGCTGTCTTAGCTTTGAGTTCGGTGGACGGGGACCCTGTGGCTGGGATCTGTTACGTCGGCAACCAGAGCTTGGAGAGCCTACGTGGCTTCGTATTGGCGCCTCTGGTCGTCTACCTCTTCACCGGCTCCCTCTTCCTGTTGGCTGGCTTTGTTTCCCTCTTCCGAATCCGTAGTGTCATTAAACAGGGCGGCACCAAGACAGACAAGCTAGAGAAGTTAATGATCCGGATTGGGCTCTTCACCGTCCTGTACACGGTGCCTGCAACTATTGTGGTAGCATGCTTGGTGTACGAGCAACATTACAGGCCAGGTTGGGAACGAGCGCTGGCCTGTTCTTGCCCGTCAGAGCGCCAGCGGCTCGGCATGGGCCCTGATTATGCCGTCTTCATGTTGAAGTACTTCATGTGTCTTGTAGTAGGCATTACCTCAGGTGTTTGGATCTGGTCAGGGAAGACTCTGGAGTCTTGGAGGCGCTTTGTGGCACGGTACATGCCCTGTAGGACCCGGAAGCCACCTGTATCAGGGTCGTCCATGTACAGCGAGGCCAGTGCCGCTCTCACAGCCCGAGCTGGAACGGCACCCACTGGGACCTATCACAAATCAGCACCCTCATCACATGTCTGAACATTGGCCAGAAAAACCTGTTCCTTTATAAACCCTATAACAGTGACACCGGTCATGACTCTAAATGAGCAGGTGTCTATTCGACCTTCCACCAACATCACCAGATTTGATGGACGGCATGAATACATTATGAAGGATTTTTACAGACTATTGGTTTTGTTGTAGTCAAGCTCTTTTCATTTACTGGTCTAATTTGAAAAGCAATGAACTTGTTGATACTTTGTGAGGAAAAGATCATTTGTCAACTTTTAATTGTCACAAGCATCTTAGCTATTGTCTGTGGCTTTTAGATCATGAATGATGGGAAAAAAAAGATTGAGAAGGTTAGTACTTGATATGAGTCAAGACAAATGGATGAGTTTCTGGAAATATTTTATTTATTTGTGTATTCTTGTAAATATGCTATTCAAGAACATTGTGATATCTCAGCTAGCAGCCGCTCTGTTGTGTTTGTGACTTTATCAGCATTTTACAGGATGTGGGTATCTTCTGTTCCATCATTTTAAATACCATCTCTAGTTTTCTAAACAGGTAGGACGTGAATAGATGCTTGTATGCAACAACACTGTTCCAGCTTATACTGTGCAAGTGGAGGAAAAATGCAAGTATAGTGAAGCAGCAGTTCACTTTAAGTTGTTGCAGGCGGTTCTGCACCAGTTCATGTTCACTGTATATTCAAGATGATCAACCTATCTTTCCACTGATAATAGATTGTTGGTTAGCATCAATTGGAGAGTGTTAAATGATAGGATGTGAATGTACCATCTATAGACTTGTGTGGAAAGTCTGTAGCTCTGTAATGTGAGCTTGACTTCCCTCTTGTGGTCAAAGGTTCAGGTGTTAACCAGCAGCCACACTACGTTCCCTGAATAGAACTTCATAAAAGGCCAAATATTTACTGGTTTGGAACATCATCGTTTCTTTTTGGTCTGTTTAAATCAATGATTTATTTACATCAGTTTCCTTGACAAGCCTCATGATCCTTTGGTCATTTTGTTTGTCATTTGAGCTTATTTGTGTTTTGAACCAGAAAACCAGTGTCGGGTATGCACTTTTTAGCAGGCAGAATCTGTAAACCTGTGTTGGTTTTGTAGATCTGTGTGAAATCTTTCAGTGGAGCATTAATGTGTAAATGGCTTCTGTTGTCCAAGCTGTTGTAGAAATACTTTTCCTGTGTAGTCTTCAAAATGCCTCACAATTTCACTGCATGTCTGGTTGAGTGTACATACTCGTTCGGCTCTATTCATATGTAAATCTTGTAGAAGACGTCCTTTTAAGAGTCCAGACTGCAACTTTGTACATATGTTTAGTAAAAGATATGAAATTCAGTGCTACAATTTTAAAGAGATTCTTAGATATTTATGAAAAGTGTCTTTTACATGTTTCTTTTGTTTCTCTTATTGGTAGAGAATAAAAGCGAGGAGCAATTTGTGAACCTACAAGTCAAATGTTTGGTCAATCATTTATTGTGCTTTTTATTTTTACTGCTGTTTAAAACAAAAAAAATTCACCCTGTTGATCTAAAACAAATCCTACTGGGCATGTTAACCTTGATGCTTTGTTACACGAGTGCTATAAATTTCAGTCCCTTTTTACAGGCACTAAAAACACACATATATGAAGAGTTCAGATGCAAAAGCCTCTAAGTGCCATCTGAAAATTTCTTCTAGAATGATCATTTTTATCAAGCTCGTATATTATTAAATGGCAATGAAAATTACCTATTTATTGTCATTTAAGTGAAATTACTGAACTTAAATATACGAGCTTGATCAAAATAAATCATTCTAGAAGAATTTTTCAGATGGCACTTAGAGGCTTTTGCATCTGAGCATATATATACTTTGTTTAAAACATACGTTTCGAACATGTTAATTAGCACTTATTTAGAGAGAGAGAGAAAGAAAGAACTGTATGTGTTAAAATCCCTGGATATTTTTTTTTTAGTGTAATGCAACAAAACCCCTTAAACCAATCTTTTAAAAGTAAGAGTGACCTTGTAAAACATTCTTCAAAATTCAGACGTGTTACATGATTAGTGTTTATTTAAAATACTCCATCTGCAAATGATTTCAATTAAAAACTGACAGTTCACAGCTAGTAGCCTACATAGTAAGCAAAAAACAAAACAAAAAACCCTCATTCAGTCTGTTTTTGTCTCCATGTTGTTCTGCATTGGTTGGGTAAGGTGTGGGATCTTTCGACCGGCATAAAATCGTCGGGGCAGAGAACGAGTTGTCCATCGAGTGCCGTCTGTCCCGAGCAAAAGCTCTAAGAAAGAACGGCGTTGGATCTGCGGATGCCCACTAGGTTGTCTGCGCTAAATGATCTCCTCATGGCCACTCTGCTCAGATCCTTGTACTTATCCTCACATAGTCTTGAGATTGCCTTTGAAATAAAAAAGTTTAATGAGAACTTAGGTATTTAAATTGACCCATTATTAAAAGATGTATGACTTTACGTCCAAAAATCGGTCACATTCTTTAGCTCCTCACCTCTAGTTTCTGCGCTCGTTCGTTGCTCAGTGGCTCCAAAGGAAAGCTCAGGTTGTTGTCGTCTGCTAAAGAGCGCAGGTCAAAGTAATACTTGGCATAAACGCTGGCCGGTACGTTAATGTTAAACTGCAGCAGCTCCAGAAAATGTCTTTCCATCTCGTTCCTGAAAAAAATTATTATTAGATTAAATTAGTCAAGAATGAGTCTTTTAAGTTAAATAAAACTAATATACAGTCCATTATTTTGCACATCAAGCATTGAAAATGTCTAAAACTACTTTTAAAAGCATTTGCAATTTTTATACACTATCGTTCAGAAGTTTGGGAACATTTTGAAAATGTTTTTGAAAGAAGTCTCTTCTAAGGCTGCGTTTATTTGATCATAAATACAGTAAAACAGCAATATTATGAAATATTACAATTTTCTACTTCAATATTTTTAAAAGTGTAGTTTATTCCTGTGATGGCAAGGCTGGATTTTATTACTACAGTCTTCAGTGTC
Source organism: Rutilus rutilus (assembly GCF_951802725.1). NCBI lineage: Eukaryota > Metazoa > Chordata > Actinopteri > Cypriniformes > Leuciscidae > Rutilus > Rutilus rutilus. The sequence goes on along the minus strand of NC_140215.1, from coordinate 16,568,005 downwards.
AAATGATCCTTCAGAAATAATTCTAATACGCTGATTTGGTGTTTAGTTTTTTGAAATCAGTGTTAAACAGTTTTGCTGCTTGATATTTTTGTGATATCATTTTCTTCTTTTTTTTCAGGATTCTTTGAATAGAAACTTAAAAAGAACAGCATTTATTTATCTTTATGGTCACTTTTACTCCATTTAATACATTCTTTTAAAAAAGTATTAATTTCTTTTGAAAAAATGATACATCTAGTTAGTAAACTCATTAAATGAGAAAGAATACACCTGAATAATTGTCCTTTTAAAAATGTTACAATTTACTTTGGGCTATTGAAGTGACCTGCACAAAAGCCATGAAATAAAAAGATAAATTCAAAATTCACCAAAAAAAAAACCTTCATGCTATTTGTTAACTATTATAATAGTATTATTATAAACAATAAACATCTTTAACACCTCCAATCCATCACAGGTACGGAGACAGTGACCCGAATGTTTTGGGAAGAGCAGACATTAGGTTGAGGTTGGTATGAGTGGTGTTGGGAAAGGGGGAGGGGGGAGGTTCGGTCGCTAAGGGCAACAAATGGAGTGGGCGAGAGCCTGGACCATTGTAGAGGAGTCTAAGAGCACTTGAAGCCCGCCAGCCCAGAGCCTCACAAAGACTGCTTCAATGAAAGGGATGAAAATATAGCGAAGGGGCAGAGAGGAGAGAAGAGGGACATGGCCTTTAACATACACAATCAGGTAGAACAGCACAAAAACAGACACGTACACACACACAAACCCTGTCTGTGTCATTTATATGGATATTGAGACATGAGAACAAACAAACAACAAGGTTTTGAAGTGTGTTGCTTCATTTTTTTTTTTTTTGAAAATCTTGTTCCAAGGGATATGGGAAGTTGTGGGGTATGTGGGAGTTGAAGACTGGAATGAGTGAAGTCTCCTTCCTGCAGCACGTTGTAGATTTTGGATGGTGCATTGATGCATCACATCAGGACGTTTTGTTCTATTTATTTATACACGGATGGTACAAACGAGCTGTAGCATTTTAGCAGAACGGACAGTGATTATATTATCTCACTCACATGTCCTCAACAGTGATGTCTTTGAGGATCTGACAGTAGTCAACGTTCCACACGGCCTGATCGTCCCAGACTTTAGAGGCCAGCAGGATGGCTCCCAGAACAATCCTCTTCCAGTTACATGGGCAAATGTCCAGCTCGGCATATGTCAACAGCCTCTCCAAATATACCTGCAGCAAAGACAGCGGAGAAGTACGTTGTCAGAAGACGCTTTTTACCAAGGCAGCTCGCAAGAAAGCATACATATTAGTGTGTGCAGAATAGAAATAAAATATAATCTGGATTTATGTAAATTTCTAAATACAGTACAAAAAAAAAGTCAGTCACATGATCCTTCAGAAATCATTCTAATATGCTGATTTGGTGTTTAAGAAACGTCATATCATGCTGCTTAATATTTTTTTTGTGAGAAGTGTGATATTTTTTCCCAAGATTCTTTGATAAATAAGTTCAAATGAACAGCATTTATTGAAATATACATTTTATACTATTATAAATGTCTTAACTGTCACTTTTGATAATTTTTTTGTGCCCTTGCAGAATACAAATATGAATTAAAAAGTAGGAATTAAAAGAAATCTTACAAACCTCAAACACTTGAAGATAGTGTATACTAATACATTATTTCATATTGTATAAATCAACATTAGTTAATGTATTATGAATGAATCTGCATGAACAAAAGTATATTTATAAAATAGCATTACCCAGATTCATAAATGCTATAAAAAATGTATTTAGTGTTTTTTTTCATGATTTAACTAACAACTGAACCTTACTGTACAATGTTTTAATCAAAATATTTGTTTGTAAATAATTGAGTAATCACATTAACTGGTCATGAAATAGCAGTAAAAGAAAGAAGTTGGAATTGTGGAAAAGTACAGGTTAAACAAGCAAACGATGATTCATTCCCTGGTGCTCTACTGTCCTCTAGTGGACCGTCAGGGAAATGTGCCTAAGCATCTCTGTCAATAATCAAAGCCTCTTATTTTTTCCACATTGTACCTGTTATTTATTCTACTATCTTTTTTCTCACTGTATTGTTGAAAGTGGAGCAGACCAGTCGGACAGACTGCCATTCTCTTACCAGAGTGACGATTGCACACTCGGCCGTGAGCTGTGCTGCGCTGAACAGTGTCCGGACGAATCGATAGATGAGTTTGTGTTCGGGGTCTGTGCGGGAGTAATCGTCAGGAACCTGCTCCCTCTGCCAAAAGTAGCATTTATATACATAACATGCTAACGTTCACAATTTCTAGTTCAACTTCAAGCTCAAATGCCAGCATGATGCCAAAGAGACCTTCCACTATAACGAAGAGTCCCTGTCATTGTGCGAAGTACAAAAACACTTCTTACAGTGCTACAAATAACAAAAATAACTGACTGTTCAGAAACGCATTTCCCAAATCCATTTCAGCTGGATCAGATAAAATGTACAAATCGGATTGCATTAAATGTTTTGCTGCTCAGACTAAACAGCTAAATGGATTTGATGCACACAAAAATAGATATTGCAGCCTGACCGAGCAAAACCAAATAGTGACTCTAAAATGTGCAATTGTCCATCAGCTGCTGATGAAACAAGATAAATAAGGGGTTAACTTACAGATAAGGGGTGCATTTTTTCATCAAAGATGTCCAATGACCTATTGGAGTCCCTAAAATGGATTATCACAGAACACATTTAAAATGTATATGAAATACCTCATCAAACGTATAGTTCAAATCATTTGCTCGTGGTAAAAGTACATAACCAAACCCACCTGTTTTTAATGTGATAATATATTGCTAACGTGACACTGGAAACAGAGAACAGAAATGTGTCAACATGCAAACCAAGACAAAATAAACCAACCAACAGTACTTTTTCATTTTGCCAATTATTTTTTACATGCATTCATTTGTATGTACTCATTAATGTGTATATTTTACTATAAACAATACTGTAGAAATGTTGCAATAATACAGTGAACCTTCACTGACCATTTGATTGTGCTTTTCAGGTTGGGCTGACTAACGGTACTGTCATCAATGAATATCGTAGAGCAGGAACTGTACTTCTTTGAAAGCAGACCAGGTGAGACCTTTGGAAAGGACCAACATTTAATACGCTCGCAGCAAGACGTTCCAACCGTATAAGCAAGCACAACCACAAAACACAGTCCGTAGCACATTCACTCACGTGGTTTATGTGATTGCTTTTCCTCCTATCCCGTACTGAAAAAGAGAAAACCAAGGGTTTTTTTGTTAAACATTTCTTCAACAAATATTGACAAGCTGTGCCAGTGGCCATTTATGGGTCAGGACACTCAGTTAATATGCAGCTGCTGACTAGGTAATAAAATGAAATTATTAACTCATTAGATTTGTTTAATCACTCACCATCCGTCTGTGACTTGCTAAGGAAGATCGTGCTGGCGCGGGCATGATCTGAGGGGTTGGACTCTACAGCCAAATCTAAAAGAAAGATAGGTAATCAATCAATCGATAACATAATATAGGCATAATTACAAGCGTTAGGAAAATTACCTTAAAGAATGGGTGTATTGTACTTAAATATCAATGAAATATAATACTTCTATAATTTCACACATATACTACTGTTCAGAGGTTTGGGTTGATTTGATTTTCTAATACTTTTGGGAAAAAAAAAAGTATCTCGCGTATCTTACGAAATATCATTACAATTTAATAAAAAAACACTTTTCTATTTTCATATATTTTAAAATGTAATTTATTCCTCTGATGGCAAAGCTGAATTACTCCAGTCTTCAGTGTCACATGATCCTTCAGAAATCATTCTAATATGCTGATTTGCTGCTCAAGATACTTGATATTTCAAATTATTATCAATCTTGAAAACAGTTTCATGATTTTTTTTTTTTTTGATGAATATAAAGTAAAAAGAACAACATTTGTTGTAGAAATCTTTTGTATAAACCTCTTTCCTGTCACTTTTATGCATCCTTGCGGAATAAAAGAAAAAAACTTGTCTGTATTTGCAGTACAGAATAATATTTACAATTACCTGCTCACTATATCTGCAAATAACAAGGCAAAAATTTTTTTAAGATAGAGAACTAGTAAAGCACTTGTGGCAGTGGTGATCAGTCAGAATAAATATTCATCTTCAAACTGAAAACCCCCCTACAACACTAATAAAGGTGGTGTGTTGTCCTATTCGGCACGCTTAAACTGACTGGCAGGAACATGCCGCTACCCGCTCTTGCCACAAGAGCGAAAGGAGTGGTGGGCACAATGAGCCTATTGTATGGGCACTGCAACACAACGCTAGCTTACACCCATAGCTCCGCCCACAACACCATGCACCACAGGAGCCGTGCCAGTCAGATACGTTACAATAACAGCATATTATACTATACCGAGATGGCGTTTATGTTTGTCTATATCTGTAAAAAAAACTTTCTACCCAAAGTGCAGCTCAGAATGCTAGAATTGAGGATTTTGCCCAGACCACTTCTTGAAAAGTTGTCTTTACCAGCCAATGAAAAGGCATTCTTTCTGGAACTCAGTGGAGACAGGGTCAAAAGATTTGTGCCAGTGCTGCTAAGTTTTACCGTAAACACACTCCAAGGAGATGTTTGGACAGCTGCAACCATGTCATGGGAGCTACAAAACTGGCAGGAGGTGTGTGGCGCAGGTGCAGGGCAAAAGGATTCTTGAGAGTTCTGGGTACCCAGTTTTAGACGACTTTACTCTACAGTCTACAGCCCGAAATGTACTTTAACGTGAAAGCAAACACAATTTTGTGTCCCAATGGATCCAATGTCAAATCATAATGCATGTAGCATTGTGCAGCAGTATAGTCAGGTTTTAGTGTAAACTTCTCTTACAGGCCAACAACTATGAAGCACCAGTTTGAGAAAAAAAAAAAGTGTATAGCAAGCTTCATGAATAACAACATATATATTTAAAGGTAACTATCCAAATGTCACTCAAAGATCCTATTCCCGCTGCAGTTCACCTATGGTCAGTGCATAGCGTTTCCAGGGGCTACATTCAGGTACATCCAAACACATACTCTAGAAAATGAAAACCTCAGAGCCAGGCAGTACCAGCCTTGACATCTTTCTTCAACACAAATAATCACAGCCATTTTGTATCAGAGAATATAAATGTCATGGCAAAGTAAAAATGCCAAGTCCAGTTCAGTTGGGAAAATCTGAAGACTTATTTCTCAACCAAACTCTTGTTGGAGCTGAGGCACAGAATCCTTCCCCGAGAGATCGATGGACATGGGTGAGAGAGAACGCTGACTGATAGGAAGGTGCAGCTTTAGTTAACACCTAAGGGCGGCAAACTAGAGACAACTCAGTTTTAAAATGCAAAACTAACGTCACACTGCAGGAAAATACAAATGCGATCTTTCTTGGTGGAGCACAAACACTCCTTAACTGTGGTAAAAGCGATGTAAGGAACTCCCATAAATTATTGCTTTAAAGGAAAATTGTATTATAATTTACACACTCTCATGTTACTCCAAACCTGTTTAACTTCTGTGGAAAAAAAGAGGGAGACCAGTCACTCTCTTCCATGCAATTACAATGACTCGGGACTGGAGCTCAAAAGAATGATTCATTGACGACTCAAGTATTGCTTCTATCATGAACTCTGATAAACATTCCAAGTAAATTATGACTTTTAGCTATTTGAAAGGAAACAGACCACTTTTTTGTAATTTTGTAACGAGACAGACCCACTTTTCAATTTTGTTATTGGAAATGATAACTTGCATAATCTTCAAAAATGTATACTTTGCGTTCAGCAGAATAAAGAAATGCATACAGGTTTGGAGCGACATGCGGGTGAGTAAATTAATATCTTAATTTATTCTTAAATAATTTTTTGGTGACTATGTAAATGTCTTTACTGTCACTTTTGATAAATTGAATGCAATGGTGTCAAGCTCAGCTCCTGGAGGGTCACAGCCTTGCAGGGTTTAGCTCCAACTCAATCTGCTTGGAAGTTTCTAGTAATCCTGAAAACCCTGATTAACTGGATCGGGTGTGTTTAATTAGGGTTGGAGCTAAACTCTGCAGGGCTGTGGCCCTCCAGGAATTGAGTTTGAGACAACTGATTTAATGCATCATTGCTGAATACAAGTATTAATTTATTTATTTTTTTAAATCCCACCAACCCCAAACTTTTGAAGAGTTCTGTATGTGCTAAACAACTGAGATTCATTCATTCCACAGGTCTCTATAGCTCATGTCCTCAACTGACACTCCCATTCCCCCACCACCACCAAAGTCAAAAATAAGCCCTGGGGGTAGGGCAGCCGTCCTCACTGAGGGGAGGAACACGGCTGTAGTGTGGCGTGTACAAACAAGGGGTATGTGTACCTCACAGACAGATTTTGTTACTTAAAAAAAAGTAACTTGTAACTCAAAAGACTTTGATAAATAAATGTCAGTGCTGTCACTGCAATAGAAATAAATCACAAATAATATACTTTAATGAAGATATTATCAGCGCTCGTCTTTCTTGCACTCCTCTTCTGGTGCGGTGGTTATTAAAGGGTACGTAAGGCCTACTAACGGGTAAGTAAGACAAAAAAGATGGGGAAACACTGGCATAAGACACCAGAGAGAAGGGATTCTGTTCATGAAAGTGGTGAGACAGTTTAATACAGGAAAACTAAGTTTATCCAAACTCAACCTCTAAGCCCCAAAGGGAACAAAACGTGCCTCATTCAGATTTCCAACGAGAGAGAGAGAGATAAGGAGAGAATGCAGCTGTCCCAAAGATCTACATCACTAGGATGCCAGGAATACTAAACATTTTTGATCGTCTCAGCCAGTTAAACTTAGAATGGTTTTTATTCACATCTCCAACAGAATTCCAAAATTAACCATGACCTGGAATGTCCCAATCATAAAGGATTAACCACAGCCAAAGTAGTGGAGTTTACACTGCTGTCATATGTGCTTTGAAACAAAGATGAAGACATGTTGCTCTAAATACAGCACTGGACTTTAAGTTGTGTGTGTGTGTGTGTGTGTGTCTATATACATCTCCCCAGAGGGTAAAATAGCTCAGGCTAAATAAACAGCAGTAAAGACTGCAAACAGCCCCAAGAGGCTTCACACACGTATCCCACATACTAACAGACATCCTTCTAAAAATCTCCATAAACATCTTTTCTTTAAGTAACAATAGCTGATTTTTTAGTTAGCAACTGTAATTTTGACAAAATATCATAGGCCGGCCATTTTCAGAGCAAACCAACCAACACAGCACTTAAAGTGTTGAGCTGTTAGGAGAAACCCGACCCGTGAGATGAAGAGGTCAAGGCATCGGATCTCAGTACAGTTCTTCAAGACGCCGTGACACACGAATGTGGAAACACAATAACAGAAGAATAGAACAGAATAGAATAGTTTTGCATAGAATAAAATGTTGTTTTGTGGTGACAGTGACATGGATCAACCCTTGCAGGGTTCAACATTTCAGTTAAAGCTGTAGATTTGGTTCTCAAATCTGGTCCTGGGGAACCTTGGAAGTGCACATTCTGGATGTGCCCTTAATGGATACATCCAGTTCAGACCAGAAACCTCTTCTAATAAGCACATGATATAAATCAGGTTAAATAAAGAGACGTCCAAAGAGCGCCGTTGTCTGGCTCAAGGCTGCTCAGTTTTGCTAGTGGGGATCCAGCATCCTGCAAAGTTCATTTCCAACCCCGTTCAATCACATCTGTCTGTAATTATCAAGTAAACATTAAGACATTGATGAGCTAGTTCAGGTGTGTTTGAGCAGGGTTGATCTTCACTAGCAGGACTGAGGAGCTGTGGTCTAGAGATCTTTTATCAGTGAACTACAACACACACTAACTTACCATCGGGCACCTCTCGATCACTGATGTGCTGCAGGTATGGACCGGTGTCATCGCTCAGGTCTGTGTTGATCTGATAGTCCTCCAGACGCTCCACCTGCCTGGGTAGTTTGGGGCTCCCATTGGGAGACACACAGCAGGACACTGTATTCCCCATGATGACACACACAAGCACGTGCTCTACCTGCTCAGGTGTATTGGTCTATGACAAACACCTTTGAAACTTACACCGGGGCAGCTTCTGATGTGAATCAATGAATGAGCTCAAGCTAAATGAAGGTACATGAAGAGCTGAAATGGACACAGAGTCAGCATTGCAGTCTTGCTGCTCCAGAATCAAGAGGTATTTTACTATCTGTGCCAGTCATATAACGGGACTCCATGCATTTAGACACAGTGACATAAAAGACCTTTAGAACCCGAGTAATCAATACAACCGGATATAAGACACGTGACCGAAAACATATCACTAGAAAATAGCTGTCTGAGATTATCGAATACGGATTTATTCCTTTAAATTAGCCGTACATGCTAACGGCTAATATTGATTCATTGTGAATAGGCGAGTTATTAGCCTCCGAGCTAACTGAGATAAACAATCCCTTTAACGCTGATTTAAATGTCCGAATGAGTACTAAATCAAGCCGGTTCGGCGGTTCAAATCGGGAACAGATGAAATAGCCCCTAAATAACAGACTTCCAAGCATTTATCCGTCGTTTATAGGGCAGATCTGTGTGTAGGCTGAAACTCTGAATCCAATAATCACTTAAATCCTCAGGCCTTCGGCCCGTAGCGAGATAAAATTAGGCTTTGAGCGCAGCTGAAATAAAGTCCTGTCCATTTACATGCGCCCAATTCAAGCGCCGGGTTTGTTTTGAGTTATTAGAATTTGTCCACCGAATCTCGTCCGAGAGTCCCCCCGTTATCCCCTCCTCCTCGCCGGCCAGTGCAGCAGCAGCAGCAGCAATCCGCTCCCCGCCACCACCGCCATCTGCTCCGAGTGACGCAGGAAAGGACCCGCCCCGTTTCGACATTCCATGAATTGCGATTGGATGAGTTATCAAAACAAACTAAAAATTTGTTCGAGGATTGGTGATTAAAACTGTCAATCTATCCCGTCAAGCTAGAGATTTAAACCCCGCCCATTTACACACCTCTTTGTGAATGGAATGAAATGGAATTCTAGCGTACTGCACAGTGTATACTGTAAGATGCCTGCTATCCTTTTGAACATGTCAAATATTATAGACTATGTAATGATAAACATTTCAAACAGTAGTATACATGTATAATTCAGGGAGTTATGTCTGGTTATCAACTCTGAAATAAAAATGGTAGGGAGATTCAGCAAAGTCGCTCTACTTTGCAACAGTTAAAAAACATATTAAATAACAGTAAATCAAAAAATGCTCAAATTTGTATTCAGTAGGGTAAAAAATTTTTGTTTTAAAATACGTTAAATTGAGTTTAGGAGATTTCACGAGTAACAAAATGTTCCTGCCACAAATCAGAGAGATGTTCTCTTTTATTATTAGAAGTTGTATTTAATATGTATAATATAGTAATTCAATTACTACAATTTTAGTTTTAGAATGTTACAAAAAAGTTGTTCCCAACTTTATGTGGCTCTGTGGTGTTACCACAATGCATAATGCTCCTTTAATTAAAGGGGGGATTCTAATTGGACCACTTTCTCTGTGTAATTACTGGTGATGGTTCATTAATGGAGAATGAGAATGGTTCATTCTTATTTCCTATTGTTTTGCTAAATTTTGGACAAATTTATGTCACACTTTAGAGTCTGTGGGGTTACACTAATAACAAATCAAAATGTTCTTACATGCCATTTGACTGAATATAGCATATTAAATTAGTTTTAAATTCATAGCAATACATGTTATTACTTTAAAAAACAAGCAGCCAGTCTTACAAATTCATCCTCTTGTTTGCCACTCCAATTAAAAAATAAGTTACTTTACATTTTAAATCCAAATTTGTAAAAATAAAATAAAATTAAACCTTAAATATTGAAAGTCTACCAAATTACCATCCAATCAGACAATAAAAACGTGAATGCAAGGAAGAAGAAAAAAAGGTGATTCAGACTTATTTGGGGTCTCACTCAGCTACTCAGTACATTGCATTGTGGGAAACATTTTATCAGACTATAAGACTCATTACGCAGTATTAGTATTTTATTAAAGATTTACATTTGTGTACAAAAGGGAGGTGGGGGGAACAACAACAAGTATAGACAATTGTATTGTAACAGTAATAGAGTGCAAAGCTTCTAAAAATGTAAGCCAGGTCACAGAGTATATACAATAGGCTACACTTCTAAACTTTTGAAACACTATAAAATCCTACTGGTACTGTACACAGTGTCCAAAAGGTGAAAGCTATCATACAAAAAGTGCATGATGTGTTTGTCCAAAATGAGTGGGATCAAACATTGCTTTAGATTGATTGGTCTTTTGTATGCATGAAGGCAAACACACATATTCGCATATTTCAGAGTTCACTTTGGCCAGCATGGCAGTAGATCAATCTCATTGCATACAGGGTACATACAAAAGGGGAAAAAAGTTCATGTCAGTTCACAAAAGTAAAGATTCTATCACTGAAACAGACAGAATTTGCATTTCTCTGAAAGCTGAGGTCAGTCTGTCCTTCGATGAGATTCTTGTGTCGGAAAATAATTGGTTTTGTGAGAAATCAGGTTGCATGTCGGCTTGCATAAGCAGTTAAGACTGCAGATCTGGACCGTGAGCGCCTGCTGTGGAGAGATTGCTTCCCTAATTTGTCACGCTTGAGCACGTAAATGACACGTCAGTCAGACGGTTTAACATTTAAGAGTAGCAGCAGATGATGTACTCGCCAAGAGATGACAAAAGGTACATATCAGTACAGACTGGAATTGTTGACGGACAGTTTTAATTCAGTCTGCTAACATCTCATTTAAAACATTATGTCCTCAATGCAGAGAACATGCAAAATGTCATACTCCAACCAACACGTGAAACCAAAAGTCCAATAATTGCCTGATTTTTTTTTTTTTTTGTGTGTGTCATTTTTTAAATGATGAATTAAAAACTTTTAAAGCCATAAATAGGGTCAACTGAGACTTTGTAAACAAAATACAACTAATGTAGAAAAAGGCAACTTAAGTTACCAACTGTTCAGTTGTTTCTTGAACTTTCAAAAGCAACTGAATGTGGACAAAGGAAAAATGAAACGAGAAATCCTTTAAACACGTCTTTTTTTATGAAATAGCTGCCAAAATGCATATGCCATAATAGATTGATAACATATACTCTTTACTTGTGTTATCAAATACAAAGACACCGCCTCCACGTTCATAGTGTTGAAATAAAAATAAAAAATGACCATATAACGATATCAAAGCCAATGTAATATTGATAAAACATGCTTTAGCCTATAATGCCAGAGATAGAATATATTGGACTGTTTTCAATCCAATTATAGCTCTATGATATACAAGTTTAACACAAAAGTGATCTGCTGAATCTGATCAACATAAATGTTTGAACCTGGTAAACATTTTAAATGTACATCTGTGCATAACTCCTGACATTGTAACATGAATTTTGGTGTATTAGTGACGAAATGTCAGCAATAAAATAACCATTTCATTTCATTTTTGTTTGTGCAACTGCTGCTTCTGCAATGGCAGGATTTTAAGCAATTAAATCATTTAGGTACATTTTTGTTTGTCATCTAAAATGAGCAAAATGTCAAAAATCGAAATGTACATGGGATATAATCTTGCTCTGTATACGATACACTATTTCAGTTTATAAATGGCATAGATTCTGTAAATCAATATTCATATTTGTATGTAGTTTGTTCATAATTAAATGTAAAAAAACATCAACTTAAAACACAAGAGCACTATACACCAAATAAAAGTAGCAGTCAGACACGTTAAACCTTTTGAATCTCACGAGGGAATGATGCCAACTCCAAGAGAAAATCTTCCTCTGTCTACCGTACTATTGAAATGTCAGTTAAATTATTATTCTTATTATTTTACATTATTTGTAACTCTTTTAAAAGTTATTGATGACTTATACACAAAAAAAGGTAAACATTTTCCTCCAAACCCCTCCTCTGAGTTTCGGTTTGAGTCCAGGAGTAAAGATGGCTGAGAACGTGCTTCTGTGTTTAAGTCCACAGTAAAGTTTTCAGCATTTTTTTTTTGTCTATAATGACATGATCCAATATTTCTAGAAGAGATTTGTGTTGGCCAGGGGGCTTCTGTTCAGTTCCCTCACATACCTGTGTGTTCATACAGGCAGTCTGCAGCAATTTAAAATAAGAAAACATTTAGAAAACATGCGTCCGTGTCTTTAGTCTCTGTACACGCAAGTCCGCCAGGAAGAAGGGAGAATGTGTGGTACATCACTCTGATTTGTGACAGTACAGGTCTTTGAGTGCCTTAAGTTCCTCGATGAGCGTTTTGTTCTGGTTTTCCAAAACGGCCACACGGTTCTCCAGACACTTGACATATTCCTTTTTCTTCCGACGGCACTCACGAGCGGCCTCTCTGGAGGAGGAAAGAAATGTAGCATCTATTTAGCAGATGTTCTGACGACTCTTTTTGGTCCAAAATGGGGTTGTCACCATAAGTACTCAATACCAGAATTTTGACTATTTAAAAATATTTTTTTAAAGATAAATGTTAAAGAAAGAAATAAAATAACATTTAGTATAAACAGACCCATACAATTTGCATATGCAAATTAGGCCCCGTCTCCACTCAATCACACCTGATCCACTCGGTCAACTGTAGTAAACGCTACATGACTGCAAGTGGAAATATTGGTTTAAAGCAGGGCTATGCAGTTTCGGGAATTTCTTCGCTGTATTCTCTTTCGCTTTTTGCTCGCAGGTTTCTCTATAGAGCTCCCCCTACAGCTTCGGAATAGATATTTGACAACACTGTCGAAAAACTCGTTGGCGACTCTCAGATACCAGAGGCTATAGATCAACGACAGCAAAGCAAATGGGACATTCTTTAAAATGTCTTCTTCATTCGGGTTCGAACAGCGTGAAGGAGCGCAATAATGACCGAATTTTTGCAGATTTTTTTGCCGTAAAGCAATTCGTTACATCGCGAGACCTGATAGAATGCGATACTTCCTGACGCTGAGGCCCAAAAAGGGTGCAAGGGTGGTTTTTCGGCTCACAGGCGCTTGGGGGGTGCGAGACGACCACCATTCAACCCGAAAAAAAGTCATATAACTATTCCAATGACTCCGAAGCTGTTCGGTTAAGGTAAAAAAGTTACTTAGTTCACCTTTAATTGAGCCATACAGTAAAACCAAAAATTATTCAGACACCAGGTATAATTTTTTTCAATATTTTTTTACTAGTGGGTGCAGGACACTATAGTTCATTTATGTAAGTGAGAATAGCAAAATAAAGTAAACTGTGACATATTATACCCAAAAATACTTCATACAGTGGACTACCAGTAAAATAAAAATAAAAAATTGGGATCAAAAATTTTACAGACTGAACATTATTAAGCATTGCTTGGTAATTTGTTGACGTAAATTGGTATTATCTGATTTAATAACTCTGAGTTCTTGTTATATTTTATTACCATTTTCTAAACTAGAGCGAACAAACTGTGATAATGTGAGAAATGTAGAAGTTATCTGAATAAAATGAGTTTTGACTATATGTTTGAACCACTCCAGTGCGTATTTGTGTCCTTAGCCTTTAGAGAACGTCAAATGTTTCTATTTACTACGTGTTTTTGCAGCGGTCAGCAATGTAGCCAATCATAGACATGTTTGTTGATCTCGAACACAGTGACCAATCAGGGTTGTTTAATTTGTGGTAATTTTTAATTAAGTAATCCAAAATGCTTGCATTAAATGCTTGTGATGGAAGGGAATAGGGGTGGTTTCAAACCGCTTTTTTGAGACTGTGTTTGGTTCACTGTAGTTTTAAGGAGAAAATACTCAGCAATGGTGTTGACTGATGAATTTGCACATGGTTTGTCTTAAAGAATATTAAAAACACCACACAGGCATATTAACAACATTAAAAACATGATAAACTAAATTCAAACAATTGCACATATCCAAGTATTATCCTCTTTTTTTCTGTATATTTTTGATGAATATTCTCAATATAATCAAACACAGCACTAATCTGTTTTTTTTTTTGTCCTGGCTGTTCACATGAGATTGGCTATATTTACAATGAATATATCGCAAATATCTACCAAACAGCTCTCGAATATTGAAAGTAGTCAGTACTTGTACTACTGATACTGTTAAAAAGACTGATATTGTGTACAAATGTTTGGTGTCAGGTTTTTTTTTTTTTATGCATTAAATTGATCTAATTTGATAGTAAATTCACTTAAAATGTATAATAAAATATTCTATTTCAAATAAATGCTTTTTAACTTTCTACTCAGCAAAAATCCTATTACTGTTTCTACAAAAACATTAAGCAGCACAACTGTTTTCAGCATTGATAATAATAAAAAATTGGTAAGAAATTCCCCATATTACAATGATTTATGAGGGATCGTGTGACACTGAAGACTGGAGTAATGGCTGCTAAAAATTCAGCTTGCCATCACAGGAATAAATTATATTATTTGCGACCAATGTTGAAAAGGTTTACTTTATGTTTGCTTTTACCAAATTTCTTTTTGGTGTTTACCTGTTTTTCATTAGGCGGACTTCCCTTTTGCGTGTGGCTTCTTCAGCACCTCCTTGGCTTGGCAGGGCCGGGGAGGATGCCATGACCACGCCTGGAGCAATAGTGCTGGTTGGGGCAGTGCGAATTTGATAGGCCTGCACATCTCCAGAAGCAGCTGTCGGTCAGACAAAACACAGCCAACAAACAATGAATCAATAGTGAGTTTGACTCAAAGAACAACATCAAATCATAGAATATTAATGGCTAAAGGACTTCGCACAGAACAAGTATAAAGATAACTACATTAGCGATAATCGTTCTGTATATTACAAGCGCACTGCAGTTTTGTCGTCTGTCACTTTAAATGCTCAAGCTCTTTAAAACAGGATGGATTCTGATTGGCTGTCTGTTTTTTATCGTTCTTTAGCTGGAGAAATTTTATAGCTATTGTTATAGCTATCATCGTTGGTGTGAATGGCCCCTACCTGCAGTGGCCCAGAATAATAAAATAGGTCAACAAGTTAAAAACAATTATACTATTTACTTATTAAATAAATGTCCTGGTTTGTGTCATTGTGAAAACAATTCAACATACCTTGTACCACTACTTGATTGCTGGGCACCAGTATCTGCTGACCATCACTGGTCTGTGCGTACTGCAGGATGGTGGTCCCTTGCTGGGCTGCTGCATTTGTCATGGTGAGAGTCTGCAATCCCTGCATTCCATCTGTGCCGTTATTTGCAAGCTGAATGGCTCCACCCTGAGTAATGGCGACTGAAGGAGAAATGGCAATTAAGAGGTTGTCACTGATTTGGTGAGAAGGTTTGCACATGGCACTATGTGTCTAAGAACCAAACATGTTGGAGTTATGGTCTGGGCTTGTGCGACCTTTTTCTCCTGCCAGTGCGACTAAATTTGACTAGGTCACACAGGTGCCACCACCACGTTGCCCAACTGATAAGAGCTGCCTTTTATGTTGAAAAATCAAACGAGACGGAAGTGAAACGAAACCGTGAGCTGCGCTATATATCTAGTGGGAAGCATTCATATTCGGTGCAGAAATGTTATAAACCATAGATATCAGATCAAATAGCACTGACAGGGAAACCAGGAGAAACATTGTGCCATGCCATAAATTATGAGTATAAGAAGGCTTTTCAATGCACAAATCACCAACATTCACTATGGATTTAATGTAGCAGTGCTTACTGTAACCATGGTATTGTGGCAGAATTTTTTTTTTTTTTTTTCAGGGTTTGTACAACCTTTTATGAGAGAAATTCAAGCACTTTTCAAAGGCTTTCAAGAGCTTCACACTTTTTCCAGCACTTCAAACCTCTAAATATTATCCAAATTTAATGTGATGTTTTTAAGTTTAAAGATGTAGAAAAACTAAAACTTCATGGCAAACAAACACAAAAAAGACATGAAATTACCACTACAACCAGTAGATGGTGGCAGAGGAGCACTTATTGACTTATTAGCCATTTTCTAATATTTGGAAAAAAGAGGACGTCACAAAGTCTCCTAAAAAACAAAAACTTTTCTTCACATTGTGACTGAATTGCACAGAAAACAAGTAAAGAGTGCTCCTTTTATAATCACTGAACCCATCAGTCAGTTCAGTAAGGTACTATAGAAGAACAATCGTACATTTAATAAGAGTAGAAAATATTTAAATTGTTTCCTATAAAAATTTGTTTTTTGCACGTTACTGTTGTTAATAAAAGTTCATTTTATCTGCATCTCAACTCAAACCCAGTGCTTTACTGTCAAATGTGCAGTTACAAGAAATAAACATGTAACATTATTAGTAACTGCACTTATACATGCAAACCAATAGTCATTTTACTGGCGCTACCATCTGTACAACTAAGTGGCACCGGTGCTGCTGCTCTCAAATGTTATTCTGAAGCCCTGTGTATAGTCTAAAGATGCTCCAAACATGTTGAGCAATGATGCTAAAGTGGGAGAATCAGAATATCTCAACTTCATTTGTGGACTTTAACGTACTGTACTGGCCACTGCTGGTCTGATATATTGGGGTTGGCACAGTCACTGTAGTGATGGAAGGCGCAGTGTCCTCCTCGGATTTCTCTTCTTCAATTCTCGGAACTCCTGGAGCATCTGATGACAGGTCATTCAGGATTTTCCTATAGATCACAAATAGCTGTTGACTGGAAAATTCCTCATGTAATGCAAAAACCTTGAAGAACGTATATATACCTATATGAGGGGCGTCTAGAAAGGATCTCTCTTCGTTTTTGACAATCGGTCACGCTGTCCACTGACTCCTGTGAGTCCTCACTCTCCGCTACTGTGGAAATCTGAGCAACAGACAATTGTGTCATGCGTAGCTCCGACTATATAACATAAATTTCACATAATTGCATGTTAAGACAATCATGTGAGGTGAATAGAATACGTTAATGATGAACTGCATCTTTTCACCTGTCAGTCAGTCATGAACATCTAGGCACTGTTTACACCAGGTATTAAGATGCGTTTTCGTCAATCCGATCACAAGTGGACGACGGTAAATACCAGGTGTAAACGGGGTCTAAATAATTTTGAGCTTGTCCACTTAATTGAAAACGCAAATGCTTTCATAGTGAAAATTGCTCATGTGGTCAAATGTCTTCGAACATCCACAAAAGACCGTCTACTGACCTAATGCGTAAACATTATGGGAAGCGCGATAGCCAGACGAGATTTACACCTGGTCGGCTGAAGACTCAAGTTTGGTGTTTTCTCACCATTCCTAATTTCTAACACGCACTCACAGCGTTCAGCGTCGTCTTCTGTCAAAGCAGAAACGAAAGCTGCTGCTCTCTGTGTGTTTTTCCGTCGCATCTGATCGTGTTCGTATGTAAATTGCGTGAGCTTATCTTGTCCAAAAAATCGAAAGATCTGAAAAGCCCATAGATTTACCCGCCCATAGACTCTCCCATCGAAGAAATGAGGACAGAATTGGTTGAAAGCGGACGTAAGAGACGGACAAAAGATCCAATTGACCATAATGCATCTTAATACCAGGTGTAAACAGGGCCCTAGAGATGTTGGAGGCGTTAGGTTGTCTTACCTGGACTGTTTGCACCTGTGGTGACTGAATGACTGAAGGCTGAGCGGCCTGGATAACTCCGTGAACCTGTACCGTTTGACCATTGGGCAGCTGCACCAGGGTGACTGTGGGCGCTGTGCCACTTACTTGCCCGGCAGCCATCGTTACCTATCCAACAACACACACAGAGTCAAACTTAGATGTTCTGTTTCTAATGTCAGAAACTTGACTGAATGTTTCAGCTCTTCATGTTTAAAAATTTTGAAATGATGATGTCCTGAGTTCATTTGACGTACTGTTTGGAGTACCTGTCCAAGAGTGGCGATTTGGGCCTGTGTGAGCTGTTGGTTCTCATTTTCAGAGACCGCAGTTTCTGCACCCTGTTGGGCATCGGCTCCCGACTCCATGGTCATTGAGTTAGCTGATGAGAAACCAGATGGAATCTTTTTGCCACATGAACAACTAAACAAAGTGGCATTAAATTAAAACAAAAAAAATGATGTGCACAGATAAACCATTTATAATAAATACTGCAGTAATCCATTCAAAAATAAGATTTGTCCATTGTGATTTTATGGTGACATTAATTACATAAATGATTAATATGTTAAGCAAGTTAATTCCTATTAATACTACTATTACAGTCTCAACCTAAAACTGTGGATGTGGCATTGCAGATGAAGCATACATACCTATAAGAGGGGAACTTAGGCAGAATCTTCAGACTGTCCAGTGTCCACTGACTCTGTTAAGTCCTCACTCTCTGCTACTGTGGAAATCTGATCAGACAGACACAGAAAAGTCACTATACCAGTCAGCAACTTTGACATTTCTACTTTGAAAATCATCCTCCAAAGTACTGAGGAAATATTGAGAGAAAATGCAAACACTTTTGTTTGTATACAATATCTTGTCTGACAAGACTACCAATTGAGATAATGAGGACAAAGTGGCATTAAAACTCAAGTGTGTAATTGTAATACTTTCTTCTATTCCAGCTTAATATGAAGAAGCAACTTTAAGTAATTAGCAGGTTGATTCCCCAATAAAGTATAAAGACTATGGCTCTGTGGTGACATCAGTGCAAGTAGTATCAGATTAGACACAGTCCTTTCCTTCCTTGTCACTGTGACTTGTATAAATGAGTGGGCATTAAGTAACAGTGTTGCATGGCATCCTGGTGCCATGATGGTATTACAGTCATTGCCATGCTATAACAATGCATCTAAGCGAGTGGTATACTACTTAGTATCATAATATAGTTTAGCTGATATAGTACTGTATGATTAAGAGCACGAAAAACCCAACTCAAGCAAAGGTTAAATTCTACTAAATCGTTTTTTCTAGTTTTATAAAACAAGCAAATGAATATGAAGCTAAAGACTTTCTTGGAAAGGGGAGCTTATTTTAGAATATCCAAATATAGACACATATTAGTTAAGTATGACTAAATCGTTCCTGTGCTGCAACACTATATGGAGTTTTAATTGAATCATTTGACATTATGTCGGAAATAAGGGTGCAGATTTCCTGTACTCGAGACAAGCACAGTTATGAATCAATAGTATGGCCGTTTTGGACTAAAAACTGAGACTGCAACACTGCATGTCTATTGATAAACATTCTTCCCAGAAACCTTTCTTGTCCAGGGAAGAAAATCCATCAAATATGTCTTGTCTAAATGTAATATACAGAAACCAACAGCTGAATCCTTGCTGAACATGTTTACAGTCAGAATACATTGAACTCTGACTTTTGATGATTTGACACAAAATATTGGCAGGTCTCTCTCTTAAACATATGCCTACATAAGCCACACTTAAAGATGCAATGCATTACAGTGCACAATGGAAATTAATCAAAATCCCAGTGTGAATGTAAAGAGTTTGTAGGTTCTCATTAAAGAAAGTCCCTGTGCGCAACCCCTAGGTGCTCTGAAAATCTTTATTTCTGCATTGGTGTACAATAACGGCTGATATGAGATTGTAAAAGTACTAGTGCACTGGCCAGTGATAAAAAATAAGTACTGCAATAAAGGTATTATCATACAGCATTTTTTTTATTTATTTTTTTATTGAAAGTGCATGCCAATATGCTGTGAATGCAGTCCTGACTTCCCTTGACTGTTCAGCATGTGTAGATATTGGAGTGCCTGACCTCTCGACTATCTGATGGAGAGGAAGAGTTGGATTACTTTACCCCATATACAGCTAGCCAGGCCAGGCTATAGGACTTTTAGGCCTGGTTTCACAGACAGGGCTTAGATTAAGCCAGGATTGAGCCTTAGTTCAATTAGGACATTTAAGTAGCTTTTATAAACGTGTCTTAGAAAAAAACTAAAAAAAAAACATTAATGGTGTGCATCTTGTGATAAAACAATGGCACTGACATATTTTAAGATATGTCAGTGCAAGTTACTTTCAGCACAAACATGCATTTTAGTCTGGGACTAGGCTTAAGCCTAGTCTGTGAAACCGGCCAATTATGACTGGCTTCAGTCCTCTTCAATGCTAGAGGCTAAGATATGCTAACGGCTAAGATATGCTAACACAGTTAATGAAAAAGTTTCTTCTTCAAATGCACAATCACTAATAACAATGGAAATATCAGACTCAATCAAAAATGAACAAAAACTAAAGTAATAAAAAAAAAAAATGAAACAATTTTCAATTTCAAAATATAGATTAACAGGTTTCCTGAACACTCCCCTCATCTGAACCAACAGATAATAACATATAAAATTATATTATACAATATCAAAAAGTAATGATAAAATGTATACAAAAAAAAAAAGATAAAAAAAAAAAACAGTGAAAAAAACAGTGTTTATTACCATTAGTGGAAGTATTTTAAATGCATGATGTGTGTGAAACAATAAGGCCAATTGAGCACTTTGAAATAGAAAAAAGATAGAAAAAGTGTCAGAGTTCGAGCCACGGAATGGCACGCGTGAACCGACAGTAATGTGATCTCATGACGCTTGAAGTCTATCTGTGGTTTGATTGGTCATGCGTAGCTCTCCCTCTACTTTTCAAATCCTATTTTCTGCCAGACAGATTATTCTAGGAAACACATAGCTATTGTGCATTGTGCATCTAAAACTGTAATCATGAAATCAAATGACAGCCGACACATATTATTATAAAATACTTGTTTGCATATATAAAAAAAAAAAAAAAAAAAAAAAGGTTGGCACTGTGTGGACAAATTAGGAAAAATGCCTCAAAATGCATAATCAAGATCACTAGTATTTGACTAGGTTTTTGCTATTTAACATGCAATTATACAATACAATATTGCATTTCTTTATTAGTCATGTGCAGTACAGGAGGTAAAAATAGCCTATATTGTGCATAAAAACGGTATTTACTTGAGGGCGTGCAATCACAGCCCTTGGAATAATATATAATGAAACTATGACACAGTGCAATAACAACCCAGTCCTAAAAGATTGCAATATCATCAGGGCATAGTTTATCAAATATATCGCACATTGCATCAAGGGCATTAGAGAAGATTAAATTATTCCTGAATGAGTATTACACCCTGAATCCACCAGGCAGCACGCATTTTGTCTAGCCAGTGTGTGAAAAAAGCCGACAAAAAAAGGGGGAAATCCCACATATGAACTGCAAAGATGCATAAAGAAAACCAGAAATGTTGTGCATCCATATTTCGTTGCATTTTAAATGATCAGCCATGCATCAAGATTTCCCACCCTGGGTCTGTGTTGCTCTCCCGTTTGCCTCCCCTCCCTCTGCATGCAACAACTACAGCCGCCATGATCTCTTTGTTTCCAACGGGCCGAACCCAAACCAGACTTATATGCCATTCGGGACGAGCCCTTTCCCTCCGGACACTTGTCTCCTCTTACCGATACAGACTCCCTCCGTCACTCTCGAGCCCTCGGAGCTCCACTTTTATTCAGGCCGACACGTAAGAGACCGCGTCAGGCTACACCTCCGTCGCGTCACCGAGAACAACAACACAGAGAACGAGACGAAAATCCGATCATCAACCCCACTGCACTGAGCGAGAGCGGCCGAGAGCGTGGCGGAAAAAGCCGAGTCGTGACGAATACAGACGAAGCATGGCCGAAGCTTGACGAAATAGTGCGAATACGACGCACTTGAACAATAATTTGTGAATGAAACTCGACAAATGTTTTTAAAAACAGAAAATTGTTTAGCATACGTAGAAACATCAAATAAATGTTAAAACATCAAAAACAAGCCTAACAGCCTTGCTAAGCTGGAGTTCAGCTGGTCTAAACTCCTTTAAAACCATGCAGCCATAAAACCATATTCTTGACCAGGCTGGCAACCAGCAAACCATTTTCAGCAGGGGTATTTTTGTCAGAAAGCTTTAACCTATCTGTAATATATCATATGCAAAATATTGCTAAACGTCATGTTCATCAATTAATAATTAATTCAACATAAATTATCAAGACAGCAAAGATAAATCACCCCTATTATTAGCACTATGGTCGACTTCAGCTTTTCCAAACGAATATGCAGAGGGCTGGCAAACATATACTGTCATTGTAGAAGAGGGAGAGGAATAACGATAGACAGTTTTGTTAAATTACTGTTTCGATTTTCTTAACAAATTGATATCAGTATGTGAATCCATTGTAGCCTATACCTTAAAAAGGCATAAAAGTCAGGAAACAATTTTTATTTAAATTTAAATTGAATCTGTTGTCTAACATTCTATTCTAGGCCTATATATTTAGTGCCTTTATAGACACCATAGTAACTTAAAGTTTTCAGACAGTGAATGTGTAGCTAATATGAAGTGTTGTCCCCCCTTTATTTAAAACTAGACACTTGTCCAAAACTAGAAACATATATTACTATACTGTGTGATGGTATTGCTTGAATGATGTTTATTCGATTTAATAGATTGGATTTTGACATGGATGGCTATTTTTATGGGGTTCAAAAAATACATGCTCTAGAAAACCCAGAAAATCCCTTCCATGGGTCAAATATTGCACTTGTAATTAATGCGTTTTTTTTTAATTAATTCTAGGAATAAGTTAATTTTTAACACTGCAGGCGCTCAACTAAAAGGTATCAATACACTACAAACAATATACAATATACTCAATACACAATAGGCATGAAGCTGCATGAAAAAAGTCGTTCAGCATTTTTGTCCACAGCAGAGCCTCTGCCAAACCAGATGTTGCTTGACTGGATGCTCTCCACACAAGTTTATGCACTGTAAAAAAATAAGTTATGACAACATATGCTCACATTGCTTTAACTCATCAAAATAAGTAAAGCAATTTTCACATTTTATCAAGTTTTACAAGATTCAACTGATTTTTTAAAATCAGTGTAATATCATTTAAGTTGAACTGACTTAAACGTCTAAGGGGATTGTAAAAATTGAAGGCAGGAGAAATTATTATTATTATTTTTTTTTTTTACAGTGTGGTGCTGATGCTGTTTTAAATCTCCTCAGGAAGTATATTGGGCCTTATTCAGCATGAGGAGGAGGAGTGGGCCAAACTTTATTTATTGCGTTTACCTTAAAGACAGTTACATTTCTGATACGCAGAATGCTACGATTTTGAGGGCTTGCAGTCTTAAATTAACACATGGCGGCAGCAGTAAACCTCTTTTGAGAGAAGACTCACAATTTTGTCTTCAATTTACATGGTGTTGCAGCAGTCCTGAAGTCATCCTAAAGGGGGCAGCATATACACACTTTTTTTAGCAGCATGCACTCAATAACCCCTCTCTCTGAGTGGCAATGGGTTTTGGGGTGTGTGAGTTTTTTCGTGTGGCAGCCCTTTTTATAATCCTCCAGATGCCAGTTTGGTGTGCTTTATCTGTTTAATAGCGCTTTACTGCAACAAGCCATAAAACCTGCTTTTTATTGTGACATGAAGCACATTGTTTGGGGAATTGACCGTCTCGTTAATGAACAACCATGAATTTGTGCTTTGTAGATGTCTTCAGGGAAAAAGTGACAAATCTGTGCAATATGTGAAATTATCTTTACAAGGCTGCGTGGGCTTACAGTAGACCTATAGAGTGATGATAAGGGGAAACTCTTGTGATACACCAAAATCAATAAAATAATTTGCTCTGTTATCACAACGCCAGCGCGTTAAAATTGCCCTCGTCCCTGTGATACAGCAAGGCGATGCTGCAGTTATTGAAAACATAAATCTAGAAGAAAGCATCTTTTGCAAAGCTATTCTCACTTTCCAATGAAAGTGCACGTTGTAGCCTGTTTTTATTCTGTTTTTTTTGTATAACCGTTCGTGTGTATGAGGTTGACCTTGAGAAAGAACTACATTCAGAGTTGGCCATAGAGACTCTCTTCCCCTCCTCCTCCTCCTCTTCACTCCCTCCTCCCTCCTCCACCACCTTCTTCTCTCCTTTGAGCTCATGCTGCGCATCATCCCCCGAGTGAACGCACACTCTCGCTCAGTCTCTTGTCTGAGTCTGGCATGGTTGTGTCTCCTCTCAGCCTAAGAGGACCCATTAGGATAAGCAGAACTTACTGTGCTTGGGTTTGGGGGAACAGTGAGTATGCTCAAAAAAAAAAAAAAAAAGAAAAGAGTGAAAATGAAAGGAGTATAGGATACATTAAAGCCTTTTCAATACTGCAAACCCTGCACATCACCAAATGAAAATTCATCAAACGTTGTCAGAGGAAGCAGAGAGGAGCCGGTGGCTAGCAGTGCTATAGTGATGTGAGACGTTGCTACTTGCTCTGTGATTCGTAAAGTTATATTAATGAATGGTTAACAAATTAAATCTGTGATCATCCTATTTGCATCTTATAAAATATTCCCTTCAATGTTGTCATTCAAAAAGAATCAGAAAAAATGCTAATGTGTTTAGAACTTAATGGACTATCGTTGGAATTGCAGCTTGTGTTTTTTTTTCCCACTGATTTATATTCAACTAATTATGCAACCCAAACAATCGAGGAAACGAGGCTGAGCTCTCAGTTGAGCAGCAACCCACACTGTATGGTGATTGAACACAGACTTGTGGAAGGTGATGACAGCTCTGAATCTGTCTCAGAAATGATCTTTTCTGTTAAGGGGCAGAATCATCCTTGAGGGGAATCTTATACACTTTCCATAAAGAAACCTTCACGTCTGCAGAACCTTTCCACCGCACAAAAGGTTCATTATAGTGGAAAAGGGTTCTTTAGATTATTAAAATGTTATTCACACTAAGAAAAATGGTTCACTGAAAGGTTCTTTGTGGAACCAAAACCCATTTTTGCAGACTTTATTTTTAAGATTGTGTGTGATGTTCAGGTGCTGAGATGTGTCTTATTCGTGTTTGTATGGTTGCTAGGGTACTCTATGGTTACTAGTGTGTGCTTATACAGTTTATGGGATGATATTAAAAGACTATTTGCCAGTCTGAATCAAAAGAGCCCAACTTTTTTTTTAATTGGGTTTCAGTTTAATCAATTGCCAAATTCTTAAAAAAATTTGATGAGGAAATTATGTCTAATTTAAACCAACATCAACATCAACTTTTTTGCGATAAATGTATTAGTGAATGAAACCAAAGAAAGATGGCAAAGTTGGTTGCTAGGGAGTTTGCTAAGGTGGCCACTAAGGTGTTGCTAAGACATTCTGAATGATTTTTGCTAGACAGTTGCTAAGTTCTGGGCAGTTCTAAGGCAAAAATAGAATATATAAAGACCATAAATGTCACAAATAAAATCAGAGGAATTCATTACTGTCATTTTCTGCTCCAAGCTTCTGTTATTTTCTGAGATCAGATTTTTCAAGTGCACACCACACAGTAGAATCACACTGTAAAAAGTGAACAGTTGGATCAACTTAAAAAATTACTTCAATTGGTAACACCTAAGGAAATGAAGTTTTCTCAACTTAAATTATCATGTTTTTCACAATAAAACGTGATAATTTAAGTTGAGAAAACTTAATTTCTTTAGGTGTTACCAATTGAAGTAATTTTTTAAAGTTGATCCAACTGTTCACTTTTTACAGTGACCATAAAATGATAATGAAAAAGATTTAATGTTTTCATAAAAAAAGTTTCTTCATTCTATCATTTTAAGCAAGGAAATGTTTGTTTCTATCAATAAGCGATGGACTTTTACTTTCATTCATTTTGTATACCCCAGTTCTCAGTCATGTTTCTCTCTCTCTCTCTCTCTCTCTCTCTCTTGTTTGTGTCTGCAGTGTTGATAGACCTAGAAAGTAAGAGCCACAGTTTTTATTGATGCGTGGGCTCAAAGGCTGCCTCAGTGTAGCTGTCAGTGAAGTTGCACTCACTTTTTATATTGTGCTGTTCCCTATAATAGGCACTGGAACTGCAATGGTGACAACAGTAAACAGAGTAGATAGACATTTTGTATACCCGGAGGAAATCTCATTGGCCTTTTCTGTTGTTTAAAACAAAAAGTTGGTAGTTCAAGCAAAGTTGCCACTCACAACCACCACAGAAACATCAACTTGAATATGTAATATGTAAATCCATATCTATTTACCAGATAAAATATGTATAACAAAATGTATCAAGCACTGGGTGAAGTATTGGACAGCCCCATGCATAATGGTTTGCATTCATCTTCTTTCCTCTACACCTCAGGCACCGTTCAGGGGGGGAATATGAACGCAAAGGTGCTTTTTATTAATAAGTAAGCCATAAAAAGCTCTGTGGCTTGGGATCTTTGACATCCCAGGACGATGCTTTCTTGTGCAGCCTGACCTCTTCTGATCTTAATATCTCTGGTAAGGCGCCATGTGTATGTGTGTTTGAGTAATAACCGCCTGTGCTCAGGAGCGAAGGAGGACGGTGCAGTCGTAAACAACAAAGCATGAGCACCGAAGTCTGCGTTTCTATTTTTACTGCTGCGCAGGAGGAAGCAGCATGGAAATGCAATCGCTGCATAATGCATGGCCCCTGTGGAGCGGCACTGGGGTGTTACACAACCAGGTGCTCTCTCTAGACCTGAGCATCACACTGTGCTGTCCGAACCCTTGCTTTAGACCCAGTTTACATTGGAGGTGTGAAGTGCGAGCCTCACTGGATATTAATTCACAGTTAGTACAAATCTCAGTAGATGTTTATTTTGCCTTAAGTGGACTAAGTTCACTTCAGAAGCAAAGCAGTATGTTTTTCGAGCGAAGAGTTTATAAAAGTCTGCAGCACTGACTGAAGCCGACACAGATACACAATCCATTAATATTCACAAGGGAAATGAACCAGTAATGCTCTGCTTCATACGGTCTTATCCAAAGCTGTTTACATCATTGCAGTCATTCTGTATAAGCACCTGTGGATATGGAAAATTTGCATTTGCCAGTCTGTGAAAAGACAGAGATGGACCAGAAATACAAGGTTATGAATCTCAAAAACTGAATTCATAGACTGTTAAGTGGGAATAGCTCACATATAGCAACAAAAAGCACCATGGTGGATGGTAACGAAGTGTTACTTCGATATATGTAAGCTTAGCGTTAAGTTCTGCCAGGAAGACTCAATCAGCGCGTCATGAATTAACTCACTTCTAACCAATCATGTGTTAACACTCTCAGTATAAAAGAATGGTACTTACATCCGTCTGAGTTCGCAGATACTGACGGCGCCAATTACCTCCATCCTCCCCAACCACCTCCAGGATGGTCCTTTCCCTCCATCCACCCCACCACCACCAGGATGGTCCCTTCCTTTACCTCCAGGGGGTCGGCTGCACCCCTGCCTTCATCTTCAGGCGGGATTTGCAGATTCCGTTAGCCTCGCATTGCTTGCTAAGGACGGGGCCTACGCCAAAGACTATGCTTGCTGAGCTATTAATAAATTTACTCTTGTTATATCATTTTATCTCCCGAGTCTTTCTGGTAGAAATGGACTTTTAGTAAATGAACTCTCTAAAAAACATTATTCAAACTAGTTTATTTAATTTGTCTTAACAATGTCCAAAAATGTACAGGCTTTACTACATGCATCAGGAGGATTGTCATTTTTCTCTGAACACCATGAACATTTCTACCATATTAGATACCGTATCAGATTATGTTGTGTCGAATAGCAATTGGTTGTGGCTAGCCAATACAATTTTTTAAATGACCAACTCCTTTGTATGGCAAATTCCACACAATTGCATAATATTTTCACACATTTTGCACATATTTGACTACAGCTACATTTATTTATTAAGAAATTATGCATATAGCATATGATTTTCCTTAGTAAACATACACTTAAGAATTTCATTGGGCAAAGTTGTTTGTTATTGTGGGAATGATGCCACAGCTGCGGAAATGGCAATTTTGTTAATTTGTTATCAAAAATGGTATGTAATTTAAATTAAATCATTTTCACACAATACATATTTAAATAGTGTATGATTATTTCACTTCTTTAGTTTTATACAGTCCGTCCTTCGGAGATGTCCTTCGAAAAAAGAGTAGGGGTTTAACCCAGGCATCCTGGCCAAATTTGCCCATTGGCCTAGAGCTGTCCATCATGGCCTCCTAATCATCCCCATAGGCTACTGATTGGCTTCATTACTCTGTCTCCTCTCCACCAGTAAGCTGATGTGTGGTGAGCGATCTGGCGCAATATGGCTGCCGTCGCATCATCCAGATGGAATTCCCCCCCCCCCCCTTCACGCAGGGTGAGTCACTAGTTGGGGTTTATTATTCTTTTGCTGTGTTTTTATGGTAAAGTTAATACATTTATGAAGTAAATTTATGATATAGCCTAGTTTATGTCTCACAGGCTCGGTCAACGCAGCTGCAATACGATTGTTATTCCTGTTTATAGGCTTATATAAGTTCATAAACCGTGCGGGTTTTAAAAGAGCGTGAGAACTGCATTCTGTAGCAAAAGTGTCTGCCAGCAAGGTGCATTTGAGAGCGAAGTAAACGTGGTTGTTCATGTGGTTTGAGGTGTAAGCTATCGCGAGAATTCACGCAGACTGCAGACATTATTCTTGTGTATTTTAATGGGAAAAGGCAGAGAAATGTTCACTAGATTTTAGTTATTCAATTTAAAGAAAATGTGATATCAGAACTTGTAGGTTGTAGGTTTTAAGTTAAGCATGATTTTCTTTCTAAAATAGCTTAGGCTATTTCTCATTTCCCCCCTAGAAATTAACAAGTAGGCCTACTTTTAACTTCCATAGTTTCTCCCCACAATAAACAACACTCACTGTAAATGATGTGTTGCCGATTGTGTCTTTCTATGCCTGCAGAACCTTCTGTGGGCTTCATTACTTATACCGTAGGGTTTTATGCTTGAGTTTCACTTCACACACAGGTTTTATCTTTTTCTTTTTTTTTACTTTGCTTGTGGAAATCAATGTATCATTTACTTTGCTTTGGCTACGAATCATTTGTCATTGATTGATTGATTGCTAATGTGTTAATAAAAAACAGGACTTTAATTAGGTGAGTTATAGTGAGTCTATACGGGAACTTAAGTGAACACCCATAAATCCTTTTGCCCGTCTGAAGGTTTTGTTTGTTCTGGTAATGGTGAAGATCATGGCTATGAGAAAGTAGATCCTAGATCAGCATATTAAGGGCATCTAGATTGGAGGTCATCTGGATCATAAGCTTCGCTTGATATGAATAATGTATTAAGTTGCGCTACTGAATGTGATAACAATCTGCAGTAGGCTACCTTATGACTCATAAAAATAAGAAAGAAATATTTATTCATGTCCGAATAGGCATAAATTGGGTTGCACATGAATACAACTGCATGTGTACCATTGATCATTTGTCTGTATATGAATTCACCTCAGCACCCTGTGAGTGTGACCTTGTAACAGATCAGTCATTCATGTCATGAACAGTTACAGCCAAAAAGATTTGAATCATATATTTTGCTATTCTCTCAGCTGCACATGCTGAAAATCCCTCCGACTACAGCTATTCCGCAGCTAAGCTGACAAAAATGTCAGATTTTCGTCTGAGCGCACAACCCTGGTTGAGTAGAGCTAATCAAAACCAAGTGTGTTTGTAATCATGCGATATGTTTAAGAAAAAATACAAAATGCACAGGTCTCCCTCAACAGCAACATAGACAATTTATGGCGCATTTACTATTGTCAAATTTCTTTTTTTAGTTACAGAATCACTCTAGGGCCTATATTGTTCAGAAGTGCTTCAGTTCATTGTATAGTATACATTACAGTAACATTTCTGGTTCATTTTGAATTGGACAAGAAGAACCGTTGTTCACTGAGGAAGTCGGTTGCGAACTCGTTAATGGCTCTGAACAATTTACACTATACCCATGATTCAACAGAGAAATCTCCACCAATCAGAAATTTCAAATGACAAATCACGCCAGAACAACATTTTTTTGCCCACCCACTCCCATGAAACACTACAAATGATGTAGAATCAGTTTATAATCAACATCTTTACATGAATAGTTTTAGATTTCGCCATTGTTTAAATTGGATTTTGTCATGGGATTAAACAAATTAGTTAATGCATGGCCTCATAGTTCTTTCCCTCATTAAAGCTGTTTAGTACACAGTCTTGTTCCTTTGTCTTTTTGTCTGATTTTCAAAGGCTTTTTTGCTTCAAATCAAAGCTTGTAATGTTGATTCATTACCTGACTCTTAAAGACTTTTTAAAATGCCTATGGGAAAAGTACTTACGGAACCAAGGCCGTTAAAATAGTGGGTTGGCACTGATGCACTCTTTTGCATGCAGATAACTCTGGTACGCATATAATAGCCGCATTAGGGATGAACACTCTTTCTCAACTAACTAGATTTTAAATTATTGTTGCATATTTTTATTTTAGTTACAGTCTGAGGCTCTGCAACATGCAAAAATGCATGGAAGGATAAATCATCATACTGTCTCTAGGTAGCTCCCAGCTTCATATCAAGATAAAAAACAATTAAATCTGGTAATTACTGAGTAGGCCTGCAGCTTGTGCAGTGGCGACCTATGACAGTGCTGACTATCTTCCATGTCAACTGGGTTTTAATTACCACAGGTCTACCTGACACTTTGTTCAATAATTGAAAATATTGAGACTTTCTCTGCTTCGGGCACTCGTGAATGAATGCATTACAATCAGCAAGGAAACAATACACAGCCAAAGTGACCTACAAAGAAGAGATCGACTGCATTTTAACTGCCATGCAATGTTAGTTTCATATCCCGTGGCATCTAATATGTTTAGGATATCCCCTTTGGTCCGAAGGAGACAGGTAGCAGGTGTGAGATTCAACATTTCATTAGGAGAAGACACTTGCACCAAACAGATGCTTGTTTTATTGCCTATATCCAGTGTCGCTAAAAGAACAGTTTGAAATCTGCTTCCTAAGGCAGTTAATCACCAGGCTTATATTAGGGGGTCCTTTACGTTTTAAAGTCTGTATAGTTAAACATATGGTGCATTACGGCACAGTGTGTCCGGTGTTATTGCTGCTTTGGGATTTGAGGCGTTTATGTGATTTTCATATTCAGAGCCATGTGTGCTTCATTCATGAGACAAAAGCTGATTTCTCTTTCCCAATTAAAGTGAGCTAGAATGAAACATGTAAATCAAGCAGTACATTATCGTGTATTGGCACTCAGATGTTCTTAGATCCTTTAATTCGCAGTGCGCCATGTGGCTTCCTCATGATGCGATCGCGAATGAGGAGCATTCCTCCAGAAACCCCCCTGTAGTGGTTTGCATTATCATCTGTTTTGACTGCAAACTCTTACAATCCCTTTGGCTAGAATATGTAAGATAAAGTGTGCACGGGATTATTAGCCACTTTCACGCATGAAACCCTGTTAAATTGCAGTCAAATCGATGCATTAAATGCTATTCACACTTTTCTTCCATTGCTGTTTTTTAAATAACACTTTTTGGATTTGTACTTGCCAGACGAAGTACAAAAGTACAGGACATAGTCCAAAAGAGGAATTGATGCTCAGACGAAGTCAGACCATTGAAACTTATGCAACTATGATTATAAAACCTGCTTTCTCCCCCTTTTCTACAATCATCACTTTGTCTCCTACTTTCTTTTTCTTGGCTTTCTCAGTCAACATCTTAGGCTGACTGAAGACTGTTAATACAGGTTTGAGGTATCAGATAAACTACTGATTTTGGATACTAGATTGGATGTTTCCGATAACTGTTTTTTTGGGGGGGTATCAGACAAAACTCTGCTGATTGGTTTTGGATACCAGACAAAACGGTTTTCTCCTGGCAGGATCTTAAAGAGACTAGAATCTGGATCCAATATTTCTGGTGTGGGGAACTGATCTAACACACTTAACATTTAAATTACGTCTTAGCATTAAAAAATGATGATCCTCTGGGTGACTCAGGGTGAGTGTTGTATGTGTGAAGCAGAGATCACAGCGAGGAAGATTCTTCAATATAAAAATCCTCTTTTGTCCAGGGCTTTAATCTGCGCCATTAATTAATAATCGTTAATGTTACAGTACATCCCCTATGAATAGGCTCATGCTATTGAACAGCCCCATCCTGGGCACCTGCAGTGTGTTCTGTGGCTATAGGCTTGCCATGTGCTATCTATTTCCAGAAGCTGTGCTTGTAGACCCGGCTTGATGCCAAGATGGTGTCCTTAATCTGCCAGACAGCCTGCCAGAGATCTGACAGTCCCTACTGATTCTTAAAAGCAGATAGACAGAACGTGTCTGATAGGAGGATACAGTAAATTACCGTGTGCTGTTTTGTCCAGTGCTCCTCCTCGCTCGCTCAATTTATGAAGCTTCCTCCAAACCGCAACTGCAACACTTTCTCTGTTTGCTGTGGAGCAGTACTGACAAGGTTTCTGTTCACATTTGATATGGATTTGGACTGACAGTATTGCAGTCTAATTAATCGAATTCATTAAACTTTAATAATATAATATTTTATTAAAATTACATTTTCAAGTTTCATTGGATTTGGTGTTTTGTTATTTATTAAAAAATGGTGGTAATCAGACAAATGCATAAAACTTTCAAGTTTTAACAATTAATAACTTTTAACAAATTGTATTATCATTATTACTTTGAAAAGTAGGCCTAAATTGTTCTACTTGAAATATAATAGTATATCTTTCTGTTTTTCCATTCCATTTTTATGACTGTATTTTGGCGTTTTCCAGATCATGGAAATCATATAGGACCCTACAAAAATATGTCTCAATGTAGATCATGTGGCATGCGCACAGTATGCCATTCCAAAGAAATATTGCTATTCTACCTATTTCTGTCTTTCTCTGTATGATGGGATGCAGCATGTGGAAAATGGAGACAGGAAGACGGCAGGTAAACAGTCATTATCGTGACATGTCTGTGAGACGCCCCCATGTGTCTTCCTGTGACTTAGCTTGGGAAATTGGCTCTGTGTTACTACATATGCAATGCGAGTCGCACATGGGACCATGATAAAAAAAAAAAAAAAAAACAGAATCATCCTCTGGCATGGCTTGCAGTGAGCAGTCTCTTGAAAAAAGAAAAAAAATGCAATATAATTGCGTGCGACAAAATCTTGCCGTTCCACCCTCCTGCTACCTCTCACTCCGCAATCTGTCCGGAGCTTGTGACTGCTGATGCTTGAGTAGCAGGTGGAATGTTTCGGAGAGCCCCATGTGGTGGACGGAGAGAGTAAGAGACGTGTCCTCCTCCCTCAATCAAATGTGCTCGAGTGCACAGCACAACAACACATCGTCAGGCGGGGGCCTATAGGGCCATCTGTGGGGACGGGGAGGGGACTGCCTGCTCCAGACCTGGCGCAAAAGATGCCGCCTGGTCCACACATGTTCTCTGAGAAAGGCACTGTCTTTGAATGAAGAAGAATTTTTGTTTTAGGATGTGTACTTTCAAATTCAACTTTCATTTATTTATATAGCACATTTAAAAACAACTTTGTTGCCCATAGTGCTTTACAATTGTTCTGTGTAATATGACGGAAGTCACACGCCAAGCCCCAGCATGCCTGGGTGGGGCGCAGCCCACGTTTGCCTATGGTGCTCCTCCTGATTCAGATGTTATTTGTGTATTCTCTTTGGATCAAAGGCAGGTCACGTTAATTAGCGGATTTCACACTCCTCTGCCAGCAAACACCCCCGTCTCCCCCTTCTCAGCCTCTCTGTCACTGAGGCATTAGACATGTTAATCGCCTGCACAAGCCTGGGAGCGTAATAGAAAGTTGTCTGCGCACACGTCTGGAGGTCATTGTCGAGGCACCTTTGTGATCCTTTATCAAGCCCAGCGCAGGTGTGGCTCGGTCTGTCCATCCTGTGAGCTTCCCATTTAGGACTGCAGAGTCTTAAAGTGTCGCTTTGATCCACACCTGGGCTTCTGTTCCTCTTGCTGGGTTGGCAGGAGAGCCATCATTGCTATAGGGACACACTCTGGAGGCTGGCCCGAGTGCAGAAGCCCTTTGAGAAAATGTGCTCAATCCAGTCATGTTGGCACTGAAATGTTTTCTGATATCCCACTGCTCACTTTCGTGTATCATGGAGTATTAGCACCATGTTGTGCCCCATGCATCAGTCCAAGGGCAAAGTAGAGGACACAGAGAGGATGATCAGAAAGTTTCATGTTATCTTGTATGTACCTGGTCATGCAAATAGTCCTAAGAAAACAGTAGGCTACTTCAATGTGGGGAAAACAGTAAAACATAGGCCTACAGTATATGGTTCAAAAGTTTGGTGTCTTTTAAGATTTATTTATTTATTTATTTATTTTTAAAGTCCAATGCTCTTCAGGGCAGCATTTATTTGATTAAAAGTAAAAATATATATATATATATTATGAAAGATTTCTGAAAAAGCTGAATTTTCAGCAGCCATTTCCCCAGTCTTCAGTGTTACATAATCCTTCAGGAATCATTGTAATATGCTAATGTGGTGCTAAAAGAACTTTTCATATTATTATCAATGTTGAAACCGATTGCCCCAGGGATTCTTTAAATAGAAAGTTCAAAAGCACAGCATTTATTTGAAATATAAATCTTTTGTAACGCTATGTCTTTACTTTTGATGAATTTAAGGCATCCTTGCTGAAAAAATGCATTAATTCCTTGTAAACAAAAATAAATCTTACACTTTTGAATGGTAATGTATTTATTTAAGGCTGTCAATTTGGATCAAATTAATTGAGAAATTTAATCCGAATTAACTGCATGTCAGTTTTTGCTGAGATAAACCCTTAATTGAAGATGATTCAAAGACTTTATTATTAAGGCAGATGAGTAAATATTTGATTAGATGTTACCAATAGTAGCTCTACAATAATTCATAGATTATCAACGTGCAACCAATGGACATTTTGCCATCCCGTAAATCGCCTGGAGCCTATTGACAACGCTGGTGTTGCTACACCAAGTTGGGGTCAAGCTTTTTAAGGTGATGTATATTATATGTAGATCATAGTTCGAAATAATTAGGTTTCACGGAAACTTTGATTTTAAACTGATATTAATAGAGCCTTGAACTGGTGTGCACTTTCATATTGATCTCATCTCATTTTGATACACTGCACATAACCACTCAAATCAATACTCAGCTAGGCGACATTCAGACCAGCATGTGTGTGACTTGGGAGTCAGGCACCCTCCAGCAGTAATCTGTGAATAGTTTAGGCTTTGAGTTTGCGATAATGGTGCTGAGATGCAGCCAAAGCCCATGTGAACATAGGCCCAATAGAGAGAAACCCCGGAGCCCTCTAATCCCTATTGGAACCTGTAAGTCTTTCTTGTATGTGTATTTCCTTCCTGTCAGAGTGAGGAATAGTTCCGCCTAGTGTCTTCATTAATGGCATCATTTCCATTCCAGGTCTGTCAGGGTGGTGTGAGACTGCCATCTAACCGTTCTCAGCTGCAGGTAAATCAGCGTGGCAATTAAGAGACACAATTAGAGCCCATTCACTTCTGCAGGCTACGGGCACAGAGATAAGCTCTAAGCCTCAGCTTAATTGGATCATTGTCTCTGCAGAAACACAAAATACTAGAGGAAAAAAAGGAATTAAAATGTGATTAGTTCACTGACAAAAACAACATAAATAGGTTTTTAAAGGAGAACTTGGTAACTTTTTTAACTTAATAAAACTGTCTAGAAATCATTTGGATGGTTAAACAACCTGTTCTATTGATATTGGTGACTTTCCCCGCTCCCCCCAGCGTTCCCAGGCGGAAAACCAACCTTGCAACTTTGGGACTACCGTCCCGGCAAGATAGAAATTGGAAGTCTCGTGAGAAGCGAGAACAAGAACGAGAACGAGCGCGAAACACGAATTGCTTTACGGCAATTCAACATAAACACACGCACATGTATAATGATTACCCACCTCGGTAGACATAGCTCCACACGATACAGTTGGCTTGCTCCGATCAAAACAAACGCACATGAGCAGCGGTAGAGAGGGGGAGGAGGCCGCCGCAAGTGAGTTTCTTACGACAGTGTTGTTATATATAAGCACCCCCACAGCTATAGGGGGAGCTCGTGGGGAAAACATGCGACAACAAAAGGGAAAATCAGCGAAGAAGTGACTAGAGTTCGCTAGAGTTGCCGAGTTCAGCTTTAACTTCTTGGAATACTGGTAATAGTTTTACTAAAAGTGGGTGAAAAATGTGCATTGAATTTTGTATCGCATATCGCAACCCCATCCCTGCCCATGGCATCATTTTGTGTTGGAAGATGAAATTAGATAGCTGTATATGCCCTGACAATTTTATAATGTAATAATTACATCCTCAGCCCGACTCTCCTCTGCCCTAGCCATTGGCAGCCTGGAATATTTGCTTAATGAACCGTTTTTTGTTTTGTTTTTTTTAATCCCTTATTGTTTTGCTGACATTCTAAAATTATCTGAGTTTATGAAAACAGTTGTAATTTTGTGTGTGTGTGTGTGTGTGTGTGTGTGTTTATGACCATTTTTCACCCTCTCTGTGCTTTCTATAAATGCCCTCTTCATATGTGAAATAAGAGACAGTGCTTTGCAGAACTTTTTCTCACAGGCTGTGGGTTTGCTGTTGGCTCCAGTATTGTTTGCGCTGCGCAATTCAATAACAGCCTTTTGGCAAACCCTGAATTACATTGTGACAGCATCACAAAATAAATAATTCACTGAAAATGTGAAGTTCAGACCAAACTGATCAGAAACCTTGAGAAACATTTTTAGCTCATTTCTAATGTTAGGATGCTACACACAACCAGTAACAACATGGGCTTTGACAATATCAGATTTACTACACAACTGTGGACAAAAGCACTCACGATAATTTATTATTGCGTTATGTAGAATAATTTTGCATATAAATAAAATTCACTGTAAACTCTTTTTTCTTTTCATCTTTCTGAATAGATGTTGTTGGCTTATAATGGCAGTCAAGTGTTCAAATGTATTTATTTGTCTGATGTCAGAAAGTTGCGTAAGTGAAGAAAAAGCTGTTTTTGTAGCTTTTTTTTCCTCAATGGTCTGAAACACCAGAAGAACATGGACAGTTTTAAATTTTGAAAGTCATAGTGTGTTTCCCATAGTACAATGAACACTTTTATCTCTAGAGATGGGGGAACATTTTTATGACCCCTTTAAGTCATACAAAAAGATATCCATTTTGACTAGAGCCTTCATTATACTTCTTCAAAGGAAGTTTTCCTTTCTCTCTTCATATCGCTCTGCTCTTGTTGTTATACTCTTCCAGTGGACAATGGACTGTGCAAAGTGTAAGCCAGTAGCTTTTAGGGTGCTATTTGTTAGTGGTTGGCCAATATGGGATTTAATTTGCAATGCAAATTTTCATAAACATTTGAAAAACTGAACATTTATTTAAAAAATATAGATTTGCACTTTATAAATGTATAAATTGTTTATGTAATGAAATGTTTATGTAATTATAATCTCTGAATATCCATAATCATATCCGTCTGTTTAAAAAAAAAACAACTTTAAAACCTGTGTGTTTGGTCTTGATGCCTCAGATATGCAATCCTCTAAGTTAATCACTGACAACACTAAACGATTTCTTTATTTTACTTAATTCATTTGTAGATCTTAAAAGAATCCTCTGATCCTAGGCTAAAATCTGAAGTCTTTGATCATTAGTTTGACATGTTCACCGACAGCCGATAAATGACCGTTGCGGTCAAATTTTACCAAATTCTGGCAGTGTCCGAAGATTTGACTAGGTCTGCAGTGTGACTTCTCCTACGACGACAGTCAAAAGACAAGCCATGACCAAAATAAACGTAAGAGATTTATTTGTAGCCACCATTTCAATCCCGCCTGTAATGCAGCTCACTGTCACAGAACGTGTCATTGATTGATGGATGTAAAACTCCGGACAAGTTTTCTTGCGTGCGTCTTGACTGTTAGTCTGACATTGACAACTGAGATCTTACAGTGTGACATGGCTTATAGCGATGATCATGTTCGTACAGTCTGACAAGCAACAATCGTAAAGGACTATTATAAATCGCACATTGTGCACCCGGCTTTAGATGCAGCGTTTCACCAGGTCCAGCAATGTGAATTGACCTAGCTTGTAAGGGAAAGAAATTACAGTTTTTGCCCTCTGCCCCACACCTGTGGCCACAACAATACACACAGGCCTTGAGAAAAAGGAAACATGTGTGACTGTCACCAGACCTTTCTGTGTGTATGCACTTCCTTTTCCTCTCCCCTCTCAGGCTTGATAAGAGAGAGGGGGAAAAACAGGATGAAAGACAAGACAAACGGCAGTGGGTCTTTTCTTTTTACACTTTTTTTCTGGCAAGGGGATTAGTTCTGAGGTTAGTATGGTGACAAATGAACGTTCCTACCTCATGTTCGATGAGGCTGTGTATATATATATATATATATGCAGTGGTGCTTTCCCATCAAGAGGAACCAGGTCTTGGGGTAGCCTATTATGTTTTTTTTTTTTTTTTTAAGAAAAGGAGTTGAGGCATATTTGTGAGTGGGACAAGTTCCTTTTAAGTTCATGTTCAAAGGCTCATCTAACAGTTGAAACCCGATTCAAGGGAAATTAATGGCCCCACACTCTTTTTGAAGCCAAAGAAGATGGGGGTGTCCATTTCATTGGCAAATTCTGAAGAAGTTTTTACATTTTTCTGTTGAATATCTGAGCCGTGTTCTGATATGCTGTCATGGGAGAGCCTAAAACTCATTTTGCTAAATTGTATAGTGAGGTTAGATTATAATCTAGCCTATGTCATAAATATAATTCATCAAAGCAGTGAGAGCATCAAAAAGTGGAGACATTTTTAATGTTATGCAAATTAGAAGTGTAAATGGCAGGCAGATTTCAAATGCAGTTTGGACGCTTTCATTTGGCGAAGGCTGAAGGTGGGCTAACAAAGGTTATTTAGTGTGTGTGTGTGTACATACATACGAGCATGCAGTTCACATAAGCTGCGAATGCTCTGCATACCCAAACAATTTGAGAGAATGAGTTTGTGGATTTGCTAATTAATATTATCTCTATGACTAGGCCTATAAAATTCCTTATCATTTGAGGTGTAACATAAATCTTACATTATAAAATGGTGGTAATATGCATGTAACTGTCCGTAATTAATTTATTTGCCAAACGACTGTAATTTTCTGTAAAAATCGGTGCCAGTTATAGGGGTTCGGGTAAGCGGATCCACAACAGCTTTGGCGCCTACTCTGTTGTTATGCATCATCATCTTCATTGTTCTGCATTGTCATTGGTTTGGTGACATATGGGGGATTTCATGCGCAAGGAAAGCTGTCCGTGAATTGCTCACCAAAGCGGAGAAATGTGCTGTTGCTGCCAGATCTTAATCACTGAAAATCACATTGTATTTGATAATAATAACTAGACTAAATCAAATGGTAATAAAAACATTTTTTTATAACAGAAACTATTTAAAGGGGTCAAATGATGCTATTTCAAAGATCATTTTGTGGATTGGGTGTAATAGGAATATGTTAACAACATGCTTTACAGTAAAAAAAAAAAGACAAGATTTTTACACACCGTACATTTGTAGCTCTGCAATGCCCATTCTTTCTAAAACGTGTCGATTTCTGCAAAGCCCCTCCTTCTGAAAAGCGCAGTGTGTTCTGATTGGCCAGCTGACTCAGTGCGTTGTGATTGGCCGAACACCTCAAGCGTGTGTCAGAAATGTAACTCCCCTTACCATAATCGTGAGCTACAGCTTCCAAAGCAATTATAAAGACAGCTAATAATGTTGTCAGTTTTACCATATGGGTTCGAGCCCGAGTCGGATTCTGAAAATGCAGATGACCAAGCGATCGTTTGGAACCAACTTTGCAAGCGTGATTTCAGGAGAATGTTTCACAGTTGTAAGCTCTGCTTTAGTGGCCTGTGTGAAACAGAACCTTTGTCATCTTTTCACCACAACTTATTAGCAGAGAACAGAGGATAGGCTACTATGTTTGTAAACAAAAATCCATCTCTGAACTTTTGATTATAAGGACAACAAATATACCAATGTTCACACCAAGGACGATAACAAGATATAATTCTAGAAATCGTTCTCAATATTAAAGAATAGCAGAGTTCACACCAGAGCTATAACCATAACAATAAAGAGAAACGATATCGTTGGGATCACTTTCAGAACGATTTTTGACACTGACAGCCAATCAGAATCCATTCTAATTTAAGGGCTCGCGCATTTAAAATGGCAGACGACGTCGACATTGCGGAGAAGTTAATCGCCGAGGTCCAGCCAAATTCACCACTGTTTGACAACTCACAAGTCAAGCCCCTTTTCAAGAAAATGGATATGGAAACCAATCGTTCATACCCTTTGAATGGTGAGAAGTAGCCTATTACCTCAGGTATCCAGCGCTCGTTTCGACAACGTGCTTCCTTTGAAGTTGCGGTGAAAAAGATAGGTGTTTGTTTTTATTCCACTTCATTGACTACGTCAGCTAAATTCACTTTTAGATTATTAGATCGATTACACTAGCTTCACTCAAAACATAGCACGCTGACTGAGGACATCTTCTGGTTAAAGCCATGTAAATGCAACAAGAACGGCAAAAAAAAAAAAAAAAAAAAAAAAAAAAATTTCAATGATGTTGTACACACTTTGAAACCGCAGCGTGCAGGAATAAACAGACCGTTATCGTTCGTTGGTGTGGACGCAAATATAATTATCGTTATGGTTATTGTTCTTGGTGTGAACGGCCCTTTACTCTACACTGCACAAAACTCCGCATTTGAACAGTCAATAGCAAACACTTTAACAAATAATAACACATACTTACAGGCTCTGATTCAGAAGTGCCAGATTACCCTAGCACAGTTGGAATTTCTTCATTTTTTTAGAAATAGCTTTTGTGCACAGCCGGCCTTGTACTCTCCCAGGTTCAGGAAACTGACCTCCATAAAATGAGCTGCACACAAGAACATTTGTGTTGTACTGTGGAAGTTAATGTTGTAAATAAATTTTATCTACTCATTCATAATTGCATCCACTTTCAGAAGGCCAAATAAATTGCTTTTGCTTTCGCATAGAAACACAAAGCGTCTCACGACATGGAGGTGACAACACTATGATAACTGAAGCCACGCCTTCTTTCTTTGCCTATGCATTTGGGCAAATACTTCCACATAGTGACGTTGGTATGTGAGGGAGAATCCGATCGAGGCATTTTAGCTAGGTCTGGATCTGCCTTCTCTTTGAGATAGAATAAATCTTTTTGTGGGAGACTTTGAGGTTTGGAACTTTGCAGATCTTATTCATGCACAAACAGCTACATAACACACTAAAGAAAAGGAAAACATGAAAACGCAACATATGACCCCTTTAACTATAATATGATGGGTGGAGTCATAGGCTCGACCAGATGGGATTGCCTTTGTTGCCCTCCTGCATCAATGAGCCCTGGGTGCCCAACACCCTGTTGCTTCACCTGTGACTGGTCATAATCTTTTGGCTCATCAGTGTGTGTGTATATATATATATATATATATATATATATATAATAGTGCAAAGATCGCTACTTTTGAATTTGAAAATGATGTGATTAAGCTAAGAACTGAATGTGCAGAAAAGCACCTAATGTAATCCCCTGAAAGACAAGATGGCTATAATGATAACATTAAAATCAATGTGCATTTGCTGCGACAGATATAGTGATCCACAGTTTGATCAGAGAAACAGGGTGATGATGATGATGATGATGATGATCCTCCCGACACGGGGCGAATTGATATGCACTGAGAAGGGAACGTGGAAGAACAACAGGCTGCTCTCTGAGATAAGCCTCCTTAGCCCTCTTCAGATATGCACGTGTTTACCCTGAATAATTTAGGCAGTACACTCCAGCAACTGTCTGATAAAGACTGCGTATGACATTAATGAGTCTGAGCAGTCAGTAGATAGCAATTGAAGTGCTGGTATTGGCTATTTGAAGCTTGTTGATGTGACTACTCAGCAGAGCAAGAAATTGGCCATAATGGTGGATCTCAGCAGATTTACTGAAGGACCCCCATACATATCTGAAATCGAGCAGAGAGACATGAGGTCAGTTTGTTGTGGATTTTTTTCTCTTCCTTTTCATAGGGTGGACAACCAAGTGAAGCAGCATTTTGCTGACAAAATTAAATACATTTTCTATATGTGCATACGCTACTTTAACTTTTTTATGTAAATAATACAGGGATCAGGTTTTACTTTTTTTTTTTTTATACCGTTGATTTTAATATATTTTTATTTTTAACTACTTAAAAACAACCAGTCAATAATAGTAATTGATTTATCATTTTAAATGTAGGCCTACTTTATAATAATATTTTATTGATTAATGAATTTTTTTATGGAAATGGTTCCTGAACGTTTGCGAGCTAACAGCTCATCTAAAATATATTGTTTTCTGTGGTGCTGCAGATTTAGCAGTGGTGGAGGAAACACTGCTATACGTGCACAAAAATACCCACACAAACTCCATCCAGGAAGTTCACTGGTCAGAACTGATGCTCAATGGAATCTCCAGATGTTTGGTCTGAACTATGGGGGAGTTTTGAATGGGCTGATTGGTTCTGACCCCGTGTGACCCAGTGGACTGGACTCAGCTGCTTTGTAAGATTTTCTGTGAGGAAACAGAGAGAAAGCATATGCAGGAAAACGGGAAGGAAATACTGTGTGCACGTGTGTGTCAGTGTGTGAGGTACTGAATGAGTTTAAAAACTAGGCTGAAAGTGTGCTAAATCTGCTCTAGTGTCATCCAGAGATAAGTCTGTATTGTCTTGAATCCTTAAACACCTTCTGTAATTGCTTCACTCATCCCTGAGCACTTTATCTGGATTAATGGTAAGATATGGATAAATGGAATGCATGGTTGCTTCTCAATACTCAAATTGATGCCTCCTCGTTTCTTCGCTCCTACACCCTCCAGCCCGTGACCCGGAAACCGATCGTACTCAGCCATCTTGAAGGACGTCTCAATTCTCTAATTGCACCGCGAGGAGGCGAGGAATGAAAAGTGAGGAAGCTTCCTGAGGAGTCATGAGTGAGGATACACAGATGCATCCTTACCCCGCACCCTAAGGGGGTGGAGCTAAAACGCGAGGAAAGGAAGCGAGAGAAGGAAACGAGGATGCACAAATAAGAAATGAGAAGCACTCACCATGTGACCCCCTCTCTGACCCCCGACCCCACTCAATCTTTACCTTTGATTTGAAGTAAACAGCAGCATTTCTGGATGGCAAACCGAGGTGTCTGCACTGTGAAGATAGCACTACCGGTATTTCCCACAGGAAGACTGGTAGACCACATGTTGTTATTCACAACAGATTT
Source organism: Rutilus rutilus (assembly GCF_951802725.1). Classification (NCBI taxonomy): domain Eukaryota; kingdom Metazoa; phylum Chordata; class Actinopteri; order Cypriniformes; family Leuciscidae; genus Rutilus; species Rutilus rutilus. Next base: position 16,524,574 of record NC_140215.1, on the reverse strand, counting down.
GTATTAGTTTAGAGTAAAATAGGCATTTATTAAAGTTGACACATTGTTACATTTTCTGAAGAAAGTGTTCTTGGTAAAAATATAGATTTTGTAATTAATCGCAATCTTCATTTGAACATTCCTAATTTCGATTCTTAAAATCCCAGTTTTAATATTTTACCCTACCTGTTTTATACGGCTGTGTGAAAATGTATTTGTACAGTGCATCCTGTCCTGCAGGTGTCACTGCATTCTGCTCAATTCTGTTGTGAATGTGAATTTGCAATCTGTATTGAATGCGATGTGGTGATAAGTGCATGTGCTGCGAAATATCAATAACCATCTTTCTATTGAGGTTTCTGTACAAGCTGCAATCAAAAACAAACATGCAAATCGACCAGTGTAGTTCGATTCACAAACAAATTACTCTTATACAGTGGTTCTTTTTAATGAATCGAAAACATTTGATTTAAACATATAATAACAGCATTAGGAGTAAAGTTAAAGTTAGATTAAAGTTATTCAGTCAAGATCAGTGAGTGAATTTTTTTATTTATTTTTATTAACTGTAATGACACAGATGGCAGCAGGTTTATTAGGCAGGTGTCACTTTAATACCTAATGCACGGATCAAATAAACTGTTACACATGCGTTTTCTTTCTCAACTGTTTACGTTCTCTTAAGACATAACCGATTGTGTTAACAAGGATATTTTGACATCATTTTGTCAAGCGCAAGAAGACGTGAAAGAGAACTCAATTGCATTCTTTGGGTTATTATGGTTAAAGGACAAGTTCGGTATTTTACACTTAAAGCCCTGTTTTCAGATCGTTTCTGATGAAATAGAACGGTTAAGATTGAAATTTGGACACATGCTGCTGGCCCGAGAATTTTCGGTTTCTGTGGTAGCACCCCCCCACCTCCACAATGGCTGCATAGGTGCACTGGAACAATCCTTCCTAAAACGCATTAAACTTTCGTTTACAAAGACGTGAAACTCACCGAGTGGTCAGGGGTGTTCACTGATATGCTCGCACAAAAATCGCTGCAAAAGATGCTTTCCAACAGGTTTTATCGCAGTTTTCCATTGACTTGTATTGGATGTGCTGTGAGGTACTGTATTACTCCGCCGCCGGAAACGGAAATGGGGTTGTTTGTATTCTTTCTGTAGTCTTATGCAGTCGCGGTATCGTAGGCTACGCTATCCAAACATTTTTAAGACAGCGATCTTCTGCTTCTTCTGTGTATTCAATGAAATGCCAGTGGTTTGCTTGCAATTGGCAAAGGTGCATTATCGCCACCAACTGGGCTGGAGTGTCTATTATTCAAGCTCTCGACGGAAGAATGTACGAGTGTGAGGCGTTTGGAAAAATAGGTCCACAGTTTTACAACGAATGGTAAAACACCTGTTGGAAAGCATCTTTTGCAGCGATTTTTGTGCGAGCATATCAGTGAACACCCCTGACCATTCGGTGAGTTTCACGTCTTTGTAAACGAAAGTTTAATGCGTTTTAGGAAGGATTGTTCCAGTGCACCTATGCAGCCATTGTGGAGGTGGGGGGGGTGCTACCACAGAAACCGAAAATTCTCGGGCCAGCAGCATGTGTCCAAATTTCAATCTTAACCGTTCTATTTCATCAGAAACGATCTGAAAACAGGGCTTTAAGTGTAAAATACCGAACTTGTCCTTTAACCATAATAACCCAAAGAATGCAATTGAGTTCTCTTTCACGTCTTCTTGCGCTTGACAAAATGATGTCAAAATATCCTTGTTAACACAATCGGTTATGTCTTAAGAGAACGTAAACAGTTGAGAAAGAAAACGCATGTGTAACAGTTTATTTGATCCGTGCATTAGGTATTAAAGTGACACCAGCCTAATAAACCTGCTGCCATCTGTGTCATTACAGTTAATAAAAAAAAATAAAAAAATTCACTCACTGATCTTGACTGAATAACTTTAATCTAACTTTAACTTTACTCCTAATGCTGTTATTATATGTTGGGGAAGTATTTATCTTGTTGTGTTTGCAGGGCTGCTTGTGAGATCATAATTTTCCTTCCCTCTATTCTTAGGAGGAAGTCATTTTACAGGGATTTCTCTCTCTCTCTCTCTCTCTCTCTTTGTCTGAGCCACCAAGAACTTTGCTATCTTTGTCTGGTGGTTAGTTCATTCAAAATATAAAAATGTTGTCAAGCTGACAATGTTTCAACAAATTACTATTAAATGCAATACATAAAAGCTATTTTTGAGCACTCTCTCAATGTGTGTACCCATAAACAAGCTCACGCTTGTATGAAGCGACATCCGTCGACACGTAGGAGGTATTGTTCCAAACACGTGTTAGTTAAACTGTTTGCCATCATTTCCTGCTTCCAGCCTGTCAGGATACAAGTATTTCCTGTGCTGGGACAACCATGAAACCCTTCAATTTATGCCACATCCCACTCCAAATACCATCTCCTCTGGCAGTTAATATAATTCCCCTCCTCCATGGTTAGGAATAAATTGCTTGCTTTTATGGGAAACCGCTCATTGTGCCTTAACAGCAGATATTTTATATGTGAGCTAATGAAACAAAAGCATATTTATTGCCATCTTAAGATTAAAGGTTTAACTAAATGTGATCATCCCTCTTCAGACAGCAAAGCAGACATTAAATTATAGCCTAATACAATGAATTTTTTAAAGGGCTTTTGAGAAGATTTTTATGAGTCCTTTGACATTTTCACCATTTTTAATCAAGTTTGATGTTTCATTTTGATGGCAGTACATTTTCTGTGTGTGAAATCGCTGGTGAAGGAAAAAGCTAAAAATCAAGACTATTAATGAAAGGTATTAGCCTGGCTAACGTCAGACCTCTTTCTCATTGAGATGTGGTCTGGGAACCACATGTTCATTTTCTCGTATTTGAGGTGTGGTTTACGAATGCCCAGAGCCGTTTATTGGGCGCTACGAATGTCTATCAAATGCGCCTGTACGTAGCTAATAGCCAATCGTTTCAGTTATACCAGATGACGTATGTAGAGCGACAGAAAATCGACGAGGAAGAAGACGAAATAAACTTGCGTTCTAAACTACTTAGAACACTATCTAAGGCTGCATCGAAAGGTAACTTCGCGTCTGCTGCCATGTTGGATCCATAGATATAAACAAACTGCTTCGGTGTGTCGCATAGACGTCGTCATTGTCTTGCTGCTCCCTCCCCGATCTGTGATTGGTCCCCTCACTGAGGCAAAAATCTGGTCCATGGTATCCAGGCTGCCTAGCAGCGTGAATAAAATCGCGCTGCGCTCAAGGCAGCATGGGGGAACCCAGGCTAGAAAGGTATCAAATTTGTATCTCTTTAGTGTTTATTTGAAATGAGAAATTTAAAATGACTTAATTTCTTTTCATTTCAGCCTTCATTTTATGTCAGTGCACTACATACGTATACATACATGTGGGCCTATATTTAGTGTATTTCTTATGCTCACCAAGGCTGCATTTATTTGATAAAATGGTGTAATAATTGTGTAATAAATTTTTACTAATATTGTGAAATATTACTGTTGTAAAGTTCCACTCCTGCCTGTGTGGTATTGCCTATATATGATATATGTAATATCTTTAATTATATACTGTGTATTACATTATTTTATGTAGATTTATATAATTTAAAGCTGTATTATATTTTAATGCCTTTGGAATATCATGGGAAATACCAAAGCAGGCTATATCAAAGTGCAATGATATTATAATTTGATACAAACTACAATCACAGTAGTTTTGTGTAAGGGTGGCAAAAGGAATCACGGGAAATTCCTTGTGCCCATGCCGTCTGCAATAATGTTTGCTTACATCTCAAAATGCAGTCTTAAGGGAAAATCCAAGCTTGTTTACTATCGCACAATCAAGGCGATCGCAAGAGCATGTTGTGCACAACAAAACATTGTTTTCCTGGCCCCAGCCACCTCGAGAGTCCTGTAAATTCCTGATTATCTTCTGCTATCACTTCCTTAATTAAGTGACCTTTTGTTAGTTAGCATCAGTTACAGTGGTTTAGCCCTATTAAAGCAATAATCACATCAGTGGCATGATTTCCATTTAATCAACACACTAATTTTAGTACCATTGTCTCGGCGCACAAGGGCACGGGGACGTATTACATTAATAAACTTGGCATGGATGAATGTCTTCTCCGCCACCCAGACGATTCGACCCCTGTGCCAAGAGCAGAGAGGGTGAGCGGGATGGTGAATGGAGGGGGCTGGATATGCACATTAAGCTCCTGACGTGAATCCCGAGAGACTAGGCTGGAAATTTGCAGCCTGCAGAATTCCTTTTTTTTTTTTTTTTTTTGGTGATTAGCCTAGGTGAGATTATTCAGCAGTCACTGACACGTCTATTCCTACAAATTAACAATGCAATTAATTGGATTTAGGTCTACTCACAGTTGACACCAGAAGATGTGCCGTGTATCGGGGTGAGATGAAACGTACTGGCGTTTGAGTGTCTGTCAGGACTAAGGCTTGCATCAGGAGGTGGATGACGCATAAATATCACATTTGCTTTTGGTTTGAGGCGATGACAATATGAATTTCAATTACCAGCATCAGCTATAATAGAGCGAAGCTGATGGAGGAAATCTCACTGGAAGACATTTACAAGGCTGTGAGAATGTGCGCTAGAAGTACCTTTTCTTTCACATAATTACTCTCTAATTAACCATTAGTTATTCGATTAGCCCTTTTAATCCTTGAGTCATGGGTACGAGTTTCTAAATGGTGGCTTAGTCATTGGCAGCCCTGTGACGACTAATTAAAGGATGTGATGCACAAAGTGGCCCGCAGAGAGAAGTTTGGGAGGGAGGGTCATTAATTTGTAATAAAAATCGAGGTATAAAATGGATAGTTCTGGCTTGAAAATCCGATTGAATGAGTCTTAAGTCATTGTAAAATGGCTATTCACACACCTGCAGGGCTGTTGGTAAAATTCTCAGGCCGTGGGATATATTTTTATGGTTGAGTAAACTGTATCATAGAGGACCTTTGTGGGCTGCTCTCATCAAAGGATGGGGATACAGGTCTTCTTTAGTTGCAGGAAAAAGTGTATTTCAGAAATACAAGCACTTATTATTTACTTGGGACTACAAGCATTTAAGTTCATATAAAATTCCAACACTGAATGCGCAAAATAACTATTAATGCAGCAACCAGAAATTGCCTTCTTGATGGAATTACTTTATTTATTTAAAAAAAAATAGTATTATGTATTATTTTTATTTTATTCATAATTTTATCTATTTTTATTTATTTATTGCTGTGCACAACGGTAAAATCGCTGCTTGTTTAAATTCAGATATACAACAACAATATATATCTGCAAACAAAGTGTGATAGTCTTTGACCTTCACAGTGCTTCTGTTGGTGATGGTGTTCGGCTTTCCAATTCCAATGAACCGTGGACACACAAAAAAAAGTAATTTTAAGCCAATGTACACAGAGCCATTGTCACAATGTGATTTCTGGGACAAAAATTGTCTCTTAATGAGTCTTGACTATTTGAAAGCACTGCACCAAAAGGTTATGAAAGGCTATGAAAAGACAGCGTCTTGCTCTCGCTCGCTGTCAAAGTGATATTTCTTCTTTCTGGTTACAGAAAACGTCAGTCTGGGGGTATTCAGATTCTACCATTTATTACACTTATTACATTCTTAAATAAAAATGCTCCACTGAACAGTTCTTGCATAGATATCTTACAATACCAATTTAAAAAAGAATTATGAAACAGACCAGTAACAAAAATAAATTTCATCTTCTTCCTTAATAAAGAACATTACCATACTAACATTATATCATACAAATAATAATATTTTAAACACTTTGTACAGCAAAAGAACCAATAAAGAAAAACACACAAGGAAAGAACAGAATAGAAAAAAAGAAGAAAAAAACGGAGAGGAAGAGTGTGAAGATTACAGGAAGTGAGGGGGTGGAGTGTTAGTGATGTGGCGAGGGGAAAGAGAGGACAGTGAATATGAGGGTCCCTGCTCTAGCGAGAAACTACATGCTTCAGCCTACATATGGCAAAATGTCGTCCTACTTCCATACAGATAAATCAAGATGGCACATAACTGTTCTGTTTTTTTTTTGTTTTTTTTTCAGACTTGTACCTGCTCTACCAACTGGAGGCCGTCTGAAAGATCCATGTTTGGATAAGAGAGAGAGAGCACCTGTAAAAGCTTTGAGGTCTGTTGTTGGCCGGTTGCTCCCTGGTTAGTGATGTCTAGGGGACATTCATAGGTAAAAGATTGCTGACAGCTGGTAACATAACTGCAGGATGAAACTGAAGTGACGGCGCTTTCAGGAAGTGACCGTGGTTCTGCAGGTGCAGGGTGGGATAGATGGGGTGGGAGGTGAGGAACACAAAAAGCCAAAGGGAAAGACCTGGTGAAAACCTTACGTACTGACATATCAAGTTCGGACAAACACGGATACAGATGCACTTCAAGATGCAGTATATCTCAAGTCAAACGAGTCCTTCAGAGTTCTCATCTCTGTTTGCGATTGACTGGGAACTATATGGATGAGTATTTGAGTGTATATGCAGAATAGCAGAGTAAGCAGACTTTATTTTAATGCATTGTTGACCAAAAAAGACAATTAATGAATTGTTGTGCCATGAACCTACAAGCTTTACCTAAGAAGCTGAAGTATGAATCGTTCCCATGATCTTGTGATAAGTGCATCTTGAAATGCCACTAAATGTTATGTAGACAATCGACAGCAGTGTCATTTAAACAGACTAAGCTAGCGGTAACAATGACGTGTGTTAGTTATGCAGTGAAATGTTCCAATACGGACAATAAAAATGAAAAAGTTGTCACCTCTGACCATTTATCATAAAATCCCCTTGTGATGTTTCAAGCATCTTTTTGTATAAAATTTTAAGCTGCCAAAAGCCTCTTTGAAGCAACAAAGCAAACGGCTTGGGAAGGGAGCTTCACTGGAAGAGTGCGCATATCTAGTACACTTAAAATTTGTTCCCTTAGAATGTTTTCAAACATTCTTACTGTCGTGTAAAACACTCAGCCACAGCATTATCTCCGTACGGATAACTCGCAGTAGATAAGGTGGTCTTCTGTACAGCTAAAATCGTGTTAGGACTTACGTAAACAATCGTTTTAAAAACGATCGCCTGGATGGTGATTTCTAAAGACATGCGTGACCTGCACTGACTATAGAAGCACTAGAACCGATGCGACTAATTCGCTGTTTCAATTTCACGGCTAGGTTCTAAACTCATCCTCAACTTTGCATTCAAACCATATTTTACAAGCACACATACTCAAGACCAAGCCAATGATCACCTTGACATTAAAGAACAAATCATAGGAAGCTGGTGAAGGGCAGAAGAGATACTGTGAGAATAAAGTCGAACACAAAATTCTTCTTTCTCTCTTTCAACACCCAGCAGTTTATTTGCAAATGCGTAATTCTTTGGGCAAAGTATGCATCAGACGCCTGTGCAATTGACTGGACCGCTGCTGTCGTTCTGAGAGTGAGATATCGGGGGTTTTAAATGGCACTTGATATGTGAGGGGATATGAACGGCATGTTGCCTGTTAACGAATCTGATTGGCCTATTACATTTTAATTTAGTAACGTCTGGAGCATGTTGGCAAAAGAAGGGATTTTTGTTTGTAATTTTGCATTTAATGTTGCTTTGCACTGTTTAAACAGACAATATTTATATGTATATCTTAAGTGTTAATTTGAAGACTGGCTTCATTGCTTGTCAGTGTCAAAGAAAATGATATGACACGTTTTTTTGGTCTCTGCATTCCTTCTGTTATATCCCATATGGTGACTAAAGGAATAAGGGGAATCGTCGCTTTGTCAGGGAGCAAAAACAGGAGAGCAGAGCTGCAGTGTGAAACAAATGTAGCTTTTCACCACTGTATGTGAGTAAAACGGAAATCGAACCCTTTCGAAACTTTATAGTTGATGTAACATGTAGAATGCTGTACACCGTCGATAGTTGCCCCATTTGTTGAATTGTGGGACATTAGACAACGTTTTTATGACACTATAGCAATACATCCTGCTCGCTTGCTTTACAGAAACTCATACATACAATCGTCACATATATGGGCCGCTTCTCGCGGAAAAAGTGCCACGAACCACAACTGATTGTACATTAATGGAGATGAACCAATTCATCCCCTATTTTGTCAAAAATTTGGCATGATTTTGCATTTCAATGGAGAAAATGAATTGGAAATAAAAGGAAATCAATTGAAAATGGCAACTGAAATCAAACGTGTAGTTGTGGTCAAACCGAAGTGATGGTGTGTGTGTGTGTGTAAGTCTGTGTATGTGTGTGTATGTGTGATAGAAGAGCTGCCTTCAGCAGGACTCAAACCAAGAGAAAGGCACCAACCCTTCAGTCTTAGGCAGTTCTGCACTGAGAGTTTCGGTATCGAACGTTAAGCTCTGGAAGTCCCCTGAGGGATAATCTGGGATTATTTAGTAGAGTCTGTGATGACTACGAACATGTTACCGCTGAATCATAATGGCTTTCAATCTCCCCTCCACCCTTGCAGCCATTAAATCAATGCAGAAGAGGAGGGTCGGCAGGGTAACGTCCTGATTGCGACGCCATGACAGGCTTCACAACCTTGGGAACGATGATATATTTTTTTATACCCGCTATTTTGGAAGCTGATTGTTAACACAGAGCTAGACCTAGGCCCGGTTTAGCAGAATTTACTCGAGTGTATCAACAAGTCCTCGATTTAACGTCTGACGTCTGGATGGAACGCAATCCTACAAAACAACAATTGCTAAAACCCTGCTGTGAAGATTTCGGTGCAAAAACAAATAATGCTGAGAGGCAAGCTGCGCATGTATGTGTGCGAGTGCGTGTGTCTGTCTGAAAGAGGCTGCCATGCAGTGTTTTGTTTTAATGCTGTTCATTAACTTGGTAATTATTGTTCTGCTTTTTTTTCTTCTTGCGTTTTTTTCAGGAAAAAGCCATGAGCAATGAAACCATTCTGTCTGCATTGTGGTGTGTGTCTGTGTGAAAGAGTTTTTTTAATGTTTTTTTTTTTAGTTTTCTGCTTTTTTCCCTCCAAGTTGTTTTTTTGTTTTTATGCTTTTTTTTGTTTTGTTTTTGAGCTTTTTTTTTTTTGACTGTATGAAAAAAAAGCACAGAGAACATTGAAAAAATCAGTGCAGACAATGGATACGAAACAGGCAAAGTTTGTCTGGGCTGATGCCACTGAGTTCTTTTGGATCCTTATCCCAGCAGGTGCTCCAATCTGAGAGTCAAACATCCTGCCAGCTGTCCCTCCCCGCCATAACGTCTCCTTCATTGGTCTCCTCCAGTGCACCAGACTACTATGTTCTTACATGGGTGCCAGAATCAACACAAAGCAAAATAACTCTTTCCAGTGTCAAGAGCATCACACAAGGTCCGTGCCGACGCACTCTGGTTCACTTTTCCCGGATCAAGTCTGAGCAAAGCAAAATGAAAAATAGAAGACTTCTGTCCTTTCATACCAAGCCAGCAGTTTCAAACTTTTCTGGGGGTTTCTGTTCCTATCTTATGCTTCCAATGTTACGTTTCAGTGCCAGATAGCAGCCACTGAACCTTGTGCATACTGAGAAGGGCTCACAGTTCCCCCCCGTTGCCCGTATGTGCACATTTATGCTTGTTCACAAAGTAAGTTTTCACTTTTCAGAAGTTTAAGACATTTCAGCACAGAAGGAAAACAAACCATCTTTTTAACAGTCTTTAAAAAAAAAAAAATAGGCAAGAAAGTGTCGCTGCGCATCATTTCGGTCGCCCGTGAGGTGACGGGTGTGAAGAGCAGAGAAGAGTTCGCTCCTGAGCGAAAGAGTACAAGAAATCAGCACACATCCTGAGCGTTGCCGTATTTTTTGTTTTTAATTTTTCCCGTGCAGAGACTGCTTCGGGGGCCGTGCGTTGCGTTTGGCCGCTACTTCCATTGGTCACTCCTCCGAACGTATTGGCAATGTTGTTTTCCGTGTTTGGTTGCTCGCTGTATACGACATAGCTGCAGGTTGGTAATTGTGATGTGTCCTTGGAAAAAGAAAAAGGAAGTTCCAGAATGTACAATGAACGTTGATTCTCTAGTAGAATTATGTTACGTGATGAATGACATGTGCGTTTCGATTTTTGTACATGTAGCGTTCAGTTTACTGTCCCATGCTAGTGGTAAGTTACTGTACAAAAAGAGAATGAGAAGAAAAAAAAAAGGTGGTGTTTGGCAGTGTCTGACCTCCAAGCTAACGCTCAGTAAGGCATGGCTAATCACTGATGAAAAGGCTTTTGTACGGTCTTGAGAGTGTGTAGAATCCAACGCTTGCCCACGCTGCCTCGCATGTTCCTCCTGGTGTGACGTTTGCGGCCAGACCCCTCGTGTGCACCCAAAGTCTGTTGTGAATGTTCCCGAATGGGCGGTGCACACATGTTCTTCTCTTCGTTCTCACTCTTTTTCTCTCACTCTCTCTATCCCGTCTCCCTCGGCCTTAGATATGTCGCTTCATGTGCAGAGCCAAGTGATCAGACCTGGAAAAACATCTGTAAAGAGAGAAAGAGAGAGACTTAGCTTGGAATCACTCAAGGAAACACATTTATGATTGCGCTAAAGAGGGCCACGATCTAAGTTTCTTGGAAGATGTGTGGCAGCTTTGCAGATGGAACAGAGAAAACAACATTTGGCGTAAAAAAAAAAAAAAAAACCATAGCCAGCTTTTTGCTCTAAAACTGGTGACAGATCGTTTTGAACGCATAGCTTGCCAATGCAGTTAGCAGCAAAGTCTGTGCTGAGCCTTGCGCAATAAATATTTTTTTGGGAGTGCGACCACAAATCACAGCGAGCCCGTTTGAATTAGGAAATTATTTCGAGGCTGGAGGTGAAATGGTATTGTTTAAACTGTGCGACTGCATTAGTTATGTAGCACTTGAGTCATAGCGGTTGGTTTCTCGTAGTGGGCCATGGGCTTTTTTGTGTCATCATCAATTAAGCTCACATGTAACCACTGCTGGTAGGAGCAATACATAACCGTGCTTAGAAAATACGGTGTTGCGATGCCATTTCTACTCTACATTACATTACTGTATTACAGCCAAAAAAAAAGTGTTGAAAGTGAATCTTAACTGGAATGAATACAAACTTGGAGAGTTGAAAAGGAGTAGAGAATTATAATTTTAATTTGCCTCTGGCTGTATCCATTATTAATTAGTCAAGAGCCACAGTGTTAAATCCGCTGTTGCTTTTTGGATGGGAAGCAGCCAAGATGCAAAATCGGGTGGGAGGAGAGTGTGTATATATACAGGTAGACACAGTTGGTTTTTCTACATTATATCTCAGTCTGACAGTTTCTGGTTTTTCCCTGTTGCTTCGCAGAATTCTGTTCTGAACATTGAACAAATGTACTATCTTTCTCTTAGTATTTTCTCTCTTTCTCTCTTTGGTCCTTCAAGGAAAATCTTTCAAACGGACTTCCAATGATCAGTCATACCTGTATGCCCAATGAGGCCAAAAGCTGGGTTTTAGAAGTAACAATCCCATACATTTTTCTCCATAGAGAATTTTTTTAATGATTCCATAGAAACCTTTCAAGACAGACCTACCATGATCTTTGAAGTTCAACAAAAAAAGCTCAAATATTGCAATTAATTGACATACTGTATATTATGTGCATAACCAATGACTACAAATCAAAAAAAATTGCCATTCACAGTGCTTCATGGGGATTGTAGTTCATTCCCTCATAAAAACAAAAGCATATAAATGTATCCCCCCGCCATACTTATTTATTTACTTGAAAATAGGTGTAATTTTGTGATTTTTCTCTTTGTTGGTTTGTTTTTATTGAGGATTTTTTTTAATTGGGGAAAAGTGTTCAGAACGAAGGCCACTGAGAATGTGGGTGGTAACTTTTTCCATTGCATTGATCTTTTTTCTTGACAAAATAAGCACATACACCTGAACATTTCCAGCACCCCAGTAGCAGCCAAGACAAGTTTTATTTATTTATTTTATTGTTTACTAAAATACAGCTAGACTGCAGTATTGACCAATCATCATCTGTGGATTTGCATTATGTGAATGACATACATTTAACTTTTGTTCAGGTATGTGAATTTTTTTGCAGAGCCTGATGATTGTATTGTATATTGCACTTGGTTAAATTTTTGTTTGTGGTTTGCATTGATATAGGTGTAAATATGTGTATGGGGGTGTGTGTGTGTGTGTGTGTGGAGGTAGGGTAGAGCGACTGGACAGATGGTCCTGTGACTCACTGTAAGTGGCTGCTACACCAGCTGGCACACCCTTAGATCTCATAACCCCTCCCCCCACCTCTCACTCAACCCCTCTCAACACCCAACAGGGGGCTGTGCTTGATTAGGCAGGATTAATGATGCCCAATACACTTGTGTGTGTGTGACTGTGAGACAGTATGACTGTGTGTGTTGGCTGACTGTATTTACTGTTAGACTGCCCTTGACTGTAGCTTCTCATAACCCATTGTGATGGTAACACACTCTGTGTAATTACACCTAGCTGAGAGAAATACCACGGCTCATGCTGTTCCAAATCTTGTTTTATCTTCTAGATAATGTGAAAAAATTAAGCCTTTTTTATATAAATATACCCTAAAAGTTACCTAAGTTTGGCTGTAATTTTGGTCAGCACTGGTTTTTCATTTAATTTTTAAACTTAATTCTTAATCACTGTTGTGGACTTGAGCAAGAATCCTATCCTCAGGTTGCCTCAGAGTAACTATCTCCGTAACTTAAGACGGATGCACATGTCTGGCACTATGCCAAAAAAATCATGGAAGAAATGCTGTATTATGTATTGACTGTTCTATTCTAATATCTAATGGTGTTGCCACATGTCCACAACAAAATTCTGTAATGGCAAAATTGAAGACCATAATGGGCAGTTTTGCACACCTTTTCAACGGTGTACACTCAGAATCACCTTTAGCCCCTGGCTTATTCCATCCAGATTCAACTAGGCATCCTTTCTGCCATCAGACAATAGATACTGTCTCCTTCTGCCATTGCTACACATTATTCTTTATTGTTATCCCAGTCAAGAGTAATAATGCTGCACAAGGACACTTTCACATTCCAGCAGCATCACTGTTCACATTTGTAATAGTTTTTCCATTCTTTATACACCCATAATTCAATGCACAACCAAAAATGGATGTGCTTCCCCGAAAGGTTCTTCAAGGTTTAGTATTAAAAGTTGATAACAGGAGGGCTCAATTTATAAATGCTTCCCAGGGAAAGATGGGGATCTGTGTGTGGGATTCTGCAGCGGAACTAAATTGCTTAGGTTAGACTTCAACTTCAGAAGATGCCCTTGTTTATACTTGACATCAGGGAGAAAGAATTGTCAATGTAGATTTGCTTATCCAAGCCGGCTCCTCCTCCTTTTGTCATGCAATAGCTGCCAAACACTGAGTAATGAGTGTAGGGACACAGATTTCCCCATGCCTTCCCCCAGAGAGTTCACGTGCTTGGCTGAGCCTGAGGGAAAACGGCGCTGTTCAGGTGTCGGCAGCAGTCTGCAGAACAGAGGCCGTCCCAGCCGCAACTTGTCCGCTGGGATCAGTGGAGCTTCATTGTGATGGAGCAGCAGAGAAATGTTCAATGGACAACTTTCAAAAGGCTGCGGCAAGGTTGGTTTGATGCCGACGGCGAGACAGGGAGCCGTGTCTAATTGTGCCTCCACCTGGAGCTGGCTCAGTGGGCACGCGGCCTCCACTGTGTAATTGCTGCCCGCATGCCAGGCCCGAGTGACAGCTTCCTAATACTGTCACCTGACAGGCTATCACTCTTTCTCCCCATGCTAATGCAAATCTCCCTTTTTCTCTGCTGTTTCTGTGTCTCTTCACCTCTTTATCACCAACGCCAACACACGTTCACCATGCTGCCTCTGCATCACGTGTGTGCGCGCACACTTGACTTTCTTCTAGAGCTGTTGTACAGCCAAAATAATCTTTGTTGCATTCATTTCCAATTATCACTGTAAAGCTGCTTGGAAACAATCTTGACTTGACTTGGCTAAAATATAGCCTGTAAGATTTAAACAGGGTTCCCACAGTCATGAGGTGAAGTTGTGATTTCCAGACTAGATATTTATATGACTTTCTCCATGAAATATAAATATATTTATGCTCAGCTCTGAAATATTTAGTTTGCAGTAAAATTGCTCTTTGTGAGTGTAATCACTATCCTGAACAATTCATGGAAAATTCAGTGGTCAGAATGTTTGAGTACAAAGTCAGTATTTAGTCCACAGACAACTTTGTTGTGTACTTTTCCATTTGCACTTAACTTAAAGTTCATTACTACTGAATGTGTATTTTCTGTGCCACAAGCATAACTAAACAAAATTACAAAATGTACTATTTTCAAGCAGGTTTCTTGGACACTCCGTTGTCTCCCATTGGTCAGAAAAAGTTATGGCTGCCCTAAACCGTTTTAGTCAGCCTGGGCAACCATCCAGGCAAGTACATTCTTTTTTTCGGACACACCAATTCTAATCATGCATACTTTAAAAATAGTGGTTCTCAACTTGTGGGTCCCATGGTAATTAAGCCATGACCCAATTTTTTTTTTAGGAATATTTGTTTTTTTAAAACAAGCAATTTTATTTCATATTGTTGACACACACACACGCACGCACGCACACTTTACTTTACACATACATTGTAAGAAAATGACTACTGATGACTAAACAGTAGGCCTATAAGGTATGGCTATTAAATGGCAGTCCCAAACTCATTTTTGTTAATACAATAAAGTTGGTAAGTTGGTATGAGTTATAAATGCACAAAAGTGGCATTTTGGGGTTACAGAAACAACAGTCACCATGGAAAATCACAATACTTACATGAACTGTTAATGAAACGTATGGAAACTGCTCCTGATGAATAGAATAACTGCATGCAAATCATTCCCAACTAAAACACACAACGTGCTAGTTTCGTGGTTTATTGGTACTTTACTTTTATTTCATGACTTACTTATTAACAACATAACAACAACGTTGATGTATAGTGAAGAGATATACAGCACTCGTCGCCGCATTTGCGCGTGCAATATACGTCAACGTTGTTGTTAATTAGTAAGTCATGAAATAAAAGTAAAGTACCAATAAACCACGTAACTGGCACGTCGTGTTTTAGTTGGGAATGATTTGCATGTAGTTCATTCTATTCACCAGGAGCAGTTTCCATATGTTTAATTAACAGTTCATGCAAGTATTGTGATTTAAAAAAAACACAACACAAAACAAACTCAAATATGCTGTGTCTTTCCTCTGTAGCTCTACGTGCATCCATTTCTTCATGTGCCTCTACCCAGCTCTTTTATATTACTGTTGTATAACTCTCTTACCTTGGAATGCACACCCATGCCTTTAACTTCCCTGCACTCAAGCCACAGTGTGGGAATATGCTGTACCGAAGGGAGGACGGAGGAAAGTGGAACAGGATGCGAGCATGAGATATTCACAGTAATTCAGTAATGGGTATCACAGGACCAGACTGTGAATGAGTTATTCAGCAGGGAACTGGGCCTGTACTAACTTCCAATGAGCCTGATGCAGTTTTGGTATGTGGATGCCATCAGAGAGAATTTGAGAAAACAAGAGCAAAGGGAGGGTTTTTTTTTTGAGGGAGAGAGTTTGGTCTTCTAGTCTCATAGCTAAAGGAATTTGTTTATGGGCACTTGAGGACTGTTGACTAGTGAATGTGTAGGAGTGTTAAAGAATTAAAAAGGGTTAAATGAGCGCATGCATTTATTGTGAGCTAGCTTTGCAGCATTTGCAGTGTCTCTTACCTGTCGCAGTGGTTGCACTTGAAAGGTTTGGCACCAGTGTGTTTGCGGTAGTGCCTTGTCAGTTCGTCGCTTCGTGCGAAACGCCATTCACAGCCTTCCCAGGAGCATTTGTAAGGCTTCTCACCTGCATGCACAAACACACATCATTTAATCCATGCTTTACCATTCACACACACCTGTACACAGATGGTGCACCTCTGGAGCGAGGCAGCCGATGTGCCACTGTGAGCACCGTCAGCAGTTCCATTATCAACATCATTCATTACTGTTTCTCTCAATCACACATCCTAGCCAGCCAATCAAATTTGCTGCTTTTTCTCCCAGTCGACCAATCACATGTCTGTAGCCCAAATCTCCTGTATTCTCAATAGTAAAAAATGTTGCCTTCTCAGGCAATATATGGAGGTGATCGTTTTCAGACACAAAAATGTATTTGATCAAAGAGTCATTTTCCATCTGTTTTTAAATTGAAGTGAGGCTGCTTAAATGTGCTCAGTCACCATAACAGAATGAATTCATAACCCAAAGTCAAGTATCCAAAATGAAGCCATTTGTGCTAAATGTTCTTCACCCTCCCATTGAGCTCTGAAATTCAAATGAAGTTAAACAGATGGGAAAGGAGAAACCAATTGTTCCACATGCTGTACTTTTATGCCTCAAATTCAAAATATGGCCATGAGTGAGGGAGGAAGGGGGGTTTCAACACCCGAAGAGAGGGTCCCAGCACAGTGGCAGTGTTCCTGGGGAACAGAACTGGCTTCAGCCTGGGGCCTGGGTGGGAATGGGGAGGGTGTTGATGGCATGGATTCAGATCTGGAGGTGGTAATGATAATTGGGGTCTTAATGACGCTTAATGGGAAACAATGCCATATTCACAGTACAAGAGCTGCCAGCTACTCCAGCAAACGCTGTGTGCACCAATCTTCCTAACCAGAATAAAGTGGCTGTTTCTCCATTGGAAATAGTTCACTAAATTGGTTCCGACCACATGTCTAAACTCACTAAGTATGGATGGTGATTTTCATAGTTGATTGTTGAATCAAATGTAATATAATTAAAAAAAAAAGTTTAGATAGTTAAAGGTAGATAGGCAGACTAGACTAGATAGATAGACCAATAGACTGATGGACAGATGAACAGATAGACAGATGGAAGGATGGAATGTCAGACAGATGCAGTAGGCAGGTTATTGATTTTTGATTATTGATGGTTAATCAATGAATGATTAGTCATTAACAATCCTACTAAACCTGCCTTACTTGAAAGACTATACTAACAAGCCTGGACCAACATAGAAATTGGACTCTGGAAACTGATGAAGAAAATCATAGAGGGAATGGAAATGACTACAGGCTGTTATTTTCTTTTTTCCTTTTGTAAGGAAAATATGATCCAGTTAGATGTGGGGAAAGTGGAAGGTATTCGCTTTCGCAATATTTCATATCCCCAAAAATGTATGCAGTTGATATGAGCACACTGTTACTGTTATGAAATCAAAGTATGTTCATCTATTTATCCCGTCTCGTTTTTTAGCTTTATGATGCAAGATGAGGTAACGGATGACATAACGTCGGGTTTACCACTACGTTGCTCAGTCTGTCCTGAAAGTCTGTTATGATGCAACATAAAGAATGACATGGCAATGGCGACGAGGAAAACGACTAGTAAGAGCCTGACCAGGTTCTCTTTCCATTCCCCATAAAAATATTTCTTGACTTCCAATGACAAATAGAAGAGGATTTTTAAATATAATACAATGTACTTGGCCTTTTTTTCACTAGTTCACCTCTGGGGAATATTGCAAACAAGCAGCGGGCCTTCTCTGACATCTCTCATCTTTCTCTGCCAGGCAAGACGCGCACAGACAAACAGTAGGTCAAAGTGCCTTGAGGTTTATTTTATTATGTTTGCCTGTCCTTGAGCTTTTTCAATTTATAAAATCAGTTGGAGAAAATATTGCCACGTCTGCTCTCGTGTCTGTGACTGCTACAAGTGTGCAGGAAGAGCATCTCCGTGTCATTTGGAGAGTGGCGGGCCGCAGGTGTGAGACGGCAAATGTTTCGCACTACACTCACAATAATTGGCCAAAGACCCCCTCGCGCTCGCTCCCTCCTTATGCCGTAGCCCCCTTCCTCCGCCTCTTTATTTCGTTCCCTCTCTTGCTGTCTGACAGCAGCGAGGCAGGCTTGGACCTGCAACCACGGCAACCATAACGCAGGCCAATTATAACTTGGAGAGTCACGGATGCATGATGGAGTCGCCTAGCAACCAGCCGAGAGAAGGAGAGAGAGTGTTAAAAGGAGAGAAGAGACAGAGAAAGAGCCATTCAGTCGGTATGCAACCTATGGACACTCCGCAATACCAACCAATTATTGCTTGCTTTAGATATGCATGATGTAGTTGCCTGGCAACCCCAACTGTACCCAAAGAGGGTAAGGGAAAGGTGGGATTGATTTGGCATATTGGAGCTTCAATTGGTATCTAGAGCTGCAAATAATCAACCTATTACAGTCTTTTGATATGGTTTCCTAGCAACGGATCCCCTCCAAAACGGCAAGCTCCTTCCCTCGCACCAGTGTCTTAGGTGTGTACGGTGTGGTTAATTACATTTCCTCAGGACAGAGTGCTGGTAAGCTATTATTGTCTCCGAAGTTTAGATTTCAGAGGTAGGGCCCAATTATCATCCATTCATTTCGGCTTCTCCAGTGGCTCATGTTGCATTTCAAAATGAGCTCTCTGATTCTAACCCATTTTTATCCTCCAAATCCCATTCAGGGATGTGCTATTAACTTCAGCAAACATTGTTGACAAAGCAAAGTAGGACCATGTCATTACCACAGGGCTCCACGTCTGCATTTATGAGTGTAAATGAATGTGAAAAATTACTTGAGTGACTTCTGACACCCAGTCAGATGTATTGGTGTATATTAATACAATAAAACTCCCTAATGCAATTAAAACAAAATAAAAGCTCCCTAATGCATTCCCTTAAATGCTTTTGTATGCTTTTGTTTTCTATCCAAATCAACAGAGATTCCCTTCTCACTAGAATAATGTGAATCATAATGTGAAATTATTTGTGATTTGTAATTTGGTCATGTTGATGTTCCTATAGGTAGCCCTTTGGGTGTCCAGTCAAATCCAGTCATGAGCTTTGTTGGATTATCACCAACTGATTAATGCATGGTTAACAACATCTGTCTTTCAGCCAATAAGGTAAGCCTACTGTTCAACATTTAATAATGTTTATATATATATATATATATATATATAAAACATTATTCATAAGGGCATCAGCCAACCCTGTAACTGTTTTATGCCATCTCTCAGGTTATCTTAAAATATTCAATCTGAAAAAATTTGAATTCTGTAGAAATGCTTAATTCACTTTTCAGGGCCATGAGTGCTCCTAAACAAAAATATTAACATCGAGCATGGCTTCTCTTAAATCCTATTGTAATTTTAATCTCCCTGTTTTAGTAATCTACGGAAATGATAACTGAAAGAGCAGGATTAAGCTAATTAAAAGAATAGTCTGTCTTGTAATAAACACATTATGTGATGAGCTAGCAAGCCAAAATGTTCCTTTAGGGTTTTTATTTTCCCCTTTTTCCTGCTATTGCTTATTTCCCCCGATCTTCAAAAGCGAAGCACCATCTATACGCTAGAATCAGCCTAAAAGCGATTAGCACCACCAGCTCTCACAGAAACCTGCCGAGTCAACAGCTGGCCACAGGGGCCAGATACGCTGCATTGAGGCCACTGTCACAGTAGGTTTCGGGGCCATGGCAGAGTGCAACAAGCTCTCAGGTTCAGCGAGAGGGCAGCAACTACGGCACCGGAGCGTGTGAGCTCGAATTAGCTGGGAAACAAGATTCAGCTCAGTCAGTCTATCAATCTTCTTGCAATTACTGACTGCACTGGCAGGTTTTGAATGCTGTGGCTGGGCTCATTTTAGTTTGAGATTAAGGTGCAGGAGAGAGAAAACCAGATATTTTGCTTTGGGGCTGTGCAGCAAAAATCGAGTTAGCTTCACAAGATCTCTTGTGACCCTTCTATAGTATTTTCTGAACTCTGAAAACTTCATCTTATTACATGCAGAGTAAGACTTGCTAAACCAGAAACCTTTCTCCAGGAAAGCTAAATGCTATACGTGATGCTAAATGTTAAAACATAGGTTATTGGAGCATTTAATCACCTGTATGTGTCCTCTGGTGTGCCTTTAGGTGGGAGCTTTTTGTGTAAACCTTCCTACAGCCATTAAACTGGCAACGATGGACCCTCTTTTTGTTTTCCGGGATGTCCCCTCCGCCTACTGTTCCCAGGCCTCCTTCACCGTCGCTCTGTGCCCCGCGATTTGGTGGCGAAGGTAGCGAATGTGTCGCCACTAACTTTGCTGCCCCAAGTCCCACTTTCTTGGCCACCAGTTTCAGCGTGAGTGTGCCATCAGCTGTGGCGGTAAGTGTCTGCGTGGGCTTCACAAGATGGCGTCCCAACTCCGGGGAGGAAGGTGGCGTGAGGGATGTGACTGCGTTTAGCTGGGCGGGATTAACCCCTCCGCTGGCTTCTTTAAGCCCTGCGTCAGTACTCTTGGCGTTGGCTGGGGCATGGAGGTTTTTGGGAAGGGATACCAGTAGAGGTGGGGGGCTGGGCTCGTCTGATAAATTGGGCAGCAGAGGGTCCATCAGGTCCTCGTCGCTGTCTCCCCTCATGAAGGCTGGCGTAAGGAGGCAGTCAAGCTCCTCGTCGAAGAGCTCCGAAAGCCTTTTGGGCTCCGTCTGTAGGTACCTCTCCAGTTCCAGACATGTCTGCAGGAGAAACAGAAATGCATAAACATGAGACAGTAAGCCTTAGAATACTCTTAAGTCCAGTGAAAGCTAACCGTCTGAAAAAACACATGGTTACAGCTGAACATGTCAGTGAAACACGTGGTGCATCAACACTTTTCCAGTTGGTGTTGGTTTAGTTGGTCGCAGTGTTGAAAGTGTAAACGACTACATCTGCTACATAGAGACTTTCGCACAGAAATTTTTTCGAGTGCAGCTGAGGGGCAAAATTTTCTGGGAGAGAAGTCGAACATCCGTGGAATTTTTATTACACTTGATGCGGTTGAGGGAATAGTATTTATCTATGTAGTGTAGGCTATTTTGTACGGTGCTTATTGAGCGAGAAATTACCGTCTTATTACTTAAGATACCTTTCCCCTCACTCTGGTTTTTCCTCTGATGAATACTTTGGCAGACAGAGGGAGGTCGGAAGAGAAAGACAGCACTATCATGGCTCACTGACTGCTCACTCAGCAGTTTCTTTTTCAGTGGTTTAACATTATTGTTCCCCAGTCACAGTGGCCAGTTTGGATATTAGAGAGTTCTGTTCAGTGTGTTGCGGTAAAAGCACTTTGGCAGTCAAATGGCAGTAGAGTATACCTTCCAGCTCTTTACTTCATGCCAGCTGTAAATTACAGTTGTTGTACATGCCCTATCTTAACTTATTCTGTCATCTCCTTTAGCTCAGACCAAAATAAATTGTCCAAAATGAAGGTATTTCCTAGCTATTTCCTATTTCCCAGTTGTCTACTGATAAGCTGCAATTTTTTGTCTATTAACTGAAATATGTATACGCCTGTAGGGTTTTTTCAAAGTTAATTATTATTAATTGAAAATATTAATTTCTGCTAAATATTTTTTTAAATGGTCAAAATTGGTTGTTTTTGCAATGTCACACTTAATATAGTATAAATGGGGTTTTATACATGGAAATATATTAATACATGAAAATATATATCGGGTCCCTTAGAAAGAGATAAACCCTTGCATGCATGCAGGGATTTCTTTGAGGTTACTGTTTCAAACTAAACACAGAAAAGTTTTAGAAACAGTATCAGATACATTTCTAATGCAATGCAATCCCACCTACTGCTTAAGTGAAACATTGATTGAATTTACTTGAAGCCAAATGGTTCCTATGCACTTTCTCTGACCTCACTGGTGACACTGAAAGAAAGGCACTAATACTGTAGCAGTAGCTACAATTTGACTCATGTTATGCAATATAGCAGAGCCTTCAACAAAGACTAAAATAACTGAAACACAGTCCACTGCAGCAGCTACAATTCACCACTGCAAGCTCTCCCCGTCAGCTCTCCATTCATTTATGATTCTGAGCACTACCTGGAGAGTGCATGAATTATCCATGCACTGAAGCTTTTTTAGCCATGTTTTAGCATGCAGGAATTTTAGCAACCAAGAGAGATCATGCACCTATTGGAATTATTCCATTTTTGTGCATTTTGTAGGCCTTAACTTTAATAGATGCTCTGCGGACATATCCAACCTGCATTGATCAGCACAGTGCAGCATATGTATAAATTCTCTATGTAATGCAGCTTAAAGCAACATGCCATTGAGAGATGGTAGAGGGTTGAAAGAACTTGGCATAAGCACACTATATTTTCACACACATCTGAGCAACTGCATGAACAAAAAAGAAAGGAAAATGTAGATGAGGTGATTTGACTCTTCTGGACGGGCTGCTTGTGTAGAAAGCCCCTTCGTACCCTGCTTATATTGTGCACACTGAGCTCCATCTATTATAAATGCAGTGCCAGGGGGTTCGCATGCAGCGCTAAGAGCCAATGTCAGACAAAGAGCGGGCAAAGAGAGGCGAGGGGGAGAATCGCAAAACTGTTATTAGCAAATGTGGATGCAGTCCAAGTTAGACACAAAGGGGAAATTATCGCCAATCTCAGAGTCAGTTCCTCTCGCTGTCTCCGCTCCCTGCTTGGATAATAAAGTCGGCACATTATCTAAACTAATGTGTTTATATCTCCACCCGCATCTAACAAAACAGCTTTTTTTTCTTCAAACTCTCTCTATTTTTTGAGGTTGAAATTATGATGATTTTTCGCTCATACAAATAGATTTTAATTAAGCATTTTGGCTTTCATCAGATGTCGTTTGAAGTTCTACCTCTTGATGCAAAACCGATCTCTCTTCTGCACTCCTCTCTCTCTCTCCACACAGCATGCGCTGATGACTAATTAGCCACTCAAACGACCCAGCAAAGAGAGGCTCTTTATTCAGTTAATTTGCTGATGGGAAGCCTAAGTGTGTATGTGTGCGTCTGTGTGCTTGTATGTGTGTAAGATGTAGTCACTAAGAACAACACTTGAGTTAAAAGTGCTGTATTTATATATTTATTTTTTTATTAAAATTAGGACTGTAGCAAGCGCTGCTGCTAAACATTTCAAAAGGGTTTTTAGAGTGTAATGCAATAGAAGAACATTTTAGTTTTTCATCTCTGCTGGAAAAGCCATCTTAAACCAGCCCAAGCATGTTCTTAGCTGATTTTGCAGTCAACACAATTTGGTTTTCAGTTAGTTTAACAAGTCCCAAGCTGGTCTTCCAGGCTGACCATCTGAAAAGTGTCCCAAATCCCCTTTAAAACAGCCAATAAGCTGGTTTGACTAGGCTATGAGGCCAGCTAAGACCAGCAAACCACCTTAGGCTGGTTTAATATGCTTTTTCAGTAGGAACAGGAGAACCTAAATCAGTTATATGGTTCTAATGGTGCTTCAAAGAACCCAGAAGAGTTTAATGTTTCCTCTTTTCCAAAAATATGCTGATCTAGGACCAATAATGAAACATTTTATTTTGTAATTCTAGTCAGCTCAAGAACCATGGAACCATGGAGTTCTCAATTGGAACTCAAGAAAAGGGTTCTTTGATGCACTTAACAATTTAAAGATTATAGGCTGTCATGCAGAAATATGAGCAGACCAGGTGTTCCTTCCTGCAAAACATGTCCTAAGCTCTGGTAATGGTTTGTTCCATAAAGCACAAGCGTTGTCAATGATCTTGCGCTGAAATCTGTCTATGACATAATTTCGTACCCTGCAGTGTTCATAACAATTTCCCAGGGTGCTGTGATTCCACCATGGCCATTAACACTTTTATGACCAAGCAAGACTAAATATGCATCCTTCATGTATTGAAGGGCTTTTGGCCTGTTTGCACACCACATGCATTTATCTATATTATTTCAAGTATTTTTTTTAGGGATGCGCCATATCTGCTGCACGATTACCTCTGTAATGACACAACAATTACCCGGGAACCCTCGGAGACGACTTGTGCCAAGTGACACACACTCGCCATCAACCTCAGGAAGTGTTTCGAAACTCTATAGCCCATAAGGACCTCCCTCCAGGATATGTCTATCCATGCACCGAGAGAGACACCAAACCGCCTGCAAATTTGCAGTCGGAGGAATATCCTATCTGTCCTGATGACATATAAACCATCATCACAGCAGGGTGGACATCAGAGTCATCTGAGGCCCTCACCGTCATGGATAGGATTTCACGGATCTTGCGTGCCTTTTCAACCGCTCTCTCAGTTTGGTTCCTGCACCTCGCTGGCTGAGCTCAGGGAGGGGAGCTGTCACTGCTGTCCTGGTGCTGGAGTGTTGGGTTGAGTAATGGAGGGGAGGCTGACAGGGGTCTGGGGAGGGGGAAGTGAGTGTGGAAGAAAACAGCTGTCAAACACACACTAGAGTGAAGCTTGAATCTCTTCACTTTATCTACTGTCATCGTCCCATCCCCCTGTACCCCCACTCTGGGTATCCTGACATTTAGACAATACAGTTACAGCATGGGGCTGATCACAGTTTGTGATTTACTGCAGACCTCTGTGTGCGGATGGCCAATTGACAAGTGGCCATAAAACCAATGACTACAATTTCTTACAAGCAGACATCCTAACAAAAGGGCCAAAAAAAAAAAAAACATGAAAAAGAGTCTCAGTAAAGCAGTTAATAACCAATAGAAGAGCACTTATGTGAAAAGTAAACATCAGTGTGGTACGATCCCGAGCGGCTGCCGAACCTCCTTTTGATCTCGCTCGTGATTCTCCCCATCAAAGCAAGCGCAGTCAATAAACGGCCGCTTCCATTGCAACCTCAGTCTCACAAAAGAGATGTCAGCAACTTGTTAGGAGTCTACGGAGACACGACTGCATCTGAAAATGTAGCCCTAGCCTTTACACAACCCGTCACTCTCACTAAACTGCAACATTTGGACAACAAACAATTTGTGTTGCACCCGACACCTGCAGAAAATGGTTGTATGCTGCTCGCCAAGAAGCACAAGGACAGAAAACACTGGGATATACTGTAGGTCAATGACATTACTTTTTTTATTTTTATTGAAACTACTACGGATCTAAGATAGTATACAATAAGAGTGTTTTATTTAGTTTAATACATTTAAAAAAAAATTTAATTAAACTTTTCTTTTTTAAATAGTGATTACTTATACGTCATTGACCCATAACCCTACTCAAATAAATGAAATCCATCTACTTCTACAGGCCTTCATCCACTTCTACTGTTTAACTACTACCTACAGCAGACTCGTCCTTCTGGCCCCCTCCTATGAAATTTTAATCAGCGGTCTGTGATGGAGTGACTTTTTGCAGACTCTCCCGCTGTGTAATAGCCCTCCTTTTTTCCTGTTTCTGCACCTGTGTCATCCCTCCCTACCCCCTCTTACACTTCCACCTCCCCCTTTTTTGCCAAAACGGTGGGGTCCTCTGGAACACACACACACACACACACACACACACACACACACACACACACACACACACACACACACACACACACACACACACACACACAGACGTTCTCGAGCATGGCAAGGCAATTAGCACCCGGGCGCCTCTTCTTGGTCCCCTCTGCCCCACTTCGGCCTAGCCAGTCTGATAAACGCAGATTATAAAATGAATGAATGGCACGGACACATGTGGGAGATAAATGCTAACAGCTGTTAGCAGGGACAAGACAGATATGCTCTTTTAATTTGGGTGGATAATTTAATCCCGTTTCCCTTGGCCCTTGGCCACTGTTGCAGTGGATGGAGGCTCGTCGCAGGTCGTTTGTCAAGTCAGGGTCCCTGTCCTCCAATGTGCAGCATTTGTTTGCTGAGGAAAAAGATGTAAGATAGAGGACACAAGAGAAATGTTTTACTTACAGCAGGCTGTGAATTTCTGCCGGTCAGCCTGCAGTTTGAGGGTGTATTTACACGTGTAAGATCAGATACTTATCTGTGTGTTTGAGCAGCAGAGAGCGATCTTGAAAATGGTGTAATTTTAGTGAAAAGTATGATGCTTGAATGCCATGGCTAAACCATTTGTCATTCTTCAGTGACGTGCCAATGGCCACCTGCCACTGATTTCTCCACTGCTGCATAGCTGAAGAGTAGGCTGAGATGGGTTATGTGGATTGGTGCTGACTATCTGTCATTGGGAGAACGCTGGTAACATGTTAAGAATGATCCATTTTAAAGATCTCTAATATCCTGCTTCTGCCAAAAGAGACATCAAAACCCCAAGAGAAAACAATGCAGCTCTTGCCGTGGTGAAATTAAAATGTGCAGAGCTGCGGTGTAATGGCGAAAAATAAAAAAAAGGGCCAATTATTCACTGAGGATGGTGTCCTATTAGCGAGTTGGCAAAACTGGACACTCTGTGACGAATGGGCCACTGCAAATAAGCCTGAGGCTCTGGCATCCCAACTGCCTGAACATTTTCAGGGCCAGATTTACTGAGCAGCTCTTTAGTGGAAGAACCTCTGCCCCAGATTTCTCTGGAGAAAAAGACTTGGTTTTGTGTCACGCATTTACATATAGGTTTCATTATTGTTGTGGTTGCCTGGGAACCAGATGATATTTAAATCCCTTGTGTACATCTGCAAATGTAACTTGCATGGCTTGTCAGGGAGGCATTCTGCACAAACAAAAAGCCAGATTCGGTAGGCTTACGCTGCAAATGCATCTACACAGGCTTGTCATCAAGTTGCTCAAAACCTCCTCTGCACTACGCAGGGTCGCTCTTTTAGAAACAACACAACTTGATTACAAACAAGTGCCATTTATATAATAGCAGTGTAGTTCTTCATTATGGCATTTCAAATTGTACATCCTAATTTTAAATTATACCTTACAGTGAACATTTCAATGCTGTAGGTTTGCTGAGTAAAACCTGGCTTCGGTAGCTGGGTTTTCTTCCATGAATATTCATTAAAATGCTGGATGGAATCACCAAGATAAATATATAAATATATAAATATAAATAAATATTCATATGCTCGCTTGAGGTGGATAGATTCATTGGGTATTTGATAAGACGACATGCACATAAACAATGCTATAAGCACATTTACTGAATAAATGCTTAAATGTGCATAAAAAAAGTCATTGTGATTGACTATTATTACCTCCCAGAACTGTCTGGGACGCTGTTGCTTCCAGACGCAAGGCATCTGTCAAAGATTTCTAGCAAACATGAAGCTTGTCAGAGCATAGGAATGCATGATGTGTCAGTACCATATCATATATCAACAGAATTTTTTTTTTTCTGTTCCTGTCCATACAGGTTATTTAATTGTGCATGTTCATTTGCCCTATTTTGTACATTTAGATGGCCTTTAAAGACATCTAAAGCTCATTTGAAGTTAATCTAAATGGTTAAATATAATCTTTAGCAAATCTCAAAATGAATATCCATTTCCATACTGTGCATTATAATTTTATGATGCCTAAATTCACTAATGGTTTCAGTATTGTTTTTTAAAATAATTTATATAAGGATCAATATTTCTAATTTTCAAATTGATTTTTTTTTTTTTTTACTCAGCACAAGCAATGGAAATGCTGCATGTTCCAAATTATTTTTTGCAATTTATTTAGAATTTTCTCATAAATAGCTTGTGTGGAAATATAGCCTGTGTGTGTATGAATTAGCTGCTGGGTTCACTGCTATAGACAGATGCTCCATATTTCTTTCCTTTATGTCTAGTGGCCTGTCTGTCTGCCAAACCTGTGAACAAGTGAGTGCTCTGGTATGTAATAACAACAACTGCTTAATATGAAGACATTGGCTGCAGTTTATGTCTTGAATATCCGTGTGCCGAACTTGACCTTGCTCAAATGTGTACTTAGAGTAATTGAATCACTGGCCCGGTCCCAGTGCCCAGAATCTTTACTGTCTGCTACTATTTTAGACACAACACATTTGACAGGATCAGCAAGGCCAAAGTCCTATTTTAAGAAGGCAAACATACTTGTACTAATACTGTCATCTGGAACCGTGAGTATCAAGATTATCGCTTTATAGTTCTTTGACTCAGAACAAAACATGTGGTATCTGTGCTACTCAATGATCTGTTCATCTGTCTGGCTCATTCCTATCATGTTTCCAATCTTGGATTATTATATATTGATGAAGGTAATGTCTGGAGCTGTTCTCCTGATGTGGCTTCTGTTCGACGCTCCCATTGAGTGTTTTTTTTTTTTTTTTCTAGTCTCAGCATGTTCACATCTGTTCAGAAACGATGTTACGTGACTCCACTGAGAAATCAGATACTTGACACAAGACTGCTTCTAAGTGTTAGTAATGTCCCTCTTCTCAAAGACCATAAAAAGCACCATGCAAATACAATGTAAGGATGATCCCGTCGAGCATAATGGTCGTACAGAGAGCTCTGCAGAAAGGCTAAGCTTGGCTTTGGGTTTCAGATTAGTGTAAACTCCATGTACTCATTACTGTGTATCAATATTTACACTCGCACACAAAGCTAATTACATGTTGACCGTGTAATGCGATTTGCAAATTTGTTTTGAAATCCTCATCCCTTTCCCTGCCCTCCATTTTCCTTCCTAGCTTTGCTTCTTGCTTTTGCAGCTGCACCTTGTGACCGAGAGGGCCTCTCCAGTGCTGTTCCTGCTCCAGTGTCTCTCTTTGGCTGGTAAACATAGACCAGCTCCACTGGGAAATGAGAGGAAACAGACAGACAGGAACTCAGCCAGAGATGAGCACAACAGGCTTGGCAGCTGTTTCCATAGCAGCCACATTGTTGGGTTTTGAAATGTGAAAAGACAGCAGGACACTGGTTTGGGACGTTATTGTGTGTGCTGCCTGTATCAGAAAGACACATTTTCCTGTTCCATTATCAAGTGAGGAACAGAACAGTGAGACCAGAGTCTGGTGAAGCATCGGAGTATAGAATGTCCAAGTAACTGGACAACAGAGATGGCAACTCAGACACAAATTGCCAAAAAATTGATTTTAGATTCGACTTGAATTAGAGACTAGTAAACAACACAAAACAAGGAGCAATACTGAAAATAAAAAAAATCATGATTCATAAACAATTCACTGTAAACAATTACCAGTTGGGTTATTTATTTAATTATTTATTGGTTGATCATTTATTTTTTTGCTTTTTTGTGTGTGTGCTATAATATACATACTACCATGAAAAAGTTTGGAGTTTAGTTTTTAAAGTCTCTAGATGCTCCTCAAGGCTGCATTTATTTGCCTCTTACTGACCCCATACTTTTGAATGGTATATGTCTTCCCAAAATCCCAAGTTAATGCTTGGGCTTGAGATTTGACTTGGACTTTTATATATTTTTCCCAACTACAAAATCCCAGGTTAATGACTTGGACTTGAGCTTCGACTTGGACTTGTGACAAAACACTGGAGAGTGGACTTGTGAACGTGTCTGCTGGCCAAATATTTAGGTACATTTCTTTGCACTGAATAGGTTTGAGTCATCTTAGATTGTCACTGGAAGTCACCTAACCATGTTTGGTGAGAAAACACAAGCTAATAAAAATATTTGGCAGATTCTTCACCAAGAGAGGGAGCACAGGGATATAAAAACAATCATTAGCCATAGTTGTGGACGAGTTTATCCTCGTTGACAGCACTTGGCGGAACATTAGGGCCCTGATCAGGTTCATGACATAACTGAGACAGCTTTATTATGACAAGAACACTCTTGAGGTCAGGAACAGGAAATATGCATCTGTGCCCGTCCACTCCATCACAGCAACTGGAAATATCACTGAACCTTTTCTCTACAGACACATGGCCCATTTCTCCACAATACGTTGAGTGAGCATGCATGTAATGCGGAACAAAGAGCAATGCTAATCATGCAAGATAACAACCAAGAATTATCTGTGCGCTGTACCCTTAGAGGCAGGATTACTTCACAGATGGATGCTACTACAAGCAAAGATGTGTTATTGAGAGCATTATGACACACTTGGCACCAAAGATTAGCAAGCTAGCATGTTGTCTAGTGCATACCTACTTTGAGCACCAGCTAGGTAAATAATTGCATTTGATACTAGGGGACTAGCTAGGGGCCAGAACATGGGCACTAGGCTAGCCAAAATTAAATGGTTGTAAATTAAACTTGTTATTCGCTATTGGGATACTTCTCTATTTTAGTTGTTTTGAAACCCTTTTAGGCTAGATCCTTCCATGCCAGCCTTCAGTGCCACGTCTCATCAAAGCTTTTACTTGATAGGAGACTTTCAATAATTTAGGATTGACAGTGAAAGACAGTGTCTGCTGTCTTCTCCATCTGCATCCATCCACACAAGGAGACTTTAAGTCTGACATGGTGCAGCTGCAGCTAATGAATACCTCCATTTAAAGATGGAAGAGGCGGCTTGGTTGCCAATCAGCCTTTGGGTGTGCTTGTATGGGGCTGTTGAGAGCTATTTCTGTGTACACAAACACTGGTTTTGCTTTTAAAGTATTGTGGGACTTCAGTAACAGAGGTCACAAAAGGGACAAAGAAGCTGTGAAGGAATTGAAAAGGCACTATGGCTTCATCAGCACAGGATTGTAGAGGACATAATACGACCTTGATCGTGTTCCCAAATGAACAAAGTCACTATTAACTCTTCATAAACTCAGTGAAGAACACCTGGTGAAATTATATTGGGGAGGGGGCACAGATGAAGATGTTATTGTACTATGTGCTACAATGTGAAGTCTGTGAGATGACAAAGTACGATTCTGGATTCATGTTTAATCATAACCAGACAGTGTGTTGATCATGGTGTACTTGCTTTTTGTTTTAAAAAGTTGGTGCTCCACAAATATGCTTAGCAACAGAGTAGAATTTACATTCCTATATGTTTCTATATAGTAGGGGGAATCTAACGTTTTTATACATACATACAATACAGACACATGTTGGTTAAGTGATTAGGCCATAATTAACAGAAAATAATAAGAATAAATAAACATCCTCCATTGGTCACAATTTCAACATCATTCCGTCCTTACGATTTACCAATATGTAAGAATGCTCATAAAACATAAAACTTAAATCTTCCTCACAGATATGCCATAGAAGATCACGATTAGCACAATGATAGAGCAATGAGCAAGCGCAATAATGGAAAGAGTGGGTACAGGAGGACATGAATGAGTCCTTTCCATAGATGTGCCAAATGGGGGATAATCCCACTGACAAAGGCAGTAAGACTGTAGGCTGGTAAGAGGCGAGCTGAGCCTCAGAAAACCTCTCTCCGTCTTCCTTTAACTGGATTTGTGGAGCGGGGCTGCTGTTTATCTGTGTACAGGGTCGGCTAATGGCCACTGGCTGGCGGCACTGGGGTAATCTAATCAGGATACAGCGATTTTCATTAAATCGCTCGGGCTGGATTATTCCCCGTCACAAGCCGATTGAAAGGGGACATTTTTAAATGGGGTTAACAGCTTGTTATAAGATTGGGGAGTCTAAGTAAGGGATACTAGTGATGGGTTGGGGGGGGGTGCTCTATTGTGACTGATGCCAGGCTAATCTTCATTACTCAATGCAAAGAGAATGCCACATGGGTGGGGGGATACAACACATGGAGACAAAAGAGAACAAGAGGAAACAAAAGAGAGCTGGCCGTCAAGGAGCGAGCTGGAAGTGGGGGGCTGAGTTGGAGGGCGTTTTGTATCATAAGATGCATGGCCCTCTGGGTATTGTATAGAGATCTCTGGTTACATACCATACTTTAACAGGCAACAGACATGACTAATAGGCCAAGTTCTCCAAGGGAGTCAATTTCAGCTGCAGTCCCATTATCAGGCACTTGTAAAGGTCTATACCCCTAGGAGACATAAAGAGTTCTCTTTATTTCACCAAGAACGTCTCCTATCTCGGTTGTGGCGACAAACACAGGGACATATTTGAAGCACTATAAATGATTGTGCCCATTAAATTGATGATATTAAACACAAATACTTGCAACTTATCTCCTGCTGACATCGTATTTAAAATAAAACTTCTTGAAGGAAGCTGTTTGAATTTAAGGCTATTATTGGATTTAAATATTCTTGTCTTGAGATCTGTCTTTTGGATCTACCCCATACATCAGCACTTCTGTTCTGTGCAATACAAGCAGGAAGCCACATGGAGAGAAGATTAAAATTACCCTGGCGTGACAGCTCTGGCATTGGTGTGAAAGGGTTGTTTCTTTTCATTCTCAGTTATGTCACTGCAAAGCAATAGCCCACATGACTTTGGATTGCAAGGACTTCAGGTTCACTGTGTCAGCTCTCTATCATTGTCTGTCTGTGTCTGCAGGACGGAGCCTCAGCCAGGGACCCAGCAGGTGCTCTCATTACCTCTATCCCACTGTAGGGACTATCAGTCAGACTTCTCTGCATTCTATGCCCTGCAGTGTGGCATAAAACCATGGGAAATTCACATCTAGTCAAGGAACAGCAGGGGAGAAGTGAAAAGCCCAGTCTTATTCATTGACCAGAGTCAGTAGTGGGGACTGTCTGATAAATGGACTGATAAATGTCTTTGGTAAGTAAAAAAAAAAAAAAAAGCAGTGCTGTAAAAACAGGCTTATTTAATGTGTGTAACAAGAGAAACCACTGTTAAACAACTTAAAGACAATATATTTGTTGTAATGGCATATTTTTATGAATGAAGGCCAGTATCACTGATACTAAGGCCCAATCCCAATTCTATTTTATACCCCTTCACCTACCCCTAACCCTTCGCCTACCCCTAACCCTTGCCCCTTGAAACAGAGTGCCAAGGCGTAGGGGTGAAAATATTCCCCTAAGAAATGGGACACCACTACTACACCGTTTCATTATACGTCGTCGCTATAGCGCCTACGTCACAGGAAATGCGCCAATGTTTATCACAAACTTCCAAGATGCCGTCGTCAGCTGTCTTGCGTGAGTTACAGCTATTTTTTGCATTTTTTGAAATTCGCAGAAAACAACGGAGATGACGATATCGTCGACGCCTAATGCTGCCGCGTTCACACCAAACGTGAATAGAGCGTCTGGCGCGAGTGATTTCAATGTTAAAAAGCGCGTCTGGAGGTCTTGCGGCGCGAATGAGACGTTTAGCGCGGCGCGGTGGACGCGAATTCGCCTCATTCGCGCGTCCACTTCGCTTCAAACTGCTTTTTACGCGCGTCATATTGTTAACGGACTTTAGCGTTTTTTTGCAACCGTTTCTTTGAAGAACATGACCGTAAATATGAACACAAGATTGAATGTGACAAAGAAAATGATTATTGGCAGTCATGTTGCCTCTGTAGCCGGTGTATGCAGGTACATTTCTCATACCCCTTCGTTTGAAGTGTGGTCCCGAAAAATCTTCGTTTCAAGGGCTATCTGGCCCTTCCCCTTACCCCTACCCCTCCAACCAAAAGAGAATCGAGACAACCCTACCCCTTCACGGGAACGCGCAAAACAGAGGGGTAGGGCCAAGGGGTAGGGGCAAGGGGTGAATTGGGATTGAGCCTAAAACTGGTAGGCTACTGATGTCTCTATGAAATATATATATTTTTTTTTTTTTACATTAATGATAGACATTCAACATTACAGTATAATTGAAAGCTACCAATTTCAACATTTATTAGGCTTTAAAAAAACGTATAACAATCTTCACATAAACCCATTATAATAAATGTAATATTTACCTGTGGCCTTCCTACCTGTCTAATAGGTAGGAAATATACATAAATTGAATAAAGTTCTTAAACACTGTATAGTCTTAACTGCATAAATAATTAATTAAATATAGATTAATCCTTATTAAAGTTAAAATTTTCTCTGTTACCTTTGTTCTTTGATTAACATGAATGACAGACATCACATCAGCGGGTTTAATAGGCTGCTGTCACTTTAAGACCTGCCACCACCGTACATGACGCGGATCTGGCGCGCATTTCATTTTCTTACAACTCTTCATTTATGACGTTATTTAACTAATTTAAGACTGCTCTTATGAGAATACTAGACTAAACTGGCATTTTGGCATAATTCTGTGTTTGTTGTTCGTTCAAATGCGAAAGAGAACTCTATTCTGGCGCGTGTCTTTCTGTGCGTCATGTGTGTCACAGACAGGATATTCAGAGACGCTTTCTCTTTTGTCTTGTCACTCTTGAATGGTTTAAAAGCATTTGCATGAATAAGAGCGTGATCATATAATGTAATGCTAGCCAAAAGGATGACAGAAAAAATGGATGCTGCGTTAATTGTGTAAAATATTTATAATTGCGTTAACGTGCTAATTTTGACAGCACTAATTATTGTTATCAACATTAAAAACAGTTGTCCTGCTTAATATTTTGTAAAAACATTATATTTTTTCCCCTGCATTCTTTAATTAGAAAGTTCAAGTTATAAGTTTGTTCAATATTTATTTGAAATCTTTTTATTTTTATTTTTATCTTTTGTAACCATGTTTTTTACTGTCACTTTTGATCAATTTAACGCAGATATAATAATAGTAGTAATGACTTCTGAATAAAGAAGTGTAATCACTTATAAATACATTATAATATATAATAATATATTAAATGGAATATTTAATTACAGTATATTGACTATTTGGTCCCTCCCTCCATTATTTTTTGCCATTTTCGGTTTCTAGTTTCAGCCCAATGTATCCAGAATTTTCATTTTCGGCCAAAAATTTTCATTTCGGTGCATCACTCTGACAACCAAGCATGGTCAAACATATGGGTTTAAGACTTTGGATTGCAAGGACTTCAGGTTCACTGTGTCAGCTCTCTATCATTGTCTGTCTGTGTCTGCAGGACGGAGCCTCAGCCAGGGACCCAGCAGGTGCTCTCATTACCTCTATCCCACTGTAGGGACTATCAGTCAGACTTCTCTGCATTCTATGCCCTGCAGTGTGGCATAAAACCATGGGAAATTCACATCTAGTCAAGGAACAGCAGGGGAGAAGTGAAAAGCCCAGTCTTATTCATTGACCAGAGTCAGTAGTGGGGACTGTCTGATAAATGGACTGATAAATGTCTTTGGTAAGTAAAAAAAAAAAAAAAAGCAGTGCTGTAAAAACAGGCTTATTTAATGTGTGTAACAAGAGAAACCACTGTTAAACAACTTAAAGACAATATATTTGTTGTAATGGCATATTTTTATGAATGAAGGCCAGTATCACTGATACTAAGGCCCAATCCCAATTCTATTTTATACCCCTTCACCTACCCCTAACCCTTCGCCTACCCCTAACCCTTGCCCCTTGAAACAGAGTGCCAAGGCGTAGGGGTGAAAATATTCCCCTAAGAAATGGGACACCACTACTACACCGTTTCATTATACGTCGTCGCTATAGCGCCTACGTCACAGGAAATGCGCCAATGTTTATCACAAACTTCCAAGATGCCGTCGTCAGCTGTCTTGCGTGAGTTACAGCTATTTTTTGCATTTTTTCTTCTGAAATTCGCAGAAAACAACGGAGATGACGATATCGTCGACGCCTAATGCTGCCGCGTTCACACCAAACGTGAATAGAGCGTCTGGCGCGAGTGATTTCAATGTTAAAAAGCGCGTCTGGAGGTCTTGCGGCGCGAATGAGACGTTTAGCGCGGCGCGGTGGACGCGAATTCGCCTCATTCGCGCGTCCACTTCGCTTCAAACTGCTTTTTACGCGCGTCATATTGTTAACGGACTTTAGCGTTTTTTTGCAACCGTTTCTTTGAAGAACATGACCGTAAATATGAACACAAGATTGAATGTGACAAAGAAAATGATTATTGGCAGTCATGTTGCCTCTGTAGCCGGTGTATGCAGGTACATTTCTCATACCCCTTCGTTTGAAGTGTGGTCCCGAAAAATCTTCGTTTCAAGGGCTATCTGGCCCTTCCCCTTACCCCTACCCCTCCAACCAAAAGAGAATCGAGACAACCCTACCCCTTCACGGGAACGCGCAAAACAGAGGGGTAGGGCCAAGGGGTAGGGGCAAGGGGTGAATTGGGATTGAGCCTAAAACTGGTAGGCTACTGATGTCTCTATGAAATATATATATTTTTTTTTTTTTACATTAATGATAGACATTCAACATTACAGTATAATTGAAAGCTACCAATTTCAACATTTATTAGGCTTTAAAAAAACGTATAACAATCTTCACATAAACCCATTATAATAAATGTAATATTTACCTGTGGCCTTCCTACCTGTCTAATAGGTAGGAAATATACATAAATTGAATAAAGTTCTTAAACACTGTATAGTCTTAACTGCATAAATAATTAATTAAATATAGATTAATCCTTATTAAAGTTAAAATTTTCTCTGTTACCTTTGTTCTTTGATTAACATGAATGACAGACATCACATCAGCGGGTTTAATAGGCTGCTGTCACTTTAAGACCTGCCACCACCGTACATGACGCGGATCTGGCGCGCATTTCATTTTCTTACAACTCTTCATTTATGACGTTATTTAACTAATTTAAGACTGCTCTTATGAGAATACTAGACTAAACTGGCATTTTGGCATAATTCTGTGTTTGTTGTTCGTTCAAATGCGAAAGAGAACTCTATTCTGGCGCGTGTCTTTCTGTGCGTCATGTGTGTCACAGACAGGATATTCAGAGACGCTTTCTCTTTTGTCTTGTCACTCTTGAATGGTTTAAAAGCATTTGCATGAATAAGAGCGTGATCATATAATGTAATGCTAGCCAAAAGGATGACAGAAAAAATGGATGCTGCGTTAATTGTGTAAAATATTTATAATTGCGTTAACGTGCTAATTTTGACAGCACTAATTATTGTTATCAACATTAAAAACAGTTGTCCTGCTTAATATTTTGTAAAAACATTATATTTTTTCCCCTGCATTCTTTAATTAGAAAGTTCAAGTTATAAGTTTGTTCAATATTTATTTGAAATCTTTTTATTTTTATTTTTATCTTTTGTAACCATGTTTTTTACTGTCACTTTTGATCAATTTAACGCAGATATAATAATAGTAGTAATGACTTCTGAATAAAGAAGTGTAATCACTTATAAATACATTATAATATATAATAATATATTAAATGGAATATTTAATTACAGTATATTGACTATTTGGTCCCTCCCTCCATTATTTTTTGCCATTTTCGGTTTCTAGTTTCAGCCCAATGTATCCAGAATTTTCATTTTCGGCCAAAAATTTTCATTTCGGTGCATCACTCTGACAACCAAGCATGGTCAAACATATGGGTTTAAGAGTGTAACCTCATGCTATATATAACCCTGGATGATTCTTTGTAATAAACCACAGGATGTGAGCTGGAGGCTCCACAAGGAGCTCTCGTGGAGAGGAAACACTACATCTATCTGAGCTTCCTATCCCATGCGAGTAGCACGCACAACGGCTTGGCCAGCCAGCTGAAAGGAAATGGAAAAGGAAATTGCATAGATGGGATGCAGGGGTCCGTGCCTTGCTGCAGATGCAATGACTGGAGCAGAGAGAAGTTATGTAACTCCACTGGGCCTCCATGATCTGGCTGCAATCCTGCTGATAAGCACACAAAAAGATCGGCCAGGACAAATTTTCTGGCTGGAATCCGTGCGGACAAGTGCGGGCACGCTACCCTGAGGGGAATGGATATGGTAACCTGTCCAATCTCCAACTTAGCCCCTGGATCTGGCCGCTGTGATGGACAAAGGCAGTTATGATAACAGGAATTCAAGACCCCTCCCAACCCGACAGCTGCCCCCACCAGTCTTTGTGCTGCGGGGATTTTTTACGCACGAAAGGCTCCAAAACAAAATGAAGAATGCAGATTAGCAAAGCCGCTTAAAAAATTAAACAACTTGCTCGAGCCTGTTTGCGAGGCTCACCTCCAAGAGATAGGAGAAGGCCGGTCGTTTCTGGTTTGTGTGATAACTGACTGCGAGGATTTCCATCCCAATTTCTCAGTACCGGGATAGGCATCCCAGTTAATTGCCATCGCTCACTTAAGTGCACGTAAATGGCTTTTTCATCCCTGAATCTGTCCTCTTTATAATTATCCTGCAGTGTGGTAATTACACAGACTCTGCACAACTGGTATTTGGTATTTTATGGGACAACAAACTCCTTTGCTCTTTTCTTGTCTCTCTGCCTCCTGCTTTCTTGTACGAGGAAGGTAAACACAAATCCTGTCTTTGAAAGCCCATCTCTGGGGATGTTTACGAAAATCACAGTATTGCTATTTGCTGGATGCTTCCGAAGTATGTAAGCTGGAGTGATGAGGATGTCGTCTGTCATGAGAGGAGAGTTAGAGCTTTGACGACTGCAATAAAAATCGCAAAAGCAATCTCTCAGAGAACCTTCTATGACTTTGTTACATGCTAGCAGAGAAATTGTCCTTTCCATCTAGATGTCTCATTACCGACGTGTACGGGAGGATTTACAATGAAACAATAGCCTCTCTTAGCTTTTAAAATGCTGGCATCGATCATAGACACCTCGAATCAGATGTCTGTTTCACCAATACCTCCTATGATCTGATAGCGCTCCCGTGCGTGCTTGGAATACGCAATGGCAAGCCGCCCCTGTGTTGTGACGTCTCAATCCTTGTGGGCTGTCCTGTTTTCTCCACGTGGCTATCAGCCCAGCTCATCTCTCTTACAACAGACACAAAGCCCTGCCACTCTGCCAGTCAGCCATAAATGAAGTGAGGTGGGAGGGAGCATTTGATCATGAACTGATGCATAAAGCTTTTATTGTGAGGAGCAGTGGACGGCGGCGAATTTTTGCGACGAAACAATGTCCTGATGAAATCCCCTGTGTGGGTGAAACTAGTGTCTTTATCTATCTATTTATTTATTTTTAAATGGACTTTGCAATGCACCTTTTGCAGTATGAGCAATATGGGTCAGTGTTGTCATTTTTGTCCTCTTATATGAGCGCGGTTTTGTTTTTCATTTTGGTATATTTTCTGCATAAATATATTTTTTTTATAAAATTTAAATATATGATTATTTGACCTTTTATATAACAAGGCGATTAGTTCAGGTTGTAAAATATAATTAGATGTGACTTACCCAAAATGTAATGATATTTATGAATCAATTATTCATGATACACACACACACACACACACACACTATGCCCCTAAGCTTTTCTTGAAATTTGTAAATAAACTGAGATTTCTAAAAATATGAAACCAACATGAATACAAAGACTTAATTCGATTTTTAAAAAGGTTTTTCATTTTCCTTATTCTTTATGTGTCGCTGACGGATATCAGACCCTAAGCTTTTCATTTAGCATTTCATTTGTTTCTCTCTTTTTTTTTCAATGTCAAGAAGTCCACTCCAAAATCTCCAGCCTTATCTCTTCCAACGTCTATCGTTCATGCATGCAGACACGCACACAAAGACACCTACGCAAATCCAGCCCACACACTCCCAGCAAAAGAATGACCTCATCCCCCACCTCCTCCCTCCCTACTCCCTGCACTCTGGAGCAGCTGGGCCGAGAGTGAGGTCACCTGAGACGGCGAGGGCCCGCCCCTTCTGACTCACTCCCACACAGCCTTTTACTGTGATGGCACTTTGAACCCAATTACCAGCATCTGACAAGACTGCTACAGTGACATAAAAGGAAACCTAACTGGGACTTGATGAATGCCTTTGCAGTCTATTAATTCCTGACTACAATGGAAGCTGCAGAGAGGGAGACCTTTGCCAAGTGTGCATGGTGTATGTGGGCATGCAAAGTTGCACTTGACTGTGCTGAGTTTTTCTCTCTGGGACAACCATGCTTTGAAGCCACCGGGCTTGCAGACATGGTGGGACGGCTGAACGGCAGGTGCTCCTGCTGCCGCCACACCTGTCTGCACTGCAGGGAGCCCAGCACGGGAGCTCTGGCACCACCTTGCAAAAATTCCCCAAACCATTGCTGATTATCACAAGGTCACGAACGCAATGACAGCATCATTGCTAGGACGAGGTAGTGACTCCATGATGGATCTCAGGCATTACCTCATCATTTTACTGGAATCTACAGTGCAGTCGGGCACATTTAGCACTTTGCATTTGACAAAGTGGGTGATCTCATCCTGAATATTGTAGCGCAAGAGATGAGTCACAGGCACTCAAAATATACAATTGAGCTGTTGGCCTGTTTGAGGATCGCCTGAGGGGGGAGGGTACCGTAAGAGCAGGAGTGCCAGTGTGATGCGTTCACGTGTGCTGGCTAGTCTCTGCTGGGTTTGCCTGGTGCAGTGGCCCATGCTTAAAAGCCCACTTATATGCCGCCTGCTCCACTGAACCTAAGAGAGGTGCCCAGTAGGCATCTCTTATACTAACGCAAATCTTTAAACAACCTTTCTGATCTGCACGCTGCAACCCGCCATACCTATGCATACACACAAAAACTGGCACTTGCACACAGACAAGCCCCCATTCCAACAGAGCCGGGCTGTTCCCTCAGGTATTCCCGGCAACATTACAGATTAAAATAGCAGCCGACCCACATAGCTGTACACTGGCTCAGCCTCGCCTTCAGAGAAGGCAGACTTTACGTTCTTGACTGCAAACACCTTACAATCATTGTCATTTTTGCACTTCTATTCCAATGCGTTCGCACCCACTGCGTTGTCAGAACATCCAGGTGCTTTGAGAAAGCGGTGCTAAAAGAACCTGGTAACTCCACCAAAAACACACAAAAAAATGGTTATTACAGCCAATTTTTTTTTAATAAATTATGTTGCAATGATTAGGATTTAGGAGCAAATGGTTGAAAGTGGGTCTCTGTCTGTGCAAAACAAAGGGAGAAGGCTGAATGTCTCAATGAGCAGGACAAATGCTCCAAGGTCGCTGGTCCTCAGCACATGACCCATTTAACTGAGCCATAACAAACTCCTTCCCCAAAACCACTCAGCAGAACTCGCACTGCACAACGTTCAGGACGAAAGCGCATTTGAGTGTAGTGTGGACATGGTGGGGAGAATTGTGTTTGTTAGGGCAGCTCCAATTTAAGAAAGATTTATAAACATTACACCTTTCAAGATGAGCAATATTTTAATACAAGAGGAATAATAAGAGCAATTGGGAAGCTATGTAATGTGTGTGTGTGTGTGTGTGTGTGTGTGTGTGTGTGTGTGTGTGTGTGTGTGTGTGTATATATATAAATAATATAATATAATATAATATATATATATATATATATTTTTTTTTTTTTGTGAATTTAAGACAACATTTCTTTGAACAAAGGTATTGCTTTTTTGCTGACCCTAAACCTTTGTTTGGTATTGTTTATACTAATTGAGACTTACTTATGACCTGACTTCATTTCTCACACTGCGATTTTAGGTTTCACAATAACAACTATATAATCTCACAATTTGACTTTATTTCTTATTAACTTTATCTAACAACTACCCGTTACAAATTTTACTCAGCTTTATTAGGATTCAGCTTTTGTTTGAGTTTGGTGGAAAAGCGAAGCATGCCAGCAAATGTGAACAGGTGGGTCTCACAGCAGAGCAGCTCAGAGCCGCCTCAAGGAGAAACAAGCAGAGCAATGCAGATCCTTAGCCAGAGCTATATCAGGTATACAGTATGGCACCTGGCACAATTTACAGAAGGTCTGGCCTGCCTAAAATAAAAGGCTTAAAATAAAGCTTACACAATATGGTACTTGCACCAGCTTAGCAACCATCACAAGGGGCTGTAACCAGTATAACTGTAACAGTACGGCTGTTGGGTTGATGAATGGAGAGGATGTTGGCAGTTGTCCATGTGGAGGGAGCAACTTTTGGGGCAGGGGGAAGGAAAGGGAGGCCTGCGGGTGGGGGGTGGGGGGTGGGCGATAGTAGAGAATCCCGTCAGTAAACAAGGGCTTGGTTTCCTCCACTGAATTGGCAACGATTGGGGAGGAAGTGGTAACAGCACACTTCGAAACTTGCTTTCGAAGAGCAGAACCGCAAACATTCTTTGTGTGTGCTTGATGGGGCGGTCCTGCCTTCTGAACTGTGCTCAAAATCAGCTCTCTAGTGTATTAGCAGTATGCTCTTCCACACCGCCAGGTTGAACACACACCGGTTGTGTGCCCGGTGCCAGGGGGGCATCTGCCCTTTTTATTTTCTCCCCATGTAATTACTGAGCAGAGCTGTTAGTTAGGTGGAGGGCTCTGTGAGGGTGATGTACGCCAATCCTGCCTGCACACCTCTCAACATAAGAGGCATCCACCTGCTTTGACCTCCATATGAACAGATTGCATCACAGAGACGTGGTTGTACTGCTTTCCTATTTTAATACTATTCATTATTTTGCATAAAATATCTCAAGTGCATAATATGATGATCGTGCTATAAATTGACATGCCTTCTATTTTGGACATACAACTCTATGAATCCAGATATGCGTAGGATTTTTCACATTTGAACAGACCACATCATGCAAAATGTCCTGTAATCAGTGGCTGTGCTTTAAAAGGTCAACCGCAGACAGGGTCAAAATGGGTAAGAGAGCGAGAGAGAATGAACGAGAGGAATATATATAGTATAGTGAAACTGGACTGGCACAACAGGAGGCTAGAGTGATGCCAGATCATGTGACCATCAGAGAGAGACGATATGCAAATATGCACTCAC
The DNA here is from genome assembly GCF_951802725.1 of Rutilus rutilus. Lineage (NCBI taxonomy): Eukaryota > Metazoa > Chordata > Actinopteri > Cypriniformes > Leuciscidae > Rutilus > Rutilus rutilus. The sequence continues at coordinate 16,481,994 of NC_140215.1, read as the reverse complement.
ACACAGATGTTTGTTTTTCTATCATGGTGGGACTTCATGGTCAACTTTCCATTGACTTCTATTTTTTTTTCATTGTGTTAATGATATTTTCTGTTTTCTATAACCCACACAATACAGAAACTATATAGTTCAGTCCAAATTAAAAAGGCAAGCTGGGTATAATAGGCTACAGTGGTTCTCAAACTGTGATACCCTCAGTTCCCTCAAGAAATTTAAATTATTAACATTTATTTTAAATTGATATTTTTCCATGTTTTATTTCAAATGTCTGATTGCAACTTTAATGTCTCTTTGCATCTATAAGACTCTTGCATAGCCTACAGCCTACCATGAGAATACGTCTACTACATTTTACTACACTTTTCTGTCTGTGCACAAAAGAGAGCATTATTCTGGGATTATTATTCTGTTTGCCTTTATAGTCTTTGAGCTTGATTTCCTTTCAGAAACACTGGATTTAGCACTTTTGAGAATCATATCAATAATCACAACAGACAAGTGCTTCTACACAGATGAGAGATGTTTTTTCATGGACTGCATTGTTCCAAATTAATACATATTTTATTAAAAGGTATCCGTGTGATTGAATTGGATTGTAAAATTTCTAAATATTATTATTGTGTTGTTTTAGATGCTGCTTCCACAGATCTGCTAAGGCCCAGTCAAGTATACATCAGTTGGTAAGTGTGCAGTATGATTGATCAGAACTACAGAAGTATAGTTATTAATCAAAATATAATATTAATCAAAATCTCTGTGACATTCCAACAAAACAAACCCCAATATATCCCTTTGCACTTTAATAAACTTACATCAAATTATCAACGAGCCCAGCCAGTGTATTAATTCACAAAATTTTACTTCAAGTTGTTTCAAGGTCACAAAACACAACCTAAATGCACGTTATACCTAGTGGAAAAGTACCTGTTGTTGGTCATTGTGTTTTAATGGGTCTTGTGACCTGTGTCCTTATTGTGTCTATGTCACCACCACCAAAACAAACAATGAGCTCACCACTCCTGTTTGGCAGCTTGACAACAGGTGTTTGGTGATTCAGACCTGAGCTTCCTGCCACTCTGAAACCCAATATGAAATCACAATCTCCACTAGACAGAAGACTCCAAATTACTCAAGAGGAAATGTATTATATGATTCAGATTAACCAGTAGTGTTGCTACAACATCTGCATGCTAAAAAAATGCCAATTTGATATCAATGGGAAGACACAGTCACCTCTGATAACAGATCACTTTAAATTGTAATGAAGACACATGGATTTTCTGTAAAGCTGCTTTGAAACGATATGTATAGTGAAAAGCGCTATACAAATAAATGTGAATTAAATTGAATTTTACATCTGGATACAAAGAACTGTGATGTGTACATGATAGAGTAGGTTGTGTACGTTTTAGTGCTGTGATGTCAAACAAGGTGACGTGACAAGATTTGTTTGCACTGACTGACTTCTCAATTATTGTCAGTTGTTTTTTTGTATAATGTGCTTTTTTGGTTCTAAGTGTATTTTTGTATTATTTAGGGCAAATTTCTTTAAAAAAAACAACAACAAAAACAAGATGACGTGGCTTAAAGTTGTCATTGGCTAGCTGAAGAATATGAACATTAGACAGTCTGGCAGCAGTCTTAGGTTGGCCTTATTGCGCGTTCCCATCTGGACAATATCAGTGCAGGGAAATTCCAGAAGGCCAAGAGGCTAGAACGAGTGCAGGACCGTCAGAGCTGAATCTCACATCAGGAGCACTTGAATAAACATGAGACATCCTTTACTTTCCTCCTCTGCTCTTTTCTCTCTTCATTTCTTTATTTTTACCTTGACATTCTGCAGGTCTACTTATAGCTGGTTTGGAATACACAAAATATCATATTTATTATTCATACCAAATGCCCTCCTGGTTTATGCAACTCTCATTTTTGCAGAAAAAGGAGTGCTGCCGTCTCAAACAGCATTGAGGTACCATTTGCAAAGGGAAAGTATTGATTTCCAATCTCCTTGGGTTTTTTTTTTTTTTTTCAGGGTGGTGTGAGAGAGATCAGCAGGCTGTTAGTCGGAGTTTGTATGCCTGTGTGTGCACTTGCACTTAGAGAAAAATGGCTGGTTCCTCTCAGCCTGTTAATCAAATCCTTGAGTGGCTAAACTGCCTCTCCATCGAGACCAAGGGGGACGACAGGACTCATGCATAAAGATGCATTCCAAACACTCATCTTTCTCTGTCTTTTTCTCTCTCTGTCCATCCTAGTACTACTTCTCATCTCCATGGGCTGAAAGACTCTCGAGAGACGGCAGACAAATGACCCACACCGTCTGCACCATCCAAGAGCTACTCAATCATGGCCCCTGAAAACTCTTGATCCCTCCATAACAATACCACCTCCATCAGCAATCACTCAGAGGCATGGGGATAATTAGCATGTTGAATGCATGGATGAGGGTAGGTATATTCAGTTTAGCATGCACTACTATTGGGTCAAAAATCATAAACATTTAGGCCTACCCCAGAAACTATAGCTTATGTACACACGTTTCCTGGAGAAAATTCTGGAATGCATCCGTAGAATCTGTGAATCAACTGCATGCTGTGAATCATCTGCAGTTCCTTAGGCAGCATATGCGACCACACATTTCCTTGTGCCCGTACTGTAGGTGACACACAGTTAGACAAACAACAGACACTCTCAGTGAAGATAAGCATGGACCATTAGCGTCTCAGAGCTTGCATGGCCAGATCGAGAGTGAGATCACTTCCAGTGCTTACTGGAAACGGATAGGCTGTTTAACATAATCAGTATTGCTCAGCGTTTCTCATAACATTCATTTACATGATCTCATCATTAATGCACTGGTTTGGGCTTCTGAGGGATATATTTGACTTCAACTTGAGGGAAACTACAATGCTTCCTTGAAATGTAGTCCAAAGCTTAATATTCAACTCCCCCAGCTTATAATAGTTGTATATTTCCTTACTTTTAATCACTTTTGCACTGTTGTTTTCATACTTATTTCCTCAGCTATTTTATGTTCCTGATTGTGTTTGCGTACTATGTGCCTTCTATACACTTCTGTGGTTTTATACCATACCATGTGTTTGCAAAAAAATGCCGCAGTGTCTTCTCTTGTGACATTGCACATTTCAAGTCATTGTAATGGAAAAACATCCTGGAATATTGTTTAACTTATGACTTTATTATATATATTTCTTATAATTTTTCCAGCCCTCGAGTTTGCTGAAGTTTGTGTTCTCTGGAGATGCTAATTATCCCCCAATTTCTCATTTCACCAAACCTATGTTTGACTGTTCAAAAACCTACCAACTGCCAGTTTGATGCCGTCTTTGATCTACCTCTAGCGCTGAGAATAAATTATAGAGCAATTGCCACATTTCATGGTGAACGATATTTGGTAAACAGGGCACACAGTGTATATGAAGGTGAGCTAGGGCTGCGCTTCAAATGCTAATGATCTTGTGAAAGCTGTTTCACTTTAATGTAGTAACTCAAAATCACAGAATAATAGTCGAGTCGGGTATTGCTTTTTTTCCTCTATAATTTCCACAGCTTGTTATTTATTAGTTTGCCCAGACCTGTCATGCATGCTCGTGGTTACAGCTTTTTTAACAAAGAGATGGAATTCAACATAAAATTGCTAGGTTGCATCAGAAGCAGCCTGTGCTAAAGCTTAGTATGAACTTTACTCAAACGTAAAAGGAGAATGTGACTGAAAGGTCCCCACTTCAAAGGGAAACCTAGTTCAGCCCTATACATGAAAGACCCCTGCTGCACCTCACTACTGCCTAATTACTGTCAGCTGTCTGGGGGCTGAGTGATCTGCTGTGTCTGGGAGCTACGCTTTTGCAGTAGTCACTAAGATTGTTTATAGTTATATTTGAGGTACAGTGGGTTTTTGTGAAGTCGAATAGTAGTCGTTTCAATTTGTCCAAGTATACAGGTACATGACACAATGTGTAACCTACTATTTGAAGGGTACATGTTGCATGTCACCTGCATCTTTGGAGCAAGTGCACAAAGCCGAGGTAAATTATAGTCAGATTAACTTGTATGTATGCTTGAACAAAGCTTAGCTACAATTGTATTATCCAGGTCTGTTAGTAAAACTTCTCAAAAATCTGACTAATATGATTTTAGTCTGACTAAAGATTGACATAACACTTTTTAAAATGCCAAATTATTGCTTTCGTCTGACACAGAATTTTAAAGTGCATTTCGACTGCACACCATAAAATCTGAATCATTAGAGAGATATAGGTAGGCATGAAGAAAAATAGTCAACTCTTTTGCAATCTCAGACGATGACTTGACAGTGATTCAGTCTATACTAAACCCAGACAGTGCTTGATTTTGACCTGTCTAGTCACTGGCAGAGGCAGCGTACAGGAAATGCCCTGAACAATGGGTTGGTTTATGATGTCATACTAATACCAACACAGTGGTGACTTATGAATGCAGTCTGCTCGCCGATCCCTGCCATTATATGGGCCGGTCGATAATCCAGTGGAAACCAAACAGCTGACGAGATCAATTAAGTTATAAAACTCAAAATCAGCAATAGGATCACACAGAGTGACAGGCACTTTCCATTGTGGGTCAAAAGTATACCAACAACATAGTGACTAATGGAGCTTGTTGACTGGTTCAGCAGGGGCCAGTGAGGTCAAAACTGTTGGAGGGGAAGGGATGTGTCAGAGTAGCCAAGCCTCCACAGATGCACTGCATATCTGTGTAAGATAACTTTTTGACAGCTTATTTATCTTGACGTGGGAGTCCTTATATTTCAACGCATGCCTGAGCATCAGCATGTACTGATAGACCTGTTAACACTTCAAAGAGAGGCCGGCAGAACAGGTTTGAGGTTGAATGCCAAGGTGTTTCCCTCAGAGTAAGGTCAGTCAGTGAGGACATCACCACTGACAAAATTCAGGTTTTTGAATCTAAAATGCAGCACAAAGCTTTGAGGGTGTACAAGGACCTTTCTTTCTTTGCCTAAACCTGCAAGTCTCCCAGTAGGTAAGTAGGAGCTTAGTACATTATCTTGGTCTCTGAAGACATTGCAATGTTACCACTCACTCTACAGCTTCAGGGGAGCTTTCTCTGGTGTCGTCAACAAGGTAATGCGTTTGGCCATTACTTTGGTGTCCTGGAGCTTTGCCAATTGCAGAAAGAGAGCAGAAAAGGTCTGTGCTGTCAGAAGATACACTGTGAGAAAGCAGCTGTGTTCCTCAGGGTATTACATAATGCACATTTCAGTGTTCACTGCCCAGAGAAAGTTTGAATGCCTTCAGCTGGAGCAAGTTCAATGTGTATAGAGAAGGAATGTGATAAAAGCATGGATGGAAGCTAAAGCAGGCCAACTGCCTGCACCATGGGCTGCAGGGGGGAATTAGCAAGAAAGCGTAGGTGCAAGGATGTTAGGCTCCAGCAATCAGGTGTGGAACCTCCACTTGGAGCACTGACGTAGCCTGACTATTGACAATTGAAATACATTTTTAATGTTATCTTGTAGCCTCTTTCTCAACCCCCATCCACCGACCTTACGATCCAGCCCTTTGTTTCGAAAAATTACTGGGCTGTGAAATGCAAAAACTCACAGCACAGAATATGCATGCAGTGTGATTCATTATCTTGTCAAAATGGGCTTCTCTGGGACAGACCAGTCTCAACGTTTGAGCGCTGCACTGCCTTCATCTCAGATAGCTGCTTCCTGCAGCTTCTCTCAGGGGCTTACGTGACCCTGCTCAGACGTGTTCCAGTTCTACTGACTGTGATGCGTTTCTGTGGGTCAGTCGTCTGCCCTCCAGCTGCCAGTGAGCTTTGAGAAGTTCACCACTTCTCAGATTCTTTTTCTCAACCTTTAGCATGAAAGCTATTGATAGAACAGGGGGAAAAAAGAGTAGGTCTTAGGTTTTGCTGGGATTATCAGGACAGCCAAGTATCATGGGTTCAGACTGCAACACTTACAGTAGTAGTCCTAGGTTTGAGATGGGTGCGCAACAATTAGACCCTGCTTCAGAAATTTGAATGAAGTCATTTGGAGTTACTGATGGCAATTAAAACTTTCGGAACAAAACGCTTGACGATGAGAAGAAGAGTGCAGTAAGGACAGGTCTGCCAGACTTTGTAGACAAAGAGACAGAGAGTGACCCATTTTTGCTGTGACCCACAAAAAGGCCTTCTTGTCAGAGAAGGACACACCAACAAAGGCCCACGTGGTGCGCTAGCTGATGGAGGACAGATGGATGGATGGATGCAGACAAACAGACTCAGCCCCCCAACCCGTCTCTTAGGTGATCCTTACTAATTGGCCAGGCTGCCTTGACTGCCTCTAATGGTGGTGTTTACTGCCTCTGCCTCATTCCCCAGGCCACTCCACCTGCTCTTGCAGCCTCCAGTGATGAGCTCTGAGAGTCATACTGGGTGGCACTGCTTGGGGAGGGGGGTGAGAGCCAACAGGGGCTCTCTTGTTGCACAAACAGCCGCTCTTTGAATTAACCTTGCTTGCGGGTCATCGCCAAAATAATCCCTCCCTTCTCTACCCTTAGAAAGGTTGGCGAGTTGTGATTACAGCAAGCCGCCCTCTCTGTCTTTTCCCTCTGTTTTTTCTCTCTCCTCTGTGTCTCTTCTTGACAGTGAAAGATAGCGTCTTTGTTCAAGTTGGGGGAGACAGTGCCAGCAGTTTGCGTTCCTCGTGGGGAATAGATGCAGTGCACGTTCGGTGGACAACCTCTCGTCATCCCTGAGCACATCACCTCTGTCACTCTCCCCTCCGTGACCCTTGCGCCCCATCCCTGGTCGAAGACTGAGCTCTGAAACTCAATTCACCCATATCACATCCATTAAGGTCTGATTCATGCTCCACTCGCAAGGGGCTGAGCACAGCTATCCATCTTGTCTCCTTCTCAAAGGGTGCTGTTTACCTTGCACTGGCAGATCTAGGGCTACACTTTAAAACTATCACAACTTGTAAAAGAATCAAACTTTAACTATGATGTTAGTCAAAGAAAAAAGCCTGTCTACAGAGATAGGCCTTTTTCTCTTCATGCTCATTTTCTTGCCATCAGATTCAACTTTATTTTTTCTGATTCCATGTGGTTGTTCCGCTTCTCTTCTGATGCGAGGTGATACTCACTCTCTCTGTCTTTAAATTGTCTTATATATATTTTTCTATATTGTGATCCATGCTTGGACAGTCAATTTACACGGCAGAGAATAAATGCCCTGTGTACACATGCATGCTATTATTTGATATGACCATGATGCTTTAAGTTAATTAATGCCAGAATTAGCAGATAAACCAGACCTGTCTGTCTTCCTGCACAACATATTTCTTCTCTGTTCTAATCTTCGAGAAGAGATTGCCAGACCTGTATTTTCCTTCTATACTCATGCCAATACGTCTGCATTTGCATTTGCTACCAGGTAATATTTGTATTAGACGTGCCGGTTGAATTGCTGGTGGGGGGAGATATGTTTCAAGTTCACACATCAGCAATAAATAACCACTCACTGCATTACCCTGCAGTTGAGCACATGGAATTGCAATGAGCTGAATACAGCCAGTGCATGCGTTCAGAGGCGTCCGTCGCCACATCGATTACCAGAAGTCCTTCTAACCTCAAATCATAAATCTTATCATTAAATTGCTGCCGTTTAATTTATAAAACTTCCAAATCCTGGTGCTATTATTACTATATTTGCTGCTAAAACAATTATTGCCCAAGAACACAAAGCAATTGATTTGCATTGATCACATTAAGACCTCATCACTTAAAAACATGACTATGTTCCAGTGGCACGTATGTGCATCATCTCCAGCTTTTCCAGAAGGCTTAAGTGGGATACCATAAAAATGTAAAACACCACTATTATCATTGATTACCTCTCCCCCTTCAAGAGTCAGCAAATTGTCATACAGATGCACACCAGCTCTCAGGAGTGGGTGATTTGGATGCATTCTCCTCACATCCACTCACGCGCGCACCCTCGCGGCGGAGGTAATACATAATACATGAAGATCGGGAACTGCTCTTGATATCGTCGGGCTGAAAAACACTAAGTTATCTGACAGACGAATGCATTATTTAATAACAATTCGCTTATTGTTAGCCAAGCTCTTATTTTCTCTGGCCACATTACGTGCGCCTTAACAAAACGCCATTCAGTCAGATCCAGTCAGAAGTAGACTATAATGCACATGAATCATCTCGTGTCTTTTTCTGTCATTGACATCTGTTTTGCTTTGAGTATACAACAGAGAAGTGTACTAAATATGCGTCTCATTCCTTAAAGCATATCTAGATTATTCGTCTAACTAATATTGATCACTTTCGCTCGTATAAATAAAAAGCCCGGAGTTCTAGACATGCTTTAGTATGAAAGCAGCAAAACAGCGCTTTCGTCATCACTATAAACCACTACACGTAATAATTTGTACAAGGAAACAGCGTGTTTAGACGTACGCGCGCACTGTGAAGTTGTGAATGTTTGCATTAGATCCATGTGCGCAAATAAGCACGGCTTATTTATGCGAACTAACAGTCCAATAGTTACGCGCAAACTCTCACCTGCTGCCAGTTCTCCTCCAGCGATGGCATCGCCGAGAAGTAGCCCGTGTCGTGCACCAGCTGAAGTTCCTGAAAAATACTGTAATTTGCCAACACGTCCATGTTGATGCTCACAAGAAGAAAAAAAAGTGTTGCTTGATCCTCTGGTATATTTTTACTTCTCAGCCCACTGCCAAACGCAAAAAGAATGTTTCAAATCCTCAGTGAAGTGTAGTTCAAAGCTGGTAATTTAAGCGCTTTGAGGAAAAGGAAGGAAAAAAATAAAAATAATTCTTGTCACTTAATTGCAATCCCCGCGAACTCTCAGATCCTCAGCCTGGGAGTGGGATGCAAAATCGGTGACATGAACTGTCCACCTATTTCCGCATTGCCTCTGTCTCTTTTGCGCTATAAATTCCAGGTAGCCTTTATCTTGAATGCCGTGGATCACCAAGGCAAGTTGCTGGGCTCGCTGTCTCGCGAGCGAGAGGAAGCCAAGGGAACTAGAGGGGCGTGGTTTGTTGTCAATCAATTCCGTGCGTGACCATATACGGTAAATAGGGTTGATGATCTCACTGGCGTCCAAGTAAGGCGGTGCTAAAATGGCCAAATAGGAGGAGTACAATTTGAATAATATAGCGTGATTGGCTCTGGACGCTTGTCAATCGGGCCGTAGAAGGCAGTGAAAGGTGAGCTATTTTTAGAGAGCTATATAGCAGCGGCAGCGCGCTGGCGTCTCTCATACGGCCAGGGAGAACGCGACAAACAGAAGTAGAAGTTGCAGTTGAAACGTGAGGCAATTCTAACTCTTTATGAAGTCATATCAGTTGGAAATTGTACACGGGTAACCACAGAACTGCCGATAAAGTTGGAAACAGTTGTTCAGAAAAACAGATTGATGTTGTGCTGTAATAGGCTAATATTGAGGCACAGGCAAGTGCTAAAAAAAAAAAAAAAAAAAAAAAAAAAAATTCTGTGAAGATCCTCTCAGATGTTCCACAATCACTAGGATTGAGTGGTTCACAGACAGGATGAGGGATACTTTAAATATTTGAATTTTGAAATAAGAGGCTTAGCACTTTGAAATTAGAGTTTTAGCTCTTCTGATGGCACAAATGACCACAAAGAGCATCTATAATTGCAACTATTACAGCAATTGATGGCATTGATTTGCAGTACTGATCTGGCTATTGTTGTGTAAAGGGTAATTGACTCTTCAGGATGTTTTTCGCAAGCCAGAAACACTTCTATAAGCTGTTAATTCCAGAAAACCATATAACAGAAACCTAAAACAGAATAATGTTTCTGAATAATGACCGTTGCCCCTGGCAAACCTGTATAAGTGACCACTCATTCATCCATCCGTCTGTCTATCTCTATCTGTGGCTCATGCTCTCTCTCTCTCTCTCTCTCTCTCTCTGTCTCTATCTCTCTCTCTGTCTCTATCTCTCTATCCCATTCCTGATCAACTGTCTAGCCTCTTCCCCGATAATAGCTGACTGTATACCACTATCCTTTATTTATTTTGAAATATGGATAAACCATCTTAAATTGACAACACTGAGAGCATGGAGATTAATATCTATTTTGTTGTTTTGTAAAATTATTTTTTCTCTCTGAAGTCTCATTTACACAGATGAATCCTAGATTTTGACAATTATTGTTTTGTGTATTAAAATATTATATAAAAAAAATATATATATAAATATAACTATTAACAGACTTGTGATGTTGAATTCTGACAGAACATACAAGTGTGGGATAACATACTTCACAAGTCAGATCTTTTATTTTATTTTAGCTTTATACATGACGATATACAACTCAACTATGTACAATGCATCTATATATATTTCATTTATATAAATATATACACACTCCTGGGCAAAAAATAGACCAAATATTTTGTGTTTTTTAATAGCCTAGTCTTTACCATTTTGATTACAAATCACTGGTCAATTAGCAAGAATTTCACAAATACTGTAGATAGAGCAATTTAGCATGGCATAGCCTTCCATTTTGTTTTCTAAAATATTTAAACCGTGTGGGCAAACTGGTGGACAGCTTTTGAAGAAAAGTCAGTGCTGTTCCAACCAATGTTAATGGCTTCAAACAGTTCATGAGTAGTTGAAAAATGTCTCCCAGTTCGTTTGAGTTTAATGCGAGACCAAATATTCACTATATGGTTCAAATCTGGACTCTGAACAGGCCAAACATGAGCCTGATGGACTTCTTCTCAAGCCACTTCTTGGTTGGCTTTGCAATTTGGGCAGGAGCATTGTCTTGTTGAAAAATAACATCTGATCATCTTTTGATAACTTTTCCTTTGAAAGCAAGCCATTCTGCAATATTCTCCTCTACTCCAAAGCTTTAAATGAGTTTTCACGGTGAAGCAGCTCACCAATACTAGCTGCTAAAAAGGCTCCCCACACAATGTCTCTTCCACCATGCTTCACTGTGGGAGAGATGCATTTATTATTATATTCTAACCAGACGTTCGAAGACACCGCTCTGGAGCATCACCATGCAACTCGTGTTTCATTGTGATTCATCACTAACTTCCCAAATTCTGCCAAAAACTTAATTCTGTCTTTGATGGTTTTCTGAGACAGCAATGGCTTTTTAATTAGTAAATGTGCTTAAATTTAGCTAATTTCCTGACCAATACTTTAAGGTTAAGACAATTTAAAGCCTAATGTTTAGCCAATTTTTTTTGTTTTGTTTTTTGCCCGGGAGTATGTATGTATACATACAATATATAGGCTATATCATTTTACACATACATAGAGATAGGGAGAGGGAGAGGGAAACCGGATTTTCTTTGGTATGGATCTGGTATTTTTGGTGTATTTTAAAGGGGACGATGACAAATCAACAGTACTGACTTTGCCTCTTTGTTTTAATAGAAGCAGCCACCATCACATTGGAAATTGAACAGTTTCATTTTAAAATGAATTAGTAACATATGGCAATTACATTAATTTGTGGACTGAGTGAGAGAAAATGCCTTGATAAAGAATAATTTAATTACGTTTGATCATCAAAGCAAATGCTACATTCAATCAGTTATTAAGTTTTGATAGCATAACAACCTGCCAAAACACAGGTTTATTGTTCACTTAAAATATGAACATTTTAAATTAATTCTGCTCTTGTTAACTACAGTTTGTTAGAAAGATTGCTTGAAATTTGAAACTGCAAGCGCATCAACCTTGTTGTCACAAACACCAAATAAAATGTTTTGATAATTGTAAACACTACTTCAGTTGCAATTAGTGACAGGCAGTAGAAAAGTGTAAGCCTGGTTTTGCAATGCGAAAGAGTGTTTTAGTTGCAGTGAGTAATTGAGTTTGTATGCGCGTTGTGCTGTCTGTTTCTTCCGTCACTTTCCCAGGGGACATTGGTTTTTGTCTCAGTGGAGTACCGGGGCAGATGGTTGCTAGATTGACTGTTTCAGGACATTTTCCCTATTGATTTTTACAGGTCTCCCTGCCAGAGAGAATTAGCCTGAGTGGGGGTTGGATGGAGGGGTGGAAGCTGCTCCACAAGACACGCTAGCCTGTCTCTATCAAAAATATACACTGAAAGATTTGCAGCTGAATGTCGAAGTGCATGTGATTTCCTGAGCTGCAGACGCACACAGCAGATCAGATCCGGGGGGACATGGCTTAGTCCTGCCTCTACCTCATTGGCCAGAGCGCACTACCGAGGGACTGAGGATGCTGGAAAGAAAAAGCAGGTGTGTGCTTTGGTGTTATTGCGCGGCCGGTTAAGGGCAGGTGCGAGTCTGCCAGGCTCGGTGGCACAGCTGGGCAGGGTAAGCCCTGATGACTGGCTCATCACTCCCTCCTATGGCTAACCCGCTGTCTCACCAAGTCTGAAACAGCTGGTTCCCACTGAGCCTAGCCCTGACCCGGGGCAAACCCTGCAACTTCCAAACTGGGCCATGGACACAGAATAAAACACACTCAGGGTGCCCCAGTTCCTACCTCACACATTTACTGTTGAGGCTGAAGTGTTAAATTTTAAAGGCTGTATGACGTCAAAAGGGGAATAATTTGTTATGCTTAGACACAACTGCATGTAATATCATGAATCTTACATGTAGTTGTGTCTAAGCATACGAAATGACTCTTCTTGACTTCATACACAGAAATGAAAAGGACAGTTCACCCCAAAATGTGAATAAAAAAATAAAAAAATAAAACACACACACAAAAAAACACATGACTTTTTCTTATGTGGAACACAAAAGAATAATGCTCACACTGCTCTTTAACTATTCCCAGAAAATACTCTAAAATGATTATTCTTTTCCATTTTTACTTGCCTTGGCAACATTTTCACTGGCGCATTATATAAAACAATAAATAAATAAATATACTAAGTAATACCTTTTTATTTTGGCTGTGTTAGATTTCTTTGTTAAATGTTTTTTATTTAATTTTTTCTTCACAAATATATGTTTCTTTTCAAAAAGAAAATTAGCAACAAGCTGAAATTACACAGCTATTATATAGCCTAACTGCATAGCCTCAGAAATGCACTGTTGGAAAATGACATATCATGGAAAACATCACCGATTGGTTTTTATTTTCATCACAATCAAACTGATATTTCAAGATTATTACAAGTTGTTTTAGCGATTTTGGCAAAACCTAATTTATGTTGGCCGTCTACATTATCTCTGTGACATTTGCAGGCAGAATCTGCAACAACAATGTAGACAACATCTTAGAAAACTGAACGTTTAAGGTTGCAAAGCATTGAAATGGATTTACAAGATCAATGAACAATGTTATTGCTAAGTCTTAAATAATTTAAGAGCTATCTTATGGCTTCAGAAGACTTGGAATGCTACACACTAGTCATATGGATTACTTTAATGGTGTTTTTTTGTATCTAGGCTGGTCATGCTTTTGTTGAATGGAAAAGAGTAGCATGAATGTTCTTGGAAAATAAAAGGAGACAGTTTAAAGAAAGAGAGAAAGAAAGAAAGAAAAAGGCATGCGGGTTTGGAGGGTGAGAAAACAATGTTAGAATTGTATTTTTAAATTGAACTGTTCTTTTAAAAAGTGTGTTTAACCAAGACATTACCAGTGTCTCTGATTTGTGGGTGTTATGTTGATAGTCCTGCTTTGCATTGTCCTAAATTAGCCCTGTTTCTGTGTTTCCGCCAAGGTGACATCATGTGAATCTGCCACTGCTTGGATAGTCATGGCAACTGATCTGTTTGCATAAACACACGGGGCTGACTCTCCTCCCCTGCGGTCCCTCGTGTCACTGGGATTCTCACAGATCCTAGCAGCTACAGGGTTGTACCATTACAGCACCCTGCTGCTCCACACACACACAGGGGAGAGCCTGGCGCCACTCCTGTCTGTTCAGTCAGTCCGACTCCCAGAGCGACCCCTACCAGCCGACCCCGGGGCACTCTTCACCCAGTACCCCTCATCAACGGCATCCCACCCAGCCTCCAGCACTTACATCACAGCCCTCCACACTCTCATCTGTGACCTGTGATCACACTCGACTTTCTGACATCCTTTTAAGTGTTCTTGCACAGCGGGCGCTTACTGCTGCGAGCTCACAACACAGTGGAGTCGCTCACTGCATAACATAAATGTTAGTGAGATGAAACAGGAAGGCAAACACAGACTCATTTTTAGTTATGATGAGTCCTGCTTGCTCAGTTGTGACAACACAAGCTTACGAAGATAAGACGATACTAAAAGTTGCATTTCATGAGCCGTGCGATGTTTCACGAGCACATTAATTTGTCATTGTTGATTTCATGCGAGACGCCGGACTTTCTTTCCGGTATAGCTCAAACTCCAATTGGCAGTGCCGTGGTCGCCTACGTGGCAGAGTGCGGGAAGGGGAATCAGAGGAGAAGTAAGAGGTTGCAGCATGAGATCATAGGAGTCACACTGAGGTAGGAATGGAATTATATCACTAGTGGGAATTGTCCCAATTAGGTTGGACTGGAGCACTGCTACGGAGATGAAAACATCCACTCGCATTAGACTGGCCCTCTTGAAGACGTGCCGAGATTCCCCTTCTCTCAGCCTGTGTTGTTTTGTCTCATTCAGCCTCACTTCTCTTTCCGTCTAGGCGTGTACACCAAAATGACCCTGACCTCTAGCACCTTTGCTCTTGCATGAGAGAACACCTTTTATGTGGCTTTGGATGGAAGGAGCTAGAGGAGAAATGGAAAGAATGGTTCCCTCCCTTACTATTATTATCTGGGTTTTTTAAGGGGGGTCTGCTATGGCACAAAAAAAGGTCCTCTTTGAAAAGAAGGTTTTCAGATTTGGACCTCTTGAGAACAGAATGATTAATTTAGCACAAGGAATAATACTTTGGATGATAAAGGGAATACATTTATCTTTACGCTTTCATCCCGTCGCCTCTGACTGCGTGCGGGAGAGCCCAGGAAACCTTGAGGTATTGCGTAAATTCAGTTGCAAATTACAAAAAATGAGTGCATGTCTTTCAGAAACTTGTGTTCAGCACCTGAATTGTTGGCCAAACATTCCTGTTGAACATTACTGTCATCTTTTCTTATACTAGAAAAAAATGGGATTGTACAAATTCAGACTGGAATTCCTCCAAATGGATCCGACACAGAGAGAGCGCACTGGAGTATCTAGCTGTGTTCTGGTGTAGCATGTATGGAGTGAGGGGGATTCAGTGTAGCTCTATTGATGTGGCACACTGGGCTGTAATCTCATTAGTATGCTATGAGGCTGACCCGGCAGTGCTCGCCATGCTCACGGCATTATGGGGGAGAGGAGAGTGGGCATCACATCCATCCATTTGACACATTTAGAACTCCCTCACACTGTCCCCTCAAACATTCTCCTCCTTTTTCCTTTTATATCAAGCCCTTAATCACATGTTCAGACTGCTCATCTTGCAGCTTTTTTTTTGGTATTTGTTCTTTTGCATCTAATCTCACTTTTATCTCTTCCTCTTTTATCCCCCTGTATTGCTACTGCCTCCATCTTTGTCACTGAAAGCGCCTATGCTGTCTTTCTCTCTCTGTCTCTCACCTCTCCTCTTTCTCGCGCTTTCTATCTCACACCTTTTATCCTGATCAGTCTCTCTGACTCAATCTTGGTGTGTGAGAATCAAGATAAAAACACAGTAACACACTGCCGGCGAATTGCCTCCCTATACATGCATGCTTTGTATGTGGAGTTGGCTGCGTTCTCCATTGCATCGTCTCAGTGCCTTATCTCCGCTCTGCTGAGTGTAAATATTTAAAGAAGGCTCCAGGAGCAGCGCTGGTAGCATCTCTGCAGACCCCCACATCCCAACTGCCCACACTATCCATAGGCGATATGAAATTTAGCAATGACTTTGAGGGGGGTCGAAATTTTCCATTTAGGCTTGCTGAAATCATGTCCTAGAACGTTAGCTAACAATCTTATAGGGATACTGTAGTTCAGCCTAAAATAAAAAATTCGGTCATAATTAACTCAAGCTCATGTATGATGCTTTTTTTTTGTCAGTACAGTTAAAGTGGGTTCAAAAACAACACTGGACCCCAGTGACTTTAACTGTAAGGACAAAAAATCACTGAGACATTCTTTAAAATATCTTCTTTCGTTTTCTGCAGAAGAAAGTCACAGGGTTAGAAAGAAACACATGAGGGTGAGTAAATAATAACAGATTTTTTAAGGATTTTTAGGGTGAAATATCCCTTTAAATCCATGTTTTTAATATATATATTTGTAATGTGAGTTGCTAGTGAAAAATAATGACATTTATTTTTAGTTTTGTCACGGTTTAGTCTATAATGATCCTTACTAGAAGGTGCTCGAGCAGCCTGCTGTTGCTATGGTTACCTTAGGCGAACACAAATCTTCAACTTTTCTGTTTATTGAAAAGTTTAAAAACCATATTTGGTTGGGGGAGGGGGGGTCAATGTTTTAATTAGCAGGGTCAGATCTCATAATTTGCACCTATGGAGAACCCCCAGTCTTGCCATTGTCATCATGTGTTATGTTCAGGGCGAATGAGGTGGGATTTAGGCTGTTCAAAGCGGTCATAACTAACACACACACACACACACACACACACACCCCCCCTCTAGATATGAGACCTGGCACTTGCCTCAAATACACACATAAACATTCTTTAAAGCAATATAGTGCTCATCCAGCCTACAGCCACTGATATTACACCCCATCCCCCCTGTGCTTGTGATTTTATTAATAACAGAGGAGAGGCAATATATCCTTCTGCTGTGGAAGGTATATGAGGTTAAGCATATTCTCTTGCTAATTCTACGTTGAGATTTTAATAAAGAAAAGATGCATAAGCCAGTGTCATAGAGGCACTGGAGTGCAAATAGCATACGGGGAGGCGATTTTGGCTGAATAGTGATAATAATGGTAGCTGTTACGACTGGTAGGCCTATTTACATAGAATTAAAAGGAAGGGCTAATGTCCTGGGACTGTCTCCTCACCGCTTTGTGTTAGTGAACCTCTTAAAACACCCCTCAGAGATGCATTGTGAACATTTTCTATTTTCCTTATGGTGGTGTCGAAAGGAAGGAAGATAGGCCTATGTGGTGACAGAAGGTCAGGAGCTTTGAAAATAGTTTGTTAATGGAGCAGCTACACAATTTTTCATCATCGTTGTAGTGTAACAAATGGTTGATCGCTGTTTTTTTGTGATATTGTATTGCATGCATACAAACAAGTGCACTGTCTTAAAATGTCCTCTCTCTCTCTCTCTAAAGTAATGTGGAGATTCATTTTAATGAATCAGTATGTTTGGATGCCCATTTCAATAAAACAGTTCTTACAAAAAAATTTATTTAAATGTTTAAAGCCCAAAGTATACTTTGGCCGTCCATGTTCCACGACGGTCCACACACTGTCCGTGGGACTTAATTCTCGTCATCAGCGTAGAACAGCGCATTCCTGAGTGACTTGAGCTCTTGAAAACCAAGTCCACTAGACAGTGTGCACTCAGTCTTTCGTCTCTCACGGCCAAAGGAGTACTTTGACAGGTCAAAAAGTCAGGAAAAAAAAGTTAAAGGGGTCGAAAACAGTATTGGACAATGCCGACATTCATTGTATGGAAATGATCTTCTGTGATCTGCAGAAGAAAGAAAGTCATACAGATAACATAACTTTCATTTTTTTATGATTTCTTCCATGATTCTCCTTTTTCAATAACATCAAACTACCCTTTAGCTTGACTGTAGTTAACTACTTTAAATGAGTAGCTTGTAGCTTGGAAAGATACAGTTTCTAAGAAGGTATCCTTGTGCATGAAGAAATATTGAATGATCATATTTGTATGCATAGATTTTTCAGTCTGTTTCTGTTTGCCTGTGTATGTGTTTGTGCTTGTTTACCAACAGATGTTTGTGTGTGTGTGTGTGTGTGTGTGTGTGTGTGTGTGTGTGTGTGTGTGTGTGTGTGTGTGTGTCAGCGATAGCGTGTGGGAGCATGTCATCTGGGTACACTGATACACACACACACACACATGCCCTGGGTTGGCACCCTGTGCTTGCAGTCGGATGGCGTTTGAGCTGGGGCCAGAACAAAGCTGTGCACTGGTGGACTGTCACTCCAGCTTAAATCTGTTCCCTGATCAAAGCTCTCTCCCCTCAGTGTCCCCCCCCCCCCGTCTCTCTCCTCTCCTCTCCTCTCCTCAACCTTGACTCTTGACTCCAAGCCAGACGCTGGGCCACTGCAACACCACGGACACACGGCCTGGCACTTCGGAGAAAGGGCGAGAGATCGTACTGTGAGATAGACGGGATGCTGATGGTCCCGTTGAGACACGTTCTTTATGAAGTCATAAAAACGTAAGATACAGGCAGACTGTTCATCTATTAGAATGACCTTCCTTTTGATGATCGGCCCTTGTCAGCAGTGATTTTTACTGCTCAGGTAATGGCTGTTTATACATACATGGTGTCTATGGTCAATATAACCATGTAATTCCACATAACCATATAATTAGAATTATGTGGCTATGAAGTGTAATCCCTCTGGTGGGGTGGGTTTTACAGCATGATTGACATTTGAAAATAAATCTTGTTGGGTGTACTCACAGGAATTAATTACGTGCCAATTGTGTCTAACGTATTAATTTGGCGAGATTATACGAAGCATTAACCAGGCCCTTATTAGTCATGGTTATTCAGTCTATTTTCAGCCTTGAAATCTCATTGCAGTAAAGCCATTTTTGTTTCTTTTTTTTTTTTTTGATTTTTCCAGGATTAGCCCGCAGCATTAACTCACCCTGCATCCCCAAACTCCCATTAGAGGTTGGAGCAATCCCATCACGCTTTGCTTCTTTTCAGTCACTCAGCAAGGCGTTCTCCACACGACAGACTTGTGCACCATTACGTTCTGAGCGCTGCGCGTGCTTGTCATAAAATAAATCGCAAATAAATGAATTCATAATTGGACGCGGGGCTCACGCTGGGAAACGAGCGCTGCGCCGATGATTAAATCTAGTTTTGTGGGTTTGTCGCTTTGTGGTGGCGATGCTGTACTGTGCCCTGCGTTTTATTTTTTTGATGGAGGAGGATGCTAAAGTGTTGCAGTAGGAAGTCCCAAATGCCTTGGGAAAACTTAGCATGTAGCTCTAGCACACTCGTCTCTCTTTAGTAACTGAGCCAGTGTGGTTTGCTTTAGCTTCTAGGCTGTATATTTGGCTCTAGCATTTTTTTTTTTTTTTTACTGTGTGTTTTTGGTGTATAATAGCAGGGGTGATGTCTGGTATGTCCGGGGCTGTGCAAGGGCTTCCTCACAGGGTTTCTGCAGTGATCATGGACTGTTTTTATGCTTCACTGATAGAGGATACAGGGATGTGTTCAGCCTCTTCTAAACACTGATTACTGATGCCGAATGAGACCATCAACACATCAATTTGACATTTTCACTATGTTGTTCATTGTCCTGAAAGGTTTTCCCAATATTGCCTGACAATATGACAAACCCTGAACCTAAACGGTTTACTCTGTCGATAATTGTACCTGCAAAACAAATGGCTGCATTTCCATTTTCTTTATAAATCATTGAGCATTGGAGAACCACAATATTCAATGTATTACCTTAAGGCATGGCAGACTATGCAGGGCACCTTTCTTTAATATAAAGCCAATCATCTCATTCATAATCGTAGACATTTATACAGAAATGGCTTTACTAACTTTTTGACAATATCTATAACGTAAACAACATATGAACTAGTTTAGGGACAGATATGCTTAAGAATCCTTGTAGGTTTGTAGAAGATTTAATTCATAGAATTAACAGGTCGCTTTTATTGTATTTAATCAATATTATATCAAATGTTTTATTGCTTTTCCTTAGTTTAAACCTAAAAATGTTAAAATAAAATAAAATGCTTTTATCAATTAAATAATTTCTCTGTCTTTTAATTTTAAAGCTTATCCATGCAATGTTGTAACTGAAATTAGTGTCTTTGTACTTTGTATTTGAAGTGATTTATATTAGTTTTCTTAAGATGGGTATACATAAATGCGTTTAGAGTTTAGATGCTGTCGGTATTGTACATTTCAGTGTATATACAAATGTGCAAACATTATGAATACTAATGAGATCAGGCTGCATGGGAGTGGCCAATCTGATCACTCTTGTTCTTCATCAGAAACCAAAAACTCAAATGTATTTCTAATGTGAGAAGAGCGGGGGGAGTCTTTGAGCAAATAGCAGTGCAGACGGGGTGTGCGTGGGTCGATAAGACCTATATTTACTGATGGAGAGAGGGCTACAAATCATTCATAGGAGGAGTTCATCAGAGCATTATAGATACACTCACTGATTCTCAGCTGGAGGGATTTGGGAGCCAGTCATTTTCACTGCTCCCCAGGGGTAAGAGCGAAGGTCACGGGCTCCAACCTAGACGAGATCGCAAAACACCGGCTGGTTTAGGGTGAAGTTGAGAGAAGAAGAGAGAAATGGAGAAAGAAAGAAAGAGGGGGGGGAGAGAAAGTGTGAGAGAGAGACAGTCAGAAAGTGCGTTCTCAGCGGGGTCAGTATTAGTGCTGTGTTGGTGTTTCTTGTGCCAAGAAAAAGAATAAACAGCAGAAAAAGAGAGGAAAGAATGTGGAAAAAACGGCAATGGAGTACACACAGGGGGCCAAGAAGGGCATGCATTGACAGTGCATTAAACAGGAACGGAGGGAGGGGAAGGACAATTAGAGATAGACAAGATTGGAAGTTTGACCATTTCTCCTCTAACCTCAGCTTTTCATTTGAATGTGAATTTGATGCTAACGTGAGCTGTTATGTAAGAGTAATCATGAAGAAAGAAAACAAACACCTGTGCATTCATGTTTGAGTTATGATGTGAAATAGAATGTATCTCGTTGTAGATATGACATTATTCCCCAGAGGAAGATTTTGTTAGTTGGTTGTTGCTCTGGGGAATTAACCGATCGCTCAGTTACGTTTCTTTTAGATTTCAACGCTGTCTCAGATGTTTCTCTTAAAATTGCTTAAAATTGTTGACAGTGATATTTGTGATTTTTCTTTCTGGTTCATCCAAATAAGATAGCGTTTTCCAATTCTAATATGGGTAACTTTGTGACTCTTCTGGGGTTACTGGGGTCATTAGCGTAGGGATTGGTCCTTCAATAAGGGAGCCATGGCAACAACACACAGCATGTTAGCTGCCAGGTATCGACCTCAATAACTGGTAGAGAACCTTTAAAAGCTGCTGGAGCCCTGGCCCAGAAGCAGCCCAGATCAAAGGAGCAGTCCATCAATATCATCTTTGACTGTCAGCCTACAGGTAACTCTTCACCATCACACTCAATCTCACCCGTTGATCAGAGACAAAAACACTGTCAGTTTGGATTTGATTCAACTTTAATTTGTCACCACACACTTTCACCCTAGAGCACTGAGGTACTTAGTGCCAGGTGGACCAAAGAAATGGAGAAGGAATGATTGAGTGAAGATCTATGGAAAATCTATGTTCACTGATAAAACTAAAGAATGCTATTTTCATGTATTGATTAAGAATTTTGACTTTGCATTTGATTTACATTTCTCAAATTACATTTGGTCAAATTATAAAATTAAAGGTCAGTTCAACTAATACAGTCAAGACTTAGATTTAAAGCTTGTGTTGTTTAATCACTACCATGACCTGCACCCACCCAGAACATAGGTGTTACACGAGTCGGTAGAGATCTCAGCCAGAGCACTGCTTCAGGTATCGACCAAATACTGCTGCCCACATCGATAACCACTGCAGTCCAGCTGAGTGCCTCTGGAGCAACACAAACGAGGCAGATAAAGATCCGCTTTTGCTCATCCACGCTCATCTGAGCTTGTTTCCTTCCATGCACAACAGTTCTCACGCATTACTGCTGCTTCTCAGAAAAAAAATGCTCTTGCATTGTGGTTTAAGGTAATGAATGGATATTTCCTAGGTGTCATTTACTATGTGGATCTGTTTTCCTCAAACAAGATTAAGTAAGGTTGACTCATTACATTGCTGAAAGATAGGCTGATGCAAACCATCCAAATAAACACTTCAGCATACCCTGATTTTGCAGAGTAAAGCATGTTCTATGGTAAGCATGTTTTGTATGTCCTGGAACAGCAGTCCTGTAAAAATAAACGTAAAAATACATTCTAACGCAATCCCTATACCCATAACCTATAACCCAAACCCTAACAATAATCTAACCCTTAAACCAGGACCAATGCTCCTGCTGGAGGGCAAAATCTTTCTTACAAATATAGCTCCAATTAAACACACCCCTGAACTAGGTAGGTTAGAAGGTTTTCCAGATTACTAGAAACCTCAGGCTGGTGTGTTGGGGCAGATTGGAGCTAAATTCTGCAGAACAATGGCCCTCTAAGAGCAGGAATGGACACATCTATCTTAAGTTAAAGGACAATTTTTAATTAATAGACTGGTATACTAGCCCATACTGTGACCATAAAATCATATTAGTTGTCTGAAGTGTTTTTCCATCAACATGCCATGCTATTTTAAAGTAGATTTGTAGAATAGAAAAGGTTAAGCAAGTTGTATTGTAGGAAAATAGGACCATGTCAGATGTCTTGTGGTTTTAATTTTCAGTTCTCAACACCAACTTCTCTTGTTTTTCGATGATTAGCACATTCACATCATACGGAACAATCAATTAGCAAAACCTCAGTCACTAGAATGGGTAGACTTATTGGTGTTTGCATCAGAAATACCATCTAATCGCCTGGTATTATCCTCCCCTTTCAGGTCAATTCCATCTCCCTCCGTATCTGTAATGCCTGAAAGTTTCTAATTAACATGTTCCAGCGTGTTGTTTTGCTCCTTCATCGCGTTCTAATTTGCCTAATGCTATGATCTCCCATTTGTGTTTTGTGGGCAAGCTAATTGAATTCGCTTTTGATGTGTTTATATTTTTAGGGAGGGAGACCTGCCGTTAGTTTCATTGTGCAAACTGGTGCTAATTGCTAAATGAGAGCCAGTTAGCGGCAGCTGCTAATTCAGAGTAACGCAGAGCGGATTTGCTCGAGAACTGAAACTAGGTGTGATTGGGAGTACGGAGGCTTAATCAAAAGCCACCGTTCTCCTGGGGGTGAGGGAAGGGGTTTTTGTTGCCCTCAGCTGACACTTGCTTCGTTCCAATCCAAAAAAAAAGTGCTTCAAATGCATGACAAAAATAATGATTCTCAAGTGGGAACTGTTGTCTCTCCATTCTGCAGGAGATCTTCTGACAAGCCTTGCTGACACCGCTTGACTGTCTTGTACCTTTGTTCTCACTGGTCCACAAAATCATTTAGTGGACTTCACCTCAGAGCCCGGCGGCTTAGCAAGTGTGCGTCACATATGGCCCTCTTCTGAGCAGCTCTTGGATGAAAGCAAAAGCCAGGCTTATTTCTTTAATTCTTTATTTCATCATTTTGTTCCTTGCAGCCGTGTTCAGGAAAAAAGGCTTTCCAGTATGCTCCCATGGGACGCACATCTCCTAGCTTCTGTGCTAATGTGGTGCTGTCAATTGAAGTGGTTTCTGCACCAGTCCCAGACTTGGCAACTCTTGTGGTACTTTTTGCATGTTTTTTGGTTCTTGTTTTCCCTTGTGCATGGATGCGTTCATAAATAAATGCACAGATCCTGCCCAAAAATAAAATTGTGCTCCCTGTGTGCCCCCCAAACCACTCCACCCCCCCCACCCCATTTTTTTGTGCTGTTCTTTTTAAGTGTGTCGACAGGCAGGGGAACGGTGCTCATTTCATTAGCATTGACATTAGCAGATGCCACCGCAAGCTTTAGAACTACAAAGGCTCTAGGGTTCAAAGCCACCCTGCCTGAATAAACAGATCCCCTGGAAAAAGAGAGAGAGGGGGGAGAAAGGAAAAAAGATCATCGAAGTTCTTGCGTGGAAGGGTTGCCATTCTTTCTGATCATTTAGTGGCTCCTTGCTCTTCATTCACCCCCTTTACACTCTCCCCCCAGCAGAGAGTTTATTCATTTAGATATAGCCCCCTGCTGACTATGGTACATCTGGGCCTTCGTTTTCTATTAGGAGTCCCAATTTGGTTCCATGTTGTTTAAATTATGCTAAATCCATATAGATGAATGAAGACATCAGATCGTATTTATATTTAGGGCTGTATTTATCTGTATACATGTGTTTGAGAAAGGTTGAAAGTGAATTTTAAGCCCTATTTGAATGGGAATTTTTGTACATGGGGACATAAGGTAATTTTAGCATTTATATGAATAAGTCTGTGATTTTATTGCTCTCCAAATCGGAAATGTCTGACTCACTGGCATGTTGAACATTGACTACATCAGAAACAAATTTACAGTTCATAAGACCGAACTCATTTGACCCTGTGGATTAATTGTCATCTGATTGTGTTTTATCACAGTTGAGCCTTGCAAATTTTCTTTTACAGATGTCTCCCTGAGAATTACTGTCTGAATAGTGCTAATGTATGTGTTTCCGTGGGGGCTTGAGCTGTGGCTCTAATGTTGTAGTATTGTAGTGGCCTAGTAATAAAGTGGCCTCACTGATTTCCATACACAGTGTTTGCAGTGATTTAGGGCTTGATGGGAGATGATTAGGTGACAGGTTTATAATGAATAACTGTGCGCAAGAGGGACACGCAGGAGGACGCGTTGCTCCTCTCCCCACTATTTACGGGATCTTTGAGATTGCAATCTAATATGTGATTAGCCTCTCTGTTATTTATTCTTCAATTTGGAGGGATTTCTGTGTTTTGATAATATGATGTGAATTATTTATTGGCCTAATCTCTGCATTTCCTCTCCTCCGCATGTCATTTAGCTCCCAAAGGCAAAGATATGTCATCAGAGAATGCAAAACAGAATCTGTCAATGAAAAGATGGGTTGCACAAGTCATTGACTATAATGCATTTTCTTTAGACTTATAGTGTGAGACTTTACTGCTAACATTGAGAGCAAGAGTTGTGCTTTGAGCCACTTCAGTGTCCCATCTGACCTGGTCTTAAATTAAAAGTGTCTCTGTGTAGCCATGGAAATTTGTGGTAATTAGACCTATTTGGTGGAGGTTAATCACGACTGACATGAGCAGATGAAAAGGCGAACAGTAAGTGCTGCTGATGCAGCTGGTAACCTGCACTGAACTCAGTGGGTAATTTTGTTCGCACAGTGCCTAACATTTATGTTGAGTGCCGAACACTCAACACTTGCACATATTTGGATACTGATGCATATAAACATGACCTGTACTGTCACATGTCACTTTACGCTGTTATGTTTCTTTTTGTTGCACAGTATGATTTTTTTCTTTTCTTTGCGCAGTATGCAGGAAGCTGAATGTATTGTACCATATAATGAAATTAATTTGGCCTGAATTTGTGTATTTTAAAGTTTAAGCTTTCAGGTTTCAAGATTTCAGGTATTTTACATTCAACCCCATATATAAATAAGTAGTGGCTAATTCTGTGCTCAAATACTGAATTTTGGCAAGTGTGACTTAGTTTAGATTATTTATTGATAGCTGTATACATTCACATAATGCTTATGTTAATGTATACAGCTTATGTTGTATTAACATATGCATATTAACATATGCTTATGTTAATGTCTTATTTCTTTTTTTTCTCCATTGGGTCACCTGATGGAGTTTTAGGACACCATTAGGTCACTTGATGGAGTTTTTCGGTTCCTTGCCACTGTTGCTGTCACTGTTTTAATACTGTGAAGCTGCTTTGATACAATCTGTATTGTGAAAAGCGCTATACAAATATACTTGACTTGACTTGACTTGACTTATGGACTGTTAAATACAGCCCAGGCTCATTAGAAAAACGTAAGCCTGTCTGTGGGCAAAAAAAAATAAAACCGTTTATTTTAGTTTATTTTCAGGAACAGATGAACATGTATATGGCAACATTTCATTACGTCGGAGTTTGTACGTATCACTGCAGTTCTGCATTGAAATGTCCGGTGAGTGGCGCTAAAAGATTAATGCTCCATCAAGTTTTAAAATAACGTAGGCTACCTACACTAAACCCTAAACCTACCCGATAGTGTTAACAAAAGCAAATGCGACATAACCATAGACTGTAAAAAATATGGACAAAGCGTCTGTGACGTCACCCATAGACTTTCTGAAGAACGGTTTTGAAGCCGTTTATGGGGGGTATGGGCGGCGCCATCTTGGGAAATCTTGGGAAATCCTAACCCCGCCCACCTTCTGACACAGCGCGCGTCACTCAGCTCGCTCTGCTACTCCGGTTATCTCTGTGTATATTTTAGGCAACGAAATATGTTATAAAACACCATACTAACTCTTTTCGTTTTCATTTAAAGAAATCTTAAACATTATAGCCACACAAATGTGGTTCAGGCAACGCGTATTGATTATATTCACTGCACATAACGTTTGCCTATTTATAAAAAAACTAAATATAAAACACAAACCTGCCTCTTTTCGTTTTAAATATAATATAAAAATATTAAACATTTTAATATGGTCCAGGCAATATGTGCATTTGTACTAAACAACAGATTTTGCAGTAAACAACATTATAGATCGTCTTCGTTGTATTAAAATTTAAAATGACAAAACTCAACCCAGTCTCTTTTTGTTAAATTTCAGTTTTATCAATATTAGCCATTATAAAAGTATAAGTAAAAGGTATAAGAAGCTATACAAATAAAGCAAACAATTCAGTCAAACATACAAAGTCAGCGCTCTAGTCTAACCATACAACGGTAAAGTTAAATAGCTTATAAAGTTATGAAACTTCCCCTCAGCCAAAACGATTGGCCAGGGAACAAGTTATAGATTCACAAAACCAAAAATCGCCCGTTAGATATACACAAGACGAATTATACCTCATGTTTAACCACTACAGAGACGCCAGGTTCAGCGGCGGACGACTAGGCGAGGAAAAGCTGTTGCAGGCGGGGTACATGCGCCGAGCGCCCGGTCATCGCTGGATCTCACAACTGGATAAAATTTTCATAAATCTTTAAATAAACCACAGATTTGAGCTTTAAACAACTACATTCTCACCTGAAAAACTCTTAAAACTACATTTCATGATACAGAAACAGTATTTCAAATGTGTTAAAAAATGGCGCTTCTTATGTTGTCATTCTCCAGTTGGCGCAGCCTAAGCTGTCAATCAAGCTGTCAATCAAAGTTAACCACGCCCTTATTTGTCATACATTTTATATCTAAATACTATCTAAACTAACGAGTTCGAAAAAAATTCACTACCCTCGCCGTTGTCAGGCACTCGGAACCTATCGAAAAATACAATAAAAGTCCATGGGACCAACCTGTAAAAACATGAATTTATGCTGTGAAAACGGACATTTTAACATGGGGGCTATGGACATTTGCTCCCTTTTGGGACCTTCCCCTAGCGGATTTTCGATGTATTGCAGTTTTTCGCACTTCCGGGTAGGCTTCATTTTTCAGATGAGAATGTTGCCCCTTGGACATAACGCAATCGTAACCATGGCATTTGGGCTTGTTTTTTTTATCGTGACTAGTCTTTCATGGGATTCGTACCCGAGCTCTCCGTATCACAAGTACAATATATCAGCTGAGCTATCGAGCAAGCTTAGTATAGTAAAGCCTCATGGCCACCGGGACAATTATCACACGCGCTTATCTCCAGCGTTTTTCGAGACGTTTTTCTGCGCGTCTTTGTGTTCATACCCAAGCGATTTTCACTGGCGATGCGCAGAGTGAACGTGCAAATTCACTCCCTGAAAGTAGATGGCGCTTTTTGAAAAACAGAAATACCCCAGTACACAAGGTGGCGCTGCGCAACTTTACGCTTCTGACACTCGCCTGTCACACAGAAGAAGAAACCCTTTACGTGCTTGCAAAAACCATTCACACACTTTTTGCTAACAGATTTTTGTAGTCGCTGTGGCATTTGTCATAAATGTTCAGACACCAAAGAGACCAGCTCTCGACAGTCACGAGGCGTTAAACGTCGGGCGAATAATCGTCCAGGTGTTCACAGGCCTTAAAACTGAACATAAAGAGCTGTTAACAGATGCAAACTCCAAAATATATTAGTTTACAAATCATGCACTATGGTAAAACATGTTTTGAGGTCATAACGTAAATTAACGTATTAATTTAATCTTTAATCTTCCCCTGTAATCACAATGTGCTTGCTGTTTTACTGCCTCTAGTGTTCATTTCTTTTAGAAACTGCAGTGAAATGTACGTATTTTACATTTTGCAAAAATGTTGTCAAAGGTAGGCCTACATTTTTCCAATGCTTATCCACAGACAGAAGGGGATGGGCTAAAAGTTCTAGCGGTGATCAATCAGAGGGTCTCCCTGACTAGAGTGTTCACATTTCAGAAGAGAAATGATTATTGAAACGCTCATGATTGATCACCGCTAGAACTTCTAGCCCATCCCCTTCTGCTACATGTCCCTATTGTTAGCTGTTGCCGCTGAGTGCATATAGTGTCCAATATTCCACACATTTTTGGTTTAAATACACCATCTGGATATTTAGTGCACTATGGGTCACTGTTTTTTTTTTCTCTTCAATAATAGGAACCTTACAGTAGACCTTTACTTCACCTTCAATGTGCTTAATTTTTTTTTTTTTGCCTATTGAATTTTCTGGATCCATCACAAGAAGCCATCTGAAGCCTAATGATCTGCGGCCATGTACACAGTTTATCTTCAGTCCAGCAGTGTAATGAGTGGGAAGAGCTCCACTGAGTAGGCCCGCTGGGCCAAGGGATTCCATTAGCACGAAAATGGTGTGACTGTTTCAACTTTTTTGTTCACAGCTCGGCAAACAGATGTTTTCTTGCGTATTCATCAAGTTGTCCAGGCTCATGAAGCACATGATGCTTCTGGATATGACTTAATGCAGAAATGCATGCCTCTGGGAAATGAATTGAGGGTCATCAGACTTTCTGTGTGAGAACTGCCTTCAAAACCAAGAAGCATGCAGATTGTGATTCAAAATATTTGGTCTTGCTTTATCCAGTAATTGTTTTTTTTTTTCTTGCTGATGAAGAGCAGGCAGTAGGTGTTTTCTGTTAAAATGTCAGGATTCATTATGTGATGAATACATACACAGTATACGGTTTGGTACTGATGCAGATTTACAAATTCGATTCCAATTCCCAAGCTCTCGAATCAATTTGATTCTGAGTTAATTCAATTTGATTTTGTTATATTTCATTTAATGTCCATTTTGCTTACATATGGAATAATTATCTAATAATGCAATATATAGATAAATATATCTATATAACACTGCTATAAAGTGCAGTGTTTCAGGCTGATTCAACTAGTTACTTGTGTTTTTGAACTATGTATTAATAGGATAGACATTTGTTTGTGAATCAGACGGCAGCCATTGATGGCTTGGTTGGAGCCAGTTACCCCCCCCCCCCCCCCCCCCCAATACGGTTGCAATACGGAAAAAACTGTTAGCAAATTAGCAAGTGAATCTAACTAATTCATAATGTGTTTTCCCCTTTTTAATGTCCATGAGGGTCCCGCCATGTGCATATATTGATGAGCTCAAATGCAATCTAATGCTGTGCTGTCAACACTTGTCATTGAGGTTTGGCGGTGCTTCCCCTAGTGTAGAGCTAATGGAAGATGCTAAAATGAGATAATTAGGGAACCAAATAATGCTGCACTTAGACAACCACTGGGGGTACAAAGGACAACTATGTGTGTTAGTGCAGATGCAGTGGCTAGGAGAGTGGAAGAAGGATTAACAGAACTGATTTAAAGGGATTAGCAAGTCCCACTGAATCCAAGGAACCACTAGAGCCCCCTACCACACGCTCCTCAAGCCGTAATCCTTTTCAAGTGTGCCACAGAATTGGTGTTCCCTGTAATCTGCCCGATTCATATGATGAAACCCAATACACTTGACAACCTCTGTGAACGGGGGCAGACGAAAAACAATGACTGTAAAATGCAGCTCAGCCAAAGCTGGATTAGTACAGAAGCAAGTGTTCCACTGGAGCTCCTTTCACAGATGGACTTCATGGAGGTACTGGCGTCAAGAGCCTCTGCATGATGCCACTGTCTTTCTCACAATGGATACTTTTTGTCCTAGATCTGTGATATGTTTCTCTGATTGCATCCATACCTCATGTTAAAGCTAAAAGGGAGGGTGTGGATCTATGCTAATGTTTCCCATCCATCATGTGGATATTAAATGGCAATCACTGCTGATAAGAGGGGCCTGAATGTGCCTACAGCCACTTAGAAAACAAAAGGAATGTGTGTCCATCAACAATAATGGGCTAGGGATGCATATTCAGTAAAACATACATTAGTGCCTCAAATGGAGCTGGGAGGAGGCTGTCCTTGCTATTTGAGCAAAATGGAAAATTTAATTACACTACCATTTGGCGCAAGCAATGTTAACATCACTTGAGGCGCTGCCAAGTCACGTTCCTCTTCCCCATCCAAAGGGAAGGTTTTGAAGAGGAGTGATTGGATGGCTCGAATGGACCAATGGAGTCTCAGGTATCGCTTTAATGCGATGGACTGGAGGAATCATGGTGCCTGTGGTAATTATTTTGCTGCCGTTCTGTTGGGAGTTGGGTGGCGGGGCAGCTGTAATTAACGCTGGGCTGATGGATCCGGTGACTTCCTGCTCAAGGCACACTTCAGGGATGGCACGGGAATAAGAATAAGCGTAGTCTCCAGAGGCCGAAACCGCCATACGTTCTGCCTTTAAATTATTACAGAGAGATGAGTGATAGCCCATATCCAGATAAGTGGGGACTGCAAACTCGGGTTTAAAGGGATAGTTCACCCAAAAAATCTAAATTCTGTTAAAATGTACTCACACTCGTGTGGTTTTAAACCTATGACTTACGTTCTTCTGTGGAATATAAAAGAAGATATTCTGAGAAATGTATCAGTGTTTTTTTTTCTTTTTTCTTGGAAGTAAATTGTAACCAAAACTGTTCACAATATATTCTTGTGTTTCACAGAAGAAAGTCATACTGGTTTGGAACAAAATTATGTTGAGTAAGTGATAACAGATTTTGGGTGAATAATTCCTTTTAGCTTTGTCTTTTAGCTTAGCATGAAGAACTTTTCATAAAAAGACATGTTACATTTGAGAAGATTCTTTTGGTCAGGTGAGATTGTTCACTCAAAAATAATAGGGCACCATCTCATGTTGTTTCAAACCTGTATGACCTTTATTTTGTAGAACACAACAAGAGACTTTATACACTATTCAGTAGATGCATGGGGCATATGGACTACTTTATATGGTGCTTATTTGAACATTTTGGAGCTTAACATAATTTTCCCCCAATTCACTTTCATTGTATGGAAAAAGCAGCAATTTAAAATTAATTGCCATTTCTCTTTTTGTGTTCAACAGAAGAAAAATGTATACAGGTTTGAAGCTGTAAATTAAAGAATTAATTTTTTTAAGTGAACTTTGCCTTTAAGCCAAATCCATTTAATTGGAAACAATTTTGACAACAGGTTTACTTCTAATAGAATTAGACGTTTTTTAAATTAATATTCTTTTTAATATAAATTATCCAGTTGTCATTAAACACCCATTCCAAATATATCACCGGATGAACACGCAAGTGGACTGGCCACAGACTGAACAATGAGTCGTTTAATTGATTTAGAGGTTAACAATCCAGTCTTAGCATTGCGCTGTTAGTTTTTAAATGTCAGATCTCTCAAACCTGCCCTTTGTGTCAACGGCAGACAATGAGAGCGTGTGTGCATGTATGTGCACAGGTTAAGTTGTAACTTTCTGCAAAGGTCTATTATAGAGCACATTGTTACAAGACCAGTCAGTGGTTCAGCCTAATAACACTGAGCCTAATTCATGTATGAAATCAAAGCCATGATATCATTTGAAGCACTACCCTTGTGACAGTAGGGAACTCTTTGGTCTTTGCTCTGTGTCCTCAAAATGTCAGATTTTTATCTGTCTCAGGATGTCCACCTAGCATTGCAGAGAGGAAGGTTTCAGGCCATGGTGAGAAGAATGTTCCTGTGGTTAAGTGCTGTCCTTTGCTTTGAGGCTTTCTGGAAAAAAGAGCATTTAATGACCTGTGAAGATGGGTAAAAGAAAAACACATCCAAGTGATCAGATAATATCCTCAGCAGGGTGGTCACAAGCTTGGCCGCAGTCAGATTTCTTTTGGCCTCAAATCCATATTAGAAACGTCTATATCTTATCAATGCATGCTGAGGCTTTAGAAAAGCATCACAGAGTGAAATAAATCAAGTTTTTTTCCCCCCGCTTTTTTATCTTACCCCTGTTTGCAGCTCAAAGGCTACTCATGAGGAACTCTGTAAATTTTCTGAAAGATCTGTCTGCATGGAACGTCCTGCCTCTGTTAGCTAATGAGTGCTTATTTAAACCACTCACACACACGTAGGACATTGAAGCAGAGATATCCAACAGCTATGTGGGCACGCAGCATGCTGGGATATGAGAGCACAAAGTCTTATTTTGACATGATAATAGTGTTAACCAGGACTACTTTGAAAGGCGTAGGGGCCACCAAGCAAGATCTTTTTAGCCTCAAGGGCTGCACTCCTTATTTTTATAGTACGTCTTTTAAATGAACTCATTTCAGTTTCTGAATAAATAAATAAATAAATAAAGCACACTGACTGCACATATACCACAGTATATATCTCATAACGTGTCATTTAACTAAAGTTTTATAGGCCTTACAGACATGGACGGATGGATGGATTGGTGGACGGATGGATGGATTAGTGGATGGATGGATGGGTGGGTGGATGGATTTATTTATTGATTTATAGTTTATTTCCCAGAATGTATTACAGAAAATTTCTCTTCCTGTCATTTAGAATTCCAATGTAATGTCCTGTGTCCAATTCAAATCAATTCTTAAATTCGAGTCATGTTTGTGAGTTATTGTACTTGTGGTTACCACAGTAATGACAACATCACATAGACCACAAATGTCTTGAGGGGTCGTGTGTTGAATAATACTGCTCTAGTTCAAAGCTGAATATATTTTCTCCAACAATGGGATATATATCACATGCATAAACTGAACTAATTGCTGCATTGTTATAGTCGGTGTAAAATTGTCATGTAAATCTCTAATTGCAATATTTTTATGTTGCAGTGCAGTGCTTCAGTCTGGTCAGTGTGATCTACAGTAGAAAAGGTAATGCTTCTATATTTTACAGTGTACATTACTTTCTTCGACACAACAATTATGGAGATGAGATTTTCATCCATGCGTTCCAATTGTCTGACTGTGTTTTCATATTAACGACATATTGATCTCAGATTGCTGGAGCATGTTATTTGGCTACGTACATAATGGCCATCATGGCACCATTTCAATTGCAACGGTGTCACTTGCCTTCTGAGACCACAAAATTGGAATATGCAGGTTTATCATGCCAGAGTCTCTTGTATATAGTACTGATCTCACAAACTCATAGTACTTTTGGGCTCTGTCATGTGTAAGGTCAGACAAACTGTGTTTGGCATCAGATGGGAGGAGGGAAAACATAGCATTTATCAAATGATGTGCAGTGTTGAGTTACTACGTGTTTTTTTCAAAGTGGAATTTTAGCTGGTTTGCCGACCATGCAAAGAGCTTTGATTATAATGGGAGTGATCTAGTTTCAATGTAGAAGCAGTGTCAAGCATATGCATAGAGCTTTCAGTTAAGTTTATCAGTATTTATCAAGCATTTATTTGAAATTGCATCTTGGATAAAATGGATTAAATTAAAAAAGAAACATTATTTTCAAATAGCAATATGGTAACTTTACATCTCACTAGGACTGTCAGTCAAGAGTTTTAATTATATTTATTTTAAGTATTTATTTTAGTATAATTAAGAATAAAATTGTGTCAGATCAGTAAGTCGTTGGATAGACATTACGCAAAGTGGCTGTAGAAGTCAATATATTATTTGTTTCATTCCCATATCATGTTTTGACATGTCTTTCAATATGTCAGATCTTGCATAACGTTTTTTCAGTGTTAGTATGTACACATGCATATTGACATCTTTGGCTGTTGTGTTACATCTTGTGTCCCGAATTTTAACGTTTTTAAAATGGATCTCAAGACCTCTGTGTGTCATTCTGCTGCATATCATCTAGCTGTCATTGAACACAGAACGTATTGGGCATGATTAATTGCATACATTTCTTTTAATCATGTTTTTTTATTTTTTTATTAATGGGTTTAATTGACAGCTCTACTTGTAACACTTTACCCCAACACTGATGATGTGTCAGACAGATTCAAGAAATGATTCCTGATGGAGTTTGGTTAGTTAACATAGCTGAGAGCTGCATGCATGCAACATGGGTATTTATAACCCTTACAGCTGAATGTTAGACATCGATGGATCATCCTCTGCATTGAAAGTGAATGAGATAGGGCAAATTAATTGAGACAGTGAGAGATCAGCGCAGTTGCTCAGGCTCAAGGGCGAGTGGCCAAATTTAAGTCAGATTCTATTGAAGACACCGTGTAGCCTAATTATTCTGGGCTTCACATCTGCTTGTGTGTCTCAGTTGCTGCTTCTGTCTTTTCAGTTTAGTGAACCTTGGAGGCCCCTGCCTGTTCTGAAGAATCCACCCACTCACTGTAACACACACACACACACACACACACATCCACACACACACACACACACACACACACACACACACACACACACACACACACTCGCAGACAGTAATGAGAAGCAATCTGTGAGAAAAAAAAACAAAACACACATGGCAAACTACCCACTGCCACTGCAACTTTCCTTACTGTTCATCGGCAGAACGTTTCAAAACTGCATTCCGCCTCCACACCTCATGTCTCTTCACACTGCCTGTCTTCCTATGATTCCTCACCCCACCCCCCACCCCCCCGTGTAGCGCTGATGTTTCCACCATGGCTTCTGGGAGATGGAAGTTGTGAAAACCTCCCGATTGGCCTTGCAGAAGGAAGAGACAAACAAAAGGGGAGCAGAGAGTTGTTTGAAGCCTGTTGAGAGGAAGGAGAGAGAGCAAGAGAGATGGCAGAGATTGAGGAAGCTGTAGAGCAGGGGCTCAGCTGCTCCCTGGAGGGCTGGCAGAGGGTTTTCGGGCAAGGGAGGAGAGATCTGGGTTGTGGAGAGCGAGTGAGGGAAGAAAAGAGAGGAAGAGAAGCATTGCTTTGCCCTCGGTGGCTGGCAGCACAAATTGACAGAACTCTGTCGTAGCCACGTTCTCCATCCAAAGCGGAGATGAATTTGTGTCGTCCCCTCTCACGCTCTTGTTAGTCGGCATCCAGAGGGAACGGCTCCACCACGCGCCAAGAAAAGAGAGCTCAAACAATGACTAAAACTGTGTCTGAGCCAAGCAGGAGAATACTGACTTCTCTCTGTAAACCGTTTGAAGCGAATAGTACCGGCTGGAGCATTTCTTACACTTATGGATTAGGCTTCAGGTTTAGCCTTGAACGTACAGTATCTTATTTTCTTGAGAAAAAGAGCCCCGGGTCTGTGCTGCTACTACAAACTCATTGTTTCTCAGTGTATTACACAGCCCTTTTAGCCTCTGCTTCCCCTGGGCCGTGTCACCTTGTCCGTTTCTGTGCCCTTAACTCATGCTGAGGCCGAGGTCGACTGTTGTGAGCAGCTTATCTATTGATCCCGCCGGAAATCCAGCCGCGTTCAAGAAAATATGTTACAAATTGCATTATGATGATGAACATTTTCCTCCGTAATGCTAATGCTATTATACAGACAGCTCCATCAAATTCAATCAGCAGATGTGCGAGTCTAAAGCAGGACTGCGTTTGAAACGGAAGCAGTGGCAAGCAGGTTCAGTCATTTTGTGTGTACTAAGGATCCATGATAAATTATTAATGAGGTATCTATAAGACCATAGCTGTCATTTGGGGTTAAATGTCCCCACCAGTTTTTGTCCCCACAGCTTTAGGAAATATCTTGTGAATCTAATACAAAATAAGCATTTGAAATTGTTGATAATGAGTTGTGTTATAATGAGTGGCGTTACATTCTGGAATTGATTATTGTCAATGTTGTGTAGTTTTGACTTAGAAATAAGCAAAAACACTCTTACAGACTGCCATGCTACAGATCAGACTACTTGGAGCAGATGAAACAAAGGAGGAAGATGATGGTGAGAAGGAGGAAGAGGGAGAGGGAGGTGCTCATTTAATCTCCTTTATCAACATATCTTACAACATTACTTATGCCTAAAAAAGTAGACCTGCATAAAGTAATCCAATATCTTAAAGGTTCCATTGCATGGATTATTTTATTATTTTAGAATGTTTCCTGGGGTGCCCTTATAATGTTAGTGTGTTTTTTTAGATCAAAAGTTGTTATAATTTAGAAATAAAAGGCATATTTCCTAGCCTGATTTTAGCCTCTGATTTGAACGTTCTGTTTGAAGGGGCGTGTCTGCTGTGAGACTTCAGTGTAAATGCCCACTGCTGTGATTGGCTGACATGCTTGTATATGAAATATCTAGCATTACATGTGGAACTCTCTCGAAAACTTTTACTATTACAGCTATTATATGTTTTTACTATTACAGCTATCGAGATTAACGAATCGTGAGAAGTTTTTTTTTAAAGTATTTAGATCTAGTCCCATCACATAAAAGGTTGCAGTGATGAGCATTGAGCAGATGACAGCCTGTTGATCGTGTGAATGAAGATCTTATCATTGCAATACAGTTTCTGCACTCTCACTAATGATTTCACCAATGCAAACATGAGGTAAGTACAGTAAGAGCTTCGTTGTGCAGTGTAACAGCGTCATTGATTTCATAACGAGTTTTGGCAAGTGTCCAGATAAACTTGCGCTGTGTGATTGACAGCTTGGGCGATTGGAAAGGGATTGTTCTTTGATCGCTTTCTGTATATATATTAATCACAGTTTAAGTAAGATTATTTTCATCCTACTAAGAGAAACGACGTGAAGTTGATTTTGTCACTGGCTTGATTTACTGATGCATAAACAGTATTGAACGACTTTGAGAGAAAGATTATCTGTCTGAACTTGAACAATTACACATCAGAAATTCACATAACCCACTGGTTCTTCAGAGGCTCGGATGAAGGAACTAAAAAAATACTTTTGTGTTCATTTGTACATCCAAACACTGAGCAACTGCCATGCTTCGCTCGTTAGCAAGCCAAGATGTCTCTCGAGGAAAAACCAATATCACACTCGCGCAGCTCATTTTCTCATGGGCGGGTCAAATTCTTTTTGCGGGCAAAGAAGAGAAAGGGGAGGTAACCTTTCCCCTTATGACGACATAAGGGGAAGATTCTAGATTCGCCCGTCTGAGCTTTCATTTTCTCAAAAATACCCAGGGCTTGGTTTACACCTATCAATACGTCTAGCCACTGGGGGACCATAGGCAGGCTAGGGAAAATCATATTAAGGTTAAAAAAAACTCATAAAGTGAATTGCATTGTTTTTCAAGGTAATTTATTAATTTTTCAGTTTCTTGGAAATACTTTCTGGAAATACATATACATATTCTCATATATATATATAATATGAAAGGTTTGAGAAATATCTGTTTAAATTGTTCATAATTAAGTGGTATGAGGGACTTTACAACCATTTTATGTGTTTTTGGGTAACATGCTGTAGAGATTAAGTAATAATTTTATGTAACTGACATCTGTTTAGTACTTCGGGAAACCCAATCCTGATCCTGTATTTATCCATTCATCCATCCGTCCGTATCCATCTCTCCGTCCGTCTGTCGAACTCTTGACTTTACAACCAGTACTTCTGAGCATCAACACCCAAAGTGATGCACATTTAATAATTATAGATTCTTATCTCTCTATCTCTATATCTGTCTGTCTGTCTGTCGTCCGTCCATCCATCCATTCACAATTTTTTTTTTTTGCCATTTCATGACTTTACAACCAGAACCTCTGAGCACCAACACCCAATGTGATGCACATTTAAAATTATTAGAATAATGATAGATTATTAGAATAATAATATGCTGTGTCAACAATGAAAACACTTAATTGGGAGTCATAGCACCTTTAGTCAGTGTTTGTTTTTTTCATAATGTGTTTCATCTATCAGAATTAATGCTACACCCCTTAAAAATAACACAGTATTACCATAAAATACAAGGTATTACCACTTTTTTGTTGGATACTTCCCGATGATGGTATACCTTACTGCACTGTTTAAAATCAATGCCTATTAGTATGATAATCTAGAAGTACCATGGTTTTACTATCTGGTAGTGGAACTGTTGTGCTGCCACAGTACTGCTTTGTAACAGTTGGATTGTTTCATTGTAGAATCTAAACATTCACAAATATATTTCACCCTCTATTCACATCCACCAAGACCATCTTCTGTCTGACAAATTCTCCACATGTAGTCGAGTCTCTACATCTTCCTCACTCTCCTGGATTTTCTCTTATCTCCTCTGCGTGATATACATCCAGGCAGGAAGCTACAGCCTCTTAGATTATATCGTGTCCTGTTTGCCTTGTTTGAGCGAATGACTGAACCTTAGCCCTGTCGAGGAAAATGAGATCCGGTACTAGACCAGAGAACGAGAAATGTTATCTCCGAGTTGTAGGGCCCAATCCACCAGTCCGTCAGTGTTTACCTGCCAGGTGACAACATGATAAGACCCTTAAAGCTGAAGAACAGCCCCTCTCATTTCATCTATCACTCTCCCATTAGACACTCTGACCTGTTGTATTATCTGAGCATTTAACCATTAGCAACCATTTGTTCCTTGGAAATTTATAGTGAGGCACAAGAGATCGCAAAGGGCATATGGTGTGTCTTGCTCTGATTAGAGATGTTCTTATATCTGTTGCTGTTTGATACCTAATTGATACGAATTTTTTCTTTGTCACATACAGCAAACATCTCCTCACTATCCGCTAGCTGCCTGTCCCCTGAACACACTGTAAAAAAACGCGGTCTCTGTAGACAGCCCAGGCTCTACAAAAACAGAAAGAAAAACAAACTGGCCCAGCCTGGACCACGAAACATAACAGTGTTCCAGCCAATAAACGGCAAGAATGATTTGAGGGTGGGGGTTGGGGGGTTAGTGCGCGTGCACATGAAGGGGGGTGTGGGGAGTGGAGGAGAGAGAAGCATGAAGAGGGAAGTTAGCTAGAGGAGAGATGTCCTAGACAGCGACAACGACGACTAACCTTAGAATTCTATTCTCTTAAATTTTGATATGGCCGACACAGGACCAAAGAGACGACGTTCCGATGAACAAATAGCAAAGAATAGGGAAAAGGAGAAGGAACGCGTAAGGTCCCGAATTTACATCGGAAAAGCCTTAGACTAGTTCATGACTGTTTCAGGAAGCACGGAAGGGAGGATGGGTGGGGGGACGGGATGAGGAGGAGTGAGGGTAGAGCTAGCCTCCATTTTGTTTGACAATACTTTGAACATTTAGCAATATAGCGGGTGAGT
Organism: Rutilus rutilus; assembly: GCF_951802725.1. NCBI lineage: Eukaryota > Metazoa > Chordata > Actinopteri > Cypriniformes > Leuciscidae > Rutilus > Rutilus rutilus. The sequence goes on along the minus strand of NC_140215.1, from coordinate 16,442,456 downwards.
TATGTGTATGATGTGTATATTATGATGTTATGATGAACTATATGCCTTTCTCCACTGAAGTTTTTAAGATTCTAAGAATTTCTAAGGATACTGATTTTAATAAGGTAGTTGCCTGTCTCTGAGATGGTGAACAGGAACATGGTTTGTGAAACATCAGCAACACATTATTAGCTGTTTGAAAACATAGTAAAGCAAAAGGCTAATCATATTAATTACCATTATGTGTCCGACGTTGTAGAGAGCGTTACTTAAAGCTACACTGTGTAATATTTTAAGTTGATTTTTAGCAAAAAACACTTTGTTCTTTCAAAATTATACATTCTCATTAATGTGTAATCACTTCAACCAACTAATTAAGTATTCTCGTAAGTGTATAATCTGCAATTTAGAATACATACGAGCAAGTCGCTCGAATGGCGGAAGCCATGTTGCGCATCCATGTTGAAAATACATTAGACAAAGAGGGACATACCTGGAAATTCAAGCTTCGCCTTTCGCGTTTTTACACTCAGTGGCACCGTGACGAATGCGAGGGGGATGTCAATACTCATGACTGCCGGAAGATTTGAAATAATACGGCCACCGTAGGAGTTAAAACGCCCTTGGAATGGGAGGGGCTAGAAAGTAATATTCAGTTGGTAGTCATATACAATTTCACTGCTAGATGGGAGAAAATCCTACACAGTGTAGCTTTAAAATGCATTACCATAACAAGAGCTATATTTTGCAGTGTGGACAGCTTCAGTGATTATAAAGAGAGTTTTTACTTCAGTGTTCTTTGCTCACTTTCTTTATATAATTCATTCCCAGTTTGAATAACCGTTTTGTTTTTCATGCTATTGAAATAACCAATCTTTCTCGGGGCGCGTCTCAATCAGCTCCCTATAGCTCACGAGCTCGTGTATCAGTAGCCTATATCGTGTTCACGAATTCGGGCACTGGTTAGGGTGGCAAAGGACACTGGCTCACTGCATATTGGGACACTGATGACTCTATTTCTGGTGATGTGACCACATTCTTATTGTACAACATCACTACTGGTATTTATGAACAACAGCAGAGCTGATCTTTCTGACATTACTTTGTCATAAAAAGTACATTATGAAAAATGGTTTGCTTGTTACATATATGTGCCGTAAATAAATTATAAATGTTAGCTAGACCATTTTCATTACCTGTCTAGCGATGCATGTTTATGCTGAAATATAATAAAATGGTTTGTATTTTTAAAAACATCTATTGTGTGTCGTTATGTGTCGTGAGTTGGCTCACATGATTTAAGTTTCACGCTTCAGAACTTCCATTAAGGGAACATAATGAGCATCAATGCTCCCTGGTTTTCATTGTGCATTGTGGGACTTTTTAGGGAGCGATTGAGACAGCCCTTAAAGTGCCCTATAGTATGGTTTTCCGAATATTCCCTTTCATGCAGTGTGTAATAGCTGTTTGTGAATGTAAACGTTCTACAAAGTTGTCAGTGCACGATAAAATAAGTTAAAAAGAAAAATCCACTCCAAAAAACATTTTTTATTCGAATCCCAATGGTTCTACGTCACTAGAAAATATATTCACATAATGCCTATGTTGCCTATGTTGTACGTTATATTCTGTTACGTTATATTGCCTATGTTGCCTATGTTGTACGTTATATTCTGTTACGTTATATTGCCTATGTTGTACGTTATATATATATTGTAATATATTCACATAATGCCTATGCCGCCTATGTTGTACGTTGTCTGCCTGCGAATAACTTTACTAGCTCTCAAACGTCATTTTACTGACGACTTCTTCAAATCTCGGAGTTCAACGGAGGATTCGCAAAACGCTTGCTCTAGAAAGATGGGTCAGTACCAAGTTTTTTTTGGACCAGCTTGCTCCTCATAATCACAACCTGTAAGTATGAATAATTATTGATGCATATATTTTCTACCAGGTGTTCAAAATACGTAGTTTTGTGTTTTATATTGATTAAGTTTTACTGAAATAGTTCTGCTATAATCAGCTCTGGGCCACCACTATTACCTAAAACTGTGTCTATTAATGCAGATTGTCTGTTGTTCTTGCTACTTTGAGGAAAGATAAAGGATGGAGCTAGATTTGTTTTGCAAACTTTAATGTTGCATCAGTCATTCACGTTAGTGCTCGACTAACATGTGCTGTTATTGATACAGTTCCCGCCTGTGCACTGCAATAAATGAGAAATATACACATCGGTTTGTTGATGGACATACTCTTGTTAATGCTGATGGTGAGGAATTACAGCTGCAACATCTCATAATGTACGGGTTCTGATTATGTTAGCCTTACTGTTATCTATAAGCTAGTGTGCTCCAAAACAATTACAAAATTCGCATTTAGAAGACCAAACCCAACGTTGAAAATGAAAATCAGGTTGATGTCAGAATCCATGACGTCAAGTTGATGTCAACATCCAATGTCGGACAGATATTGGATTTTGGTTGGAAATGAAAGTCGGGTTGACATCTATGGAAGTAAAATAATGCCAAATGTTTTTGAAACAAAAAAGTCAGTTGAATTGCACTACTTGAAAAAAAAAAAAAAATGCATTGCATTAACCATGCTTGCATTTTAATGCATTGTATTTTCAGGGCTTGCATTTTTATTGGCTGAAATTCAGCATGGTTGAATATTTAAGCTGTGAATATTTCAATTCAAAACATTTCAAACACATTTTCATTATTCAAAATTAAATAATCCATATTCACCTTTCATATTTCACTTCCAAAATATTCAAACTGTTAAAAATACAACCTATAATATTCAACAGGCAATTTTCGGTCCATTTTATTTCGCTTTGCAAATTCACTTCCACAAATTCAGCGTTTCAAATTCGACAGAAAATTATACGTTGACATCCAGGAACTGCAGGAAAAGCAGTAGATTACCGAGCATACTCTTCGTCTGCTGTTAGTCTACCTCACCAGCAGGTGGTGCAAAAGCGCGTGTTGTAGACGAAAACCAGCAACAGTTAGAGCAAGCCATTCATTCATAGAAACTCATGTCAGTGATTATTATGACGGCTTTTTTATGTTAAATTCAGTGTCTTCACAGTTACTTTTCCTGTGTAGCCTACAAGCATCTTTCTCTACCGTGAACGAGATTATAATGTTATTCCCCCGATGCGGATGTACAGATCCAATGTTACATTTGAGGTTGACATATATTTCTCTTGGTTGTTTAGTTGCCTTAACTTTATATTGCGGTGATACTCAATATACCTCAATACTTCAGGATTCCCCTGCTGGACATATAAAACGCTTAACGTAGCTTAATGGACTAATACAGTGATATAAAAGACCAAACTCGCAGGCAAGCAGATGGAATATGAACGTAACGCGCAAAGTTTAATGCTGAGCTTTTCCCAGTGATATACTGGCACAAAGTTGGCTTGACATTGGACATTCGCACATTTAGGGACGTCTCTAAAGTTACATATGAGATTGGTATACGTTTCTAACTTCAATGGCATTTGAATAGAACGACTTACAGTCATAAAACCAACTGTAAATTGTTCATGTGTCAGGCATAATGCGCACCCTTTAGATTTTTGATATTTATTCAAATAAATTGAAGTTTGCTATTGAAGTTAGAAATGTGTATGCCAAAGTTGTATGCAACTTTAGAGACGGTCCCTAAATGTGTGAATGTCCAATGTCAAGCCAATTTTACATTTAGGCTACATTTAGTCATTTAGCAGACGCTTTTATCCAAAGCGACTTACAGTTAAACTAACAATATAGGACTACTACAATATGCAAGTGCTATGACCCTTCCCAGTTTAATCTAATGCAGTACATGTACATACATATGTGTATATATATATATATATATATACAGTGCTATGCATAAGTGAATACACCCATGCTAAAGTTGACTAAAAAGAGGAATAAAAAATCATATTTTGGAAATTGAACTTAATGGCTTAATTTAAAAAATTAGGAAAAATCCAACCTTTAAGGACACCAATTTTCTTTGTGAATGAATAATGTATCGTAAATAAATAAATGTTCTTCCTTAAAAACATGGTGCATAAGTGTGTACACCCCTATGTTAAATTCCCATAGAGGCAGGCAGATTTTTATTTTTAAGTATTTAAAAAAAAAATTTTTTAGGATACTATGCATCCTGATAAAGTTCCCTTGGCCTTTGGAATTAAAATAGCCCCACATCATCACATAGCATTCACCATACCTAGAGATTGGCATGGTTTTATTTCAGTTAGCCTAAAAGCTAGTTTGATTTGCATTGAGAGATGATCTTATGGAAAGTACCCCATGCCAATCTCTAGGTATGGTGAATGCTATGTGATGATGTCGGGCTATATTTTACTTTCACTCAAGTAAGGAAGTTGTGTACTTTGTCCACCTCTGCTAATCAGTGCCCTGACTAGGGAGCTGATTTGAGACGCACCCTCCATTTTCTAATCTGTAAAAAGCAACAAACAAATTCATAAACCGTTCTTAGCTTGCTTTGTCTGTAGTCAGCCTTGCTGACTTGCTTTTTCTCTGTAAAAAAACGTTATATTATTAGATTTTATTTTTTCAGTTTTACAAAATCAAGAGCTATAATCAACAATAATTATCAGTTTAGATTGTCTATGACCTTCACACACACACACAAAAAAAACACACAGTTTAAGGGGTTAACATGATTTTACACATTTAAGCATAATTGGCATTAGATTGCACATACAAACACGCTCAATAAAGCACTGCGTAATTATACTGTGGTTGTATTGCTTTTGTTAATTTTCTACTACCAACAATTCAAATATAGAGGAAAAAACGTTGTGATTAGCACAGTCCCATTTGTTATTGATGAATACACAAAGAAAGGGAATGAAGCACACAAAAAATGCTTTGTTTTCAACATAATTACAAATCAGTCTGTGCAGAAGGGAGCCTCTGTTTTATTTATGCTCATCCAGTTGTTGTTGTTTTTTTTTCTTTCCCACAGTGCTGTTACCAGTCATGTTATTGTCAGCTTGTGTCTTCTGGATGTCTCTATTGATCTGAGATGTGGTGTTACTGGAATCCTGTTGTGGCCCCAAGCAGATACATGCTGAATTGGCTGCGACCATCCGGCAGCTGAAAATCTGGAGGGATGAAGTACGGCCAGAGGCAAGTGAAAAAAAAAAAAAACAGAGCAGGACAACACGATCACATGCACTTTTAATTACGCACAGTCTTCAAGCGCTTTTTAGCATCTGTGTGCATCAAGCTCAGAAGAAAAACAATATGGGATTACCTGCGGGATGGCGTCCGGGCTAGACAGAAGTCTGCTGTTGATACTCAGGGACAGTCTGTGCAATCTCGCTTAAGGGGACATGTTACAAAATAACAGGGCTTTTCTAGTGACAGAGGCCCCACTAGGGACACCAGAGTTAAGAATGAGGGGGTAAGAAAAAAAGAGGAAATGTATCCTTATCCCACTTGTCCTACTGAAATGCATGCACAGGTGTATGTTAAAACAGTTTTGAGAATTAGCCTGAGTGCCAGTGAAATAGAGGATGCCACATAACCAAAACACTGTGATGTCTGGAGGACTTTACTCTGCACTGGTCTCCTGCTGAGCTGTGGGCTCTGGGACCGGTGTACTCCCGCCCCTCGTGCCCACCTTCTCCACCCACTCCACCCATCCTGCAGACGGAAAAAGAAAAGGGAGGGATGGGCTCTTTGTGAATAATTTATTCCACTCCTGTGCATGACTGCAAGTGTGTAGCCAGGCAGAAAGAGGACAACAGAGTCAGGACAGTACCAGCTCCAAACAGAATGACCCACTAGATTGGTGCAAACCAATTGGAAAATATATATACTCTACCAGTCAAATGTTTTGGATCGGTAAGATTTTTTATGTTTTCAAAAGAAGTCCCTACTGCTCACCAAAGCTGCATTTATTTGATAAAAAAAATAAAAAAATAAATCAAATTGCGAAATATTATTGCAATTTAAAACAGCTGTTTTCTATGTGAATATAGTAAAGTGTAATTTATTCCTGTGATCAAAGCTGAATTTTCAGCATCATCATTACATCATTACAGTCTTCAGTGTCACATGATTCTTCAGAAATCATTCTAATATGATGATTTGATGCTCAAGAAACATTTCTCATTATTATCAGTGTTGAAAACAGTTATTTACATTTTTATTTCAGGATTCTTTGATGAATAGAAAGTTCAAAAGAACAGCATTTATTTGAAATATAAAGCTTTTGTAACATTAAACACTACCGTTCAAAAGTTTGGGGTCAGTACGAATTTTAAATTTTATTTTTTAGGGAAAATAAATAAAAGAAATCAATACTTTTATTCATCAAGGATTAATTCAATTGATCAAAAGTTACAGTAAAGAGATTTATAATGTTACAAAAGATTGCTTTCTATTAATCAAAGAATCCTGAAAAGAAATTGTACACAACTGTTTTCAACATTGATAATAATAATAAATGTTTTTTGAGCATCAAATACGCATATAAGAATGATTTCTGAAGGACCATGTGCACTGAAGTGTCACGGTTTTGGTTCATGTCATTAGGCTTGTTCGACTTCATGCAGCTCTGTGCAGCCCGATTGGTGGCTGACTTGAAGCAGTGCATGCCGGTTAGGAATTTTGTCCGACTTGATACAGCGCCGACGCCACATGACTGTGACGTATGCCATCAAAGTAACGCGAGAGCGATTCGAGAGTAGCCGGAGAACTCAGTCAGCGCAGCTTCTCAAGAGCGGCTGCACTGGGCTGCACGAGCTCTGATGACGACACAGCTGTTCCACGATTGGCCGGATTCACCGCATGACAACGATCACGTGTGTTTCGTGTTTATTCGAACACCTTTAGCTCCTCTAAAGCTCACAAGCTAAACACTCTTTTCATGTAGTTGCGATGTTATATTGTGTCATGTTTATCAAATTAAAACTGATTAAAAAACGTAGACTCCACTTCATTGATAGTAGCTTATGTTGAACTTTATTCTTGTTCAAACAGACGCTGCATGAAGCAGTACATAAAGTATTGAATGAAAATGTCTCTGAAACATCTGTGTATTATTTGGCAAATATTGCATTTACTTCACTTCAGCTGTGGAAAAGTATGCAAACACCACGTGAGCGGTCACTACGGGAACTAGAAAGTGTCTGACTTCACGTCTCAGTTTGCAGCTCCTCCCCGCCTGCACGCGGCTACTCTCGCCGATCGGTTACATGCAGCCGCAGCCGATGTCGAACACACCTGTTAGGCTTGTTCGACTTGAACCGGCGCTGCACAGACCGATCGGTGAATGACATCAAAGTACCGCGAGAGCGAATAGAAAGTAGACGGCTCCTATATGCTTTTGAATTGCTCTCGCGGTACTTTGATGTCATAAACCGATCGGTCTGTGCAGCGCCGGTTCAAGTCGAACAAGCCTATTGTCATGTTTCTGTGTCCTGTCATATGATTCCCTGTTTGTCATGTGATCCTGCCATGTGTCTTGTCATTGGTTAATCGTCTGATCATTGTTCACAGGTGTTCCTTGTCTTGTAATTAGTCTGTGTATTTAAGCTCTCATGTTTGTTATGTGTCTTGTTCTTGTATTTTGTTCACTGCTGTCATGTTTCGCGGTTTTCCAAGTCTTTGTTTTGTATTTTCTTTTATATTTTGCATATTTTGAATAAACTGCACTTGGGTTCTACAAACTTGCTTCCAGTGGATTCCTACGTTACATGAAGACAGGAGTAATGATGCTGAAAATTCAGCTTTGATCACAGGAATAAATTACATTTTAAAATATATTAAAATAGAGAACAGTTATTTTAAATTGTCATAATATTTAACAATATTACTGTTTTTTTTGTTGTTGTATTTTTAATCAAATAAATGCAACTTTGATGAGCAGAAGAGACTTCTTTTAAAAACATAAATCGTACCAATCCAAAACTTTTGAACGGCAGTGTATATCTTAAAATACATTGTGGGTACCATATTGGAAAGTTGTGATTAAGGAAAGTATGTCTATTTTTAGTATTGATAAAACATAAAGAATGTAAATAATTCTGGAGCAGTTATGCTATTTGTAGAATGAGGCTTTTATTTTTTTACTCTTGATGCTGCACAGTTCTCTCCCTGTCACTCTGCAAAGAAATCAAGGTCAACGTGGACCTCCCACCGGGTGATAAAAGGTCTCTACCTGCCCACCACACAGCTGGATGCAAGCCGCAGATAGTAATCAGGCCACGTCCTCCTTCTCTCTGAGGAAAATTTGTAGTCATGCTGTCAGACATCTGTATATTCAAATCATATTCATTTGGGGAGGAAGAACAAGTCTCAGATAGATGATGATTTGATCGGAGAATCCATTCATGAGTAGTTTTGACACATGAAGGGATTTGATGCAGAATGAGATATGCCGTATTGTCGGCTGCTGCCCGGGAAGAAGATGTGCCAGAGTTTCTTAGGAGAATGAATAGGCTCTCATTCACTAAAGCCCTCAGTCTTTCTGTATTCTATGTAGGATATCTTTTAAATGAATGGGAAAATGACCATGTGAGGGCAGGCTGGTCCCGGTGTGATAGAAAGAAGCATGGACAAGAGTTGATGGGGAAGTCATGACTGCGGAATTGTCTCCTGTCTCCTCTGTGAGACGTTTTTGTGGTGTAGTAAATCAGACGCAATAGTCATTGCCCTTCAGAAGACTGCAGAGAAAGAAAAAAGTGACTAAGAGTGACTCCAGAATGAGTGGATATTTGTAAATGATATGCAGTTATTAGCATAATGCTCCATTTCTACCTTATCTGACCCTTAATGTAACATTAAAATAAGCAAATGGGGCTGCACAATTAATTGAAATGAAACTGAAATGGCAATATATCTTATGAAATTGCGATTAACGTGATTAAAAGTGATTAAATTTAAATAAAGTTGCACTGCGTGTTGAAGAGCAGTGTTCATTGATATACGTGCAGTTTATAAAACCAGGTTTGGTTCACAGTAAATACTGCTTCTCACGAACTTCACCTCGACAAGCGTTGAGACATACATATGAGACCTAGGCTCACTTTATTTACGTTCACATTCGCATTGTTGCCAATATTTTTATTGAAAAAAATGTACAGCATTTCACCAATATTTACAGCATTACACACCAATGCAAAATTTTCTATATCCTAATCATTTGTTAACAACATGTATTCATTACTTCAATGAGCTCATTGTTTCTGCCTTAAATTAATACATTGTTTAAATGAATACATTGTTAGCTAACTCCGTGATTTGTATAAGTACATTTCTGAAATACATGACTTGGACACAGTCAACTCTGATAACAGATCACTCTAAATTGTAATGTAGACATATGCATTTTCTGTAAAGCTGCTTTGAAATTATATGTATTGTGAAAAGCACTATACAAATAACTGTGAATTGAATTGAATTTCACCAAAATAAAAGCTTGAGGGTTTGAATATTTGGAAAGAATTTAGGACATACAAATTTGTATTGTAACTTGTTGTGTTAGTTGGTTCTTGTAAAGAGTGAACTTGTAAAGTTTTTGTTCTTTGTATCTGGATGTCTCAGCAGTAGCTATATGACACATTTTCATATGAAATGAAATGATAAATTGCAGTTCTAATCGCAATAAATGACTAAATAATTGTAATAAAAAGTAATATTTTATGTAAATTGGGACCCCCTTGATATAACCTAAAGTCAAGTCCATCCATCCATCCATCCATCCATCCATCCATCCATCCATCCATCCATCCATCCATCCATCCATCCATCCATCCATCCATCCATCCATCCATCCATCCATCCATCCATCCATCCATCCATCCATCCATCCATCCATCCATCCATCCATCCATCCATCCATCCATCCATCCATCCATCCATCCATCCATCCATCCATCCATCCATCCATCCATCCATCCATCCATCCATCCATCCATCCATCCATCCATCCATCCATCCATCCATCCATCCATCCATCCATCCATCCATCCATCCATCCATCCATCCATCCATCGTCTTGCTGCAATGCTGGAGCCTATCCCAGAATCTTGGGCTTCAAGAATCAAGACCCTGGATGAATGGCCAGTCTATCACAGTGATTCCTATTCATGTTACTTAGAGGTTAATTTAGATTTTTGGGCCTTTTTTAAATATTAATTTTGATGTATTTAATATACTCTGCTGTAAAATACATCAAAATACAGCAGCTAGTAGTCATTTTTGACAAATCTTTCAGTATTACTTAAGCTAAAAGTAAATATAGCTGCAAGCAGCAATTAAGGGACCAAGCATGAAATCAACAGTTTTGTTAAGTAAATTGAATCATCCCTAATGATGATTTTTGTAAAATGTATTATGTTATGAAACTGCTTATTTTGACTTTTGACCAATAACTGTATCAGTCACCAAATAGGAGCACTTTAAACAAGGATTTTGTTGTAATATTGGAGTACATTTTACAAGAAAATACAAAACATTTCACAACTTCATGTTTAATTCAGTTTACCAGTGTTTTTCTTTTGTTTGTAGAATTTAAAATATGGAAATTGCTTCTACACCACTTTAAAAGATTACTCCACAGATTACTTCTAAATACCTTAGAGCATTTTGGCTACCCGTATCCACATGTAGTTAAATGACAAATTGGAACCATAAATCACTAGCATAACAAAACCATACAGCAACTTAATAAATGGCCAGCTTTCAGGTGAGAGATGGATCTCAAGGGTTTATGGAACTCCAACCCAAATGTGGCAAGGAGACGTGTCATTGCTTGAGAAAATATACATGCCATTCTATATCACTTACCCTGCTGTCATGCGAGGAAGTGCCTGTCTCCAAAGGCACTATGCTATCAAAGTCATCCGTCACCTACGAGAGGGACATATGCTCGGTGCCACAGCATTTTGCTCACTCTGCTCATCTTTGCAGTGGGCAGTTTGAGCAGATTGCATTACCAAAGCACTCATTGAGGAGAAAGCTTTCCATATAATCCAATTGCTGGCGTAGTGTGGCAGCCATTCATCTGCACGGGGTTGGAGGGTGGTAAGGTTGTATCGTACGACTATCCCGCCAAAGTCCACTACTCATCCTGTTTCACTGATTACTTCAGTAGAGACAATGCACACACATTCAATATCTCTTCTGCCTGAGCCATCACTGATAGTGCTGAGCATATGGTATAAAACCCTGTCGGAATTTTTTTTTTTAAATCAGATTTGTACTTGCTGGTCACCTTTGCTGGTCAACATTATCTGCCCCTAAATGGTCCATACAATGATGTATTGTGTGTTTTGTTTTTATGTTTTTTCTTAATTTTATTTATTGTAAAGCACACTGGCCAACTGGTGTTGTGTTAGTTGTGCTATGGAAATAAAATTGACATTGACATACCTCTTTAACGTGCCAATAAATGCACCATTTAGTGATAGATGAGGTAGAAAAGTGTATATTTGATCAGTGATTCTCCCAAATCTTTTAGGTGATGGGCCACTTTGAGTGTTTTTCTTCTATTTCTTGAAATTTTCAAGGAACATGTTGTTTGTTGCTAGCATCATGAGTTTTAGTATTTGTTGATTTTTCGAGTCCTGGAGGGAAATCATTCACTTTCCAGCTAATGATCCATACTTTCCCCCAGACTTTTTTAATGATTATTTCTTTTAAAAAAAATAGACTGTCGCTTAAGTGAACCTAAATGATACTACCGTTTGCTAGCAACTGAAAAAAATACTATTACTCAGTTTGCTAATTAACTGGAATTAATTATTTGCATTATCAATTTAATGTTGTTCATTTAATGTTAATTTACAGTTTTTTTTGTCATTTTTATCATAATTATAATTTTATATGTTATTTCATATCTAATTTAATTACATTGTATTTAAATTTTCAGCAAATCAACTCGCGAACCACTTGGAATTCTTCACGGACCAGGACCACTGCCTTTGAGTACACTGCTTCATTGACAAACTAAAGGTAGAATTTTTGCACATTTCTCAGACTGTAAAAGGGCATTGTTTCTCCAGAACCTTTGCCAGGAGCATGATTAGGGTTAGAGGTTTGGATGTGACCTAGGTGGACATAATCAGGCGCTGATGGTAGAAGTATTGGGGCGCAGCGGCATTCTACTCCAGCCTTTTTCATATTCCTACATTGCAGGTCACAAAGTGCGACAGCTGAGAGCATCGGGATATGAAGACAATCCCATACCTTCCGCTAGCGTTGTCTAACATGGCTCCATTACTGGAGCCTTTTCGCCTGGCAACAGCTGTAAGGCTGGGCCGCTTGCCATCCTCTTATTGATCGGGCCTGCACCCGCCTCCATTAGTGCCCCTGCCTGCCCCTGACGGAGGCAGACTGTCTGTGGGGAGCTATCACTGCCAATAAATTACCATACAGGAACAGTGTATCAGAGCACATACTGAACAACTTTACCTGCGACGGTTTCACCTCAAAACCCTGTTCAGGTGCACATTGTGTGAAATGCTTCAGAAGTGAATGAAGATCGGTTTGTTAGTTTGAGTTTGGTGTGACGTGCACGGCTGGCTCTATTTGCACTGACCCGGATGCTACACACATACAGAGACGCACATGTTCAGAGAGAGCTGGGGTTGAAGTCTCATTAACATTTTATAACCTTCCTCCCTCTGAAGTTCTTTTTTTTAATGGGGCCTAATTACTACATGCATATTGATTCAACCCTTCCCCTGCACTTCCTGGGTGTAGTATCATCTCCCCAAATCAAATCAAGCAGCTCAGAAGCCCACACTCACATCTCATCTCATCGCAACGGCCTCGTCACTGGCCCTTTTGAAGACCGCAACGGCATGAAATGCAGCTTTAAAGCGATCAGATAGTCTATATGCATGTAAAGCAATATGGGGACGTTTTTGAAATGGGGGTAAAGTTAATGCCTTTGTTGTAAAAAACTAAGAATTGTGGAGGTAGCTGAAGTGAATCAGGATTAAGGGCTGAGAAGATAAACCTCTTTCCGGCCGTAATAAGGCCTGATTACCTCTGATGACTGTGCCGTAAATTAATGCCTGAAATGCCAGAAATGCATAAAAATTGACAGTTAAACAGGAGCTGAGCTCATGAACCCAGCGGCCTTGAAATCCCTGATAAGCACAGCTGTATGTTTAATTTGTTGGTGTCTGTGCATGTTAAAAAGGTCTCTGACAGAAATTGACCGGTGCTGTTATTGCACACACAAGCAAACACACACAAGCTGACACACATTCATGAACACTAGCAACAGGATCATGTGGCTTCCTCTTTTTAAAACAGTGACAAAAACAGCACACAATTAAAATCGTAAAGGCTGAAAACTGAACCCCATACACGCTTTGAATTTAAAAAATATATATTTATAGTGTAACATTTGCACTTTTCAAAATACATCAGTTTCCTAGTCTCTTTTTTTTATGTCCTAGGCAAGATAAAGTATATGCTTCGGAAGTGATTGCTACACACATACAGTGAATGAACAAATACAGTGAATGAAGATCGGTTAGTTAGTTTGAGTTTGGTGTGACGTGCACGGCACGGCATGCAACACACATACAGAGACATACAACACTACTGTATATTCTCTTAAAATTGCTCATTAAGGTATTTATTAATTGCTCATTAATTTATTTGAGACGGTTAAAACTGTAATATTGTGAAATATTATTACAATTTAAATGTGATTAACTGTAAATTTTATTTGAATACGTTTTAAAATCTATTATATTCCTGTGATGGCAAGGCTGAATTTTCAGAATCATTACTCCAGTCTTGAGTGTCACACGATCCTTCAGAAATCATGCTAACATTCTGATTTAGTGCTTAAGAAACCATGATACTTTTTTTCTTTGATAAACAGAAAGCATAATAACAGCATTTATTTAAATTAGACATTTTTGGTAACATTACTGTTTTTGAGCCTCCTCACAACTTCTGTTGTCACTCTGAGCAACTCCCAAGCCTCTTTCTTTCTGTCCGAGATTATCAAAGCATTTATGCTTTGTTGAGAGGGCAATCCCCATAATGCATTGCAATGAGTTGACAAAAAAAGTAAATATAATTGATTATACAAACAGTTGAAATCTAGCAAAAAATGACTTTGTGTTATGTATTTTATGCTTATTAAAGAGTATTGCATCATTAGCTTAGCAACATCATCACCACTATTATACTTATACATTAAGTCACCAGGAGTAAGAGCAGATTCAGGGGTAGCAAAACTGTGGAGGCATAAGGAGAAGATAGACTGGTAACCCTTTAAAGGTCCCATAAATTTCAGTGCCATGAAATAGGAAGCAACTACCCAGCTCCCAGATGTTTGCAAGGCTTTATATATGGCAACATGAATAATGAGAGGCACTTGGAGGGAACTCAATTTCTTCAGCTTTACTAGGTTGCGCCTATATATGTGCTGAGAGCTGGAGGCGAGTGTGAAGGCCTTGTGGGAGGACCTGGAGGCTTTGAGCCACTCTAGAGCCTCTTGCTATGGGAGATGCAGCTAGTGAAGTTGATGAGAGACAGAAGATGAGAAAGAGAAAAGGAAGTGAAAACGAGACCATCACATCAAACCCCTTTGCTGGGTCCCAGACGAAGGCTTCCCCTCAAATGTGGGTAATTGCTTTCCTCCCCAACACATCCTGCACCTTCCTCCTCCCCTTTATACTGAGCCGATCTCCCAATCTCCAGCATGCACAAAGAACCGCTGTAGAATAATGTAGCGCAGATGTCATCCTGCTTATCAGAGTGTTGGCACTGGGGCTGAGGAGTCAGCCGGCACTTTCATACATAACAACCCTTCACAATCAGACAGAAGGCTCTGTCGGCCCGGAGCGATGGAATGTGACAAGCTCCTGTCAGAGCGATGGATTTCCACATTTGCCCGGGTCGAGTCCGACGGAGCAGCCTGAGAAATAAAAGAGAAAAAGCTAGTTTCTGCAGTGTCTCTCTCTCTATAGCTTTTTACGTTCTTCCTTTCTGCCATATAGATGGAGGAAGCACATAATTAATTTGTCTCTCATTTTCATGTTTTTTACCCCTAAGTGAAGGTAATTACAAACTGAGTGGTATAGTGATATAAATGTCCCTCATTGTAAATGTTTGCAGCTTATTAAAATACAATTAGAGAAATGTCCATGAACTTAGCACCTGTACTACGTTCTTCATATGTGGATTGCTTAGTTAGCTGAAATGGTTTGTTCCATTTTTTGAAGTTCACTTGAGAGTTCATTTGAGCAACAGGTCTGTATTGCAACATTCACACTGTGAGTTTTCTCTCGCAATGTATGAAGTGACAAGTAGTTGTCCAGTTTGGTTGCGTTCACACAGCGTGGGTTTTCCGAGAATGTGGTTGCGAGTCCTGAAAATGTACAGGTTGTGAGTTTGCTTATAGAATGCAGTTGTCACTCCCAAATCTTGAGCAGGCTTATTTTACATAAACAAGATCAGACTGTGTCTTTATACACAGAGGACAAGTCAGAAACAGTCGATCAGATAGTCGAAGTCAGAAATAGTCCTAGCAATAGTCGATCCATTCTTATGAGAGCACCCCATTTAGTATTATAAATAATAATATTTTTATAATAAGTTAAAATGTACATAGATTGATAGTGTCATAGCCTAATATTTTACTCCATTTTGTGGAAACCTTACATAAGCTATGTAAATCAAGTCGTGTCAGTGCTATGCTTTAATAACAACACAAACTGTCTGATTTGTTATAATTTTTTTGACCACGTAAGAACACAGGTTTTTTTTCTGTCATCAGAAGTACAATTAAATTATTAGGATGTTCATCTAGGGATATTAACAACTCTAATATGTATATTAAAAAACATCAGAAACTTGTTTAAATGCAAGACCAGATATCAAAATGTGTGTGTGTGGTAGGCTACTTGTTTTTGCATTTAGTTTTAGTTTTAGTTTGTTTTATGTAAGGTTTAAAGGAGAACTCCGGTCAATTTTAACATTGAGTTCATTTTTTTGTACATTTGGAGTGCTGTCAGTACAGAGAACAACGACAAAAATCGGTGTTGCCTACACAGTGTTATCCTCGTTTTAAAATTTGCACCCTGTTGACTTCAATGGGGCAAGTTTTGAACCTGCTTTTAGCCTCTTAACATCCTTGATGTGTCATTACAAGTGCACAGGTCATGTGAGTGATTCCTTCGGAGTGAACGCGGGTGAATCTGACTGCAGTAGATGTGAAAGAAATATATAAAAAATGATGTTTATTCAGCCAGCGCACATACCTGTATTTACATCCTGTTTTCGGTCGAAGTCCACAGTAATCGATTGTCGAGTTCACGCGCATAGGTTTAGTACCTATGATCACGTGCGTGAACTCGACAATCGACTACTGTGTCACTCACATGACCTGTGCACTTGTAATGACACATCAAGGATGTTAAGAGGCTAAAAGCAGGTTTAAAACTTGCCCCATTGAAGTCAACAGGGTGCAAATTTTAAAACGAGGATAACACGGTGTAGGCAACACCGATTTTTGTCGTTGTTCTCTGTACTGACAGCACTCCAAATGTACAAAAAAATGAGCTCAATGTTAAAATTGACCGGAGTTCTCCTTTAAGGTTCACTTTATTGCCATTCAGCCAAGAAGAACTGAAAATTGTTTCATCATTGGCGGTTCATCTAAATGGACCAAATATACTTCTTTCATCTTTTGAAAAGACATGTTTTTATTCGGTATTACTTTGTTGTCATGCCTTATAACACACATTGTTCCATTAGCCTGTGATGACTCACAATAAATGATCAAAAACTGCATCATGCTCAGAGTAATACCAAATTACCATCACAGCATACTGCAATACAACAAAATGTGCTATACAGTAAACGTGCCATAGCTGCTTCATTTGCCAGTAAATGGTAAGATCACTCTGTCATCTCTTGACTGAATCACTGCAGGTTTAGTAATCCACAGATGTTTTGTTTGAGGCAGTATGTAACAATTGCTTTACTGTATGTGATACTAATTTCTTTTTTGTTATTGTGCCATTACTTAATGGTCTCCCACACTGTTGCACACTTTATTGTATTAGCTACCGCAGTTGACTTTCCATTTAAAATTGGGATTTAACCTTTTATTTACATCACGTTAAAAAAAGAGCCTGTGGTGCTTTTGTTACCCACATGACCCCTTTCATTAAGTATGCCCCTTTCTGTAAGACCCCTTTCTGCAAGTATGAAAACTAAAATCTAACTCAATATCATTTTCATTGGTGTTGTAGCTTGTACTGAGTAACTCTCTTCTGTACCATATGATGCTTTCCTCTTTTAGTGGGCTACACTGATTGTAGTATCACATTATCCTCTATTTATTATTCATTATATAATTATTTCTGCAGTACTCTGTCCTCAGCCATTACTGTGTAAAGAGTTTACATTATTGTACTGCATATGTATGCTTTTATTTACTTCCTTTTTAGTGCACAGTGCTGAGCACAATTACCACTGTTTGGACAGCAATTTGAATGGTGTGTTAGTGTGTGTTTTGTGTCTGTGGGAGTTAAGGCTGTGGACTGTGAAGTGCTTGAAATCTGTTGCAGGGTCAGGATCAAACGGTATATGGTTACAGTGTTGCTTTGTTAATAACAAACGCATATGACTGACATGAGCCGACTCTTTCATTCAGGTGGTGTTTGCCGGCCCCTTAATGGTGCACAGTGATTGCATAATGGATGCCCTTTTTGTCTGCAATTCTTTGGTTTTTATCCCTCCTATTCAGGCTAAAGATTTTACACAATTTCCATTTGGTAGAGAGTGTTTTACCGATATTAAAAGAAATCTGTTTACACTACTGTTCTAAAGTTTGAGGTTGGTAAAAGAAAGAAGTCTCTTAATCTCACCAAGGCATATTTATTTGATCAAAAATATAGTATGAACAGCAATATTGTGAAATATTATTGCAATTTAAAATAACTGTTTTCTATTTTAATATAATTCCAAATGTAATTTATTCTTGTGATGGCAAAGCTGAATTTTCAGCATCATTACTCCAGTCTTCAGTGTCACATGATCCTTCAGAAATCATTCTAATATGATGTTCACGCGATCAATTCAGTCAATGCATCCTTGCTGGATACAAGTATTATTTCTTTTTTCTTTCTTTTTTTCCACACAGATTTTGAACAATAGTATGTGTCATGCCAAACTAGGGATCCACAATCTGTACCATACTGGGTATCAGAAAATATGAAAGATTTTTGTTGTATTAGCTGCTATTGGAGATTCAGTTGTTTGTATGACTTGATATTAGGTGTGTTTCAGCCATTTATTTGACACATTTAATTTATTTGTATTTATTTAGACAAAATACTATAGCATTTTAATATTTGACATTTATTTGTTTATTGTGAATAATATTAAACAAATGATCAGCTTAAATGTTAATATCAGTGCATCCCTACTCCAAACATTTTATACCACAAAATCCCTCCAGAATCTGGTTTTGTGAACTTTGTGCCCATCTCCTGTCCTTCACTCAAGAGAAATTTGGCTACCTGTGATTACCCATCTCTCCCTTTGCTCACCTCACTGTGAGACACTCTGACAGCTTGTCACCCCGCCACCCGTCCCCTTCACCTGGCACGGCCAATCCCTCTGACACTTCTCCCCTTCGCAAAGGTTCTAGCCCTGCTGACTCTGTCATCCCAATGGAATATAATAGTCACCGTCCTCGACGGAGGGCAGAATTGCAAGAGCATATTTCTTCAAACATATCGGCGCATCCTCACCCACTTTCACACCGACTCAAAATCACAAAACTTAGCCAGTCGTTTCAGATCAACTTTATGTGTGTGATTTGAGAGTTTCTCTGTTTACCATTTGGACAGCTTCAAACACTTCAGTCACCTGTTTTTTTCCCCCACTTTAACAGTGGCTAAGTGTGTGAATTTTTCTCCTCTCTGCTACAGTAAACTGCCTGTCAGTCATGATTTCTCATCCCGTTTGTCACAGATTTTCTTTCTCTCTGTCTTGTTTTGCAGCTCACCAAATACTCCGCCCTTCCTCATCTCCGCGCCTCCCGTATGCAGGCAGGGACCACTTGAGGCGATAAACGTTATGTCTGCTATTTTGGGCTCTATCACGTGGATTACAGTTATTCGCCGTCTTTTTTTTTTAATGCCCTGTGCATAGAAAGGCGCAACTTAATCGTGTGGAAGCGGCCTGCCACTCTACCTGCTATGATAGACTGCACGGCTGTAGGTTACGGAGCTCAGGAGAGTGGTGACTCAGCCATATGTCCCGGCTCTGTTTCAGATCCCCCACTGTTCAAATTGAGTCTTAGCGAGTGGAGATGCACTTCCATGCCCTGCCTCAGGATGTCTGTAATGAACGGTTACACTCCAGGAAAGGTTGCTTTGCTTGGAATTGAATCCCCTTTGCTCTTGGCTTGATTGTGCACACATGTGGCGTTCAGCAGGACGCCTCCCTCATTCTGTGGAAATGACATGGCGGAAGTGACCTCTTCAGTACAAGTAAAGAGCGCTTCTGATGAGTTGTATCCTAGTTTAAGCAGGGTGATGTAGTGCTTTTCTAGAGTTTTTACCTAATGATTGATGTGAGACCTAATGTCTCTCTTTTTACTTCCTTTTTCTGTTTGTCCATTTGTGGAACATCAGTTTTTGAATTTCAATTTCATATATCAAATGTTGTACTGGCAGGCTCTTCTGTCTTTGAAGTGTACCTTTTTCAATGAACTTTATGTGAACAGCAATGTGAAGCCCTTGATAAAGATAATCAGGTGTAATATGGCTTTGTTCGCATTGCAGGAGACATTTTTAAGACTTTTTTTAGCCTGACTTAAATTTATATGTGGCCAGATCTGACTTTTTTCCCCCCTGTTCAGACTGCAGTCACTTTTTCTAGTTTGTACGAACTCGTTGTAAGAATGAAAACTTGTGTGCGGTCACTACGTGTAGGAATCTGAAAGCATTCGTTGTAGGCAACAACATAAAAACAAGAAAAGGGTGATGAATGCAATGTTGTAATGTCTTTAAGTCTTCTTGCTGCAACACCTGGCGTAACATCCCTTTGCACAACGAATGACGGAAAAACCACATGAAATCTGATCTGACCGTTTAGACTGAGATGCATCAAAAACCGTGTTTAATCAGATTTCAAACCACTTAGCTAGGTTGTTTTTTAAGAATCGATTTTCATGTGTTTCTTCCAAAAAAAAAAAAAAAACAGAAATCAGATTTTTACATTCAGTGCACTAGTGATAAAAGCAGACATCAGTTTAACAATCTGTGTGTGAGAGAAACAGTTGTACTTTAAATGAACATCATTAGGCTTCCCTTTTCCAGCAAATGAGCTCTTGTAGGGTCAAATTTGTGGAACATGTTTAACATGTTATGATTTTATGTTTTCACTTCTTGATATTGAGTGCCATTACACTCCAAATTCCCACCTCATTTCTTGTAAAAGTGTCCTGGTTATCAACTATTTTGTGATTCTTAATAATGTAATTATCATAATTATTATTCATGTGCTGAGGTTTAGTAGTGTTACTAAGAACTAATTAATTAAGATGGAATTAATATTCTTATCTATTGCAAAATTTGTTATACCGTTTCAATATATGTTTATTTGACTGTCTATTTGATATTGTACTATAATAAATATTACAATATTTAATAAAATGAAACTATTCAAGCTGTTAAAGTCTTGATGAAACGGAAGTAGCAACAGATATTTTCTTCTATAGTGTGACGTACATTCGAGTCTGACATAGTATCAACAATGGAAAGAAAATGTGGAATGGGACTTGGTTCTATCCATTGGTTGTTGATTGGATTTTAAGATGTGGGCTTTGCACTCAAAAACTTGCAGTTGATTGTGAAGGTGCTCGTTTAAATTGACTAAATGATTGAGGAAATAGAGTTGTGACTTTTTGATGAAAAATTGCAAGGTCAAAAACAAAATGTTACAATGACTTTAAACGTTAAACTAGCAATGTGAATGGTGGCTTGTGAATGATGAAGAGAAGTAAGATAATACTTTTTTTAAGCAATTGAATAAGGAACCCGAGCCGTATCTAGGGGCCAGAATATGATAGATACATGTGGGTGTTTTTTTTTTTTTTTTTTTTTTGACTTGGCCCAGTAAGAATCCACCCACAACACCCTAGCATATTTTTTTCGTAAAAGATAAAAATCTAGTTTTGATCATATGATTGCATTTTAAAGCTAATTTCTCAGAGTCTGGCACAGGAGGGTCCTGGGGGCTTTATTCATTGTTTCAGTGGACAGTAAACCGACCAGTGCCTAATTAGTTTCTTCATCCATGAACAGGAATCAATTCCAGAACCAGGGCTTTGGCAAATAGCTTCCTTTGAAGCGACGCTATATTGCAAATCTAAGAGTTCAGAGTGGCCGAAAATAGCTCGCTTCATCTTGTGTCCTGTATCAGAAGGTTTGCTGTGGCTATAATGTTACTTTATTTTGAATAAAACCCTTTACCTGTATTCGTCCCATGGGTGACTCGCACCCCCCTGACAACCCCAAACACATGTAAACCGCTTTTTGCTGAAAATGCTGCCGTGGACAAGTATGTCTCATAAATAGCCTCCTGTGTACCACACTACCCATCAGCCTTGCCATAAACCGCTGCAGATTCAGCTGGAGAAAGCAGGCGAAGGAGGCCCCCCGGGCCAATTTACTGGCCCCCCTGATGCGGTGCTGTGCTGTGATCTGTCAGGCGGTCACTGGAGCCTCGCGGTGACAGACAGGCCAGCGTTCCACTCGACCCGCTCCTCAACAGAGACCGAATTAAAGAGTCCCCCTTTGGCAGACAACTCCCTCTCACTTTTGCGCTCTCAGTCTTGTCCTTTCTTCCGGTCTCTCTCTTTTTGTCTCTGTCATTCCTCGGCACACTTCATGATCGTGTCTCGCGTAGAGCTGTAGGAATGGGCTTACTCGTCCTCATTAAGTTTGAGCGCAAGGGGGCTAATCCTCTAGCGAGCAGCCATGGATTTGTGCTTCCCTCAAAGTCTGAGCTCACAACTCCAAATTTTAGATATCGCTCAGGAAAGTTCTGATGCTGTTTAATCCCCCGCACTAGTCTCTTTCTCACAGAAGGTATGCTCTCAGACTCACTGCCATTGGCAGAAGTGGAGACAGAGCTTGTCCTTGGCCCAGCGAGGGGCTCACAGCGCGCTCTGTTGCGTCAATGGGCTGAGAGCCATTGCAGCGACTGCACTAGTCTTCCATTAGTCGGCGAGTGTGTATGTGGCCACGAACTGAACGGAAAGCTTTAAGAAGCACAATTTTGAGTCACATTCCCTTTCCTGCACTTCTGTAAGCTGTCAGCAGGGCTTGCTGTATGAAATTATGGCGGCTGATGAAGTGTTAGCCGCTTAGCGGGAATCCTGTCGATGCAGTGAGATGAAGGGTCGGGTTGGGTTACATACATAACAAATCCATTATCTTGGGCGTCCAGTGACCTTTATGGAAATGGATTTGTCATGTTCCAAAGCCCCCTTTAATCTTTGTCAGTATTATAGCTAATAGATAACCAGTGAGTTATGCTTTCCTTGCTAGCATTCGGTTGGTTTAAGAGGCCACAAACTTTAAAGAATCTTATAGATGCCAAATGAACATATGTGGGTGTTTCTTCAACTATTTGCACTTTTGGTCCTGCGGACTATTTATATAACTTTTTTTTATGAGCATTTCCACCTCATTCCCTGCTTCTGAAACCATCTATTTCGTTTTTTTGTGATAGAAATGACAGTGGTGGTGGAAATGACATTTAATAAATTTTGGCCGACTTTGTCTTGCTATGACTAATTTCATAGCTAGCATTTTAAGTACAAATATTATTAAACGTAATGGATTTTGTAAGCTTAGTGCTTGTCGTTTGTTTTATTTGTAATAACGCAATGAAACATGGCAAATTGTGCAGACAAAGAAATTATGAACACATGCAAAAACAAGACAGAACCGATGAAATATGAATCCATTTATTATGTTGTGGTAGTCATTTTATGCTTTTTCCTGTGAGCTTTTTTGTTTTTCTATGCATTTTTTGCATAGTAAAATCAAATCTGTAGCTGTAGTTTCCTTTTATGCCAGATAATTTTGTTGAGTGTTTGGTTCTTCTCTCATATGAAATATTTTCCTCATATTTTAATGGTTTTATCAAACTTGTAGGGTCATTAAAAACAAATATCCCCTCCGTACATCACTTTTGGCCACTACTGTATATATGTATGTATATGTACATATGTATACATATTATTTTATTAAAAAAAAGATTGTCCTTTGATTTGTAAGTGCACAAAGTTGAAGTGACACCTGTATAATGTAAACTCTTCAAAACACTTGCATTTGCTCCGCAGGTTGCGCTCTAAGAAATGATTCAAACCTGTGTTTTAACCCGTGTCAACATCTGTTTTGTAGTTTATGGTCATGAATCTTCACTAAATAATCTCCTGTCCATTAAGGTTCATCTGAGGTTGTGCCTTCTGCTGGAGTTCAGTGTTTGTTTTCGTCTTGGTGAAATGGCACAGTGACCATACTATCTCTTGACCTTATATCCTCTCCCTCTCCCATCTTCTCCCACCAAGTTCAGTCTCTCTAATGGAATCAGAGGTGACAAGTTCACATCCACTTCCAGAGAGCCCTCACTGCTGACCTAGTTTTCCTACAATGCACTACCATTGCTCACATCCCACACACACACACACACACACACACACACACACACACACACACACACACACACACACACACACACACACACACACACACACACACACACAACTCTGTCCTTTTTGGGCATTAACCCCACTTTGGCAAGTGAAGGGGAAAATACGTACCCATCCCATTTCATCACACCCCCACCACCCATTCCTCAAAACACTTCAGTGCTAGGCACAATGCCAGCTGAGGAGGCTGGTAGTATGTGTTGGTGTTGATACACTATGCCAGTGCTCTGCTGGCAGCTGAATAACTATTAAACCACGAAGGCATGGAACTAGAAAATTTAGACTAACACTTCTAAAATATTCACATTATGATCCCGATTAAAGGATTTTTTATATAGAGACCTCAAAAGAAGGGATTTTTAACATTACAACATTTAAGTAATATTTTGAGAATAAAGTCAAAATTAGAAAAAAGTCACAGAATTATGAGATTAAAGTGCCTTATTGCGTTAAAGGGATAGTTAACCCAAAGATAAAAATTCTGTCATCATTTACTCACCCTCAAGTTGTTCCAAACCTATATTACTTTTCTTTCTTCTGCTGAACACAAAAGAAGAAATTTTGAAGAAAATGTGTAACCAAACAGTTGATGGGCCCCATTGACTTCCATAGTAGGGAAGAAAATACTATTGAAGTCAATGGGCTATATCAACTGTTTGGTCCCCTACGTTCTTCAAAATATCTTATTTTTGTGTTCAGCCGAATAAAAGAAATTCATACAGGTTTGGAACAACATGAGGATGAGTAAATGATGATAGAATTTAAAAAAAATTGGTGAACTATCCCTTTAAGCGTTTTGCCCCTGTCATTGTTTTAATGCAGTTTTTGTTAGATGTTTTTATTTTAAGTGTTTTAGAAGAATGTCTTCACATTATTACTCTGAACTTTTTATTATTTGTTTTATATCTTATTTTCCATTTAAAAGTTTGTGGCCGGTAAGATATATACATATATATATATTTTAATGTTTTTGAAAGAAGCCTCTTTCGCTTGCCAAGGTTGCATTTATTTAACCAAAACTCTAGAAAAACTACAGTAAAAGTCATTCTAATATGCTGATTTAGTTCTCAAGAAACATTTATTATTATCAATGTTGAAAACAGTTGTGCTGTTAAATATTTTAGTGAAAACCATTAGCCTTTAATAAATAGAAAGTTCAAAAGATCAGCATTCATTTGCATTAGAATAGTTTATTTAAAAAATATATATTTTTGTGTGTGTGTGCTTATTTAAATTACTTTTATTTCTCTAGAAATTATCTATGGATAATTTTTACTTCTATATTTATCTTTTTCGGCCTTGTTTTTATTTGTGGAAAAAAATCAATTGCGTCTGTCCTGACTACCATCCAAGGCTGTGCAAACCCTTCCTGGGAACATTCCTCATAAACAGCCGCGTTGGTGAGTTTGGACATGTGCGTCCTGGATGTTTTGCTGTTTTGTGAGTGGGAGTGTTTGTGTACAGGCATGTGGGTTTGTGCTCAGAATACATCCTCTCTAGACATCTGGTGCTGAAAGTACAGGTTTAGGGTAGGGCAAAGTTTGTTCCTTGACATATCTGTAGCCCCTTACACACACACACACACACACACACACACACCCTTAGGGCTGAATCAGAAATGTGGGCGAGGCGTGTGAGTGTCAGACTAGGGCGAGGTGAAGCCATAAACCTTCCCAGCATTCCATCCTGCCCCTCTAAAGATCCTGTCAAACTTCCTGCTCTACTGCACATAATGTTGAAACATGCCGTTACCACTCTTTCATGGCTCTGCATTTCATAGTGACTTTCATAGTCAACCGGTTGCACCATGTACCTACAAGACTGCATACATTACTCATACTGTGCTTTTAATAATATCACTGCACAGGACTAGAAATACTCTCATTATTACCCATTTAAACTCAAACCATAGAACAGAGAAGATGGTCTAGCTAGTTGATAAGAGGCTGGTCTTTGGGTTCTCTTGCCTTCTCAGTGAGATTTCAGAGCAGCAGAGCTGAAGAGCAGCGCTACATGGATTCAGAACTCCAGATGGCAATTTCAACCGCCTAGATCAGAGCTGTTTGATGTCAGGCGCATATTCAATTACGGAGCTCCAGTAAGAACAAAACTGAATGCTGTAGTCTTCAGGCTTTGCCATTATGAGAAGATAGCTGGGCCTCGGGCTGAATATCATGAGACCATGAGTCTTGAATCACTAAGAATGTCATTTGCAAACATTATTCTTCCAGATCTTTCCTCTAACGCAGCATCAGTCTTCTCTGTGATGAATAAGCGGGAGACATGGAGTGGATAGATTCATCTACAATAATCAGAAAATAAGGAACACTTTCTGTTACCATCCGTCTGAAGGGCTATTGACTAAGTTCTCATCGATTTTATGTAACTGCTTGGCAGGCATCCATAAGCAGGAGTCTGCGTACAAGCATGTAGGGAGGCTGAAAGTAGCACAACTGTATTCAAATAAAAACCAATTACTTATTTTCCCATATGAAAAAATTATAAGTGGAATTAATAATAAATATTAAAGGAATATTCAGGTTTAAATTCAACCTAAACTGTATTTATAATAATGTAAAGGCTTTCATGTATTGGCTACAAAACTTTTTGCGAATTCATACATGTTTGGTACAACATGAGGGTGAGTAAGTAATGACAGGATTTTTAGTAAACTATCCTCTTAAGAATCAAACTATTCAATTAAGAATTAAAGTAGGCTAGCTATCTATTTTATAAATGTATAGAATATATGCAGAATTTGTACACTAATTACTCTAACAATAATCATATACTGTTGATTATATACTGTTGCAACTACGGTTTAGGATTTAGAATCTTAAACACGCGTTATGAGTGTTTGCATAGACGTTATCTATGGTGTATGCCTCCACCTGTAAGACCCCAACACCCGCATCAGTTACTCTTATTTTTACACTCAAACCCTACCACATCTGTGCAATATTGCACAGTGCATCAGAAAGCACCTTTAATTAAAGGGAGTGAACCGAAAACACGGCTGACACACAATGAGCAAACACAGACTGTGGTATATGGGTATATTATTACCCATCTGCCTGTACTCTTGAGCAAAGCCTTGAGTCAGCCAGCCACATTTAGCAATCACAGTCAGCCAGGTGCAACTTACCTGAACATTTCTCAGTTGACACAGTACTTGCGAAACCACAAATAGATTGGATATGTCCTCTGCAAGTTAGGGATGGCGTACTTGTGGTTAAGCATTGCTCAAGTTTATCCAATGCTTTTGTGATCTTGCGACATATAGCGCAATAATCACGTTCCAGAAGTAAATTCATTCATTTTCTCCACAGGGAAATAGATTACGACTGGGAGTTCCTAAGATTGTTAATCGATGGTAG
Organism: Rutilus rutilus; assembly: GCF_951802725.1. Classification (NCBI taxonomy): domain Eukaryota; kingdom Metazoa; phylum Chordata; class Actinopteri; order Cypriniformes; family Leuciscidae; genus Rutilus; species Rutilus rutilus. The sequence continues at coordinate 16,415,337 of NC_140215.1, read as the reverse complement.
GCTATATGTTTTTGTTGAAGCCATGTGCTTGCATTGTTTCAACTTATTATATTAACACCTTGCATTTGTGGTAAAAAACAACATTAACCATTATGCTATACAGAAAATTCCAGGAATCAGAGAGTTGCGGCGAGCAAATACCGCCAAAAGAGCTTGCAGGGAACGCCCTCTCCCATGAAGCACCGCAGATTAGAGGGCTGCAATGGGATTGGGATCCTGCGGGTCACCCAACACAAATCTCGCGGGAGCGGGCGTTTTACGTCAACTGCGGGTGGGAGTGGGCAGTCAAAAAATATCCTACAATTTGCCACGTCACAAAAAAGGTGTCAACAAATGAAGTTCACCGCATCTGTAACAATCAGTAACATTCTCTTCCTCCATAGCTGGCTAGGCCAAGTGATTTATCATTTAATTTAATTGTTAAGTATGTTTAATGTTTTTAGTATTATTTAGACTTTTTTTTTTGCTGTATGTTAATTAGCTAGGCTAGGCTATATAAACACCTGTGATATCTGTGAGGCTTTTATTTCCTATTTATTTTATTGTTTTATTTAATTGGTTTTATATTTAATTTAATATTTATTTAGTAATAGTAATTTAATGAATTATTGTGCCTTGTTAGCAAACAAGAGTTAATTAGTTATTGTTAGGTGTGTGTGTGTGTCTCTGTGTGTGTGTGTGTGTGTGTGTGTGTGTTGTTACGCATACGTTTAAATATGTTTTTAGGGTCCACTAGTTGTGATGTTTTGTTTTAACAGTTGATACAGTTTTATAAGGCTCAAAAAAAGCTGGCCAAATGTTTTTGTCATTTGAGGTGCTGGCATTCGATTCGATTCGATAATGTCATTTTCCCTCACTAAAGCCGTTAACACAATCTTGTACCTTTTGTGTTTTTTGGTCACATTTTCAAATACTCTTTTGCTTTTAAAAGTTTGTAATGTGGTGATTCGCCTCATCGCTGGTTGGCTTGGTTCATGGCTTCTCTTTAACACATTTTTTTTTTCTTTTTTTCTGCAGGTTGTAATGATGTGAGCCGTAAAGTAGATAGTTTGTATGTTGTTTGATATAACTTTAAGTGGTCACTTGAAAGGTTAGCCATTACCCTCAGCTGTGATGCCTCTTGGTAGGAAATAATAGAGGAGGGGTGTGGGTATCTCTGTCAGTTTCGTATATGCAGCGACTTTAACACCTCCATTTGGAGCTTTGTCAATGACAGCGAGACTGTGTCCTGACATACACGTGTGGAGCAACAGATGAAACAAGAGCCACATTTGTTTTCATGAGTTATGCTACATATTGCATGAAGGTGCCTCCTGTTTGTTTGATTAGGCAAATAATGCAGTGTATTGTTGGGATAATGGTGTCCCCCTGAGCCCCCCGCACAGCATGTCCCCCAACCGGTGTCATAAATAAGGCATAGGGAGAGGAAGTAGATTGACAGCAGTGTTGCAGTGAGGTTGAGATGCGCAGAATAATGTAAGCTCGGCACTAACAATGCTGTTGACGGCGGTGTGCGCTTTGAAACTCTCCCAGTAGTGTGTGTGTTTGTAAACTGAAGAAATACTCTGTCACTGTCAAGTAGCAAATATGCCGGGATGACTGGCTTCTTATAGTTGAAAGGAATGCTGCAAAGGGGGAAAAAATGTAAAAAGTCCTCTGTGGCTTTCAAGCTGTTTCTTAGTTTTGTTTTGAGTAGTGCGGGGAGGGGTTCACAAGATGACTATGGTTGGTTATGTGTGCAAGCGCATCTGTTTCAGTTTTCTTTCAGTGTGGCTGTCTGGTTTATGGGTGACTGGAGCTTAGTTGTATACCCTCACACTATATGTCAAGTAAAAGTGTTGAAAATCTAGCCCCATCTGTCTGGTTTAATTTTAACCCATCATGGGTGGTGTCAGGGGTAGCTTCAAGATTTTGTCAACATTTACTCAGCTTAATATCATTCTAAACATGTATGACTCCTATGGAGTGTATTTATTTTTTGTCCATACAATGGAATCCAATGGTTACTAAAACTTTTTGGTTACCAACATTCTTCATTTTTCAACATATCGTTTGTGTTCCACAGAAGAAAGAAATACAGGGAATAACTTAAGGATGAGTAAATGATTATTTTTTAGATGAAAATCCCTTTAAGATTTGATTCTACCATTATTTCAATTGAAATTGCCATGGTTAATAACAGATAAGATATAATTCTGGAGTTAGGGGTTTTGCAATATGCTGTATTTTATATTTCACATATAATCTTGTAAGATAGACTTTTAGACTATTTGCATAAGTTGTGCCTATTTTGGATTATTTTGCAACAAAGTGGACTCATTGGTCTTTTCTTCAGATAATACTGAAGAAATTAGCAGCTTTGGGTTGACTTTGTGGTAACAATTTATATTTATGTCCCTCCTATTTCAGACTATTTCAGAGACATGACTCAAAACATTAAAAAAACAAACATTAAAAAACCCTCTGACCATTTGTGGGTCTTGCTATTTTTTTCCCCTCAAAAACACTCATTATAACATCTTTTCATCTTCTAAACAAAACGAAAGGCTAGTTCACCCAAAAATGAAACTTCTGTTGTTTAAATCCTGTTGGACTTTTTTTCTTCTTCTGGGGAACTCAGAAACCTTTGTTGTGAAGTACATGTAACTGTGAGTCACAATATCCAAAAAACCGGCTGACCACCGTTGATTCAGGAATTTCCCAACCTGATGTAACCCACTGTGAAGCCACAGGGGGAAAACAAGTCACAGCTTTGAATTGCATTGTGTATGCCTGAGCAAACATCCTCTCCTAAATTGAATTCATAATGCCTCCAATCACTGAGTACATATTTGAAGAGGAAAACAGCCTTTAGTGAATTATAGTGCATGCTGTCGTAGCTGAGGACAGATGGTGTGTGAATGGAGGTCAGTTGTTTCTGTGGGGAAAAAAAAGATGCCCTGTTGAAGAGGATGGGTAGCACACGGCCCGCTCTGCTGTTGCAGCGATGAGGTTGTGTTCAAACATCACACAACATCTGGCCCGTGTCCTCGCGCACTGAAGGCTGGAACGTCCTCAAGTGCAGAAGACATACTGAGCAGAGCAAAAAATCCATGAGGTTGGACTGTGCAACTGTTCCAGAAGATGGGGTAAGATGGGATGGCAAGAATTTGCAACTCCACGTTCCCATCTGCCGTTTCTGGCAGGCGGAGGAGGCTTTAAAGCCACCAAGTGGAAAGAAAAGTGAACAGGAGATTTTAGGCAGTCAAGACGTGATTTAGCAATCTAAAGGTGGCTGAACTTTTCCTCTGAGAAGAATGGCAAATGCTCAGATACTCTGGCAGATAATCTCTTTCAAAGAACAGCAGGATTAAAATAAATCTCTTTTGATTGGCTATATTTGAAAAATATCAATATGTTCTGGTCTATAAATATGTACACAGTGTATTCTTCTATCTATCTATCTATCTATCTATCTATCTATCTATCTATCTATCTATCTATCTATCTATCTATCTATCTATCTATCTATCTATCTATCTATCTATCTATCTATCTATCTATCTATCTATCTATCTATCTATCTATCTATCTATCTATCTGTCTGTCACAACATTTCTGTACCCATTTCAGTATATTAACAGCTTAATAATTTTAGCAAAAATTGGAATTGGAAACTAGATTTGATTTTCAGATTGTGCTTTAGCGTGACCATAAATACGGCTGAATCTGTAATATTTACAGATATTTCTGTAATAATTTATTTACATTACAACTATTTTTTTTTTTCAGATATCCAGATATTCTTCGTTTTTTATCTATTTTTAATCCCAGATTTTCAATGTGGTCTCAGTCTTTTAAACCTATGCAGAAATGCATTGATGTAGCACATGATGTTTATGAAGTTTACACTAGAAAGAGAGACAGAGTGAGAGACGACAGACTGGTATACAACTGGGACGCATTGTGTGATGGATTCTCATAGTTTCGTGAAACAAGTTCCTCTCCTTAATGACTATTTTGTTTCCGAGCACTGCCTGGAGCATCACATGTGGGGCGGTGAGACGGAAGGGAAAACATCTTCATGGAGGAGTGAGCACTCTTTTTTAAAAACTCTAACTTATCTATCTCTCTTTCCTGTTCCTACATAGCTACTAGTGGTAACTAATCTATTGATTTTGCTGTCATGATATGAAGGCTCCTGCTGTAATGTAAAAGAGAGGAAATGATGGTGAAGTGACTGTGCTCAGGCTTCTCCATTCACACTGGAAGGTTTGAAACTAATGTAAACTTAACAGCAGGTTCACTGTTAGAGGTTAGGTAGGTGGATTAATACAGACGACTTATAAGGTTGGTTTGATAGGTTATGATTTAATTTAATTATTTTAAGAGCTGACAAGTAGTCAGTCAGTCAGCCAGCAGTAGTGGCAGTGCGCCGAGTATGCAGGATTAAAGGCCCACTGAAGTGCCTTAAAGCATTATTCAGAGTGTTGCCATAATTTCCACTGAAACAGGAAGACAGGGCAGGACATATCTATCATATACAGTGTGAATATCGATCAGCTCATCCCCCTTTGTTTAAATAGCCAATAGCATTTCATCTGTATCACATATGTTGAGCTCTGTAAAGTCGCAGTTTCCTTCTAATCTCTAACCGTTTCTCCTTCTAATGTCCCCCATATTGTTTTAAGCATTTTGTACGGAATTCAAATGGGTCCGATACGTTTTCTGGTCTGTGCCGACTCTCGCATGTGATCCGCTCTGCAGTGGTGGACAGTAACGAAGTAAATGTAATTCGTTACTGTACTTAAGTAGCTTTTTTGCGTATCTGTACTTTACTGAAGTATTTAAATTTGGGAAGACTTTTACTTTAACTCCACTACATTTCAAAGTCAAATATCGTACTTTTTACTCTACTACATTTTCACAATCAGTCGTTCCTTTTTATTTATGAGTGGATAAAAACTTAACTGGTCAAACGAGCCACCAATCACAGTAGCCTACAACGTGCGCGCTTTGTTTTGAACTTGCCTTGGTGGTATCTACTAAGCGCAAACCAGAGCCGTTAAATATGAGAGTTGCGACCATAGACAGTATATAAGAGGTTGCGACACACTAGGCTTGTTTGACTTGAACCGGCGCTGCACAGACCGATCAGTTTATGACATCAAAGTATAGAGCGAAGTCGCGAGAGCGACTGAAAAGCATACAGAGCCGTCTACTCTCTAATCGCTCTCGCGGTATTTTAATGTCATTCACCGATTGGTCTGTGCAGTGTGCAGTGCTGGTTTATGGCCCTGTCCCAAATGGAACCCTAAGCACTCGCGGTCTTCCTCTGAGTCTGCACTTTCGTGATGTAATGCCGCTTTGACTGTCGGGAAGAAGTCTGCTGCGGAGCCCGCATTAGCGCAAGCCTACTGTGATCTCGCCGCCGCGCGGTCACGTGATTCGTGTAGCTCTCAGTAGTTCCAAACGAATCGCATTGCCAATGATTTTAAGCGGGGCAGAGAGCAGCAGCTATTATTGCAGCAATTATCGGTAAATATTGACGCATAATGAAAATTACTTGCATATAATAGCATTTTTTTTCTGGGGAGTAGCAGAAACACTGCATTAATACGTTTTGGTGTTTAATTTTGGAGGGAAATTGGCTGCTCCCGTAACGTAGAATATATATATATATATATATATATGTATGTGTGTGTGTCAGTGTGTATATATATATATATATATATATATATATATATATATATATATTTAATGGCATTGTGACAGGTTTATGTGAATGTATCATAACTTTAGGATGTTTATAATTATGACCATAGACGCTCGTGAAAAATATATACAGTAAATACTGTAAATGTATTATACCTTATGGGAACAGTACCCTTCCATCCAAAATTAAACACACAAAAATGTATTCAATTCAAATATATATAGACTAATTAATGTCATTTTATTAATAGATTGATGTGCCAAGAGTGACATTAGAGTCTTCAGGTAGACTGAATTAAGCAAGAGTCTTGTGACAAAAATTATAATAGGACATTATAGCCATAAAAAAATCATAGTACTTGGATACTTAAGTACATTTGAACACTGTAAAAAATTTGTAACACTCCCAAATCAAAAATTTCAATTGACCGATAACATCTAAATTTTTCAATTGGCCCAAGTGAAAATCTGTACATTTAATTTTAGAATTTACAGAATTTCACTTACAGAAAAATGTAGATGTTATCGGTCAATTGAAATTTTTGATTTGGGAGTGTTACAAATTTTTTACAGTGAAGGCAAATACTTTTGTACTTTTACTCAAGTGAATGTTTAAAGGCAGCACTTCTACTTTTACTTGAGTAATATTTTACCTTGAGTATCTTTACTTTAACTCAAGTACATGGTATGTGTACTTCGTCCACCACTGCCGCTCTGTGTTATCGTGTCTCTGGATCAGAGCAGACTGTGTGCACGGCTGCGCGCTGCGGTGGTTCGCATGACACTAATGTGAAACCAGACTTCATTCACCCCAATGGAAAGCATATTTACACTGTCTGAATCGTTCACTATCCCCTATTTAGTGTACTATGTTCCATTCACCATGTAGAAAATAGTACATTTGTGAACAAGTGAGACATTTTAGCCACAGCTTCAACGTCTATTTATAATGTTTGGGGCGGGACACTGTAGATTCTAGAGAGCATTTGATTGGACAGAGAATCTGATTAGAAGCTGAAGTGCTGGGTGATGTCATCAAAATCATTGATTCATATAGGCGGAAGTGAGAGACTGTAAGTTTTGAATACTTATATCTTCTAAATTCGAATTGTTTTTATCATTTTGGAGCTCACTATAGCTTAATATGTAGCAGTAAGGCTAACATATTCATACTAAAAGCCAAAAAAACGTTAAATCAATCTCACTGTGTATACTTATTTAAAAGCTTGCTTTACACTTGGCAAAACTTGTCCGTCATTTATGCACAAGGTCTTAAAGGCATTTTATGTAAGCTTTTCTTGTGATCTTGCCTCTGTTCAGAGACGATGAAAACACCAGCTCAAACTCTGTGATGTCTGCTTGCTACTGCTTCAGCTCAATGCTGGTAAGCAAAAGCATGCTGCGTCTCTGAATGAGGTGATTAGTGTAAATATTGCACTGTATGTTGCTTGCAAATGATAGCTAATACAGCTAAAAATATCAACAAAACAAAACATCATTTATTTCCCCATAAAATGTACCAGGAAAATCAGCAATTAAACATCTTCTACGTTGTTCTTTGACCACATTAAACGAAATGCCATTTGATTGGGTGTGTTTAAAATCACCCTCTGATTGGTTATTGGTACACACTAACTACACAAAGATCTTTTTTATTTTCTGCAATGGGAAAACAATGGCAGGATATTTGTGCATGAGCTTGGCAAGTGGTGCTGCCTCAGTTCTGCCCCCTGTCTCCACCTGAAAATTCATTTGGAATTTGCAGTTACTTTGTAAAGTCCCCTGTGTCATCATCAAGAAATTTGGTCTGTACTTCTTATTTCTGATGCACTGGAACTGTCTTTGACCTTTCGCCCAAGCCCAGAGGTGTCATTTGTTTGAAAATAGTTGCCCTACTTGAAGTCTCACAGAGGTGAGTTTCTCTTGCTTGTTGCTGATTTTCATTTCAGGATGTGCTTTCTGTCAAAGAGAGGGTTTGCTGCTCCATTAAAGTTGAGATGCATTAGCATAAAGTCCGCTGTGGCATGGCCAAGGTAGACCGGGTGTACGGACGCTGATTTCTAATTAAAAGCACAAGAGTTGTTGGTCGGTTGTGTCACTCCAGGACCTCCATTTTCAGGTCAACCTCTTTCCCTATGCAAATAAATAAATAAATCTGATCACACGGACCACATTGTGGCGAAATCATTGAACGGAAAGATCCCAGATCATTGTAAAGGGTCACCAACCGTGACCTCAGCAGGTAGGGGTTTCCTTCAGAATTAATCTTAACTACCATAATGCCGCAGGCAAACTCTGGCAGGGATCTCACCATGTCAGCACAAATCTGAGCGCTTCTTAAAACGAGCACACTAGTTCTTAAAACACACAATGCTGCATTATTTATAAGCCTGGGGAGAGGTGTTTTCAGATCTAATTTCTCACTCCTTATGTGTGCTGATTGTCTCTCCTAATTCCTGTTTGTTTAGTCAGGTAGATGCAAATGTGGCTCTTATTTGCATGTCAAATCGGGGCATGCGGGGGTGGGGGTTTGACAGAAGTACGAGCTAATGCACCCCCCTCTCGCTCGGGAGTGTTGAGCGGATACGTGCCTCTTATCTCCTTCTTTTGGTTCTTTCAAGAAAAAGCCAACAATAAGGTATTAATAACTAACAGACATGCTGGGAAGGCTGTCTATGCAAGTGATACAATGCCTGTGAGAGGGTTCTATGAAAAGCTTGATTTCCTTGTGCAGCACATTTTACCATATTAGATTTAATTATGCATGTATATATGTGTGTGTTTGTGTGTGTATCACTTAAACGCATAGCTTGGGTCTTAGTGACCCAGGACGTCATTCACTACCCTCCTCCTTATTCATTTTTTTAAAGTTAGACAGCAACCTTCTTAGTATTCCTCAATCAATATAATATCAAACAATATAACAAGAAAAATAAATAATACAATTGTAAAATAATGCCTGTTTTCCCATTAATTGTTTGTAAAACATTGTGTTGGAAACTGAAGAAAACTGATGACCCGAGGTGTGTAACAGTGTAAGTATATTTTTTTCTGCACAACAATAAATTAAACCTTGATGACTGAATAAGTGCAGTTTACCTTTTTTTCCACAAGGTGGCAATGTCTGACACACAATGATAAAGTGACGTTTCACTTATAGTTACCGCAGGCAGAAAACAAAAGAAGTATCCTCAGCAAAACTTGAAATGGCTCAGTAATTTACTGCAATCAAATATTATTGTCACTGTCACTTGATGGTTGATCTGGCGAGGAAACTATATCAGCGATCATGAAATGATAGTTTTGATGTTCGAGATGCTGAATGTACTGGGAAATGAGCTCTGACGAGGACAGTGACGATGGTATAAAACATCTGCTCAAACTGAACCCTTCCAAGATCCAAAAGGTAACAAAATATGCTTTATTTTATTCTTCTGTAATTGTTAATATCAGTAGAGTTTTATATTATTGCGACAGATAGAGATCCATCCGTGTAAGATATAGATCCGGATCGCTAAAGACGCAAACATGCATTTATATATGGTCCACTTTAGACATTATACAAACTATAAGTAACTTTGCAACTTCATGTCAACTAACTCTCATTGAGTATTGGTTGACTGTGGTAGACTGTTAGGTTAGGGATAGGTTTTAGGGTTAAGTAGAATAAGTTGCCAAATTACTTAGTCAGTAGAATATCTGTTGTGTCACCATCAACATAAAGTGTTTGCAGATATTAAGCAGACAATCTACTAATACTCTAATGAGAGTTAGTTGGGATGTTAGTTGCAAAGTTACTTATAGTCAGTAGAATGTCTAAAGTGGACTATTGAAATAAAGTTCTACCTTATAAATTAATATTTCATCCTGTATTTCATCAATAGTGGCAGCTAACATTCTTAATCGGACCCAGCTGCTCCCTCGACCAATTGATAACCAGCAGAGAGTGATGTGTTTCCTCCATGTTGTGGCCGTCTGACTGGGTGAGATGTCCAATCAATAAGAAGCCACATATTAGGCCTGTAGGGGGTGTGGAGTTGAGATTCAAACACCCTCTGACTTGATTGGATGTGACCCTGCACGCAAAAGTCGCAGCCGTTTCAGAGAATGTGTGTGTTCCACACTAAAGGTGTGAAGACGACAGAGGAGGGATTTCCTGAGTGCTGGCAGCTCTCGCTTTGAGGCTTATCAAAACTGTGTGCTCAGAAACCTGGGGTTTGTTCAGAATAGCATACTACCGCAGTACTTGTACTGTTATTGCAGTATGTACACTTTGCACATAATGCAAATTTTCTGTCAGACTTTCTTACGTTTTTTTAAAATGTGCGGTATACGACTACAGCATACTGTGTGGAACATCGTATCCAACAATGCAATGTGCTTGACTTGGCTTTCCATTTCCAAACATCTTTATAGCACAATTTGATTAAAAAAAAAAGCGTTCCGGGTTTCAGAGCCTGCAATTTTAGTTTAATCGTCTATTGTACACGTTAAACAAAGTCTGTGTCTTTGACTTAAAAAAAAAAAAAAAAAAAAAACCACTGGCATTATTGCAGCTTGACCAAATACTTTACATGACATTGTTAAAAGACAAATGTTTTAGTCTGACTGAAATCAAACTTTTAAAATGTGTAACGACTAAAAATATTTATCTTGACCACACCAAAGAGCACTGAAACAAAGGAGCGTGTACCAGGTGCTACAGGTTTGTCAGGGCATTTTTTTAATAAGACTCAAACCTCACGTGAAAATGATTTGCTGTTGAACTATATGACTGTCTTTATATATTTTTTACTGGATTCAGACCCATTTTCTCTTTGCGCTGGCCTGTGAGTTATGACCCTGGCCTTGATTACAACCCCAGTGATATCACAAACAGGCCGACTGGTCAGTACAGGGGGTCCATATGATCAGAGCGAGACCGCTTGCGGTGCAAAAAAAGCCCTTGCGTCCATAAATTCCATTTTTATGAGCTAGACTTGATGAAACCATTTCCCTTGACACCTTGTTTTTGCTGCATCTGTTGTTAGTTTATTTCTCCTCAGCTGAGTGGTTTTATGTGCTATTTGGGGCGGACTGTGACAGAGAGGTTGTATGGGTAAGATATTGCATTGGTGCCTGTCTGGATGTGAAGACGCCCCGGCCTCTGGTCTCTCCACTGAAGCTGTCACTTCTCTCATTCTCTGCTTCTCTCACTCTCTCGTCTTTGCAGAGCAGCCTAGGGGTTGGAGAGCAAGAGAAGAATGAGTGATTTGGAGGAGATGAATCAACTTTCAATTTTGACAAAGACAGATGTGGAGATGAAAAATGTGTTTGGGAACAGGCAAGAGCACTGAAGATGTAGGCAGAGCTGGACACTCTCTGAAAAGAGAAATGTTACATTGACGCAGAGATGTGTGTACATGCAGAAGAATCATATTTGAGCCAAATTATTTTAAATGCAGCTTTCAAATTGATGTATTTACAATGTTAATATAATTAAATATTTAAGGGAAAAAAGGTGTTTGGCTAAAATGTTGTGTTAGAAATCACACAAGAACATGCTGGTCAGTCAAGTCGCACCTTCCAAAAAGAGTGATGATCACTTGCTGGTCAGTTTTACTTATACATTATGTTTAGATTTCAATCTGGGTCCCCCTTCACATTAAACAAGACCATTAGACTTTTCTATCTTAAACTTGTATGAAGAACTACTAAGTAGTTAAAAAGTGTTTTTTCCCCCTTCGGGTCACGTCTTATCTTGACTATGGTGTCAGAACTGCCACTGGTGCCACCTCAAAATAAATAAGTACATGACACTTCTGCATACTTGTGTCTGTAATCTGGACTGAGTCTGTGCTTGTGGTGGTGGTGGTGTGTGTGTGTGTGTTTGTGTGTGTATGGATGGATGCTGGATGGATAATAAGAGCTCAGTTGCCCACCAGAGTGAGGGGGGAGATATAGCCTAAAGCCTCATGTCATCCGATCAGTCATCTTCTCTCCATTCATCATGTAGTGTTTTTCCTCTCTTTCTCTCTCTCTCTCTGCACCAGTACAGAGGAAACTGGGAGCTCATAGCCTATGGGAGTTACACTGAAACTTGATTAAGAATATGGCCACTGCATTTGCCACTAGAATCTCAATGTGCAGATCAGTTTCTGTTCACAGCTATAATCAAATAAATATTCTCCATTTATTCTTATAAAATGAATAGCAATGTTCAAAGCTGATATACATACCTGTGAGCGCTCATCTGTTAAATTCTGTATTACTGCACCAACAATAAGACTTGTTATCTTACAATTATGACTATACAGTACATTAAACATTTCTTATTTTAAATGTACAACTTTTTCATCTCAGGTAACAGACAGACAGTTGGCCATGTGTGACAATAATTGTAATATTGTTAAGGAGGTTGTAGGCACTTATTTAATACACTCTTTGCCCATAGTAATATCACTGTAACACACTGCCTCTTTTGGCTTATTTATTTCACCTCTTCTTAAAGACATCCTAATCGCATGCTAGAATAAAATTTCAAATGATCATTGTCTTTTACAATTGTGTTTTGGAGAGAGGCCTTCAGAGGAAGACATTTATCTGTAACTCACCCATCCGATTTTACTGTCAATGAGAGCGACTGAACTTTAACCTATGGCCTATCAGATTGCTGCACCACAGGATTGGGTTGCCATAAACATATGTATAATGCTTTTTTTTTACAACGTTTACCACAGTTCACAATTGATTATATGTTGCTTGGCTCCAAATGCCATGTGGACAGCAAATATTCAATTACACCGTAATGTACGAGGCCTCTTTGTTTCTCCACAGAACCTTTACTGGCTTCTAACTGGCCCGTATTTACAGACAGGCTGTGGTAGAGATTTATAAACATCTAATTATTGAGCATGTAATCATTAGATTATATTTGAGCGAGTCATTAGTCATGGTCTACCAGTCCAATGTTTGTTGGCAACAGTGGATCAATAGTACAGTTTGTCTTATAACCATTTCTGTGTGCTGTCACCACGTAAACGCTGATAGACTGCGACATTCTGTGCTTGACCTCTGTGGCTATACTCTTGTTTGAGGAAATGTTTGTAAGGCAATCATATCAGATCATATTTTCAGCCTTTGGATGCACCATCAGAAATGTGTGTACCTGTGGAGAGGAAATGACTGACTGATGCCAACAGCAGCTTGTTCCTGTGAACAGTTTCTTCATAAAAAATTTACTCTCAACGGTTGGTGATACAATTCAAAAACTCTGGCTTTTCAAAATGTGATGAATTTTGAGGGAGGAGAAATCCTGTAATTAGAAAAGAGAGTGTATTTCTGAGCAATTATGGCTTTCGTATTGTGTAGGGGTGAGAAAGCATGAATATGCATATTTGTTCTATTGTGTGGCCATGTGATTTGTGCAACGCTTTGGCATGTGTTTGTGAATGTGTTTCTAGGTGCATGTGCAACAAATTACCCGGCAACAAAATGATTTGCCTATAATGGCCTTGAAATTTTAATCAAGCCAAAGTGTTTGGCATGCAAATTGTTTTTCTGTTTTAATTGATTGTGAAGCAAGTAGTGTTTGCAGGGACAAAGACAGCGCGTGGAAGCAGTGCCATAAAAAAAGAACTCCGTATATATAGGTGCAGGTGTGTGTGGGGTCACTGCAGGTGGCGTTGAGTTGCAGCATGAGAAAGGAAGTAGTTTGCGATCAGCCACAGCATGTCCGTGGCCCAGGTTACATGACAGCAAAAGGAAAAACAACATTTGCCTTTTCTTTCAGCCAGTATAACATTCAAGGCTGGCTGAATGTCTTATTTAGCTCTCGCTGAACTCCATGAGGGCCGAGCTGTTCATCATGACTTGTGCCTGAATAGTTTCTGCCTTTCAGCTGCATGTGTTTTCACTGTCCTTGGTGCTGAAGATGTGCTTGTGGGAGTTTTTGAATGGTGCACTGAAGCCTTTTCTAACTCTCATTAGCTTTGTTCTGAAGACCTAGCGAGCTGCCTACCTAGACAGCATTTTAAGGCATCTTATATATGCGCTCTTGTACACAAAGGCTGTTGCGAAAGGTGGGCGCACTGCACTGTGTTGTGTGCGGCATCATGTGGGAACATCTGAATTAATTGGTTTCATTCAAGTCAAAAATGAATATGATTGATTTTTCAAAGTACTTTCTTTTGTGTTCCACAAAAGAAAGAAAGTCATACAGGTTTGGAATGACATGAGGCTGAGAATTTTTGGCTTATATACCATAGAAAGCAATCCCAAAATGCATTCCAACAAGCTCATCCTAGATGGATAGAAATATTACTAAAACGTATCAATAAAATGGACTGTTGATCCATTAGCATTAGCAACATGCTAACCTCATAAAATCTTGAAATCAATTATTGAGATTTTGAGATTGCGTTTTGGCAACTACTGCAAGGTTCATGGTAGAGTTCAGTAAATTCATATAAAAAATAATGTGAATTTAAAAAAGAGACACGAGGTGATGAGATCCAAGAGGTGAGTTTTTTCACGCCAATTCACTCCATTTCATGCCGTGTCTATTCGTATCTCTTTTCTTTTTTCTGTCTTTGTTTTCCCTCAGCTGTATTCTTCCCTATTTGATATCACTTTGATTCTTCTGAATGAGAATTACATGGAAATTACTATGTGTGCACATCTATCTTTGTTTCTTCATTTATGCTTTTATGCATTAAAGGGACATAATTGTTGAGTGTTATAGCATCTTAATCGCTATGACCATCAATCGCCCTTTCAGGTTTGTGCTGTATAGACTCCATTTATCCACCCACCCGAATCTCTCTCGCTCTCTCAAACACTGTACTGTTACTCTCTGTTTTCTGCTCACAACCAGAGACAGCAATGGGCAATCACATCAATATGTAATTCAGAAAACATGGCAAGTTATTTTACTCCTCTTTCGCTTGCTGCTCTCCCTCATGTCTCTCACCGCTGAACAACTGGCAAGGTTTCAATGAGGTGATTTAGTGTTTGTGAAAGTGGCAACTCTGCTGAGACCCACAGTCTGTTTCCACTAAGTGAGTTTCACATTAACAAGCAACATTCAGTTTCTAATGAAGCTGAACTTTCTGATCTGGCTAAGAGGAAGTTGAGGTGAGCAAATGGACTATGAAACCAAGACAACCTTTTCATATAAATGTAATTGGATTTGTGTTGATTTTATCTGTGTAGTTTATATATTGAAATCATTTTTTGACATCATTTTGAAAACTAGATAATGTTGAAAGACATCATCACGCCATTTGAGTAATAAGACGATGAATATGAATATAATATACTAACATCAATAAAAATGTATACATACCTTTCAGGGCTGTTTTGAATTGGCTTCCTTTCATTTGGCCCACATGATGTTTAATTGAAATTTTAATGGGAATGACAAGAAAAAGAATTTACTGTATTCCTACACAAGAATTACACAACTATGCCTTTTTATTCTCTGATATAATCTATTTTCTCTTAACGAATGATGGTAGTTTGGAGACTTGTTTCTGACATTTATAATAGTAGAACATATCGTCACTGCTATCAACGGTTCCCTGTTTATTAAAAAAGCAAAAATAAAGTATCTATTTTCTCAAATAAGTGGAAATATTTCATTAAGTTCAATACTGTCAAAGCAAATAAGTTTATTTAGGTGAATTAATGATCTAATTTGTGCAATACAGTGCCAATGTCCACCAAATAACTATCTTTAAATACAGTTTTATTATATCAAAATGTAATATATTGAATTATAATCACATAAGTATTCTTATTTATCCAAAATTTCATAGACCATTGCATTTGTCAATTTTGTTTTTATTTCAAATTTAAGTTCTTCATCCTATCTGCTAGCTGAGTTCAAATTCAGGAATTGAACGGGAACTTAAAATGCATTTGCTTATCAATTATGGATGTTGCTCATCCTTGATTTATCAGGCTAATGTCACAAAGAGGATTTAGCTTTGACTAAAGACTCAAAATGCTCTTTTAGATACTGGCAGGGGCAAGTTGTATTAATCTTCGAACCACATCCTTCAAATTTACTGTCTTTATGGCATTCCGCTAATGAATATGTTAATAAGTATTACAGAACTAAGTTGAGAAAATATTTGAACCTTAATAGTGTCTTTGAGAAAATGATCTTTTAATGCCAGTACCGCTGAAGGCCTGAGGGCAATATATTTTTATATAGATAGAGACCATATTACACCAGGCTTTATAGTGTTTGACAGCAGTAATGACATTTGCCCATCCAGCCATTCCAAAACTGCAATGGTCAGTAATGTTTATTGCATGTGCTCAGGTTCTGTGGGTTTCTGGACATTTTAAATGGCTCTTGACCTTTTCCAGACAGTGACCAGGAAATGGGGCTCGGTTCATTGCCATTTTTATTGTGACAGGTATTTTACCATCTTTTTATGAGCATATGACATTTGTTCATTGCTTTCATAGGTCTATCAGGGTGACAAGGTGAGTCTACGTAAAATGTAAAGTCAGGGATCATTTGTGAAAAAGGATTTTTTTAAACCTCGCGTCCTGTAATATAGTCAGGAAAAGCCTTATTACACATTAGCAGTTAGAGGATCACATACATTGGACTGGTTTACCTTTTCTTTCTGTTCTACCTAAATCACAATAGATGGCTGTATTTTAACCACACTGGATGCAGTAAAGGCAAGTGCAGACAGGAGAGCTCTTGGCTTATCCATTTTACTGGGGCAGTGGTCATTTAGTTAGAGAGATGAGCAAGAGTTTGAACCGCCGATGGCTGCAATAACAGACAGAAGCATCGTGCCATTTTACTGAGGGTCAAGTGAAGTTAGAGTGCAACTTAAAAGAAATATTTTTTTTTTTTTTTTTTTATCGTAGGTTAAAAAAGTATTTCACTGTAGCTGAATTCACACATTAATCTAAATTTGGTTGTAACCACACATCACTTCTGCCATCATCTGCTAAATCACCCTCATGTCCAGGACTGGCTATCCTTACCGATTTCACAATTTGATTCTGATTCATAAGCACTTGATTTAATTTGTTTCAATTCAGTGTATTTCAAATAATGTCCACTTTGCTTACAAGAAATTCTCTCTCTACTAATGCTATAAGTTACACGGGGATGCATCGGACTGATTCAAATAGTAACTACGGAGTTTGTGAGTCTTTTTGAATGACCTCTTGAATTAACTTATAAGAGACATGTTTGTGAATGTATACAGCTACACTGATTCTGTAGTATATTTCTTATTTACTAAAAAGAAAGAGTTTACAAGGGTAATTGTTGGTGAATCAGAGTACACTGGTCAATCTTGTGTGCAGCCTGCGAGGACAAAAAAGAAAGAAAAGAAAGACGTTTCCTTGCCATTATTTGCAGTACACACTTTTTTTATCGCCAAGTACAAATTGCAAATGAGTCTCTCACTCTATTCCTTTTGTATGTTGCGTAGCTCAAAGCACCCTACAAACTGCAAAATTCAACATTAACTAATAATTAAACAGCGATTCTCTTTCATCTCTTTTATGCTGTAGTTCAGATTTACAACTAGAATTGTTCTTACTCCCTCAACCACCCCCATCATTTTCACGGCCCGTATGTTTTATGACCTGTGGGACCTTGTTAGGCTTGCAGACTGGTGGCGTCATGTGGGCTAGACTGCAACGATAGTCACTGATGCTGCCCAAGCGTAGACTCGAGGTGCAGTCCCATAAGGAGCACTTTGAGAAGATTGGGCTCCTGGGGGAGCAAGAGTTGTTGAGAACTCGCCTCACACATATAACGTTTATTTCCTGTGACATCAACATTGGTTCTATCATAAAAAATAAAAAAAATTGTAAAGGGACTTATAAACTGATCTATACTCACCCTCATGTAGTTCTTTCTTTCTTTTCTGCGAAAAACAAAAGAAAATATTTTGAAGAATACTTTTGTCTATACAATGAAAGTCAATGGGGTCCAAGTCAATAAGGCATATTTCAAAATATCATCTTTTGTGTTCCAAAATCTGAGATAAAATTTATATTCAACATTTTGAGATGTGGATGTGATACAGTACAGTTCAAATGATGCATTTACCTGACTTTACAAGAGGAGGAGCTGGGGATGGAGGAGGCTTGACTGACGAGAACTGCCAGGACTAACGGTACGCTTGATTAGTGTTAGCGCAGTGTCCGCACACTCTAGACCATACGCACTCTTTTACTGAAGCGATGCAAGTGATGAATTAAACAGATTGCTGAACAAATGTAGTCCTATCCCTACCCCTAAATCTAACCCTGAATAACACTGATGTAGAATTATACATGATGTAGATGTAGAATTATATGTGGGATTATATATAGATTTTTTTACTTTCTATTTATCAAGTAATCCTGAAAAAAAAAAAATCTAGTTTTCTACAAAAATATTAAACAGCACGTTTTCAAAATTGATAATTATAAGAAAAGTTTATTGAGCACCAAATCAGCCTGAAAATGCAGCTTTGCCATCACAGGAATAAAATATGTTTTAAAATATATTAAAATAGATACTTTTGTTTAAAATATATTTAAGTAAATTGTTTTAAATTGTGATAATATTTCACAATATTTCTTTTTTTACTTTATCCAATAATTTCTATGTATGATATATAGAAGTTTTAAACCCCATTATGAAAGAGCAATACAATTTTATAACTTTATAATATATATATATTTTTAACTTCAATATAACTTTATCACTTTAATCACTTTCATTTTATTATAAAACGTTATCACTATACAAGATAACATTTTTCAAAACATTATCTTTTGTGTTTTGTGTTCCACAGAAGAATGAGTTTGGAATGACATGAGGGTGAGTATAAATGATGACAGAATATTCATGTTTTTGGGTGAAATATCCCTTTAAGATGTTTTTTTTAATGTGATAACTGTTCATAGAAAGTATGCTTTAATTCTAGGTATGTTAATTCAGGTCACGCTCGATACAACTAAGTTAAAATTAATGAAAGATTCTCAGTTTTCTATTTATGGCAGAACCATACGGCGAAACAGCCTGTGAGAGCCGGCGCATTGCCAGAGTCTTGCCCTGATAGACCCGCTCTCAGCTGGATTCCAGGTGAATGTAATTTCAAGTGCTCAAGGAAGATGCTCAACATCATTGATGCCATATTAATGAGAAGCATAGGTTTTGAAAAATCTAAAAATGCAGGATTACTTTGCGGTGCAGGCGTGACTCAATGGCTAATATTAGGTCCGGACCCATGGTGATGCGAATGACTTGTTTTTAGTCCTCCTGCTGTGCCTACCTCAGCACGTCTTCTTATTCTGCCTTCACACCTCCTTTGCAGTTTTGAGCACACTGTGAAGCCGCAGCCAGATCTTCTACCTCCCTGCTAAAGGAGGCCCTGACATTCACAGGAGACAGCCCATCAAACAGCCTGTTGATAATTGTCCGCGAAGACCCAGATCACCCGTGTCACGCTCACATGAAGTTGCCCGCGGACAGGCCTGTAAGCCTGAGTGATATAGAACTGGTCTTCATCAACAAGCTTTGATGGGAGAGAGATGACATGAAGGTCAGGTTTTTTTGTGTTTTTTAGCTACAATATGTAATTTTTTTCACCGCTAGGGGTCGCTAACCTCTTACAATAACAAAGGCGTAGGTTGATGACGCATAAGCGGAATTATTGAAATTGCCGTCATGCCGAAAGATCTAATAACATTTATGGATGAGTGAATACATTGATGTCTTTAACATGACTGTGGTATGAAGCAGGTCGCGATAGCTAATGAGAGACAGATATCACATGCGAGCCCCTCGGATATAAAGGAATAAGGACATTTCATTCTACTGAACTAATTTACCCGCAAGTGCTGAGTAATACTCACACAGGTCAGTTTATTAGACGAATGAAACTTGTGAGGTAACTCAGCGCTGTTTCACTTGGTCTACACTATTACACTAAACTGCATTTGAGTGTGTTGAAAGTTATAATGTTATTCTATGTGTTTGTTTATCTGTATGAGACTAGCAGTAACCTAGATCAACATTAGAATAACATACTGATCATATTCTAACATTTCATCATGTTGAGCTATATAACATTGATTAGTTTTATGTACATTTGCTCACCTCTACATTTGCGCGTCTCTGTCAAGTCGAAGTTTGTCACGGACGTGGAGCTCTCGGCATCTCGAAAACGCCACGCTGATTTTGATCCTCGTTTTAGTTCTCCTTTTGTCCCAAAGTCTGCTTGCCACGGTCCATAATGTTTGAACGAAACAACAACAGCGTGAGCGTGCCGCGAGACATAACGCAGTTGTCCACGTCTGTCGCCATGTTTACTATGGCAGTACGAGTGGAAACCAGGGATAACGCAGACATTACGTCATTGACAGGCAACAGGTGGGACAGGGCAACAGGCACGAGCTATTATTTAAAATTGGAATTTCTCTGAAATTAAAAATCTTTGAGAACTTTTGGGATATTGTAAGTACACGACTGCAGGAAATATATCACACTGTACAAGCGATTTTTGAATATTTTATTACAAAAATTGTACATATTGTAGAATTAAACACTCACTAGAGGATAAGAGAGAAACCGACAATACTAGGACAATAGTAATCTTGGACGAAAGCCCTGAGGGTGTTAGAGCAAACTTTCACTCAGCAGACGATCAATACTGAGAACATTCAGGTCTGGCAGTTTACAACTACAATAATGAGTTTAATCAGCACAACACGCTTCAAGGAACCAAAACAAACAGTGCTGCCGGACCACCCCTGCCTTGGTTAAATGTCCCAGCCACATTTCAGATGGTCTAAATTTAAATTATATTGCAAGAAATTATTAGTGTGAAACTATTAAGCTATGCCATCACTATAAATATAAAGGGATTATATACTTTTTTTTGTCTCTAAGATACATTTATAATGTTAACCAAGGTTAGTCAATGTGCACCAAAAACATTTATAATTTAGTTTTTTATGACCTTTAGAAATAACTGGGCCATTTAAAAAAATAAATAAATTGCTGTGTCTTTAAGACTTCCACGTAGATGCCTGCCTTTTTTATGTGAAATGATTTGCAGTTTTAAACAAATCAACTTTGATCCACTTAGTTTTGTGGTTGGGTCAAACCGTATCTAGTTTGATATAATATGGACAAATCTGCTCCATTTTTTTTATTACAACCTCTCTGCATCACATTGTGACAGTTTCACAAAGCAATCCACTCTGAAATGTACCACACAAACTGTTGAGATTGGATTGAAACGTTCAGGGATCTGGAAAATAAACTTCAGCTCTCTTTTTTGAACAATTGGATCATTTGGAAAAATATGCAGCCGGTAGGTGTTAGCCTACTCTAGACAGGAAAGCGCAGGATTTGGTCGATTTTCCACATTATTAGTTCTTACAGTATGGCTTTTAATAATATTAGTATCTCTGCTACTTCTTATTACCTTAGTGTGACTGTGCAGGCCAAGTTTCTGAGGCGTTGTTGACATGTAAAGTACATGTTCATGATCTTGTGTTAATTTATTATCTTCTTCTTACAACTGAATATATCTTTAAGGTATGACTTCTGGAAGTTTAGAATGAGTTCTTTTTTTCAGCCAGTTTCAGTCGTTTTGGTCTGGGGAAGTAGGTTTCAGTTATGAAAGATAAAGTACAATGAGCCCTTCAATTTCAATGTACTGATAAACATAAGCTCGTACAATATGTTGATGTGGGTTTTGTATGCATTAAGATGCAGAACAACAGAGGAATGCAGTATAGTATCTAAAGCTTGTCTGGAAATAATTTTCAGGTTTCTCACCAGCATTAGTCAGAATCCAGCAAACAGCAGCATGACATTTATTCTGCCATAAAATCTTATTTGTAATTCCAATAGCCATTAAGATGCATCAATTAATTATCTGATTCATTTAACGCCTAATAAACGTCAAACCTTAATTTAAGATGAAGATGCTCTCCAGTAGTGATTACACAATCTCCAGTCTTTACCGGTTGCTTTTTGATCGCTCAGTGTTTAATATTTTCTGGTGACCTTTTGAGAATGACCAGCAAATCTGAGGCACATTCATTTTCTTTCTGGAGCAAATTTCTCCCATCTATTACTATTTGACATTTTGACTAGCTCCGCCTAGCGTCTGCTTTACTGAGAGGGGTTAAACACAGGGCTTAAAGAAAGCGGCACGGTATAGCAGATTGTCCTTTTGTCTGTGCTATCCCATCCATTTCAGTATTATCAGGTTAGGGAGATCTAACGCACTCCTGGGTTGCAGCATTTTCTGCATTTGCTTTGGAACGTTTTCCCTGTGACCTTTCCCCATGGCTGGATTTGGCTGCAGCGTTTCCTTCTAATTTAAGCTTTTGGCAGGTGCTGGAGCTTCATTATTGGCGCTGCTCCGTCCCCCCTACTGTCCCCCTTGGATGCTTGTCTCCCAGGCAACTGGTCAGCCCACTAGGCATTGAGCCGCCCAACACCAGAGTGCCTTAAGAGCTGTGTTTTTTGGTTATTGTATTTAAAATTGTTTGTATTATTTCTTCATTCCAGAATCGTCATGTTTTACACCTTCATTATGGTTTTTGTTAATCCTGATTTTTCACAACTTGTGTGCTTTTTCTGGGAGAGATGGAGTGAACTGCGACGCAAACAAAGTTAAACGAACACGCACGTCATGTAGTTGTGCACTGAATACTAACGGCCAAGGTCAGGATTTTGTTAAATAATACATAAAATTTGATATCGTATAACCCCAGAAGACTTGGTATATATGACACGTGGCATGGGACCGTTCTGTGATACTTTTGCATTAAAAAAAAGAAAAAAAGAAAGAAGCGCATACAGCATTAGAACAACACCAGGGTGAGTAATTTATGACATAATTTTCATTTTAGGGTGACCTATCCCTTTAAGGCCATCTAGCAAAGCCCTTTGGATCACCTAGCAACACCCTAGCAATGCCGTAGCAACCACTTACAACACCCTAACAACCACTTAGCTATTGCATAGCAAAAACCTAGAATGCCCCAGCAAACAGCTACTAAAACTACTCAGGAGACCTTAGTAACCACATAGCAACGGCCTGGAAACTGCACCATGTGTTGTTGGGTTTTTAACATAAAAATCTGTTCTAGCGATAATATAGCCAAACACATCTCCTCATCATTTAGAGTTTTTCTCTGAATTGTTTTCCGGCTGTGACTCTGTCTGGACCATGTGGCTTGGTCAGTGTTTGTAAAGCTGCTCAAAAAAAGCTACTCTTTCTGTCTCTGTTAGTTCTTTTCTTACTGTCCTCCCTGCTCTTCACCCTCTTTTCTCTCTGTCTAGTTCTGTTTGTATATTGAGACATAATAACATGTTGTCAAGTGCCTCACTATGAAAGTCATTTGCATATCTTAAATATGGTTTTGGGGAGATACTGACTGCTATCCATTTATGTTTTTCTTGTGCTCACTCTTTTATAGTCTCCCCCCCCCCCCCCCTCTCTCTCTCTCTCTCTCTCTCTCACTCTCACTCTCTCATTTGCATTTTATCCTCACTGAATGTGTGTTAAATGTCATATCTGGATGTGTGGGATGTCAGGAAAGCAAACTAAATCATGTACTGCATACATGGCTGCATCTTGTGTGTTTCGAAACACAATCTCCTATACGCTGTCATGTTAATGTGCATGAGTATAAGTATACAGTATATACTGTGTACAACGCAGAGCCGCAGGAATAAGTTTTAGAGCGGGAGGACAAAGCGATGCTGGTTGTGATGTCACTGCATGGAGAAGGCTCCATGATCTCATAAATAATAATTAGCATATGCTGATATTGCTGATTCCTGTCTGATTTTGCATTGATATACAATAGAGCCAGTTTTATGTTTGCACAGATATATGCACAACAAATAAATAAATAATTTAATCCAGAAAACCTGTCTAGAAATAACGATCATTAGCACATTGTTTGTTTGAAATGCATGTCAGCTTTCCTGAAATCAGAGATTTGTGATGTCTTTTGCTTAATTCTTGAGCACAAATAATCATGTGTCATTTTATATGATAACTTAATCTTTACACATGGCTGAATACAAACTCAAATATACAGCATGTAATATGCATGAAGTTTTAGCACCTACTATACATTGTCATGTTTCCTCTCCAGGAAAACTTAATTTGAGTGGGCTAAAAGATAAAAAAAAACACAAAAAAAGCAGTTTGTTTTATGAATTGCAGTGTGGTTTTAGTGGGTCAATCTGGAGTGAGTTAGAGGATCATAAAAAACAAAACCTCAGTTTTTATTTAGCCTAACAGACCTGTTCGAGTTTCATCTATTCCAGTGTGTCTCTGTTTGGGGGACAACACGCTCTTCTATCAGTTCTGCATTCCCTCACTGCCTCCGCGAGGCTGAATTACAGCTGATCTCTCGCCAAGTGAAAGCATCAGCCTGCAAATAAAAGATAATGGAGACCAAATAAATGCTGAAGACGGTGAGCCGGGTCCAACCCGGTAGTCGCGGTCCCCTCACAGACAGACAGAAATGTGCTTTTAAATGGGCTGCATCTGCCAGGGCCGTTGGGCCATTTGGCAGCAGTTCTACTGGATTCATGGCTCTATTTGAAGCTAATTGGAGCAGACACCCTTAAAACGTAATAGTTATTACGATGCATTTACATGCAGACAGATATGTTGCCTAATACGTTGATTACAAACTCATTACTGATAAAATGTGATAAAGTCAAATGGCTTTAGAGGAAATCAAGTGACATATTTTAAATGTAAAAAATGTACTGTCACCATTTTTTCCTAGTGTCATTTAGTTTCTTTATCAAGCTGGGGAGAGCTCCCTGAGCTGAAAATGGACCCATCGGCCAATAGGCAAATACGTTTGCACTCAATTACATGTTTGTTAAGCAATGAGATATGGAGCTAATGAGGCGCGGCCATTTTTGCCGCAATCACTTACGCCGTTGAGTTATTACCACGGTAATGACGTTCTCTCAATACCTCAATTAATGCCGGCTGGTCTGCTGTAAAGCGGCTGTAGGTGTGATGTGCGCACAATTGCCCACGCAAACATTTATGGGTAATGGATGGTCCGCCAGTGACTCATAGGCGAAAATGGCTCCCCACTCTCTCACTGTATGGACTTCAAGATCGATTGGCCTCCAAACCTATGAGATCTTTTTGCTCACTAATATCTAAGTACATTCTTTCACATGTGATAGATAGATAGATAGATAGATAGATAGATAGATAGATAGATAGATAGATAGATAGATAGATAGATAGATAGATAGATAGATAGATAGATAGATAGATAGATAGATAGATCATTAAAGTAATTAAAGCATTTTTTTATATTATTTTATTTTATTTTATTTTAATAGAAATAAAGCTGAAATTAAATATAAATATTTGATCAATTTAAACTGAAATGAAAATTAGAAATGTTGTACTAGCTGAAATAAAAAAGTTTCAGTTCAAGTACTAAAATTACTTATATATAACAACAAGACATAAAGAATTAATGCATGTTTGCATCGTTTGGATGAAAGCTTCTGTTTGAATTTGCATGTTATTTGAGCTAATTAAAATGCAGTTCACAGCTGAAGCTTGTTCCATCTAAATCTTGTCTCACTGCATGAAGCATCGTACAAACACATGCCACAGGACCATATTCATAAATCATACACTTCTGTTCATTTGGTGTGTTCACTCTTTAACAGAAATTAAGCTGTAATGTGGCGTATAGCTCTAATAAAGGCCACATAGTTCAGGGCACGTTCTCATCATTTTTTGTCATGTACATGAGGAAAGCGATTAAATTGTACCATTTATGTTTCCATAGCCAATCTCTCTCTTTCACACACTTCTACTTTACCAAGCTGATATCCTAATTTCTTTTCTCTGCCCACAATTGTCTCTGTCTCTTTCAGTTCCCCTCTTGTTTAGCTGATATAGCTCTCCATTCTTTGGTCACAAGTCATTTCATTTTTCTAGTGTCATTATTCAGACTCTTTTCTTAGTCCTCTTTTTTCTTTCTGAATGGCTTCCTGACCCAGGGGAGAATTCAGCACCTCACTGTGTGTGTGTGTGTGTGTGTGTGTGTGTGTGTGTGTGAGAGAGAGAGAGAGAGATAGAGAGAGATTTACTCTCTAAAGTTCCCCCTCTGCTGATCTCCCGCTGTGCTGCAGTTTGTCTGACGGCTTGTTGTCTCCTCTGGTATTGCCAATTATTCTCTATTGAGGTGACCTAATTTTCCCAGTCTGGTCACTCATGTTGCAGCCATGTGTGAGGTGTGTGTGTTTAAGCTAGTATGACTTGAGTAAATGTGATATATGTGTGTGTAGTGTCTAGAATTAACAGTTACTAAGCTCCAAATGCTTGTTACTTGCCAGTTGGCTGGTAACTTTATTAACAAACCGCAATATAACGCTTGGTTGAAAGTAAAATCAATGTAAAGACTCTTTTACATGTGAAGTAAGTGATGTGTGTGATTCAACTTACAGACCAAAAGCTTTCCTAAGTAATATTAAAACTAATAACAGTAACAATAACAGTCTATTAAAACTGTTCAACTGTTTTCAGAGGAAAATGTTGTGAAATTTTTTAAAGTTATCTTTAAAATAACTGTTTTTTATTTCAGTATGTTTTATAATGTAATTTATCATGTCATGGCAAAGCTGAATTTTGAAGACACTCCAGTCATCAGTGTCACATGATCCTTCAGAAATCATTATTACTGACACCAAACTTAAAGTGTGTGTGTGTGTGTGTGTGTGTGTGCGTGCGTGCTGACTACATGTTGCCCTTGTTGCCCTGGCTACACTGCCTTTAGTTTTTGGCACCTCTGTAAGGAGTTGCTCCAGCCTGACAGAGGTGTGGTTTACGAGCACTTATTTTATGAACACTCTGGTGAATTACTTCAGTCTTGTAATGTATTAACACTAGCCTTTCTCTCTTTCTATCCTCCTTTCTCCCCAGGCAGGGAAAAGAATCTTAAAGACTACAATGTAGCTCTTGGAATATATATTGCATCAATAAAGTAAGAAAAAAAGAAAAAGAAAAAAACAGCGACGTTTATCAATTTTAGCCGGCACCACAGAGGCTCTTTTGGCCGTGATGTGCACCTGTGTTTGGGGATTGAAACTGCTGAAGGCTCTGCTGCAGTGACTCCAGAGCACCAGGCTGAGTTATACCGAAGAGCCCATTGTGCGTCTATGCAGATAATTCTCCAGCTCTGCCTAGAGTCATGAGGTTTAAGAGCAAGGTCTGTTTATGTCTCAATATTCCTTATGTGTCGCAAATGGCCTCCTATACTTCACAGATTATATTAGCACTGAATTTGACACCCATGTACTGAAGTGATAAAAACAGTCATGATGGATAATTTATGTTTTGCATCAACTTTTGAATTAGATATAAACCTGTAAAGAAGGGCAAAGGTAGAGAGAGTAAAGAGGGAAAGTGTTTGCTGTGTGCTTCTACCGAGGAGGACATTTTGGAGTGAATACCTATTCTATTCACATATATATTTCTTCTACACACTAAAAGTAAGTGATTTCTGAGTATGTAGCAAGGCAGAATGCCAGTTTTCAGACATATTACCATGTGATTAAATTGCATCTTGACACCACATGCCCTTCGTGTCACGCATTGTTTTTATTTGGATGCAAGTGTTAGCATGTAGATAAATTCATTACCTTAAAGTTCCTTAAACGTGATTGTATTTCTCAGAAATGGTTGAAAGACGGTCATCACAAAATCAAAAGCCAGAACTAAAGTACAAGTGGTTGTGGGCAATATGGGTTCTGTGGTACACACATCTGAAATCCACAAAAAAAGCAGGTAGGCCTATTGTTTGGGTAAATATACATTTGATAAATTGGCTCCCTTTCAATTTGAATTGAATTATCCACACCCCACAGGAATCTGCAATGGAATTTGAATTACAGTTACTGTTCTTCCTCCCTGTTTCATAAATCTGTTTGTCTGTAAGGCCTTTAAAACTTCAAACCTTCAGCCTGAAAACGTCAAAAAAAATTTAATCTTTTTTTTTTTTTTTTTTTTTTAAACTTTCAAAAAAAAGCTCTCAAGCCAGCAGATTTTATATGGTCAAACTTTCCTTTTTCTTGTTCAAATTAAACTAATTGAGTTTAATTAATTTCTTTAAGCACATTTCAAATTAAATTCAAACTCAGAAACTGAACTGAAATTTAAAAAGCATCCTCAAATCAATTATGAACAGCGCACAAGCTTGCTAGAAATATTATACCTAGGATATCTTGTATAGTATATTTCCAACATATGATTTGGGGTGCTCTAATCCTAATCTTATGTGA
The DNA here is from genome assembly GCF_951802725.1 of Rutilus rutilus. Lineage (NCBI taxonomy): Eukaryota > Metazoa > Chordata > Actinopteri > Cypriniformes > Leuciscidae > Rutilus > Rutilus rutilus. The sequence continues at coordinate 16,387,316 of NC_140215.1, read as the reverse complement.
ATTGGTGTTTGTGTACTGGTAACAGGCTGGAGGCTATAAGTCCTGCCTGGAAATATCAGCCCGCTGCTAAAGCCTGCTGCCGCTGACCATTCCCTCCTCTAATCCTTCTGTATCGGCTGCCACAGCATTAATTCCCTTTCGCTCTCGCTATCTCTTTCTCTTTTCCCCTCCCACTATCGCCAAATCATCTCCACATCTTCTAGCTCCCCTCTTCCTATGTCCTCAAAGCATGTCCATGACAGCAACATGATACAAACTCACCCAAAACTGCAAGTTCTGTCCTGAGGTAGGCTGCCCTTTCCTTCAGATCCCTTGTGGATATCCAGTGGGTTGGAGCATAGCCACCAGTTTCAGTGTGCCATTTGTAGTCTGGCAAATTGGCCATTTTACTGTAGGGTCCGTCAAGGCCTATGAATATTTGATGGGGCCTAGCTGTTGATGAGCATGTGTGCTGACTCCCTTATCTTATTTGGTCAGGATGCCAGAATTATACTTCGTACCTCCGAGCCCCTGTCCCCAGGAGAGAGACGGGGGGAGGGATGCGAGTTGGGGGAGCTGTTAAGCCCTAATTCTGTGGTGGCTCCCTCTGGAGGGGGATTTAAGGGAGAAATAGAGAGCGAGCGAGCAAGAAAGATCATCTCAATCAGCCGAGCAGTGGTGCGATAAAGAAAGGGAAATGGAAGTCAACTCTTCGACAAGACAGTCATTCCCCTCGGGTGGACAGAGGTTGAGAAAAGCTCCTGCACCTCCTTGGCAGGGACTGATAATAGAGAGGCACAAATCGTCACCTCTCCCAATTCTCTGCGTGCTCCGTATAGGGATCAGAGTGCCCGCCATCTCCCAGGATGTGAGGGGTACGGACAGAACTACCACATGGGTCATGCTACTATAATAAAAGATGAAACTGTGACAGTGCCGTAAATGTGCTGGTGCCCTGGGGCTTAGAATGAGCTGGTATAAAGGCACCTTGACAGGTGAATTCCTCCTCGCTGGGTGAAAAACCTGATCCCTGGCCCTTGGATTTAGTCATGGTGCGGAGCAATGGATTCAGAAAGCTGCTTGACGGAAATGAGAATGAGCAAGACGGAAAACAAAGGGTTAAGGTGTATGTGTTCTCATGAGTTTGGTAGATGGAGCCGAGGTCCACAGTCGGTAGGGTGATCACGCTGGGGGGATGTGAGGGTTTTTTCTGTAGCTTGAGAGAGACGGTGTAGTTGTGCTACTAGCCTTCAGGCCACTGCAAATAAATGGATTTTCTTTTTCCATTTACCAATATCCAGAATCTTATTTTATTCTCCCTTCACAGGTGAACTAGGTGAAATGGCGGTCGAGAGGAAGTGAATGAAGACATACGCTCATGATCTCCATTGTTCTAATGCTCTGCAGAAATATATTGATCAGAGGTAACTTTTCAGACATTCGGATTAGTCCAAGAGTGCCCCTGACAATAAATCTTTCCTTTAAAACTTGCCAAGAGGTGCCAGATAATCCCTTTGCCCTTGACCTTTAACCTGCGGCTGGCTATTCTGCAACTTCCCACTTCGTCCTTGTCGTCCTATTGTGAACTAAATTGATTTTTAAAATTCCAATTCAACGCCTCAATTTTATTTGAATATGAAGTAAGGTAGCAAACACAATGCAGATTTGCCCTTTGGATTTGAACTTGAGATGAATAAATGGAAATTCCAAGAAATTCTTACACTGTAACACATTTTGACCTTAAGAAAAGGCTGTACAGATAAACTTTGAATATTAGTTCGGACAAGCCTTGTTTGAAGGTGTTCATCCACCCTGGCTGTAAAGGTGACGATACACAGAGCAACTTTTTGAGCAATGTTGCTGGGCAATCTTGCTGAGCGATTGTTGCTTGGGCACTTTCCCATTGAAAATGGGCAATACATTTCTATCTGGATATTTTAGATCGGTCATGGGCCCTGTGTCTCATCTGGTTGCCCGTTAACGGCAACATTGCCCAGCAGCATTGCTCAAAAAGTTGCCCTGTGTATCATCACCTTAAGGCCTTTAAATCTTCACACCTTCAGCCACAAACTTCAAGACTTTTTAAAGCCTTTTTAAAACTTTCGAAGGCTGTCAATCCAACAGATTTTGTCTTGAGAAACATTCTTTTTAATGTTCTTTTTTAAACTTATTTTATAGATTTTTTGAAGGTCCTCCTATTTAAATGTTAGGTCTAGTTTCTGTTTGTTACTTCAATTCAAATTCAGTTCAAGCTCATAAATTGAATTTTAATTAAAGAAAGCTCTCTCATTTCAATTATCAGCAGTGCACAAGACTGCTAGAAATGATTTGAATTTCTTCCTGTCATTCTAATGCAAATTCAACTCCAATTCAACTTCTTTTGAGGTGTAGCCTTTTCAATTTAAATTCACATTTATGAATTGAAAGCTAGTCAATTATATTTTTTTCTTAACCCTGGTCCTCGTCATCCATTCTCAACCACAAGGGTCAAAGTCTTTCCCAAATAAAACAGTTTTCTACTTGAATGCATTATACATGCCTCTTTTCTCTATTTCAAATCCATTCTGACCCTAAACCTTATAAAGGTGACAAAAGGAGGAGCATGTGCTTGCTGAAAGGCTTTGGCCTTCATCAGCTCCCTCCTAATTGAATCAGACTCTTCTTCGTTCAGCCTAATGTGGGTTTTTTAATTGTGTTATGGGCAGGGTCAGGAAAGACGGGCCTCTCAGAGGCAATAACGAGGATACGGAGAAGAGTATATCGACTGTTGACATTGGGCAGAGCTGGTACGCTCTAGGCGTTGTTATGGCTATAACCACATTAAGGCACATCTGGTCCAGGATGCTGCACAGACATTAGGACAGGATGGAACTGATGAGTTAGTAGAGAAGGACTTGAATCAGGTCAAGAATGGATCAGACAAGACAAAAATGAACTATTGTGTGGTTTTAAGAGCATGCTAACAGACATTGACCGAGGGGTGTGTGCTAAACCTGTCAATTTACCTGCCAACTGAATATGAATGATGCTTCTTGAGGCCGTTCTTACACAGAATAAGGCACCGTTGCCACGTTTGCCCGTCTGAAGCTCTGATTGATATTCACAGCATCGTTATGATACCTGCATACTAAACGAACATATTAGCATATGGTCCTGTATTCAAGCCAAGGTCTTCTTCTGAAGGAAAAAAGAGTCTAGGTTGCATGAAAGGTGAAGACACCCCACTGCTGAAATAATGAATACCAGGAGCTAAGGGAATCGATGGATATTAAGGCTCTGTCTCCCTAAGCCCATCTAACTGCTGGCCTGGTGACGCCTACCTTGCTTATCACCAGCAGCATGATGAACGAGGCTCCTACACTGCTGGGAAATTTCCCAAAAATCCCTGGTGCAATAGATTTTGTTAGGGGTTCGCCTGAGTGCACACAAAGTCCAATAGATCTGCACTAGACCTTGACCATTACCCTGTCTGCATGTGCAGCACCCCGATTAGGCCGGCAGATTTAATACTGGGACTGGTATTTACCAACGATGACAGATAGAAGAGAGAAGTGAGAGAAGCCTCCAAAAATTGGGTATTAAAGTAATAGTCCACCCAAAATGAGAATTCTGTCATCATTTACATCATTTTAAAACTCATGTTTTTACTTTCTTCTGTTAAACTTAAAAGAAAGGGTTATTTTCCATACGGTGAAAGTGCAAAACAACTTTGGACTATCTACAATTTTGACTTTCATTGTATGGACAAAAAACACAGACATTTTTCAAAAATATATATTTTTTTGTGTTCCACAGAATACATTATACAGATTTGCAACAACATGAGGGTAAGTAAATAATCACAGAATTTGGATGAACTATCTCTATAATAGATTGAGATTCATGAAATAGTTTGCCATGTCCATTTGATCAAAGTTATTCTGTTCCCTTTAGGCGGGAGCAAATGAGTATGATTGGCACGCTGGTGTGTCTCTGCATTCGTATTGTGCCATTTTTGATGCCCTGCTGGTCATTTCAAGAGCCAAGTCCCTGCGTGCCATCACAGTACCCTACGGAATCTACTCGACATATGTCCCTTTGGCAGCTGGGTCCACAACTGTCCAACCAACTTACGCCTGCACCTCGGCAGCTGAGCCACACTTCCCCGGGTCAGAGAAGATAGAGGTAGGAGACAAAAATAGAGAGAGCTGGGCCATCAATCAGTTCACAAGTCAGACAAATAGACAAAATTCATAAACGAGGCCCTTTATTGACGGCTGGTCTCATAACGTTTATCCGAAATCCATTTTGCCTGACCGTTATGTGAGCATTAGGGATCATTGAGCATCACTTTAGCCATGCGTGAAGATTCATGCCAGGAGTTTCATCTGCAGCAGACGTCAAAATCAATAGCCAATGTCAGCGGCACCACAGTGTCTTGCTTCGTGACTCGCCTCTGCCTCAGATTCTGACTTAAGTCTTTTATGTCATAACGGGATGGGCTGTAGATGTCAGTTTGTAGCATTAAGGAACAAAAACTGCAAAAACACGCTTGCACTTCTGTTACAGAAGTGCAATTCCAGCACCGATATCATGAATCTGAATAAGTGGTTTTGACAGTGTAATCCATTTAAAAAGCTGGACACCGAAGACATGCTGAGAGATGTATCCACTGTGAATGAAAGCATAGCTCAGATGTTATTTAATCACAGTTCCGGGGTCTGAATTGAGTTGGGAGGAGCAGGCGAGAATTTTGATGACAAGCATGAAAAACAGACTGTTAAAGTAAATTTGCAGATAAAGGAATTAAATGCCTCTATTTTGAATTTTAAATTTCGTCTGTCCTTGTAAGGTGTTATCTACAAAGCCCCGATCAGGGCAGCGTGTGTATGTGAGGTCTGAAGCCCCCCTGAAACCCAAAATCCACCCTGGATTAGTGGAGTTGGGTAAGGTCTGATTTGTAACATTGCTCAAATCCTTCCGCCTGCTCAAAAGCTCCCCAAAGTGGGCAAGCTTTAGTGTCAGTTTGTTCCCTGAGAAAGAAAGAAACAACCCCCCGACCCCCCTCCTTTCCAAACCATGCCACACAAACAAACTGTGCAGTGTTGTGTGCCATTTTAGAACTAGATTGAAATGAGATTGTCTTTTAAATTCTTGAATTGAGGTATAGCAAACAGGATGCAAAATTGAAATTCATTATTTGAATGTAAATACAATTAAGATGAATCAATTTCATATTACATGAAACTTAATTTCCCATAATGCATTTGTGTTCTCTTCCTGTCATTCCAATTCAACTTTTGTGGAATGTGGCCAATTCTTTAGTTCTGACAGGGTAATACAGCACAGTTTGGCTTTAATACTACCTAAAAAATCTCGACCCTAAAATGTATTTCCATACAAAAATCTCAGACAGCAATTCATCTTTTATGAATGTAACGTTTTTTAAACTCTTAGTTCAAATGTGTGATATGAATAAACAGTACTCATAAACATCACAGTATTCAGTACTCCTTACGTCTCAACTTAACAAGTGTATAGTGGCTTGCCCAGTGGTGTGAGTTTGACGCAGGTCTCTTCTTGTTTAAACAATGGCAGATGGGACTGTAGAAAACCTGTTTGGAAACAATATAATCACAATTCTTTTTGCTCCCTCTAGTGGCAAAAATACACACATCAGCTTTAACCCTTTGAGGCTTTTTGATTGTCATGTTTTTCATTTCAGCCACTAATCTGATCGCCAAGGCCATCTCTTTTCTTTTGTTCTTCTTTTCTTTTGAAGGACCAACAAGCACAAAGCATTTCTCCAGTACTAATCTCTTGAGCTGTTTTCAAATAAGGACTTCATTATGATATGCTACAGGCGATCTCTGCAAAGGGCTTTCACTAATGGATTAAATATTCATAAATAAATACTGCTTTAGAAAAAGCCATCAGGGCAGCTCATGTTTACATTTTTTTTCCACAAGAGGAAAAGAAAAAGTGAAAAACGAGTTGTTGCACAGTGAAATAACAAAGAAAAGTGTGTTGTTATTTTCCCCTGCTAATTGATACAATTTCTCCTGGCAAATTAATTGGATAGAAAATGTTTAATTGGCCCGATGCGTATCACAGAGGAACAGGTCAGCAAGCTGGGTTTCACCCTCGGGCCTTTTCTCAGAGTTGAGCTTATCTTCTACCACGGCCAGTCAATATTTGATTTCAGATGGGGTCTGGTCTTGGGCGCTGACCTACAAAAGAGATACATTTCTTGGATCTGTCTCCTTAAGGTCCATTTTTTATTTCCAAGCTGCAGAGTCAATTTTTGCTCCCTGTCATGAGGAAATAAATAATTCCTAGGTCATGGATGGGGGGGGGGGGACTGGGCCGCCGAACCTGGCTGGGTGACTCGCGGCTGGAGTGTGTGCGTGTTTTTGTGTGTTTGAGGGTGGGAGGACAAGGCTGGTCGAATGAGTTGATATTCTGCTGCTGGAACGAATGCTAATTTAATCAATGTGCTGTAAATCCGACTAGCTGCTGACTCATTTGTGACTGCTGCCCCATGGGGACGTGAACAAAAAGCCCTGCCATTGCAGTTTACTCCCAGATGCATTTTAAAATATGCGCTCTCTCTTTTTACACACACTCGCAAAGATACACAAACAGATTTGTACATAAATGGGAGAGGCAAATACATGCTGAGATCATGCACCTGCAAAACTACTATTTGTATATAGTGTGTGTGTGTGTGTGTGTGTGTACACGAGAACACACTCTTGTGTAAAGCGCTGAGTTGGTGACTTTGGGAGCATTGAGGTGAGGGGTTAGAGACTTACCTCTGTCTCCTTGGACTAATATGTCAGCCGCTCTAGATGTCCTAACCATTAATTTCAGAGTCTTCTCACAGCAAACACACGTCAACAAGCACATATATACATGCTTAATGGAGAGTTGCTACAGTGAACAATTGCTTGTCTGGATGATGTAAATGTTATCATGGGTAACATGGCCATAGCGGCTGTTGAAGAATGATGCAGTTTAGAAAGAAGGGAGGAATCTGAGAGAAGAGGTATTATAGGGAAGGAAAATCACAAATGTGATTATTAGCATTAAGATTAAATAGAGAGAAAATGGAGACTTTGATTACCATTTCTCAGATTTGTCACCTGAGAAAAAGACCATGGTAATCTCCCAAATTTCTTCTTTAGAGTTTCATAGGAGATCTTAAAAACAGCCACTTTCATATGTTAAATATCAGTAACATTGCTAGATTAGCTGTTCTGTGTATGTGCCACACCACATCAGAGCATCCTAACCTTAAACCGTTAATCTTATGGCTTTGTTCAAATATATCATCAATACATAATGCGTTTGGTGATATTGCAACTTAAGTTGGTTTGTTGGTTATTTGACAACACACATGGCCTTTAAATAGAAATATTAAACACAGATAAAATGTTGTATGTGCGAAAGCACCTACTGTCACACACTGATCAGATACAAAAATCTGAAAACAGTAGTCAGTCCAAATAACCTGATCCTCATTTAATATCCATCATTTCGTTAACATCTATGAAAAGGGTGATATTAAAAGGCGACATAATTGAGAACTCCATTAAGTCCTTAAAATTTTCCTCTAGATTGATCAAAAGGAAAAACAAGAGGCAACGAGTTTAAGATAAAGTCTGAGGAAGAAAGAGAGTGAGATCAAGAGAGAAAGGAGACAGAGGAATGGAGAGTGGGGGGTGCTAAGGGGGATAATCCTGAGGGACAGGTTTTATGGCTATGTGGAAATTTATTTAGAATAAGTCCGCAGTACCCAGTGCGTGCAGACGTGGGGGGAGAACGAGGGACTTTAATTAATGAGAGCACGCTTGTCGCAGGCTTTGGAAAGGCTGCTAAATCACTGATGCAAATGGAATGAGCCTGAGAATACAGGCTGACTCTCTCTCCTCTCTCTCTCTCTCTCATTCTTTATCTCCTACTTTTACTCTCATCATTCTGTCTCTGTCTCTTTCTCTGCCCTCATTCCTGCACACTAATAAACACACACAGAGACATACACATCTATAGGTGTAAAAAAGAAACTGTTTACGTACTTCTGTCAAACTTTTCATAGCCACAATTTCGACTATTACCATTAGATTAGGTCCATTTAGTCATATAAAATTACCAAAACAGTTTTGTTTGTGACTTTTTATGGAGCAGGTGACTCTGAAATTACATTAACCCAAAGAGTAAAGCCGGATACACAGTGGTGTTAAAACTACTGCACCATTATTTAATCTTTAAAACCATTAAAACTATTTTTCATTCAATCAGACCAATTTGCAAATGCTGAATGTGCATGAAAACAAGTGGCGGGATTTTTCGCATGAACAGTGCAATAGCTAATCATAGAGCGATAGAGGTATGGCCTCCTCTCACATGACTTTTCCCATTCATTCTCAATTACCCCCCACCAAACCCATTACATGCTTTACGGGGTCTACTAAAACTCAATGAGATCAGGGCAGGCAAAAGAGATGCAGCTTCTCACTGTAACTTTGACAGCTAATGTCACTGTTGGACAATGTCACTTTAGAAAATGAGTGATTTATACACTTTTTAATGTCATATTTCGAAATATTTGCATTTTATTTTTGTACTGTGGATTTTCTCATGCAATTTTTTGAGGAGGCACTGCATCCCTTCCCTTCTCAGAAATGCATCTGACTCTTAAAAAAAGATGTAAAACAGCTTGTCACTAGGTCAGTACCCCAGCAAGAGACAACGTTGTACCTTATATACGCCTAAAAGGTTAATATTATACCTTAAGGATACATATTACTACTCCAAGTTACTAATATGGACCTTTTAGGGGTAGATAAGGTACTGCCCCATGCGGTTGTATCCCTAAATTTGGCACTTTTAATTTTTTATTTGTTAGAAAAGATCAAGGATTTCGAATTTACTTGCTACTGATCCTGCTGAAAAGACACATTTTTAAAGTAATCTAGGCTGTTTTGAGGTGGTTTCTCAGCCTGAGCAAGCTGGTGTTTAGCTGGTTTAGATGGCCAACTAGTTGAAAAATGACCAAAACCCAGCCTTGCAAGCTGGGAGACCAGATTCTCAGACAAGCATAGACAACCCAAACAAGCTTAGTGTCCAAAACAAAATTTTATATTTCGAATATACTTTGATAATTCAATGCTATAATCAACTTGGTTAATCCAGCAGCTAGTGCTAATTGTTGCAGCCTGACATCTGTAAATTGCACACAATGAGAATATTGAGAAAAATGAGAATATAATGAGAAAGAGATACTGTTTTGAGAAAGTTTGAACTGTTTTAAGTGCTGTATTGATCATATAGTCTGTAAATACTAACAAAGTTAGCAATACCTGTAACATTTGACCTCTCTGTAACATTTTATAGTACAGCATGTTAAATCTGCTAGCAGCTAAATTATCTTCCACACATGTATATTAAAAAACAATGATGTGTGGTGAAATTTGAGAAAGATAAAAACATGGCTTTTTAAAAAAAAAAGCACAGGTGTTGTTAGCACAGGTGACACCAACATCGCATTTGTCATTCCGAAAGGTCAGGAAATGTTTTTGAGATGTGTAGCATCCAAAACCAAAAACTAAACGTGTGGATCAGGTGTTGACGTCTTGCATAAGAAAGCTACATAATTCTGTGTTACGTGTACAGTATAATGCTGTCATAATAACTGTAATCGTTAAAACCTCTTACCCCTTTTTGTCCTCAGTTACTGCAAGTAATGTCTGTGAGGACTGAGAGACGACATCACCAGCGCTGTTGTCAAAAATGAAGCCTTAGAGCCATCGGCCATGTGCTACATATAACTCACAAACACGCAGACTGAGGTCAGTGCGGCCAAAATGGCCCCGTCTGTATCAGTGAAGTTGCCTGTCTGTTCACATTAGGTGGACCATGTGACTATGATAAAGTGTGACACAAAGTGTATCATCATGAAGGGAGGTGGATGGGGGGACCAGAGCAATTTTTTGCCTAGTTCTGAGGGGGATCATAAATAAAAGAGTGATGTCATGTCTGCCATTGCCTCATCTGCCCCATTACCCCTCCCTCTAACCCTGTCTCACCCAGTCACCCTTCTTGACTAACCACTTTTAGTACCGGCCCCCTGACAGCATAAACTGTGTCAATGACAAACAATCTTAAAACGGGATCTTTTAAAGTCCATCAGCGTCTTATGATAGCATGTTAAAAATGGTCCACGTTTTGACAAATGATTCCAAAAGCCTCAAACCCAATAATCAATGACTTTTGTTTGCTGTGAAACATCAATAAATCCTTCTCTGTCCTCCCCTGAATAATAGTCTGAACTGTGAAGAAAGAGAATGAATTTAGGTCCCTCAGCTGAACCCTTTTGAAATTCATTTTGCTGAATTAAATACACCAACACATTGTGCCGAAAAATCTCCCCTCCCAAGGTTGTAACCATGGGAATCAAAGATCAGACGTGTAAGAAAAAATGAGGTGGACGTCGAAGATCTCAAAAAGAAAGTTTATTACAGCGAAGCAGGGGCAAGGTATACATGAGGTTCACCGGTGTCAGAATGAACCCAGAACATCCTAATCTCAAACCTTTTATTCTGTTACAGTTTACCACTCTTAATGTAAATGAAGTTTCTCCTTTTGTAACAGCTGTGGTCTGTATGTTAATGAAGTTGAGACACCCCATTGTCTGAGAAGGTTCTCTGTGTCCCACACCCATTCCCATTCTACAATTGATGATGACCATTTGCTCAGGATGTGATCAACCCAAATGGTGAAGAAACAATATAACTTCACTTCCTTCATCTATGATAATTAAGTCATTTTGGGGATGAACTTATTCTAAAATATATTTTGGAGTGGAATCTGGGTCGAGGCAGACTACAATTACAGACAAAAGAAAAAAGCAGACTGAAAGGACCTGCTTACCCGGGCCTGTCTGTCAATCAAAGAGACGGATAGAAACACGCGTCCCTCTGTTGGCATAGGTGCACTTTTAAGACCACAAAAGAGTCACATTTTTTCACAACTGTTCAATATCACCTTTATCTTAGATGCTTGTCTGGCTTAGACTGAAATGTGGACTCCACAGACTTTCATTGTATATAGAAAAAACAGTTAAATTAACAGGATGTTAATTTTTGTGTGCACTATTCCTTTAACAATATAGAATTATACAATTGGAATTATACAAATAATGTGGATTGCATAACTCACTTAATTTGGTCTTGGAAAAATGAGAAATGTTTAAATGTATACTCTGTTGATAGTAGACTTTTAGAAAATATTTGCACACTTTGAGAGACATGTGAAATGTCTTTTTCTCTACTTTACCTCTCCATTTGTTCTTATTGCTGTTTAGGGTAAACTATTGAAAAATTAGAGAGATTTAATTTGTGATGTTTCTTTTCTATGGGGTTATTTGCTCTCACATCCCTACGTCTCTTTGCCAAGTTTTCATCTGCTGTGATAACTCATGTTAGAATGTGTGCTTCTATTTTATATCTCTCGTTTGCCTTCTTTCATCTATCTGCTCTGAAAATAGCAGCAAATGGATGAGACATGGGTATTCGATACAGTGAGAATTATGTCAGATATGTGCCAGACAAAAAATTCCTCAGATTCCACAGGCTGCATCAGCTGCCGTAAAATGCAATCCGAGCACGTCAGGATTTGTGCATAGAGAGTGTCTGTCGAATGGGACCATCTTCAGTAGAATAGACAGATGGAATACAGCTTTGAGCCATTTAACTATTGTAACTCAATGTTTATTTTAGGGGTTTGATCAAATTTGGCCACACTCCCAATACGGTAATCACCTTGAATATCTTATAGAATATACTTGGCTAATCAATTCCAAACAGACCTATTCTATTCTATTCTATTCTATTCTATTCTATTCTATTCTATTCTATTCTATTCTATTCTATTCTATTCTACTCTATTCTTTTCAAAGCATATCTGAAATCTCTTTTCATGCCCTCCATGTGTTTGCACTATCGATTAGCCAGTTCAAATGTTTACCTGCCTCATCCTGTCAACAGTGACATGTGATCCAATAATGTGCCAATTAATCCCATGTTTTCCCTCTTTCCACCCCCAAACTCACAGTTGTCGTTCTCCTTCACGCTGCCCGTTTTAATTGCTGTAAACACACTCAAATGCATTGCAACCTGTAAACCGTGACCTTGGGTTCCCGTAAGCAGATCGGTCGGCGTGAAGCGATCAGTGGCGTGATGCCGTCCCGATGGTGGCACGATGAGAGCTGTATTACATTAGCATCGATTAATTGACTCGATATGGCCACGGAGGTGTGAGTGTGCATTGCCAATGCTGAGAAAGGGATGGATGGGGGGGATAGATGGGGGGAATAGTGGGGGGGGGGGGGGGGGATGTATGTCAGTGTGACACAGGCGGTAAGAGGATTATGGGATGGCAGCCGAAGCATGGAGTGGAGAGGAAGATTGAAAGTGTTCTGTGCATGAGTCAGTCAGAGTTGTACAACATCTCTCCCCATGCAGTGGTCTATTTACATGGCACTGAGGGAGTGTGTATGTGTGCTAAGAAGTGTATGTGTATGCAGAAGGAGATGGTAAAACGGTTTTGGTTTCTCAAAAACTGCAAGAGTGAATTTGAATAAAAGAGAAAGGTAATTTACTCACCCTAATGTCGTTCTAAACCTGCATGACTTTCTTTATTCTGTGAAACAAAAAATAATATATTTTGAAAAATATCTTACGCGGTGCTTCCCAATTCACATACTATCCGTCCTAAATAGTTATCGAAAATAGAATTAGTATGTCCCAAATCGTAGTATGTCGGAAATGAGTATTCCAAAGATACCCGGATGGTCTACTATTAACGGTTAGAATTCGAAGTGCAGATCGCTGCACACTCTAAGGGCTAATATTGCCCACAACCCATTGTGAGTTGGACGAGGATGTCCAAAAAGTGTTAAAAAACTACAAATATGACGGATGTGCGAGTCTTTTGCCGCAATGTATCATTATTTAAAATGCAAACACATGAGGAGAGCTCTCCGCATGAAAGACCCACGACTGGCAGATCAATGTGCTACTACATTTATTTCCGAAACTGTAGGAAATTAAATTAAATTGAATGTTGATGATTTTAACTATGACAAGATGATTGGCACGGTATTTTACAGTGACAGGATGCACGTAACTAAGCGACAGAGCTGTCCGTGGAAGATGACAATGTGGTGTGTCCCAAAGCTTGCATACTCTTCTGCTACACACTCAACTTTTTCTTCACAAAAAGAGTACATACTTTTAGGGCGTAGTATAAGTAGGCGAACTGGGACGAAGCATTAGTGTTTCTTATACAATGAAAGTCTTATTTTGGACCCCATTGACTTTCATGATATATGAACAATAACATTTCTTCAATATGTCTTTGTGTTCCACAGAAGAAACAAACGCCAGCTTGGCCAGAATGGGAGACAAAAAGCAGCGAAAACCAGATTAAACCAGCAACTGGTTTTGGTTTAAGAGGTTTTTTCAGCGACGATAGCAACAATTTAACAAAATGCGTGTTTATAGTAGATGCGGGTCTGCTGCATTGATCAGTATCATACAGATTTTCGTGGATTTGCTCTCTTTTGTTATTTCTCTATCTGCAGCTTCTTTAAAGATTAAATCCTATAGCAGCCCCTGGGAGTTTGGACCCTGGCACAGTCTCATTGAGATGCCGGTTGAGGGGGCTTGGCAGAACAGCAAGGTCAGCAGATCTGCCGTGCCGCAGTGGCTCAGAGGACTCAGCCCATTCCCACCGCTGGCCAGTAATCCACCCCAGCACCCGCCACAGTCCAACCAGACAGTGCCAAACTATTCCAACACATTCAGCAAGTGAGAACTTTCATTTATTTATTTCAAAATGCAACATATTCATTAATGCATTAAGTTTCTCTTTTAAGGAAAGAATGTAAAATAATATATAAAGTAGCAACGATTTTTTATTGATAATCCTCTCTTAGCCTTCTCAATAACATCCCTATCAACTGTGTATTTTGCTAAGTAATGTTTGTTGAGCTTCAATAATCATTTAATTAGATCGCAAAAAAATGCAAATATCTTTAATGGAATTAAACATACTTAATCTAATTAGTTAATGCATTATCTTCAGCATCCCTATTAAAAGTCAAATAACTACATTAAATACATATAGATGCATATAGATAAGCAGCCGAAAATGAAAACAGAAAATATGCAGCATCTTAGCTTTGTGCGATTCTCTGTTGTCTTGTTGTTTTTTTTCTCTCCATATATTACTTTGCTACTCAAATCCGCCTCCTTAAGCGAACAAAATCTATTCCCCTATGTGGGTGGGTGTAAGGTTGTCTGCCATGCATGGCATGGTGGTCTTTGTTGAAAACCTTGTTTTGTTGCTGCACGCACACACTTTTTTTTTTTTTTTAGGAAAGAGGGTACTGAACCATTTCTCTTGTCCGATTTGCCATATCTGGAAGGCATGCAGATCAATAGATGGAAGAAAGAGATGAAAATAATAGTTGACTTTTCATGTGGAAAGTTTCAGCACATACCTGTGAGCCTCCTAACACCAACAGCCACTTGTCTTCTTGAATTGAGTTCATATGTAGCTTCTTTACTCTGAGGTGAGACCTGACTGAGACGGATCTTAAAATGGGCGAATGCTGAGTCACGCTGACAGACTCTGGCGGCCATGATCTGGTCATTGATTATCTGTACAGCATGCTGTGGCAGGAGGCCAGGAAGACCAGCAAACAGAAGGGCACAGGAAGGAAGAGAGAGTGTGTTATCTCATCTACAGGAAGCGGCCCGGCTCTCCGTGAAGACGCCAATATCAATCAGGTTTACCCACCACTCATATCTCGTAAAATGCAAATGCGGTTCCTCTGAGCCGTGAACCTTAATTAGAGCAGAATTGCGCAAATCAAATATTGTTTTATATATTACGCTGTGAAATTGGGTTTAATTATGACATCAGTGCTGAAGCTCGCTATGCATTGTCCTCATATGCATATAAATGATTGGTTGGTATGTTGGTTTGACAGCTGTCCGCTCCCTTTGCAAGCGGGCAGAAGTCTCTGTTGTTTGAAGAGGTCTCTGATCTTACTCAGCTCCTCAGAATACGGGATAATCCCGTGTTGTCTGCGGGCACCCGGTCTGCGTCTTTAGTAGATATGTTGCATCCTTTAAACACAGGCGAGCTGCAGCTTCACGGTTCGGTTCAAAACACATGGTGGGGGGTCGATTAAACACACACACATACACGCTGCGTGCTGAATTGTTTTTTCTCTGGACGATCCTAGTTTGTGCTCTCCTCTACCCCAGGCGAATATAGCCCATGTGATTGGATATCCTTAATCATGCTGCCTCTAAATTGGTTTTGGAGAAAGGGAGATAACTTCTAAGTATGCAGTAGCCCCACTGGGTTGCAAAGATATGCAGCATTGGCATACCCATCTATTTTTTTAATGATTGTTATTTTTATGGGATTTTCTGCCTCAGAATTGTACAGGAGGATCAACAGGAAGGGAAATGAATAGGAAATTATTCAAACACCAGCGTATGTGTACTTCCCGCCTGGATGTGTGTGTATTCTTGACTCAAACTATACTTTAAGTGTTTTGTGATAAATCATTCAGATTTTGTGGGTTTATAATGCGTTATATCTGGTATTGCTATTCCTGCAAATGTGATAAGCATGGACAATTTCAGTCATCAGCATCATACACTACATACTAAATGTATGTACTTCACTGATGAGATTGTACATAAAGCACTTTAGAATATTTTGTAAGAAAATATGCTAATATTGGGACATACTCTCTTTTTTACGGTCAGTTTACATTTGCATTCTACAAAGATTTTTGACTAAACAAAAACAGAAGAATCAAAACCTTCCTCTTCCATAGCGCAAGGGGTTGTGGGCAAAATTAGCTCTCACAATGATTTGGGGCACATTGATGCATAATATATAGGACAAATAATATGCAAATTATAATGCAGCATTTGTGTTAGCCTCCCACAGTGATACTCATTGATTTAAACTGTTGCAATTGACCTTTTGCTATCCCTCCTTGGTAGCTGTTACTTGCTCAAAGAAGCCTTACCCTTAACTGAACGGATATTATTCTTATGTGGTGTGGAATGAAGTTTGACATTATGAAGCATTTTTAATCTGCTTTTCTTTAAAGAAATTGTTAAATGACACAGTAATGTGACATAAAAACTTTGAAGACTGCAAATCATAACTGAGGAAATGCTTATCACAGAGAAGCCTCATTTGAAAATGACTACTGTACAAGTGATAACAGTTCTTTTCAATGTTAATGTTTCTAATGTTTCTACAATTTACTGTGAAATCTTTAGTTCTATTACAATGTTAAATGAATTAACATTGATATTACATCTTTAACAGTACTGTACATGCTGTGAATTTAAAAACTGTTTATATATATATATATATATATACACAGCAAAAAGCTAAATTCTCCCTGGGTTTCTTGTGTCACTATTTCAAGAGCCCTTGCAATTTTATCATATTTTTCTGTAATTTCTGTAAAATTAAGTTCAAAAACCATCCAAACACACTTCCATAGACTTACATTAGATAAGCCGTCTCATATTTTCACAGCTAACGATTCGCTCTGTGATGGAGAGCTGTTTTATTAGCGCTTTGCTGGCGAACTGGATGTATTGTGGGGGGTGGGTGAAAGCTTCAGGGGGGAGCCATTTTAGGTTGGTAACATGATTTTGCGTGACCCCAGGGGGCATGAGGAAATGGTTTCCGTTTGGGAGCAAGCACGTGGCAAACTACTCATGGACAGCCCCGGGCTCTTAGTCTTTATGTAGCATTCATCATATCCGTACGCCCGGTGACACCATGCATCATAACAAATAAAGCAACTACAATATACCAAAACAGATATATGAGGGAAAAAAGAAATTGAGTGAAGAAAAGAGTGATAAAGATAAAAACAGAGCTTTGAGAGAAATAGAGATTTAATGATGAGCGATGGCAGTGATGAAGAGTGAGAGTGAAGATAGCTTTTGTTTTTAGTTGTTTATTTCTTTAAACAGTTGGATTTTTGCAAAAATCAGACAAAGCGAGAGAGATTGTGAGAGAAACGGAGTGAGAACAATAGATTGGAGGCCTGTAGTCATATGTTTTCTCACACTGTTTTTTCCTCTCAACGCTGTGTGTAAACCACAGCGTGTGTGATTCAACTTACTAAACTCTGCCCCTCAGCTCCTCTGAATATTGATGAATTTCAAGTTTTTCTACCATCAGTGAGGCTGATTCATGGCTTACAGCATTCCAACCAAACAAAAATCATCTTTGATCTGCACATTTTGAAAAACATCTCTGAACATGGAATTTGCTCGCTGTTATTGGTAAACTAAAACCGATCTTGTCTCTGCAAATGCTGCTTTGTTTTAATGGAACAGTTCACCCAAACATAGAAAAATCTTTTTTTACTCACCCTTCTGTTGAGTGCAGAAGGAGTCAAATATCCCTGAAGAAATGAAAAAAAGTGTGCAACATTGATTATAATGTAGACAGTTGATTATAATGAGAGCGTCATTGATTGTAATCAAGGAGGTTTATAATACCTGGATATACAGTACTTAGCATAAATGAGTACACCCCCTCTTAAAAGGATAGTTTACTCAGAAATGAAAATTATTTCATCAATTACTTACCCATCTTTGGAACACCAATAAAGATATTTTGATGAAATCTGAGAGCTTTCTTACCCCTTTCAAGGCCCAGAAAGGTATAATTCTGACACGGAAGAGAAGAAATTGTTGAATAAAGTTGCTATTTTGGGGGGGTTTGCATACAAAAAGTATTCTTGTCGTTTCATAACAAGGTTGAACCACTGTAGTCACACAGACTATTTTAACAATGTCTTTCTGGGCCTTGAAAGTGGTAATAACGTTGCAGTCTATTTCATCGTAAATATCTTCATTTTTGTTCTGAAGATGAACGAAGGTCTTACAGGTTTGAGGGTGAAGGACTCCAATGACATGAATGACAGATTTTTTCAGAATTTTTATTTTTGGGTGAACTAACCCTTTAAAGTGAACAAATTCAGCAATTACTCTTTATGTAGAAGACATATTAGGGTTCCTTGAAGATATAATGTTCCATCAAGTCTGCTTCCTCAGTTACCAAATAAGCATGTCAATATTAATCAGGAAAAATATGCTTTTTGTTGCCAGACAGTGTAGTTATGACATCGACCAGCAGGGGCTAAGGCTAACCAGACAAATCTTGGTATCTTTGGTATCTTTTTTTAATGTCACATAATCTGTTACATTGTATTTTTGTATTAAATGGGAAAGGTCCACGAGCCGGGACTCGAACTCAGGTCGCCCGAAGCACAGTGGTGCTACATGTTGGTGCACTTGCCCACAAGGCCATCGACGCCGACCATAAGTGCATACTACAAATTGTACACTTTGTCTTCAGTAACAAATGCACATTAATAGACAAATAATACATAGCTATACTTTGTACAAAATACTATTGTATATACTATAATGTATTTTGAAAGTATAATTTCAATGCATTGTTACAATGATCATTTCCAGCACACAGTTAAAATGTTAAAGTGCAAATAAATACACTTTTAAAAAATAAACTGAATTTTCACTTCAAGTTTATTTTTTTTAAATATATTTTTAGAAAATATACTAAAGTACAATTATTTTAAAGTGTGTTAAAAGTTGTATTGTGAAAATAGGTAAAAGCATGATGCTAATATACTTTTAATATATTAAAAGATAGTACATTGCAAATTTACTTACAAAAATTGTACTATATTCTTTTTGTCATTTGGGCTGTTCTTGGTTCATTGAGACAGAAATCTGTTTAGCGCTGTGTGTTTTGACCTGATGGGCCACACTGCACTCAAGTCAGTGAGACGGAGTGGTATGAAGCAGAGCGCTATGGGAATCGGTGCTGCTTGGACTGTGCTGGGGTCAGCGTGAAGCAGATTTTAAGTGATGTGATGTGGGAATTGCTGATCCGCACGGGCCACATTAGCGTCTACCCCTGGGGTTTCAGCACTGTGCTCAAGGTCAAGACACAGGACAGAGCTGAAAGCTTTCAAACGGAGGAGAGAAAACCTCTCTTCCTCTCACATCCCTCTTTTCTCCTGTTACTCTCTCAGCATTTCTCTCACTCTCATTCCTCTCTCCTTTGCCTCTTTGCAACTTCTTACTGTCCTAGCTGTTTCCGACTCATAATCCTCTCCTTCTTTTCTTCTCACATCCTCTCTTTTTCTTGACCATCGCAGTGTTTGAAACTGTAGCTTGCCAAGATACTACCTTCTTACAAGTTTTTCTTCGCTTAGGGAAAAGCACTTGGAGTGAAGGTGTAAAGAAATCATACACTATAAAAAAAATATATGATCAATAAGTTATGACAAGATATGTTTTTACATTGCTTTAACTCATCAAAATAAGTTAAGCAATTTTCAACTTTTTTAAATAAGTTATACATGATTCAACTAATTTAAGTCAGTTTAATGTAATTTAATTTGAAATGACTTAAACATCCAAGTTGATTGTATACTTAAAACTGTAAGGCAGCTTTTTTTTTTTACAGTAAGTGTGTGTTGTGTCTGTATGAATGAGAGTGTGCTTGCCAAGTTTGAGTGCTGTGGTGCCTCTCTCTGATACTTAGAGGAAAGTGCTGAACACATAGGCTACATACCAGGATTTTCCTTCTTTAGCACCATAACCTGCTGTGCGTCTGTTGTGTAATCGAATCATGGCTCCTTCTCACCCTATACACTGCAGAAAAAGCAGTGAGCCGTCCTCTCAAAATCTGAAAGAGGGCTGAGCCGAAGTTGGAGGAGTAATTAACTAAAAGTATCGACTTATACAAACTACATTTTTCAGTAGCGTGACGGTAGTTTCATTTTCCCAGGGACTTACTTTTCCGAATAAGTGTTCCATGAGCAAATGCTACAATGGGGTTTTTAAAGTCACGTTGTGGTGTACAGTCGAGCGAGCTGAGGGAATAATCAATCGTCTCTCTGTATATATGTAGGGTTGAAATGTATGAATCATTGTAGCGTTGAATTGCAGTGGCTCAAACTAGTGAATCATGTGTTCATATAGCTTAAACAGTAATGAATAGTGCTTTGGATAAAAAGTCTCTCATATGCATGAATGTAAATGAATTGATTTATCCTAAATGGTCCTCTCTCTTATATGTAGCTTATTTTATATAGAGGAACATTCAGTTAACCCGCTTTTGTCCATTGCTATGCTTTCTAAGTTTCAGTCACATAAATTAGGGTGCTTTCTAGATGTATTTAGTGTATATTTACCAATTCAAGTTGAGTTTATTCATTCAAAATGTTTTTATACCCCCCCCAAAAATTATGAAGTTATGTAATAGGATAATAAGAAGATATTGCCCCCTTATAAGTAGCTTCAATGAAGTTAGCTACTTTTTTGCTAGTAGCTTGCAGTGTAGTTAACTATTTGTGCAGAGTTGTCGATAACACTTTATTTTGATGGTCTCTTTGAACGTTCTGTTGATTATAAGTAACTTTGCAACTACATGTCAACTAGCTTTCATTAGAGTATTAGTATTAGACTGTCTGCTTAATATCTGCTAACTACTGTCAACTTATTGTAACCCTAACCCTGCCAGTCTACTAATAACACTCTAATGAATGAGAGTTAGTGGACATGTTGGTGCAGAGTTCCATATAGTTAACAGAATGTGTTAAAGGGACCATCAAAATAAAGTGAAACCAAGTTGTTTTGTGACAGTGCAAACTTTTGTGTCCTGCTTCCCAGATTCATCTCCTGAGGAAAAGGCCCTGATAATCTCAACACTGTCTCAAACTGTGCTCGGATTTACCCAGATACCAAAGTTTGCAGTCAAACGTCAGATGTTGCAATATGAACTCAAATTCATCAGAAGACCAAATTATTAGAACTATACCATCCACATCCACTTACTGTATTTCAACAATGATCTGATTTATGCTTATTTCTAAGAGAATAAATCTGAAGCAATGCTGATAAAGATAATTCACTCATGCCATAATTTACTCACTCTCATGTCGTTTCAAACCTGTATGACTTTTTGTCTTCTGAAGAACACAAAAGAAGATATTTGGAACATTTTCTTAGTGTTTTTGTCCATATGAACGTCACTTCTGTCCAATGTTGTTTTGTCCTCACTCACATCCATTGTATGTATTTTATGTTCCACAGAAGAAAGGAAGTCACACAGGTTTAGAATGACATGATGGCAATTCAATTATGACAGAATTTTTTGTAGTTCTGATTCTGTTTCATATAATACTAGGCCGTAAGAGCAACCTCAGAAATGTTCTGCTGGGTTTGCATGACAGGACAGAGCTGTGAAAGTGAAGAAGCAGCTCTTGTCTGATGTTGCTGGACAGAATGTTTCAGTGTGTTCTGTGCTCTCAGATTCTCTCCTCTTCAAAAGGGACCACACTACCCCTTTTCAGATGTCAGTTATCTTCCCCTTCATCTCTTTTTCTGTCTCCTCTTCTGTCTTTTACAACCACTAGCACCATCTTACCCTCAACATCCCCCCCCCCCCCCCCCCCCTCTCTCCTGTTTTCTATACCTACTGTATGTAGCCTGGGTTGCTCAGATCGCTGTATCTCTTTTTACACCAACCTGTCAGCTCTCACCGTTGCCGTAGCGACGCACCATTGTCATGGCAACCCAGACGGGCTGGGGGGGTGGGGGGTGGGGGGGGGGGGTGAATGGGGGAGGCAGAGCAGGACAGAATGCAAAGAAATATGAAAGAGAGAGACAGGCAGAGAATGGAGAAAGTCACCAGTCTTTTCTCATTAAGCGATAAAGAAGGCACACGGCTTCTAATCAGTGTTCCACTGCCAGTTTATCAGCACAAAATATCAGGCCGCCATCTCCTCTGAGTAAATAGCAATGGGCCAGTCCATTTGCTTGTATAATGGCCACCATTATTAATAGTGATGCCGGTATTAACTCGCACGGCTGTGCCTTGTTTTCTACCCCTAGAAGTGAAAACTCAAGCGTGAGGGAGACGGAGAGGAAAAGCACTCATCAGGTCTGGTTAGGAATCTTTTATTTTCCATTCCTCCATATTCCCGTTGAAGACAGAGGTGACTGGGGTTTCAATCTGCCTTTAACAAGTGAGACGGGATGCAGGTCAGTGCTTCTGTATAAATACGTTTAACCCCATTACCGTCCGTTATGAACGTGAATACTGGGATACTGATTCAGCAGCCAGCCTTATGTCCCAAGGGAAACCCTTCACATACACACACACAGGAACGCACATCACCTTACCTCCGTGCCAGAATAAAGTGTGAGCCAGGCATGGAAAATCAATGTCAGATCAATTTTCCTTATTTCCCACAGCTGGAGCGGCACGCATGGCTCACCAAGCTCACTCTCCTGCTCTTTTTCTCCCTCTGTCTCTCTTTAAAGTAGGCACTGTATGTTGAAATAGTGCCCTAATAGAAATGCATTAAAAAGACTTCCGAGCCATGTACTGAATGTGTGGGGGAGAAATAAAAACAGATAAGCTATTACAAAGATTGATGGCAACACTGAAGGAACGAGTCTATTCGCTGTCTGGAACGTGTGAAGTTATGCACAATGCTTCCTCACTGAGCTGCTTCCCAACAAGGTCCTCAATCACAAAAAACCTTTTGCTTGCTTATTTTAGAAGGACCTCTGCATGACATTGTCTCAGGTCGTGTTGAAGACTATTTGGTTCTTCTCTGATGTCCATTTGAAAAAGCGCAGCGTTAATTGAATCCATGTGTCTAACGAGGTCAGGACCCTCTTCCTTTGATATGTTAACAAGGTCATCTTGAAGGACAGCAGAGCACATGGGTTCAGCTCATTTTGCTTCAATTGAGCAATCAAGAGTACTGAAATTTGCCCTCTTTGATTTCAATCTAAATCCCATGTATTCAAATATGTGTTATAGCTGTAGATGGTTGTACATATCAATGCTGAACCTTTAAAGCTTCAAGCAATGATTTAAGACTAAGAAAGTCTTAGAGTAGACAATAATGTCTTAACAACAGCAATTTTTAGCTCAGATGATTGATCTTGGAAGAATTTGCAGGGGAAAAAAGTTTGAATTCATATTGAATTTTAAATACAGACTTATCTTGTCAAATCGGAGCACAGTTTAATATTGTTGAGATCTCTTCTAGAAAAACCCTAGAAGAAAAACAAGAGTCTTTTTCTCAGGAGACAAGATAAAGTCTCTTTTTGATCTTCCTTTGTTCTTTCATTGCTCTCTAGAATGAACAACTGAGTATCAGGCTCTGGTACTTTGGTACTGATATGAATACGATACCTTAGGTTACTGATGAGGGTTTTCAATAGATTTAATAAGGTCAGTATATATGCATTTTTATGTTTTTATTCAGCAATTCATGCACTGTACTGTATGGAATGAAATGTATGTGCATACATAAATGGACACTATAGAGGTAGCTTTTCTGTCATCTGACGGTCTTCTTATTAATGTACAAAAAACCCCCCGACATTTCTTACTTATAGCTTATGAAGATAATTGGCTCTCTTTAATTATGGTGATAATTAAAATAACTAAGGTCATACAAAATAAAAAAATATTTTACTTTAGCTACATGTCCTACCTTGATTTGAGCTAAATTATTAAATTAGTTAAACAGTATTATTAATCATAGTATTTAAACATATGAATCTCGCATGTTTTTTTTTTCAACTTGTCACAGTCCAGATAGCTAAAGTGTGATGTAATTTTAGTCCAGGTCAGGTACAATACTGTTCAGAAGTTTGGAGCTTTTTTTGTAATGTTTTTAGTAAGTATCTTGTGCTCACCAAAGCTGTTTCTGTCAGGACCACTACCGTCAAATACGATTGACAATTAGCATACAGTTTGGATTGGCGGTATGGTTCCGTTCTGGGCGAGAACTCCCTGCGCATCCATGCAGCCTAGCATGGATAAGAGCAGGGAGAGCAGCAATAACCCCCCTTGGGGTAAACGGAACAGAACCAACATCAAAGTTTGCAAATATATTTAATTCAAGATTTTAAAGTACAACATAATTCGAGAATTTATTCTGATTCAAGGGAAATCAGAATGCCAAATCCTGACTGGGCGAGAGGAGGAGCTGGGGATGGAGGAGGGTAATTCGCTCCTGAGAAACGCGATAGCTGCTGATAATACTGAAGGAGCTTATATATGTATACCGTGATACTGTAGGCGTCATATTCCTAGGTAGACGTGGATCAGCTGAGGGTCAGCTGATGCGAGCTTGACTAACGTGACCTGCCAGAACGTAACCTACTCTTGATATTTATTTGATCAAAACAGTAAAACTGTGAAATGTTATTACAATTTAGAATAACTGTTTCTGTTTTTATATATATTAAAATGTCATTTATTCCTGTGATGGAAAACTGAATTTGCAGCATCATTACTCCAGTCTTCAGTGTCACATGATCCTTCAGAAATCATTCTAAGATGCTGATTTGCAGCTCAGGATATTTTTCGCATTATTATCAATGTTGAAAACAGTTGTGCTGCTTAATATTTTTTTATTTGTAAGTGTTCTTTGACTAATAAAAAGTTCAAAAGAACAGCATTTTTTTTTAAAGATAAATATTTTGTAACATTATAAATGTCTTTACTGTCACTAAAAATCAATTTAATGCTTCCTTGCTCAATAAAAGTATACATTTGATACCATTGACCATAACATTCTTCTTCAATGTATGGATGGTGTCAGAGGCACTGTATTACTATGGTTTGCTTCTTAATTGAGAATAGGACTTTTTCTGTAAATTTAGGCAGAAAAAATTGTGTAGTGAGCCCCAGGGATCAATTTTGGGACCTTTATTATTTTCTCTTTATATGCTTCCCTTAGCCCACATTTTTCAGAAATACAACATTTAGTATGCAGTAAGGCTTGACACCAAGCTATTGATATGTGTAAATGATATCAAGAGGTGGATGTCAAATAATTTTCTGCAGCTAAATGATAAAACAGAGGTTTTAATTCTTGGTTGTCCTGCAAATTCCTGCTCTGGAAGTCCTCTCTCAATCAATGTAAGCAAACAAAAAATAAAAAACCTTGGAGTGATCTTCGACTCTTCACTATTTTTTGATAAACAAATTAGTCCTGTTATTAGAGGAAGCTTTTTCCATTTAAGATCTATTGTGAAGTTGAAGAATCTTCTTTCAAGCAAAAATGTAGAGGTTTTGTAACATCACGATTAGATTATTGCAACTCTCTTTACTCTGGTCTCACTCAATCTTCATTATCACGATTGCAAGTTGTTCAAAATACGTCCGCAAGGCTTTTGACTGGGTCTAAAAAGAAGGACCATATCTCCCCTATTTTAGCATCCCGTCACTGGCTTCCCAATAAAGTTGATGTTAAAATCCTTATGTTTATATATAAGGCGTTGTCTGGCCGTGCGTGCACCAATTATGTAGGCTAAGTGATCTTCTTGTGCCATACTGTCTTGCTATTATTGTGTAGACCTGCTTTATACTCTGTACAGCACTTTGTATCAATCTATATTGTGTTTAAGTGTGCTTTATAAATAAATGTTGTTGTTGTTGTTGTTGTGTATTTCTGTGGGGTCTTACTGACACCAATATTTTGAACGATAGTGTACCAAATCTTTCAAAACTATATTGTAATATACATTTTTAGTACCGGAATACCATGCAACCTTATTGCAACCATACTATTCTAAGAACCTATCAGACATCAAACTGTTGTAATATTTCCACATAATTCAGAGCTTGCATCGTGTGCGGTCACGTCTGCTATCTTACATAGTCGGGGTTGAAAAATGACAGCTTGAAGTATGCTGAATCGGATTTGTTTGAATCCTCCTTGGTCCTCGGCTGCTGATTTTGTTTCCTTTTATGGGCGGAGAACGTCGGAGGCCTCGGCATGTCGGGGAATGAGAGAAGGGCACGGTATGTTTGGACTACAAGAGAGGATGAAAGGCTTTGGAGGTCAAGTGGTGTGTTCACACCAGAACTCCACTGCAGCGACTTATGATAATCTGCAGAGCGTGAAAAAAGGAGCAAGAGAGGGAGGAATGGGGTGCTGGGGTAGAATAGATGGGGAGGGAAAAAAAATAGAGAACGAGAGAGAGATCCCTGGCAGGGTTCATTTTGTGGGGGCTGCTGTTGCGAGCTCACTTTACTGCCGATGTGCTTTGCCTTTTAATGTGGTTGTCTTGAAAGAAGACAAACTCCCTGTTTGCTGCCCTGCTTTGTAGGGAGGTAATTATGTTTGTATGCACAAAGGAAATGCTATAATACTAAACTACACCAAACTCATTCAAAAGCACCAATTTATCCCTTCTACACCCCCCTCCCCCCACCCACCCACACACACATTCGCAAACACTCTAACATGCCGTCTTTCATTCTCTTCATAACTCTGACATGCCAACAGTCTGCCATGCTGCTCGCCACCAAATGAGTTGGCCAGTTTGTGCCCACTTAAGGTATTTCTCTTTTTCGCCATTCCCTAATTTTTCTCCTCTGATGAAACACGACGAGTACTTTCCGGTCAATCCAACCAGCCGGTTAATTACAATAAATTAAGCACTCTGATTTAATTAACCTTTTTAGAATTGGTTTGCTGGCAATGCAGTGGGTGGGTTCTTACATCCTGTTGACATTGTACGCTACAGCGAAGGACATCGTTCAGTTTTGCATGAGGGCGACTCCAGGGCCACATGATAATGGCCTAGCTGTGAGAACAGGAGGAGATCTTCCTGGCTATACTGTGGAAAAACATGTTTTGCACCAAGTAACCGCATTTAAGTTGTTTTTTTTTTAAAAGAGGGGTTCATTGTGTGCAGTATGGTTTGCTGTTGATATGAACGCAATGCAGCAGTGAACTGTTATTGATTATATATAATCTATTTTACAGCAATAAGCACCTTGCAGTGGTATGCTTTTTGAAAATGCACCATGGTTTGGAGAAACACAACACGATATTAAAAATATGAGTCTTAATCCACTGAGCAGATTCCATAGGTTTATAAAATCACATCTAATGTTCACAACGCTTTGTATAGGATTAGTTCAGTGTTATTTTAGTATTAATTAATACTATTTTAGTATTAATATTCTGAATTAGTATAGTATTTCTATATAGCTTTTGGTAACACTTTTATTTTACAGTGTCCTTGTTACACGTTTCATGTAGCTTCTATAAATTATGCATAATTACATGCAAATAACCCTAACCCTTAACCAAACCCCAATCCTAATCCTATAGTAAGTACATGTAGTGAATTATTATTACATATTATATAATTATAATTATATAATTACACTGTAATACAGACACCGTAAAATAAAGTGTAACCTAGCTTTTATTTATTTCAGCTTTCAATTTGTCTCATTTTCTTTTACATTTATATTATTTTATTTCAGCTTCATTTCATTTCAGCTTCATTTCAACACCTGAAAATGATTGGTTCACCATCGGATTAGTTCACTTAAAACATTTTATTCTGTCATGTATTCACCCTCATGTCGTTTCAAACCAATATATTTATGCAATTCTTTCCCACATAAGCGCAGTCCCAGTTCATAGGAACCATGTAAGCAATGGAAAGGACAAAAACATCATAAAAGCACAAAAGTTCAGATCACTGATGATTTTCAGTAATGTCTGAAAAGTTCCTTACGCTTGTAATATAGTGCAAAAGCCAAATGGGCCATTTCATGGTGTGTTTATGGTGTTCTTTGTGTTTCCTGGACAAAAATAAATAAATGTAATGGTAACACTTTACAATAAGGTAGCATTAGTTAACTATTTTATTTAACATAAACTAATAACGAACTGCACTTCTGCAGCATTTATTAATCTTTGTCAATGGCAATTTCAACATTTACTAATACGTTATTAAAATCAAAAGTTGTATTTGTTAACATTAGGTAATGCACTGTGAACTAACATGAACAAACAATGAACTGCTGTCTTTTTATTAACTAACACTAACAAAGATTAACAAATACAGTAACAAATGTATCGCTCATGGTTAGTTCATGTTAGTTAATACATTAACTAATGTGAACAAATGAGACCTTATTGTAGAGTGTTACCAATTACATTAAAAGAAGTATACAGCATGAATAAATTATTACAGAATAAAAAATGTTGGTTGCGGTGTCCCTTTAAGATGTTCAGCCTGTTTTCTAGATTTTGTCCGTTAAGCCTGTGCATAATTTTCTATTCACCGACATTCAACCACTTGCAATCTTCTAACAGGACATAAATGATGAGGTATGTTTCTGTGACTTTCACATGCACAAGGATCGTATATTAAATTACTGATGTGAACCTGTCTGCTCCTGTTACACAAACATACCATTTTGCTACTTGACTGTGACACAATTTGCATCAACTGCCACACTAAACAGATGAAGTCTGTTGTGAGGGCTTAATGAATAAGGCTGTTCTGTCTCATCCCTGCCTCCCCCTCTGATATCAATCTACAGCAATAATATCTTCTCATTTACTGAGAAGGATGGCTGCGGGACCCTTCATCTGTCGGACGGTGGGGGCCATGCGTCTTCCTCCCCCTGTGCCTGTGTGCGGATGATCTATTCTAATCACATCAATTGCACATTACTTCACATCCCATGATGCATCACTCCTCTTTAGCCAATCCATTACAAATTTATCACATGCATGCTTTGTCGAAACCACCTCCGTCCCAGCCACACGCTCTCAAACCCAACGATAGGGGGTTTGACGCCATGTTTGGGGTTTAAAACTGAAAAAGCACAACCTGTAGTATGTCCACGCTGTGAGCGGAGAGGCCTAAAGAGGGCTATTGATCGGTGGCCGAGTGACGGATGGCAAAATAAAAGCTTGACAACCTGAACCCAACACCCCCAGCACCACCTGATCTTCAATCAGCCGAACCGCGCACCGCAGGACGCCACCAGCTACAGGCACATGAGCTGCAGGTTTTATTACCCCCCTAAGAACAGTCGCAGGTCTAATTGGCAAACTGCGTTCCAATATGCATATTTCACGGCAATGAATACTTAAGCAGGGTTGTATTTAAGAGACGCCGTGCGCCCAGAGCTCCCCTCTCTGAGCCGAGACATCAGCATTGCAGATTTATGCCGGGCCACTGTGAGGGAAAACATAAACACGCAAGGCATTTGATGAAATTTGTCCATTAATGTAGCTCATGGAGGGGGTGGGGGCCCCTGAGGTTCATCATCAGAAAGCATCTACAGTGATCTCCCGGCTGCTTGTTGTTGCCGTGGAGTGTGTGTTGGCATGGTGACAGCAGCGTGGTACATGCGCCCCTCCTGCGGCTAACAATAGCCTCGCCACAGTCTAATCATGACTCAGCCGCTAGGCACAAAATTAAAGAAAAAAACACAAATTAGGTACATGAGGAAGAGGGAAGAAGGGGAATGGGGCGATCGCATGTAATTCAGACGATGGCAAGAATAACAGTGCGCGAAAAGCCATTATGTTTGTTATTGTTGATTCAGGCTGCATGTTATCAGATGGAAGAATAGTGGCAATTATAAATGCTTCTGTGTCTCTCCATCTCTCTCTCTCCTGACCACTCTCTCTCTCTCTCTCTCTTCCTCCCTCTCTCTGTCTATCTCGATGCAGATGCTTTACTTTGGCAAAATCAAATTAGCAAGAGGGTTAGTTATTTGATTAACGCACAAAAAGCAAGGAAGCACTTCAAGCACACTCATGCTTTCTCTCCCTCATGCGCCTCCTCACTTTATGTTAGTGGACATTTTCATGTTGCCCTGTCAATTTTGCCTGGTTTATTATAAACCTTGTTTACTGTTCAGATTTACTCAATGTTCTTTATGACAATAATAATGGCACGTCAACTTATTTTCTCATTTGAATACTTTTAATACTGCATGTTTCGTTGAACTAATCAAAACTCAGGCAATTATTAGTGAAGATTTATATCAGGGGTTTTAAAAGTACTCAAGTACTGTATGATGGTCCCCTTGTGATAGACTAAAATACAAATGCAGTTATATGTTTTAATGTATAAAAAACATTTGTATTGTGCAGTGTTATATTGTAGTATTATAAAAGCAAAAGAATTACATCAATTGTTTTAAAAATTACATAATTGTCATTTGTAATATCACTAAAGCAACTTGTTAATATATATTTACTAAACATAATATTATTCTAAATGTAAAATATACCTGAGATAAGCTGAAAAATATACAAATTAATTTTGTTTTTATTTTGCACTGTTAAAATCTAGTGCTGTTAATAGAATAAAACACAATTAATACAGTTAATCTAAAAAAAAGCTAATTTAATTAGTTGTATTATCAGATTTGCTGAATGTGAAATTAAAATTATTTACATTATGATTTTATTAGTATGTGAACCCATTAACTTTGCCTGCTGTGAAAACCTCCATGTTATTCAAAAAAACTTTTCAGAAATGTTCTCTAGTAAAGTGATGTTTCTGTTCCTTTGTCAGTTTTCCATTGAGGACATGTGATGAATGTTAAAGGGATAGTTCACCCAGAAATGAAAATGATGTTATCATTTCTTTACGCTCATGTCATTCCAAACCCGTATTACTTTTATTTTTGTCGATGTTACGACCTGTGTTTAGTTTGTTTTCTATTGCTCTGTGTTTCTTCCTTTTCTCTTCCTTGTTTTCTCTAATTCCAAACAGGTTATCCAATCATGGTTTGTAAGCAGCCATTGGTTGCCCAGTCGGGGCGGGGTCTTTAAAAGGACGCTGCTGTGCTGACACTCATCGGGGAGCTCATTCTTGGTTCGGTCGCACGTGGGTTGAGAGCTCCGGAATCCCTCCTCCGGCCGATGATCAAATTTTGTTTAGAGATTTTAATTAGTTCAAGTGAACGTGCATCTTGTGAAAACCTCTGAACCGTTCTCCTATGTCTAAACCATCTTAACAGTGTGGAGCGTAGGGGTGTCCTGCCTTGTTTATTTTGAAATTGTTTTTGGGCAGGGAGTTAGGTAAGATAAATGGGTGACACTTTAGAATACTGTTCCTTCATTAATGAATAACTACACAGGAACAAATGAGTAATGCACTATTAACATTGTAGTAACTACTATTAACTAACAAGAAACTCTGATTAACGAATTAGTAAGTCATAGCGTTCAGTCGAATGTGGTAGGGGAGCGCGGGGCACAACCTAACGCGGGGTTAGTTGTAACACGCTTGTTTTAAATACTTCCGCACATGCTTGGATGACGAAACTTTGTGTATTTACTAGTTGCCATATCAACACTATATAGAAAAAAAAAATCCGCTAAATATATATTTTTTTTTGGAAGATATCCATAGACATTTATTAAACCATAGCAAAAGTAAATCTCTTACTTAAGTTAATTTTTCATCTCTATTTTTTGTGTTTATTTAAAATAAGACAAATCTGATATTATTTTAATATCCAAGATGTTATTTAACAGTTGAGATAGTTATTTAATGCTTCGCTAACTAGCAGAAGACACTAGCAGGGTTTAAATCCCAGTTGTGCAGGCGGGGGCATGTTGTAACACTGCGTTACAATGTGCCCCTATTAGAAATATGCTATTATATTCTATACTTTTATTAATTTTATTGAGAAACCGTGAGAAAAAGGTGAATAAAGACTGAGAGTCAATGTTCAGAAACGACTAATTATTTATTTGTTTTGAATTATGTTGTATATCTGTGTGTTCGTAGTCCAAACTCAAAAATGAGTTTATATTTAATTATTAAAAATTGCCATTATTTTATATGAAAAAGTTTTTTAATTGTATTTTATTTAGAAAATATTTTAGTTTGTTTTGTATATTTTTTTTATTAGATCAGATAACATTTTAAGCTGTCATGGTCATGTTACAATATGCCCCTCGACATGTTACAATGTACCCCACCTATTGGGCATGTTGTCACATTTCACTTCCATTCTTTCGGGGTATATCAAGAAAAAAGTATATACTGTATTAATAAAACAAAAACACATAATTGTAGTAGACATGTGGGAAATTAATGTGGGAAAAAATAAATACTCTGAACCGTAAGTAGATTTACACAAACTGAGAAAGTCAAAAAGCGTTACTTTGTGCCCCGCTATCCCCTAGTTCACTATTAGCTAATCAGTAACTACTATTTTTCATACCTCACTGAAGACTACTAAGAACTACTATATACAGGTTCATAATTAATATTAATAATGCATAATATATAATAAGGTAATGGTAACTCATTAGTAATTAATCAAGTGTTACTACATCCTTCTAAAGGAACTACTAATAATTTGGATCAGTATTCTAAAGTGAAAAACATGATAAATACCTAATATTGACTGAAGTCATTGTAAGTTTTAAAGCTTTTGTAAGGTTTTTGATAGTAATGACTCAAGTGTTACTACATCTTTCTAAAGGAACTACTAATTATTTGGATCAGTATTCTAAAGTGAAGATCATGGGAACACACTAGTAATGACTAAAGTGTTACCAAATCCATTGGAAGGAATTACTATTCAAAATCTTACAAAAATCTCAAAAGCTTACAATGACTTCAGTCAATATTAGGTAGTTATCATGTTTTTCACTTTAGAATACTGATCCAAATAATTAGTAGTTCCTTTAGAATGATGTAGTAATACTTGAGTCATTACTAGTGGGTTACCATTACCTTTTATTATAAATTATGCATTATTCATGTTAATTATGAACCTGTAGATAGTAGTTCTCTGGGAGGTATGAAAAAAATAGTAGTTATTGATTAGCTAATAATGAACTACTACATTCATCTGAGCGCTATTACTTACTAATTTGTTAATCAGAGTTTCTTGTTAGTTAATAGTAGTTACTAGAATGTTAATAATGCGTTACTCGTTTGTTCCTGTGTAATAATTCATTAATGAAGGAACAGTATTCTAAAGTGTTACCGATAAATGTATTTTCTTTTGTTATTTGATTAGGTTATTAATTTTCCCCTCTTTTCTTTCTGTATTCGTTTTGTTTGTTATTTTGGCCTTTTGGACACCCTGAAGAGTTGCTCTTTATTACACTTGTTATTCTTGAATAAATGTATTACTTTTTGCTTCAATTTTGTGTACAGTATTTGTTTTTGGTTATCGACTGGAGTGATGCATGCTGGGATTCCATTTCCACAACCCAACTAGTTATTTATTATGCCTCTTTAGTGTTTTATATTCCTCTAGACTCGGGGCGTAATAGTCGAACACAAAGGAAGATGTTTTTAGAAATGTCTCAGTTTTTTTTCTTTTTCCACACAGTGGAAAGTCAGTGGTAACCAACTGGTTACCAACAAACTATTTTCTTTTATGTTCTGCAGAAGAAAGAAAGTGATACAGCTTTGGGGCGACATGAGGGTGAGGAAATGATGACAGAGTTGTCATTTTGGGGTGAACCACCCCTTTAAGTTTTGTCTAATAATTTCTTGTATGATTAAGAAAAGCCATGAAAAGTGTCAACCTGACACTTAGGTGTTAAGTATTTTTTTCGAGCTGTTAAAATGGCCGTGGGGTCTCTCAGACCACACACAGACCGTGAGGGTTAACAGCACGGAAGGCAAATGTTTGCGTAAAAGCCTCTCGTTCGGACACAAACCGCTCAACACGAGCAGACGTGCTAAACTCACTCCCAGCGCCATAAACACAATATTCTGCAATCACGCCGAGCAGAGCAGCTCGCTTTTGCCTGCTCGCATAGAGTTCGCTCCACATTAACTTCCTCAGGTTTCATGTTAATGAGGGATCCTGTTCCCGTTTAATAGCTGGCTGTGCTCAAGCCTGCACTGAAAATCAATTTCCAGTCATTTCCACAGAGCATGTCTGCTGCAGTCTCTTCAGGAGTAACAGAGGCCCTACCGACAGAGAAAAATCCATTACGGAGAGAGAGGGAGAGGAGGAGATATGTCCAGACACAGAAAACAAGGCAAAAGGAATCATCGACGAGAGAAAAGAAGCCAGGGATGAGAGGATAGATAAAGGGAGAGAAGGAAGGTAGAGAAAGAAAGACTGAAATGTTGAACATTTATCAACAAGCAAGCGCGAGAAAGAAGATGGCGCACAGAGAAGAAGGAAGAAGGAGCAGAGAAAAGAACAATCAATCGCAGATCTGCCAGACGAATGGGACATTCTGAGATGTTGAAGGCACAGATAGGATGCTCAGATTGATGGGAGGAGGAAAAGAATGCAATTCTCTGGGGAGACGAGAACACAATGAGGAGAGAGAGTCCTGCACCTAATGACACATAATAGGCCCGTAACACTTAACAGCAAACAGTTCCATTCCACAATGCGGCCACATAGCAGAGGGCATTAAATATTCATTTCCACCTCTTGAGATGCCGGTAAGCTGCGTCATCAGTTTGACAGTTGATCATTATAACAGCCTCAGCGGCAGGACACTGGAGAGACAGCAGCCATGAGGAGCACGCTTCCACTTTAGGATCTAAACACCGGCCTTTTGCGTAACTGCAGCTCTGTCCAGCGGGCACATTTTTTGTAGCCACTGAACTGTAAAACAACCCAAAAGACAGTAAAGCTACTAAAAAACATTGCAAGTGAGGTAGTCAGATCAGTGTTTCATGTACCATGTATGCAAAATCATTCTCAAAGATCATGAGAACTGAGGCACATTTGAAATAACCGATGACCGTATGCAAATATTTTTCATAAGGGCTGGATAAGGAGGGAAGTGAACTCATTAAATTAAAATTAAAGTGCGAATGTGGAAGATGAGGAGTGACTCTAAAATTAGCACAGGATTTTCTGTCCAGCGCTTTATCTGTGCAATGAATGAACCTTTGTCGCCGCAAGAGAGCTCGTAATAGAGCGAACTAGAATTGAGGAAAGCAATATTAACAGTAGGCTAGGATATGCTCATCATAATTATAGTCTCACACGCCTCTCATTTTGGCTGTAATTAGTTAAAATGACTCTTATGATTGATCAAATATCCAATTTTAACATCCAATGTCAATGTAACTTTGGCTTACACGGTATAACTTAGTAATGCACATTTCAATTTCTAAAATAAATGAATGAATAAATAAATAAACTTCATTAACTTCAATCAGGGCATGTTTGAAGTGGAAAAATAGCATACTACAGAATATATACTGCACATTTCCTAATTTTATGCAACGCTGTAATAATCTTTCCAACTAAACTGTGTTATATTTTCACACAATTACCTCGTATTGCATTTTTGATGAAGTAAATGCCATCCATTTATTATGAAAACAAGTGTCATTTTGCATCTTTAATCCAATTTTGAATAGATTTGGTCAGATTAAATATTCAAATCAAGAAGAAGTTCAGATTTGCGGCTGATGCCATTTTTTCAGTCGCCATTCTTAAAATGCAAGGTGAAGTTAAAAATGTTGTAACATTTTTCTTTGCATTATGCAGTATGTACACTAGATGTGCTACTGAAAATGCTACATCCCATAATGCAATCATTATGGGATGTAGCATTTTCAGTAGCACATGTAGTGTACATACTGCATAATGCAAAAAAAAAAAGTAAAAGTAGTCTAATATTTTGAGCATACTCTTAAGTAATTAGTATACAGTAAAGTACATCAACTGCTTCCTCTGTAATGAATGTAGTGAACTCAAAGAGAGTGTGTCGATGCACTTCCTGGCTCACAGCAATAATTCAAGTACCAAGGCTAATGTGTGTGTGGTACAGGTATACCCTACGTTTTGTGATGGGTATGGGGTAGGGTTAGGGTTAGGAGATAGAATATACAATTTGTACAGTATAAAAATCATTATGTCTATGGAATGTCCCCATAAAACATGGAAACCCAACGTGTGTGTGTCTTGCTGTGTTTGAGACTAGAACTGAGAGACCCCG
Organism: Rutilus rutilus; assembly: GCF_951802725.1. Classification (NCBI taxonomy): domain Eukaryota; kingdom Metazoa; phylum Chordata; class Actinopteri; order Cypriniformes; family Leuciscidae; genus Rutilus; species Rutilus rutilus. The sequence goes on along the minus strand of NC_140215.1, from coordinate 16,351,429 downwards.
TTACACAACAGGCTCATAAGCTATTCACACATGTGTTGCAGTGGCGTCTGCACGCCATCGACCCTGCTGTGTCCTAGCTTAACCGCTACTCAAGGAGAGCTAGTCTGTCTGCATCTCACTAACACTATTGAATCTGTTGGATATCAGGATTTGGTCTCTAAAGATGAACATGTATATGATCCCTGGACATGATGATATCTGAATCTTTAAAATATGTGTTCACATTTTCAGTGACATTGTATACCTCAAGTTACTGTGTCATTCTCATTATCTCAAGGTGATTTTTGTCTCAGTTATGTCAAATGGAAACTGGTTATTAAAGAAGAAACACTTGGTCTTAATATAAATGTGATCAAATGAAGCATTTTCCTCTTATGAAACACTGTATAGCCACCTTAGTTCCTAAAATCCTGAATTCTAAAAACAAAACTGCTAATGAAATGTCACACTAGCCTCTTTGACCTTTCCATGTTCGGTAACACAAGACATTAGAGCAAACATGCCCTTTAGTGCTGATGTGAAACTACTATTCCCTGTTTAACATTAAGATTTTGACCAATTTCCCTACTTTCTATCTTATAGGAATAGGAAGTAGCTTGAATGTACTATCAGGAGAATTCTATTCCAAAAGGAGGTGTGCTGTTCCTGGAAGTTCCTTTTCAGTGGGGGCAGACAGAGTCAGCGACATGTCCATCATAACGCATCAGCCTTGAGTCCCAGTATCCCAGCATCCCCTGTGCTCTCATTCACTCTCTCACTGTCTGCCAGCGAGCTACACTTCACTGCGTGCTCAAACACTGTGTTTTCCCCCCTGAAACTCACCATTTTATATCAGTACTTATATAGGCAACGTGCAAATATTATGTGGCCGTAAAAAGCAGGTGAAATGCTGCATGACATTATTTACACTAATAAAATGCTGCAACACGTCTGATTAAACTCGTAGATCAGGTCCGGTCCTCTCTATTCATACTGGTTTTCCGCTCTCTTTGCACTCGTTAATTAGCATATTAGCGAAGCTCCGACAATAAAGGCTTGTTCTCCGTAACAACAGCCGTTCAGCGACAGGGCTCTTGTTCCATTACAAAAGAATAATAGATTCACAAGGACACATTTCCTCCAACATACTCAAGATTCATGCCCCAGGAATGTATCTGCACGTGAGAAACCCAGACAACAGACATCTGGTGCCATAGACATCCCAAGGCGTACCTTATCAGCCGTATGCAAGCACTGCTAAATCCTCTTCGGCTGTTGAGAATCTAGTTTGTGACTTGCTCAGAATTTCTGAATATCAGTTTTTCATATTCTGTTATTACATTTCTGACTACCACACATTGTTATGCAAAGCATGGATGACCTCAAGATTTTGAAAAAAAAGGGGGGAAAGTACAAAAACAGTTTTTTGGATGCTAGTGTCCCTACCAAGCGTCTTAACCAGCAAGTCTCCATTGGGCAACCAGCCTCACACAGTTTGACCAGCATTTTTGTTAGTGAAAAGCAGTTTTATACTGGTCCAGCATGTATCCAGCATTAACCCGCTTGTAAATTCAAACTTGTCTAAAATGGTTTCATCAGGCTTGGAAATACAGAATGCTAGTTTTAATGAAATAAAAAGCATGCACTTGCTCAAGCAATATATTATGTTTAGAATTCCCATTGAGTTTTAGATTGACATGATTTTGATCATTTTTGGCTCAAATCACCTAAATCCGATCATGACTAATGTTGCATTTTCTGACGTTTTATAATGTGGCAAATTATAGTTATATAAGCCACAGTTATATATTTCATTGCTTTATGATCTAATGAGACTATAAAGCAATGAAATATATCACTCAGATTCAATATTGAGGGTTACATTCTGGATATTATTCTTTTTTTCTTCCTCACAATCTACATTCTGACATTTGCATGTTATGCTTCATCCCCAACCGTATGAATGAAAAATGTGAGCTTGCATAAAAATGGAGCCACTGGAATATCTGTCTGAACTACTATCAGTAATATAGTTTTGTTTATTTAACTTACTTGTATTTTCCTACTCCTCAAAGTGCTGCTTTAAGAATTAGAAGTGGTGCAGGATTTTGTAACATTATAACATAATGTGAGTCTGACATAAAATATAGTAGTGTATGTAGTTTCAAGGCATTCGCAGATGGGTTGGACAACAGAGGAATATGTTTGATGTGAGCAGTGCTTTGTGGCTATGAATTTCTTCTAGTGTTGCTCAGCACAGCAGAAACCATATATTTTAGATAGGACAGGTAATGGTGTGTAAGTTTACCATATAGCTTTAAATGGATGCAGAGACACCAAAACCACCAATTCATGTGTGTGTGTGTGTGTGGGCAGAAACAGCTGAAGTGTTTGGAGTGATGGACAGAATAAAGCGATTTTAGAACATATTAATTCAAAGTGAAGGAGATTAAGCCGAGCAGAAAAGCTAAAAAGGTGCTGTGATTGTCAGTAGTTGAAAGTAAGACTTTGGATAAGATTCTACCCATCTTGACCGTATTTATGGTGCTCCTTGTAATGCGTCTTTACTGCATGATGTGGTCAAGACCTTAATAAAATGGGATTATCTGACGCCTACATTTTGGTGACAAAGAGGTGAGTCAGAGCATGTGTTAACCTTGGTTTTCTTAACGCAGCCTATTCTGTCAACATCTGCCTTTCCCTCCCCACAGAACATCGTTTATGAACATTTTGATCCTGTCATACTGTAATTCATCACTCAATGGTTCTACTTAGCAGACCTTGAGAAGCGTTTAAAAATCCCCCCACGTTTAAATAAAGACACGCATTTATACAAAGCAGAGCAACCTTGAGTTAGTGTGGAGCGTTATCCCTCGTCCATAAAGACATCCTATTCAAACTACTTTTTTTTCCACACTTTTGTGTTTTAGATTGAAGAACATTGAAGCAGCATGTTCTGGGTGGATTCCAGGAGGATGAAAGTGACAGACAGAGAGAGAGCGAGAGAGAAGAGGATGTGTAACTGCATTTTCCTTTTTTGTACTTACACTTTTTTTTTATTATCATTATATTTCAAGTATGTTTTCAAACAGTGCCATCAAATGGCCATTTCACCAGCGTACATGCACTTGTATGAAAGATGCTGTAATATTAGGCTATAACAGTCATATAACAGTGCTAAGTCATAATAATAGTGGGCTATTTAGATGTGACTCCACTCAAAATTAATCAAGAAATGCAATTATCCAGTTTCAGTCTGACAGATTATTATTTGTGGTAGTGTACAGAAGGCAGTTAGGTGTGTTTTTTACAACACCACGAAACAGTCTCAGATTATAGTTTGTAATCAGACAGCGCCATCTGCTGTTTAATTTAGAAAGTGATAATACTTTCTCCATGGAACAATAGTTTGAGGCTCATATAAATAAAACACTATGACCTGGTTTCACAGACAGGATTAGGCCTTAGTTCAATTAGGACATTTAGCTTATAAACGTGCCTTAGAAAAAAACATTACTGGTGTGCATCTTGAGACAAAACAATGGCAGTGACATATTTAAAGATATGTCAGTGCAAGTTGCTTTCAGTTAAAACAGCTCAAACATGCATTTTAGTCTGAGACTAAGCTGAAGCCTTGTCTGTGAAACTGGGGGTATATGAATAAATAACAAAATTCTTTCTCGTTTAGATTTTCATGACAGTGTGGGGAAGTTATATCTTTAAGTCTGGAACCTGGATTTGTTGAAATAAATGGTTGCGTATGTCACATTGTCTGATGTAGCTGGTGTCTGTGGAGAGATGAGACAAATTAAAGGGTTAGTTCACCCAAAAATGAAAATTCTGTCAGTAATTACTCACCCTCATGTTGTTCCAACCCCGTAAGACCTTCGTTCATCTTCGGAACACAAAGTAAGATATTTTTGATGAAATCTGAGCGCTGGCTCACTCCTCCTTAGACTTCTAGGTGACCGAAACTTGCTGGCCCAGAAAATTTATTAAAGAGATCGTTAATATAGTCCAAGTGACTACAGTGGCTCAATCTATATAAAGCGACGAGAATACTTTTTGTGCGCAAAAACAAACAAAAATAACGACTTTATTCCACTATTCATTTCCTTCTCTCTGGGCCTCGAGTCTTTTCACGTAGTGTTTTAGCGCAGCGCATCTGTGTTATACGTCACACGCATCACACACATGACCAGCGTCGGCCAATAGTGAGCCTACGTGGTGACGTGTAACACAGACGCGCTGCGCTAAAACACTACGTGAACTCACTCGAGGCCCAGAGAGAAGGAAATGAATAGTGGAATAAAGTCGTTATTTTTGTTGTTTTTGCGCACAAAAAGTATTCTCGTCGCTTAAGATTGAGCCACTATAGTCACTTGGACTATATTAACGATCTCTTTAATACATTTTCTGGGCCAGCAAGTTTCGGTCAACTAGAAGTCTATGGAGGAGTGAGCCAGCGCTCAGATTTCATCAAAAATATCTTAATTTGTGTTCCGAAGATGAACGAAGGTCTTACGGGGTTGGAACAACATGAGGGTGAGTAATTACTGACAGAATTTTCATTTTTTCGGGTGAACTAACCCTTTAACAGCAAAGAAAATTATTTTGGGAAAATGACAATCACAATTGGCAGCACATTAAATGAACAACATTATATAATATACTGTTTTGGACTGTAACATATTAATAAACATCTGCACTCACCTCATTTCTTTTATTTATGTTTGTTTTTTCTGCAGAAAAAAAATCTTTATGAGATGATGTTGAGTTGAGATGACATTTTGGAATTCTAGGATGTAAAATATCTTACCATATCTGTTTCTTCTTATATGGCGATACATTTCAGGACTCTTTTCTCTGTTTCCCAGTGTGCTGCTGCACTCTGCTGGAGGAAGAAGAAAACTAGACCGTCATTTTTCTGGGGGAAATTTGTTGTTGTAATTGTGAATTTTTTATGTTAAGCTATTTCAGTAAAATAGTAAACATAGATTGCAGCTAATGGATAGGCTATATGAAATGAAATATTTAGACGATTTGAATACCTCTATCTTTCCTCATTTCGCTGATGTTGATATAGACTGGTTCAGACTCCTGATGGTCCGAGTGCACTGAAAGAATTGCAAATACAGCAAGAGTTATAGTTTAGAAAGAAAGAAAGAAAGAAAGAAAGAAAGAAAGAAAGAAAGAAAGAAAGAAAGAAAGAAAGAAAGAAAGAAAGAAAGAAAGAAGTGATTCCCTCATGTACTGTGAAAAGACAGAAAATACAGATACACAGATGTTTTTACCTGACATTCGTTTTCTGTAAAGGTAATACAATAGAGCTCCAAGCAGAATCCCCGCACACAGAACCAAAACAGAGGATACAGTAGCATTTGCATATTTGTTGAATTCTAAAAGAAAATGGAGACTTTATTTATATTAATTAAATTCATTTGTTGACTTTTCTTTACCAGGATCATTTGAAGATGAGCTATAGAACATGTAGCCTACATTGTACATCTTGAGCATACTTTTTTTTCCCGCGGTAAGGTGAAAAGTACTGTATATTAATGGTTAAAGATTTTACCTTTGTTTGGTATAGTTGAGGTTTCTGTTGATGAGGAAAGACTGATTGTTATAGGAGCCTGAGCTCTGAGTTAAGGGTGAAAAAAATACTGTAAAGTAATGGTTAAAAGATATTACTTTGGTTTGTTACAGTTGGGGTTCCGGATGATGTAACTGGAGCATCAGTAGTTGATGAGGAAAGACTGATTGTTATAGGAGCCAGAGCTCTGAGTGTATCCTCAGTAAAAACTGCACACTGCCAGTGCTCTGTTTCATTGCAGGACAGATTCACTGTGAGTTGTAACTTGTTGTTTTTCTCAGTCATAATTTGCTGTTTTCCCAGCACTCCTCTGTTCCCCTCCATCCTGAGCCAGACCAGCGTCACTGAATCAGTCACTTCAGAAACTTCACAGGTAAGAAGCACTGACCTTTTCCTCAACACACCATCAGGGGGCTCCACTGAGACTGAAATCAACAACAACATCAATTACCTTTTAAATGCAATGAACAAATGTACTGATGAGCAAAATGTAGCAGAAAAATCAATGTATTTATTTTTATTGATTGATTGACTGATTGATATTTGCAAACCTCTGATGGTGTGTAGCATTGTGGTTGTGTAGATACCAGTATTTGTAATACACCTGTATTTCCCACTATAATTGAAGTTCACAGGTGAGATGTGAAAGATAAACGATTGACTATTGAATGTGGTTGAAGAAAGTCTTCCTGGTTTAATTTGTCCTTTAACTTGAACTTCACTTCCTTTTTCAACTGCTATCAGATCAGTCTGTGAATGAGGCCTCGACTCCCAGGTCCACTTCCAGCTCTCGTATTCCTTTTTAGACTTGCAGATCAGTGATACGTCACTATTATCAGAGCTTTGTCTGTAAATGGTATTCATTTTAGTATTTCCATTATATGAAACTGGAAAGACAATAGGTAACATGGTGAATTTCAGTGAATACATCTCAGTTAGTACATTTCAGTTTTAAACATATTTCTGAAAAGCACTGTCTTTTACAATAAAGACAAAGACTTTTGCACATTATTAATTATAAGTTAATTATATTAACTTGCAGTATTCTTAATGAAAATATTTTAGATCTTTATTATTTAGGCATACACCAAAGGTTTAATATAAAAGAATATACTTACTTGAACTGACATTAAGCGTGTGAATCCTAACCGTTTCGACTCTTCCATCTTCCATTAATCTACAGTAATATTTCCCCTGACTGTGTTCATCAACGGTGTGTAAAATGATGTAAGCAGAGTTGTTGTACAGTAGAGTGGTGTTGGATGTTTGTTCTCCATCTCTCTCCCACTGCAATGTTGAGGATTCAGACAGGAGAGAGACCTCGCATCGCAAAGACACATCATCGCCACGCTGAACTTTGGAAGATGGAGTATTAGAACCGATTGTGAGAAATGTTGTGTATCTTTCCTACATTTATAACAAAATTTACTGTTACTTTTAAAATATTTTTGCTGTCTACTAACCTTCCTTTTGGGCAGTTTGAAGTGCTGAATAGGATAAAAAACAATTACAATTACAACAGTTAGCCTACATAAAATAAACCTTGCAGGACAAAACACAAAGTGTGCTATACATCATCTGAGGACTTTTCATAAATACAACATATGTTCACCAGCATTTTCAAAACATTTGAACAAAGAGAGGCTACAGTATATACTGTATGCTTTATAAATAAAACATATTTTGGGATTGTCTGGTTGTTGATCACTGACGTTGACACACAGACATGCTGTCTTGTAATGTTCAACTTCAGTAGATTTATGTGCCTGTGAGAGTGTATGATTGATATTTTTGATCTTTTACTTTAGTTAATTTGTTTTGAATTAAACCGTTTTTTTACCGAAATTTAATTTAAATTGGATTACAATGGAGATTATGAAACCTACAGATTACTGTACTGTATAAATTATAATGTTTAAACGTTTTTTTTTAAATAGTTTGAACATTATTAAATCATTCTATCAATTTCTAATTAGTGTATGTTGTGAGTAAAATAAGAACAGCAAAAGAGAGAAGAGTTTTTGATATGATCAGTTGGTTAAAGTGAGACTCACCGATGGCGTGGAGTCGGGAAAAAAATCCACACATCAATAAAAAGATTTTAAAAGGTTTAAGTGGCATGATTCTTCTTGTCAGTGCCTCGGATACAATGATGCACTCTGAAGAGTTTGAAGAAACAACTAGCCAGTACATTTTAATGGGCGGTGCAATATTCAGAAATGTATCTGTCATAGAAAACAACCAGCACCTGAATTTTAAACAAAATGTCCATGCAGAGTGATACTGTACTATCTAGCACTAATTTATTTTTCAGCATTAATTACATTTAGAAGTTTGAACAAATTTCTAAAAATCTAACTCATAAAAAAGAAATCATGTTTTTTGAAATCTTCTGTTTGTACATGGTTTAAACAGCTCTAATAAACCCATTTTAGGTTATTTTGCATCAATAAAATAAAACAAGTTGGACATGTGAAAAACATTTTTTAGATTAGCCTGGTTTTCACGATTATCTAATTTCCAGTGCAGGAAATGATTTGCTAAACTGAACTATCTTGAGGTTTCTCTCAGGCACACGTATCTGTGATCTAAAGTGTGATATAAACTCACAACCGACGTTTTTGAGGTCTATTTTTGGAACTTTATTTGTAAGGCACATGCAGTACAACTCTACAAAATATAAAAAATTACCACTGTCTATTTTTTGCTGGGCTTTTTTAAAGGCACTAGCCTTTGACTAGCTATGAACAATGTATTGTGAAAATCATTATAAATTGTGTAAATAAATTGAACTGAACTGATATACAACCCCCATGCCTCAAAAACCTTGTCAAAACCTGCCATTAAACAGCTTTCTTTATAGGCTTTTCAATGACCAGTACAGCAAATTATGAAATTCTATATTTATATAAGGAAACAATAATACCAAACTATAGATTTTGGCAATAAAAATGAATTTAATAAAATGTACAAAAATGAATTTGAATAGAAAAAAAAAAAAGAAAAAAAAAACCTAATGTGTTAGACAGTTTTTTAACTTTTGTTTTGTGTTCCAGATCTGAGTGCTGGTCTGAGGTGGTTAGACAAGAGGCATAAGAAACATTATTATTTTTAATTTTTTTTAGGTCACACTCAGGGTCCAATTCTCAATATTAACTACTATTAACTATGACTTTTTCCTCAATCAACTCCTAAGTACTGCTTATTAGATGGCAGGTAGTTGTTAAGTTTAGGTATTTTATGGGTATAGGATTAAGGGACATAGAATATGGTCATGCAGAATAAGGCATTAATATGTGGTTTATAAGTAGGCTACTAAAAAGAGCCAATATAGTCATATGTATGCTAATAAGCAACTTTAATAGTGTGAGTCAAATGTGCCTGATAAAATTTCATATCATTTTACAAATGTCTTCTTTTAAAATGCTTGCAATTAAGTATTTTCTTTTTGCATTCTTACTTTAGGTTGAACTAAAAGCTAAAAAAAAAAAAAACAGTTACACTTTATATGAAGGTGACGTAGTTAAATTGTGCTTATTCAAATGAGTACTGAGTAATATTAAATAACTACATATAGAGTTACGGTTAGGATTAGGGTTAGAGTTAGTGACTTGCAGTTATGCATAATTTACTGTTATTACTTTAGTAAGTACATGTAGTTATGTGTAACTACATCACCTTAAAATAAAGTGTTACCAAAACATCTTCGCTTTTTCCATACCAGGAAATACGCTGCAACGTTTAGCAGAATTGTGTGTCATGAAACCACATGAAGGTTTCTTTCTGGTATGCAAACATATTGATTCAAGTCTGATTATACTCTGATGATGATGTTTGTGGCATTTGTTTTCTCCTAGCCAAATAAACCCAACGGCCCTTTTACTTACAGATAGAGCACACTCACAATCTCACTTGAGCAGAACAAGCTTTATTACTCTTAATGAATTTCTATCATACCAAAATAATGCACGACTAGCTTGTTATTAATACAAGATTAATTTGATGTCTTCAATTCCATTCAATGATGATAATTAAAAAAAAGAAATACAAGGTTCTGTACATGATTTTTCCAGAGTGAAGACTCATTGTGCTGTAGCTGAATAGATGACTGTAGTACTGCAGTCCATATCCTGTAGATATTGAGATATACAAGCTTAAAGAGTGTACTTTTACTGTAAATCACAAACAACACATGTATCATTAGCAAATCAAAATGACAGTCTGAAATGTTTATGAAATAACATGTTTTCAGCTGACCTCTGAACTTGCAGGATTGGTTTTAAACCTGCTGTCATCTCCTGGAAAATAGTCACAGATTTAGCATATTTGTCATTGTAAAGAACACACAGAGGTTAATAATGTGCAGATAAGCTAATGTCTCTTTAAGACAAGCCTAATTGATTTAGCAGCCATTTTATTAAATATTTGCTATGTCTGCAAAAAAAGGTATACAAGTACAGCTCCAATCTACTTGTATGGAGACAGCCCAAGTCATGATAAAATCTGTTTCTTTCTGGCTTATCGAGCTAATAAGCATGCGTATAGAGTAGGCTACAAAAAACAGGCTAATGTCTCTTTAAAAAGTCAATTCTCTTTTGTAACTGAAAGTCACAACAATTATCCAGCTGCCATATTGAGTGTAACAATTTATCCCGTTTATTTTTCTTTGGAGCATCTTCTCCGTCTCTGAGATCAGATCACCTGTTTTTCGCTGACAATCAAAAACTAGAAGTCCCAGCAGCAGAATCAGCACAGTGCCAATGACAACACACACCACGATGATCACGTTCTTTAGATAACTTTCCTGTGTCATGATATCTTCTGCAGAAACATTATGGAGTCAGATAATACACCAACACTGCCCAGCGTCATGACTACACAGTGACAATTCACTATTTGTATGCTAGTACGTAAACTTAATGGTTAATTTATTACCTTGGTTTGGTACAGTTGAGGTTTCTGTTGATGAGGAAAGACTGATTGTTATAGGAGCCAGAGCTCTGAGTGTATCCTCAGTAAAAACTGCACACTGCCAGTCCTCTGTTTCATTGCTGGACAGATTCACTGTGAGTTGTAACTTGTTGTTTTTCTCAGTCATAATTTGCCGTTTTCCCAGCACTCCTCTGTTCCCCTCCATCCTGAGCCAGACCAGCGTCACTGAATCAGTCACTTCAGAAACTTCACAGGTAAGAAGCACTGACTGATTCCTCAACACACCATCAGGGGGCTCCACTGAGACTGAAATCAACAACAACATCAATTACCTTTTAAATGCAATGAACAAATGTACTGATGAGCAAAATGTAGCAGAAAAATCTATGTATTTATTTTTATTGATTGATTGACTGATTGATATTTGCAAACCTCTGATGGTGTGTAGCATTGTGGTTGTATAGGGAGGATTTTTATCACTTGTAATACACCTGTATTTCCCACTATAATTGAAGTTCACAGGTGAGATGTGAAAGATTAACGATTGACTATTGAATGTGGTTGAAGAAAGTCTTCCTGGTTTAATTGGTCCTTTTACTTGAACTTCACTTCCTTTTTCAACTGCTATCAGATCAGTCTGTGAATTAGACCTCGGCTCCCAGGTCCACTTCCAGCTTTCGTATTCCTTTTTAGTCTTGCAGATCAGTGATACGTCACTATTATTAGAGCTTTGTCTGTAAATGGTATTCATTTTAGTACCAGTATTTCCATTATATGAACCTGGAAAGACAATAGGTAACACGGTGAATTTCAGTGAATACATCTCAGTTAGTACTCAGTTTTAAACATATTTCTGAAAAGCACTGTCTTTATACCCTAGTGAAAATTAATATACTAAAATGTATTTAAAAAAAAAAAACATTTATATTTATGTACTTAATATAAATACCCTGCAATTGTACTTTTGGCATACTAAATTTATATACTTAAAGTCTGCTAAATTGGAACAACTAATTTTGTTCTTAATGCTCTGTAATTTTCCGGATATAGTGCTGAGGTCCAACTAAAGATATATTTATATACTTATATTTGATTGTGCTAAAGTGGAACAATTGCAAGTATACTTACTTTAAATATCTTGCATTTAAAGACTGATATTATACAGAGATCATACTACCCTATATTAAAACACATTTTAGGCTTTAATATTAAGAAATGTGTATTGTGCAATAAAGAATTTATTTATAAAACACAATATATTTGTGAAATTTCTATCAAGATATTTGAGAATGGAGAATAAAAACTGATCTGTTTCAAGAACCACAAATATTACTTAATTCAAATCAATATTAATAATATTTAACACTCTTAAGAAATTGAGTAAGTTTACTCAATTAAGACAGTGCACCCATCCCCCACCCTAAATCAACGGTTGAGTGAATGCGGGCTGTTTGAACTCTCTCCGGTCTCCAGAACAGTTCTCTCTTCTCAGCGTCGCATATTGCATTTCTCAACGTTGCACTTAAGTACGGTTTCATCTTGCTCCTATACTACTCTAAAGACTGAGCTCTAGCCAAATATGCTACTATAAAAGTCTGAACTATTTAATGTTTCCCTTGCAACTGAACGACATGTCTGACTGTATGGTGATTTGTGGTGTAGGTGAATACACATGGCTCATTGAAACATGGAAGTCTCTGGTCCTTTAATTCTTTATGCAACATCATGTTTTTAAAAGCAGGTGTTACAAGGTAAAGTTTAATGTTGTGTCTGCAGGCTTTATTTCTTCAACAGCTTCAAGTTCAATGCACTTTGGTGTTCTTTACAGGCCGTTTCAAGTTTATTTTCATGCCAGTATTTTCTACTGCGCCTATATTGAGACTTTTCTTGGCGATTCGCAGTCTTTAAATCCATATAATTTGTGCTGTCATTGATGGAAAAAACTGTTTGCTTATCGCAGTACTTGTAACAGTATAGAAAGAACGCAAAGTAACCCCGTTTTGCGTGGGTAACTGGTTAACTGAGTGCGCTTATGTTTCCTACATTCAATTTACTTATATCTGTTCCCATTGTCTGACTAATGTTCTCCAAATAAGTGAGTTACTGGTATACTTTGGTGTGTCTGTAAAATGTCATTATTTATAAAGTTTAGCCAGTGGTTCTCAATTCCAGTCCTCGGGACCCCTTGCTCTGCACATTTTGTATGTCTCTCTTATCTGACGCACTCAGTTTAGTTAATGGAGTCTCTCCTAATGAGCTGATGATCTGGTTCAGGTGTGTTAAATAAGGGAGACATACAAAATGTGCAGAGCAGGGGGTCCCGAGGACTGGAATTGAGAACCACTTAGGCTATTGTGTTTGAAGCAAACAATAATAATGCCATGAGCACACTTCAAGTTTATTTGGACTGCCATTGCAATGTGCTTTAAAAGCACTACAAGTATGACCTCAGTTTGTTATCATGAATGTATGTTCAACACTCACAGTGTAATTGAATTACAATTGTAATGTCACCAAAATACATTTGAAGTTTATACTGAGTGAATTCTGTATTTCAAACCTTAAATACAAGAGTACATATTTAAAGTGTACTTAAGTACACTTGGAATAGTTCCACTTTAGCACAAACAAGTACATTTAATACATATTTAGTTGAACTTCACCACTGCTTTTGGACAACTAAAATGCATTTTAGTATACAAAATGAGTTCTTCCAATTTAACAGACGTTAAGTAAACTAAGTTATAGTGTGCCACAAATACATAATAGTTCAACTTAAGTACATTCAAATAAATTGTGCATAAGTATAAAATAATTTCACTTGGGTAGGCCTAAAGGTTTTTTTTTGTTTTGTTCTTTTTTAGAAGACTTCTGCACGTTTAACTTAATAATTTTAATGAAAATATTATAGAACATTATTATTTAGGCATAAACCACGGATTTAATATAAAAGAATATACTTACTTGAACTGACATTAAGCGTGTGAATCCTAACCGTTTCGACTCTTCCATCTTCCATTAATCTACAGTAATATTTCCCCTGACTGTGTTCATCAACGGTGTGTAAAATGATGTAAGCAGAGTTGTTGTACAGTAGAGTGGTGTTGGATGTTTGTTCTCCATCTCTCTCCCACTGCAATGTTGAGGATTCAGACAGGAGAGAGACCTCGCATCGCAAAGACACATCAACGCCACGCTGAACTTTGGAAGATGGAGTATTAGAACCGATTGTGAGAAATGTTGTGTATCTTTCCTACATTTATAACAAAATTTACTGTTACTTTTAAAATATTTTTGCTGTCTACTTACCTTCCTTTGGGGCAGTTTGAAATGCTGAGTAGGATAAAAAACAATTAGAATTACAACAATTACATAAAATAAACCTTGCAGGACAAAACACAAAGTGTGCTATACATCATCTGAGGACTTTCCATAAATACATATGTATTCATCAGAATTTTCAAAACATTTAAACAAAGAGAGGCTACAGAATATACTGTATGCTGACATTGACACACAGACATGTTTAAGTATCTGCTGTCATGTAATGTTCAACTCCAGTAGATTTATGTGCCTGTGAGAGTGTATGAGTGATATTTCTGGACTAATTTAAAAAAAAAATCTTTTACTTTAGTTAATTTGTTTTGAATTAAACCGTTATTTTTAAATATATATTTAATTTAAATTTGATGACAATGGAGATTACGAAACCTACAGATTACTGTACTGTACTGTATAAATTATAATGTTTAAATGTTTTTTTTTAAATAGTTTGAACATTATTAAATCATTCCATAATTTATCATAATTTATCAATTTCTAATTAGTGTATGTTGTGAGTAAAATAAAAAACAGCAAAAGAGAGAAGAGGTTTTGATATGATCAATTGGTTAAAGTGAGACTCACCGATGGCGTGGAGTCGGGAAAAAAATCCACACATCAATATAAAGATTTTAAAAGGTTTAAGTGGCATGATTCTTCTTTTCAGTGCCTCGGATACAATGATGCACTCTGAAGAAACAGCTAGACAGTACATTTTAATGGGCGGTGCAAAGCCTGCCTGTCATAGAAAACAACCAGTACATGAATTTTAAACAAAATGTCCATTTTGAATCTTCTGTTTGTACAGGGCTTTAAACAGCCCTAATAAACCCATTTTAGGTTATCTGTATCAATATAATGAGGCATGTTTAGAAATTTAATTTTAGATTAGTCTGGTTTGCATGGTTAGCTAGTTTCCGGTTCAGGAAATGATTTGCTAAACTGACCTATCTTGAGTTTCCTTTTAAAGCGGGGCTCAGTAACTTCGGGATTTCTTCGCTGTATTCTCGCTTTTTGCTCGCAGGTTTCTCTCTAGAGCTCCCCCCACAGCTTCGGAAATGATATTTGACAACACTGTTGTAAAAACTCGTTGGCTATTCTCAGACACCAGAGGCTAGCAGATCAACGACATCAAAGCAGATGGGATATTCTTTAAAACGTCTTCTTCATTCGGGTTCGGACAGCGTGAGGGAGCGCAATAATGACGGCCTTTTAGCAGATTTATTTTGGCCGTAAAGCAATTGTTTACATCGCGAGACCTGATATCACGCGAGACTTCCTGACGCGGCGGCCGGCGGCCCGCCACCCCAAAGTTGCAAGTGCATATTTTCCGCTCACGGGCACCAGGGGGGTGCGAAACGACCACCATTCAACCCGAAATAAGTAATATAACCATTCCAATGACTCCGAAGCTGTTCAGTTAAGGTAAAAAAAAGTTACTTAGTTCACCTTTAAAGGAAACTTGATGCTGCGTCATGACGCTGACGCTATTGGAACGCTTTTGCGTGAGCCGGTGTTTAAAGCATGTGTGAAAACGCCAATCTTGATTGGCCAAAAGGATGGTCAGGTGACTCCAAGGCACTCACATAAGCAATTACATCGACGACTGGCTCGTATTGACCAAGTTGGAAGAGGTAGCGGTTCGGCATTGAGATTTTTCTGGGGGTGGCATGGTTTCTCTCGCTCGAGTCGACTCCCTCCTTGTCACTGTGAAGGACTTCAAGCTAGGTCAGGAGATTCATTTCCACCAGTTTCAGAGGTTATTGGGCCTTATGGCAGCATCTGTACTAGAGACCTTTTTAGCTGTGGCTAAAAGGCAAAGGGTTC
The DNA here is from genome assembly GCF_951802725.1 of Rutilus rutilus. NCBI lineage: Eukaryota > Metazoa > Chordata > Actinopteri > Cypriniformes > Leuciscidae > Rutilus > Rutilus rutilus. The sequence continues at coordinate 16,335,777 of NC_140215.1, read as the reverse complement.
CACCCATCGTGCAACCCATTGAAAAAGATAAGGGTAATGTACAGAGGACTTTGTTCCCTTTCTATGTGGGGGGACCCCTGGTTTCTCACTTTGGGTCCCACACTAGGGGCATGTGGTCGCCGCAAGACAGTGACTACAGATGCTTGCTTCACTGGCTGGGGGGCGATCATGGAAGATCTTTGGCTCTTAAATTGCTTTGAGATGAAGGTTTTATTTCTGGCTCTAAAATATTTTCTCCCAGATCTGAGAGGCTAACATGTGTTAATGCTGACAGACAACATGTCAGTAGTCTTCTACAGTAGTCAGTAGTCTGTCTGTGTTCTTGCTCCCTGTTCAGGCTGATGATGCTGATGTTACTCTGGGCTCAAGGCAGACTGCTATCACTTAGAGTAGTTTATATTCCAGGGCATTTGAATGTGGGAGAGGACAATCTGTCGAGGCAGGTGCTGAGACCCAGAGATTGGAGACTCCACCTGGAGGTTCAGCAAAGAGAAAGTGGATCTGTTCGCCACCGAGGAGTCGACCCACTGTCCCCTCTGGTTTTCTCTCATACCTCCAACTCCACTAGGACTGGATTCCATGGTACAAACGTGGCCGAGGGCTTCATTTTACGCCTTTTCCTCAATCCCTCAGCTCCTGGGAGTTCTGGCCAGAGTCGGGCAAAAGGGAGTTCTCCTATTGCTAGTTGCTCCTTTTTGGCCTGTTCATGTGTGGTTCTCCTGAAAGGCTCTCTTTGGGAGATTCCGACCACACACTAAAACAATGTGTTGGCTCAAAAAAAATTAAAATAATAATAATTAATGTGACAGTTTGCATTATTTTATTTTTTTATTATGACAACTTCTAATAAAATTATGTTCAACCAACAAACAGCATTGAATTAGAGGAACTTAATAATTTGTAGCATGAACACAATTATTTTTAAGGTGATTACGCGATTACTTTAAGTCGTTCCAATTATTTGAGCCCTGGAACCAATTAATCTTACCTATTTTATCTAAAATACACTGCTTTCATAGCACATGCCAAATGTAACTGATTTAGCATGTGAATTTAATGAACAAGAAAGATATTACTTATCACTGACATTAGCACAGTCATAGCTTGTGTAAATAGTGTTTACCTTCATGCACAATACTCTTCAGCACAATGGTAACCACAAAAAGTTCAGAAACTCTGTTAAATGTCAAACATAACAGCAATAAACACTAAAATGTTTTTTCTCTTCATTAAAAACAAATAAAATAACACTTAATTACAAAATGTATTCTCCTTATTCAATACTATGCAAAGCACACTAGGAACTAGAAATCCACTATCCAATTTCCAAAGTTATCAAGACAATTTCATTGTTACAACAACTTAATTTTGAACAAAAATCCTTTAAGGCAGAAATTTTAGTTTAAATTACACACAATATTAAGTAAATGTAGTGATCAACATTATAAAGTCAACAGAACTCAAAAAAATTATGTTTGCAACTTAACAGGTTTCATTAAATCAGTGAATTTGAGTGTTTAACTTACAACTATGAATTATAATTTTCTTAAAATGTTCTGTCTAAAAGTGACCAAAAAGACATTTAACTCCAGCTCACCATCGGTGTCGCCAAACTGCTCCGTCTCCAAAATGTTTGTACACACATACAGAGTTTGCGAGCAGGTACATGCGCAAATTTTCCCATCAAGTTTGTTTTTATAAATCACAAGTTATGCGTCGGAAGTGTCGTACGCCTCTTTCAGGGCCTGTTTTGTGCGTACGCAACGGTTATAAAGGATCGAGGCCCCTGGTCAATTTTTGAAACTTAGTTTCTTTTGTAAGCACATACACATCTACAAATATACACGGAGTAGTGGGTCAAGTGCAAATGACAAACACCTGTGACTTGTTTCAGTAATTGGCGTGAAGAGACCGTATAAAGCCACCTGGGAGATGAGAAGCGAGAGAGAGGGTCTAACTGAGACACCACCAGCACTGAGCACGCTCTGGAGAGAACTGGTGGAAAGAGTTTGCTCGGATTTATGTTTTTTGTGTGATCTGCTGATTGTGAAATAAAGATACAAGTCTCAGTCAAGCCGACCCCGTCTTCTTCCTTCTAGCAGTGAACATTGTTACAAGGTACTAGCCTTTGTTAAGCTACTTTAAAACTATGCATTGTGAAAAGAAAAGCATTATAAATTGTGCAAAGAAATTGATCTGAACTGATATTTTGTGGCCCAACAACCCCCATGCCCCAAAGACCTTGTAACAACCGACTATTAAACAGCCTTCTTTAGGATTTTCAGTAAAATATGAAGTAGTCTACAACAAGTTTTGTTGTCTGTCTTTGGCACTGCAATGTAATATACTGTATATATACAATTTTTTTTTTTTTTTTTTACTGTTGCATGCTAATAAAATAAAATACTAAAACTCAGCCAACCTTCATTTGGGGTCTGAACCATTTTGAAATGAAAAACAGTTACAATGGACCCTTCTCTCAGACTGTGATGACTCTCACAGTTACCAACATCGCAAATCTAGTAAAGTTTTTCATATTTCCATTTTTAACATACATTTATAATGCTATACAATGTGTTGTATTACATTGGCAGTAAATTACAAAAACAAAACAAAATCTAATTAACTGCTGCGAGAGTGTTTTTAATACAATGGCCAAAGGAGTGAAAGCAAATTTCACATAATTCTCTCTCCAGACAGCTGTAGTAGCCTATGTTTTTTTCCTATTTTATAAAGTTGTGGAAACACTATCATGGATTTTTTCTTTTGCTATTGGAGCAAATCTGAATACAAAACTTATATTTGCTGTCATCTCCTGTTTGCCACTATTAAAGTTTACCCAACTATGATGAATTCTGCTTCTGAGAACCCAGAAAATGTGAAAAGGGTCCATTACGGAAATAAAAAAACCCACAAACTTTGCTAGTGTTACAGGTTAGTCCACAAAGTGAGAGTAGAGGATCTAACAGCAAGAAGTGTATTTATTAAAAAACCAAAAAACTCCAATTTCCAACTCCACTCCAAACTCCAGGGCCAATGCAGGAGAACAGAAAACCAAACCATATAAAACTGATGAGAATACAAAGAATACAACCGCTCAGACTGGTAAGTACGACACACACATGGACATACCATGACTGCTCTTTTACTCACTTCAGTATTCACAGATGTAACAGTACATGTTTTTTGGGGTTTTTTTTTGGAAACACATCTAACACTGTGCATTATGGGAAATGAAGTTAAACTGGTAGCATTAACAAAATACACAACAATAATTACACAAGATATTGAGGGGTAAAACAATTTGTGGGACAGATCAATCAATAAGAAACCATAGCAACCAAGTACATGGAGACTAATCTGTTAAATTAAACCGAAGAAGAAAAAAAACGACAATAGGCCTGACATCAGGCTTCCTTTAATTAATATTTCACTGTATAAAAAGGTTGCAACTCATATATATATATGAGTTTTGTACACATTTTATATATGACTTGACTAGTTGAAACATCTGTTGCAGTTTTCCACTACAGGAAATACTGTGCTATTTTTAACACAGTTTTATTTTATGAAACCACACTGAGTTTCGATCTGGCATGCAAACAGATTGATCGACACTCAGAGATACAAATGAAACCCTTTGCTTACAGATAGGGCAAACCCAAAATGCACTTGAACATAGAAAATAATATAAATTCTTAATTTTTAATATACAAAAATAATTAATGACTAGATAGCTAGTATTAATACAGGATTAATTTGGTGTTTTCATTTCCATTTAGTAATATAACAATGTAATAAAGTTCTATACATTAATTTCCAGTGTGATGGCTCACTGTGCTTTAACAGCTGAGTAGATGACTGTTCCTAGTTCCTAGATGTAGTTCCTGTCCAACACCTGTAGAAATTGAGATATACAAGCTTAAAGAGTGTATTAACTTTACATAAATCACAAACAACATCATTAGCAAATCAAAATGATGTTCTGAAATGTTTATGAAAAAGAGGGTTTCATAGCTGACCTCTGAACTTGAATGATCGGTTTTAAACCAGCTGTCATCTCCTGGAAAATTAATCAAAGTCATAGATTTAACACTATAAAGAGCACACAGAGGTTAATGTGAACCTCCATCCTGCCTCACCCTGACTAGATCCTGCAAACGTCACTGAAGCATAATGGATGTCCTCATCTTCATGTGATTTTAATCCAGTGACATGAACTTCATCTATCAAAACAATACATCCCTCATTTAAATCTCATTGCAATCATAAAAGCATGCATTATAAACATGGACACAGACACATAAAACATACAAAACATTTTAAGATATGAATTAAAGTTTATATTTGAAACATGCACTGTAGTTATTTATAATGGCATAAAGGTATAATGGCATTAAAGGTGCTCTAAGCGATATGACGCGTTTTTTAGGCCGAAACATTTTTTGTCACGTACAGCAAACATCTCCTCACTATCCGCTAGCTGCCTGTCCCCTGAACACACTGTAAAAAAAAAAAATAAAATAATAATAATAATCTCTGTAGACTGCAGGCTCCAGAAACGGCAATAAAAACAAACTGGCCCAACCTGGACCACGAAACATAACAAACACTGTTCCAGCCAATAACCGACAAGAATGATTTGGGGGTGGGGGTTGGGGGGGGGGGGGGGGGGGGTTTAGTGCATCCTAGACAGATGTCCTAAACAACGACAACAACTAACCTTAGAATTATATTCTCTTGAATTTTGATATGGCCGACACATGACCAAAGAGATGACGGAAAAGGAGAAGGATTTCTTCCGAATTTTTGCAAATAGCAAAGTCCCGAATTTACATCGGAAAAGCCTGTTTCAGGAAGCACGGAAGGGAGGGCGAGGGGACGGGATGAGGAGGAGGGAGGGTTGAGCTAGCCTCCGTTTTGTTTGACAATCCTTCGAACGTCAACAAGAAGTGACGTCACCCAATATCGCTTAGAGCACGTTTAAGTTCTCAAAAATCGCCCCCCTTTTATACCCTCATCAAGATAACGGTCTCAGTGGCAACGCTAATGTGCAGATAAGCTAATGTCCCTTTAAGGCAAATCAGTTGGCTTGGCTGCCGTTTTAGAAACTATTTTAGTAACTATGTTAAAAAAGGTATACAAGTACAGCTCCAATCTACTTGTATGGAGACAGACCAAGTCATGATAAAATCTGTTTCTTTCAGGCTTATCGAGTTAATAGCCTAAGCATATAGAGTAGGCTACAAAGTCACAACAATTATCCAGCTGCCACATTGAGTGTCCCATTTATTTTTCTATGGAGCATCTTTTCCTCCTCATACTGTCTCTGAGATCAGCTCACCCGTTTTTCGCTGACGTTTAAAAACTAGAAGTCCCAGCAGCAGAATCAGCACAGTGCCAATGACAACACACACCACAATGATCACGATCTGTAGATGACTTTCCTGTGTCATGATATCTTCTGCAGAAACATTATGGAGTCAGATAATACACCAACACTGCCCAGCGTCATGACTACACAGTGACAATTCACTATTTGTATGCTAGTACTGTAAACTTAATGGTTAATTTATTACCTTGGTTTGGTACAGTTGAGGTTTCTGTTGATGAGGAAAGACTGATTGTTATAGGAGCCAGAGCTCTGAGTGTATCCTCAGTAAAAACTGCACACTGCCAGTGCTCTGTTTCATTGCAGGACAGATTCACTGTGAGTTGTAACTTGTTGTTTTTCTCAGTCATAATTTGCTGTTTTCCCAGCACTCCTCTGTTCCCCTCCATCCTGAGCCAGACCAGCGCCACTGAATCAGTCACTTCAGAAACTTCACAGGTAAGAATCACTGACTGATTCCTCAACACACCATCAGGGGGCTCCACTGAGACTGAAATCAACAACAACATCAATTACCTTTTAAATGCAATGAACAAATGTACTGATGAGCAAAATGTAGCTGAAAAATCAATGTATTTATTTTTATTGATTGATTGGCTGATTGAAATGTGCAAACCTCTGATGGTGTGTAGCATTGTGGTTGTATAGGGAGGATTTTGATCATTTGTAATACACCTGTATTTCCCACTATAATTGAAGTTCACAGGTGAGATGTGAAAGATAAACGATTGACTATTGTATGTGGTTGAAGAAAGTCTTCCTGGTTTAATTTGTCCTTTTACTTGAACTTTTCTTCCTTTTTCAACTGCTATCAGATCAGTCTTTGAATTAGACCTCGGCTCCCAGGTCCACTTCCATCTATGGTATTCATTTTTAGACTTGCAGATCAGTGATACGTCACTATTATTAGAGCTTTGTCTGTAAATTGTATTCATTTTAGTATTTCCATTATATGAATCTGGAAAGACATGGTGAATTTCAGTGAATACATCTCAGTTATACATTTCAGTTTTAAAAAGCACTGTCTTTACGCCTAAAGATTTTTTTTTAAATGTGAGATTACTTCTGCATGTTTAATTCAGTATTCTTAATGAAAATATTATTATTTAGGCATACACCACAGATTTAATATAATATGAAAGAATATACTTACATGAACTGACATTAAGTGTGTGAATCCTAACCGTTGATACATTTCCATCTTCCATTAATCTACAGTAATATTTCCCCTGACTGTGTTCATCAATGGTGTGTAAAATGATGTAAGCAGAGTTGTTGTACAGTAGAGTGGTGTTGGATGTTTGTTCTCCATCTCTCTCCCACTGCAATGTTGAGGATTCAGACAGGAGAGAGACCTCGCATCGCAAAAACACATCAGATCCACGCAGAACTTTTAGAGAAATTAAATTAAAACAGAGTGAACAAATATGTGGGTCCCTATGACAAAATATTAGAATTCCTTTGGATATAGGGTTAATCAATCACATCATTATAGTTACAAGCATAATGTTTACTCAAATAATAATATAATACATTTTGTAGTTACCTGGCTAGATTTATGTAGCCTAAACTTAATCATGTTACAAACACAGAGTATTGTTAAAATAAAAATGACAGGTTTATAAAACTCAACATATCCTGTTCAACTAATCATAACTGACAAGTTTCCGGACAGAATCAACTTATTCAATAATAAAGTAAAACAAAAAATATTTTTTATTTATGTTCAGGTTTGTAAAACTCACCTTCTTGAGATTTGCGACAAAACCCACTTCTCAACATTAAAATTAAAACGGAGATAATATGCATTCTGTTTTGTTCAGTCTTATTTTAGAGCAAGGGGAAATGAAAGTAGGAAGGAAATGTAGTGTGCTGTTCTTTCTTTTCTTTTTTTGCCTTTAATATATAACTTTTGACTTTACATTTTCAAATAGAGATATTAAAATAAACAAAAGAATACTGACGGTTTAAATGGACTGTTTGAGTCAGCTGAGGTAGGCCTACCTTTTTGGCATAGGCCTACTTTGGATATTTGAGAACAGGATCACTGAAAATGGCACATGATACATTTTTATATGTTGTAACTTTGTTTAAGTCTGGGTTGTTCACAAGTCCAAAGTTAGCTTACATTTCAGTTTACAATTATTTTTGCGTCTCTCAGATGTGGTAGTACTCTTTAATTCCTAATGCTTAGATAATATCACACTTTGGCCATAATTACCATTGAATGACCATTGCACACAACTGCTGTGTCTTCAGGTGCTTCCGTCTTTTAGATCACCACAGCGTGTTGACTGCTGCCCTCTGGTGATGTATTAATAAACACATTTTCAAAGAGCACATCTGTGATTTTTTTTTTTACAGTGCTGTGATCAAAGTAAAAAAAAAAAAGAAAAAAAAAGAGAGAACAGCACTTCACATTCTAAAATGGATAAAGATCCTTTGTATGATACAGTCTAATAATAATAAATATATATAGAATGCACGAGGATATATTCTAAGAATACACGTAAAGATATTATTTAAAACTTTCCTCAGTTTTAACTACATTTAGTCAAATTGAAGAAAGTTAAAATTATTTTAGTAGCGCCTGGTGCACGAACAAATAAACCCCATTTTCTACTCTCGCGATATCTGGCTGTTGACACTGGAAAAAGTAAATATCAATGGCGACGTCCATAGCACTGCACAGTCTTATTACAATTTACGTGGTATTATTTATCAAATGAGTCCAGTCGAGGCTAGAGTTCTTTCGTCAGACAAGAATGAACGGACTGCAACTTTGATTTGGAGTGTTTAGTGCGATATGTTGCCGGCACGCACAGACAAAGACAGCGGCTGATAGATGACACACAGCTCGCATGATCTCTGTCTCTGTGAGTTCCCATGAAGACACGTCACGGACGAGACAAGAAGTGTGAATATCGCAACGTGAAAGACAAATTAAAGAAATGTTATGTTATTAAAAATGTTTTTAAATATAGTGATACATTAATATTGAAAAAAAAATATATAATGTTGTACATTTCGAAGTATGAATTCATTAATTTATGTAGGTTTATTACAAAACATTAGCCCCTCTCTACTCGTTTTTACGCATCTAGATACATCAACAGCATCAAATGAAAACTGGGCTAAGTTACATATTTTGCTCTTTTTATCATGAGTAAACTCCGGCACATTCGGACATTGTGTAATATGAAGTCTTTACAAATCCGCTTTTGATGCCGAATATGGTAGTCGATGGTTTAACTAGCTATTAAGCTTTCTGTCCGTTTCTTTGTACCATAGTTTTCTTATCACTTTTTAATGATGACGTAAATGAATCTGAATCAATTAATGTAAACAAATAGTAAATTAGGGTGCCCAATCATGTTCCTGGAGATGTACTGTCTGCAGAGTTCAGATCCAACACACATGCCAGGATTGGAGCTGAACTCTGCAGGAAGTTAGATCTCCAGGAACAGGATTGGACACTCCTGGTGTACAACGAACTGTGACATCTTCCCTGCACCACTCTATTCAGACTATTATCATGGTCACTAGTGGTTTGTCCCGCCTCTTGCTTGTAATGTCCAGTAATAATTAACTCTTCTTGTGCAGAATTTTCCTCTGAAGATTTGCTCTGAAGTCACAGTGAAGATGACTTTCAGAATGTTCGAAGATAAACAACATGCCTCCCTATATCAAAAATATCGATTTGATCCACCTGATGAGCTGAAGGAGCTTATTCTTCAGTATCTGGAAAAAAAGGTAATGTTATTGTACATTTTGAGTGCAACAATCTGACATGTTTGTCCACATTATTGTGTGCATGACAGCTGAATGTTTGTTTGGTAACTCTAAAGCCTTTCCAAAAAAATACATTAAGCCTATAATACAATTATAATACATTATTGTAGTAGTAGTAATAATAAATATTCATTAACACATACTATTATGTGGCCGTAATAGTATATAATATAAATTTAGATAAGATAATATAAGATACCATAGCACCTCCAAAGTCATACAGTAGCTGATGTTACATAACCTATGCATATTTACTAATTTATTCATAAAATTCTATTCTCTCATATAATGTTATAAAATATAAAAACATGCTTCACAGAAAGGAAAGCCCCATCAGCTGGCCGTGGATTTAGGCTGCGGAACAGGGCAGAACTCCCGTTCGCTGACACCATATTTTCAGCAGGTGGTGGGCATTGATGTCAGTGAATCTCAGGTGGAGGAAGCAAGAGCAGTGCCAGGGTTCCCTAACCTCAGCTACAGGTCAGTAAAGCATGTTTCTACTCTTCCTTAACAAACAACTCATTCTTGTCCCATCTCTTCTTTACTCTGATTGTGCAAAAGATATGGAACAATGCACCTTTATACCTTTGTAGAACCTTGAAAGAACGAAATTAGGTCTTTGAGACAGTTTACTGTGGTCTAGCCTTATCATGTTTATCATTAATTGACAGAGTTGGCACTGCAGAGGATCTGTCATTCCCAGATGGCTCGGTGGATCTGCTGACGGCTGCGTCTGCAGCTCATTGGTTTGACGTTGAAGGTTTTATAAAGGAGGCTGTGCGTGTCCTAAAGCCTCATGGCTGCCTGGCTCTCTTTGGCTATGGAGACAATATGAAAATGCACCATGAGTCCTGTGGTGATCGACTTAATAACATATATGAGGAAGTAAGCATATACCAGAACTATGTACTGTATATATGAATTGAATATGAGTACACAGAGCTGATTTAATAGTAAATTATGTAACAAACTGACACTGTTTAATATTTAAATACCAAAGCTTCAGCTTACTGAATGCATGTTTATCAAATTTGTAATTTAACTGCTGCAATGTGCTCACAGAATAGTGATATCTGCACTCTGATGTTAATTTATCCTGCTAGGTAAAGCAAATTCTGCTGCCCTACACAAGCACTAGGGTAACTGGGGCCAACAGTAAGCTAAAGGACTTGTTTGAAGCCATACCCTTCCCAGATAAAGAGAGGTACTGTAAACTAGAGCACTGCACTGTAATGAATAATTAACCTTCTGTGTCAAAATGAGCCTCTACACAAATCTGCTTATCACATTTGCTTTCTTTTGTATAGCTCAATTTGTGTTTAAAATAAGACATATTTTGTCTATACATTATTATGTTAAAATAACATTCTTTTTTACATATTTTATTTTAAATAATGCCATTTTTGAAATGATATGAGTTGCAGTTGTGGTTTCTGATACCTTTGTAATATTCTGTTGTGTCTTTGTAAGGATCGAAATAATTCCAATAAAGCTGCAGCTGAGCGTCAAGAACATAACTGGTTTTATTCAGACGTTCTCCATGTACCAAGCCTATCTGAGAGCCGATCCAAATGCTGCAACTGCGCTGTTGGAGAAAACAGCATCACGGTAATTACTTCTTTCTCAAAAACTTCAGCACTTCAGGGATTTTACTGTCATGCAGCATTTATGGTTTGCAACACAAAATTGTACTGTAAGTTTCTCTTTGAGGAAACAATGTTAATTCATTTTTCTAAATATTAGATTACACTAATATGCTTTTTGTCCTTGATATATGATATTGATGGTATATTTACGTGTCACTTATTCTGTTCCAGTATTCTAGATGAGTTGAAAGAGTCATCAACAGAGACCAAAGTTGACTTTATAATGGAGTACTTCTGTGTGCTTGCATGTAAACCTGAGTGACACATGACCCAACACTCCTGTGCTGTCATTCCATCTAATGCAGTTCCTACATAAGTTTTAATCTTACTTCATCAATCAAGTTGTTAACAAATCTATGAATTACAAGCACAATTTTTTTTTATAATTTCACATGAAATATTCTGAAAATATAAACCACTTAGTTTTTCACTATGTATTATGATGTTGCAAAATGTTACTTTGAAGTAATTTACTCTACAACATACATGCATTAATATAATGTTGTTTAAAAAAAAACCACAATAAAATCAATGTTTTATTTTCATTTTTTGCAGTTGTGTAGTTTTTTCACATGAACAGTAAACATTCCCTGGATGTCACAGACATTTTTACTCCAAACTAGGTTTTGTAAAAATGTAAAATAATATTTCTTAACACCCACACTTCACCTTAATCTTTTTTTATTTTTTATCTCAGTGTTGGAGCCTGGGGGTAATGCATTACACAACATCAGTTACGTAATCAGATTACTTTTTTTAAAGTAACGAGTAAAGCAACACATTACTTTTAAATTTACAACAAAATATCTGAGTTACTTTTTCAAGTAAGTAACGCAATTGACTTTTTCTCATTTATTGACTGACACCTCTCCTGTCCCCATGTTGAGAGAAATCTGGAGTAAGAGGCAAATGTGTTGTTCACTCTGTAAACATGATGATTATTGTAGTTCTAGACTAAACGTGAATATGCATTTACTCATCTCACTTGCACAAAAAACAGGTTCAGTATTCCTCAAAATGAATAAAAACACTGAAATGCAAACTCCGTATTACACAAAACTGAAATAATTAAATGTTAAATAATACATAATTTATGTATTTAAGCTCGCTTTATTAACCAATATCTTTGCTGTTGTGTTGACCTTCGGTGATCCAATTCAACCATACTTGAAAGCAAAAAATGACTTTAGTTAAACACGTTTGTGTGTGTGTGTGTGTGTGTGTGTATATATATATATATATATATATATATATATATATATATATAAATGTCACGCTTTGGCTGCGTGAGGCATGTTCAGGAAGACTGATAATGATCAAACTCTATTTATTATTTATGAACAAGACACGTACCAAACATAGCAAGCAGTAAAGACGTAGAGCCGACCAGGCAGGACACTTACGGAGATTTAGGGCCCTTTCACACCTACCTTGTTTGGTCCGGACTTTCGGACTTTTCAGTTTGGTCCGAATCAAAATTGCAGGTGTGAAACCTCCCCCGGACCACGGTCCGGACCAAACAGACGAAATTTGGTCCGACGAAAAGAGGTGGTCTCGGTCCGGATCAAACTGAGCAAAGGTTTGGTTCGTCTCTAGTGTGAAAGCATTTTCTGTATGGTTCGGACTTTCAGACTATTTACAGGAAGTTCCGGTGGTTCCCGCGTAGCCTAAACAACTGAAGAAGAATATTTATGTGCAGATCTGTCAGTCCTGCCCAACGTATTTCTTCCAGCTGATTCAAACGCGCGCGCGCGCGTAACGTTACACACACACACACACACATTTTTTCTGCGTCCTGCCGGCGACGATAAAATGTTCGCAAACCGAGGATGTTCGTTTGGCGAATTTGAACTCGCCTCGAGTATAGTCGGTACTGCAGGGAGTGCCGTAATAATAACAGTATAGTGGCAACGATATGCGTCTGTTCATTCATTCTTGTCAAAGTTATCCGCCGAATTGACAACACACTGACGTCAGACGCACGTCCGTTTACAAACCAATCAATGTCAAGATGCAGCCCATATAGATGATGACGCAAGTACGTAATGTAAAGTTCTTTAGTGCGCTCGCATAATTGCAATGTGAAACCAAACCAAAACTAACCAAATGTATACAATGTATCAAAACATGACCTTTGGTTCGGACCTTGGTGCGGACTTTCAGGTGTGAAAACGCCCTAAGTGACAATAGATGCACACGGTGAGTGATGATGACTGATGAGGATGATGACAGGTAACAGGTGAAACTGATTAACAAGAAAACACATGGTGCACAAACAGAAGGCAAAACAAAGTCCAAGACAGGTGTCACAGTGTCATATTATATATATATATATATATATATATATATATATATATTTTTTTTTTTTTTTTTTTTTTTTTTTTTGCTGAATAGTGTTGAACTATATTCTCCGGCAGGGACGTGCACAGCCTGGAATTTTGAGGGGTAGTTGCTCTGACCTGAAAAAAGTGAGACACATGAGAAAAAGAGTTCCTTATATTATTGTTTGTTTTTATTATTATTATTATTATTTTTATTTTTTATTTTTTTTGAAAAAAAATAATCTGGATTGAATTGACAGGAGGGGAAAAACTTGCTTCTAATAAAAAAATAAAAAAACGCTTAAATTTCGGGAAAAAATACAATCCTTTTTTAACCTTTTGGCTTCCCGTACATTCAGTTGTGCTTCTTGCTCGTACATCTGTCAATGGATCTTATTCAGATCTCCGGAGCCACTTCACTTTTGGCCTAAAAGGCCTTAACATTTTCCAAAAATACCTCTTACCAAAAAAGTCCAGCCCAGGTGAGAAAAGCTAACGCAAAAGTAAAATAATTAATTACTTTCCATAAAAAGTAACTAAGTAACGCAATTAGTTAGCCTACTTTTTAGGGAGTGATGCAATATTGTACTGCATGTGATTGGTTGAGCATTAACATCTCTGTGCTTTTTTTCAATATTTTCATATGATGAAATCTTTAATGAAGTTAATCTTTCTTAACTTTCCTGCTTACATCACTTGTTTTATGATTTTAAACTAACCCGAGATGGCTTTCAAAATTACTGTAGGGTAAACTTGAGTGTAAAGTTTTTCCCTGCTCTGATATCAGTGTGAATATTTTACTTCATCCTCCCAGCATGACATCTAGTTAGCCTGGAAACATTTTATCCCATTCTGCTCATTGAAAAGGAGATGTTCATTAACCTTGAAAGGACTTTTAGTATTCTACTGCACAGTGAATGAGCTAAAACCTCTGTGTGTGAGCCACAAGTCCTCATTAGCAAACTGAGCACATAATGGTTAGCCGAAAGGAATGTTTTAAACAGCTTTGTGCTTTTGTCACAGTTGATATTGTATCAGCGTGTGAGGAAATAAGTAGACTCTGAAACCCGAGATGGCTCCTCCCCTGTTTCCTATATTTTCCTTTCCCTCAAGTTAGTATGCTGACTGTTCACAAATCTCTCCAGCTTTCTGATTTGAGAGGCTGTACAGCTTTCCAAAAATGTCTGTACGTTTGTTTGAGGGTAAAGAACATGCAACCTCATACTGGAAGTACAGAATTTCTCCTTCTGAAGAGCTCATCAGCAAGGTTCTACAATTCCACACGAGTAATGTAAGACTTTTGTCATGACTGTTCATTCATTCATTTGCCTGCCATATATGCCATTTTATTTACGTTTGGACATATTGTACACTTTACTGTATTTTCTCAGAAAGATGCATCCAATGACCTGGCAGTAGATGTTGGTTGTGGGTCAGGGCAGGGAACGTTGCTCTTAGCACCACATTTTACTCGTGTGGTGGGAACAGACATCAGCCCAGCTCAACTGGAGATGGCGAGGAAACATGTCAACATTCCAAATGTCTCTTACAGGTACTGTAGGCAAACAGCTTGCCTTTGTGTAAATAAATCAGCTTTCCATCAACCACACAGTACACAATCATCAACACACTACACTTTGCTTTAAAACTAATGCAGAAACATTTAGTATCCTGTCGTTTTACTACAAAAGGGACTGTTAATCTGAGGATTTGTGCAATTTAGCCTCAGAAATTGTGCTTGGAATTGGCTATTCATTGTGGAACTAGGTCACTATGGCATTTCTGTCACAATGGATCAAACACACCACTGCATATGCACAAAAATGCCAAAGTAATCAAGGAGGAATATTATCAAACTTGCTTATCTAGAGGTTTTTTTTATTTTTTTTTATGATATTTTATTAATTAATTTCTTTAGCAGATTATTTTATCCAAAGTGACTTTCAAATGAAATGTATGAGAATCGTGTATACACATATACATATATAATTGCAAAGCATTTATACATCATGATCATATTTGTTGTACTGCCTTATGATTTATTTTTAATTTTTTTATTAAAGAGTGTTGTTTCCAGACAGGATGATTCTCTTTACTGTTTTACTTGAGTTAAACAGTGGGGAAGTGTTTTAATGAGAAATTCATTGCAATTAAAATTTTTGTAAAAAAGTTTATTTAAGGGTGAAATAAATCATGATTATGCCCTTGATTTTGTTCTCTTCATGAGTTTAACCCATAGTATGCATGCTACTGTTTTCACTTGTTTGAAACACAAAGGGAGTGTCCAGCTGAAGAACTGCCTTTTGAAGATGGCTCTGTAGATCTTGTGACGGCAATGTCTGCGTTCCATTGGTTTGACCATTCACGTTTTCTTCAGGAGGCTCACAGAGTGCTTAAGCCTAATGGCTGCCTCGCACTTCTTAACTACACCATGGACATGGAGCTCAGCTATGGAGACTGCTCAGAGACTTTAAACCACATCTGTAATGAGGTAGGAATAATAAGAATTAAGATTTCTGACTTATAAATGCTTATCAACTGTCTGAACATTTGTGTGTGTTCCACATATACTGAGGACATTTTAGAAGTTCTTTGAAATGATGTAAAATGTCCATATGACCAATAATATAAAAAACACCTGATCTTCTATTAAGTCATAACAATAAAACATTTACTCAACACACATTGCCCACCCTATTTTATAGCACTACGACTGATTAAACTACTAGTTCAAAGATCAAAATAATAATTTATGTAAGCACTATACTTTCATGAAACCTATTAATTTCACTGAAAAGTCCAAATGTTAAAACAGTATTTCAATATGGGTCAGAACTCAGACTTATTCTCTACATTTTACACGCTTTAAAAAAAGATTCAATGGGGTTCTATAGGATTCTTGACTCAGTTTTAAAGACTTTATGCCAAAAAAAAAAAGAGAAATGTCTTAAATTCCATAATACGTTATTACTAAATATCAATTCATAAAATGTAATTGATTAAACATTAATTCAAACAAAATTAAAACTAAATCCATTAAATAATGGGAACCTCTAAAAGGTTCTATACAATAAGCACCTGACAGAACTCTTTATGGTTCTATGTAGAGCCTTTTCTTCTAAGAGTGTAAATAAAATAAAATAAAACTGTTGTCTGAGCCACTGGTTTATTCCTGAGCTTTGAATCATAGTCATGTTGCGTGACTCACAGGCCGCCCTGATGTGCTGTTTGATATTTTCTCTCATAAACAAGTGTTACAATTTTTGTCTCACAACTATAGAGTTATATATGTCTTATTACAGTTTTATGCAGTGCTACATCCTTTCCGGAACCCTTACCTGGGTGCCAGCTCCCTCGAACTTTACAAGAAAACCTACGACTCTCTCCAGTACCCAGTTAAAGAATGGTAATGTAGTTCTACATTATCCAACTAGCTGTTAAAATGTTAATTTTTGTTATGAATTGCTCCGAGACAAGAAGGTTGAGGATTCAAAGGCAGTTTATTGTTCAGAGGGTTATCCAAAGACGTAATCCAGAAAACGGGCAAGAGGTCATAAACACAAAGTAAGCAGTCCAAACAATCACAGGGACACAGGCAAATAGGAAAATCGTAGGACAGGCGGAGATCAAAACCATGGACATGGGAACAACAGACAGAGAGCTCAGAATTGCAGTAGAAACACTAAACAAGACTTTGAAAGTCTTAAGACTGAGAAAACCAGGCTTATAAAGAGTGAGCTAAACAAGGTAATGACACACAGGTGGATGTAATCATGGTTGATGAGTCCAGGCAGAGGATTATGGGGGATGAAGTCCATGATTGAGAGGGAATAGTCCGGGGTGGAGTGCCCTCTGGTGGCAATGACGGGCACTCTGGTCACTGACAATTTTGTAGTTAGGTGAAGGCAGTTCAAAGTGCAAAGTCTTAGGTTTAGTGACTGGAGATGGTTTTATTAAGCTATAATGTAAGAGAAGCTGTTATATTGTGACTATAGCCACAGTTAGGACTTGTTCTGCCTTGTTCCTTATTGCTTTAATAAAATGGAAGGACACAATATATATATTTTTTTTATGCCATTAAGCAAATTCATTATGTGTGTCTGACATAACAGATGGTTGCTATGCAGGATCATAAATAAATAGAAAAATAAATAAATGTCAAAGCTATTTCTTTATTGTGGATTATAACATGGCTGGAATGCTGTATTGACCAATCAGAAGCCGGTCTGCAACTGTGTTTTGTCTCAAGGCAAGAGGTTTTTTGGGTGAGGAAGCCTGTACCTCTCTCTGGCTACATCGGCATGGTGGAGTCTTTCTCCACTTTCCAGGCACTATTAAAAAAAGATCCAGAAGAGGCCAGACGAATCTCAAAGGACATTGAAAAAAGGTATGAGATATACTGTAGAGTTCTCTACACCAATTCATGATTGAAATGTCTGTAATATACTCGTGTGTGTATCACACCATCTCTTTCTTTTTTCCTCACACTCTCATTTTCCTGTAAAGACTGTTGTGTGCAATGGACGTGATATCCTCGGAGACAGAAGTTATGATGGGAGTCAAATACTTCTATTTTCTAGCCTGCAAGCCAGCAAAATAATGATTTTCTTTAAATCTTCATTTATATGATTAGTATGATTTCACCTTGTTATTCATTAATATTCCTAACGTGATCAATTAACTGCTAATTTAATTACTGATTTAATTGAAACCATCAGGTTTTATAACCAATAAAATGTAATGGTAACACTTAACTTAAAGCCTTTGTATAATGCATTATAAATGTATTCATAATCTATGTTATAATGCATTATATATTTTAATAAATAATTGTACCAATATTTGCAGATTTCTCATTACATCTGAAATAGGTCGTTTGTCATGTGTTTTGAGTTATACTTTCTAAAGGTGTACCAATGAATAGATAAATATTATAATGTATTATACCTGCGGTTACAATTGTTCATGAGACCATACAATGCATTGAGATGCATTACAAGGCATAATTAATGCATTAAAAATACTTTCATAATGCATTATAAAGGCTATAAGTAAAGTATTACCAGTAATTTCTTTACACTTTCAATACACATGGGATTTCAATCATTATTTTTGAAATTTTACACATTTTTCAAGTTAAAGTAGTTTTTACAAATGATTTTGGTTAATCTTGATTTTTGAAGTTTAATTTAATAATAAAAAAAATCGAATAATATTAGATTGTGTATTCAAGTCATTGTCTTTATGAATTGTATATTTAATGTTTTTGAATAAATTACTAAACCCAGACAAAAATCGTCCAGTAATTGACCCATGTACAAGGTGTATTTGAAAGAGCATCCACCAGGGTGCAGTGTTGACTTGATCATGCAGCAGTAGCTGAGAGAGGAGCAGCATGTCTACCCAACGTTGTCCATCTGTACAGCTGCCTGCCTGGAACGACACGAAATATCAATTCCACGGTACAGTGATTAAACACAGGCTCAATACACAGCTTCAAAACACACATGGAAAGAAAGTAAACCTTGAGTGACATTTCTGTGTACACTTCAAAAGGTTTGCCACAATTCTCTTCAAACTTGAACCATCCAGTTGTGTTCTTTTGAACTGCTCTCGTAGTGAGGTTTAATTTTAGCCTTAATTCAGTCAAATGAAAAAGAAAAACAACAACTTTTGATTCAAACACAAAACTTTCCATAATGATTTTTTGGGAAGGCAGACGTCAGGGCCATACATTGTGATAAGAGTTTGTTAGTGGTTGTCATAGTGTGTAGTTGTGAAGATGCACAAATAGCCTGGTGATTGGGAAGAATGGATGACAGGATGTGTGTTTATATCTCTTACCTAGAAAAGTAATGCACAGACCTATCAAATGACAGCACATGATACAGTGAATGTAAGAGAATATGGTGCCAACGCTGTGAGGCAGTTGATAGGAGACGCTAAACAAACATGTTGATGAATTGATTCTTCTCATTATCCCAGCATTCAAGCCGAGGAAAGTCGGGCTGCGTCCGAAATCACATACATTTTTAATAGGTAGGCTACTTATTTGGAATAGGGAATTACTTTACGACCGCTAAAAAAAAAGTATGTTCTAGTATGAATGTGTGTATAGGCTATGAATGTAATGCGGACGTACTAAATCCACAATGTTGCCTTTTTCACGTGACTACCAGCGTCAGTTTCACTGTCATTCATAAATCCTCTCCCGTGGCCTCATGGGATAGTAAAGTGTCCACAGTACACACACTTCAGAATCTAGTTCATTCGCGTACTTCTTGCCTACTCTTTTATGAGTAGGCTACAGTGAATTCAGACGTAGGCCTACTTCTTTTCTTTGTCACATATACTGTTTTCCGCCTACTATAGGGAAGTAGGCTATGCGATTTCGGATGCAGACAATATTTCGACATGAAACCGAAGTTGGTACGGCTTCTCAAACAAGTAAAAATATTTTTTGTCCCATGTCCATATAATGTTTAAAATTTGAAATCTGCGTAACATATAGAGCTGAAGTTGAACAGTATGAACCCACTAAATCTTGCATTAACTGCTACTGTTGCAGTGTTCATGTTTTTGTGCAAACTGCTTTGTACATTGTGATGGAATATTTTTTTTCTGGTTTAAACTACTCCGTGTTAATCTAATACACATTTTGGTAGAGCATATTAAAGGTAACCAAATATATAGCCTATGAGCTGCATTTTCAACCATTGAATGCCATGCAGCAAACTCAATTTTCTAGAGGGATGAGTCTTCTGTGGTGTCACAAACTCTGCCCATAGCTTTTCTGGCATTGAACCTGGGATATTATAAATCCCTGCCTCTGTCGGAGGTGTTTTACCAGTATACAAAAGAAAACACAATTCTCAAATCCTGCATGAGTCAACAAGTACAGAATATTAAAATGGTCAACACTGCATGATTACCAGATAGCATAATCCTCTTGAAATGAACAGTTTTGCGAAATTAGACACTTCTTATATATTGTGTTACTCGCCTCCACCCGCTTCTATCCGACATTGAAGTGTCTGAATACACCGTGACCCATCACATGCACCATTGTAATCCATTGTGAAATATATTCATCCTGACTGAGCTGATGGGGCTGAGCTGTTGAGAGGGGTTATGTTGAATCATCTGCCCCTTCGCACAAACAGGATCTGAGACCTGGGGCCGATTGCATAAACATAGCCATTATGTTAAGACAGCATCTTAAGTTCTAGTATGACCCACTAGCAGTTAGTCAGGGGCAGTCAGTCTTTTCGGTATCAATTTAGGCTAATCTATGTTTTTATGTAACTGAATAAAGGTCTTAAAGAAAAAAATGTGATGTCTAACTTGATGTCAGGTTTATGCAACCGGCCCCTGTGGGCTCACCTCAGCTGGAGCTCTCACATGCTAAATGTGAGATATGGTTTCTCATGTGGGTGTGAAAAATAGACTACTTGCACTTTTTTCAACATTAATTGTTATGGACAAACCTAAACATGAACAACATCACGGTGAACATGTTTTTAAAAGGACAAACAAACATTCATAATCAAAGAGCACATGCTCTTATTAAACAAAGGCAATGGTTTGTGTGGCTCTGTTTGATTTATTCAACATGGCATTTTAATAAAATATAGGCAATGGGACTTTGTGGGATTTTGATATGAAAAACTTATGCTTGTCTGCAAAGTCTTTTCTATATACCATCCACACACCTTTAAAAAAAGCCAGTGCTATTCTGTTAATAACTCTCATGAGATCATAATTTGATGAATAAATTGTAGTTCGCACTAAAATCCTAATAAAAAGTATTTTCAGTGCAAAAAGTTCTATACCATGTAATACTAGACAGTTATATATTTAAGATATATAGTTGTCTGTTACGCAAAATATCTTTTAAGATACATTCCTCTTTGCATGTTTTCAAATTATGATATTGTTTTCTAATTTCTAATATTTTCTGCGGCATTTGGCCTTCCTTTCAATTATTTTAAAGTGATAACTCGCCCAAAAATTCAATTTCAATCATTTATTCAATCTCATGTCATTCCAAACCCGTATATTTTTTTCCTTCCCTGGAATATAAAAGGATATTAAAGAATGTTCTATTCCATTGAAGTTATAATGTTTTTTTTTTTTTTTTTTTTTAAATCAAATTACATTCAAATTTAATAAAATATGCAAAAGCTTCATGAAAATATCATAAAAGTGGTCCAGATCACTGATTGTAAGTTTCAGTTTTCTCAGTCAGTTAATCTAGTTATTGGCCACTTTCTAAATAAGGTGACCTTCATAAGACATGTAAAAAATATTCATGGCAAAGTTGTTTATAAAGAACTCTATTTGAGTTAATTAGCAAGAGGAGACAGTCATGCTGAATGACTGCGCCAAAGCTCTGCCTCATCAGCCTCAGGACACAGGGGACACAATTACATGTTACAACAAAGATGGAAAATAATGCTTCCCCATTTAAAAAAAAAAGAAAAAAAAAGTTTCTCTGTGTTTGAGAGCATATCTACTCAACAGTTTGTTTATTCATGAAGTAAAACCAAGATGGATAATCTGATTGGCTGCAAGTTTTAAAGGGCAACAATGAAGCATGAATAGCCTAATTAATTAGAGAATAGGATTATTCAGAGGTGACTCAAGATTGTATATCAACAGATGTAACCTTGAAAATCAAGTTTTCAAACCCACATTCATAATTAATATTTTAACCTATAGGTGCTTATATATATTTTTCCATTATCAACATGAACCACAAGCTATGATTAATGCATCGAAACGCATATAATTCTGATTTATTATTAAATGGCTAGATGAATAGAAAATATCAGTCAGGGTATGACTGTTGCATATTATTTGTCCAAATATTTAAAGTGATTTTAATGTGATGAGAAATATTAACAATAGAGTTGATATTTACCACTTATTTTAGTAAAAACGTTAAAGCTTAAAAGTAGCATACAGTAGATAAAAAATAATCAGTGCTATGCTTGCAGATGCTTAAAGTTTTGCAGAAACTAGCATTTTCTACAGCAATGATCTTCGGGGAAAATCATACCAACATATCAGATTAGATAAGAATTGTTTGTTGTGAGGTGTGGGCAGATGGCAAACTAAACATCTTTAAGAAGCAACCTTCAGTGCCTCCTGCAAGGGTATCTCCAGATTGCAGCTGTGTGTCTCCTGAGGTATTTCCAGTTTGTGCCGTTACCCGCTCTGCCTCTCGTAAGGAGGTTTGAAAGTCTTGAGTTGACAGTTAAACTCCAGACAGAACATTGACTAGTTCTAGAGATTCACTGATGGCTGAGCAAAAGGCTGATACCTTGGCCGTTCTGTTTGATAAAGTTGTTCCTGATTCAGTGGTGAGGAATAGTGCTCAGTGTTATTTTCTTATTGATGGGCTGTTGGTCAGGAAATGGGTTCCACACCGTGATCAGGGTCTAGGAGAACCAGTTTTTCAAATAGCTGTACCTACTACTTTGCGAAATAAAGTGTTGCAAACTTCAAATGGTGATGTGGCAGGTCATATGGGTGTTCGTAAAACTTATGATCTTATTCTCTGTTATTAGCTCAGTTTATAAAAACTTGTCATACGTGTCAGCGCACAAGCAAGCCAAACCAGGTTGTAAAACCAGCACCTTTATATCCAATACCAGCCATAGGGCAACCATTTGAGCATCTTATTATCAATTGTGTTGGGCCTTTACCACGGTCCAAGTCAGGTCATAGCTACTTATTAACTGTTATGTGTCAAGCAACTAGATATCCGGTAGCTTTTTCCTTGCATACCATAACTTTAAAATCAGTAGTTAAAGTGTTAACTCAATTTATTTCAACATTTGGGATTCCAAAAATCATCCAGTCAGATCAGGGGTCTAACTTTACCTCCCATTTATTTGCTCAGGTTCTCAAACAGCTTAAAGTTAAACACAAGTCTACTGCGTTCCATGCCCAGAGCCAGGGAGCTTTGAAACGTTTTCATCAAACTTTAAAATCCTTGCTTTGTGCATACTGTACAGAACTGTCTGCAGGATGAGGGGTTACCTTGGCTGCTACTAGCTGCTCGTGAAGTAATGCAGGAAAGCAAAGGGTTCAGCCCTAATGACTTAGTGTTTGGTCATAAGGTGCGTGGGCCTTTAGCAGTGCTGCAGGATGGTTGTTTACCTGAGGAACCACCTCGGAGCCTTATTGACTATGTACACGGTTTTAGGCTGAAGTTGTATAGGGCTGGTGAACTGGCGAAAGAAAAACTAGAATGTTCTCAAAAGAAAATGAAACAGAGATACGACGGACAGGCTGAGCTGCGTGAGTTTAGTCCCTGGGTGTCCCCTTAGTGTCAGATTTGAACTATCTTATTGAAACCCCTGGTCATAGGAAGTCCTTTAAATTGTGCCATGTGAACCTGTTAAAATGTTATCATTCCCGTGTTATCACGCCTTCAATTTTTCTAGGCAAAATTGAAGGCTCTCCAGCAGTGAGGTTAGCGTTGACTGCTGCTCCAGTCACTGCATCTTGTGGCTTTAACTTTGTGGAGGGGGGAGAAGAGGAGGTAGTTATGGTTTCGGATGAGGTCTTACAAGGTTGGCTGAAAAACTCCCAGACTTTGCAAAACCTTGGAGTTTTGGTAGATCATTTAGACTCTGAGAAACATGATGAATTGGTAGCTCTTGTCAGAAACTACCCCATTTTGTTTTCTGACACCCCATCGCAAACCCACTTAATTGAGCATGACATAGACATTGGGGATGCTAAGCCTATCAAACAGAGATTCTATCGTGTATCTGAGAAGAGACGGCAATTGGAAACAGTTGTGCAGTATATGTTGGACAATGGTATTGCTGAGCCATGTTGTTCAAATTGGGCTTCACTCTGTCTTGTCAAAAAGTCTGATTCCACTTTCAGACCCTGCACTAATTATAGAAAAGTAAACAATGTTACTAAAGCAGACCTTTACCTTCTTCCCAAGATGGAGGACTGTATTGATCAAGTTGGGTCAGCAAAGTATGTTAGCAAATTTGATCTTTTAAAGGGATATTGGCAAGTAGGCCTACCCCTTACCAAAATATCTTGTGAGATTGCTGCCTTTATAACTCCATCTGGTTTGTTCTCTTATACAGTGATGCCTTTTGACTTGCGGAATGTTCCAGCCACCTTCCAGAGGCTGATGAATCGGGTGGTCTCCGGTCTGGAAGGGTGTGCCGTGTATTTGGACGAAGTGGTCGTCTTCTCAGACTCCTGGGAGGAGCATGTCCGGAGAGTGCAAGCCCTGTTCGAAAGACTGGTTTGGGTCAGGTTGACTATCAATTTGGCAAAGTGTGAGTTTGCCAAAGCTACAGTCATACCTAGGCAAGGTTGTTGGTCAGTGTTTTGTCTGTCCTGTGGAAGCCAAGGTCCAGGCTGTGAAGCAGTTCCCACAGCCCTCCACAAAGAAAGAACTGATGGGCTTCCTGGGAATGGCGGGGTACTACCATGCTTTCTGTAAAAACTTTTCGGTAGTAGTGTCCCCACTGACCAATCTGTTGAAGGCCAAGGCTGAATTTATCTGGTCCACCCAGTGTCAAGAGGCATTTGATGCAGTTAAGGCTCTTTTGTGTTTGGCACCCGTGTTGGCAGCACCAAATTTTGGGAAACCTTTCAAATTGCAGGAAGACGCCAGTCAAATCGGTGTTGGGGCTGTGCTTCTCCAGGAAAATGATGACAATGTTGAGTGTCCAGTCAGTTTCTTCTCCCGGAAATGTAATAAGTATCAGCAAAACTATTCTGTAATTGAAAAGGAGGCTTTAGGGCTCATTTGGGCTCTACAGCACTTTGAAGTCTATGTTGGTTTGACCCCTTTAACTGTGTTCACTGACCACAACCCACATATTTTTCTTAAGTCCCTGCAAAATCCCAACCAGCGCCTGATGCATTGGGTTTGTTCTTGCAACCATTCAACCTTGATATTAGACACATTAGTGGTAAGGATAATATCATTGCTGATGCCCTGTCCCGTGCTCCTTTAACCTAGTTTGTATCTCTTCTCTATGCTGACCCCTGCTGGCTGTCTGCGCCTCTTTCTCTTAAATTGCTCCCCAGGTACCAGGGCTGCAGAGTTTGAGGGACGGACAGTCAGCCAGGGGACACGGGGGGACTGCTAGGAGCCGGGACTGGTATCCTTTTTTTTTTATTCTTTTTGGGAAACTTTGGATTGTTTTAAGTATGTTGTGCCCAATTTTGGACTGAGGGTGGGACCCTCATTTTAAGGAGGGGGGGTGTCACGGCCCCTCCTCTGCCTTGCAGGGGCGGTTCCTCCTGCAGGCAGAGGAGGGTCGTTAGTGATTGGAGCCACCTGGCCTCAGGGTATTTAATCTGCCTCACTAACCACTCTCCCCTCTTTCTCTGCTCCTCCAGGTATGATCCTGTTTTGTTTGTTCCTTTGTAGTTTTACTTAGTTTCCACTCAGTTTCACTCAGTCTCACTCAGTCATGTTCACACAGACAGATACAGACAGATACAGGCATCCCTGCACTTTACATACACCTTACATTATGACATTCTCACACCTCATTTCTTTTTCTTTGTTTAAAGTTAATAGTTTTTGGTTTACAATAAAGAAAACCTTTTTGATTGGCCCATACCTGTTGTTCGTGTCCCCTCATTTTTGCCACAGGCTATGAGCCAGCCTGTGACATTGTCATGAGGGGCAGTTGTCCTCATGGGTAGCAGGACCTCATGTTCATATATCCTGGCAGGGTGTGAAATGAAACACACTCTCGAGTTTCTCATAGCTGCTCCACATTAGGTAGTTGTGACCTCAGGCTCTGGTTACTACTGACCTGTTATGTACAATTTATGTTGTTTGTACTCTAACTCTCACAAACAATTCATCATATAATGGAAAAAAAAAATCCTTTGCACAGACTGCCTGTCTGCCTCCATTAAAAAGAGAGAGGGCATGACAGAACACAAAGGGAGAAGGAATGTAATATAGTCTTGTAATGGTCCTGACACCTTCAACACAAATGTGGCTGATCAAATGACTAGTCTATGAAAATTTAAATAAGTGATCATATGTGCCATCATCAGTTTCCACCAACTACCAACTATGAAGACATTCTCTAACTTTCACGACACAGAGCTCCCTTTTCAGTCCACCAAGATGTAACAGTCAAGCATTTTAACATATGACCACCAAAATGTTGTTGCCCTTAACTTTATCCAAAGTTTAGTCAATTATAAACAGAAGTCAATTATTTCGATGTTTTAAAGATACTGTAAGAAAAATGTCTGTTTAAGGATCGGACTCCATGGAAAATCTTTGGCCCTATTTCCACTAGATATATGCGTTTCTGCTGATCCGATTACAAGTGGTCATTGTTTTCCTCTTAGTATTAACATGTCTTTCAAATGTGTCTCCTGCTTAGTTTGGGACACTTAGGCCCGGTGTCACAGACAGGGCTTAGATTAAGCCAGGATTAGGCCTTAGTTCAATTAGGACATTTAAGTAGCGTTTATAAACATGCCTGTGATGACGACCCTTTACGATGACGTCATCACCGGAGTGCCATTTCAGAGTGCCTCAGTGTGGGCTAAATATTACTGTTCTAGCATATTATTTGAAACGTTTCATTATACTAGTCTCAGTCGTCTGTCTAACTGGTTAGTACCCTCGACTATGGACGTTTTCAACTTCACAAGACATACATGCATTTAAATAAACTGTTACTGTTAAGTGTACTTGCTGAAGTGTAATAATCACAAGGAGTCTAGTAGTTTTTACAGAATGTTTATTGGTCATTTTACATCATATAATGCAGAATTTTACTGTTGTATTGTTTTGTGCTTACCTGTTGTTTCTGCTGTGTCCTGGTTGTTCAGGTAGCGCTCGTAACCCGGAACGCACTTATGATAACAGCGGTCATACCAGTTTATATAACCAGGGGGGTGATATATGTTGCCATTTTGATGTTTGTTTGTTTAATGTATGTTTATTATGGTAATAGTTTACTTTGGTTAAAACTGTGCTCAGTTTATTTATTTGACTAGGGAAAAGAAGAGGTTGTTGTCATTGATATAATGTACATTGTTGGAATAAGGGTACCCTGTTAAAATGGTTCTCCCCATATCTATTTCGTGGGAAAATTACTTATTTAACTAGAGTGTTTATTTGGTTATGTAAGGTTGGTTGTCTGCTCTGTTACTAGAGCACAGAAGTATGCGAGTGCTACTGTAGGTTTTTGCTGCTCTAGCCATTTTCCTTTGTGTTTGACCCGCAAAGTGAATGTGCTGTCTCGTAACACTATTTATGTATCTTTTATTATTAAGTTGAACTTTGCATGGATGCACTATTATTGTTGATAAATTATCTCTTTTTGCACTTTTTGCATCCATCTTGTCTTGTGATGCCTTTCTAGCTCCTCTCTAACCCTTGAACTACAGCACCTGGCTTTGGACAGCTCCAAAGGCTGTCCTTTGTGACAGTGCCTTAGAAAAAACATTACTGTTGTCCACCCACCACCACCCTCGACTGCGAACAAATTCGCTTGAGCTCCCCGCAGACGGAGAGCAACCACCCGCCACGATGAGTGAGCCAGAGCCTGAAGAGGACGGGACAGCGCCGACCATCGCCCCGGAGCCGGAGTCTGACCAGGGGTGTGACCCAGTGACATCAGTGGCAGAGGGGATTCTGGTGGAATTGGACAAATACTGGCTGATGGTTTTGGACACGGAGGTACTGCCTCCCACCCTATCCCACCCGGTATTATTTGTCTGTTCTGAATCATCGCTGTTTCAAGACATCACTGAGACTGTTTCGTTGACCTGTTGGGAATCAGAAATCCCGTTATTGATCACGTCAAGCTTTCCCTCGTCCCACCGGCTCCCCCTTGGTCAGTCGTCACTCTACGTCCGCCTTCCGCTGTGCTTGGTCCCTCCACCCCTAGCGGGTTCATCCTTCTCTCCGACTCGCCACCTCCAGAGCCCCCATTCCCTCCCTTGCATTTAGTTCATCACAATGTGTATTTAAGTTACTCACCTTCACTCAGTGTTTGTCCGGTCTCTTTTGTGAATATGTTGCTACTACTTTCTGTTATTTTGCCTGTTGGATTATTATTATTAAACCCTGCATTTCAACTTTATCCTGATATTCATCCGTTTTCTGTTTGCAACCGTACTAACAGCTGTGTTCATGCCATGTCATAATTACCATAATTTTGAGATAACGACAAGTGACGTTCTACTCGGAGCTGTTCTCATGTCCTCAGACTTGGAATTATGCATTTATGACAGCACTATCAATGAATCTACAGCGGTCAGGTAGTACAGCGCTCACGTGGTACAGGTAGAAGTTCTCAGCAAATTCCCATCTTACAAGTTGAAAATACAAGCTACGAGCTCTACGAGGATGTGAATGCTTTTTACAAATTGAAATCTCGCAATTACGTCAATTATGACATTGCGTGAACACACCTTATCTTACCATAGTGAATCAGGGTAAGACAAAAACACGTTTTGGAAGAAGAATTGATGATGTATTAACTAATTTATTTAATTAATTTTTTACATTTCTTTTCATTTAAAAGAAAAATTACGTAGTGTACCTTAAGATTAATGCATTAGGCTAAACTGAACTCCCAGCTGAAGTCTGAAAAAAGGAGTTGGTCAGAAGTTCATTAAAACCTCAGATGGACCACAACATTCTGACACATTTTAAACAAACAAAAGCATGTTGTCTGTTCTGGTATTTTGAGTAGGCTTGGTCAATCCGTAAAAGCATTGTCTACAATTAATATGGCTCTTATTGGCACTTGAATAGCATTCATTGTTTGCCTATGGATCCCTTTTTAATTTTCTTTGGTCTTAAACAAGAGCCTAATGACTAGTAGCAGAGGAGACAGAAGGTCTGATGTGAGAGAATTGCGAAGTAATGGCACACTCGTTACTACACAAACACATCATTGTGCGATTGTCACAAACCCACCCTCCAACACTTAAGTGTTCTGCTGTCGCTTTGAATATGAACTTATGAACTTGATATTTATTTTGTTAATGAGCTGGATTTATGTGTTTGCCAGTGAGTTCATGAACTTTTGCGAGGTTGAGAGATGATGCAGCTTTTGTTAAGAGTTATTTGCCATTGTCCAATGGCCTAATTTGTCTGTCTAGTGGAGTTGTACCGCTCATTTTGCCAATGTGTAATAATTTGATGCAGTTTGTTTAGGAATGCGTGCATGCATTTCTTGTTAGTTCAAATTAACCTGGACTTGAACTTTGCCAACAAGATTTATAACAGTTTGTGATTACAGATTCTCAAAAATAGCAAATTGCTTTGTTGATGATACAATAGATGTGTTTGTCTTTTGTTATAGATTACATAAGTGAATTTCTTTTTTCATTACAGCTATTTCGAGTTGTATGAGAAATGGTCTTTAAACTGGCACCCATGTCTCACTGCTACAGACAGCCAGGTGTAAGCATAATTTATAAAAGCTTTCAAGTATTTTTCAGTCAATTGACAGGCCGGTGTTTTTTGCACAATTTTCATTTGCTTTGATTGTAAAATTAGACAATTTGATGCTATTTTATGTTTGTGTAACATGTTTTCAAGCTGTGTTTCTGCCCCAGTCTGTTATTTTGCTGCAAAACAAGTCAATTACCTGCTGTTGATGTACCGTAAGATTGTTCCACTTAATTAACAACATTAATATTGCTGTTTTGCTTGTTATTAGACTTGACATGAGATGACAAGAAAGTTGGTTGTTTGTGCTCTCTGCTGAGAGAGAATGTTGGCATGATACCGTCAGCTGAAGGTGATTGATGCTTTCAGACATGAACCCTTCTAGGGACGGCAGAGGCCTCTCTCGTCTGGGACCACGTGCAAGCAGGAAAGAAAGAATCATATATTTTCTCACTCTCTCGATTCTTTTATTTTTATTTTTTTTGTCTTTTCACTTAAAGAAGATTTCTTGTGACAGTCTTACGTTGTTTCGATACGTTTGCCCTAGATTTTTCTCTTCAGAAATCTTTCATCTCCTGTGGCATGTACTGTGAGAACAGCTAGGTTTCCTCACTGTTGGAGTCAGCAATTTTACCATCACATGTGCAGCCGAGAGCCCTATTCACTTCAATAAACACCACAGCAGGAGGTAGCGCTTTAATAGTTAGAATTCACATTGCACTCTGTGCTGGGGTATCATTTTCTTCCTAAACATTCACTTTTTTAAGGCTACCTCGCTGAGCCTCAGGAAATTCACAAGACTGTCAAATTTAAGTCCTAAATCGTGTTTAAAGGATATAGAAGTTTCTCTCTGGCTGACAAAGCTGGCTGCTGTTGAATGGACTTGTGAATGAAGGAGAACATTTGGCTTGTTTTCTGAGTCTGGTGAGGTGAGAGGGAGAACTTTAGGAAAGAAAAGTAGATTTAAAGGGATGATGAAAAAATCAAATTTCTGATCAATGAAAAATCCAAAAAAAAATTTTTAATTTAATTTAAATTGCTCATTGTTAATTACTGTTTGTGTAATATACAAAATAAAGCACATTTACATGTTTTTATTCAATGTTCAGGTGCCATTATCATGTTATACTTTTTGTTAACATTATTAGTTTCTTGATTTTCAATATTTTATAAGTGATAGAAAGCAAAGTAAGTGTAAATGACATGCTGAAATGTTGCTGTGTGCCAGAATTTAATAAAATGTAAACAATTCATATGTCCTCTTATGTTACCTGTACTACTCGTAATGTGATCTATATGCTAAAATGTCAAAAGATATATATGGGCAAATAATCACGACAATTAAAATGAAGGATTAACAAACATAAATCTAATATTAGACGGCAGGTACGGCTTCTCCATGGAATGCAGTAGCTATAGACATTTTAACGATTTGGGACATAACATTAAACAACTGGAATGTATGAAGGAAGTTTTAGGATCATGTATGCAGGTTGCAATATAAATAAAAAATAATTGAAACGAGAAGCATTCATATAAACTTAAAGTACTGGATCCCAATGGCATGAATGAGGAATTAGATCTTTCTGTTTTTTAATATATAAATACTCTGATTAACTCCTGATTCCTGTAAATTTAACAAATGTTAGATGTTAAATGTTAGTTTCCAATGTTTCAATCATTAGATTCTTCATTGTTGTGAATTTGATGTGGAGACTTGTGCTGATTAATGACAATGTAGCCTATTTCATGGCTTTTTGATTTTTGGACTATTCATTGTTGTGTTTGGTGTAAAATTGTGTCCTATATAAATTTAAATGTCTTATGTAGTTTGTTGGTGGAAGTGATCAATATGTTTATAAAGTCTGTATCATTATTGGCTAAATGTTGCTGGGCGGTACGATAAGTGCTAGTTGATGATTTGTGATTTTATATAATAAATTACATGCACTTGGCTTTCTTTCTCATCTCATTCCTCAGCTCACATATGCTCTGATCACCTCTCTTGATTAAATTATCAGCTAGATCAGCTTCTAGATATCTCAGGACTATGACTCAAAAACTTATTTTTTTTTAGATGTCCACCTCATTGTTTCATGTGCTCCTTTTTCCCTTGTACTTTAGAATTACTTTGAAGTTCTTCTGTAGTTTTTTCTCTCTCTCTGTTGAAGTTTATTGGCTGCTGTTCAAATACAGTGTTGATTTAAAAGAATTTTCTTTTCAAAATGATTATTAAAAATCAAATTAAGTTATAGAGTTTATTTTCCTGGAGTTTAAATCACACAGGTCATATTCCATTACTAAAACATTGTTTTATTTCAGTTTTTTTTTCTAACACTTTTGAATTTTTTCGTCAATAGCTTTGGTATAAAGTGAAAACTGAGAGTCCGGACGCACGGATGTACAATGTTCACGTGTAGCTTTGAGGATTGGCCAAGAGAATGGAAAACTTTTAAAAGTTCAGCCTGCAGTCTAGCTTGGAGATTTGCAGAGAATGCATTTTGATTGGTTGTCTAAAGTATTTTTTCCCTTCTCCTAGAAAATGTTTTGTATGTACGTTAGGGGGTAACGTGTGAGAGCATGCTCTGAGCACTTCATGTTTTTTTGATGAATATTGAACAAAACATTAGAAAGCTCACCTCCACAGTTAAGAAACATAATCTCAACTCAGGGGGCTGGCTCGGGATAACAGGGTCTGCGATTATCTCTGGAGCACAGACAACTCCCACAGGGGTCTTTGCAGTGTCAGGTTCTACACCATTATTTATGCTGAGATTGTTTACAGCATACAAACAATCAAATGGTCTCGAGAGGCACAGTGGACCTGGTGACTGAGGGATGTGTCTGCTCACCTGTGTGTAGTTCCACAAAATGTGCATGTTTCAGATGAGGAAGGGCTTGTCTGCTTCAGTAAGATGCGTACGTTGTGTTCAGTGTTTGTGTGTTAATGTTTGCTTGAGTTTGGGAATTTCTAAAATGTTTTGTATTGCTATGTGCTCTTAACATGAGAAGTAAATAAGCATTTTTTGAATGCTTTTTCCCCCTGAAATGACAACATGCATTCAAATGTGAAGCAAATAAAAACATACTAAAGTAAGAAAAAAAAATAAGAAAAAACATGTTGGGATTAATATCTCTAAAATATATTTTTTAATTCATCAATGTGTTTCAGCACATTATATCACTGCTTTGATGTCACATTGCACCTGCCACATCATTTAAATGGTTCATAATTATATAAAAATTATTTTCCTTAAAGTATAGTCAATCATTTTATCTCTTAAAACTCATCTATGATCACCAAAATGACATATATATAAAAAAAAAAAAAAAATCCTTTAAAATAATTTCTTCATGCTTAAATTGAATTCTTCTTAGCTTGAATGTAACTCTACACCCTTGCCTCATTTAGTATATGCGTTCTATGAATATGCAAACTAGCCCCGCCTCCACTCACTCACACCAGCTCAGAGATCCACTCGGTGATGATGACGTGATTGGTTTCAAGGTAGTTTGTGACTTCAGAAACACCAGCGATTTCAAACCGTGATTTTGAAGACTGTGTTTGGTTCACTGCAGTTTTAAGGCGAAAATACTCAGCAATGGTGTTGACTTATGAATCTGCACATGGTTTGTCTTAAAGCATATTAAAAACACCACATAGACATACTATAAACTACATTAAAAGCTTGATTTTTACCACAAGAGGACTTTAAAAATAAAAGTTTGACATGTCAGTCAAATTCTGATTAATTCACATATATATTTACTAAGAAAAGCCCCCAAATGAATGAAAATGACTAAAAGATTTAACATTATTGTGGCAGAAAAGTAAATCTACAAAAAGTAGATATTACAAAAAGTTCCAGTGTCGGTGGATTCTTGAGCTGTCACTTGGCCACGAGATCTAAATGTTGTATGATGAAGATTAATGTGAATTCAGAAGTATTTATCATTCCTCTGGAACTGATACTAGTGGATGTTTACAGACTCTATTCAGACATTTGTTTTTTATAAGGTAAGCCTCTTAAATGCACTGAGAGATCCACACACAAGTATTTTTGTAATTCCTCCAGCTCTTCCTTTTATTTTGCGGAGGTTGCAGAATCAGAGGACATCCTCACTTTAATGCAGATATATTTCCCAGTATATTCAGCATATTGTGGATACAAGAGAATAAATCATGCTTCACACCTCATTAATTACCGTTTAGCTTACACTGTATATGAATTTAACATTACTTGTCTGTTGTTAGTGGTCAGATTATGAGGACTTAGATAAAAGAGGATTAAAGCTGTCTTAAAAAGGCCAATGATACCTAATGTCTAATTAATCTTATATAACCTATAATGCAATGTATATTGCATTACATTTATGTTTATATTACATTGTTCCAGTTGTGGATTTCGTCGAATGTTGTTCCTGTCATGTGGGTCGGGTCAAGTCTGATCGGGTCGGGTCAAGTCTGATCAAGTCAAGTCAAGTCGGTTCCTTGCCTTCGGTTGGATTGTGTTCACGTCCTCTCCCACCATCTTTTGTCCTGCCTGCTGTGTGTCTGTATAAACCGTTCAAAACTCATTCTGCGCTTGAGTCCTCTCTCACTGTTCCACATGTTTGTTTGTGTGTTTGCAAGACAGTATAAAAGTATAAAATCAAAGTTTGAAAAAAATTATATATATATAGGCCTATATTTTTTTTTGATGGCCGTCTGTCCAAGGGACTGGACTATTAGTTCTTGGCAACTCTTAGGCTACGCTCAGACTGTCTGTCCAGATCTGATT
This sequence comes from Rutilus rutilus, assembly GCF_951802725.1. Classification (NCBI taxonomy): domain Eukaryota; kingdom Metazoa; phylum Chordata; class Actinopteri; order Cypriniformes; family Leuciscidae; genus Rutilus; species Rutilus rutilus. Next base: position 16,301,407 of record NC_140215.1, on the reverse strand, counting down.
TTTGTGCATATCCGATTGAAATCTGATCGGATTTAGCAATTGTGAATGGCAAAAAAATAACATGATTTTTTTATTTATTTTTTTACTTTCATACAACCATATGTGGTTTGAAATCCTATTCAAATCACATTTATGGAAATCCGTTTCAGTCTGACCGCTCTGATCAGATTTCGCGTGGTTTATGTGACTTTCTCGCGCCACGTAAAACGTAAACGTCAGACGTTGTTATAGGAAACATGCTGAAAGTCGCTGCCGAAACAAGGCTGTGTTGTTCCAATGTGCCGGACGAGCAGAAAATGACAATGTAATGAAGACATGTTATGGAGATGACAGCATGGAATAAAGCCACACATACCAGCCTCCTTGCCTCAGAAGACGCAGTAGACCAGCGAGGCGACTACACATAAAATAAGACAACATATTGCCATATAAACCAATGCAGATATTCCGGAAATTGAAAGAGCTGCATGGACACACAAATCGAATCTGAACAGTTGCTATACACAGTGTGGACGTCAATAATTTTAGATCAGATTCCAATCACAATACACAAATAATCGTATTTGGACTGACTCAATGTAGCCTTATAGAAAGATTCTCTGAATGGAGCTGTAATGATTCTGCTCATCGGCCTACTACACCCAAAGCTTTTAAAACTGTGCATTTCTTGTCATTTGGAGTTATTAAGTCTAGCTGAGCATACTGAGTTTTCAGTTTTTTACTTTTAGTGAATTTTATCTTGAAGACCTGTCTTCAAGATAACATACCCATCTAGTGCAGTGTACTGAGGTCGTGCATTCTTGCTGTACTCTCCAGTGTTTTACTGGGGTAGGCCTAATTTGCTCTTTTGTTTGCTGGATCAGCAGGGTTTTGTCACGGCCCTTCTTCCTGTGTGACATGTCTTAATTTAGTCTAAATATGACGAGAAAATAATATATGCATGCTGTAGAAAATACAATTTGTTTTTCCACCCCTTCCTTTCAGCATCCAGAAGCTCACCTAAGACTTGAAACATTCCATACGCAAGTACATTAATGTATTCTTTTATCTGGACAAGCTCGATTTCATGCGTCATTGCTTTCCGGAATTTGTCCGAAAATAATTCACAACTTTGGATTCTCAGAGTGCACTTCGGATTCTCAGAGTTTCCACAAGGAATGGTTCAGCAGGTGTTTTGTCCACTGCTGTCAACGGTTTGAAGCAAGTCTTGCTAGACAAGTAAAGTTAGCTAGCTACCTGAAAAAAGGTTCTTTCGGAATTGTCATGTCGGAATTAACGTAATTATGAGATTCTGACTTGTAAAAAGTGTTCATATTCTTACAGAACTCTTAATCACAACTGAAAGTTCTGAGTTCTGCCCTCTTCCACCTCTCTGAAAAGGCAGTGGCTGTACCAGTAAAAAGTAGTTATCTTGTAATATTTCTGTTTGATAATTCCAACAATTAATGTATTTATAATGCAAGATTAATCAGAAAATTAACAAAATACAATACAATTTTATGTAGTGTAACGACTGGACCGATCAAACACACAGTTGTTACACTTAATATTCATAACCCCTCACCCAGGCAGACTCTGTGATGTCTGGTTTCCCCACTGAGAAGTATCACCGTTTTGTCCCATTCATACACTTCAAAGACACTTGGGAGATTGATTGTTCTCAATGAGAGAAATAACAGGCTACAACAACAGACATGCAGCCCTAAATGGAATTCTCTCCACTAATTCATTGACAAATCTGTCTAATGAATGAACATGCTTTTCCCCAGTACATTTTGTGTATTATTACTGTTTGTATATTGTCTTTTTATATTGTATAGTGTTATGCATGCCTGATGACAGAACTACTAGTTAATGTAGCCCATCTGTGGTGTCTCATATCAAAATATTCCTTGTTTAATGACTCACACTTTGGTGGACATTACCTTCTCATATGCAGTGTGTAGAAATCGGTTGCAACTTCAGCTCCATCGGACCGTACTATCAAGACTTTCTCCTGCGACTGTATATCCGGATGCTCTTCAACAGCTAAGGCAAATGCAAGTATCGTATACTAAATCGCTGTTTAGCTAAAGTTGTGAACCCCTTTGTTAACAAAGGAGCTTTGTAGTAAGGGACTGATGGTTCTTCCCCGTGCTTAAATTACTCTTTTCATATCCATTCCCCTGTTCTGGGTTTTCAGTCACTTTCACTTTCCATTTTACCCATGTGTGCATGATTGTGTGTATGTGTTAATTTAAATTATTTATGTGTTTGTGATTTAGTTAAATAAAACCTTTTTGCACATTCATGCGAGTTGATTCTGGTCTGCTTATAAATCAATGTAAATTTAACGATTATGATCACAGCTACATGCTAAGAAAGAGGTCACGTGGCCATGGAAAATATCCTTTCTGAAGAGTTGATAGACGATCAATATTGAGTGTTCGCTGGACGAACAGATGATATTAATTGCAATATTAATTCAGATACGTGAAGTTAATTCGATTTACTGATCCAAAAATGTATATTTAATTATAACGAGTAATGATTAATTATTCATATTTCCCTTTTGAGCTAATTTGTTACAGTACTTAGAACAGAGTTGGAGAACTAATGCCTAAATAATTTAAATAAGTTTATTAAGACGGTATTTGCATAACAACTGTTGTAGTATTATAATACTGAGGATGTGAACAGCTCTGAGTAAAACATCAGGTTGTCATCTAGTATTCATGGTAATTACGAAATGGCATAATCGTATCATTACGCATTCAATTCAGTGACACGGACATTTCAAGGTAACTCTATTGCTCCCTTGAGTACCGAGGTTTTATTACATCTACAGTAACACAAATATGCAGATTAGGCAAAATGGGACTGCAAACTTGCTAAGTGTTGGCCAAGAATGCATGTTCACATACTTGAAAGTATGTTTTTTGATTTAAGACCACACTGCACCCTGTCTCACTCATTGTGAATGGACTGATTTATGTCTGTCTCTTTTATTTTGCCAGTTTGCTTTTGCCTTTTCTTGTTCATTCATTCCAAAGAGCATTTCCTTGCAAAATAACTTCTCTAAGTGCAATAGAATGGTGTTATAGCTCAATTAAACGGGGCCCTTGCTGAATGCTGAACGTCTTGTGCTGCCAACTTTTTGTGCTTTATTTTTACAGTAGAGCAAATGGGGATTAATGTTTTAGCACATTTTGTAATAGCACAGCACTCTCCAACCCTTTATTTCAAATTGAATCATGTCAACAGCCTCTCATAAATCCTTAAGCCACTAGAATATGACATTGTTTCTATGCTGCCTTTTGCATTTGTTGTCAATTTTCTTTTCTTTTTTTTCTCGCTTTAAAGCACGTGTTTTTAAAACATTTAAAGTCAGTTCACATCATGACACTGTCTGAAAGACAGTCTTACCTATTGATACTATTCCTTTTTTCTTTTAAAGAGCTCTTTATGCACTATTGCTTTACATTTTCACTTTCCACAAATGAATAATTGAGGTCCCTGCACACAGACTCATCATTATGGTTCCCTCAGAGTGGGAAGACTGTCCCACATGTCTCTGAAGACCTGCCAGAACGGTTCAGTGAGATTTCATGCATTTAAATGCAGTGTACTTGGGGACTGTGACTGCAGAGCTGTCACTGCAGGCTGCTTTTGGGGAGCGCTGTCGTTTTGCTGTACTGTCATTGCTAGTAATGGGTGAGGGCCCTGCACTGTAATGTGGCACCAGCGGTGTCAGGCGGTGTTTGCTGAGCGGCAGTGCTGCTGATGTGATCCAGTGCTGGGGCAAAGCAATTATGCCGTTCTTAAGCTCGAGTGTTTTTTTTCTGCCGTGTATTGCACTTTGAAGAGTAGCTCTGAAAATCATGCAGTGAGAGTATTTAAAACAATTTCAAGTGTGTCTCTTTAAAATTTTGCTAATATAATAAGCACAAATCAGGTGTTATGTGATACCGCTGGAATCAATATGATTATTTATGCTTGATTTCTTTGGACATTAATGTGAGTATTATACTCTAGCTGTTACAGTGTTCATAATTGGCTCCTTTATCTGCCTATATTTGTTTTGTCAGACATGTAAAGCGATATTATATAGCAAATCTCAACTACAACATGCAAAATGTGCTGTGAAAATTGCATCATATTACAGCATCTTAACAGACCAATACAAACCCAGCTAGGTAACCTTTCTACAATTCCTTATTCCACCCTTAGATAATGTAAATATGTAAAAAATAGAAACCCAAGCGCAACCCAAGTCTGTGAAAAGTCAATAGTCTATGTGATGAGACTCTGCAACCTGCCTCAAAATGCACACAAGAGAAAGGCCAGCAGTCACATAGATCATCCTACAAATATGAGTTTGTTTATTGTTTTTGTCATGGTTGATAGCTCCTCTCATGATGAGGCTTGTGTCATATAGCAGAAGCTAATCAGGAAATACTAGGTGATATTGTGTCTCTGACAGATGCTGTCTGGAATGGAAATGGATAACTCTCATCACTGTGTCAACTTCTCTCGCTCTCACTTATATACTCCCAGTTCATATTTGTGTTGACGTTTTTTCCTCTTATTCTCTGCTGAGCACCTCTTGGTGCTTAGAGTCGCTGTCATTTTAATATAAAGTTTAATTCTACTGATCAAAGAAGGACAAATCGATCAAAGGAGGACAGCTCATTAGACATGTCAGTAGAACGAATGGTGATGCATTTTACATCTACATTATTATGCATAAGCTTCAGTTGATATATTAGCGTAAGTTATGCATTAATATATGCCATAAATTAGTTTTAGAACTCCCATTTCTTTATTTCCTGAATTATCAATTAAATAGAATTAGGTATTTGTTAGCATAGCTAATAAATTAACATTAAGGGCCCTATCTTACACCCGGCGCAATGCAGCGCCAAGCGCGATGCAAGTGTTTTTTGCTAGTTTCAGTCCGACGCAGTTATCATTTTCAGGTCCTGCGCCATGTTGTTTAAATAGTAAATGCATTTGCGCCCATTTGTGCGCCCATGGGCATGCTGGTCTGAAAACGAGGTGTGTTCTGGCGTGCAAACATGCCAAATATTTAAAATAATAGGATCACAATGTAAAAGATTATTATTGTGTACATAAAGATATGGTGGAATCCGGCTTGTCCCGTAGATGGTCTGCTTGCGCACTTTTACCTCGCGCACGAGCAGTTCCGTTTGCGCTCTGGAGACGCCTTTGGTCTTTCTATCAAATTTGCGAATCTGCTATGGTGCGAGCGCAACTGGCATTTAAAGGGATGGGAGATGAGACTCTGATTGGTTTAATGCACGTAAATCCCAAAACACACCCATTACTCATTATGAGAATAGGGACGACCCTTTTAGACCATGCACCTGGCGCGCAAACCATTTTTCCCGTCATTAAACTATAGCAAAAGTGGATTCGGACACGCCCTAAGTAAACTTGCGTCGTGTGCTTTAGACCATGCTTAGATCGTTAAAAAAAAATTGCTTTCATTACATTAAAACTACATTAAAATAATATTGCAGCTTTAGTACAAGGTAAACAGGAATAAATTCAAATGATTCATTTTTTTTATATCCCTGCAGCTTTATTGTGCGGCTAGCACTCCCACCTTTATAACTCTTGTTCTGCAGGCTAAAAACTATCCTTGACCTCCTCTTTTATTTCATCAAGAAGAAGCCACGTAGCCTTTCTGTATTGCACTCATGTTTTGCCCACCAATGAGCTTCAATGGTTTTTACTTATTTTTCCCTCTCCAGTCCCCTTTTGTTCTTTTCGGAAAATGGACGTGCTTGTGCAAACGACAGGACTACAAGGTCATTGATTGTTCTTCGTGACTGTATGATCCTTTAAAAGAAATGTGTGTGCACCATCAATGACTCATTGTTTAAAACCTGGACAGTCTTTTGTATTGTGTCCTGTTCACGTGGTTATGTAAATATGCCACATAGCAGCTTAGGTCGTTGTGTTTGTCATTGCATTTTCAAAATGTGTTTGGCATGTTTTGTACCATTCAGTTATTCATTTGGTAGATGCTTTTATGTGACATCTTACAGTTTATCAGTATGGGTTACCTGGCTATTAAATCCGTGACCTTGACATTGAGGAGCTACGTTCACTGTTCCATATCTTACACTAAAAAGTACTGTGGCAGTACCATGGTTCAGTGATTTATCTGCTGGTAGTATTATGGTACTTTGATTTATACCATGCTACAGTTATCATTTGCCACCTTCAGGTTCCAAACTGTCATTGTTTTACCATGTAGGTCTACTTGTCAAAAAATATAGTATATATTTTATTATTATAGTACATATCCAAAAATAAAATCACCATGGTAATTTCTAATTTAAGTATATTGCTGAAAAAAAAAAGGTCTTTAGGTCTCAATACATCAAAGTCAGGAGACAAAATCTAAAATCTTTATAGCTAAAAAGAGTGGAGTCAGCATGTTGCTTTAATCTATATTAATTAGAATTATTTATTTATTTATTTATTTCAGGGATTGACAATAAGGACTGCATGTTGGCCGTGGCCTGTGTGAAAGGCACCCGGGACAGGGTTATCGCTTGAATTTTAACGATTCTGATTCTGCTTATCGATTCTGATTCTTGTAAATTCCTGATTTTGATTCCAATAAGAAAAAAAAGAAAAAAAGATATCATTCACATTTATTCTAAGTCTTATTGCAAAACATTTCATTGTAGCTGAATACCATGAACAAAAATCATGGCTAAAGAACACAGTTAAGGCCATTGCACACTGAGTCCGAAATTTTCGTATGCGTTTTTTCGTGTTCGTCAGCAGTAAAATTCGTCACGCACAGAAACCTTGCACACTGAGTCCGATGCGTATTTATTAAACCTTTGCGGAAAAAAACGCAAAAAATACTAAATGGATTCGTCAAGCAGTGAGGATGAATTTGTTGCCCTCTTTCTTCTTAAAAAGAGAAAAAGAAAGAGGAAATATTGGGTCCATCCAATCCTGAGATTGCGCCGAGAGGAAGGAGAGTTTCACCTCCTTATCAAGCAGTTGCGAAATTATCCCAAACGATTCAAAATTTACCTCAGAATGTCAGTGGAACAGTTTGATGCTTTGCTAGCGATACTGGAGCCACATATTAAAAAGAAGACCACCAATTTCCGTGAACCAATCGATCCTGAACAGAAACTGGCAGTATGTCTATGGACGGACACACACACACACACACGCGGCCGGCAGAAGCGCTGGGCAGACAGAACAGCTGTATACAGGTTATATTTTATTCAGTGTCTTTGTAATCCGCATTTTGTTTTTCATACAGTACTTGTGCTGCGAGACGAAGTGTATCAACTTGTCAGACGTCATTCTGGATTTTGTCGTTCGCTTGTACGGTGGCTCTGAATTTTCAAAAAACCTCACAAAACACTGGCTGTGGATGCGAAAAACGCAGAAAATCGAACCCAATCCGAATTTTTTTTTTACGGACGAAAGTTTCGTAGACAGTGTGCAAGCATGATTGACATAACGTGAGGTCGAATTTTTTTTTTAACGTGCGAAAATTTCGGATGCGAATTTCGGACTCAGTGTGCAATGGCCTTTACACTTTATTTTAAAGGGGTCATATAATGGTACATGCACTTTTACAAGTTGATTGTACTGAAATGTGTGTTGGCAGTGCCTGTACACAACCATCATAAAATGATAAAAATCCATCCAGTGGTTTTCTTTTAATCTCCTTATATGTTTTCCCTTGCCTCAAATCAAGCCGTTCGATCTTGTGACGTCACAAGATCGGACGCCCCTCCCACGATTGTTGATTGACAGCAGCGTTTCAACACAGACCCGCCCTCGCTCATGAGCGAGCTGTCTGTCATCATAGTCCGCGCGTCATTGTTGATATACGCTGGAGCAGAATGGCGTCTAAGCGATTGTGGTGCTCTGTTCTTGGGTGCAATAGGGAACACAGCAGTCATTTTGATGTTCCTAAATCTGAACCGCTGAAGACGCAGTGGCTGAGATTTGTTTTCGAAGGGAATATTCCCCACGATCAACGTCAATGATTTCATGTTTGCGCGAATCATTTCACACACCATACTGCTTTACAAACGAGGGTCAGTATAAAGCTGGTTTTGCTAAGAAGCTGCTCCTGAAAAAGGATCGGTACTAACTATTCGTGTTCCTGCTGCACCTCCAGAAGAAGAAGTGAGTGTAACGTTTTATTAACCTTTATATTAATATTTATCTTAATCTTTGCAAATCGCTAGCATGCTTCACGATGAATGCGGCTAAGGTTTACACTCAGGGTACATTACGGCATGTTTTCTATGTACGACGTTCTCAATATAATTCATAATCCCACGTTTATAATGAACAACTTGTTATGGTTATTGTGTTAACAAATGGTGTACGCACAGAACAGAGGGGCGGGGTGAGCAAAGCTCATTATCATTTAAAGACACATGCATTTAAACGGCGTGCTGAAAACAGCTGTTTTTGACCAGGTAAAATTAGTATTTTCTTACAATACTAATGAGAATTTTTAATAAATTATATTACAAACTTTTAATTTAGACCCTAAAGAATCATATTAGCTTGTACAAAAATGGCATTATATGACCCCTTTAAGGTGTCATTGTTACAGTGTAATTATATATTTAAGTACTGAGTAATATTAAGCAACTAGATGTACTTACTATAGGGATAGGGTTTGGTTGAGGGTTAGTTTCATGTAATTATGCATAATTTACTGTTATTACTATGGTACGTATGTTACGTGTAACAAGGACACTGTAAAATAAAGTGTTACCAAGAACACTTACAGAAGGAACTTTTGCCTATGGTTTAAAAATACCTTAGCAAAAACAACTAGCCTAACTAATATACATTTCAACAAATAAACAAATTAGCAATCTCACTAATAAATACAACTGAATAAAGAAAGGATTGAAAATATACATTACAAACATAGTTACAAACGTTATTCATTAACATTATTATAGGAAGGGCAGCAGGAATATTAGGCTGCTGTCACTTTAAGAGCTGCACTGATCCAATGTACTTTTATGTGTTTGTCAACTGTTTACGTTCACTTAAGTCTTAGGAGAACACCGAATGTGTTTACAAGGATATTTTGACATATTTTTGTGTGTATTTGTCCGTTCAAGTGCAAAAAGACATGGAAGACGACTCGGATCAGTATCGCGCACTATGAGAAGTGGCTTTCTGTGCGCACATTGTTTTGGATGTGTGCATAGCACAGAAAACAGTGCGTGAGTCTTCTTTCGCTTGAATGGTTTAAAATCACTAATTCTGTGAGAGTGCTTTTATTTAAATGAATAATTCAATGAAATGTATGTTTAAAGGCTAGACTTATGTATGAGTTGCAGTACCTGTTGATACTTTTGATGTGAAACTCGATAGAAGGCCTCTGGCCTGTATTTGGCCTGATGACGTACATGAATATTTATCACAACGCTGGTCTCCTCTATCTCTATCTCTGATATATGACACTGTTGCTCTGGTGGAAAGCTGATTGATTATGTGTGCTGCATTACTAATTTATAGTTCTAAACTGAAGGCTTTAGTCCAGGGTTTCCTTTCTTATTTCCAGAAGCTAAATAATGAATTTCCTCTCCTTTTTTGTGCAACTCGTTGTTTCATTGCCATGTTGCTGTCACTCAGCTCAGCACTACTGCAGATGAATTTGCTGACCCCATCCTGTGGCCTTTTAAAGAAGCACCTACTCTCTGCTGATCGTGACTGCAAGCATTTGGGTTCCATTATGATCCTGTTTTTCCATCTGTTATTTTCATACATACACCATCATCATGTAAATTTGAGCTCCTCTTGATCCACTACCTTTGCCAAGTCAACACAGCGAGCTACACATGAGAGCTGGATCACCATTACTCTTGCCCGTGCAGTCACTTCCATTTCTCTCTGTTTCCTCACCGGGGATCCTCACAGCTGTTAGCTGGGCTACAGCCAACCATTGCGGCAGTTAGGATTGCATTGAGCGCTGTGCTTGTGTTTAGTAGTCACTGCGGTTCTTAAGCAAGGCAGTCTTTATCATATAAAGAACTTTAGTGCTGACTGTGCCAAATGATCTGTAGCAAACAACCCAGAGATGCCCTTCCCATGGCCTGACCTTTCTTAATGCAGAGAGAAAGTGAGATTACATCATGTTAAAGGCCCCCTGAAATCAAAATGTAAGTTTTTTAGCTTTTAGTATGAATATGTTAGCCTTAAGGTTATGAATAAGCTGGTGTGTTCCAAAACAATGACAAATTCGCATTTAGGAGATTTAGGCTCAAACGCTCGAGTTTTATTCCATTTTCCAATTGTACATTGGTTAAGAATAAAATGGCTAGAATTTATTCACACCTCTACTATTGAATCAAATGTATCATCAGCGCTCGGATTCGCTTCCACGGTGCTGTCAAGTACCACTTGCAGTCTGTGAGGTAAACTTAACGCTATTGGCTATTTGAAAAGGGGGAGGAGCCATTCAATATATCCCACCTTAACTTCGTCTTTCAGTGGAAATTACGTCAACGCATAATACAAAGCTGTGCGTTCCAAGGCACTTCAGTGGGCCTTTAAAAAAACGTATGTTCCATGAAATGGACAAGCATAAGCAGCTCTGAGCTAAAAATAGTTTTTGAACATCATAAATTAATAAACCATTGTAACTTCATTTTAAAATGTGAAGATTAAAATCCACAGTGACAGAACTGTGTGTGATGCACTTGGGTGTGTTTAGAAATTTCAGAAGGAAAATCAATTTTGAATGACTAAAATAGAGATGGAATATTACAACATTTAGTAACACTTTATAATAACTGCATGCTATTAATCATAGTTTATTTAAACATTAAATAAACATTTAAATAGTTTATTAATCATTTACTTACACTTTCTAAGTGATCTTATGAACCACTGACAACTCCTAAATAACTGGTTTGTAAATAATGCAATACTTTATTTAGAAATGATAAATTGATCATTAAAAAAAGTATAAAAATACAATTATTAAACACATTATAGATGTGCTTATAAATCAAGAATAAAGCATTTATGGCTGTATTTATAAACTGCTTATTACTGTCTATTAATGCTTTATAAATGATGAATTAACTGTTTACTAATGCTTAAACAATGATTAATAGCGTGCAGCTATTATAAATTATTAAATTAATTCATAAATTAATTTAAATAAATACATTTTCTTTGCTTTTTTTTAAAATATATCTTCTATTATGTTCCAAAGAAAAAAGAAAGACATACAATTTTGGAATGTCATTAGGGTGAATAAATGATGACAGAATTTTCATAAAGAGATGAATTAAAAAAATTGCACTACACCAGGTATGTAATTAAAAAAACTTTGCTTTTTATTAATATCTTCTATTATGTTCTGAAGAAAAAAAGAAAGCCATGCAGTTTTGGAATGACATGAGGGTAAATAAATGATGACAGAATAAAAAAATAAAATAATTTGCATTACACCAGGGATATAATTTAGCAGATTTGTTCCTTTTTCTTCTCATCATGCTTTAAATTCTTGGCCTGCTTCTAGTTATATTTGCACGTTTTCTGTGGCAGATGGCTGATTACAGCTAACCCATTGACTTCATATTATGCGTTACCTCCCATTTTCATTTGATTTAGCCACTCTTTAATGGATTTCATAGATTTGAATGGAGTTGCCAGATAATTTACACTTTGGCTGAGGCAACAAATGCCTCTGATATCATTATCACTCTGTTCAGAATGGTCTGTTCTCCCAACATGTGGATAGAGCCCACTGGAATGTGTCCCTGTTGGCAGCTGTAATGGTGAGAAATGTGCTCATTTTATTTGCACAGGTTGTTTGATTATATATGTTTTGCACGCTCGCTTTCTCTTTTTACAAAATATGTAGTTGGTCGGCATTTATCTTTTAATACATACTTGGTGTCTCACTGTCCTGAACAAATGCAGCATTGTTTAATAATGTTTGCCCCCCCCCCCCCCCCCCCAAAAAAAAACAACAACAACAAAAAAAAAACAAGAAGAAGTCTGCTGTTCATGAGTTGGTTGGGTATTGTAAACAGATTGTAATTAACATTTAAAGTGTTACTCTTGTTTTTCTGGGTCATGGAGGGATGGAAACACTAGAGTCTGAACCCTGGTGTGCAGTACAAAATCACCATATGTTGTATGGAGTAATAACAGTGAACCTGTGTATCTCAAGATACACGGGGGGAAAAACGATTTTTGATGAGCTAAACCAACACTTGCTATATGTTTTGTCTTAACTCAACTTAATTTTACTGTCTTTGATCCATTTAAATATATTCGAAATTGAAGTTTACTTAGTCCATTTGTGTTGGGACTACATGAAACAGGGTGGTGGATTGTTAGTTCCCAGCATGCTTTGCATAAATGGCTGAAACAGTAGAGTAAATTTGAAATTAAGTGTTATTTTATGTGTTTTGAGTGAAGGGAAAGACTTGTTAGTGTTTAATGTTCAGTTATGTTTGACATTTAAGAGTTAATGTTATGTTAAAGTGTTTGTGGTTACCACAGTGCTGAAGAGTAGAGCTATATGGTTAGGTTATTGATGGCATGTATTAAGCCTATAATGTATGTTGCTTCACTTAATGAGCAACTTACTGTATCTGTGAAAACTCTATATAAATTGTCTTTAAGGGGATTAATACACCATAAACAGCAGAATTGTCTTCAAGCAAGTAACACTTCTGCTGTAGACAGGTTTGTTGATTATTATGGCAGTGTTTTAGCTTTGTCACGTCGCTCAGTCCCTGTGTAGACGGGGTAATGAACTTTATTGTATAACACAGTGGTGTTCTATTTGCCAAGGGAATGAGTTTTGTGTAGCACTCAATGCCAGTGGAAATTGGTGCAATCCTATTCGCACTGCCTTTGGCTGTAAACCATCGATCTTGCAGTTTAATCTCAGATCTCAGGTCATTATGATTGATCGGGTGATTTTGATCAAGAGGGCTATTGGTCTTGCTGTCACCCAGTGCAGTTGCCAATTAATTTATTGCTGACTTTATGAAGCCTATTAATGCCATTTAACCAGTCAATAAATTGTACTGTTTACTGCTCTATGGATTTACTGAGGGTTTAATGTGTCTTAAAGAGCGCCATAAATCTTGAAAGTTAAAATGTGTGGCATAATGTGATAATGTTAAATTACTAATGAATTTCAAGTGAAAGCTATAGACTAGTAATTACCAAGAATAATTATCTTAATCTAATCTTAATGCCGATTTTATGATAATTCCACATTTATGGAAACATTTGCTACAGTAGTTTTAAAGTTAATAAATTACACATGAAATTTAGTTTCAAAGTCAGAGGAGGAGGTGAAGATCAAAAGTTGTTGTGCTCCAGACAGACGAAAGATGAGTGTTCTGTTCCACTGATAGCAAAGAGGATGGTCAGAAGTCAGGATCAGTGAGATGAAGGTAATGTGAGGT